>NC_071507.1:1250000-2500000 GCF_027887155.1 Malaclemys terrapin pileata
GCCTAGGTGAGTAAAGTGACACCTGTGGGGCGTGGGTATGTACCAGAGTGTGCCCCCTACACAGTTCTCTACTCACCCAGCCCTGTCTCGACTGCTGGGTTTAGCAGTGTAGTGTCCCACTGCAGGAAAAGACTCCAGCAGCAGGGAAAGATGCTGGGAGGGGGAAGGCTCTGCCAAGTCCCCCCGCTGGAGCCTTTCACAGATGGGTGGCTACACACAGCGGGGTGGACACAGCCTGCTTCTCGCTGCAGTGTGTAGCTACGCATACCCTACAGCTGCCAACATTGGCGTGTGGTGTAGACGTGGCCAGAGGGGGATCTGGAAGGAGCCAGGCTGTGGAGAGCAGAGAGGAGGAGTACAGGAGCCATGAAAATACTCTCCTCTGATTGATCATGATTTTTCTACCTGTTTGAATGAGTGGAAACCCAGGGTCTGGGCTGCATGGACCAACCTGCAGAGAAACAAGTGAGAATTATATGTGCACTCCCTCTTCCAGCCCATTAATGAAGTGTTTGAATCAGATCAATGCCCGCACAGGTACCTGGGTTGCACCCCTCTAGCCCTGCCCCAGACTCCGTTCTAGTGCCCTCGTCTCATTACCCTTCGTTTGACCTCTCTTAGCAGGTTTCCAGGCCACACAATGACACCTTCACCCTGTCAATATGAATTAATTTTTCAGTTAAGGCTCTGAGAAACGCTTGACTGAAATCCAGCTGTATTATATCTGGCCCATTCCCCTGGGCCAGATCCTCAAAGGTAGGCTCCTAATTCCATTGAAATCAAGGGGAGTTAGGCACCTAAATACCTTTGCGGGTCTGGGCTTTGTAATCCTATCAGAGAAAAACAGGAGTAAAGTTTGTCTGGCAAACTGATCTAATAATCCCTGCTGGCCTTGAAATCTATGACTCCTCCTCATCCCCTAGTGCTTTTTGCTCATCACTCCCTCACTCTCTGTGGGCACTTGTTCCGCTGCTGCGTGAGGGATAAGTTACCCTTAGGCAAAGGGCAATTGCCAGGGTCACTTTTGTTTCTTGGTAGATCCAGCAGGAAAAGAGAAGCCAGCTCCAGTGTCTCCAGTCTCCATGCTTGCCGGGGATCCACACCTGGGAAGACTTGACGTACTTAGCATGAGTACTCACCACCTCCTAGAACCACGCTGGAATCAATGTCCAACCTGAATGGGGAGCTCGGGTTTCTTTGGTAGAAGACCCAGGGTCTGATTCTCCCTGGCCCTTGTGTCGTTATTTATAGCAGTGCAAACTAGGGGTAAAATGCTAGCAGATCAGAGTGTAAATGACTGTCTGGGGGTGGGAGAGTGGAGAATGGATCGGGCCCACATACAATAGAACCTCAGAGTTACGAATACCATAGTTATCCACTGAGCAGTCAACCACACACCTCAGTTGGAACCGGGAGTATGCAATCAGGCAGCAACAGAGACCAAAACAATAAGAAGAAAAAGAAGCAAATAAGAACAGCCAGATTGGGTCAGAGCAATGGTCCATCTAGCCCAGTGTCCTGTCTGCTGACAGTGGCCAATGCCAGGTGCCTCAGAGGGAATGAACAGAACAGGGCAGTTATCGAGTGATCCATCCCCTGTTGCCTGTTCCCAGCTTCTGGCAAACAGATGCTAGGGACACCATCCCTGTCCATCTTGGCTAATGGCCATTGACGGACCTATCCTCCTTGAATTTATCTAGTTCTTTTTTGAACCCTGTTATAGTCTTGGCCTTCACAACATCCTCTGGCAGGGAGTTCCACAGGTTGACTGTGCGTTGTGTGAAGAAATACTTCCTTTTGTTTGTTTTAAATCTGCTGCCTATTAATTTCATTTGGTGACCCCTAGTTCTTGTGTTACGCCTAGTTCTTGTGTAATGAGCTCTTCAGTCAGGCAGAGAAAGTGTATTCCTTATTTACTTTCTCCACATCTGTCATGATTTTATAGACCTCTATTTTATCCCCCTTAGTCGTCTCTTTTCCAAGTTGAAAAGTCCCAGTCTTATTAATCTCTCCTCATATGGAAGCTGTTCCATACCCCTAATCATTTTTGCTGCCCTTTCTGAACCCTTTCCAATTCCAATATATCTTTTTTGAGGTGGAGCAACCACATCTGCACTCAGTATTCAAGATGTGGGCATACCATGGATTTATATAGAGGTGATATGATATTCTCTCTCCCTTTCTTAATGATTCCCAACATTCTGTTCACTTTTTTGACTGCCGCTGCACATTGAGTGGATGTTTTCAGAGAACTATCCACAATGACTCCAAGATCTCTTTCTTGAGTGGTAACAGCTAATTTAGACCCCATCATTTTATACAGTACAGTATTAAACATAAACTACTAAAACAAAAAAAGTGGAAAAGCAGCATTTTTCTTCTGCATAGTAAAGTTTCAAAGTTGTGTTAAGTCAATGTTCAGTTGTAAACTTCTGAAAGAACAACCCCAACATTTTGTTCAGAGTTGCAAACGTTTCAGAGTTACGAACAACCTCCATTCCTGAGGTATTCGTAACTCTGAGGTTCTGCTGTACTTCAAAGCACTGCCCTTTAGACCCCTCCAGCTCATAGGTGAAAAGAGAAATTGCATAAATTAACCCTTAGACTGATACAGGTAATTGCTGGAATATCTGATGAGTAACTCTTAAATTTGAACGTGTGACTTGGGGTAATACAACCTCTTTGCCTGTGATGTCTGATGGGCATTAGTCCAAGCTGAGTGTAGCTTGCTGCCTGGATGACTGGGTTCAGAGTTCTCGTTGTTGGATCATGGTATGGGGACATTGAATCAATTTGGGCTCAGCTGTGGAAAAGTCAGACTATATAAAACTTCACGCAGGCTTATAGAGACGTTGCCTATCTTGGTTTCCAAGTAAGCTTTAGCTCCTGCAGGATGTCCCAAGGACCTGTGATTCCAGCATTTATAGAGGAATCCACACACATGGTCCTCTGCTTTCAGAAATATATATAGTGATTTCCTCATTAGCATGGGGGGACTCCCAAGGACATGGTGAGTCAAGACAGTGTTGCCAATTCCCACGATTTTATTGTTTCTCCATATATTTAGTGTTTTTTGTAAAGTCCCAGTTCCAGGAGGCGTCTGATTGCTTGAGAATCTCTGCTTTCCTTTCAAAACAGTAAGCTTTTAGGCCAGGGGTGGGCAAACTACAGCCCGGGGGCCGCATCTGGCCCTTCAGACATTTTAATCCATCCCTCAAGCTCCTCCCAGGGAGCAGGGTCGGGGGCTGCCCCACTCCGCGTGTACCATGGTTCTGCGTGGCTCCCGGAAGCAGCAGCATGTCCCCCCTTTGGTTCCTACATGTAGGGGCAGCCAGGGGGATCCGCACGCTGCCCCCGCCCCAAGCGCCGCCCCTGCAGCTTCGATTGGCCGCCCTCCGAACCCCTCCCGCGCTCTGAACCACTCGGTCCCACCCCCCCAGCTGGAGCCCTCACCCCCCCACCCGCACCCCACCCCCCTGCCCCAGCCCAGAGTCCCCTCCTGTGCCCTGAACTCCTCATTTCTGCCCCCCTAGCCCACACCCCCTCCCGCACCCCAACCCCCAATTTCATGAGTATTCGTGGCCCGCCATACAATTTCCATACCCGGATGTGGTCCTCGGGCCAAAAAGTTTGACCACCTCTGATGTAGGCCACCTGACTGTGGAGTAAAAAGCTTGGAAATGTGACCCCGAAAGGTTAAAAATACAAAGAAGATTAAAAACAATATTTGTAAGTATCCCATGAGTTTTATGCCAAATCTCATGATTTTGGGGGCCGGACACATTTTGAATTGTTGGCATGAGCAATATTGTAAGTGTTTTCATTCAAAATTCACTAGTGCTTTGGAGAGCCTGAGACATGGCTTCAATTTCATAGATATATATATGGAGATATACCTATCTCATAGAGCTGGAAGGTCATGAAGTCCAGTTCCCTCCCTTCACTAGGCAGGACCAAGTACTGTCCCTGGCGGGTTTTTTCCCCCCAGATCCCTAAATGGACCCCTCAAGGACTGAGCTCGCAACCCTGGGTTTAGCAGGCCAATCCTCAAACCACTGAGCTATCCCTCCCCCTGTAACACTCGCCTCCCGTAACAGGGGGATCATGAGAAGGGAGTGACCAGCATCCATATACACAGACTCCCAGGCCAAAAGGGACCCTGTGATCATCTGCTCGGCCCTCCCGCGTAGCTCAGGCCAGAGACCTGCCCCCAAATCATTCCCAGAGCACGGCTTTCAGAAAGACATCAGTCTTGATTTTTAAAATGGCCAGTGATGGAGAATCCACCATAACCCCCAGTTAATTGTTCCAATGGTTAATTGCCCTCACTGTTAAAAGTTTATGCCTCATTTCCAGTCTGAATTTCCTGCCTTCAGCTTCCAGCCCCTTTCTCTGCCAGACTGAAGAGTTTGTTATTAAATATTTCATCCCCGTGTACTGTAGGTACTTGTAGACTGTGATCAGGTCACGCCTCAACCTTCTCTTTGTTATACTAAGCAGATAGAGCTCTTTGAATCTATCACCATATGTTATGGGTTTGGACAGTTCTTGGGTTTTTGTTTTTTTTTAAAGGCACAAAAAGCTTTGTTTCACTCCCTTCCCTGTCTGTCCCCCAGGGCAACGTGGCAGGATCTTATTAGCTACAGTTGATGGTTCTCTTTGCAAAATATTTTTTTAACTCTTTAGGAAGTTTTCACAAGTTTACAAATCCTTGCCATGTAACTATCAGAAACAAACCCACTATTACAACAATGAGCTTTGTTTAAAGAGACATGATACAGCAATAGAGTCAGCAGATCTTTCTACTGAACAGGGCTCCCATGTTAGAGTGAGCATCATTATGTCACCTATGTCGTTTCTTGTGATTTTATTAAATTTAGTGAGAGCTCTATAGATACATGTAACAGACCAGGCATGTCTATCAAAAGTTAATGTTCAAAAAAACTGGACAAGTGTGCCGATGAATGTACTTTATCTGAGTGATGAATCAAAGGTAAATATTTAAGTACACCTCTACCCTGATATAACACGACCCGGATATAACACGAATTCGCATATAACACGGTAAAGTAGCGCTGGGGGGGGGCGGGCGGGATTGTGCACTCCGGCGGATCAAAGCAACGCGGTTTCACCTATAACATGGTAAGACTTTTTGGCTCCCGAGGACAGCATTCTGTTGGGGTAGAGGTGTATCTCTCTGTCCTCTGCCTACTTTGCAGTGTATGGAGTTGGTGTGTTAATTTTTCCATAACCACAATCTCCATATTTTTCTGAACTGTTCCTCAATGGTTGGGCTATTTTTCTTTTTCCAAGGAGGGGCCACCAATAGCCAAGCAGCTACTAACCGATAGAGATTAATTCTTCATTTCCACTTGCGTGACTAGTTCTGCAAGGAAGCCCCAGGAACTCAGCAGAGGCTCCTGGTAACAGATATCCCGACAATGTGTGATATTTGGTTAAGGATTGCATCCCAGCACTCCAATGCTTGGACGTGTCCACCACATATGCCTAAAATCGCCTTTCACCACTATTTTGCCAGCATTTAGCCCCACTCAATTTATATATTTAGTTTAACCTGACTGGTGTAAGGTACTGTGGAAACAGTATCTTACATACATTTTCTTTTATTATGCTACAGATTGTAGTTCAGGGGTTCTCAAACTGGGGGTTGGGACCCCTCAGGGGGTCACGAGGTTATTACATGGGGGGTTGCGAGCTGTCAGCCTCTACGCCAAACCCCGCTTTGCCTCCAGCATTTATAATGGTGTTAAATATATAAAAAAGTGTTTTTAATTTATGGGGGGGGGGTGGCACTCAGAGGTTTGCTGTGTGAAAGGGATCACCAGTACCTGGGAGTACCAGTCACGTGGGGATTACAGTGGACGAGAAGCTGGATATGAGTCAGCAGTGTGCCCTCATTGCCAAGAAGGCTAATGGCATACTGGGCTGCATTAGTAGGAGCATTGCCAGCAAATGGAGTGAAGTAATTATTCCCCTCTGTTTGGCACTGATGAGGCCACGTCTGGAGTATTGTGTCCAGTTTTTGGCCCCCCACTACAGAAAGGATGTAGACAAATTGGAGAGAGTCCAGCGGAGGGCAACAAAAATGATCAGGGGACTGGGGCACATGACTTACAAGGGGAGGCTGAGGGAACTTGTCTTGTTTAGTCTGCAGAAGAGAAGAATGGGCGGGGGGAGGATTTGATAGCAGCCTTCAACTACCTGAAGGGGGGTTCCAAAGAGGATGGAGCTCCGCTGTTCTCAGTGGTGGCAGATGGCAGAACAAGGAGTAATGGTCTCAAGTTGCAGTGGGGGAGGTCTAGGTTGGATATTAGGAAACACTATTTCACTAGGAGGGTGGTGAAGCACTGGAATGGGTTACCTAGGGAGGTGGTGGAATCTCCTTCCTTAGAGGTTTATAAGGCCTGGCTTGACAAAGCCCTGGCTGGGATGATTTAGTTGGGGTTGGTCCTGCTTTGAGCAGGGGGTTGGACTAGATACCTCCTGAGGTCCCTTCCAACCCTGAGATTCTCTGACTCTTCTTCTATGATTCTATGAGTACAAAAGTTTGAGAACCGCAGTTGCATGTCCTCTTTTCCAGATCAAACCCCCTTCCTCTGGGGTGAATTGTCTATCCAGGTCCTTTCCCCAGTGTGTCAGATATGGACACTTTTTTGTTAGGAAAGCTGTCTGCAAAGATTGATATACATTCGTAAAAATGTTTTTGTTTCCTAATTGCCCAGCTGCCATCACCTCTGTTAAAGTGAGCTTTCATATCAAACAGGTTTCTAATAAGTGAAGAAACATAGTGCCTGACTTGAAAGAAGTGGTACAGTGGAGAGTGGGCCAGCTAAAGTTAGTTTTGACCTGTAAATAAGTTGAGTTTTTTTACTAAATAGCTGGCCAACCGTGTGTATTCCATGGCTCTCCCATCTTTGAAGTACTCTGGTTTGTGATTTGGGTTAAGATCTGGATTATTTGCAATGGGTCATTGAGGGAAAAGAACTGATTTTACCTCTGGTTCTAGCCCAAACTCATAGAGTAGCCTTTGCTAAAGGATGTGTGTCAATTTCTGGAGGGTAAGACTTTTTATTATTATTATTAATTGTGGCAGCCTAGTGACATTTACTCTGCTGTAATTTTCTTGTTCCCATTGTTGGGCTGGGTTAGAGCAATCAGGCTCTTCTCTGAGACCTCTCCGATTCATCAACACCCTTCTTGGATCGTGGGCACTGTATTCCAACAGCGGTCACACCAGTGCCAAACAGAGAACTAAAATACCCTGTCTACTCCTGCTCGAGATTTCCCTGTCTGTGCATCCCAGGATCGCATTCATCCTTTTGGCCACAGTGCTGCAGCAGAACCAATATATAAAGTGCTGTCATGGAGTAAGGGTGGATCCGATTGGGTCTGAGACGTTTCTGTAGAACGTAGCTTTTCAAAAGCTAAATTCACCAAGAGACATTGGCCCCAATTCAGCAAGCACTTAAATACATGCTTAACTTTAAGCACACGCTGAAATCCCAATCGGCTAAATCCAAATTACTGGGCACAGAATCTCCCACTCTGAGACGCGTCAGTGTCTGAGTCAGAAGGTGGCAGTAGCAATAGCAGTGCACATGTGAACAGAGGGCACGTTTGCCTTGTGTATGAATATTTTGTGACTCTTAAAACCTCGCCAGAGCCACGTGTAAACGCCGAGCTCAGCAAACACCCTGAGGGACTGGGCCAATGAGCTCCATCCCCCAGCTCCAAGGCCCCAAGGAAAAGCATCGTCTGAGACCAAACCTCTGGGAAGTCGAGGGAAATCCCAGCCAGAGGCCATGTCCCTCCTCTGGCTCCACCACAGGAAATGGGCCAATGAGACCCCTCCTGCAGTAGACACAGCTGCTCTCACCCTTGTACCCCAAGCAGAGGTTCTGCCCAGACAGAAGGAAGAGCCAATGACTCCATGAAATCTATTGGTCTATATTGCAATCGATTTTACGTGGACAGTGCCCGGATACTACACCCATGGGAAGCAGTGTGACAGTTATCACTCTTTGGGCTCTGACACCGTCTGTCATGTGTGGATGCCATTAATGTGACATTTTCACTCTTCTAGATCATTCATGAAGAGATTAGATTATGTCCAGAGCTGACAAAGATCCCAGCTGGGGCCTATTCACCAACTTGATCCTTTGATGTTTATTAATCATTAAGAGTAAATATTATTGCTGTATTTATTAATATTAATTATTAATAGAGCTGGTCAGAAAACTTTCCAGCGGGACATTTTTCCATCAGAAAATGCTGAATCCTTAGGAGCCAGACATTTTGTGGAAATGTGGATTTAAACAAGAAATAGGAACTGAGCATTCCAATTAGGTTGTAACCATTTCAGCCTTTTCAAAACAGTAATTTTTTATTTTTTCATTTTGGAATGACTTCTCCTTTCAATGTTTTAAATTGTAAAGTGTATAATAGATTATACATCTGTATTATATAACACTACTATTCAGCGTTTTCATTAATGGCTTGGCTAATGGAGCAAAGAGTATGCTTATAATATTTGCAGATTACACCAAGCTGGGAGGGGTTGCAAGCGCTTTGCAGTCAGGATTAGAATTCAAAATTATCTTGGTAAATTGAAGGATTGGTCTGAAATGAACAAGATGAAATTCAGTAAAGACAAGTGTAAAGTATTACAAGTAGAAAGCAAAAATCAGCTACAAACTGGGGAACAGTTGGCTAAGTGATAGTACTGCTGTAAAGAATCTGGGGGATACAGTGGATCACAGACTGAATGTCAGTAATGTGATGCAGTTGTAAAATGATGCTAATATCATTCTGGGGCATATTAACAGGAGGTAACTGTCCTGCTGTACTCAGCACTGGTGAGGTCCCAGCTGGAGCACTGTGTCCAGTTCTGGGCACCGCACTCCAGGAAAGACGTGGACAAATTGGAGAGAGTTCAGAGAAGAGCAACAAAAATGATCAGAGGTTTAGAAAACCTGAGCTGTGAGGAAAGGTTAAAAAACTGGGTGTGTTTAGTCTTGAGAAAGGAAGACTGAGGGTGGACCTGACAACAGTCTGCAAATATGTGAAGGGCTGTTCTAAAGAGGACAGCGATCAGTTGTTCTCCATGTCCGCTGAAGGTAGAACAAGAAGTAATGGGCCTAATCTCCAGTGAGGGAGGTTTTGGTTGGATATTAGAAAGATTTTCCTAATTCTCAGGGCAGTTCTGCTTTGGAACAGGTTACCTAAGGAGGCTGTGGATTCCCCATCACTGGAGGTGTTTAAGACCCAGTGGGACAAACCCCTGTCTGGGGTGGTCAGGGCTGACGTGGTCCTGCCTCAGAATGAAACGTTTTTGATTTCATCAAAACATTTCAATCGACCCCAAATATTTTTCATAATGCAGTTTTGTAGGAAATGTTGGCTTTTTTCTTTTTTTGTGTGTGTGTGTCTCATTTCAGAAAAACTTTAGAAAATCACAGAATTTTCCTGTGAAACAGAAAGATCCGGGGTCCGCCCAGCTCTAAGGATTGATTTGTATTGCAGTAGCGCCTAGAAGCTTGACCCAAGATCAGGGCCTGTTGTACTAGGGGCTGTCCATACACATAGTAAGACAGACCCTGCCTCAAAGGGCTCACTGTCGAAACAGAAAAGATGGGCAGAGGGTGGCAGAAAGGAAGGGTCCCTCTGCTCATTTTCAATGATGTAGTTTCTGTACTAGTATGAATTGGCTTCATGTGGTAAGGGTGGGCAGCTGGTGTGAGCGAAGGGGCAGGCTGCATTACTGGTAGAGGGTGAGGGGCAGCTGGCAGTTATATGTATGGGGGGGAGCCTTTAAAAAAAAGTTCACACATTTAAAAAAAAAAAAAAAAAAAGGATTACTCCTCAATTCCAGCATGACATGCAACAAAGGCCAGGTGTTCCACCTTCCGCTCATTAGTCACACGTTTCCACAGCTGTGTCACATCCTGGCAGGTGTGAAAACCCACTAGGCAGATTTGGAAACATCCGCCTGAGTTGCTTGTGTAACAGATTTGCATATTAAGAATGTTACTTCCCCCCCGCTGTATTGTACGCTTCTCGGCCATACGCTGTGACATCTAAAGGCAATAGTTTCAGACCAGAGCATGGAACTAGCTGCGCTTTGCTGCCACTGAAGAGTACAAAGGAACAGATGCTGCAGAAGCTAATGGACTGAAACTCGACTCAGATCAATTCCTCTGAGCTGTTCGCTCCGTGTTCCATAACTAGCAGACTTCAGTGAGCCCTTCTGCTGCATCATCTCACAGTGCTGGTGCACAGAAGTGGTGGCACCAGTACGTGTGAATTCAGTGACAGAGCTCCCTGCTCCTTAGAGATAAGGATTCCATGTGTGCCCACGTTTAATATTTAAACTGAATTGAATTTCAGCTGACAGCACTCTAGCCCATGTGTAGACGGATCTATGGATTTAATGTACTGGGGTTTCCACATCTTGATCTTGCCCTTTCAACGTTTTATCTGTGCATGTTGGCAAGATATACACAGTCTTGATCTTGGACTGCAGCGGCGCTGTCTGACGATAGCCTCGGGGCCGGGGAAATGCTTACTCAGTTACTGATAATCTGTAGATTGATTTCCTCCTCAGCATTATTAGAACTGCGCTGCGAGGTGCAGATGAACATACATCAGTATTACGTAGAGCTGAAGGTTTGAGGCCTGATTTTGACTCAGGTGAGCAATCGACCATCGGATTGGTGATTGCACACCTTCCCCAAGATGGGGGTCTACATGTAGACTCCTGAATACCTAGCGTCGGCCTTCAGTGGAGCTGCAGGGTGCTCAGCATTTGACAATTAGGCCCCTTGCTCAGTGCCTGGGTGAAGATTTAAAAGCCAACCGTTGAGGAGCTGGGCCCCGGTGCCTAACTCCACCGTTGAGGGCCTGCACCCTGCACACAGGTAGTCACAGCACTAGTCACACCACCTAATGTCTCCGACGTGCCCCTATCTACCAAAAGCCCTTCATGTGGCCAAGGAGGGAGTCTGGACATACCCTTTGATGCATGTGTAACTCCCGGGTGAGCGAGTGTGTGTGACAGGGCCCACGCCAGGCCGGGCCACAAACAGAGGTGATGAGTTGCTGTAGCCCCTAATTATAACATGTTGGCTCGTTAGCTCAAGTTGTAGCCACTCCTGCTGCTGGGCCTGGAGGGCTTTGATTCAGTCCCTGGTGTGTCGGCCACGGGGAGGGGGCTCTCACGTATGCAACACGCTGATCTTTCCACACAAGTCGTCCGGGCATAGTCAACAAACCTACAGGGGAGAGGAAATGCAGGTCCCGGCCAAGCAGCGTCCTCCAAGGGAAGCCCTTTACATCAGGCAGGAGCAAAGCCCTTCTGTGTGGGGGGCGGGGGTTGTATTTCCAGCTCCCCTTTTCGAGATTGTGCCAGGAAAAGCCTCTGTTCTTGGCGAATGAAAAGGAAACAAACCACTAAAAGAGAGAGGCACATTCACCCCAGGCCCCAAGGCTGGGTTCCCTAACGTGCCTGGCACTGTGTGAGCAGGTCCTAAGGAGAGACGCTAAAGGTTGTGATCTTTGGAGCAGGTTGAAATAACTGACCTGCTTCCCCATGCATTTTGGCTATTCTCCAGCAGGAGGCTGCCCAGGGGACCTCCTCTCCTGCCTGCTTTGCGCTCATTAATATCCGAAACGCAGGTTTCTGACATAGAGGTTGCAGCCAACGGACCCTGCTCAACACGACTCTCTTGGAGGGCCAGTCCCCGGTGGAGGAACCTTAGCAGCGGGTCAAGTTGCAACAGCACAAAACCCACAGGATGGGAGAGGCCAGAGCAAAGCTGGGTGGTGCTAGCTGGAACGGGTCTGTCAGAGTCCTCTGACTTGGGGTTCCCTGGGGAATCTCCCCTTGGCCAAATCCTGTGGAGCTGCAGGGGGAATTACGGGCATCGTCCATCTCCCAGCACATTATGCACCCCCAGCCCTCTACTGGGCGGCTCTCCTCAGGGGACCTGGTAGGCAGAGCCCTGCAAATCCATGGATATCGGGTTTATATCTGCAGACCGTTTTTGCGGATTACGGGTTGGATGCAGATACAAATGTTGTGTCCACGCAAGGCTCTACAGGCAGGGGCGGATTTCCCCGAGAGCTCAGCACCTAACGGCTCCCACTCAGGCACCCAGATTTTCAAAAATGTGAGTGTAACCCGCCAGTCAGCGTATGTGACTGTCCAGCTCCGAGCCCAAGAGAACGGGAAGCATAGCACCACGGCAGTGGCCGCCTCCGTAGCCCAGGCTGGAGAGACGTCTGCTTTTAGCTCTGGAGGGCCCCATAAAACCTCTGTGGGGCTGGCCAAGATGGCAACCGTGCCACGAGCCGTGGGAGCTGCTGGAGGCTGAGGCCTTCTGGAAATCTGGTTTACATGCTCAGCTGGGAGCTAAGCTTTGAAAGACCTGGCCCATAATTTACCTGCGAACCTGGCTCTATGTAATGGATGCTAAGGACAAGACTCACTCCTGATTTTAAGCTTTCTCCATTAATAATTTTCCTGTCTATTGGTTTGCCTCTTCAGCGCACAGTGATCTCTCACTCGGGTCTTGCTTCATCCCTAAAGTGCTGCTCTTAGACCCAGCACCAAGTGCTCCGTGAACTCCGTCTCTCTCATTCCTATCGATGATGAGCGCTTGACAGGACAATGTCATCTGCCTGGGGTCACTCTCTCAAGGGCTGAAAGATTAGACTGGAAGTTCTTTTGGAGGAAGGTGTCATATAGCTGAGGTCAAGATCCTAAATGTAGCTTCTGGCCTGCTCTCTTATATAATCTGCGGCTGATAATCTCTCGGTAGGTCAGTGCTTCGAGGTGTGCCAGCTTGTTACTGCTTGGGGCAGGGAGAGCTCTCAGACATTGGCTTTGACTGGCACAGAATGTTTTCCTTGAATGAGCTGAAGAGGAGTTTAAGGCCTGTATTTTCCAATGCCAGACTCTCTCTTGTGCCATTACACTCTTACCCCCCTTCCCTGGGCAGGCCCAGACACCTGGGAGCCTGGCAGCACCCAGAGGTGCGCTCTGAACCATCTAACACCTGTACACATCCAAGTGTTAGGAGCCACACCTGGAGAGATGGGGTCAGGGGAGTAACAAACATGGGAGGGAGATGCTTGGGGGAGAAGATGGGTGGGGACTTTACCAATGGAAATGGGAGAAGAAAGGACCAGGTGCGGGGTGAAGAGTGGGAGGAATGGTGGAGAAAAAGGAGAGGAACTGAGGGAAATTGGGACTCGGAGGGTAGGACGGCGAGAAAGCACCACATACGGGAAGAGGGGAAGGACAGTCTTAGGGCTAATGCCCTGGGTTCCATTTTCCAGGCTTCCAGGGACAACCTGTGTGACAGTCTCTGACTCAGTTTCCCATCTCTAAGGCAGGGGTAATGATACTTCCCTCTCAGAGGAAGGTAAGGGCACCAGCAGCCTCTCAGATGGCATGTGTGTCACAGGCATTATTACTATTAGATGGGGAGAGAAGCTAAATCGAAAGAGCTCCCTCGCTTCTCTCTCACACAATCGCCAAGAGACGTTGGTCTGTTTAAAACTAGAATGGGCAAAGCATTTGAGACTATACAATCTCTCTCAACCATGATATCCAACCAGGCTGGATAAAAAGAGTAGCTGGATGGTTCTGCTAAAATGATTGGCACTGAAATAGTTAACAAATTTACATTTACATCGCCATTGTTAGGTTTCAGAGTCAACACCCCATTGCGACAAGTGGGACAGTTGATACCTTGTGTCCCTTTCATTGCATCTGCTGAGTTTCAAGCGGTTAAAGCGGACATGTTGACTACTGTGAACTCAAGTAAACTTGCAACCGGAGAGGGTCTGGAAGACTGGCTGCTGGATGGTAGCAGAGCATTGGTATGTGAACAACTAATATAGGGTTATTCCCCTCTGGCACTCCAATTTCATTTTTTTACATCGCTTACAATGCGCTGTATTATTTAAGGCCAAGCTGCCTTGAAGCTGTTATGCAGAGAAGCTTGTATATTGTTTCTGATGGGATGGCCTGTTTTATATGGTCAGTCCAGACATGCCAGCTTAACGCTGCTACGTTGTTATTCAATCCAGCTTTCTGTTTCCTAACACCTTTCTAAGTGTGTTGTGTTTGTTAAGATATGTTTTGTGGTGGTTATATACCATTTAATCTGAGTCCAGCTGGCCAGCTCTTAATCCTGGATCTCAAATGAACTTGGATCTAATACAATCAAAACCAGGAAGTGAATTTAATTGCTTTCTCCCTCCATAACTTTTCTCCCTAGGCAGTGATGTGCTTTACGAATTCAGCTCTGGAAATTTAGTGTCATTTGATCAACTCCGAATGTGTGAAGTCTCCCTGAGTAATAGTTCATCTCCATTTTACTCTTTTCTCCTACACCAGCAATAACAATCACAGGCTGAATGTCCTGCCTTTGCAAAATTAACCAAACGATTGTAAAATACGAGCGCCAATACAATATTGTACTTTGGGGTTTGTTATGAGATCAGTTGTAATCTGATCTGCGTTCTGTTCAGCTCTTAAAAGCGACTCCTCTAACATGTAGTTTAAGCCACGGAAACAATACAGTGGCATATTTTGTTACTTATTAAAAAGTATAGTTTTCTGGGTCACATATTATCACCAAACGCCGCTTGTGAACATTTCTTCGCAGCAAACGAATGCTGTGCCAGGCCTCTGACCCACGCTGCTAAACATAGGCAGCCTTGGGATGGGGTGTCCTTATGCAATCCAGCAGCCCGCAGGTGACCTAATGAGCAGGGAATATCAGCGCCCTCGCTATTTGCTTACACTGCTTTGCCTAGCGCTCTTGGCGCGGCATCAGCTGGCAGGCGTGCAGCCGGCCCTGTATTAGAGGCCCCGGAGGGCCAGGTGGCCTAGCGGGCAGCACATCCAGCCTCGCGTCCCAGTGGGGAGGCCTTTCCATCCAGTTCCTTGCCTGTGTACAGGTTTGGCTGCACCTGGGCTTTTCAGTGTCCTTGCCTGCTTCAGTGCAGCAGGGACAGTTGGTTGGGGAGCCCGGACCCTCCTGCTCCGCTGGGCTGTGACCCAGGGCCTACGAGAGCCAAGCAGGCAAGGTTCTCCAGCACCCTTGTCGGGAGCCCCAAGGTCAGGCTGTCTTCCTCCCCCTTCTGAGCTGGGTTGTTCTCTTTTCAGGTTTCTCTCCAGTTGGAGCAGGTCCAGCGGAGCAGGGCAACCTGGGCCCAGGATTGTCCTTTAACCCCTTCGGGGATGGGGCAGGTTGTACACCCCACCACAGGTGTTCAAATTGGCTTGCAAGAAATCTGGCCTGGTGGAGCAGAGATGCCGCTCAATGCTCTGTGGTGATGGTACGTACTGAAAGAAAGACTTCTGCCTGTGGAGGATGCAGCACACTGGAGTTCTGTTATACTGTTCTCCTGGCAGCTCCTGGTCCTTCCCTCCCAGGAACCTGCTACGTGTTACTCGCTACTGCTATCCTTCCTCCCGAGAGACTGAGCCCTCAGCGGCTAGGAAGCAGCATCATTCCATTGAAGTCAACGGAGCGACACTGGTTTTCCCCAGCTGAGGATCTGGCCCTATGAGCATGTCTATCAGCACGCGGTGCTGCAAACCTTTCTGAAACAAAGCTTTGACGGAGGGGCTTTTATTTGTTCCTTACCGAGCTCAGGAACGTCTCCCCTCCTCTTCCAGCTTGATTGTTATTTGTATTACAGTGGCACCCGTGTTCCCTGTGCAGAGGTTTCACTGCATCCAGCAGAGGCATGTGTCTGTCTGTACATGTTGAAACCATCTTGCAGTTGGGAAGCAGCGTGAGCTAAGGGATCAGGGATACAGAGACCTCGAGCAAGTCCCTTCCCCTGTTTTCCCCACCCTGGGTCTGTCTTTTCTGTTGCGACTGAGCTCTCTGGGGCAGAGACTCTCTGACTGTGTGTACCTACAGCACCCATATGGTGACCTGGCAGCAAATATGAAAAATCGGGACAGGGATAGGGGGTAATAGAAACCTATATAAGAAAAAGACCCAAAAATCGGGACTGTCCCTATAAAATCGGGACATCTGGTCACCCTAAGTACCCAGCACAATGGGACCCTGCCCTCAAGAGCAGGGCCCCGTTGTGCCAGGTGCTGTACATGCAGATGGAGAACTGAGGCACTGAGAAAGATCAAATGGGTTGTCTAAGGTCACACAGGGAGTCTGTGGCAACATCCGGAATTGAACCCAGATCTCTGAGTCCCAGTTCCAAGACTTAACTTCAACCGTCTTCGTGTACACGATACACTGTAGCGCATCAAACCCCAAAGGGAAACGTTGGACAATAGCATGCATCCCTCCCGCGGGAGTTCCCATGGCGATGGCAAAAGGAGGGAGATTCTGAGTCTGATCCTTTCTTCTTTGTACGCCTGCCACTGAGTGCACTGAGTTATTGGGCTCTGCAAAGCATGCAGGATGGAGCCCCGTGCGCCTATCTCGTGTGATTTGGGCTGGAAACTGGCCCTGTATTACACCAACAGCTGCTGTTCTCCCTTCCTTCTGTTTGTTCCTCACTACGGGTATCCATGTGAACCCAGAGAGCACTCACACACCTTAACCAATGCAGAGTTCAGGCAGCTCCATTTGTAGAGTCACTTCTTTTCAGGGAAAGTTGAGGGGCAAGGGACTACCTGGGCTGTTCATGAAATCCTTAGTCCCAGGAGACCCAGGGGGGCTACTCCTGGAGTCACACACTGCTCAGCCTGCATGAGGCCGTGACAGATATTCCAACCCCAGGCAGTAGCTTTGGGGACGATTGTGCTAACACTGTGAATGGTTCGTGGGTGATTGTTCTACTCCAGGGTTACCCTAGCTCCCCCAGGAACTACAGACAGAGGGCGAGTCACTGAGACTAAACAAATCATAGAATCATAGAATATCAGGGTTGGAAGGGACCTCAGGAGGTATCAAGTCCAACCCTCTGCTCAAAGCAGGACCAATCCCCAACTAAATCATCCCAGCCAGGGCTTTGTCAAGCTGGGCCTTAAAAACCTCAAAGGATGGAGATTCCACCACCTCCCTAGGCAACCCATTCCAGTGCTTCACCATCCTCCTAGTGAAATAGTGTTTCCTAATATCCAACCTGGACCTCCCCCACTGCAACTTGAGACTATTGCTCCTTGTTCTGACATCTGCCATCACTGAGAACAGCCGAGCCCCATCCTCTTTGGAACCCCCCTTCAGGTAGTTGAAGGCTGCTATCAAATCCCCCCTCACTTTTCTCTTCTGCAGACTAAACAATCCCAGTTTCCTCAGCCTCTCCTCGTAAGTCATGTGCTCCAGACCCCTGACCATTTTCGTTGCCCTCCGCTGTCCAATTTGTCCACATCCTTTCTGTGGTGGAGGGACCAAAACTGGACACAATACTCCCAGGTGTGGCCTCACGAGTGCCGAATAGAGGGGAATAATCACTTCCCTCGATCTACTGGCAATGCTCCTGCTAATGCAGCCCAATATGCCATTGGTCTTCTTGGTAACAAATCTAGAGAGCTGCCGCTCCCTGCAGAAGTTTGCACAGATGTGTTCACACTCGGTATTCCAGAGACTCAAACCAAGGAGGGTGTTTGCTATGGACTGACACAGTACCTTCCTCCTGAGCCAGACAATGGCCAGACCCTTCTGTCCATGGGGGGCCCCAGGGAAGGGATTGGCCTGTGAGGGCCCCTCTGGTGAGCTTGTAGCATGCGTATAGGAACACGTTCTGGTTTTTAGCTGCTTTCTCTTTCACGCTTTAGCCTTAGGAATAAAGGTGCTTGCTTAGAAAGAGCTGTGTGGTGACTTGTAACTCCCGGCAATGCTCTGTTCATAGCCCTTGGAGAGAGAGACCCATGCAGGGGCTGGCTGGTAGGCAGCCTGGCTTGCTGGGGATATCACAGGGTGCGGCAGGGGGCTGCGCACCGTTAAAACCCCCGGTCAGAAGGGAGTGCAGCATGGCTCCCTGCCCAGAGACTGGAGACCTGACTGTCCCTCCCTCACACACAGTGGGCCCCAGAGGGGGAAACAGGTGCAGTTACCCTGAAACTGCGAGCGGTATCAGAGTCTGGTCCCCCAAGTCCCAACCCTCCTGGGCTGCTCCAAAGCTGGGACAAGATATTAGACATGCAGGGGAGCCCTAGCCGTTAATGAAGAAACTAAGAAACGGTGCCAAAGCAAAACGAAACACTGGGGAATCATGATCAAAATCTGTGCTTCCCTAGCACAGGGGTTGGACGGTTCATGTCCCAGGACACACATGGCTTGTTTCTAGGAAGACTGACTGGGCTCCCCATCCCGGCCTTAGGGTACGGTGACCAGATATCCCGATTTTATAGGGACAGTCCCAATTCTGGGGCCTTTTTCTTATATAGGCACCTATTACCCCCCACCCCATCCCGATTTCTTACACTTGCTAGCTGGTCACGCTACCTTAGGGGCTCCATCCTGCCAGTAGTCTCTTCCTCCTTGGGCGATCCTGTGGGATCAGTGCAAGGAGGCCGGTACTACTCTAAGGGGAGCAGGATCTGGGCCTTCAAGTCAAATGTGCAGAGCCCCAGCGTGCTGCATGGCTCCCATTCCGTGGTCATGCTCTAACCACGGTGGGTTTTGGCTGCTGCAACCCGTCTCTTCACTGAGAGCAGCCCTGACTCCACGGCGGATCAGGGCACACAGCATTGAATGGGAAGTGGTGGGTGCTGGCTGGTATAGCCCAGGACTTAGTCTCGTCAATTGGAAACAGTTCTGTGGAAAGGTTGGGGCTGCTGTTCGAGTAGGGAGGGGGGCCTTGCCAGCAGCCGCATGGAGCAATGCTTGGTGGTGAATTCAAGCTGCAATCACCCTGGCTCTGAGTTACCTTGCTGCTGTGGGAATTGACACTGAAATCCTTGTTTTAAACACGCCAGCGTCTCTGTGCAGCTTGTCTGAACCTGTCTGTGGAAAATGAAGCTAAAAACATCCGCCTGCTTGTGGAGCCTGTAAATCTTGTCCTGTGGAATATGACTTTCCTGGGGCCCACATCACAGCAAAGGATGCAAATTCGCTGCATAATTAGCACCCTTTGCATGCCAGCAGATAACAAGTCAACCACTTACACAATCCTTAACCGGGCCTGTGCGCACAGAGCTGTGACGCTGCAGAGCCGCAGCTGCTGTACATCAGGGTTTCTCCACTGAAGTCAGAGTAACGGTGGCAATTCACACCAGCTGAGGTATTGGTGCATAAGACTAAAGATCCATTCAGATGCAAGGCACAGGACAAGCCAAACAGGCCAAGGGAAATTCCAAAAGTGACACGGACTGATGAAGAAAACATTTCCCAGGCTGAAAAGAACTGACGGAAACACTAAATGTTCAGAGCTGATTTTCATAGATTCATAGATTCATAGATTATAGGACTGGAAGGGACCTCGAGAGGTCATCGAGTCCAGTCCCCTGCCCGCATGGCAGGACCAAATACTGTCTAGACCATCCCTGATAGACATTTATCTAACCTACTCTTAAATATCTCCAGAGACGGAGATTCCACAACCTCCCTAGGCAATTTGTTCCAGTGTTTAACCACCCTGACAGTTAGGAACTTTTTCCTAATGTCCAACCTAGACCTCCCTTGCTGCAGTTTAAATCCATTGTTTCTGGTTCTATCCTTAGAGGCTAAGGTGAACAAGTTCTCTCCCTCCTCCTTATGACACCCTTTTAGATACCTGTAAACTGCTATCATGTCCCCTCTCAGTCTTCTCTTTTCCAAACTAAACAAACCCAATTCTTTCAGCCTTCCTTCATAGGTCATGTTCTCAAGACCTTTAATCATTCTTGTTGCTCTTCTTTGGACCCTTTCCAATTTCTCCACATCTTTTTTAAAATGCGGCGCCCAGAACTGGACACAATACTCCAGCTGAGGCCTAACCAGAGCAGAGTAGAGCGGAAGAATGACTTCTCGTGCCTTGCTCACAACACACCTGTTAATACATCCCAGAATCATGTTTGCTTTTTTTGCAACAGCATCACACTGTTGACTCATATTTAGCTTGTGGTCCACTATAACCCCTAGATCCCTTTCTGCCGTACTCCTACCTAGACAGTCTTTTCCCATTCTGTATGTGTGAAATTGATTTTTCCTTCCTAAGTGGAGCACTTTGCATTTGTCTTTGTTAAACTTCATCCTGTTTAACTCAGACCATTTCTCCAATTTGTCCAGATCATTTTGAATTATGACCCTGTCCTCCAAAGTAGTTGCAATCCCTCCCAGTTTGGTATCATCCGCAAACTTAATAAGCGTACTTTCTATGCCAATATCTAAGTCGTTGATGAAGATATTGAACAGAGCCGGTCCCAAAACAGACCCCTGCGGTACCCCACTCGTTACGCCTTTCCACCAGGATTGGGAACCATTAATAACAACTCTCTGAGTACGGTTATCCAGCCAGTTATGCACCCACCTTATAGTAGCCCCATCTAAATTGTATTTGCCTAGTTTATCGATAAGAATATCATGCGAGACCGTATCAAATGCCTTACTAAAGTCTAGGTATACCACATCCACCGCTTCACCCTTATCCACAAGGCTCGTTATCCTATCAAAGAAAGCTATCAGATTGGTTTGACATGATTTGTTCTTCACAAATCCATGCTGGCTGTTCCCTATCACCTTACCACCTTCCAAGTGTTTGCAGATGATTTCCTTAATCACTTGCTCCATTATCTTCCCTGGCACAGAAGTTAAACTAACTGGTCTGTAGTTTCCTGGGTTGTTTTTATTTCCCTTTTTATAGATGGGCACTATATTTGCCCTTTTCCAGTCTTCTGGAATCTCTCCCGTCTCCCATGACTTTCCAAAGATAATAGCTAGAGGCTCAGATACCTCCTCTATTAGCTCCTTGAGTATTCTAGGATGCATTTCATCAGGCCCGGGTGACTTGCAGGCATCTAACTTTTCTAAGTGATTTTTAACTTGTTCTTTTTTTATTTTATCCGCTAAACCTACCCCCTTCCCATTAGTATTCACTATGTTAGGCATTTCTTCAGACTTCTCGGTGAAGACAGAAACAAAGAAGTCATTAAGCATCTCTGCCATTTCCAAGTTTCCTGTTACTGTTTCTCCCTCTTCACTAAGCAGTGGGCCTACTCTGTCTTTGGTCTTCCTCTTGCTTCTAATGTATTGATAAAAAGTCTTCTTGTTTCCTTTTATTCCCGTAGCTAGTTTGAGCTCATTTTGTGCCTTTGCCTTTCTAATCTTGCCCCTGCATTCCTGTGTTGTTTGCCTATATTCATCCTTTGTAATCTGTCCTAGTTTCCATTTTTTATATGACTCCTTTTTATTTTTTAGATCGTGCAAGATCTCGTGGTTAAGCCAAGGTGGTCTTTTGCCACATTTTCTATCTTTCCTAATCAGCGGAATAGCTTGCTTTTGGGCCCTTAATAGTGTCCCTTTGAAAAACTGCCAACTCTCCTCAGTTGTTTTTCCCCTCAGTCTTGATTCCCATGGGACCTTACCTATCAGCTCTCTGAGCTTCCCAAAATCTGCCTTCCTGAAATCCATTGTCTCTATTTTGCTGTTCTCCCTTCTACCCTTCCTTAGAATTGCAAACTCTATGATTTCATGATCACTTTCACCCAGGCTGCCTTCTACTTTCACATTCTCAACGAGTTCCTCCCTATTTGTTAAAATCAAGTCTAGAACAGCTTCCCCCCTAGTAGCTTTTTCAACCTTCTGAAATAAAAAGTTTTACTGTTATAACAAACAAAAGGTCCCCACATTTTTCCGATTTGATCTGAAGCACGTATGTAATGACTGAACCCTGTGTTTTCTTCGTGTCTGGTCTGGTAAGGCTTGATCTTTACATTCTATCTCAGAGATGAAGCAATGGCATTTATTTAATGTACGCTCAAAGCACAATTCTGGATATAACCACTGCAGCCCTTGAGTCCACTCCTGTGCCGACTGAATGGAAACTTGATGGGAGATTTGCCGTTTATTTAAAGGGAGCAGAACTCTATGTGCTATCTCTTCGACCTTGTGTTTAGCTGTGACACTCGGAGCACCTTTCCCAGCTCTGAAGCAGAGCTCTGTGGAGCTCAAAAGCTTGTCTCTCTTTCCAACGGAAGTTGGTCCAATAAGAGATATTACCTCCCCCACCTTGTTTCTCTAATACCCTGGGACCAACAGGGCTACAATGACAGTGCAAACATCCTTATCACATAGGCAGTCACCGGCCACCAGTAAAGGCAGAGTGGTAGGTGTTGTCCCCAGCAAACTGCTGGGACATGACAGGAAGTCGTGGGAGCTGCAGTAACTCCTCTTTGGTTGGGTCAGGCAGAACAAAAAGGGAAAAGCCAGAGCTGTGGCTGTTAGATGGCTTGTTAGTTACTTATCTCATAACAGTCCTCCTAGCTGGGGAGGGGGGTTCGCCTCTGGGCACCATCTGGAGGCAACGACTACACGTTTGGCAGAGTCCTTGCAAGCTTGTGCCAGGTCCCTTGTTGGGGGCCTTCCCGAGCAGGAGCCATTATGTGCGATGTCAGTTATGGCCTTCGGGCAAGTTTCCATGATGCTCCTGCACCAGCAATCCCTGCGTGGACAGCCTGTGCCTCTGTCATGGCTTCCTCCAAGAGCAACCGGTTTCTTCTCCCCAGCGGTTCTGTCTGGACTGTGGAACGACATACGAATCTTGGGGCACTCTGGCCTCGCTCTGGGTACCCAGAGCACAGGCCACGTAGGGATAACCACTGCAAGCTCAGGTAAGGAATGTTCTGGCCGTTATGGGTATGTCTACACTGAACGCTAACCCCGGGCTCTGACTCCGATTTAAGCCCAAGACACACTTCTGTCCACTCACAGATCAGTCTGACTCGGGTCCAAGCACTGTCACTTTGCAGCATGGACGCAGCTCGATCTGCAGACCTGAGTCCGGAGGCCTCACGAGTGTGTTAGCACGGCTGAGAGACATGGGTACAGCGGCTGTGAGCCTAGCTTTACACGTCAGTGTAAGTGCAGCCTTGGAAATACCAAGTTCAAAGCCTGGGTCCCACAGACCGCGGTTTGCGGTGCAGTGTGGACACACCCACAGGCATTCGTGCATGACTGCTGCTGTGGGGCTGGCCCTGCAGCCTCCCTGTTGCCAGATGGTTCTGCTCATGCCCAGAGCACACCTTAGATTGCTGCGAAGTTGTAAAGAGTCATACCTATTGCTGTCCGATTAAAATGCTGGGAAACTGGCAATCTGCTATAAAGGGGCAGACAGCAATCTCAGTGCAAATGTAATACTTGTAGTCTTCCAGCCTCTGGGCTAGGTCCTCAGCAGCATCGAAGCAGGCCATGGGGTGTTACGCCACCTTCTCCTTTCCTTAGTCCTGAGACTGCGTGGGGCCAGTTTGTCCATCAATGCAGGTAAAAGCAGCCTCGGGGCTGCTCTAAGTTGTGCCTAGCCACAACAGCTCCTAAGCGACTTTTCAGCAGCAGGAGATTGCTCCAGCACAGTGGTGCTCCAGACGCTATCTCTACAGGGTGACTAATGACGCTGGCTTTATGCCATCCAGGGATTCTCCTAGGGCAGGGGATGGGAAGCCCCTGTAGCTTGGTAAGGCTGCTTTGCGCTATAGGACCAGTGCACGGCACCCTTACTGAGGCCACGTTCTGGCCCTCTCTTTAAATGAATACTTAAAAGGAGCAGACTAATGCAATGCGATGCAATTTCTGTCCTGCTGATGCTAGCTCTGGGAAGATTCTGCCCTGATGTTGAATGAAATTAGTCAATTCAAGCAAATGCTTAAGCTTTAGCCAGTTCGGACTCTTAAACTCTACTTTTAAAAACATTCAATTTGCGATTTAATCCCTTGAAAACTTCAGTCATCCTGATTAGAGATCCTGGCACAGTTGTGGAGAAAGCTCCCTTCACATCCCTGTCTGGTCCTGCAAACTTGCTGACACTGCTTTTAAATCCACAAGAAGTTGTGCAACACCCACACTGATGACAGCCTACAAACTTCTAATGAACCTGTATTCATTTGCCTCATGAAGCATTGCCAGAAAATAAAGCATTGTATTGTTGTCCAGACCATCCCTTTTCTGTTCCATCCCTGCTCCTTGGGTTTAAAGGCACAATCCTACGTAAACTATGCAGCAATGGCTGCAGTCTGAGAACTACAGATTATGCCCCTTTTTAACTATATTTGGTTCCTGGCCTCCACTCCTGTTTTGCGCCTGTCAGTTGTCACTTGTGTGGGATCCCCACAAACAAATCAAACCCAGCTGGTGAGAGCACCTATAGGCTTTCCTGCAGCTGGTGCCTAGCAACTCATGTTCCAAATCACTATAATGACAGCTAAATTTAATATTAGTTTATTCTTTCCCCCAGAGCAGCTCTCAGACCAACACCAGAAAGAATGGTATCTTACAAATGAATGGTATTTGAGGAGCTGGCTTTCTGCATCTGTCATACACATGCATTACCACCAGCTGCAAGGCCGCACAAAACAGCTTCTGGTCTGAAAGAATGTATTTCTCTTCTCTCTGCTTCCAATAACATCGCTGATTTTTGAAGGGTCTTAGGATAACATGTCTGCTTTGCATTGACTAGTTCATCTGCATTGCTTCACATTCTGAATAGGTAGCTTAATTTACTGAGCCAGATTCTGATACATTCACTCCTGGTGCGTCCTAGACTCAGATCCTGCAAAACTACCATGTAGTGCTCGGGCTTGGGCTGGAGCCTAGGCTCTGGGATATCCCAATTGTCTACACTGCAATTTTACGGCCCCGTAGGCTGCGGCCTGCGAGCCCGAGTCAGCTGAAACAGGCCAGCCACAGGTGTTTAATTGAAGTGTAGATATGTCCTATGGCATTCCGGGTAAGTATAGAACGAAAATAGCCTGACAAAATGGCTTCGACAAAGAGTTTGCCACAGTGAAATAAAAGAAGCTAAGTTACCAGACAAGTATATTACCGTAACAAGTGACTGCTTAAGGTTATCCTGGCTAATTTAATTGTGCATGTTCAGGTGACATTTAGCAATAGCAAGCATTTGTGAGGTGTAACCTTCATGTGCCAAACTCAACTCTTTACATAGTTACCCATTTAAAGGGACACTGTGAGGTCCACTTAAGATCTGTATAAACAAGGTTTTTTATAAAACCCAAGAACAGCAGAAATATTTCCTTAATTATTTTTAGTTTAACTGAAAATTGGGTGATTTTTGTTTGCAATTAAATGTTCCCATTGTGTTTCCAAACCAAACGTAGCATTGCAATAATGCATGAGAACCCTAAAGAGAAATTGACAATTTGAATGGGCTGAGAAGACAGAAATGCAAAAAGGTGCCTGGAGTCACAACACGGATTAAGACATTTGAGCTAGACTCACCAGTACACGCTGGTGACATAAAGCAGCCATAAGCTGATGCAAAACAAGCAAAAGTTGTGGAAAACAACTCGTTATGATCATGGGCAACTCCAACCCAATCACATTGCACTGGAGGCAGAACTTAGCACTCCTGATGCCATTAGCAACCCCTATTGATTGCTGAAATCTGAAAGGGCGAGATTTATCAAGGCGATACAACAGTCGCTATGGCGCCCATGTTTTTAAAATCCAGATCTGCAACAATTATGGGTCAATATTTTTAAGATTGCAAAGCAGTCATGCAAGCCATTTCTTGGGTGCTGGTGTAGCTAATGCCAACTTCTGTCTCAAAGCGACTCTAAATGACACTAAAGAGCCCCTAACTTTTCCCCCCACTGGTGACAACACCCACTGTGACATTGAACCTCCTTTCCATGCTCCCTAAGCTAGTGCAGACACATCTCCAACAATGCCTGCCAGCTGCAGCAGTGGTGCGTGAATCCAGTGGCATTAATGCCACGTTCTGGGCTGCTTCCTGGGTGACGTGTCACAGATGAGAAAGTGAGAGGTTTTATTCTGATTCCACCCGTCTTCCTCTCTCCAACACCATCCTGAGGACACTCTTTGGTATCTCCAGAGCACCTTCCCTCCCAGGATCTTCACTGTGCAGTAGGTCAGAATTATTCTCCCCAGTCAACTGCTGGGGAACTGGGCACAGAGAGTGATCAGTGACTTTGCCCAAGGCCACATGGGGAATTAGTGTAGCCAGTAGGCAGCATGGCCTGTAGCCTGACTTGGGTATGATACGTCAGCTGGAATGAGCGACCGCAGCCATGCCAGGTGCTGATTCGGCATGCCCAACAAGGAAGATTTGGGGCCCCCGTACCTCATGTTTGCTGGGGCCCCACCCACTCCCATTTCACTCTGTTTATACAGGGGTGATTCCGGGGAGGGGGAAGCAGGGATGACTTCGGGGGGCTGACTCTGGGGTTGGGCAGGGATGACTCTGCGGAGGAGGCCTCGGGGGCGGGTAGGGTGAGTCAGGGGGGTTGGGTGGGAGTGATTCAGGGGGATGGGCAGTGTGACTCGGGGGGGTGTAGGTGACTCCAGGGAGGGATGGTCTGGGGGGACTCAGGGGGTTCTGGTGGGATGACTCCAGGGGAGATGGGGGGGGTGAGTTGAGGGGGTGACTCCATGGGGGCTTTGGGTCCTGGCTGCTCGGGATCCTGCAGCTGGGGGTAGGGATGCCAATTTAGTTGGATGTATTTCTGGAGATTTCATCACATCACATACTCTTTAATTAAAAATGAATCTTTAATTCCTGGAGACTCCAGGCCAATCCTGGAGGGTTGGGAACCCTAGCTGGGGGAGGGCAGCCAAGGGACGCTAGGACCCAGCAGCGCCGGCACCCAGGCGGGCGGGCGGGCGGGGAACTCGGCGGCGCTCGGACCCCGCGGGCCGGGCATGCGCCGGGGCGGGATTGGCGGCGCCGCGCGCTGCCGGCCGATAAAGGTCTCGCGGCGGCGTTTGACGTCACGCGGAGTTAATTTTAAACCCGGACAAGATGGCGGAAGGGGACGCGGCGCGGCGCGGCCAGCGAGCGGGGCCGCCAGGTAACGGGGGGCCGGGCAGCGCGGCCCGGGAGTGGGGGGCACAGGGCGCCCGGCTGCGGCCCGGGGGCGGGAGCAGGGGCAGGCGCAGGCGGTGTGCCCGGCTCCGGTTCGTGCGGGAGGGGCGGCCCCGTGTGGCAGGCTGCGGGCGGCGTATGGGGGGCACCGTGTGGCCGGCTCTGGCTAGTGACTGTGGGCAGTGTAAGGGGGGGCAGGGGGGGTAGCAGCACCATGTGGCAGGCTCTGGCTGGTGCCTGGGGGGGGCACCGTGTGGCAGGCTCTGGCTAGTGAATGGGGGGCAGGGCTTGCCCAGTGCCTGGGGGGGGCACCGTGTCAGGCTGTGGGCAGTGTAAGGGGGGGCAGGGCTTGCCCAGTGCATGGGGGGGGCACCGTGTGGCAGGCTGTGGGCAGTGTAATGGGGGTGGGTGGCACAGAGTGGTAGGCTCTCCCCAGGAAAAGGGGGGTAGGGTTTTAGTGCATGGGAGGATGGCACAGAGGGGCAGGTTTTCGTTAGTGGATTTTGGGGTAGGCTGTGTGTAGTAGGGCCTGCCCAGCACATTTTTTTTGGCCGGGGGGGTGACTGGCAGGGTCTGGATCCATTTGTGTCCTGTGTTGGGTGGGTGGGGAGGAGAGCTGCTGCTGGTAGGTGTTGGAGCTGTGTTCTGTAGTGGCGGTAGCAGTGCTGCATGGGGAATCTGCTGATTGGAGAGCAATACTGGCGGTTCATTTATGCCGTGACCTACTTTTAAGTAGAACAAAAATCCTGAAGTGCCAGTTTTATCCCTTCCAACTCCCTCATTTGTTGCTTCTCAGCTCCTTCCCTTCCATAGGGAAAGATTCTTTGAGCTTTGCCCCCGTGTAGATAGTTACTGTGATGAGTCTGGAGCAACACACTGTGTGTGCATAGAGGGAGTTGGGTGGCAACACTGAATTGAACTGATAACATTTTAGTGACCTCACCCTATGCTGCAACGTGGTTCTAACTAGCAAGTGACCTGGGGACCTTGCCTTTGTGTATGTCAAGATAAATTATGTGCATAATTGTTGCCAAATCTCCCAGGGAGAATAAATTTGTAATACTGTACCACTCTGTCAATAAACCAAGGCAAATGATAGCATTTGGATACTATGATGTGAAATGCAGAAAACATAATATAGATAAAAATGTTAATCCATGTAAAACCTTAATGACTCAAATCCTAAATGATGGGAGCAACTTATTTTCTCATTCAAATAAAACTGACACAGCCCTAGTTATATGTACTGTGCTTACTGGTTCTGTTCACGGCACTTAAAGTGGGCTCTGGTTATGAAATTTTACTGATCAACTGAAAAGAGAGATTGTGAAGATGAACTAGACTTTCCTTGCCCCTTACAAGAGTATGCTTGTATAAATATGCTGCTTGTCATGGAAGCAGATTTGTACACTAGAACATCAATGTTCTTCTTGTAGCAAATCCTCTCTTAATAATGGGACCTACTGTCTTCAAGGATTTGCTACTTAGACTCATATATATTTGAGTCTAAGGTCATACAGTATGGCTCAAGAACAAACCGAACATTTGAGAACATGTGAATGTCTGATTTGAGAGCTAGAAAGACAGGCAATGTTTTGCTAAGTCATAGGATCTTGGGGAGTTAAAATATAATTTAATATCTTCAGTCGAATGTTGAAGTCAGTACTTTGGGCAGACTTGCAACATTTTGTAACTACACTGTTGCATGATTCTAACATTTAATTTGAAAACCACATGGTTGAATTCAGCATTAACCAAAAGCTGATCGATAGATACCATGTGCTGCCATTGGTTAGTGGTGATACAGTAGTTGCTAGCCCACTGGATATGGAGACATCTCGGAAGAAGTAGAAGTTGGAAGTTGCAGATCAGGTACTCTGCAAACCTGTTGAAAGGGGGAAATGATAACAAAATGTTGAACGTGGGAATATCTGAACATTTTTGATAATGTTGCTGCTTTTAGTAACTTAAAATAGTCTGAAGATCAAATGCCAAAGATCTGAAATTACTTACGTTTTGCTTTTCCAGTCGTGCTGAACTTCTTTGACACAGTTCTCGTGACTTATTTCAACAGTAAATTACCAGTTTGTGGATATTTCCTAGCTTTTTATAGGTCAAAATAAAATCTGTAACAAGTGGCCTCACTGTGACAGCGTTCTCATAATAAAACAGGAACACACATGTCCTCTACTCCAAGTGAGAACATAAGTCGTCATGGAACTACCTTAGCAAGACATCTACTTTCACCTTAAATCAGTGCTTAACATTGGAGGAGCTTTCTGTGTCTTATGTACCATCATGTAAAGCACATTGGTAGAGTCATAAAATCTGGAGAACAGGAGGGAAATGTAATAGGATAGGTATATAGAGGCTGTTATTTAAAGGGAGTTAGACACCTAACACCCATTGATTTCCATGGGCGTTAAGTGCTTATATACCATTAAAAATCTGGCTCGTAACTTGTCTCCTGTGTCATATACACCTTTACGGAACCTAAACACTTTCCTTAACTTACAACTTTTAATGATATTGTTCTTCCTCATCAAAAATCTATATTCGTTCAACCAGTAATTCTGTCTGTCAGGGTAAAGTGTGCTGCCTTCAAGAAAATAGGGAAGGGGTGGTCTAAGGAAAGACTAGACAGACTCAAATACCATTGACTCCACTGTCTTCTCCCTTGCATCACTAATGTTCTTAATGGCAACATCTGAACTATTTCAATCCTGAAGCTCACTTGATCATACTGCCATTGCAATAAAAATGGTGGCAATGAACTTCTGAATTACAGACTAGTATTGGAACAAAACTAAATTCACGTTCTTCTCACTTTGAGTGAAACATAACTGTAATCAGTTTTGTATGACAATCACAAATTGCAAACCTTTCACCAGGGTTAGGGTAAGAGGAAAGAAAAAGTTATGACGATGTTCATATCCTTTGTCAAAACACACTAGACCACATCAAAATCTGATTGCTCAGTTCTGAGCAGTCATGGACATAGGACAAACTCCATACTTAAAAGATACCACCAAAGCTGTTCCAGCTTTGACTGCTCTTGACTGTAGTCCCTAGGGCTAGCTTGCCTTTATTATATTCTATTCAGCAGTAAAGCAAGGAACTACAGTTAGCAGAAGACTTGAGGCCTAATACATAATCTATAGATCAGGCAAGATGACAGATGTCTTATACTTTAGGTCCCAAGTTAAGATTTCCAGTCACTTAAAATATTGCACTGTAACAATAAACGTGCAGATTTGCTGTGTCTGTTTAACAACCTGAACTTCTTAGAATGATCTGCAAAAGTTCAGAGGGGCAGTATCAAGTTTAAAATCCAGAGTTTGAAGTGGTTTACATTCTTGCTTGCATGCAACACTGCGTGTGTGTGTGTGTGCATGCGTGTATACACAGTGTTGCACTGTGCACTTGCAGTTCACCAACTTGCATGCATTTCATTAAATCCATCCTGGACCAACATTTTAAACTTGATTTACTAACAGTTTAAATTATTAAAAAAGATTTCTTAATCTTTTCTACTTCTCATTCTTATTGTCCAAGCTGAGTGAAATCGCCAAAATAAATCTGGTTCTTGTTTACACCATGCTAGAATTCTTGCAATCCGAATACTGTAGAGGAATTTTGAAATACCTGCACTTACTCTGACATCTGAAACTTCACGTGACTTCTAAACAGTGCAATGAAGAATTCTGTTTAGCTTTTTTGTGAAAACAAAAAACACTTACATAAACCAACATCTGAGTTTGAGCTGTCTGGCAGTGGTGCCTCTTTCCCGTTAAAATGAAAATATTTTACCCTGAGCATTAATGGATCATTTTCCTCATATGTTCAAAGTTTTGCCGTAGTCCTGCAGTTGAGTGTCAGTGGAACTCTGCATGGGTTTGCCCACGTGAATCCAATTGCAGTATTGGAACTTATGCTTGTAACATGAATACTAGAGCAAACTAATCTGTTCTAAGGAATGGTCTCCTTTTATGGATAAAAGCAGGTTAATGATATTTAAGAACAATATTTCAGTTAATTTTTGTCGTGCAGTAGTCTGAAAGGAGTAAGGGTATCTGTACAAATAGAAATAACTCAGCTATAGTACTTGGCAACTAATTTCACAGGAAATGTTTTTGAGTACTTATCGAGAGAATCAGTAGCTGATCATATCATGCTTCAACTGTATGACTTCCTTAGTATTACTGTTTTTTAATAATTATTTCCTATTAAGCTGAATAATTAACATTACATAGGTCTGCAAGTTTAAAGCTATGGAAGATCTTGGGGGGGTTTGCAGAAAACTCCCAATATGTTTCACTATATTGATTTTTTTTTAGAGATGTTCAAAATAAAATCAGAAAATTTTGTTTGCATTGTGCAAACTGGAAGTTTCCCTCATTCAATGGCATGCAGATTGGGCCAGTCACATTTTATAATACCTGATAGCTATCTGCAGTATCTTAAAGGGACCCTCAACTCAAACTTCTTGAAATATACTAACTTTAAAAACTCTCCCATGTCTGATAGATTTGAGGGCACTATTTATCTAATTTTAAAAAAAATTCTGGCAACAAGGGAGAAACTGACTGCAAGGGGCACAGGAAAACTGACTTTATACAGTGCTTTCATGCACAAAGTAAAGAGACTTTTTTTTTGCTTTCAATTACTGTAATCTTGGCTATTAAATCCAACTAGTCAGTGAAAACAAACCTCATTATTTTCAATTGGTATTTCTTTGGCATCGGTCCTATAAATGCTTATATGAAGTGGTCTATGCAGCACTCCCACTGTCTGATCCTTGCTGTTTCATTCTGTGGACCACCAGAAAGTGCCAGAGAACACAACTTAAGAACCATTGTCTTGAGAAACTTTTCGAGTTCAAGTGCAAACCATGATAGCTGTCACGTGCCTAGCAGAGAAATTTAGATGATCGTTATTTTGCCACTGTGCACAACCAGGTTTGTGTAACATATACACTTGCTATCAGTTTTTTCCAGTGGACCGATCACATTTTAGTACTAATATCCTGTGAAATCCTGGATTGGCAAAAAAGTCACTTCAGAAGCAAATATTTCATCAGACTAGCTATAATATATATCTATGTATTACACTGACTTTAAGTGGGGAACATTGACATCTGGAAAACCAACTGTTTTTCAAATAGTGGCTAGTAGTGGGTAGACGCAGGTAATCAATTTAAAGTTGGATGTAACACCCACCCACTCTGGGCCACACATAGAGAAATTGATGAACATGCTACAGTCTTAGTACAGCTGGGTCTTCTGATTCATACAGTGGAGGTATATGCTTTTAGAACTGGAGGTCCCAGGTTTGATACCTGCTGCTGATGACCCACCCAGGGGTGCAGTGTTGGAGACGACAAACTGCCTGAAAGTTCTCCAAACAGAAAGCTAGCCTCCTTAACTTCCAAGTCAACATTTCCTGTTAATACCCAAAGTTTTTGTATGGGTTGTCTATCTGAAATTTGTCAGTGCTCATGGGAATGTTTAATCTGACCTTTGAAACTGGACTAAAACAAGATTCTCTCCGAAAATACATTAAAAATGCAGTTGACCCTCCCACTAATCAATCTCAGATCAAATATTCTGAAGTGCCTGTGTATCCATGTAGCCTCCCTTGATATTGGCTAGTGGTTAGCTGCTATTTAGGGATGGGAAAAAATTAAACGTTCAAGACTGTTAAGCTATTCAGGAGCTAAAGGGCAATCCTGCAAAGAGTAGTTGGGGAAAGAACACTTTCTTACTGCTATTGAGTGAGCTGCAGAAAGTAATTTGGTAGTCATGAGCAGGCACACTAGAAAACTGAACATGTAAAGTGCTATGTAAGTGCACTATTTGCATCTGCAAAATGCCTCACAAAGACTAATCCCGTGAGGAATGTAAATACTATCTCCATATTATAATTCAGGGTATATAGAGTGTGGAATGGAGATGGTTTTGGTGACTTATTCCAGGCTACACAGGGAATCATAGGAAGGGACTTAAATTGTAACCCTTGCATTTTTTGGTCTCTCTTGCTCATGGCTTGCTCTCTGAAAGAGGAATATTTTGCTGTTTTCTCCTTGTCGGATGGAGACTTCCCGTCCTCCCAATCTCTGATATCTTTTCTTTTCTCTAGCTGTCCTCCCATTAACAACTTCAGTTTAATATTTTAGCTTCTACCCAGAGAATGAGCATATGGTTGCTTTAATTGCTGTTGCACAACTGACCTGGAATGTAGCACTGCTGCATGGCAGGATGGCACTTGCACATCACCATTGATCTCCGTGGATTGCTCTTCAAGAACTGGAATGAGAACCAGAATCTGAAATTCAGCCTGAGTCTTCAACTTTTCTTCCTTGCGTGTTTGCACAAATAAAAAATCCATAGATCTACAAAATAGGTTTCAAAGTGTGGGCATAAACACTGATATAAATCAGAACTAGCATATAATTATTCAAATATAACTGTGTTAAAAAAATAATTACGTAAGTGATGAACTATGCTTAATGAAGTGACTATTCGCCAAGATGGTCAGGGATATGACTCCATACTCCAGGTGCCCCTAAGCCTCCAATTGTCAGAAGCTGCGACTGGATGACCGGATGGATCATTCGAAATTGCCCTGTTGTATTCGTTCCCTCTGAAGCATCTGGCGTTGGCTACTGTCAGAAGACAGGATACTGGACTAGATGGACAACTGCTCTGACCAATATGGCTGCTGTTATGTTAAGTCTTACTGGTGCAAAATTGTGTAAGTGAAATCAGAATCAGGCCCCAAAACATCTTCAGTAAAGCTGCAGTCACACACTAAGATGGAAGGAAAAAGTAGATTAACGTGACACTGTCTATTTTAACCGTCTGCATTGTATAAACAACTTATTGATATCAGGAAAATATTTAACGTGTATGTTGGCACAGTTTGTACTGCATGACTACCAGTAAAATGAAACTTCATTTTCAATCAAACTGTAAAAAGTGTGAGGAGAATCCTATTGAAATAATGTTAACTGTGTGTTCTGTGATACAGGGTCTGCATTTTTACACTGCACGCTCCCAGGAAAGTTGTTCTCACTCAGTGATACAGTTCAGTTTGAGATAAAGAAGGTGTGGTGTGAAGTGCAGTTATTTTAACCCTGTATGTAAGCCAAATCTTGTTAGTGCCCCCTCCGAACTCCTGAGGGGCTGGCTTGTACCACTTACATCTCATAACTTCTTTCTTGAGAGTAGGTAAAAAGATAGAGAAAGAAAAGTGGCTCTTCCTTCTACTTCTTGCTTGTGGCTGTTGCTTTCCTGAATCTTTTTAAGGTATGTCTACACTGGCAGAGTTACAGCGCTGGCTGTTACAGCGCCGCTCAGAGCGCTGAAGGGAAACTGCTGTTGTGTGTTCACACTGTCAGCTGCCTGTGCAATAGCATGTTCACACTTGCAGTGGTATTCAGAACGGTGCACTCTGGGCAGCTATCCCACAGAGCATGTCTTCCCCTTCTGCCACTAGAAGTTGTGGGAAGGCGGAGGGGTCATGGGGCATCCTAGGTCCTGTCCCAATGCCCCGTGATGCATTGCTTCGCATTCCAGCAATCCCTGTGCTTCCATCCACATTTGGCGCCGTCTTTCAATGGTTTGTGTACTGTGCGCTCTGCCTCTTCGGTCTGCAGGAATGGATCCCACGCTGCTGACCAATATGCTGCTCGCTCTGACTAACATGTCATGAGTGGCAGTGGAGTTATTCCTTAAACTACAAAGGCAAGAGGAGGGCAACATTGATCTCGCCATGTGTAGTAGCTACAACATGAGATTGCTTGTGGCATTCACAGAGGTGCTGACCACAGGGGAACACTGCTTTTGGGCTCAGGAAACAAGCACTAAGTGGTGGGATCACATCGTCATGCATGTCTGGGATGATGAGCAGTGGCTGCAGAACTTTCAGATGAGGAAAGCCACATTCATGGGATTGTGTGATGAGCTCGCCCTAGCACTGTGGCGCAATGACACGAGAATGAGCAGTGCCCTGTCGCTGGAGAAGCACGTGGCAATTGCACTGTGGAAACTGGCTACTCCAGACTGCTACTGATCAGTCACTAACCAGTTCAGAGTGGGAAAGTCGACTGTTGGACTCGTGTTGACGGAAGTGTGCAGGGCCATTAATCACATCCTGCTCTGAAAGACCATGAATCTGGGCAACATGCGTGACATTGGACGGCTTTGCACAAATGGGCTTCCTAACTGCGGGGGGGCGATAGATGGGACGCATATTCCAATTCTGGTACCAGACCACCTAGCCATCAAGTACATTAATCGCAAGAGGTAGTTCTCAATGGTTCTCCAGGCGCTTGTGGATCACCGTGGACATTTCATGGACATTAACACAGGCTGGTCCAGAAAGGTGCATGATGCATGCATCTTTCGGAACACTGGTCTGTTCCCTGCAAGAAGGGACTTTCTTCCCAGACCAGAAGATCACTGTAGGGGAAGTCGAAATGCCCATTGTGATCCTGGGAGACCATGACTACCCCTTAATGCCGTGGCTTATGAAGCCATACACGGGGAACCTTGACAGCAGCAAGGAGCGGTTCAACAACAGGCTGAGCAAGTGCAGAATAGCTGTTGAGTGCTTTTGGCCATTTAAAGGCCCACTGGTGCTGCCTGTATTGGAGGCTGGACCTGGCCGATTACACTAGGCTTATAGCTGCATGCTGTATGCTCCATAATATTTGTGAAGGGAAGGGTGAAAGCTAGAGACCAGAGTTATTAGAGGGGCGCAGCGCGGGGCTATAAGGATCAGGGATGCCTTGAGGCAGCAATTTGAAGTTGAAAGCCACTAATTGTTGCAGTGCTCGGGAGTGCAGTTCTTGTAATGCTAGGAGGTGATTGTGATTGGTGCAGACGATGCAGTATGAAGGTATAAGAAATGCCTGTTGCTTTGCAGCGCTCTGTTTGCTTTCAATTAACGGAATAAAGATTGCTTTCAAACCAAAATAATTATTTTATTAAACAACTGGATTGGGGAGAGAAACAAAACACATCAGCACTGAGGGGGTTGGGGGCAGGGAGGGTCGCAGGAGGAGGTGGGGTCCCAGAAGGTTAAATATTTGTGTATGTCCAGGTATCATATATAACCTTCTCCTGTGGAGTACAGTGCAGCAGGTACTGTACTTCAGCAGGGCTAAACTGCAGAGGGATGGGTGTTGAGTGCAGTGGGTACTGGGAGTCCGCAGTGCTGGACTGTGACGGGGCAGGAGTGGAATGCAGCGGGTACAGACTGGAGCCAAGAGGTTGATAAGAGTGTGTTGGCGGTGTCTGGGGGGCGCATGGGAAAGAGTTTTGCAACAGCGGCTGCAGGGGAGGGTGGGCGTGGAGCTGCTTGGTTTGCAGCGCTAGTAGCGCCTGGAGCGTGTCCGCTTGGCACTCTGTAACATTTAAGAGCCGCTCCGTGGCTTCGTTCTGGTGCACAGCATTCTCCTTTTGGTCCCTCCTCTCAATGTCCCGCCACTCCTTCAATTCTTGTTTTTCAGCCGTGGAGTGCATCATGACTTCACGCAGAAAGGTCATATCTGTGAAGCCAAAATGCAACATTTTACAGAAGCAGTATTGTTTGGAACACACAGACTACTGATTTAAAACACTGCCACTATTCCTATACTGGTCACTAACTGGCTGACCCCAGGCAAGCACACTTGAGCCACAAGACACCCCAAAATGGTGAGGAGCCACAGGGGCAGGGGAATCAGTGTTCCAGGAGCGTACTGTACACTGGGCACGTGGCTCTTGGGGAGAGCCAGCACTGTAGGGGGGGCCCTTATAATCATTCCTGTCCCCACATTTTCCCCAGGCTGTGTTCATTATGGAAGATACCTTGCTGCTGAAGGTGAGCAGGGAATCAAGGGAGGGTCTTCTCCAAGACTGCGGCTTCCGCCCTGGCCCTTATGCGGCTCACCTGTGTGCAGCAATGGTGTTCCCCCTCGCCCCAGTGACCGCAGAGTGGTGCGGGAAAGTTACTCTTAATGGGGCAAGAAACAAAGCAGCTCTGCCAAAGAACCTGCGTCAGCAGATTGCCCAGTATCGCCATGAGAGTTTCCTGGAGATCTCTGAGGCAGATTCCTGTGAAGTGAGGGAGTCCATCAACAGCCTGTTCTGCCGCTCAGACTAGGCATGTGGTGGTACACGCATCATACAGACACAAGCCTGCTTTCTGCAACCCTCCTGCCCCAACAACTCGCTTCAGCGATTCCCCAAATCAAAGCCACTTACCAGGAGCCTCGGTTTGCGCTTCACCAAGCTCCAACAGCTGTGACTGGCTAGGCTCCTCTGGGGTAGAAAAGAGCTCCCAGCTGCAGGCATCTCTGACCTCTGAATTGTCCTCTGCCTCTGGGCTCCCCTCCTCCTTCTCCACATCCTTGTCCAAGATTTCCTCCTCCAGACTCAGTCCACTCTCAACTGGCATGCGAGCCACTGAAGTATCCACAGTGGCCTTCTCAGTGGGGGTGGGGTTGCCACTGGGTATTGCATCCAGCTCTTTGTAGAACCGGCAGCTCATGGGCTCAGCACCGGAGTGGCGGTTTGCCTCTTGCGCCTTGTGGTAGGCGTTCTGCAGCTCCTTCACTTTGACCCTGCACTGCAGTGTGTCCCGGTCATGGCCCCTTTCTGTCATGCATCTAGAAATCTGTCTGTAGGTATCATAATTCCTATGGCTGGTGCACAGCTGGGACCGGACAGCCTCTCCCAAATGCTGATGATGTCCAGCAGCTCAGCATTACTCCAAGATGGGGATTTCCTGGTGCGTGGATCAGGCCTCGTCCGTTGGAAAGATGCGCTGAGACCACTGCATGTATCACCAAGCAAAGGAGACTTTCAAAATTCCCAAGGAATTTAAAGGGTGGGGATGATTGGTCACCTGAGGGCAGGGCAGTAGAGTTCAAATAGGTGACCAGAGAGGCAAGAGCAGGCATAGTAGGATACCTCCTGGAGGCCAATCGCAGCTCTGTAATTGACCAGGGTGTCTACACTGGCACCACAGCGCTGTACTCCTGGTGCAGAAAGCTCTACACCTCTCATCGGGGCGGCTTTTTACAGAGCTGCAACTGCACAGTTTCTGCGCACTAAGTGGCTTGGCATCGTGTACGTCTCAGGAGTTATAACACAGAAAGTGCTTTACTGTGCAGAAACTTGCCAGGTAGACAAGGCCTTAATGTGGTTGGATTTGAGAGTCCTTTGGTTTGGGGGTTAATTAGGAACAGAAGCATACAGTCACAGAACAGAGGACTGACCACTTGTGGAAACTCTCACAGTATCGGTTTCAGGTGAGGAGCAGACAGTGGAAGCAGATGAATTTCTAAACAGCTAAAATCCTGCTTTCATGCATAGATCCTGACTCCCTGCAAATACACAGAATGGCACTGAGAATTTCAGCTGCAAAGCCTGCCAGGTAGTCTTGGTGGCTGTTGTGACCAAGTATCTTCTGTTTAAAAGAGAGAGAACTTTTTCCATGACAACATTTTCCTTACAATGTAAGCCTACAAAATACACTTTTAATAGCTCAGTACAGTAATATGAAGAGTTCTTGTTAATTCATGTATAAAGTAACACCTGTTTCTAAATATTATATTTCCAGAACATTAGCTTTAATGAGGTACTTCGTCTTATCATTGTTACTATTCTGTTGGTTGGAAGTGGAATTTAGATTACATTTTATGGGGTTGGGACGTTATTTCATGTTGGTTGTGTTATGTGCCCTGTGTTCTTAACTTGTAGTAGTGTTGTGGGGTTTGTAAGACTTGGGTGTCTCATTTACATTAAAAGACCACCCTGGAAGCGGTTCTGTCTGGGAAAGCTGTGCAGTTAATGAAATCTATTGGGTTCAAGTAAAATACAAAGTATTTAAAAGCAAGTATTGTCTCTAAATGCTAACAGGCTTTTAAACCTTAATTCTGGAAAGGTAGTTTCCTTAGATGTTACATAAGATTAACATTACAAATGTATAGCTTTATTTCTAAGATGCACATTTTTGTAAAAGTGCAATAAAAAAAAAAAAAATTAATGGAGATATCCCATCTCCTAGAACTGGAAGGGACCTTGAAAGGTCATCGAGTCCAGCCCCTGCCTTCACTAGCAGGACCAAGTACTGATTTTGCCCCAGATCCCCAAGTGGCCCCCTCAAGGATTGAACTCACAACCCTGGGTTTAGCAGGCCAATGCTCAAACCACTGAGCTATCCCTCCCCCCCTAAATGTTCCTAAAGCTTCATGCAAGAAATCGGCTAGTACTAAAAGTACTGTAGAAATAAGTAGTAATTGTGTGGGTCAGCTGCTGAATCCTTCTCACATGGCACATTCCTAAAGGTTTAACAGTGAAGAAAAGAATCTTCTAGTATAAACTGAGGTTAATGGTATTATACATGGCAGTTGAACTAATCTTAATAGCAGTATTCAAGATCAACTATAAAAACGGGCATATAGTACTCCATGGACAAAACTTAAAGAATGGAAATGGAGACATCTGTGGAGCATTCAGACACTACACGAGGAATCTTGATTGTATGAGGAGATGTATGGAGTGTGAAGAGGATTTAAGTTGGCTGATCTAAGGCCTTGGCTACACTGGAGCTGTACAGCGCTGCAACTTGCTGCGCTCAGGGGTGTGAAAACACCTCTCCCCCCCCCCCCCCCCAGTGCAGCGCTGTAAAGCACCAGTGTAATCAGCGCTGCACGCTATTCCCCTCGGAGAGGTGGAGCTCTTGCGGCGCTGGCGGCGCGACTACACTCGTGCGGCAGCGCTGTGAATCCCCAAGTGTAGCCAAGGCCTTATAGAATGTGAATAAGCAAGAATAACATGCCATTTAAGTACTTTGCATTGCAGGCATACCATTCTTTTGGTCCTTTTTTGTTAACCAAATATCCTACTAGACTATTCTGTAGTACAAAATACATGATTAGCTTCCCATTTTTATAGAGCATTAGAACTGGCTAGATGTGGAGTTCAAAGAATTTAAAAGTAATCCATTATTATACTTGCTTGGGGTCCCTGTGTCAGCTCTGTGACTGTAATGTTTCTATTTCTAAAAAAGACCCGAGGAAACTGACCATATACTTTCTTAGATGCCCAAAATAAACTGGGGGGAAGTTTCCATGTATTGGTTATAGTGATATTATGGTCCTATAATAGTAGGTTAGTAAATCTTCAAACAGAAGCATGATTAAGGTGACTGTCCCTTCAAATGAAAACAAGGTTTTAAAGACTATAAAGGGCAGTGACAAAGGGTTGCTGTGTGTATATAACTATATAGAAAAGTGAAGGTCAGAAATAATTACAGCAATATTAGATTAGAATCTCAAACTCACCTGGTTGACTGATGGAAAAGAGGGGAACAGTCAGCTCCTCTTGTCTTCCTTTCATAGTTCTTGCCATCTTGTCATTCTCTTCCACATTATTAATTCTTAAAAAAGGGTGTTAAAAGGAAAGTCTACACTTCAAATGATGCAGCAACGCAGCGACACTTGTCCAGCTGCAATTCTGTAGTGTTTCAGTGAAGATGCTACTACACTGATGGGGAAAACTTCTCCCATTGGTGTAGTGTTAATCCACCTCCGCAAGAGGCAGTAGCTATGGCACTGGGAGAAGTCTCCTATCAACATTGTGTTATCTACACTGGGAGTTAAGTGTGTATAACACACCTGAGTGACATAGTTATACTGACATAAGTTGCTGGTGTAGACCAAGCCTAACAAAAATGTACATTGTATGTAAACATAAATTGTATTAGCGTCATCCATGCCACCAACTGTTTACAAAGTTGGTTTAAATTGTAGTGTAAACAGGACTTAATGGAGTGAAACTGAGATGATCCTGGAGAACTTCAATACCTTTATCATGAGGAAATGCTTCATGCAGGAGCAGCATAAGAATTTCTCTTTGCACCCATGTGGGGAAGCGTAGGGGACCCAGGAAAAGGAAATTTGCTTGTTTTGGCTGCAATTCTCTCGATCTTGAGTAGTCCTCTGGGAGGCCAGATTGATTTAAATCACCAAGTGGAAAGCCTCGATTTAAATAATCAACTTTAATCAGCTTTTCCATTTGAACTTCAGTTTTCTTCTAAAGAAAGGTGCATTCTCATTAGTTGTAAATCAATGTTTTAATAGCTTTCTCAACCAAATAGCCTTTACACTATTTTTGGAACTTCTTTTTACTACCTAGGAGGATACGCTATAACTATATACATTCATTTAAGCAGTTATATAGCTTAATATTTTCAGATTCTAAAATGTACGTTTTCGGTATGTTAGAAAATGGTGAATGATATATTGCTCACTTACTAGATATGTAACTTTTTGCTGATGAATTGTCAAGCTGTGTTAAGATGGTAACTGTGTAATTAAATTCCAAACAGCATATAAGACTTATTTTTATTAAACAAAACAACCTTAAATGTTTTGAATATAGAAACTTCTCTTATCAAAATGTTTCACATGTACAACTACATGATTTATTAAACAGGATTAACTATATTCCGTGAATTAAACTGATTATTTCATCTTAGCCTGGGAAATTTTTCAATTATGCCTAAGTGAAAGTGATTGGAGCTTAAGTTCCTACTCACCTAAGTCTTTTGAAAATGAGACGGTCTCCTAGGACCTAGGTCACTTAGGCTGACCTACTGTGCCATATTTATAAAGCTTGACCTCAAAAGTTAGATGTTTCCCCAATTCTTTTGTTAGATAGAAAAGCAGCCTTTACCTCGTTTTTTTGATGAGACACTCAGGGATTCAAGAAAAATGTATTTAATAAATCAAAAAATCCAATTTAAATAAAAATCATTAACTTTTATTCACCCTCTTCTCTGTTGATACTGGAAGAACTTATGCTGTTCCTTCCAACATACAGCTTTCTCCCCCTCATCTACCAAAAGTTAACCTGGTAGTTTAACTAACATTGGTTTACCACAACCAGTTATTTAAAATTCATCTTTGTCTAGGAAAAATCAGGATGATCAACTTTTCCTGTTGGACAATCAGATACAGAATCCAAGTTGGCCTTGGACAAGTAACAAATTTCAATACAATCCCAGTTTGATAATGCATACTATTAACTCTACTTCCACGTACAAGAAATTGGTTGCCTGAGGTTTGGACAAATTCTGCTTGCCTTCCCAATGTGTATGTGCTTATGGGATCTGACCGCTTCTGGAGGCAGTAAACAAGACACTTTTGGGGACAGGGGAACTTGAGATGCTGCATTTTTTCTTCCCCATTCACATGTCTTAACTTACAATAGTATTTCCCAGAACAGCATCATGCAGCTTGGCACTGTCCTGGTGGAGCTCATTCTAGGTGAGAAGGAAGAGAAACAAACTTTAAGTTTGTCACTGTCTCCTCCTTCCCCACCCCCAACCCTCAAAAAACCAAACCAAACTTGCCTCTTCAGCAGTAGAGGAACATAATTCTCAGCTGCTTGATCCATAGGATGTCCCCAAAACAGGAAGTGCATAGTGAAATTTGACTGGGTTTGTGTCACATTTCATGCCGCTACAGTCTTTGCAAATACTTACTATAGCATTTTTCCGAGGCCCAACTTGTGTGGAAGCGAACTGCTGAATATATCGAGGTGGGGAGGAGTGTTAACTTTTGCCACCTATCCTGCAGTAATGTACTGTCTGCAGAAAAGTCTCCTGCATTTCCGCCTCAATTAAAAAACACAACAAAATACCAGTTTTCCAATATTTCCATTTAGTGGGAAACTCTTCCGCTGCCATTGTATACACACTTTTCAATAAACAGACCTTCGATTTCTTTTGTCTAATTAGCTATGACACTTGGGTTTCTAGGTCACCAGAATATCTTCTCTCTCCCCATTCCCTTGTGGGCATGCAGCTTCAGGTACTTTGCCTTTTTATGGTTTTATATAATCAATCCAGAATTAACAAACATAAGAAACAGAAATTCTGTAATTAGAAAGGGATGGGGGGGGTGGCGTTAAATATTCATTTCCCCCTTATTCTTGTTGGATTTCCAAACAAATCTTTGGAACTTAACTCATCTGTCCTATTTATAGCAGAAATATTCAAAACACTTAATTATTTCTGGCCTTAAAATGAGCTACTTGGCAGCATTTGCTAGTCAGCAATAGAAAGGCAGTGATGCGTAGAAGTCTGCAGTGTGCCATAACTTTCATGTGAACCTTGCTGTGAATTTACAAAATGAGACAACTGGAAAAAAGGGGAGATAGCAATTGTTGATTTTAAAAAATCATTTTATCACTTAGGAGTGTAGCAGAACTCTCTCATAACTGAACTATGAAATATTTGTTTCAATATTGTAAATGTGCTTATCAATTAACTAAAGGCAAATAAATTTTATTTGCATCTGTCCCTTAAGAGAACTAGTAACTCTATTAAAATTTCACACATGCCTACACTTTTTCTATTCAGTTCACTACCCCGAAACACTAACCACACTCAGGCCTCTCTCACTAGAGAAAGGGGAGAAACTAAAAATGCCGGTCCTTTAGCTGGGTGAAAAGGTCTGACAAAAGCCTTAAAAATTAAATTATGCTTCTTCACACTATATCAAACACTTCAACAAGAACTAGCTTGGAATCTTAGCTCAAACTTTACATCCAAAAGCTCAAATAGTAAACTTTCTGATCATAATAAATTTCCCTTTAAAAGGGGCCACTATAAACTTTAAAATATATTTGTCTGAAATTTTGGTACCTAGTGAGCTTACAAGCAAAACCCAAGATTACTATGATTGGAAAGTTATTGAGACAAACTTCCCCAGTTTTTTCAGTTGACTGTGCATGTGATAGCACTTTGTGTACTCCCTTTCAGAGTCTTCTGTATCAGCCTTTCCCTTATAAATATCAACATAGGAGCAAAACAACATCTATTTTTTAAAAAGCCAGCACCTCTTATTTAAAAAGGTTATTGTATCAGAAAATTTTTAACTTAAAAGACCCCAAGCAAACTGTTCCTTTAAGCAGTTTTCGTACTAGTATCCCTAAGTAACTTTTTACTGCTAAATTTTGAACTGATTTTACTGACTTCTCATGTAAGGCATCATTTTCCTATAGGCTCCAGAAAGATGGAATTCATGGAGGTCATTCGACACTTACGAAAGCCTGGTGTTAGGAAATAATCCTAGGTTTTGATCTTTTCTTTTGTAACCAGTTCTTGTGGTGGTGAGTGCAGACAAATTCACTCTGTAGTCACTTAATGAAAGACCATTCCTGCCCCAAAGAGACTACAATCTGAATAAACATTAATAAGTGGGAGGGGAAACGTGCACAGAGAAGTGGAGTATTCTGTCTTCTCTTGAGATACAGTGGACCGAACAGTTGGTAAAACCATTGTTTTACAATAATTTCGTTCTGGAAAATTAAAACGCATATAAGGCAAACACTGGATACTGTGACGGTCAGGCCAGAAGGCTACAGGAGAGTGATAGAAGGCAGGTATATTAACCTCAGGTTAAGCAGGTCCCTTTTCCTGGGTAAGGTAACAGGGGCAGTTCCACAACAGGAGCTTGCTGGAACCAATTAAGGCAGGCTAATTGACACCTGGAGCCAATTAATAATAATAATAATTAATGGAGATATCCCATCTCCTAGAACTGGAAGGGACCTTGAAAGGTCATCGAGTCCAGCCCCCTTCCTTCACTAGCAGGACCAAGTACTGATTTTGCCCCAGATCCCTAAGTGGCCCTCTCAAGGATTGAACTCTCAACCCTGGGTTTAGCAGGCCAATGCTCAAACCACTGAGCTATCCCTCCCCCCCATTAAGAAGCTGCTAGAATCCAGTAAGACAGGCAGGCTAATCAGAGCACCTGGTTTAAAAAGGACTTCACTGCAGTCAGTGAGGGGTGTGCGAGGAGCTGGGAGCTGGAGGTGCAAGAAGCTGGGAATGAGTAGGCGTTCTGTTGGAGTACTGAGAAGTACAAGCGTTATCAGACATCAGGAGGAAGGTCCGGTGGTGAGGACAAAGAAGGTGTTGGGAGGAGGCCATGGGGAAGTAGCCCAGGGAGTTGTAGCTGTCACGCAGCTGTTACAGGAGACACTAAAGACAGTTACCGTCCACAGGGCCCTGGGCTGGAACCCGAAGTAGAGGGCTGGCCTGGGTTCCCACCAACTCCCTATTTGATATGAAAGGAGTCGATCTGGACTGTGGGTCCCACTGGAGGGGAAGATCTCTGGCCTGTCCCCTGACCCTTTAGGTGGGCCAGCAGAGACTGGGGGGGATTGTTCTGCTCCTTTTCCCCATGCTGGCCAGTGATGAGGTTAGCCGAATGAACGACAGGTTTGTGCCACTAACAAAAGGAGCCAAACTGAGGACTGCATAAAACCTCTGAGGCAAGCAAATCCGCCAGAAAGCGCAGAACCACCAAGGCAAAGGAGGAACTTTGTCACAACACCAAAATAGTACTAATTGCTCTCAATCAGTTTGTAAGCACCTAGAGGATATAGGGTTATAAGGAATAGCCAGCATGGATTTGTCAAGAACAGATCATACTAAACAATCTAATTTCCGGGTTTGACAGGTTTATTGGGCTGGCTGAGCAGGTGGGAGGTTGAGGGGGAAAGGGAGGGAAGCAGTAGACATGATATATCTTGATTGTAGCAAGGCTTTTGACACAGGCCTACATGACAGTGTTCTGAGCAAACTCGGGAAATGTGGTCTAGATGAAATTACTAGGTGGATGCACGACTGGTTGACAGACCAAAATCAGAGTAGTTAATCAATGGTTCACTTTCAGACTGACAGGGTGTATCTAATGGAGTCTCTTAAGGGTCAGTCTTAGGGCTGGTCTAGTCAATATTTTCATTGATGACTTGGATAATGTAGTGGAGAGTGTGCCTATAAACGTTTCAGATATCAACAAGCTTGGAGGGGTTGCAAACGCATTGGAGGACAGGATTAGAATTCAAAATTGGAAAATAGTCTAAATACAATAAGATGAAATTCAGATAAGTGCATATTACTTCACTAAGAAGGAACCATCAAATGCACAACTGCAAACTGAGGAATAACTAGCTAGGCAGTGGAACTGCAGAAAAGGATCCGGGGGTTATAGTGGATAACATTGAATGAATCAATGTAATGCAGCTGTGAGAGGCTGATATGTAAGAGACTGGAGGTAATTGTCCTGCTCTACTTGTCACAACTGAGGACTCAGCTGAAGTACTGTCCCATTCTGGGCACCACACTAGGAAAGATTTGGAGAGTCCTGAGGAGAGGAGAGAACTATACATATGCAAACTGATTCTGCATCTCCTCCTTGAGTCTGCAAGTAGCGATGGTGCCACCACTGTTCTATAGCTTTGCAAAGCACACTGTTCTATTTCACTGTGGCTATTTAGAATTGCACGGGCAGCTTGACACTGGCAAGAACATCCATTTGCTGTTTGGAAAAGTTATGAGCAGGCATTGGAGTTATTCACTGAGGCAAAAGACACTTCCCCTCCCCACACCACTTTTATTTAAAAAAAAAAAAAAAAGGCTGGTTGAAGAGTTACACTAGTTGAGATGACTTCTCTTCTATCCGTCCTGGCCCTCCTTATGACAGCCATGTGGCTTGTGGGGATAGAAGAGACAAAATTCCTCCTTCTGTTGTGCATCTGTGGTGTGTAAGTGTGGCACTTCAGATTAGAGCCCTGCGCAGGACTTTTTAAAATCCCATTCCCACCTATTCGTGCTGTTATGGCATCAGGTCCTACGGGATCCCAGTCCCACTGCAGGGCTCTACTTCCGATTTTTGTAAGATATTACAAGCCAGAGGCTGAGAAGATAGAGGTCTAAGCATAGTCCAGAGAAAACACTGGAGATTGGTTTTTCATCAGGTTGGTGCTCCTTCACGTCGCTGATGAATGGACTCTTACCCTTGTCTTTTATATCTCCATCTGGCTAGTAGATGTTTGGTAAGTTTTTCAAGACCTGCTGGTAGCCAAGGCCTTTCAGCAGACAAATGCAGCTGGATAATCTCCCCCTCACTTATACCAAGCCAAAAAACAATTTTTTGGGGTGGGGGGAGGAACACCCCCCTCGCTTCCCCCAAGTGCATTTTTGTTCCAGATCTCATCCATGTTGCAAACTCAAGCTGGCAACTTTAGTATCTTGCTCAGCTTTAGTCCTGACTTAGTTAGAATTAACTTTCATAAACGCAAACTCTTAAGTAATGATACTTGATGGACCCATTCCCAGAGTTCAGTTTTGAGGTAGGAAACTAAATCTTTTTTTGTGTATGCCTCCAATTTAAATTCCTGTAGCTATGCCTAATAGTACTAGTACTCAGTTGTGTGGAAAATACTAGCTGCAGAAACTAGGCCAGACCTTACTACTGAACTTGGAAAACTGAATACAATGTCCAAATAGGCAAGTACGTCTCAACAGTGCTGTGGGGGATAGGTGTAAAGGGTTGGCTCTAGAGTGCTATGCGACAAACTCTGTTTATAGATCCCTGGTGGAATAGGCGCTAACACTAACTTAAACAGGTGTTCTCTGCAATACTCATCTTTGATATAGGACAAGAACTATTTAGCTTTGACTCTATCAAGACCCAGAAAATATGCACAGTTATAGGAGTTGAGGAAATCTGAGACTCATATCCTAGGATCTGCCCGACTTCTAAAGTTTGCACATCATCTTCTGTTGATGGAATGAAGACAATATCATGTTTCCTGTGAAATTCAGTTAATCTTGGGACTGTAAGTAGAAAGGTTTTAAAGATCATTCTGTTGCTATGAAAGCTAAGAGGAGAAAGAGCCTTGTGGTAATTATCCATTAAGCTTATTTCTGTAAGAGCCGAGGGAGGTACTGATGCAGGGTGCTCAAAATGAAGTGTAGAGCCTTCAAGGGAAAATGAGGTTCCAGGCAGGAACTTGACTGTTCCCCACTGCTTTGAAAGACTTTTTTCAGAACTATAAATTGAGTACTACCCTTTTTTTATTTAAGTGGGCCATGAGACATCATGTGTTCACATGCTTGGAAGCAGAAATTTCTTATTTTCATAGACTGGAGTGCATGTGTTCTTAGAACTGGATAACAATAGACAGCTCTTGCCAAGAATCAGACGAATGGTCACTATCATGCCACTGGAGTCTTTAGGCTTTGTGGTAAACTACTGAATGTCTTACTATGCCACAAAACCATTGGAATGCATAGGAGCTCTACTCAGAGGTGTCCCTGTCTGAGAGCAGGATCCAGGATACTGTAGGCCTGCCAGAAATGACTTGTCAGAACCAGCAGATGTTGGCTAGGATTCTGCTATCAATGAGTCAAATGGTGGCAGCATCATTTGTTTATACCTAATGATTTGTCCCCACAAGTGACAGCTGTCACTGGATCCTGAGGTACCTGTGAAAGCAACTCATACAAGTACCTGCTGGATTGCATCCTGGTGATGGGAGACCTCTACCTTCTGGGCTTGATTGAGATTATCATTGGACTGTCAGTTGGATCTGGACTTCCACGTTCCTTCAGCTCAAATTGGAATGACCGCAGTGCGCATTATTATGGTTTGACTAAACCCAGTCAAGAGAGCCTCACACCCAAGACGCTTGCTTTCTCTGTGAATTACAGCTACGCACAAATCATCTGGAGATTAGGGCAAACCAGAGCCTATAGGGACCTGGTATTCCACCAGGTGTCACTTAAAGTGAGAGGGAAATAGGATCATGCCTGTGTTCAGAAGCCCTGTTGGTGTGGCATAGCGAGCCGTCTCTCAACACACTTCTAGTGGGAAAGGAGAAGCAAATTAGTGTCAACCCTCAAATGATCCCTGGAACGATTCTTTTAAACAAATCCAAGTAGTACCTGCTGCCCATCCTGAGCACGCTAACTACAGGGACATGCAGCAAGACTTTTCTAGCTGTTCACAACCACCACACCAGGGGCATGTGGTGCTAAATGAGTCAGGTCCTAAATCACTTAGGGCTGTATCTAAGCAAACTGGGAACCAGTGGAACATGCAGTGAGTACTGATGTCTATGGTTATGTCAACACAGCACCCTAAGGCCAGGTCTGTGTGACCCACACCTGCAGACTCAATGTTTCCAAGTCCATGCTTGAGCATCCACACTGCATTGGAAAACCTGACCCTAATGACCATGCTGGCTCGTCCATACAGCAGTACGCAGACCTGCGTCAGAAATTCAGCGTCTGTGGCCATATATTATCATATACAAAGATTCCTAATGCCCTTGCCCGCTGAAGCTGCTCTGGGGCTTGTTTCATAGTGGGCTGTGGGAGAACTTGTCTGTCTGTCCCACCAGAATTGAATGACAGTGTTTTGGGTGGCTTTGGCCTGCCAGCACATTCGGACGAGCCAGTTTGTGTCCGCGCACTCTCAGCAGCCAGAGCCAACATGGATTCTGCCCCAGTGGAAGAACTTCTCTACCTAATGCTCTGTCCTAACTTGGAAAACAGGCGGAGCACCTGCAAGATGCTGGTGGACATTTTGGCCTTTTCTGAGCTGCTAAAGACACCTCTCAAAGGGGCATACTAATGTGCCAGCTGTGACCCAGCTGATGCTGCTCATGCCTGTTGCTTTAGTGGCAGATTCCACCTGCGTAGACTGGCGCTTCTGGAGCAGGGCCACCAGCACAGGCTACTGGGATCACACAGTCACGTTGGGATGACTATCAGTGGATCCAGTACTTCCGAAGGAAGAAGCAGATGTTTCTGGGGATCTGTGATCAGTTAGCCCCTACCCTCCGGTCCCCAGTCACCCACTTGAGGGAGGCCCTCCTGGTGCAGAAGTGGGTAGCTTTAGCAATCTGGAAGCTGGCTACCCCAGACTGCTACAGGTCTGCGGCTAACCAGTTTGAAGTTGGCAACTAAACGCTGAGGATTGTGACAGAGGTTTGTGAAGCGATCAGGACGATGTACCCAAAGGTGGTGGGCATGACAGGTGTTCCTGAAACATTTGCAGGCTTTGATTGAATGGGCTTTCCAACCTGCACCGGGGCCATCGATCGGATCCATGCATATAGATTGCCCTCCACAAGGAGCACGAGTACATAAACCACAAAGTGTATGACTCAGTCATTAGGCAGGTTCATGGACACTAACATGGGATGCACTGGCAGGGGGCGTGATACCAGAGTGCTGGAGATGGGGACTTTACCTTCATTATAAATGGAACACTGTCCCCGCTGTTACTCTAGGGGACACTGCTTACCCATTGTTGCCATAGCTTATGAATCCATACCATGGTTTCAGAGGACCTGGCAAAAGAAGGGTAAGCTGCAGACCCAGTGACTGTAGAATGGTGGTGGAATATGCATTTGAAATCCATTCCTGCTGCCTTCAAAACCGTTTGGATGCCAGTGTAGTCAGTACAGTCTGCATTATTGTGGCTTGCTGTGTTTTGCACATTGTCTGCATGGAGAAGGGGGATCTTTTTGCCAGGAGTGGACTCAAGACACTGCCAGATTTCTGCATAAGTGCACACAACCAGACAGTGCACCTGTGCTGACTGCTGCTGGATCCACATGCACAATTGAAATCAGGGATGCCTTGTGTGCCCACGTAATGGATTTGCACATTGGAGTTTTGAATAAGTCCTTGCATATTGACCTGAATATTTAAAGGAGATAATCTCCAACTTTTGCTAGATCTTCAATTGTAGTGCTCAAGGATAAATGTTAAGGTGAATTTTCAAGGATCAACAAAAGTTTGTGCCTTCTCCCCTTTTCTAGAGAATCTTAAAGATGTGTTTTCTGTTTGGGCTTTTTATACAGTATTGGGAGTACTTAGTCTTGACTTTCTTCACTTGCAGGGGAATCTGAATGAAAGTTTGAGGTTGACCTAGGTTGTAGCACTCTTAGCACCCTGTGATGGAGAAGGCCAATTTTGGTGCTTTCAAGGCTAAGTTGGGACTTGCTGCTATTAATGTCTGTGTGTCTGTATAATGTGAAACTGTGACAAAGATGTGGTGGCCTTTATTCTCTGCTAGGCCAGGAAGAATTGTCCGCTCAAAAAAGAGAAGTTGTTTCTAAATCCTTGACCTTGAAAAGGCCATCTTATTAATGCTTCATTCAAGACACTTAATTTCAAGTGGGGCAAAATCACGTCTGCATTTTGCATGCCCATCTAAATATATTTTAGGATAAGTGCATACATTTATCTTGCCTACTACTTTGTGTTCTCTTAAAATGGATTCTAGCTCTGTATGTTCAATGTTAGCTTATTAACAAGCAGCGTTGAAAATGCAAACTTCCCAATGTACTTAATAATTAAAATCAGTGTTGTGTTGGAATTGGAGTTCATAAATTTCAGCACACAATCTTTTTCAGTATACCTCTGTGAAACACTAGGTAATATTAAGTTAGTACAATTTGGTAACCAAAACTGTCAATCTTCTGTCAATGGAAATGTAGTAGTGTTCTAAAAATAAGTGTTATGTCCTCCTTTAACATAGAAATTAACATAAAAATTGAATTTTTATTTAAGTGAGAAGAGGTAGCAAAGATCCTTGTTTGTGGCAGAAGTTACATTTCCAAAGGTCTTAGAGAGGGTTTCAGAATATTAATGCTGAAAAGATAATTTTGGAATGCGAGACTCCTTTACAATTGAAAGAAAGTTGAGGTGCTAAGATGCAGATGCTGCTCCGCAGCGTATTACATATGGAGCTCTTAAAAATAGACAGTTTTCTGTGTCAGAGAACTTGTGCCGTTGGGGACAAGATCCGTATGAAATGGAGAATATAATTAATTCTGACAACTGGCCCAAGACAACTTACAATACCTGCAAAGTCATCATTCATAGCAATATGATAATGCCTTGACCCATGCGTCATCAAATTAACCATGGAAAAAGTATATGTGCAGTGTTGTAGCCATGTTGGTTCCAGGGTATTAGAGAGACAAGGTAAGTGGGGTAATATCCTTTATTGGACTAACTTCTTTTAGTGAGAGAGACGCTTTCGAGCTACAGGGCTCTTCTTCAGATCTGGCAAAAGTATGTGACCTGTAATTGCATTATTGGAATTCAGAAAAGTGTTATATGTTTAGCTTGATTCACTAATTGTCTTTTCAAATGTTAATTTCTAGATAAGAGTTCGGAGGAGGATGCCCTGGTAGACTCTGATGCCCTGGTTAACTCGGAAGATGAAGCAGATTTGAAGACACCTTGCCCTATACAAATTGTTCTTGCACATGAAGATGACCATAACTTTGAACTTGATGAAGAGGCATTGGAGAACATTTTGCTTCAGGAACACATAAAAGATCTCAATATAGTAGTAGTATCTGTAGCAGGGGCTTTCCGCAAAGGGAAATCGTTTCTACTGGACTTCATGCTTAGATATATGTACAACAAGGTGAGTAGTTGAAGACTCTTCCTGCAGGAATAAATAAGATACCACCTAATTTGCTAGCTCTTTGCTTTGGCGATCTTGTTTATATACCATACTTTCTCTTTATAAAAAAACAAAAACAAAACAACCCTGCCCTTCTGACTCCAGAAATATTGACATGGCATCAAGTTGGTGGAGGCCTTACAGTCATCATGATGGCATTTCTCTGTAATGTGATAACATTTGAATACAGCCTCCAGTCAATTTGAGTATTTCAGGGAATAGTCTGGGCATCAATAACCAGAACCCTGTTGATTTTATGGGAACCTAAAGAGGAAAAATGGAGTATGGCCATCAGATTAGCACAGCTGCAAGCACCGCTGCAATTGTCTCAAAGACTTGGTTGATGATGCTTGTTAATTCCTTGCAGCATAACAATGCCTCTATCTCATCTCCGCTGTGAACACCCTGAATCACTTCTCTCCTAGTCAGAAAGAATAAAGGCAGCGGATGGGGGGAGGAGGGAATAGGGTATCCTGATATGGGGGGAGGCACGGGAGGAATAGGGGTGCACACAGACCTCTGCCATGTGAGAGAGGAAGAAGGAAAAGGGACACACAGCATTTCAGGTCCTGAAATAGAAGGGGGATGGCGGGGTGGCCCACAGGGAGCTTATGGGGAGGAATGGAGAATGCATGGAGCCCCTGCTGGGTGTGGTGAGCACAGCTGACAGAAGCTATGACGTGTGTGATGCACTAGTAATACTGGTCTTCAGTTCTGAAGTGTGTTCAGATATTCTTTGTAAGTATCTTGGTTTCCTACAGTGGCTAGGTTAACTTCCTGTTGGTGTCACAGCAGAAATTGGCATGGAGGAAGGATTTGAGACAGGGTAGTGGCTTCCAGATGAGTTTGGGGAGAATACTGTATGTATAAGGTGCGGCATGGAAGAAGACAGATTTGTGGAGAAGGTGGACTAAGACTATAGCTTCGAATGCCTATCAAACCAGTTCCAAAGAGCTGGCTGATAGCATTTTACTTCTATTGACTGGCAGCTCTCCTCCTTTTAAGATTGTATCTAGCACTTGCTCCCCCTCTCACTCACTTCCTTCATACAAAGGACCTGAAAAATCTTACCAGACACCTGTTAGTCAGAGGACTACGTGAAGATGAGGGACCACACCCAAGTGAGAAATCAAGTTCTCTGCCAGTTGCTGCTTGGAGTGTTTTCCTATCAGACTGCTGTCCTTGGACTCAAGCATTGCCAAATTTTTCTAAAACCACAAGCCCAAATGGATTGTAAAACGAGCCCAAACCATCCCCCTCCTTTGAGAACCAACTGCAAGCATTGAAGATATATTCTCCCTGCTTCCCCCAACATACCCCCTTCTCCCCCTACACACACACTTTGCCAAACCAGATGATCTGAGGGTGCAACACTGCCCCCCGGAAGCCTGTCTGCCATGGCAACTCGCCAAGAGCAATGCCACCCTTCCATGTCGATGGCCTGGCCTGGCCACGGCCCCAGGCTCAGCTGGACAAGTGCTGGTGCTGCCAGGCAAAAACAGCCTAAAACACCCGTAGTCGCTGCGGGAGGACTCAAAGGGTAACTCCAAGTGCCAGCGGGGCACGCAGGGTGTCTGTGGTGGGTGGCTGGCTCAGGCCCTGAATCCTACCTGGGGGGTGGAGGTGCAGGAGGGGTCCAGTCCAGTGTTCCTCTGAGTCCTCTGTCTGCTGTCTTGCAGTCCTGACTTTCCACAGAGGCTGGAGCTGCTGCATGGCGGGCGGCATGGTGGTGGCGGTGTGGTCCTTGGATCTGTTTTTGGATTTTGCACCCTGCTCCATGCTCTTTACAATAAATACCCAAAACCCACTGGCCAGTAGGTGTCTGATGAAGTGACATGACATCTTGGCTACTGTGAGTGTGGTGGGATGGGGACTCTGCAAATGTAAATCTTTAGTGTCAGATGGGGTTTTCAACCTTCTCAGTGAATAGTCCCAATACTGCCGCTGCTGCTCACAGCTCTTCTGAACAGCAGTATGAAACTCATGAGTCTTGACAATGCTGCTGACGCCCAAAGTTATTGAAATACAGCAGTAAAACTGACTGTCCTGTTAATTTCACTCACCTCTTTGCCTGGCCCAAGGGGAAGTCAAAATCCCCAGGCCTTGTTTGTGAAGTTGGGGAAATACCCCAGAGCAGAGGCTGCTAACCCCTTTTCACTTGGGAGGGGGAATGAAGATCCTCTCCCCACAGCTGCTGGAATCCCCTCACCGCCTTTACTCTGCAAGAGAGACCTTGAGGATATGGTAGTGTAGATGTGGGCCAGCATGCTATATGGCTTTTCCTTTGACTTTGCAAAGCAGTACTATTCCAGGAAAAAGAAAAATTTGCATTAGATGTTGAGTGATTGTTGCTCACATACTGTCTACATAGACACTGTTTTAGGGCATCCTTCCAAAATGAATACCAGCATTGGCAATTTGAACTAGCAAATATCTGTCTGCTAGAAGCATGTTGCTATACTAATGCCTTCTGCTAAAATAGCAGGAAGTGTGGCTTAGCAATAGCTTTGGATCAAATGGACTGTCTAATCTCCCGGCCTCTTAATTCATGGCAAAACATTTTTCATAAGAGTGACCAGGGATCAGAACAATATTTCAGACTTCAAAAAAGCATGATTGCATAATACTTGTAATTTTTGACTGTTTGTTGTTTCAACTTGTGGCCTTTAAAAAGAAGATAAATGGCTTCAATTAATTCAGACATTGAATTAAGTAAGGGAAAGAGTGGCAAAGTTTTAACTGCAGTTAAGAGCAATTAAATGTTTTCTAGATTTCAGTTACAGAAAACAAACTTGTAATCTACGTATCAGCACTTACATAAACTAACACCAGTGCACATGTGTTCAAGTATCTTTCATCTGCTCACTGAACAGTGATCTTGAACAGCCATGTCCCATGGATAGTAGACACAATATGTAATACAAAATTAACTGCTTCATGCTAGGGGGCCTCAAAGGCATTCTGCTGTGCGCTCATCAATCCTTGATAGTGAGAACCAGGGTAAATTGTTGCCTTTTTAAAAAGTAATCTAAGGGTGAAATGCTGACCCTACGAAAGTTGATGAGGTGTTTTGACATTGGCTTCAAGGGAACCAGATTTCATCCTAAATCTTGACACTCAATCCTAGGCCACTTCAAATTGCTGCTGTCAAAACTATTTGCTGCTTTAAAATAATGGCAGATGTGCTGATTAATCAGCATTTTGGGGAGGAGAGCAAGATATTGTCACAGTTTACAGCCTTACTAAGAGTTAGGTGAAATAACCCTCTTGTAAATTTAGAGTGTAAGCTTTTCCATACCCCTGACCTCATTATCTCATATTAATCTGTATGCCCAATAGTGCTGTGTAAGTAAAACTATATGGGTTTGGTTTGGGTCTTTTCCTCTGTGTTTAGATCTAATATGGAGCTTTCCACCCTGTTTGTCTTGTTTATTCTGTAGTGGTCAGACCAAAGCTGTATCTGGATTTTAAAAAGGGTTGGCTAACTATGATCCCTCCTACACACCTTTGTACAACTAATTAAATGCACCATGGGGTGGGAGATGGTGTTTACATTCCTCTGATGAACGGATGGTTGGATGCGGTATACTGGAGTAGCCAGATGGTTTGATCTGGCATGGCAAACCCTCAAGATATATCCAATTCTAGACAATTGGTACACATTACATCTGTGAAATGGTCTGCACCTAATTTACCGTGTTAGTGCAAGAGTCAGGTCTCACAAGTAAGACTGGTCACTATTTGGATGAAGGCTCTGAAGGAATACACGTCTGCTGCAGAAAGAGGCATTGGTGACACTCTTGCCTCAGACAGTACTGACCTAAAGCCCTATGATAGAAGTCAAAAGGGCTGTATTCTCAGCCTTGTTGATGAGACAAAGTGGCCTCAAACTACTAGCCATGGTTAAAGATGCCGTGGCTCTTTTCACTTAGACATATTCTTCATTTCCTGCATTGAGCAGCTGGCTGCTGCTGTTGAGACCTGTTAAACAGCTGCCACGTCAGAGACCCAACATGGCAGAGTGGTGGGATAGAGAAAAATCTGCTCTTAGGGAATGTCTGCGCTGGAGGTGTGATTGCAGCACTTGTCATTTGAGCTAGCTTGCTAAAAATGAGTGATGCTGCAAGAGCACAGGCTAGCGGCCCACGTACAGGCCCAGCCAGGACCCTGGATACGTGGTCAAGCAGCCAGCCTGTGCAGCTTCATCGCTATCTTTAGCCAGCTAGCTCTGGTACGGTTTCTGCAGGGATAGAGCGAGACCGTCCCCGCCATAAATTTTTTTTCTAAGGTAGCTTCTGACTTCTACCTATACCACACTCTTGATAATTTACTTCCCTGAATCATGACCACTACTGGGAGATGCTAGCTCATAAATTCATTGAAAAGTGAGCTCTTAAGTATTACCGTGGCGGGTTGAAACCCATTAGGAATTGCCTAGACAGCAACTTCCAAACTGGCTTGTGGACCACTTGCTGGTCACTACCATTGTCCTTTTCTTCTTGGGTTCTTCTAGTAGTCTGCCTTTTGAGGATCTTGTATTTCCTCTCTTGCTGTGGGACCTGGTGTGTGTGTGTGTGGGGAAACCTATTTTCCTGATGAGTGGATGTAGACTCCAAATATTTTTAGGGACGTGAGGTTGGATTTCCCTTATTCAGCCCCTTCTAGAGTGAATTAGGTGTTTTAAATATTGCAGCAGTGGATGTACTCAAAATGGTACAGGTAATGAGTCTTTCTGTAGTTCTTTTGAGGTGTTCTGTGCATATCCATATGACCCATTCTCCATCCCCACTCTGAAGTTAAAGGTATAAAGTTAAAATTTAAGAGCAGGTTAGACAAAGACATGTCAGGGATGGTTTGATATTTGTCCTGCCGTGAGTGCAGGGGACTGGACTAGATGGCTCCTTGAGGTCCCTTTCAGTCCTACGATTCTCTCATTCTAGGAAATAACTGTGGGTTGCAGCCCCTTATGGGGGTGGGGGGTATGTGCACAAGCCTAAAGGCCAAAGCTTTCTCGAGGGGAGCAGTTAAGACACAGAGTCGGAGCACCACAGGAGCATACATCTCTGCAGGCAGTTACCTCAGACTCCCAGTACAGCTGAGCAACCTCTTTTTCTAATACTTTTTGTAACTTGAAAGCCTGTTCTAAGAAACCGGAGAAGTATATGGAAGTGTGCTAAAATACCATCCTACAAGTGATCCTCTTGCTGTTGAGTAAGTTTGTGCCTTTCTCTTAACAGAATTCCTCATGTTGGATAGGTGGGAACAACGAGCCATTGACTGGATTTACATGGAGAGGTGGATGTGAAAGAGAAACAACTGGCATTCAGATTTGGAGTGAAGTGTTTGTAATTGACAAGTCTGATGGGACAAAGGTAAATATTTCTATGGCTAAATGGACTCATTCTTCTTTATAACCTCTTAAGCTTTTGTTGCCTTCATGAATTTGGTTATAATGTTTGCTTTTTAAGTGGTCGAATACTCTAGTCACCCTCTCTTTGTATTAATCCTAATAGTTTCTAAATAAAATTTCTATTTATTTATGAGACGGGGTGGGGTACAGGAGGGGAGGAGAGGGAGAAATTCTAGCCTTGCTCCAAAGCCTTTTGCCAAAATCAGATCCTCTTAAAATAAATATATAATTTGCTACTGTGTTGCTGTTCAGATACTTTGTGGCTATCGTGGAAGGCTTTCTAGAAGTGACTGCTATTGACAGTGCTGTATAGCCAAATGCTCTGGAAAGTGGAAGTATTCTGCAGAAAAAGCTAGTGAATTCTGCAAAAATGGGACGCTGTCGTAGTCTGCAGTTAGGCTCCAGTGGAATGGCCACAGAATACCTGAATGCCAGGCTTTAAGTGTACGTGGAAGTTGTTGATCCCTCTCTGAACAGTTCTGGATGTGAGGTTCTTCTTGAGATCTAAGTTTTATGTATAATCTCTTCAAAGCAAAGGGTTCACAAGTTGCATTGTGTAGTGAAATATGCAGTGGCTGCTGATAACAAGGATTAAATCTTCTTAAGCCTGCCTCCCAGAGCTCTTGACTGATATTTTTCATAAGCATGGCACTGCTAGAGCCCAAAGGGAGAGTTGGCAGCGTCATTGGCTGGATAATGTTACAAGTTTTAAGTAGATGGTGGCCTCAGTGAATGTTAGAAAGAACCTTACATCCCAAGTTGTATAGTGTTGCCTCTGTAACTTCCATGATTTTTAAGTCAGGGCTAGCTGACTGATTCTGTGATTGCAGAATGGTCAAAGTGTGGGATCTTGTCTCTAGCAGCTTGTGTAATGTTACCCATTTGTTCTTTTTTTCCTATCTTTTATAACGGAAAGAAAAGGAAATCTGAATCTATTTCAAAGATCTAAGGGATCAGACAGAAGTGTCTTGGAGTCGGGACGACTACACTGTTTCATCACTTAATTGTCAACTTACTTAGTAGGAAACAGCTAGTTTTCCTTCAGAAAATGTTTAATTGCTTCATATCTTCTTGACGTAAGCTTTATCACACATCTAGTGTTCATGAAAGGTGCTGGATTGCTAGCCCCAGAAACTGAAGTCTTCTGGTGTGTCAGTCAACTGTAAGGGTCGGCTTTGTTACAGTGCCCTGTAAGAGTGCCTCATTGGTCATGGTTGAGGAGACTTCAGGGGGAGAGGCTAACTCTGTATCTGTGTATTCTATCCTTGGCCTCTGCAGAATGCCAGTAAAAGGGTCACTCTTTGGTAGTGGTTTGAGTCGTGGATATCTGTCCACTGGGAGCTGAAGTAAGACTGTCAACTTGGTTTTAATGAGTCATCAGAGGGGCAACGACTTCCACTACCTGGGCTGGATCTGACCCAGCAGCCTAGAGGTGAAACCATAACATCTTGGTTAATTGTTACTGCTTTTTAAAAATCTTTAGGTGGCTGTACTCCTTATGGATACCCAAGGTGCCTTTGATAGCCAATCCACTATCAAAGACTGTGCGACGGTATTTGCTCTGAGCACCATGACGAGTTCTGTCCAGGTGAGAATAGCTGTGCTGATAAATGGCAGCTTTTAAACCTCTTTGGCTTAGAAGACCTCTTAAAAATATATCTTTAGTCACATTTTAAAAAAGAATAGGCAGACCTTTTAAATTTCCACAGCTCATTTAGAGTATTGCAGCTGAATCTCTCTTTGGATCTGAGATTACCTAAGCACTACCCCTGTTACAGGTCCCTAGTTCTGTTGCGCTGCAGATTCTACTAGGGGAATCCCAAATTGATTAAAAAAAATATAGGGACACCTCCACAAAGATGCATGGCAAAAATTGCTAAATAGCCCATCTTTTACAAAGGGGGGGCTGACCCAGCCACAATAACCTCTTAAATGCACTACTGCTGCTACTGTAAAATTTATTACAAACTTCTTGCAGTATAAAAACAACAAGGAGTCTGGTGGCACCTTAAAGACTAACAGATTTATTTGGGCATGAGCTTTCGTGAGTAAAAACCTCACTTCTTCGGATGCATAGATACTATTTTGAGGTTGTTTTAAATTTTCAAAAATGACCGGGTTTTTTTAAGGAGTATCAAATTGGGCACTCATTCGTTTGTAACTCTTGAAAATGTAGGCCTTTGTTTATGCCTATGTTAAGAAATATAGGCATATAGAGAATCCCGCCTCTCAGGAGATGACAATGCCCTTCAAAGGTATCTTCTAAATCTATCGATTAAATTTTAAGTCATGAGGGGAAAAAACACACTATAATGTTTATTACCCACTTTTAACATTTAAGAATAGAAAATGAGTTCTTGTAGCTATGTTTAAAGAGACACTGTCAACTTGAAATCTAGTCCACTTTTAAAAAAATTAGATACTATATGTTTGCCCTGGAGTCTCCCCCGTCACCTTCTATGCCTTTACAGTCTTGTCTGTTTTTAACTGGCTTTTTTCTTCATTGTTGCTGTCCAAAAGACCCATACAAACAGGAATCTGTGCATTTGATACTTTGTGTATAGTCGGTTTCACTAAGTAAAATTTTTTGGGGGTGGGAATGATACTTTTCCCTTTCTGTTGAAGTAATCTTGCTTGTTACAAATAATAATATACCACAAACTTTTAGAAGATTGTTTTGTGGGTTTCACTTTTTTAATTAAAGGTAAATTTCAAAGCATTCTGACAACCTTGAAATACTATGCTGACCTTCCACGATACCAGGCATTTAGTACATTATCTTATCCTTTTCTCCTGACCCCGGGCTTGTATGACTTCAAATCTAGCCATAGATCACTAACTCTTCTTTGAGTTATGCCTCAGCATTCGGCATTGGCACTGTCTCATCAGTTCAGGGGCCTCAGGAGAGGTAATGATTTATTGGCCATGTTGGCGAAGTTTTATGTCAATTGGGATATTTAAAAGCAAAGGAACAACTTTGCAAATCAGGCAATATATAGCAGAGAACTATCCAACTCTATGTGGGCCACCACCAGCGGGGTTCTGTCTGATGCAACATTACCACAATAGCATGTGCTGGGGCATCCCCTATCCCTGCCCCAAGCAATCTGAGTTGGGGCTAGAGAGGAAGGTGAGTTTCGAACTGCTAATGCTAAATGTGTGCCCCTCTTACTCAACTAAGGGGGAGTGTTGAGCAAATTTAAAAAAAAATATTTTGCAGCTCATTCACTCTTGAAAGAACTCTTACTAGCTAGGATTAGGAAACTAATCACCCCAAACAGCAGTTACATCCAAAGTAGTTGGTATGCCCAGGTGGCACGTTTGAAAATGGAGTACGTGATACCACTTTGCCTAAATAGTGATCGTTGGCTGTTCAGACCTCAGCAGAGCTGGTGTGAATACTTAAGTTCGCCACTATAGACTAAATCTATGTTACAGAAAAATAAAGAATAAACATTTCTCCCGCTAAAAGTCTTGGAACTGCAATATCTCTTACAGGTTTACAACTTGTCCCAGAACATTCAAGAAGATGATCTCCAACATTTGCAGGTAAATATAAACTGAGTTTACTTAATAATGGCTTTTATTGAAGTGCTGTCCTCTTAGAATTTTTCCGTTCCCTATTTTGCGATTTGAAACTTTAGGAACCCTATTTAAAGGATTGTAAACAACTTTTGGATCAGATTAGATCTATTTTTTTCAACTGGTTGTAAGCACGATCTTTTTAAAAACAATTAAGGTACTGGTAAAGCAAAGGCGGTTAGTGTGATGGGGTGTGAAAGTCTGTCTCCCTGGGAGGGAGCTCCCTGGCTAAGAGGCACGTCTGCCCAGCAATGCTGCTAAGCAGAGGGTCTGCCAAACCAAACAATAGGGGACTGATTGATTTATTTTAGTTAAATTCCATCAGGAGTCAGAATTGGCTCAGAGTGGCGCTGCCAATTTGGGACACTGTTAAGCACAGCTGTGTCTGATTAAAGTTTGGAACTTTCGGGCTAGTTTGCACTTGAAATTTGTACTGGTGTAATTGTGTTTAGATAGTGGTTGCTTTATTTTGCTGAAATAGTTCTACCAGTACAAGCCCTAGTGTGGATGCAGTTTAACTGCATTTACACCAATATAAGTGTATTCACATTATGGGGGTTGAATTGCTTTAACGACACCAATCTAGTTAAAGTGGCACACCTTTTTAGTGTGGGCAAGACTGTAGAAAGACCAGAAGCTGTCCAAGAGATGGAAGAATTGTCCTGTTTGTAACCTGCGTTTTCTTCTTTCTAAGTCACGTGAGGCGAGAGTGGCCAGAGGTTGCTGGGTTTTGGTTTTGTGCATGGAACACGAGCCTGGTCTCTTTCAAATAAATTTGAAGTCCCGGAGAGACTGGCTTTTGTGTTAGCCAAACCTCTGTCTCCCATCTCCAGCTGCTCAGACCATGGCCCCTGCCACAGCTTGAAACTGGTTAACACATCACCTGGTACCAGGCTCCCCGACACATTCAGCTTCGCAAAAGGTGACAGCTGCCAACAGTAGGAGCCAGCTTATAATTAGACATTTTTCAAATGCATTTCACAGCTAATACCTAAGTGCTTCGTACTGTTTGAACTTTCAGAGTGCAAGCTGAGCAAAAGAACTGGACAGTTTCTTAGAGGTTAAAGGGAAACTCTGATTTCCCAGGTGGCCTTGGTACTTTGGATTCCAGTTGTCAACCTTGGGGTTGACTTGAGTGGGGTGGGAACTTTCTCTAATAGTTGAGGGTGAGATTCATGATTTTGGGGTGGGGGGGAAGGACTGCCTGGTGGATGAAGTTGGGAAAGGGGGATAGGAGACCCATGCAGTCACAGGTTGGAGGAAGTAGTTTGGGGTTGATGGGCAGTGTCTCCTCCCCCAGCTCTTCTGTCCTGTGGACTTGAGGTGGGGGTGGGAAGATGCTTATATTATGGAAATAGAATCTGTGGCTTGTCCTAGGTCCTTGTTTGGGTACTTGGCAGCACCAGCTGTGTCCCTCTAATGTCCACTTTATGGGCCTATCCCCTTCCAGAGTGACGTGGTGGCTGGAGTAGGTCCCGGGTATCCATGTTTATATTAGGTTTCAGAGTAGCAGCTGTGTTAGTCTGTATCCGCAAAAAGAACAGGAGTACTTGTGGCACCTTAGTCTCTAAGGTGCCACAAGTACTCATGTTTATATTAGATACTGCCAGAGTTTACAGCCAAATCAACGCCACCTTATGATCAATGGAAGTAGACTGGGGGCCTCCCAAATGTGGTTTCATTCCAGTCTTTGAGAGGCTCCAGAGGCTAATTTTGCATAAGTGCTCTTCTGTGCCAAAGGTGCTCTTGCGTTGGGTTCCACCGGGTGCCATCTCTTTCCCTACTCCTCTCACGTGTACATGGGTCCACTAGAGGGGCTAGTAAGGAGACGTAAGACTACTGTGTATCTTCACTGTATTGATGACCTCCAGCTGTCTCTTACTCGCATTGAACCAACAAGCTGGCTGAAAGCTCAAGCCATATAAGATGAGTGATGTTGGTAGGATGATGGAAGCAGCCAGAAGAGAAGATGAAATTAAGGGTGTGTGCTATTTGTTACTAGAGTTTGAGGTCTAATACCTTGTTGCTGCTGGTGGATCACGTAGCAGCAGTGCATAGGGTAGTTCTCTTCCATCTGCACCTGGCCAGGAGACTGCAATCATTCTCTTGAATGCACACTTCGCTACCGCAATCTAAGACTTTGTCATCTCGTTTAGACTACTGCACTACTCGGAGCTACGCCTTAAATCAGTTCTGTAACTGAAGCTTGTGCAAAAGGCAGTGGCTTGTTTATTGATGAGTTTCTTGCTGTGATATAATACCAGTGTTCAAGGATCTGCTTTAGCTGCCTGTATGTTGGCTCTGGAGGTTGAGGTGTATCTGTCATTGGAGATTTTTAAGAGCAGGTTAGACAAACACCTGTCAGGGATGGTCTAGATAATACTTAGTCCTGCCTTGAGTGCAGAGGACTGGACTAGAAGACCTCTTGAGGTCCATTCAAGTCCTGTGATTCTAAGTGAGAGACCATATATCTGCCTAACTGTGATGGTGAAGTGTGCAAACTGGATCCTCTTCTTTTCCCCTTTCCCCAAGCTAAAATAGAAATGTGGTGATCTTCAGGGCTTGCTGCATCTGTTTCCCATGCTTTTGAGAAGGGTATCTGGTGGGTAGAGATCATTGGCTGGAGTGAGGGTTAGTCTGTCCTTTCTGATTTGGGGAAGCAGCTGCAATTCTAAATTGGCTTTTATTTGTAAGAGATGTCAGAAACCTAAAGCCTCTGATGAGCAGTGTTTTGTAGAAACCCAAATCAATGTGCAGCATTTTGGAGGGGCACTCCCTGGGGGAGTTGGGAGCATGCTATGTCAGATGGTGACTGCCTCAAGGAGGCCTGGATGGAAAGGTTGGGCAGGGGTACTCCTTTAGCTTAGGAAACCACAGGGTGGGAAGGTATCAGCTGTGCGAGACCAGGTGATCGGGATAATGAAGCTGGAAGCCTATTGGGGTGGGGTGGGGGGCTTTTCAGAGACCATAGTGGGGACTAGGAGAACCATAGGAAGGTGGAGGGGAAATCTTCATGAAGAGGAGTGTATTGTGCTGGAATGACGTGCAGACTTCCTTGAGAGGCCAGGGAACGGATACTCCTCCCTCAGTGCAATTTCTTGAGCATTGGTATTCTCACCCCCCAGGTGCTGAGGGTTAACTTCAGGGCTATTCTTAATATTCAGTAAAAAATTGGAAGCCATTAATTTTCCCATTGATAAGAGGAAGCATTTGGCAACACAGATTATTTTTGTAATCTATATATGGCATTATTCTTAACAGTTTCATTTAATAGTTGTTTACAGAGTATGGAAGACTTGCTATGGAAGAAATTTACCAAAAGCCATTTCAGGTAATACTTACTCTAAAGTCCAACCTTTTTACATAATTACCTAGTAAAGGGGTTCTCAAACTTCATTGCACTGCAACCCCCTTCTGACAACAAAAATTACTACATGACCCCAGGAGGGGGGACTGAATCCTGAGCCCGCCCGAGCCCTGCCGCTGTGGGTGTGGAGGCCAAAGCCCGAGCCCCAGCGCCCTGGGCAGGAGGGGTCAAAGCTGAAGCCCAAGGGCATCAGCCCCAGGCGAGGGGCCTGTAACCTGAGTCCTGCTGCCCAGGGCTCCAGCTTTGGCCCCAGGCCCCAGCAAGTCTAAGCCGGCCCTGGCGACCCCATTAAAACAGGGTTGTGACCCACTTTGGGGTCCCGACCCACAGTTTGAGAACCTAGTCATCTTTTTGTATAGATCTGGGTGAGATGTGTGTGAAAAATCAAACCATGGTAATCTGCCTGATGAAATGTCATGTAAGTGAACTTAGGCTAGATAGAATCTTTCTGGGAATGCTGAAGGAAATCTGACAAGGAGTTTAAGATATGAAGTTTAATACTCCCCTCGCCCCCAGCTTTTGAGCCCTCCTAAGGTATTGATGGGTTTTTATGTTTAACTCTATTTCCAAAACAGCTTGCACTAAGTCCTTCAAATAGTCTTACTCTCCTTGGAGTACTGGCAGTATAGATCCCCGCTCTTCAGGGTTGTGCACTAGTCACCAATGTTGAAGTCCTCTGGAAAGCAGTTTAGGAGTCTCATGTGTTCGTGTACAGAACCAAATGTTCAATGTGGGACTGTATAAGGAGCTGTAGCTCCATTTGGCTGTGGGTGAGAGGACTTGGAACCTCTCAAGTTCCTTCTTCCTTCGTAGGTGCCCTTAGATAGTTCATGCTAAAGTTTAAAAGTCTAAACAGACTGTGTTGTCAACAATATTCTATTGTCTGGCAATCCTGTTTTGTGCCTTATTCTGGAGCAGTGACCTTTGAGACACAGCCAGGGTTTAAGCCCAGTGGCTCTTTTAATAGCAAATTGTAGGACGAATGGGTGTCCTCGCTCTGGTGCTTTGTGGGAACATGCTGACTCCAGGCAGTCTTACGCCAAGGGACTGTGAACATCCTGAGCTCAGGGTTCCCTTGTAGCTTCTCTCTGCCTGTTAATTTGGTGTCTCCAAATCCTTTCACATCCTCCTTGTTTCCTGTCTGGTTCTTCTACCAGGTCCTGGCTTGTAGTTAAATCAGCAAGATACTGTAGGTATACATAGCTAGTGCCCTCTTGCTAGGGGAGTGATGTCGTAAGCTCTGTTTCATGTCTCCAGTTGATGGAAGGGAGGATCACACTCCTATATCTGGGCTGGCAAGAGACAGAGAAACTAGAGTAACAGGTGAGAGTGTCCATTCGCTATCAAAGGTCACAAGTACCTGCTAGCTTGAAGGTGCTCCTTCAGCTGTACTTACTCACAACACGCAGAGAAATAACCAGTGTCTTGTCTTCAGCTTAATCAGGTTTGGGGCTATAGTTTGTTGAATTACCAGCAGCAGATGTAGGATTCTTGATTTTGTCACTTTCTGCTGCTATAAGGAATATTAAATTAACTATTCGTTATTATTGTGCTCTTCTGTGTAGACACTAATGTTCTTAATTAGAGATTGGAGCTATCCTTATGAACACTCGTATGGCTTGGAAGGAGGAAAAAAATTTCTAGAAAAGCGATTGCAGGTAAGTTACGACTTACAGAACTCACACTAGCTCCTTAGTTCAGGTGCTGTTCCGTGTTTGAGATAGCTACACATGATTGCCTAAATATTTTCTGCTTGCTATTTTCTCGTAATAGAAATGATATTTAAATATGTGACATCAAGTGATTGCCTTTGTACGATCTACATTTTTATAGAAGTTCAGAAAAAGGCTAGACTGTGTTAAATCTATTCATAAACTTCCTGCCATTAAACTCAATTATAAATCTCGTGGTCCGCTCCACAGAGCCATTTAGAATTCTTATTTTGCTTTTTTTAGGTAAAGCAAAACCAGCATGAAGAGCTTCAGAACGTAAGGAAGCATATTCGCTCGTGTTTCAGCAACCTTGGCTGTTTCCTGTTGCCCCACCCTGGTCTTAAAGTTGCGACTAATCCAAATTTTGATGGGAGGTTGAATGGTAGGAAGCATTTCATTGTGTTAATTGCTTTGGATATATATCACTGACATTGTTTTGTTGTAGCACAGAACTTGCCTTAAATCTAGGTTTTATTGAAGAGTTTGGGGTTAAAAGGTAAAACTTAAGTGTGCATTGGCATATTCTCTTTTTGGGTTGTTAAACATATGGAGGAATTAAGTGATTATTTTTTTCCTGGTTCTGTGTTGCTTTTTAAGTTCTCAGGTAGCTGTTGGCTGTAACCTTGCAGATTTAACATTATCCAAGATGGCCAGGGGTGGGATTCTGCAGTGTCTAAAATCAAAGGATTTACAAGCAGAATCCCAGGAATTCCACTCACATTTTGGTGGGTGAGGAGCTGTTAATGTGCCAAAGGATGGTGTAGAAAAAAAAATTCTTGCGTCTTGTGGAGTTCCCACCAATTATGTGCTGGGAAGAGAGATTTGAGAGGTTATACTGTGAGTGGTCTTCAAATAATTTATTCTAGTTACTCCAGTACTATATAGATGAAGGGAAAAACCCTACTCTGGCAATTGGAAACTATTGTAAAACTTCTTTAAGCCCTAAATATTTCTTCAGGATAAGCAAATTATTCTGAGTCAGGAAGCATTGTTTTTTTTTTTTTTTTTTTTAAGGGATTTGTTGTCAGTGTATTTTTCTAGAGAAGAAACTCATTATTACTTGAAATTGAGCTGTACCACCTTTTTCTCTGACTGATTCAATTTCCACCAGACATTGATGATGATTTCAAGAGAGAGCTGCGGGATCTGGTTCCATTACTACTTGCTCCTGAAAACTTGGTAGAGAAAGAGATCAGTGGATCCAAGGTGACTTGTAGAGATCTTGTAGAATATTTTAAGGTAGGCAAACGCTTGTACTAATTATTTTTTCATGCCTTACAAAAATTATCCTAATTTTAGAATGCGTTCCCAAAGAAGAGAGGATAGTATCTAGGTTGCCACTCACTGATGAACTTTAGGTAGTTGTGACTTTAATTTCAGCACTTCGACTGAAACTGGTATGCATGGTTTTCCACCAGACCAGCTCTAAGGGTGATCGAGCCACCGGGGGTCGATTTAGCTAATCTAATGAAGATCCGCTAAATCGCTCGCCGATCGCCAATCACTCGCCCGTCGGCTCCGGTACTCCACCAGAACAAGAAGCATAAGGTAAGTCGACAGGAGAGTTTCTCCTGTCGACACAGCGCGGTGTAGACACCGCAAAAGTTTGACCTAAGCTACGTCGACATAGCTGGAGTTGTGTAACTTAGGTCGACTGACCCCCATGGTGTAGACCTGCCCTAAGTGAATTACTGTTTTGGCTGTGCCTTTAGATAGGTGTAGGACCAAAAGGCAAATCTTAAAAAAAAAAAAAAAAAAAAAAAAAAAAAAAATATTTAATAGAGATTATCACTTCTAGTATCCTTAAACTGAGTTTGAGTGAGACAACTTAGAGCAAAGTGCCAATCTTGGTCCTGATATAACTTTAAATATAGGTATTGTGTGTAATTACACCTGTAATTAAAGTTGTCTAAGCACGTCCATTTGAAGAGCTGTTTTCCTAAGTTCATAACTTAGTCAAATTTTGGGGCTGAAATTGTCCATGTTCTCTCTCAACCTGAGAGAACTCTTCTTTGAAACGTTAGAATAAAGATGGCATAGCTGTTTTTAATGACTTTTGTGTAGGGAGCACACACTTGTTGCTGTTTAACCAAAACAAAACACTTCTGCCACCTTTGAAGGCCTGTGGTGTCTCAGGGGTTACGGCAGAAACTTGAGAATAAGCAGTGTGTAGTTCCTAAGTTTCCAGTAAAAAGTGACAGCGTCCTGTCCAGGACTCTTTGTTGCTTTTTACAAATCCAGACTAACATGGCTACCCCTCTGATACTTAAGTTTCCAGTGTGCCTTTTGGTGGTCTGGTGAAAAATCTGTTGTGACCTGGGGAGAATTGCAAGGGTTTAAAAACTTGTATCATGCAGGCACACTGCTGTTGTCAGAGAAGAAAAGGGTTGTTTTTCCGAACCTCACAATGTTGTGTTGGCTCCACTTACGCATGTGTGGGTAAATTCTGAACAACTTCATTTGTAATATGAGGGGGTGTGCAAAGTAGGATCTGTGAAGGCATATAGGGCATGAAGCAGGGGCTCTGCAGCAACCCTTCCTTTCTGTTCTGCACACCCAGCAATGTTTGTTTGCTACCTAGCAAATAGTTCTTCATGGTCAAACTTCTTTTTAAAACAAAATCCCCTTGGAAATTCCAGATCAAAAGCTACATTAAAAGAACGTGACGGTTTCAAAGTGAAGCACTTGAGTCAGGAAATACTTAAGGCAGCACTGACAACCAAAACTCTGGCCCTGGTGAGCCAATGTAGTAGAACAGTCTTTAATTACGTGATTGCATGCAGATTTTTTTCTCCATAGGACCTCTGCCTCACTTGGTTCAGGGATTGGCTGTTTAGTGAATGTGAAAGGGACCACACCTGAAAAGTGAGGATAAAATACATAAAAATTTAAGAACAGCTGCCTGATTCACGTTGCACTGTCCAACCTGTGCAATGAATGACATGGGGTGCTGTGAGAAGACTAATATGTGATCATGCAAATAAAGACTCACAACATATAGGCACTAGGGAGTAGAACTAAGGTTAGGAGGGCAACCTTAAGTCAGGAAATAGTGACGTTGAGAGCTTTTCTTTGCTGTTCTCCTGATTTAGTTCATGTCTGTTATTCAGAAGAGTTCCATGCAGATTGGCCACTTACTTGTCTCATAACACAGAACTCTGGGTGTTCAGGGGGCCCTGTTCTTTGACTTCCGTTCTGAAAGTGGAAGTCCCACCCCCAGCATAGAGGTCTGTACATCAGCATCAGGGACCAGGACTAACAGCGGGGAAGGAGAAATCCCCCTTCTCTCTCTCCCTCCCCTACTCCTAGAGATGGATAACTATGAGGGAGAGGGGTACAGGAGGAACAACAGAAGAGTTCAGTGTGCTAGCTAGTGCAACTGGCCCAAAGCAGTGAACTCCCTGCTGCTGGCCAGAGCCCCCGTTTCCCATTAATCTCACCCAGAAGGCCTAAGTTCCTTCCCCAGCTCACTGCATACAGGGCATTGCTCCCCACCGACCTCTGAGGAGTGTGCAGATTGGACACAAGTACGTTGTCCTCTTCCTTTCCTCCTAGCCACAGACACAGGACAACGGAAGCTCTTGGGGTGGGGAGCTGAGGACCAGCTTGATTGTAATCAGCCCACTTAGCGTCCCAGCACACCCTGCCATCCCAGCCGTCCCTCCCATGTCCCAGGGTGGGTAGTTCCTTCACCTTCCCCCAGATTCTCTTATTCCTTTAGGGGTGGGGACATAAGTGTTCCTCCACCCCCAACTTGTTTACTGTCTGGGGATGGGGTGTCACTCTGCTGCTCCAGATTCTGGGGAGGGCACGTGTGTGTGCGGGGGGCGTTGTCTTCCCCCTCAACTTTGAGGGGTTCTCCCTAGCCCCCCAGAAATGCCCCCCACATACATTTGGGGGATGAGGGTGGGGGGGGAGGGATATAGGTGCTCACTCTTCCCTGATGGGCTCCAGGCTGCCACTCCTTGAAACAGTAGTAGCCTCTTCTCTTCAAAACCCTCTTCTATGTGGTAGGCCTCAGCCCTGGTGATGTACAAACCCACCCGAACAGGGGATGGAGCCGTTGGGCTCTGAAAAGGGCTAGTATGGTGTCTCTAAACAGACCTATTTTTAATAAAATAAACCCCCAAGATTCATCCCTGACTCACTTTGTGTGTGTGTGTGTGTGTGTGTGTGTGTGTGTGTGTGTGTGTGTGTGTAAATTGTAAACGTGTCAGTGAGAAGAACCTTCAAATGAAGCAAGTAGAAAGCGTTTTTAATACCATGATAGACATATAGCTCTAATCTTGGTAAACACACATATTAATTGCCATGTGTCGCTACAGTATTGCTTTGATTCACTCAATATGGAGATTAGTAGGGACAGCATTTATTATAAGGGGTTTGGAATGTAAAGGGATTAAAGTGTTGAGATATTTGTGTAAATGTCCGTTGTAGATTATTTTACTCCTACATGTAGAGATTTGCTTACTTGAATATTTAGGATTAACCTGAAGGACTGATTTGGACCCTGGCTTTCTTCCCATCATAAATGCTCAGGTCAAAAAAGAATCAATAAAACAAAATTTAATTAATTGTTTTGTTTTTCAGGCTTACATTAAAATCTATCAGGGAGAGGCGCTACCTCATCCTAAATCAATGCTCCAGGTATTTCCTTATCCTTTAAACATAAGCAGAGTGAAGAAACAAAAATTAAATTCTTTGCAATCATTAAGGGATGCATTTCTTCAAGAGACTGAAGATTGTGACTGAAGTGTTAGCACCCATGGGGCATGTTTCTTCAAGAAGGGCCGAGGCAGTTACCCACTTGAGGGCTTGTGTGGGTTCAGAATCACCTGAAGTGGTAGCCACTGGGGTTCTGATGTATATTAGCATATCCACTCCTTCAAAACCTTGCCATGTGGTCTACATTTTGACTCAGTTTCCAGTATTGTTTTTATTAGCTTAGTGTCTAGTGCTAATAGATAGGAGCACTTAGTCAGTTAGATGTCTGCACCATTACATGGTGACATGCCACTCTTCACTTTGTGAGTCTGTATCAGATAAGGTAACTGTACCAATATTCCCCTCCATGGCTGATCCAGGGAGGAAGATCAGATTTAGATTGAGCTTTGGGCAGTTCAGTCATGCCTTGTTCAAGTGTACAATGCTTACGTTGTTTGGGGTTTAGGACTTGCAACAAGGAGGTGCTCCGTTTGTGCTGGCTTTACCTCTTGGGTCTTGAGGGATAGATGGCTGAAAGCCCCTTTTAATGAAAGAAGCCGGAGGAGTTCTTTGGTTTAGAATCTGAAATTGTTCTGGGTACCTCCCCTTCAAGGAATCATCTCCTCCTTGGACTTGTCTAAGGGTTCAGAAAGCCACTTCCAGTGCTCCCTCAGATCAAAAGACAAGGGATGGACTCCAGTGGATCGCCACTTCCCTTCCTCCTTCCCCCTGTGACTTTGAGGGGGAGGATGGGACTACATTCTTTCCTGTAACATTAATTAGACTGGTTGGCTCTGACATGGAAACATGCATGACCCAAAAAGACACTGCTTACTAGAAATTCTGAGCCTGCAACCGCAGGCCTGTGACCTGGCAGAGATAATACACTCAGGGGAGAGGGGGAAACTGCTTTTTATACAGCGATGGAATTTTTTTCTGACCACTTTCTAATATGTTAATTTGGATATCCTTTTCCAGTTGGTAACCATCAAAATAGTCTCTTCCATACCTGTCTTATGATAGAAAAATCATGTACAGGCCTATGGGTGTATAATTACGTAGCTTTTCTAGAGTGCCAGGGCTGAAATCTTTGCTTCTAGTGAGCTGTTTTAATCTATTTTACAGCAGATCCTTTATTTGTTCACATGGAAGGGTTTCTTTGGGTCTGAAGTTAATGGGTAAACATTCAAAATGAAATGGTACAAAACTGGTTAAAGGTGTTGGTGCTTCAGAACGTAGAACTAATATTACTGGCAAGTCCGATACAACCATGTACAGTGCTTGGTCAATATCTGTACGCTTTCATTTTCCCAAGGCAACAGCTGAAGCCAATAATCTTGCTGCAGTAGCAGGAGCAAAAGACACCTACAACAAAGGCATGGAGCAGGTATGTTGATTACAAAATTAAAGCAACGGTATGTGTAGTAAGGCCTCTGTTGTAGAGTTGTGCACAATGTGGTGTTAAACGGTTACATGGTTAACATACTAATGGACAAACTGGCTGAGCATCAGGACTCCATGTGTGAAGATCACACATGCAGCAAAAGTCACAAGATCACTCATGAGGGAGGGAGAAGGAAATTGATGGTGAGGGAGGGGGGGCGGGATTGAGATGTATTTTCTACATGTGGAACACCACATACTAAATGACTTGAGAATTCTATTAGCAGCAGCTGATTAAAAAGATATGAAGCAGCTAGTAGAATGAACAGATGCATTTGGTGATAGCATCACTGTGCAGGGTTCATACTAAAAAACATAACAAAAAATGGTTTGGGTTTTGCCGATATTACACGACTGATTTCTGATAATTTTCTATACGGCTATAGAGCAATAGCTACTGTTAGCCATAAAATGTGGAGATTAAAAGGTACTTAAATATTCAGTATTTGCAAAATCCACCAGAGGGTCCTGTGGCACCTTTAAGACTAACAGAAGTATTGGAGCATAAGCTTTCGTGGGTGAATGCCCACTTCATCAGACGCAAAGCTTATGCTCCAATACTTCTGTTAGTCTTAAAGGTGCCACAGGACCCTCTGTTGCTTTTTACAGATTCAGACTAACACGGCTACCCCTCTGATACTTGCAAAATCCAAAACGTTTCTTCCAAATAGCTACATGTAGCTAACAATTTCATTCACCATATGCTACTTCAAACTCCATTGAGAAGGTATTCTGTTATAGTGAACTCATTACCAAGGCCCATTGCCATCTTCCGACCATGAAGTTGGGCAACTGTTTAAAGCCACTTATCACAGAACCATTGACACCATATGGGAAATTCTGAAATACGATTGTACATGTACGTTATAGATATCAGGAGATCTTTCGCTTACTGTGGAGCATGTTCCCATGAAAATAGCATCAATTTAAGAGTTCATCTGCTCCTGTAGCTACAGTAAATTAGTGCCGTGACCACCTCTTGACTAACTGTGTGCAGTACTGGCCACCACACCACAAAAAGGATATTGCATAAGAACATAACGGCCACACTGGGTCAGACCAAAGGTCCATCTACCCGAGAATCCTGTCTTCCGACAGTGGCCAATGCCAGGTGCCCCAGAGGGAATGAAGAGAACAGGGCAGTTATCGAGTGATCCATCCCCTGTCACCTATTCCCAGCTTCTGGCAAACAGAGGCTAGGGACACCATCCCTGTCCATCTTGGCTAATAGCCATTTACGGACCTATCCCCCATGAATTTATCTAGCTCTTTTTTAACCCTGTTATAGTTTTGGCCTTCAAAACATCCTCTGGCAAGGAGTTCCACAGGTTGACTATGCATTGTGTGAAGAAATACTTCCTTTTGTTTGTTTTAAATCTGCTCCTATTAATTTCATTTGGTAACCCCTAGTTCTTGTGTTATGAGAAGGAGTACATAACACTTCCTTATTTACTTTCTCCACACCAGTCATGATCTTATAGACCTCTATCATATCCCCCCTTAGTCATCTCTTTTCCAAGCTGAAAAGTCCCAATCTTATTTCTCTCCCTTCATACGGAAGCTGTTTCATACCCCTAAGCATTTTTGTTGCCCTTTTCTGAACCTTTTCCAATTCCAATATATCTTTTTTTGAGATGGGGCAACCACATCTGCACACTGTATTCAAGGTGTGGGCATACCGTGGATTTATATAGAGGCGATATGATATTTTCTGTCTTATTCTCTATCCCTTTGTTAATGAGTCCCAACATTGCAGATCAGGAGAGCTTGGAGATGTGTGACAAGAGTGATCAAGGGCCTGGAAAAACTGTCATACGAGGAGAGAAGCGACTGGGATTGTTTGCCTTAGAAAGGAGATTAAAGGGGAATGAGTCTATAAAATAATGAATGGTACCCAGAAGGAGATCAGGAATTTTTGTTCTCCCTGTCTCCCGACCCCAGAACAAGGGGATGCATCACATCAAACTAAAAGGTGGCAAATTCAAAACAGATTAAAGGAAATCCTTTTTCACACAATTTGTAATTGGACTGTAGAGCTCACAGCCAGAGAAAGTCATCGAGGCTAAGAACTTAATATGATCCAAAAAGATTGGGTACGTGTGGTTATCAAGCATATCATTAACTATAACAATTCTAGATGAGAAAACCTTTGGCAGGGATACTAAACCTCACGCTTCAGGGTTTAAACTGGTCTTTTCTCTATTAGAGATCAGGATGATGCCTAATGTGGGCAGATTACCCCTCATTTACCCACTGCAGGGTTCTTACACCTTTCTCTGCAGCATCTCGTGCTGGACTCTGTCAGAGACAGGATTCTGGACTAGGTAGACTCCGGGTCTGCTCCAGCCTGGCAATCCCTATGTAATAAAAAGGAGTAGGAGAATTCCCACTTTGTGAAGACCTTTGAGGTTTTCAGATGAATTGTTAAAAAAGTGCTGAATTATTTCCCAGCTGAAGTCATGACTGGCCTGGGAGATGATTGCAATATTGGAGGATTTAGACTTCAGGTAAGGAATAAACAGGAACAGATGTTTTCTTACAGATCCTGTTTTCATAGGAACTTCCCAGGAGTGGGTGGGTCAGCTTTTGTGGCCCGCATCATGCGGGAGGTCAGACTAGATGATCATAATGGTCCCTTCTGACTTAAGAGTCTGAGTCTATAAGTGATGTAGTTTATGTAATAAGTGTGGCTAAACAAAACAAGTCCTTATAAAACATCTTCTGGATAACTTTGAACACTTTCTGTACCAAGTCTTGATGTGACAGATGGGTCTGAAACTTTTGACACTAACAGAGTAGAAATAATTGTTTTGGTCTTTATCTTGATTAACACTAGTTTTAATCAAGTCTTTAGTGTCAGTATTACCAATTCGCCTAGGAGCCCAAGTCATGGACTAGAACCCCATTATGCAGGGTGCTGTATAAATACTGCCGAAAAAGAGTCCCTGTCCCAAAGAGTTTACAATCTAAGTATGATGAGGAAGAACAGGCGGATACAGACATGGAAACAATGAGGCCACATGGGTCACCTTGATGAGCAATGGTCTCACTACAGTTAAGCTGCTGGTGTGCGCATGGGGGCAGCATGGGAGGAAGCATGAAGGGACTTGTTTGAGAATTTAACTAGTGGTTGATGGATGCTGACCTCATGGGCCAGTCGAAGGTGGGAGGCTGAGCATGCCCAAGTACCTCCTCAGGTAGAGGGAGGCCTTTATCATTCAAATCACCTGCTTGCCTTAGGGAATCTGATGCACAGATGAAAAGGTAATGTTATGTGATGGGCAGCTGGAGTATTCCTTGGAGTCTGTCTTCACACTCTGCTGAATTTACCAAGAGCCAAGGAATTATGACAGCGTTTTTGTGAACTCAGACTATGGCCCAGTGTGTTTGATTCTGTGTAGACCTGTTAAATCTGCTGTGTCTGAAATCATCCCAACTTTGAGAGAGCCATGCTTATGGGGGAGTGTTCCTGGGCTGGACACTGTTCAGAATGCTCCAAAGCTGAAGTTCTGAGCAGACTAAAAATGCTTCCCCAGCCTCTGGTTCTTGTTTGTTGCATCATAACTGGCTCAGTCAACTCCTTTTGCTCGACTGACTGGCGAGAGCGGCTCCATGCTGTGGGTCCCATCCTCTGGTTTCACATCAATGATTTTATAGCATTTCCTCTGTTCCTTTAAAAGCTCTCTTGGAAAGGAACCATGGCAGCAATGGATATTTGCCCCTTTCAAGAGGGGGTTGGGGCTGCAACACAAGCAGAGAGATGGACACAGCTAGGGCTTTGACCAAGCTCATGAGACACTGGTTGTACAGTCCTAGTGGCTTATACTAGCTAAACCCAGTAGGTTCCTAGTCTGGCTGGAGATGGCACAGTGGCTGATCCATCAAGCTAGCTACCTTTCCACATATGATCACTTAGCACCACAGCACCGATTTGCATCCTAGCTTAGGGTTTGTTCTTGTTAGCCGGGCTGCCGAGGGTGGAAATTGAGTAGTTTGAAGTCTTGCAAGTAGTGTCTTATGTGCCCTTCTAACTGACCAGAAAATCATGTAACTTTTTAATTGGAGGTAGTTTGGTGAATCACTTTAAATTGCTCCCCCAAACAACTTGATTGCTTTCTGTAGTCCAGAAATGAAGAGCTGGCACCTTCCGAGATCCGATTGATATTTCAGACTCTGAGCCATTAGAGTTCTGTGAAATCAAGTTTCTGATATGGAATATTTAAATCTACAAGATACAGTCACAGCTTCCAGCAGGGCTTTTAAAAAAAAATCCACCCTTCCATGGGGAGAAAGGGAAGCTTTCCCAGGCTGGGGCATCATGTTTTGAAGAATCTCGGGTTTTCCTGGGGGAGGGAATGTTTCTAACCCTTCTGGGCTGTAAGTGAACAGTGTCACTTGGCGCAGTGCTGTCTTCTCAAGTCGGCAGGCACAGCTACAGCATGTGCCACTATTGATAGCTTTGCCCAGCTGCAGCACAGTGAAAACGGGGGATCGACAAGGCCTAGCTGGCATCAGTGGGTGGTTTCACCCTGCTAGGTCCAAAGCAGAGGCTGAGGCGAGGGCTAGAGTTCACTACCCCTTTCCCACCTGTTTTAACAACAGCCAGGTGGTTCTGAGATTCTACTTCACCTAAAGGGAGAGAATTGCTCCTGTGTACTTATTCTGTAAAGGTCAGTGTTACAGCGGGTCCACAGTTTCCTCACTGCCACTGAGCCCCTTGCCCCCCCCCCCCCAAAAAAAAAAAACAAAAACAAAAACAAACAAACAAACGCTGGAGAATATAAAGTCATGTTAGTCTGAACATTACCAGATGGTTGAGGCTATTTCTGATTCTTAGGCTTCAGTCTGAAACAGGAGTGTCTTAACCACTTACTTGGAGCTTTGGCGTATTCTGACCTTGGTCAGCTGCAGGGTGCTCGAACTACTGCCCTCTAAGAATCAAACATCAAGCAAGTTATGGTTTGTTGTTGTTTTGAATGCAGTGTTGAACAGCACAAGCTCTTCCTGCTGTACCCTGACCCTTCACCTCTGGTTATTCTTCTCACAGGTTTGTGGTGGAGATAAGCCTTACATTGCTCCATCAGACCTAGAGAGACAGCACCAGGATTTTAAAGAGTCAGCTGTCAAACAGTTCTGTTCTGTGAAAAAAATGGGAGGAGAGGAGTTCTGTCGGCGCTACCAGGACCAGCTTGAAGCGGAGCTCGATGAAATCTATGCAAACTTTGTGAAGCACAATGATGGCAAAAACATCTTTTATGCTGCTCGTACCCCTGCCACTCTATTTGCTGTTATGTTTGCCATGTATATCATCTCAGGACTGACTGGCTTCCTTGGTATGAACTCCATCGCTAGCCTGTGCAATCTCATCATGGGGCTAGCGCTGATATCCCTTTGTACTTGGGCATACGTTAAGTACTCTGGGGAATTCAGAGAAGTTGGAACAGCCATTGATCAAATTGCTGAAGCATTATGGGAACAGGTTGGTATCTATTTCACTATGAAAGTGTCCTTTCTTGGACGAGCTTGCCAATCACAATTCCTGTTTAATGCTGTTAATCAGAAAGGGTTCTAGAGTCGAATAAAAGAATCCTAGTTCTTTTGGAAGGTAAAATGAACTCAGAAGTGTAGACATTGGGTAACTCTCAAGGAGGATACCTTGGAGAAATCAGACTATAAAGCCAGCCCAGGATATCATCCAGTGTCTAATTATCTGAGGTCTTTGCTGGCACTAAGTTCTGAGAGTAGCACAAAGGTGAAAGGATTTTTGTTAAAAATCCTTGTTGATTACTTCTCTGAAAAGTAAATTTAAAAAGCCGGTGAAGGATTCTTAGAGAAGTAAGTTAAAGTTGTACATCTTCATTCCTGATATGGTGCATGTGAGACTCCATCGATTTATTGGTGCAAGTGCTCTGACACCACAATACTGCCCAGAATCACCTCTGTATCGGTCCCCTCTTGCTGTTGGATAGAGTGCATGGCACTGACGAGAGGTTAAGTAAAGACTGCAGGGAAGAAAATTAGAGGTAATGAATACCTCCAAGGAGTCCACCTTGCAGTAGCTTCCACAGGAGGAATGGCTGTGCTGTCTCATCTTGGGAAAACAGACGGGTTTAAACGTTACTAATAACGTTTTGAGTAGCATAGTGGCTGGTATAGTTGCCAATGTAAAAATGTTTGCCGGAACCAGTGGTTCTCAACCTGTGGCCCAATCAGCGCACAGCTTGGCCCATGTGACCTCAGGGCCATACAAGTAATATATATGTTGTGTGGATGTGGTCCATATAACACATAGAAAGCTGCATATGTGGCCCACAATAGTAAATAGGTTGAGAACCACTGGCTGGAACAATTGGCCTTTTAAAAGCCAACATAGGATATGATCTTACATTAAGGTAGCAAATATGGTAGATGACTTTTCATTCAACTCTTAATCTGGGAACATGTCATTTTGCCTTTATTGCCTCAAGTCAATCTTGTTGCTACTTTATCTGATTGGCCAACTGTATGGGTCCAACTTGGCGGTTCGCATATAGGATTTTTGATGGCTTTTCAGAGATTGAATAGGAAATGCCTTTAGGAAAGGTTAGCTCTAATACCTATAGTGTGGTGGAAGTGAAACTTTTTGGATGTGATGCAATGACTTGTGTTGAGATCTCAGATGAGAGATGTGATGCTAAAAAGTGACAAGCAAATACTTGTATGAGGTAGAAAATCAATAATTAAGGCCTCACAATGGAAACTGGCTGTTTAAATACTGAATCTCGGTTCAGGATTACTGTATGTAAAATGGTACGGGGCAATGTGCAGGATAGGAGTAATATGGTGATAAATCTTTGTTCTCAACTACGTAAGTTACCTTTGACAGATTTTCTCTTATTAAAGTGCAGGAAGCAAAACTAGACGATAGGGTTGTAATTTGAGGAAATCTGTTAAATTCTCGTAATTTACTTTCTATGTCCTAATTCCGGAAGCTTTGAAACAATCTATACCCTCCTGCAGTGAGAGATAAATTCTGACTTCAGAATAGTTTCGTCCTAGCTTGAAGTGGCTTCCTCGAGTATAGACTTCTTCAGCATCACATGTAAAACTGGGGTTTCTAAGCATGCGGTTGGGTCGTCTCTCCAAGGAAGAGACGAGGTCATAGTAAATCAACACTTAAGTTTTGCCAGCAGAGCTATGTTGGTTCAGGGTGTGTGGAGGAAAATCACACCCCAACTGACCTAGCTATGCTGACCAAGACTCCGGTATAGCTGCAGTTATACTGGCATAAAAGCTTTTTACTGGTGTCACTTTGCTTGGGGACTCTCTTGCTGGTGAAAGCTCCATTCCAGCTAAGAGGGTTTGTCAGTACAACTGTACCGACTAACCCTTTCTAGTGTAGACAATGTGACGGGTTCGGTCACAGAGACCCCCTTGGGACTGTCATCTGATGTGCTGAAATTACCTCTGAGCCCGTTTTTCCTGCCAGCTTGGGACTCCAGAACCCTGTCTTGTTGAGCCAGACACGCCAGCCTGCTGCAGCACAGACCCAGGTCTGGTCCACGCCCCCAAAGTTGCAGACTTTAACCAAAAACTGCTCAGCAGGTCACCTATCTCCAGCACCCAGAGCCCAATGGGATCCAAACCCTAAATAAATCTGTTTTACTCTGTATAAAGCATACACAGGGTAAACTCATAAATTGTCTGCTCTCTAGAACACTGATAGACAGATATGCACAGCTGTTTGCTCCCCCAGGTATTAATCACTTATTCTGGGTTAATTAATAAACAAAAGTGATTTTTATTAAGTATAAAAAGTAGGATTTAAGTGGTTTCAAGTAATAAGACAGAACAAAATAAGTTACCAAGCAAAATAAAACAAAACACGCAAGTCTAAGCCTAATACATTAAGAAATTGTTTACAGGTAAATCTCAGCCTAAGATGTCCCAGTAAGCTTCTTTAACAGACTAGACTCCTTCCTAGTCTGGGCCTGATCCTTTCCCCTGGTACAGACCTTGTTAGTTCCAGCAGCCATCTTAGGTGAAAAGCAGGGGCTTTCTCATGAATGGGACCCCTCTTTGTTCTCTCCCATCCCCTCTTCTAGCTTTGGCACAAGGTGGGAATCTTTTGTCTCTCTGGGTCCCCACCCCTCCTTCTAAATGGAAAAGCCCCAGGTTTAAGATGGATCCCACCATTCTTTCTGGGTTGGCTGAACACAGGAAGGCTTGCAAGTAAACAGCCATTTACAATCAATTCTTCTAGTCAATGGGAGCCATCAAGATTCTAAACCATCATCAATGTCCCACACTTTGCATAATTACAATAGTACCTCAGAGTTGTACTTTATATTTCTAGCTTCAGATACAAGAATTATACATACATACAAATAGGATGATCACACTCGGTAGATTATAAGCTTTGTAATGATACCTTACAAGGGACCTTTTGCATAAAGCATATTCCAGTTACATCATAGCCACAAAAAGAACAGGAGTACTTGTGGCACCTTAGAGACTAACAAATTAGAGCATAAGCTTTCGTGGGCTACAGCCCACTTCTTCCTTTTGCGGATACAGACTAACACGGCTGCTACTCTGAAACCTATCATAGCCACACTCGGCGTATTTCCATAAAACATATGGAGTGCAACATCACAGACAACAGCTGTCATTGCCATTGGGACTGTACGTTGTACTGTGAGATAAGAACCAGTTCCTCTGATTGCTAGCCTAATGCCTGGCTTACACTTAAAAATGAGATTGACCGATTTGTGTTGCTCAGGGCTGTAGTTAGTTCAATGTAGCCGCAGCTACTCTGATGGAAGAATTCTTTCTCAGAGATGGATTAGCTATGTCAGTGATGGAGGAGTTCTTCCCAAGGTAGGAAACATCTACACTATGGATCTCTCAGGGCACAGCTGGAGCTGTGTTGCTGCAGCAGCGGTAGTGTAGATGTGCCCTTAATCATTCTGCAACTGAAGGTGGATTCCTTTGCCCAGTGTCTCATGCATGTTCTTGCTACTGACTTCTAAATCTCTCTGCTTTTCTCTTTTCTCTTTGCTTCAGAGGAATCCCAGGAAGGTGAGAAATTAGCAGCAATTAGTCTTATTAATTAGTTGCCTTTATTTTCCTACTGCTTGCTACGAGTCCTTTTCCTAACAGCTGAATTCATATTTTAGGTGTGTTCCAAACTCTTTGAAGTTGTTAGACGTCGAATGATTCGCCGTGTTCTTACATCAGTGCAACGACAGCGACTCTCGTCCAACAATAACAAGAAGAAAAATTAGACAGTATTTTTACATTTCTTTCTGTATCTGAAGTGTTCACACTTACACATATAGGACAATAGGCAGGACCGTCTGGGCCGGTCTGCATAAATGCTGTAACCCTACCAGATTGATGCTGCTTATAGGGTATGGAACTGCACATCCATCTTCTAGGAACTGTAAAGTGGTTTGAATTCAGTGAAATGATGCCGTGTAGGAGGAAATTGGTTTTGTTCATGATTCACCTCATTACAGTAGCACCACAGCTCTTTACCATTTCCTTTGTAGTGCATCACATTTTCGTTTTTTATTTTTCAGATTCCAAGATCTTAATTTTTTTCATTACTTGAATTCTTGTATTTTATATATTTTAAAGGGTTATTTGATTTACCTCATCTTTATTTTGCACATTTCTCATACCACAGGTATTGAAGCCCCTGAGTGATAATTTGATGGAGGATAACATGAGGCAGTCTGTAACAAACTCTATCAAAGCAGGCCTCACTGAACAGGTGTCTCATCATGCCAGGTTAAAGACAGACTGACAATTCATCTCCTCTTCAACTCTGCCCTCTCATCCTAGACATGCTGTACAATGAGAACTCAATACAAATAAACCAAAGTTTACAATCAACTATAGATGTAGTTTAGTGTGACTGGCTTCACTGATTGGTGCCATCAAGTATGAAAAATAAGTGTCAACGTTAAGCATTCTCTTTAATCTGCTTCTAAGACAGACCAGTGCCATGGAGACTGGTAAATGCGGGGACTCTAAATGCAGTTGTTGTGTGTTGTGCACGTGTCCCAGGGTGAGTGACTTTCCTCCTTTTCTGAGAAGGTGCAGTGTCTGGTGTGCAATGGAAATGTATCCTCTGTACAAGGATATTTCAGGGAAGTAATTGTCAAATGTGTACAAGGAAATCTTGTAACCATGTGTTTAGCCACCCAATATCCCATTGGAACTTTTAACTTCCGGAGTATTTATAAAATCACTGTATCAAGAGTCTGACTGAAATGTCAGTGCTAGCTGGCATCAGTGAAGCCAATATTGAGCCACTGTATAAAGATCTTGCTTTACTGCTTTTTACACTACTGTTATCCGAATGCATGTTGGTTCCCTACAAAAAATGACATTAGAACTAACTATTGTAACCAAGGAAGTGATTCAAAGTGTACATTTGTCTTGCCTTTTTTGATTCACAAACTTTGTCCTACAGGAGATGCATATCAGAAAACTGAGCTGTCTTTTTCTGCAGTTTCGCCTTCATGTATCTAATACGCCATTAATTTTACTGGGGGGGAAGTTCCATCCAAAAAAAGTTGCCTACAGCTATGAAGCAATGAGTTAGGACTGTCTGTACAGCGTGTTTAGTTTTTATTTTTAAGAAGTCAGATAGGGCGTGTATATGAAATATAAATATATAAATACAATTTTGTATCAAAGTTTTGTAGTTTATGGCAAAACCTGGTTCTGTGGTAGGCTAAGTACAGTCCCTGTGACGGAATGCTTGTGGCTCATGTAAACGTGTGAATGCATAAACGGTTTGACGTTTTTGATATATTTGTGATATTTACCTGCCTTGAGCACTGCGATCTCTCACCCCCTGGGAAATCAATGGGAATGTTGGTTGTGAAACTTCTTGTCCTCTGTTGCATTTTAAAGTTATTTCCTGTAATTTATTTTCAGTACATGATTAAAATAAGTTGTGTATATATGAAATGAAACTCATCTTTCTTCTTTAAGAAATGTTGGTGTGTCTGTATTCCCCTAGATAAATCATGTCAGCTATTGAATCTGAAACGATAAAACAAGAATTGCACAAATGTGCTCCAGCTTTTAATGAAGATGAACTGTGAAAATATATTGCTCCCCTTTCATGCTGGCATGTCTCTCTTTGAAAGAGAACACTTTGTCTAGCAAGTCTTGTAAATAAATAAATTAAAAAATTGTGGTGGTATAAGAGCTCATCCTAATTAATACACCCCTACCCTGATATAACGCAACCTGATAGAACACGAATTTGGATATAACGCAGTAAAGCAGCTCTCTGGGGGGGGGGGGGGGGGCTGCGCACTGCGGTGGATCAAAGCAAGTTCGATATAAGGCGGTAAGATTTTTTTGGCTCCCGAGGACAGCGTTATATTGGGGTAGAGGTGTAGACCTCATAAAGCATGCTACTTCACTTGTTGAGTTGCATGTAAGTTTCCGAACTTCATTGATTGTATTTTTCAGAAACTTTCATAGATTCATAGATTCATAGATTCTAGGACTGGAAGGGACCTCGAGAGGTCATCGAGTCCAGTCCCCTGCCCGCATGGCAGGACCAAATACTGCCTAGACCATCCCTAGTAGACATTTATCTAACCTACCCTTAAATATCTCCAGAGACGGAGATTCCACAACCTCCCTAGGCAATTTGTTCCAGTGTTTAACCACCCTGACAGTTAGGAACTTTTTCCTAATGTCCAATCTAGACCTCCCTTGCTGCAGTTTAAACCCATTGTTTCTGGTTCTATCCTTAGAGGCTAAGGTGAACAAGTTCTCTCCCTCCTCCTTATGACACCCTTTTATATACCTGAAAACTGCTATCATGTCCCCTCTCAGTCTTCTCTTTTCCAAACTAAACAAACCCAATTCTTTCAGCCTTCCTTCATAGGTCATGTTCTCAAGACCTTTAATCATTCTTGTTGCTCTTCTTTGGACCCTTTCCAGTTTCTCCACATCTTTTTTAAAATGCGGCGCCCAGAACTGGACACAATACTCCAGCTGAGGCCTAACCAGAGCAGAGTAGAGCGGAAGAATGACTTCTCGTGTCTTGCTCACAACACACCTGTTAATGCATCCCAGAATCATGTTTGCTTTTTTTGCAACAGCATCACACTGTTGACTCATATTTAGCTTGTGGTCCACTATAACCCCTAGATCCCTTTCTGCCGTACTCCTTCCTAGACAGTCTTTTCCCATTCTGTATGTGTGAAATTGATTTTTCCTTCCTAAGTGGAGCACTTTGCATTTATCTTTGTTAAACTTCATCCTGTTTAACTCAGACCATTTCTCCAATTTGTCCAGATCATTTTGAATTATGACCCTGTCCTCCAAAGTAGTTGCAATCCCTCCCAGTTTGGTATCATCCGCAAACTTAATAAGCGTACTTTCTATGCCAATATCTAAGTCGTTGATGAAGATATTGAACAGAGCCGGTCCCAAAACAGACCCCTGCGGTACCCCACTCGTTACGCCTTTCCAGCAGGATTGGGAACCATTAATAACAACTCTCTGAGTACGATTATCCAGCCAGTTATGCACCCACCTTATAGTAGCCCCATCTAATTTGTATTTGCCTAGTTTATCGATAAGAATATCATGCGAGACCGTATCAAATGCCTTACTAAAGTCTAGGTATACCACATCCACCGCTTCACCCTTATCCACAAGGCTCGTTATCCTATCAAAGAAAGCTATCAGATTGGTTTGACATGATTTGTTCTTCACAAATCCATGCTGGCTATTCCCTATCACCTTACCACCTTCCAAGTGTTGGCAGATGATTTCCTTAATTACTTGCTCCATTATCTTCCCTGGCACAGAAGTTAAACTAACTGGTCTGTAGTTACCTGGGTTGTTTTTAGTTCCCTTTTTATAGATGGGCACTATATTTGCCCTTTTCCAGTCTTCTGGAATCTCTCCCGTCTCCCATGACTTTCCAAAGATAATAGCTAGAGGCTCAGATACCTCCTCTATTAGCTCCTTGAGTATTCTAGGATGCATTTCATCAGGCCCGGGTGACTTGCAGGCATCTAACTTTTCTAAGTGATTTTTAACTTGTTCTTTTTTTATTTTATCCGCTAAACCTACCCCCTTCCCATTAGCATTCACTATGTTAGGCATTCCTTCAGACTTCTCGGTGAAGACCGAAACAAAGAAGTCATTAAGCATCTCTGCCATTTCCAAGTTTCCTGTTACTGTTTCTCCCTCTTCACTAAGCAGTTTTGTTATGGATTGTGACCTTCAATTCCATATGTATTAAACTGATATGAACTAAAATGTTCTCAAATATATATAATAAGCCTAAAGAAGGGTAACTAAATAGCATCTTAACTATTTCAGTTTCACCTGAAAATGATCAGTTGTGCAATGGATCGTTTTGCATTCATCATTACTTACCTTGTAGCAAAAGTGTGAAACTGATTGGTTAAAGCTTCTAGAACTTCCTTTTTCAGACAAATCAAGTTAAATCTAAAAATATGATGCACTAGGCATAAGGGAATTCTGCCATGATTGTTTCATGCAATGGGCAATAAATTCAGATGGGAAACAATTGGAACATCAATGTAGCTTGTCTATTTTTTTTCTGGAGTAGCAGGTGTTTTGAGTCTGGAGAAAGTCTTTACCTCACACACCTTCTCTGAGTTAATCTTTTATTGGACCAACTTTTGTTGGTGAAAGATGAGCCTTCAAGCTACAAAGAACTCTAACTAAAACAGGCATATACAGTAGGTTATGTGGTTTCTTTAAAATTTAACAAGATTGGATGCAGGACAGCAAATAGAACATTTGAAGGGGTTTTTTTGGCTGGTGTTTGACAATCTAGTAAATTACAACAAAGATAAAAGAATTCTACACTGCCTTCACAATGGTGCCAACTTACTCCATCATAAAGAAGAACAGGAGTACTTGTGGCACCTTAGAGACTAACAAATTTATTAGAGCATAAGCTTTCGTGGACTACAGCCCACTTCTTCGGATGCATAAAGAAGTGGGCTGTAGTCCACGAAAGCTTATGCTCTAATAAATTTGTTAGTCTCTAAGGTGCCACAAGTACTTCTGTTCTTTTTGCGGATACAGACTAACACGGCTGTTACTCCATCATAGCACTCCCTTCTTTCTGAAGGATTGTCAAGCTCATTTCACAGCCCCTATAACACTGCTGGCAGCGCTGGCCATCAGGTTGTGGTGGAAGAATGTATGTCACCTACAGCAAAACTGTCCCAAACCCATCTGCTCCTTGGATGTCTTGCTAAAAAACCTATACACAAATGTTAGCCTGATGAGATCCTAAATTAATTGAACGACTGCAGGCAACACTTCTTGCATTCCCAGTTCTGGGTCTAAAGTGGAAGATTTGATATGCCTTCTACAGTATAGGGGTTTGACTTCTGCATGATCAACTTTGTTTCAGAAAACTTGTCTTAAACCCACTGAGTAAGTTAAACTTCTGTTTATTTCAGCTTTCCATCTCTGTACCAATACTTAGTCTTTCATCCAGGTTTCTTCAAGAGGAATTCTGTAAATATCAACTGGCTTGTTATAAACTACCATAAGCATTTCACCAGAAAGTGTTTTAATGCTGAAGCTTCCCCTCCCTTCAGCTGGAGGCCCTTTTGTAGGTGGCTGCTTGTATCCAAGACTGTTGGGCAGGGGTAAAGTGGAGCATGGTGCCAGCTGTAGGTACAGGCCTTCAACTTTCATCTCCCTTTTTGTGGCAATAAGTGGAGAAAGCTACTGCTGAAGCCAGTTTAGCTGACCTATAACATGAGTGTTGCTCTAACACTCAAGAAAAACCTTGTGTGATGTTCTAACTCAAATTCCAAACAGATGTCCATCTCTTAACCCATGTCCTGGAGCCAAGGATCCAGCAGGTGCTTGAAGTGGCCTCTTCAGCACTGCCAATTTTTGATATTTTTTTTTTTTATTTTAAAGCTCCAGCTGTCATGATTGCACCAAAATCTCAGCTGCTTCAATCTTGCAGTGCTCCTGGCTGTGAAGTAAAGCTTGGACCTGTGACCTCAAAAGCTCTAAAACTTTTGTGTATTTTAGAAATGATTTTTTAGCTTGTCTCCTGTTTCTAAGTAGCTGAGCACCTTGCCCTCTCTCCAAGGGTGCTGTGAGGACAATACAGCACTGTTGGGCAGTGTAGCACTGTTGCACAGAGATGAAGGGCTCTAGTGAGGTCACATTGTCCAACAGGCCAGGGACTAGCACAATTACATGGGATCTGGAAGCTGTTTTCAGATCCTGATTTGGAGCAGGGACTTCAACCAGGTTTTCCACATCCCAGGTGCACCTCCTAACCACTTTGCTGTGGGTAGGTGTCTCTACCCCCTGTCCTAAGACCTGTCTTAGGTACCTAACTTTCGCAGTGGTAGTGTGACTGTAGATCGCAACCGAAGTTAAATGCCTAAACCTCTGAGCAGTGAGTAGGCCACACCCCTCCCTCATGCAGCTCCATGTTCAGTTTCAGTGAATCCCATTCTTGTGTGCCTGCCTCTCATGTTGAGTAAGCTATTCTAGGTCTGAAATCACCTGCTTCTAAAGCTTGTCAAATCTCAACAGATGTAGAAATGTGTGCAGGTATAACTAAGAGTGGATTCTTGTTACTGCTTTATCCTTAATACAGTTGAGTCATCCTCAGTTTAATTACTGAAAGTTACAGAACAATTAATTCTAGATACTGTATTGAATGTGAACATTAGGGTGCAAACAGATTCTGAATGCCTGGTTGCTACTAACCATGTTCTGAAGACTGAACAGTGGTGGTGGAACTGACAGTAGCTACCCTTTGCTTTGCAGGGTTGTACATGCTTCCAGACTCCTACTGAACTATCAAAACACCTCTTGCCAGCAACACCGAGCAGCAAGAAACAGCTTCAGCAGGCTTGACTGAAGTCTACTGCTATTCCTTTTGGATTGAGTGTTTGCACCTGTCTGTCATGGATACTTTAAATGGGAATCCAGACACCCCCACCCTTGCTGAGAATCACAAGTGCTGAACTGCACCTGTTTCTCTGATGTCTGCATCAATAGAACAGAGGAAGAGGCATAACTTAAGTTGGGAGCAAAGCAAGGGAATCCCTACCTGGCATTTTTCTGATAGTTTTAGACTGTCTCAGAAGATGCTGATTTAGGTTTACCCAAGGAGTAAACCTTCCCATGCTTCTAAAAACAGCCTGCTGAAGGCAAAGTGTGTTGTCCTGCTGTAAAGCTCCTAAACTGAAATGGATTCCTTTCTGAAAGGCTTAGAACAGCATGGTGGGTGACCTTCTCTCAAAGGCCAGGGCTGACTGCTGATGTGGCGGACTGCAGCCTAGAACCAGTAGGCAGAGACCCTCCTTTGGCCTCAGCTATGGGACCCTCTAAGAACCTAAATGAGCTGAGGATATTGTCCCCCTAGAGTACAGGACTAAGCATTTTCTAGAACTTTATTTTCCAAAACTGTCCAGCTGTTTACTCACTAATCATCACAGCACCCCTGTAGAGTAGGGGGTAAGTATTACTCATTTTACAGATGGGGATGAGACCGGTGAAGTGACTGTCCAATATCTGATACTACTTGTATGATACACCTGAAGGCCTCCCTGCATGTCACCAACTACCTTATTTTGTATGTTTGATGCCACCTCTGAAAGAGTAGTTAACTCCAAACACAGTTAGAAGCCTGACTCTGCTTTCCAGTACATTTTGAGGACTAAGCCTTGAAATTGAAATCCAAAACTTGACACTGGAGCCAGATTTCAGTCTTTCACCCCATAGAACATAAGATCTGCTCCCACTGCAGCTTACCGCTCATGGTAGGGATCACATGCAGTGCACTGAAGAGGAAGTACCCGTCCCCTATGGAAATGGCTTACAGCCCTTGGGAGCAGCTGGTGGTTAGGTGTGGCCAGTGCAGTGAGAGGACACTACTACATTTTAACCTGCTCACCAGTTGCTCTGCTCACCAAGGGAATGAGGCTTTAAAAAAAAAAAATAAAAAGTGTGTCCATCTTTACTGAGGGACTCCTGCCTCATTCAGTGAGCACTAGCCATCTTGTGATGTGTGGGGCTGCCAATTCTGCAACTCCTATCAAGACTGGGGATGAGTGGCCAAGTTTCAGCCCCACCCATCTTAGAAGATTGGGGCTCCTGAAAGTTACCAGAGACACTTATTTTCAGATGAATGAAAAAAGGAACTGTGCAGCAAAAGAACTAGAGCCCCCTCTAGCTACTGTAATCCAACAGTCTTGGTATTTATTTGTTACTGACAGAACCAACCTTTGCTCTACCCAGATTGGGTTTCTGTGGGTACATCTACACTACAGGGGGGAGTCGATTTAAGATACGCAAATTCAGCTACGTGAATAGCGTAGCTGAATTCGACGTATCGCAGCCGACTTACCCCGCTGTGAGGACGGCGGCAAAATCGACTTCTGCGGCTTTGTCGACGGCGCTTACTCCCACCTCCGCTGGTGGAGTAAGAGTGTCCATTCGGGGATCGATTGTTGCGTCCTGATGGGACGCGATAAATCGATCCCCAAGAGGTCGATTTCTACCCGCCGATTCAGGTGGGTAGTGTAGACCTAGTCTGTGACTATATTCAAATAAATCAGGCACCTACAGGTTTGCAGAGATGCCTGTAAATGTTAGATTAAGTGCTGATCAGCTCCCATTCTCATGCTCCACCCCTGCTGCTTTCAACAACCCCATGAATAAGGTCTGTCAGAGGCTAAACGCTGCAAGGGAACCCAGTGGTCCACGACAGCAAGACATTCACCAACCCCCTATGCCATTAGAAATCTAACTCCCAAGCAGCCCTATTGCTCCTACAGTTGCTGCTGTTCAACACTCCACAATCTACCAGCACTGAAATGCCACTTCAGATATCCCTAATCTCACCGAGACAGGGGAGTCCCCACATTGGGTCTGATACAAAAGTAAACAGCTTGTGCACTTGGCCACCATGAACTTATCTTAGAAACTAGTACTACTTGCTTTCCAAGAGTGGAAGAGTTCAGACTCATGCTGACTTCCTTTCCTTGCACAAACCAGCAAGGAACTTACAGGAATGTTGCAACTGGAATAAACATGACTGGGAAGTTTGCGTGTTATGTTTTTGATGGGCTTAAGTATATTTGATGTCTATTGCCATTTCATAACACTGCATCCAACTGTAAAAACACCTCTTTGGACCGAGTTTAGTGCTAGTTCCCATCTTAGACTTCACGTGATCCGAGGGAGAGTTTATGGTAAAATTTTAATTGAAAAAAGTCGGTAGAATGGAAGCAAACACATTATTTACACACATCCTAATTTGCAGATATCAAGAAAATGGAAATGTTCCTCTAAGGGACTTCACAAATTTCACGGTTAAATAAAAATACCACATAAGACTCGGACTCCTTGTAAAGTCAAGTCTAAAATGGAGCTCTCCCCTTCTACTGGTCTTCAGCATGTCGTGCTTCTTTAAATAAGATCAGCAACTGAATTAAGAGAGAGAACATAAGTTAAGCCTTTGCTGAACATGCTAAAAATTGCAGCACAGAGTAACAGCAGTACTACAGCTAATGCACATAACTGCTTCAGCCTCTTCACTGAAATACAAACACCTCAATCCACAAGGATTTGAGTTTACAAATGGCCAAAAACTTCAGTACAATAAAACTGAGTATTTTAAGTTTCCCTATTTGATTCTGTTGAAATAATATTTTACATGGTGATACACAGCTAGGTTAGGAGGCAGCTGCCAGTCTGCCCAGCTGAGCCAGGAGGAGTCCTATTTGGATGCACCCTACACTCACCATTCATGGGCATCTCATCAATCTGGGTAGAGTAGTACTGTTCAATATCACGCAGGATACGGATGTCATCATTCTTTACAAAGTTGATGGCAACACCTTTTCGGCCATACCGACCTGATCTACCAATTCTGTTGAAGGAAAGGATCCCGGATTAGTTGACTGGGTAGTCATAGTTGAATCAGACTTAATAAAAGTAGCCATTCCTGTACCTGTGTATATACAGTTCTCTGTTGTTGGGCAAGTCGTAGTTAATGATCAGGGACACCTGAGGAACATCCAAGCCCCTGGCCCAAACATCTGTAGAAATAAGCACACGGCTGCCAAGAGAGAAGAGCAGAGTTATTGCACTCCAATCCCACTGGAAGGATGTTGTGAAATGAGCTAGGGAGACATTAACAACCATCTTCCTGCAGTGCACTGACAGGCCAAGTGTCACTTATTAACTAGTTTCCTAACGCTGCTAAGAAATTTTTCAAACAGCTCCAGTCAAGCTCCAATTTTATGAACACGAATCTTGTAGCTAACCAGTTATACAAATAATTTTCCTGACAAAATAAACATTGCATAACAAATGTGATGTTGGTGAAGAATAAGTTGACATCCCTTTATACTAAATGCCTTCAATGCACTGCAAATGGATTTCTTGTCCTTCAAAGCACTGCAAAGGCATACAGTGCACCTGCTGCAAGTTCCGCACTGGAGATACTACAACTGAGGTATTCAATTTTATAAAAAGAACAGGAGTACTTGTGGTACCTTAGAGACTAACACATTTATTAGAGCATAAGCTTTCGTGGGCTACAGCCCACTTCTTCGGATGCAGATAGAGTGGAACATATATTGAGGAGATATATATACACACATACAGAGAGCATAAAGAGGTGGGAGTTGTCTTACCAACTCTGAGAGGCCAATTAAACTGCACATCTACCAATGTGATATATGCGATCATGTGCCAGCAATGCCCCTTTGCCATGTACATTGGCCAAACCGGACAGTCTCTACGCAAAAGAATTAATGGACACAAATCTGACATCAGGAATCATAATACTCAAAAACCAGTGGGAGAACACTTTAACCTGTCTGGTCATTCAGTGACAGACCTGCGGGTGGCTATATTACAACAGAAAAACTTCAAAAACAGACTCCAACGAGAGACTGCTGAGCTGGAATTGATATGCAAACTAGATACAATCAACTCAGGATTGAATAAGGACTGGGAATGGCTGAGCCATTACAAACATTGAATCTATCTCCCCTTGTAAGTATTCTCACACTTCTTATCAAACTGTACTGGACTTTTTTTTTTTTTCTCTCTCTTAATTGGCCTCTCAGAGTTGGTAAGACAACTCCCACCTGTTCATGCTCTCTGTATGTGTGTATATATATCTCCTCAATATATGTTCCACTCTATATGCATCCGAAGAAGTGGGCTGTAGTCCACGAAAGCTTATGCTCTAATAAATTTGTTGGTCTCTAAGGTGCCACAAGTACTCCTGTTCTTTTTGCGGATACAGACTAACACGGCTGCTACTCTGAAACCTGTCAATTTTATAAACTCCTCAATCCCCTATTACTTCATCAAATGGGTTCTAATGTAATCAAATTGCTCACGCCATCCCCTTGGTGATGAGACAGCTGGTGAGAAGCTCATTTTGATATTTAGCAGATGGAATGAGTCACTTCACGTTCTGCTGCTTCAGCAGGAGGCGTCTTCAACAGGGGGACCCAGCTATCTGCTTCCTCCAGGGAGAATTCCGCAGAATACACAAGAAACTAGGGAGCTGAAAACCTCCAGTACAACGTATCACATTCAACAGCAGCTGCCTGGTATGACCCAGTCAGAGGCAACTCCTTCCACATGCTGAGAAATGAAACTTAATCTCTGCAGCTTTCTCCAGCTCCCAGATACTCTTACGAAATACCACAGGCTCATTCTACTTCTAACACCACGGTTCTCCAGCCAGCCTACGCAGAGGTCCCTCCACCCTGAGGTGCTATGGAAGGGCAGTCCAGTGATCTCAGTGAGTCTCAGAACTAATATTTTCATCTTATAGCTTAATCTAGAATCACCAGAAATGAGGATGAAAAGGTGAAGGGGGCTTTCAGGGCAAAGATTCAGAGGAATAGATATTGAAGGCATAGTTCAGCCACCCTCCCATAGGACATTGGGGAATCCTAGTCTCATGCTGTAACACCACACACAGAAGAGTATTAAGTCACTTGCCTTGCCCCCGATCTGAACTCTTTCATGATGGATTCTCTCTCCTTCTGTGGCATATCACCATGCATTGATGATACCGTGAAGTTGGCTTCCCTCATCTTCTCTGTTAGCCAGTCTACCTGCACACACACAGAGGTAGCCAGGGTTAGTTCTGTACATGTACTATCATGCTGTTTGTTCCTGAAACAACAGTTTGCTAGTCATGCTTGACGAAGCACCCTCTTCTGTGCTTCATATGAAAGCTCCATATGTTAGAGGGAGCCACAAGACATCTCCATGGCTGCTTCTGAAGATTAGACTTTCAGGAGGAAAAAGCAGTCAGCATCCTGCCTGCAGAACATCAAGCATTTCCATTATTTATGGAGCATGGACCGAATGCAAGGTTCAGTGGATTCTGTCCTAGCAACAGTGGATCACTGCATTTGAATTAACACCTGCTAGACTCACTACTAGCTAATAAGCAACAGCCAGGACTAACTCCACATGGTGACAGCTGGGCCCCTTCAATATACTTGCCTGGGCAGTAAAACCATCCAGGGAGAGAGAGCTGTTCCAAGAGCAAGCTCCGCTATTCCTAAACATCTGTGAGTGACAACTCAAGCTGTCCCTAGACGTCAGGGAGGGGCATCCAGACCCAGCAGTGGCCTTGCCTGTTTGATGGGAAAAGCTGTATTCTTCTCTCGCCCACCCCCGGTAGGGAGTCAGTGAATTTCTTCCTGGGGTGCAGTTTTGTTTCTATAGTCCCAAGGGGACTTTGGACCTCTACTTGCTAGTCAATTTTATTGTTCTAAAAGGGCAACTCCACCTTTGATTGCACTTTTCTTAGTGGACAAGATGGTGATAGGACAGCACATAACTGGTTACTGACTAGCTCAATTTCAACCTAACCAACAAGAAACCCTGTGCCAGGTTAGCATATCTCAAACAGGCACCCAGTGCCGTTTGGTTCTAGTTCTATAAGCTACTAGCTAAACAGTCTCAAATCAGGGCACAAAATCTCTCTTCCAATTGGTTCCACTGCCCATTACATGCTGCTTTAGTCCATATCAAGTCACGGTTCATGTTGGTTAGTTAAAAGACTGGCTAGGCAGTTCAACAGCAACATGATTTACAATTCCCTGGGCTGCTGCAGGTCAATTTGACACCACTTCCCAGGCCAGGTTGGAGGGGAGGGGTGGTGGGGAGGACAATGCTCCTCCTCTCTTTTCAGCAGCGTTCACTGGCCAGGGCTCATCCCACCCAACACACCTGAGCCAGGAGGCTCGATCAGTGTCACCAAGGCCAGCAGGTGTGGGAGGTGAGAGATTGTAAGTCCAGAAGAGACCACTGTGATCATCTAGTCTGACCTGCATCGCACAGGCCACACCCCATCCCCACAATAGCTCCTGTTTGGACTAGAGCCAATCTTAAAAAACATCCAGTCTTGATTTAAAAGATGGCTAGTGGAGGAAAATCCTCCAGATCCCTCAGCAGATTCTCCCTAGTTCTACTAGGAACAACCTGAAAGAAGTTGTTAGAAGAGGGATCCTAACATTTGAGTGGAATTTTCTTTGGCATATCCACTCAAGGCTTTTGTTATTAAAAGCCAATCGCCATGAGCAGGAGGCTGCAATCTAAAGCAAGAGAAACTACTGAGATTAGCAATTCCCAGGGCTAACAGTTGGCCTCTAGTCTTCAGTCTCACATTATTAGATACTAATAGGCAGGGAGAACACCACAGCTACCATTATAGACATAAACATGAACACTTATTTGTTGCTGCTATACCTTCCTCTTGGTGTTACAGAAGATGACAGCTTGCGTGATAGTGAGTGTGTCGTACAGATCGCACAGCGTATCAAACTTCCATTCTTCCCTTTCCACGGCCACAAAAAACTGTTTGATTCCTTCCAGAGTCAATTCATCACTGCACACAGAAAAGAGCCATTGTGTCTTTTAATAGACAGACACTTCAGGGAAGTCTGTAAGCCAATACATTTCAGCCCGCCAGCCACACTGAACAGAGTTCATACTATTGTCACATACACTGTGAACTGCTGCTATTTTATTTATACGAGGTCCTACATGCACATGGTGCTTTACAAAGCAGACAGAGGGAGACCCTGCCTGGAAGCTCCATTAAGGCTCTGAATGCAAGCTGTTCCAGGTGAAAGGGTTGAGTGCATGTACTGAACCCCAGCGGAGGGCTAGATGAGTCTGCATGTGCTGACCAATTTGTGGGATTGGGGCCTAAATCAACAGGAAGCAGTGGAGACTTATGTGGAGTGATGTGCACAACCTCAGGGTTATGCGGATTTGGGGAATGGTTCATGTACCGTTAGTGATTCAGAAGTGTCCTCGGGGAAGCGTGCTTTGAGGATGGACGTAAAGGTGACCCGCATGACAAAACTGAGCTTGTGTCCTGCATGCACGACACACAGAGGACCCAAAAGGTGAGGGTTTCAATGCTCCTGCTTTTGAAATTAGGAGCTCTGTTAGAAAGACTGGAAATCTAATGTGATCGTGACATCACAGGAGAAATGGCTAAGCACGGGGAAGACCCATTACTTAGCCTGCTTAGAACTCTGGTTTTGTTGCCACCTACAGAACTCCAATGTATAGTGAGTATTTGGGATAAGAGGGGGTCTGTTAAAGATCCAAACCCCGCATCCTCTTTGGTTATGATGTGAAAGCTGAGACATATCAGACCGCCCCGCCCCCCACTCCCTCAAAAGTCTTCCAGCAAAACCCAGGAAGCCCAGATTGAGCGTTCCAGGTATTTCCAAGGTGCAACACTTTTCAGACCTACCTCACACACTGTAAAATGTGAGAAGAGGCATCAAAATATCTTGTGGGTCACCTTTATAGGAGCAAGAGGTGGCAGGGCCGGGGTGAAGAAGGGATCTCTAGGAGGAGGGCACTGCATGGGAGAAGGCCATGAAGAAGAATCGGAAGGGGTTTGGGGAGCAGAGGAGGAGCTACCCGCCAGGCCGGAGGGAAGCTGCAGAGCGCTATGAAGGGGAGATGTTTGCTGCAGAGGGCAGCTGCTGGAAAATGAACAAAACTATCCCAAGTTTTAGGACAGAAGGTTTGCAAGCTGCTTGGCAAACAGCAGCTAACTAGAAGAAACATCTGAATGGGCTTTGCACTTTAAACCAAGTTTACAGCCTTAACCAATCCCTTTCTAGTCCAACAACGAAGGATTTTGAAGCAATCACATTCAAAAGCCATCACTTACAGAGGAAGACTAATTCCAGAGACTGATGAGAGCCCAACTTCTGGTGGAACTCGAGAGCTGCTTTTCTCGTGGGAACATCACTCACCGTTTAACCAAGATGCGGATTGGGTCAGTCATGAATTTATTGGTCATCTCCAGGATTTCGTGAGGCAAGGTAGCACTGATCAGAACCACCTGAGTAGCTGGGGGCAGGTATCTGTACACATCATAAATCTGTTCTTTAAAACCTGCCAAAGCAAACCAAATAGCACAGCAGTGTTAATGTTTGCATTTTCTTTTAACACTTTTCTTACACTGACTCTGGAATTCAAAATTAAGATTACACTTAAAGACAAACATTAGGAAGTAGTGAATTCACAGCTAAAGTCACCCAAACAACTTCAACTCTATCTTATCCCTCACACTCCAAAACCAGTGTACCCCACAGAAAATGGAGAGAGTTTGAGGCTTTGCTGAGGACTAGTTCCAGGGGTGTGCGTTCATCCTAAGGGCTGGTCTACACTGGGGGCGGGAGGGAAGGGGGGAGAAATCGATCTAAGATATGCAACTTCAGCTACGTGAATAGCGTAGCTGAAGTCTAAGTATCTTAGATTGATTTACCTCGGATCCTCACGGCGTGGGATCGACGACCGCGGCTCCCCCGTTGACTGCGCTACTGCTTCTCGCTCTGGTGGAGTTCTGGAGTCGACGGGGAGCGAGTTCGGGGATCGATTTATCGCATCTAGATGAGACGCGATACATCGATCCCCAATAGAGCGATCACTACCCGCCGATCTGGCGGGTAGTGAAGACGTACCCTAAGGGATCTCTCCCTGTATCAGATTAGGTGTAGCAAGTACAGCCCTAGGTTCTAACCAGATACATTACATGCCCTTTGGCAAGAGCATTCCCAGTGCTGTGCACACTAGAGCGTGAGGCGGAGGGAGGAAAAAGGAGTGCAAAGGGTATTTCGTACCTTTATTGAGCATCTCATCAGCTTCATCCAAAACCAACATTTTGATGGCACGAGTCCTTAAACTTCGACGACGAATCATATCTGCAAGGTTCCAGTTCAGTATCATGAAAGTTTCCAGCAACACAGATACTTGCAACACTCCCTAACTGCCACTATCAGACAGTTCTACTTATCTATGCATTCTGCTGGGGAATTGATTCTCTCCATATCATGACCCCATATTCATTTAGCAACCTGGGAAGGCCAGGGTGCTTGCAGCCCTGACACCACTTTGTGAGCCCCAGAAATCACATACAGTATACTTTCATTTATCCAAATAGTGTGAGGGACACAGATTTTATTTGGATAGTTGGGAGTTTGGATAATGGAAAGGACAGCCTCTCACCCCAAACTTCCCAGTGTTCTCCCTTGCAGACGAAACAGATGGACAGGGTACAGACTTCACTGTTGTCGCTGCACATGCACGGTAACAGCAGGGCAGCAGACTCCCTAGCAGCTGGGCTCCTCCAGTGGTTGCTTGGTTTGGTGTGCGCCCCAGCACTGGCTCCTGCACGCTGCCCAAGGAGCAGTGTGGAGGCTGTGCCAATGAGGGAGCGGGGCACTTCGGTGCTGCATCTGCCAGGGCCAGAGTTATGGCAGCGACCAGGTGAGAAAAGCAACTCTGCAGAAGAGCTGCAAGATGGTGGCAAGGGGGGAGAAGGTGGGGGTGGGGATGTGTGTATAGGCAGTTGGGCCTGGGGTTTCACTGGAGGGCTGCATGCCAGCAGGAGGCAGAGTGGCTAACTGGGGGGGTTGTATGCAGGCAGGTGTGTTGGGTACAAGGACAAGGAAGGGATTTGGATAATGTGGAAATCTGGATAACAGGATTTTGAATAAACAGGAGTATATTGTACTCGGGGGGGGTTGGCTTCTCACATGCCAGTTAAGGGATCAAAGACTGGGTGAAAAATTCAGAATTCCAAGCCCCAGGACACAACTTGCTCTCTGAGGCAAGCAAGACAGGACAGGTGAGTTGCAGCCCATTTGCACAGCACCAGGGTGACAGCAGGCTACGGGCGACTTCCGCTGGAAAGAGAGCTGTGTGCATCCTTTGGAAACTGCTGCACAAGAAACCAACCACATGGATCCAGCTTTCGTTTCTAGATTGCCTATTTCTGGTCTGGAGGAGTGGATGGCTCAGAATAGTCCCTGGTCCTGTGATGTGGAAGCCTTTCACCATTACCATGTGGGTCAATCCAGCCCAGTGGGTAGTTACCAACTAATTCCCATTTTGTGGTTTATGAAGACTGGCTCCATGTTAGAATCATAGGGTTAGAAGGGACCACCAGGGTCATCTAGCTTAACCCCCTGCCAAGATGCAGGAGTTGTTGTGTCTAAACCATCCAGGACAGATGGCTCCAGCCTCCTTTTGAAAACCTCCAGTGAAGGAGCTTCCACAACCTCCCTAGGCGTCTGTTCCAGTCCTACTCTTCTTACAGTTTGGAAGTGTTTCCTGAGATTTAATCTAACTCTGCAGTGCTGAAGTTTGAACCCATTGCTGTTTGTCCTGCCCTCTGTGGCAAGAGAGAACAGCTTTTCTTCATCTTTTTTATGGCAGGCTTTCAAGTACACTACCACGTCCCCCTTAATCTCCTCTTTTCCAAGCTAAACATACCGATACGGTATAAATACAACCAGAACCGACACTTGTTGCCAGGCTCAGAGTCTCCAAGGACTGAACAGCAGGGATATTCAGCCCAGGAGGTGTAAGTCAGCACTGAGGTACATTGGCAGGGCAGTGTGAGAAGCCAGCACCGCTGCTCGCCATGCCATGCCATGCCTGCACTGTTAGAGGAACTGAGTCTCCAATTTTGTCATCCAGGCACCTTTCAGGAGCCATAAAAATTGAAGTTATTTTAGAGAAACCAGAAAACAAAGCTGCATTGGCACGCTGGGCTAGCCAAAAGAGGAGTATTGGTAGCTAGTTTCGAGTGGAAATATATTGCTGAGAACTTTTTACGAGACACAAAAAGGATTCAGATTGTTTTTAATCTAGTCAATTAAAAAATGAACAGTTGAGTAGCTTCAACTCCTACACCACCCCTGAGTCTCATACCAATTTCTGGGCATGTGCAATAACATTTTCCTAGTAAATTATTCTCTTCCTTGTTGCTGTGCAAATACCACACAAACAAGGGAAAAGGATTAGTCAGGGGAAGTGAAACTGACTATACATGATAAACTGAAAAAACAAAATGATTTCTCTCTCCAAGTCTTTCAGCTGGAGTGATCTTAGAAGTGACTGTTAATAGTTGGTAAAAAAAGTTAGTGTGTTTAGGTTTACGGTGTCCCTTTAAATGGAGTTTTCATACCACTTCACATTCGCAGGAGCAGAACAATCCCTTAAGCATGAAGTACACACCATTTATCCTGAACTATTATGTGTATCTTGGGTATTAAGCCAGATATGGCATAGCTAGCCAGTGACCTCCTTACCAAACACACGGCCTGGTGTGCCAGCAACAACGTGCTGTCCATAATCCAGTTTCCGGATATCTTCACCAACATTTGTGCCTCCAATACAGGCATGACACTGCACGTTCATGTAGTCACCAAGAGCAAGAAGGCCCTGTGTCAAGTCAGCATAGAAGAAACATTTAGACAGTTTACAATAGCGCCACGTAACTATTTGCAATGAGATCCCTAGACAGGTCCCTCCCTGTTTGCAGCACCCCACTATTTACATGCAGATCTTTCCAACCACACACCTTTCTGCCCCCTGCTCCACCCTGAAGTGCTAGTCCTGTGCTTCCTCTGTAAAACAGGAGTTTGAAAGGGGGGACTGCTGTCATGTCTTTAGGCATCTTTGGAGACACTTTGTACACAGAAATAGCAGCACAGACAAACCTCCCGCACTGATAAGGGAGTTTCAGGACCATGGGCAGGAACGAGTTGGTAGGTCAAATCACAAGTGTCAGAAAATTTGCAGCTAAATTTGAACAGAGGAATTACAATCTGTATAAACGAGGCAACACTTTCTGATTATGGCATTTGTAGCTATGTACGAGTTTCTCAGTCACAGGATTCAAACTGTGGGATTTTTTGAAGTTCCAAGAAAGAAAAAATGCTATGGTGCCACATTCCAAAAATCCAGAATAAAAAGCTACAGAATCAAGGCAAAGGTTTCAACACACTCCACTGGACATCTTCTAAGCCCGCAATCTCCCACCCAGACTGGACAGAAAAGATGAATAAATTCAGCTTCACAACATTTCCAAGAGATCTGCACACATCTGCTCACTGCAATGCCAAAAAGTTAATTGTTGCAACACGTGAGCATGATAAGAGGAGGAACAACACTGAACCGTCAGAGATTCTAACATTAAGAGTGCCAAACTGTACCTCAGCAACCAACAAAATATGTGCTTTTGGGCTAATCAAGAGTTATTTCTGTGGAATATCAGGAAGCCAATAGCATTATCAATTTGTTACTATACCTAATCCAGTATTAGGTACAGTAACAAGTATATGTACCACCACTTCATTTTCTATGGAGGAAAATAATCACTGCAAATCCACAAAATGCTAAAAATTCACCGACTGTTCTAGTAATACTGGGCACTTACCAACATCTGTAAAACATTGGTAAGAGTTTACAGGCACAAAGAATGTGCTCAAAAGTTTGGCCGCTTCAAATGCTCTTACCTTTTGAATCTGTACTGCCAACTCCCTAGTTGGTGCTAAGATCAATGCCTGGGTTTCACGGACCTGAATGAAACAGACAAATTGAACAAGTCCAATATTACCCAAACATAACAGGGGCAGTGGGTCCCAAAGGACTTGGAAATGACAAGACACCAAGAAGGATTCAGCATAAATTTTAGCACAAAATGCATAAGGGTCAATCAACTCATCTGGAAGTTGCTCTTGCTCAAACCCACGCACATGAGAATACCTCCCTGTGTACGTCACATTCAACAATATCATCCACCAGTACGTTTCACTCCACTGGCTTGTTTTTCACTATGCTAGCTACAACCAGACACTAAGCCCTACTTTCTGAAAACTAATTATGAATGTATTTGTTCTTTGCTTGCACATGAATATGATGGTGTGTCCTCCCCACACCTGCCCTGAAAGGCAGGCCAGAGGGGCCAATTAACCTATTGGGGTGGCAAGCTGGGGGGAATTAAGACAGAGAGAAGCCTTAACAAGAAGCAGCTCACCTGCGCAGGAACCAGCAGGGCCTATATAAGCCAGAAAGCTGACAGAGGGGACTGCTGGGAAAGGCTGCAGTCACTCCCTAGGAAGAGGAGTGTTTGCAAGCTCTGGCGATGGGTAGTTCACAGTTGCTCCCTGCAGGGAGGGAGTTGGGAGGCTGGCAAACCCAGAGAGGGGAAGCCAGGAAGGTAGGAAAAGACTCAAGGGGGGGAAGCGGCAAGTGGGGGAGGTCTAGGTTGGATATTAGGAAACACTATTTCACTAGGAGGGTGGTGAAGCACTGGAATGCGTTACCTACGGAGGTGGTGGAATCTCCTTCCTTGAAGGTTTTTAAGGCCCAGCTTGACAAAGCCCTGGCTGGGATGATTTAGTTGGGATTAGGTCCTGCTTTGAGCAGGGGGTGGGACTAGATGACCTCCTGAGGTCCCTTCCAACCCTGATATTCTATGAATAGACTTGGTTGCTGATGAGAGGGCCAGCCTGGGTTCCCTTACCAGCTGCTGAGGAAGTGGCACCGGCTGGCCAGTGAGTGGGAAGACTGCCTGAGCCCATTTGTCAAGAGAGACTTTGTTACCCCAGAAGGGGGAAACAAAGATAGTGATCTGGCCGAAGGGCTAAGTTGCAGAGAGGAGGCTGTGGTTCCTGATGCAAAAGGACAATGGGAGAGGCACATCTACAGGAGGGCACAGCACCTGGCAGAGCTAATCCCCAAGATAACCTGGAGGCGGCACCACTAGCGGTGAGTGGACTTCTCATGAAAGATGGAAACAATTTATCAGATAATTTCTCAGGTATAATTTTACTAGTCAAAAATCAGAGATGACTATTTACATCTCTTCCACTGGGAACACTGAAAATTTTAAGGAAACATCCCTGAGAATTAAGTTTAGCATTTGGAAAATGTGAATTTATTTTAAAGTTACTAGACTGCAGGGAGCTGCAAGAGGAAGAATCCGACTCAAGTGAAGCCAGACTGTAAATGGACTATTGGTCTCTTTACAACTGCTTGACAGTTTACTTCAGGATTTACAGAATGTAAATGTGAGCATTTGGGGAGGACGGGGCTGATAAAAATCAGCTTTATCATGATGAAATTTCTGCATTTTTCCCTTAGAGAATTGTGGCCTATGGAGGTTCTTTAAGTCCCATGAGTGGACCCAATGAACTCATGGGTTAATTGCATGGGAAAGGTGAAAAGAAAATGGCCACGTCTGTCTTCCACTGACACCTATTAAAATATAGGAATACAGCCAAGTAGAACTCAAGAGTTAAAAATTCCTGCAGAAGTGGATTTTAGGCAAAATCTCTGATGAAATTAAATTTGACAAATTCCATTGCCTATGGTTAGAAGATTTCAGTTTAAAGCTTCACTCATCCAGTTGTAGTCTTAACAATAAATGCATACAAATTATTATATCTTTCTATTTCAAAAGTTTCATTTTAAAACTGTAAAATGTAGTATATTTAAGTGCTGAAAGTTACCTGAATATCCAAACACTGTAGAACAGAGATGCAAAATGTTGCTGTTTTGCCTGTTCCAGATTGTGACCTGGAAAGAGAGCGCATTTAAGAACCTATTTCTGAAGAACACACACCACTAATTAACATTTCCCAAAACAAAAGCTAATTTTTCTGCTAATCCTTTAATAGTCAACATTACAATTAACGGACAATGTTAATTTTCAACAAAATGCATCTTACACAATTTTAGCTAACATGGTTGTCATTTGCATAATTAAAAAACCATCATTTGACACTAGTAAATCCCCAGCTCTGGAACCCCCGGTCTCTAAACTAAGGGACTATTAGCCTGTGATGATGACTGAGGAATGATTTTGCTTCTTTGCAAAACAGGTCATAAAGGGACAGGGAGAGGGGTTGGTAAAGGTGTTTTCTGCTTGTATTTTACCATAGGTCTCTCCAAGAATATCAAATCTGCCTCTCTGGCTTTGCTAGAAGACTTTCCTGAGAGTCTTAGAGCATGTTTACTGGGATCTCACATTTCAACTGAGGGCATATCTACATGCACCGCTCTGCAGCAGCGCAGCTGTAATGCTCCAGCGTGTTTGGTGAAGACTCTCTACGTCGACGGGAGAGACCTCTCTAATTGCCTAATAAATCCACCTCCATGAACGGCAGAAGCTATGTTGGTGGGAAAAGCTCTCTCGCCGATGTTGCGTTGGGCACACGACTGCTTATGCCAGTTTAACTGTCACTCAGGGCGAGGCTTATTCAGACCCCTGAGCGACTTAAGTTATGCCAACATAGAGTGTAGCATAGACATAGCCTAAAGGTATAGTGCTAGATCTTTATCCAACCCCTGTGTTCAAAATGTTAGTCATTGAAGTTAAACAGGTGTTAACCCAGGACTAAAAATCTCTCTACACTGCTCCACTTCCACCCTCTACACTTGCAATGTCACCATTTCCCTAGTTCTAGCTATCCCAGGCACTAGTTGAGACAGAGAAATTTCCCACCATTGGTTAATGGTTCAGGTCCATTGGCATTAACACAGTGGCAGGTTCTCAGCATTGCTAACACATTGATTCAGCCTGCTCTGAACAGGGTTATGACAATGGTTATTAAATACTGGCAGCCAATCCCAGGGCTGCTAGTATTGCTTGCTTTCCTTCAGTGGTTCTTCCATGGAGTAACAGTGGAAGATTTTCAGATAGTCTTGTCTACACTAGGAAACTAAGTCTTTTAGGGCAGAAAAATCCCAAGTTTCTAAATGAAAAAAACAAGCAGATTTTGTAAAACCCTTTAATACTCTCTACTTAAAAAGCAGCAAACATTAGGCACAAGCCCAATTTTTTTCTCCTTTTGTAGTGTCAACTTTAAGCCACTAGATAGACATGGCTGACAATAGGGGTCTACCAGAAGGCCCAGCTAGACTATCAAGTACAGCTGAACACAGCTTGGGAACTTGTCTACATGAGGTCAAACCACACAATAATTATTAAAGAATTGTAGCATGCTTTTTGTAATGGGTGTAGCAAATAGCATAGCCTTCTCTGCATGAGTTCCCAAGCTGTTGTCAACCCGGGTTAGGGGCAGCCTAGATTGTCAATTGTGGATCACTTCCATAGCTTTGACAGGACCCTACTGTAGGCAAGAACTTGAGTCTCGAGATTGGTTATGAGATAGCATTGTGACAGTCAATATGGGCTAGCACTGGCACATTAGGTGAAACCAAGGTTTCATCTACAAAAACACTGCATCAGATTTTAAAACCAGTAAACTTGTTTGAAGTTTTAGGAAAGTTCCTCAGTGTAGACAAGTGTACACAATTTCCCATGGTAGACAGGGCTAGATATGTTACCTACGCCCATCCTGCAAACTTTTGCATACACACTTAAATGAATGCATAAACATTTACCAGATCTGTGCTTTAATATATTCTCCATTAGACTACTCAAGTTTCAGCAGTGTGAATAAAAATTTAAAAGTCTATTTAAAATTTTTTAAATTGTTTTTTAAATTAAGAGTTAAAAATGTTTACAATAAAATCTGAATTTAATATAAAATGTTAAGGCCTAAGCTTACTATAATCTTTTAAAATATTTAAATAAAAAAACGCTGAATCCAGGAGCCTCTAGCAAAGACAGAGTTAAAGACCACTCTTCTATATAGAGAGAGAATAGGAGGAGAGGGAAACTAACATCTGAGGTCAAGCTTTAGAAATGGCACAATATATCCTGTACTAAGGGCTTATTTTATTAATTAAAATAGATGTTCTATGCGGTTGTTAAATTCCAGTTACCATCCTAATGCAGCCTGACATAAACCATGAGCAAAATGTTAATTATGTAGATTACACACTGAAAATGTATAATCTTAAATTATTCTATCGAAAGGCAGTGTAAAAAAGAGTACAGGTAGTTTATTATGCACTCACATTAATATCTGGAAAAAAAAAAAAAAGCTGTCTTCAGAAAACCACACAGTCAAAAGTAAGGGCTAGATCCTGAAAATGGATTAGTGCAGATACAAGTACACCAGGGCAGATCCACTGGCAGAATCAAACCCTCATTTTCCCCAACACGTGTATTTTCAACAAACGTCAGCAGTCAATGTATGGACAAGTACACAAGGCTACAGCACATGCATCTCTTACACTGCTTTCCTTTTAACAGAATGGTAATAAAATTAGAAGCAGTGAACTATTATTGGGGGGGGGGGAAAGACATTTCATCTGTTATCACATCTAGACTAATGTTATTTCTGAACTCTGCTTGTGTGTAACTTTTTTTTAAGGTTGTAGATGGTGAATTTTCTTTCATGCAATCACAGCCAACAAGAAGTTGTTGGTGATATCTCATTCTTGAAACCGTGACTGTTTAAGGTTTGTTTAATACTAGTTTAAAAAACTAAGTATCAGAGGGGTAGCCATGTTAGTCTGAATCTGTGAAAAGCAACAGAGAGTCCTGTGGCACCTTTAAGACTAACAGAAGTATTGGGAGCATAAGCTTTTGTGGGTAAGAACCTCACTTCTTCAGATGCCAAAGTGAGGTTCTTACCCACGAAAGCTTATGCTCCCAATACTTCTGTTAGTCTTAAAGGTGCCACAGGACCCTCTGTTACTTTTTAAAAAACTAAGAGGACCATGGAAAGATGAGCTAAGTTGCTAACAATCTTTTTAAAAATAAAGCGTCTCCATTCTCTTCCTTCAGTTTAGAATTCCACTTACTGTGCAATCACATCTCTTCCTTTGATAATCTGCTTGATCGCTCTCTGTTGAATAGCTGATGGTTTCTCAAAGCCTAGAATGTTGTTTTAAACAGAAAGACCTTTTAACATTTCTTCCCATGTACGTATCAAAGTAGTGTTAATATTTCATAAATCAAAGCACTGAGCGAAGTGTCAGGAGGAGATTTTCAAAGGCCCAAAGGAGAGCGGGCGATGCACAAAGTGTCTGTTTAAAGGGGCGATATTAAACCGATGTAACTGTGTAGACACGTATCAGTCTAACGTGCCCCTGTGACCGCAGCAGGCTGACCCCCTGCCGTGTTGGCACGGCCATAACCGCCCCCCGTGTGCCCGGGCTTAGCTCCAGCCTCGACCCCCCCGTGCCCGGGCTTAGCTCCAGCCCCGACCCCCCGCCCCCGAGTGGCTTAGCTCCAGCCGCGTTTACGGGTTTAAGTTACACGGGGGCAACTTCCGCGTCGAGCCCCGCGAGGCGCCTGCGAGCCGCGCACACGCTCCACGCCGGGCCCCATTTTGTGCGATGGGGCCGCGCGCACCCGGGAGCGCGCGCAGAGCGGGAGCGCGGCCAGAGCCGGGAAACGGCTCCACAGAGCCCCCCCCCCGGAACCCCCAGCAGAGACGCGCGAGGGCGGGCCAGGCCGCGGGGCCTCCCGGGAGCCCCCCGCCCGGCCCGGCCCGCCCCTCCCCTCAGCCCCCCGCCCGGCCCGGCCCGCCCCTCCCCTCAGCCCCCGGCCCGCCCCTCCCCTCAGCCCCCGGCCCGGCCCGCCCCTCCCCTCAGCCCCCGGCCCGCCCCTCCCCTCAGCCCCCGGCCCGGCCCGCCCCTCCCCTCAGCCCCCGGCCCGGCCCCTCAGCCCCCGGCCCGGCCCGGCCCCTCAGCCCCCGGCCCGGCCCGGCCCCTCAGCCCCCGGCCCGGCCCGGCCCGCACCGTAGGCGTAGATGCCGCGCAGCAGGTCCTCGCGCAGCCCCATGGTGTCGAAGGTGGGGGTCACGTCCACCTCCTCGCTGGTCTCGAACTCCACCTTGGTCATGTCCTCCTCCTTCAGCAGCCGCTTGCGGGCCGAGCCCGCCGCGCCTGCCGCGCCCGACATGGCCGCTCCGGCTCCGGGACTCCGGCCGCGCCGCCACACGACCGCCGCTCCGCGCCCCGCACTGCGCCTGCGCCGCGCTGCGTGCCGCCGCGTGAGGTCAGCGCGCGGGGCGTGCTTCCCCTGTCACGTGGGGGGGGAGCACGCGCCTCGCTGCGGAACTGGCTCTTCCCCCACCCCAGCCCTGGGGCTGGCTCCTCCCCTCCAGGGCTGCCCCGCCCTTACGCCACGGGCTGGCTCCTCCCTCACTCTGCTGCTAGGGCTGCCCCGCCCCGCCCCTTCCCCATGGGGCTAGCTCGTCCCCCCTCTGCTGCTACGGCTGCCCCGCCCCTTCCCCATGGGGCTGGCTCCTCCCCTCCAGGGCTGCCCCCCCCTCCCCTCGGGCTGGCTCCTCCCCCCTCTGCTGCTAGGGCTGCCCCCCCTCTCTACCCGATGGGGCTGGCTCTTCCCCCACCCCTGGGGCTAGCTCCTCCCCTCCGGGGCTGCCCCTCCCCTCCCCTCGGGCTGGCTCCTCCCCCCTCTGCTGCTAGGGCTGCCCCCCCTCTCTACCCCATGGGCTGGCTCCTCCCCCCCTCTGCTGCTAGGGCTGCCCGCCCCCCCTCTTCCCCATGGGCTGGCTCCTTCCCCCCTCTGCTGCTAGGGCTGCCCGCCCCCCCTCTTCCCCATGGGCTGGCTCCTTCCCCCCTCTGCTGCTAGGGCTGCCCGCCCCCCCTCTTCCCCATGGGGCTGGCTCTTTCCCTGCTCTGAGGCTAAGGCTCCCCCGTTGCAGATGTGCAGTGCAGGGCCCTGTGCATTCCTGTGCAACTCCCCGCTCACAGCATGCAAGCCCATAACTAGGCTCTCTGTGCTCCTACGGATGCCTCAGGTATGTGGCCTGGGTGCAAGGAACCCCTGACCACCCTTCCTCCCTCTCTCACTTCTGCACTTGTCGGGGGCTCTGGGGCTGGCACAGCAGCGAGCACAGCTGTACAGTGACTGTTGTGGGGTGCAGACTGCTATTTCTAACTGTAATGCTTGTCATGGAGCTGCTCTAAGCCAATGGGCTCTCCCATCAGCTTAATAACTCCTGTCTCTGCGAGAGGTGGTAGCTATGTCGTGAGGAGAAGCTCTCCCGCTGACGTAGTGCTGTCTACACCAGTGCCTACACCCCTGAGTGACAAGTTATATTGAGGTAACCTGTAGTGCAGACAAGGTCTTTCTCTTTTTCCCGATAGGTGACACATCTAATTTCCCTCCTGCCTGCCATCTGCACAATAGGTACAGTTATACAGTCAGAGCTGATTTGCTCAGAATTTATGGGACATCCAATCATGGATAAAGAGAGCCTCAGATAATTGGAAGAATTACTAAGGCCTTGATCTTGCAAATACTAATCAGTATTTGAATTCAGTAGGAATAATTTATGCATGGACTGATTTACCAGCCTAAAGATTTGCAGGCTCGGAGTTTTAGCGATACATAGAAAAAACACAACCATACCTAGCATTTCTGTAGTCAAAGGACTGCTCAGATCCTATCTGGGTGGGTGGATAGGAATGATCATCACCCCATTGTACTGATATGAACATAAGAACAGCCATACTGGGTCAGACCAGCGGTCCATCTAACCCAGTATCCTGTCTTCCCATGGTTGCCAACTCTCCAGGATTGTCCTGGAGTCCCAGGAATTAAAGATGAATCCTCAATTAAAGATTATGTCATGTAATGAAACCTCCAGGAATACATCCAACCAAAATTGGCAACCCTAGGCCAATGCCAGATACTTCAGAAGGAATGAACAGAACAGGGCAATTATCAAGTGATCTATCCTCTGTCATGCTCTCCCAGCATCTGGCAGTCAAAGGCTTACACTCAGAGCATGGAGTTCCATCCCTGACTATCTTGGCTAATAGCCATCAGTACAACTATCCTCCAGGAAAACTTATCTAAATTATTTTTTTGAATCCAGTTATAGTTCTGGCCTTCACAACATCCCCTGGCAATGAGTTCCGCACATTGACTGTGCATTGTGCAAAGAAATATTTCCTTATGTTTGTTTTAATGGGAACCTGGAACAGAAAAGTGAAGGCCACGTAGTAATTCAGTGGCAAGCTCCAAGATAAAGGCCTGCTCTACACTACAATAAGGGCTTGTCTACACTTTAAATGCTACAGCAGCACAGCTGCAGCACCCCAGTGTAGACACTCAGCTCTGATCTACACTAAGGGTACGTCTACACTACCCGCTGGATCGGTGGGTAGCGATCGATCTATTGGGGATCGATTAATTGCATGTAGTGTAGACGCGATAAATCGATTCCCGATCGCTCTCCCGTCGACTGCTGAATTCCAGCTCGGCGAGAGGCAGAAGCAAGTCGACGGGGGAGCCGCGGCGTGCCGTGAGGACGCAAAGTAATTTTAATTTGATCTAAGATACATTGACTTCAGCTATGCTATTCTTCAGATATGCATATCTTAGATCGATTCTCCCCGCCCCAGTGTAGACCAGGACTTAGTTGACAGAAGACTCTCCTGTTGGCATAGGTAATCCACCTCCCCAAGAGGCAGTAGCTAGATTGATGGATTTTTTGTGCTGATAGTTTTCTTGATGTGCTGAGATATTGCATCCATTTCTTATTCATCATAGCAAAATATCACACTGAATATCACTGCTACTACTATATAACTCATCTTAAATTGGTATCCTCCCAGAGAATACTCAGGTGTGTGGGTTTGTCTACACTACAAAATTAAGTTGACTTAACTTACATTGGTATACAGCCTTCAGAGAAATTTGTTAGTCTCTAAGGTGCCACAAGTACTCCTGTTCTTTTTTTGGTATACAGCCACCACTGTAATTACATCGCTTGTGCGCATCTTCACTTTGCTCTTTGTGTCAGCAGTGTGTGTCCTCCCCAGGAACACTTGTATCGATTGTACTGTCATTGTGGGACAGCTCCTGAAAGCCATTAACAGTCATTGACATGAGCAACGCAGTGTCTGGACTGACACTGCATTGACCAAATCCATCGACCTTGACCGCTTGTATAGGTGGAGTTGTTAAGTTGGGGTAGTGGGGCAGTTACGTCAGGGGGAGCAAAATTTAAGGTCAGGTTTACACTTCTGCTTACTTCGGTATAACTTACGTCGCTCAGGGGTGTGAATAAGCTGCCCCGAGTGAGGTAAGTTACACCGACCTAAGTGCTGGTATGGACAGTGCTATGTCGGTGGGAGAACTTCTCCTGCCGACACAGCTACTGCCTGTCCAGGATGTGGATTTATTATGTCGACGGGCACGCATAGAGCATCTTCACCAGAGGCACTACAGTGGCACAGATGCAGCACTTCTCGTGTAGACTAGCCCTAGGTGTAAACACTTCTGCAGCTGCCAGGAGGCATAAGCAGACTAAGGAACTGCTCAGGGCCCCCAGCAGCTCACCCCCCCCCTTAATTATTAGTAGGGGGGGTATTCCTACATAGGGCCCCCAAGGGGCTGGCACCCCCATTAATTATTAGTGTAGCTGGGGGGGGAGGTATCAGAGGTGTAGCCGTGTTAGTCTGAATCTGTACAGCAACAGAGGGTCCTGTGGCACCTTTAAGACTAACAGAAGTATAGTCTTATACTATACTTATTAGAGTAGCTGGCGGGGGGGGGGAGGATATTCCTGCTCAGGGCCCCCAGCAGCGCTCACGCCCCCCCATTAATTATTAGTGTGGGGGATGGATATTGCTGCTCAGGGCCCCCAGCATCTCACACCCCCCCCATGAATTATTAGTGTAGCTGGGGGGGGGATATTCCTGCTCAGGGCCCACAGCAGCTCACCCCCCCCCCGTGAATTATTAGTGTAGTGGGGGGATATTGCTGCTCAGGGCCCCCAGCAGCTCACGCCCCCCCTATGAATTATTAGTGTAGCCTGGGGGGGGGGGATATTCCTGCTCAGGGCCCCCAGCAGCTCACCCCCCCCATGAATTATTAGTGTAGCTGGGGGGGGATATTGCTGCTCAGGGCCCCCCAGGGGCCGGCACCGCCACTCCCGGCTGTGGACAGGCGCTGCCTTGGGAGGCCCCGGCAGGGCGCAGCTCCCAGCTCCCGCCCGGCTGTGCTGGCAGCGGGGCCCGGCCGCGGCGCCGGGCAGAACAAAGGCCGGGCCGGCTGCGCCGCTCTCCCGCCCCCAGGCAGCGCGGGGCCCACGCGGGCCTCCCGGGCGCCCCTTCCCTGCCGCCGCCGGGAGCGGGAGCGGGAGCGGGACCCCCCGCGGGCTCGGGCCGGGGCCGGGGCCGGAGGAGGCGAGTCGCGGGGACGGGGAGGCGGGAGGCCGGGCAGAGCAGAAGCTCCTCAGCCCGGCGGGCACCTGCAGCCGGCCGGCACGGAGCCGGGTCCCGAGGCGGCAGTGAGGGGCCGCCCCGCACCCCGGGGCGCTCCGGGGTCACTGCCGGGGGGCCTGAGGGGGCCCCTGGGAAACGCTCCTCCCCCGTAAGGCTTGTGCCCGGGAATCACCCCCCGCCCCCCGCGGCCTCCCTCCGCCGGGGAGAGACGCCAGAGCGCCGGGAACTCTGCCCGGGGCGTGCCCGAGACCCCGGTGACGGGCGGCAGCCCCAGCCGCTGAGCGAGATGGAGGGGTGCGAGGTTCCCCGCAGCTAAGGTGGGTTCCAGAGCGATCTGTGCGGCTCCAGGGACTGGGAAAGAAGGTTTGCTTGGGCAATCCATGTGCGTGTTCACACCCCGTATTCCTGTCTGGGATGCACCACCACTCCCTAGTGACCATCAAACCATGTCAGGCCCTGCTCTTCCAGTCCCCCTTCCCCACTGGGGTCCTGTGCTGACCCCAGGATGTACCTGGGGATCCATTGCGGGATCAGGGCGTTGGAAATAGACTTTGTTAGCTTGCTTCAGCAGCGGCAAGGGAGAAGGCAGAGTGGTTTGGTTTTGTGAGTGGTGTCAGGGCTGTTCTGTGCAGTTTGGTGATGGGGCAGTTCAAGCCTCCAACTTTCCTCCCCTGGTGTCTTTGGAATGCGGTGGATTCTCTCACTGTGATAATAACAGCCCTAATGTGGGTTGTGCCCGCAGTCCTTGAGTCCTGTCTCTGTGGAAACATTGTACATCTGTAAGGATGTGTAAGCCTGGCCATTGTTCAGGACAGTTGCTCTGACTTGTTTTCATGTTAACTCTTTGATCAGTGCTTCACGCTCCCTTCAGAAGCTGGAATGTTGCTGCTCCGTTCTGGGTTTTCCCCATGCCTTGCCTGAATGGAAGGGTCCTTAGAAAGCAAGGACATGCCTTGCAGTGCGAAGCTATAATGTGTATGGTGAAAGGAAATAATCTATTGCTGAGATTGCTTGTCCGTTCGATTCCTTTGTGAACTGTGTCTCGACAGGTATCAGAGGGGTAGCCGTGTTAGTCTGAATCTGTAAAAAGCAACAGAGGGTCCTGTGGCACCTTTGAGACTAACAGAAGTACTGGGAGCATAAGCTTTCGTGGGTAAGAACCTCACTTCTTCAGATGCAAGTAATGGAAATCTCCAGAGGCAGGTATATATCAGTGTGGAGTTAACGAGGTTAGTTCAATCAGGGAGGGTGAGGTGCTCTGCTAGCAGTTGAGGTGTGAACACCAAGGGAGGAGAAACTGTTTCTGTAGTTGGATAGCCATTCACAGTCTTTGTTTAATCCTGATCTGATGGTGTCAAATTTGCAAATGAACTGGAGCTCAGCAGTTTCTCTTTGGAGTCTGGTCCTGAAGTTTTTTTGCTGTAAGATGGCTACCTTAACATCTGCTATTGTGTGGCCAGGGAGGTTGAAGTGTTCTCCTACAGGTTTTTGTATATTTGTGTCTCGACAGGGTCAAAAATGGTTAGTGTGTGGGGGGGGGGGAGATAGTCCAATTCCAACACCATTACACAAGGTACGCTGGGCCTCTGTGCACTAGGAAGCTGACCTGCTGCTGATAAATGAAATCCGCAGCAGGTCCCTGAGAATCAGAAACAAAAATGGCTTAACTGTCAGCAACACTTGTTAACAATTGGTCACTTCACTAATGTAGAGGGACCCTACATTGCCTCGGTTTTGTCAGCTTAAATTTTCCCTTTTCTTCCTTCTATTTGACTATTTTGCACTGAATTTCTTTGTAGCCTCATCTCTGAGTCACTCCAATTGACACAATATTGGCTCCTTTGTTCCCACTTCTAGCTCCATAGTTGCTATTGCCTCTGTATAATAACTTCAGTGGGAAGAGAGGGAGTGTGTCTGTTTGGAACCCAGTCCATGTGAAGGACGAGATCCCAGGAGAATTCCAGAGATTTCAAGGTTGGTAGGGCCAAAACAGTCAGTGCTCATTTGGTTTCTTTTAATCCCACGGCAGGCTCAGACCTGAGGGGTTGTGCTGGTTTATGTGGTGGGTGTTTGTTTGCCCTTTTTTGCAGATAAATGTGCACAGCTGATGAGGAGTATCCTGGGCAGTCTGGCTACCCTCTTCTCACTAGCATGTGAAAGGGGGACACCTCTACTTGTCTGTAGGAACAGGAACTGAATGAGACTGAAGTTGCAGAACTATGGAAGTTTTCCTGATTTCCATGACAAATCTGTTTTTCCTTAGTGTGAGTTTAGAGCTCATTAAGGTCTGGATTGTGCCACCCTTACACACATTGAGTGTGCACATATGCATCCGAAGAAGTGGGCTGTAGTCCACGAAAGCTTATGCTCTAATAAATTTGTTAGTCTCTAAGGTGCCACAAGTACTCCTGTTCTTCTTTTTACACATTGAGTGATAGTTTTCTCTGTGAATAATCTGATTCTATGGGGATACTTGCAGAATAAAGTACTAAATGTGAGCAGATATTGCAGAATCACCAGAAATGGAAACCAAAGGCCTTGATTTATACCTGGAACAGGGTCAGCCTGGACAACACCAATGTGTCGTGCAACCCTTGTGTTGTTGTAATTGTCTCACTGTGCCCTGGTGCTCCCGGTTTGTATTAGCCTGTTGTCTGTCATTTCATGCTTAGACTGTCATTGTTCTGGCACAGCGACAGGCTCTGTTGTGATTGTGTAGTGCCTAGCATGATGTGGCTGGGTCATCTAGGGCAGTGGTTTTCAAAAAAAAAATGTCTGGTGACCCAGTTGAAGACAATTGTTGAGGCCCGTGACCCAACAGAGCTGGGGATGAGGGCTTTGAGGTGTGGGAGGGGCTCAGGGCTGGGGCAGAGAGTTGCGTTGCAGAGGTGGGGGGTCAACTGTTTTATAACTTTATAAGGGGAGGGACAAGTCTTGCGTCTGATGAAGTGGATATTCACCCACGAAAGCTCATGCTCCAATACTTCTGTTAGTCTTAAAGGTGCCACAGGACCCTCTGTTGTTTTTTACAGATTCAGACTAACAGGGCTACCCCTCTGTTACTAAACCCAGGGTTGTGAGTTCAATCCTTGAGGGGGCCACGTAGGTCCTGCTAGTGAAGGCAGAGGGCTGGGCTTGATGACCTTTCAGGGTCCCTTCCAGTTCTATGAGATAGATAGACTTAAGCTAAAGATTAGATATTGATCTTAAACCAAGATTTAAAAAAAGGGTGCTTAAAGTTAAGCTCATAAGTCCATATATAGGCACCTAACCTAACAGCTGTTTTTCAAAAGTGCTAAGCACCCACTAAGCTTGCATTGGGGTCCTATTTTTGGAGAAAGCTACTGAGCAGGAATATGGGGAGATGGTTGATAGGAGGCTCCAAAATATTTGAAATTAACACCATTATGTTTTTAAAAAACAATACAAAGTAATACTGCCTGGTTACCACCCTAAGCCACCACTTTAAAAACCAGTGGCCATCTCTGTGGAATAAACATGTAGCGCTGTGGTTCACGGCGAGAGGAGGGAGTACACAGACTGTCTCTCAGCTCTGTTTATTTTCACTTTTACAGATTTTTGTATATGATTATATTTTACCAAAAAATGTGTTTTAGGAAACTTCCTGCAAACACATTCCACCAATAGTGGGTTTGTGGGTTAGATCTCCTTAGCCAGGGCTGAAATCGCAGTTGCAATAGCAGTTTCTGAACTTGAAATTTCTTGCTGCAATTGCAAGCTTTTATCTAAAAGAAAACAGACGGCTCCAATAGAAAAGGCTTAATTTTCATAAGTGAAACGTGATTTTTGGGTGCCTAACTTGAGACCCCTTAAAAGGCACCGGATAATTGAGGCATCCAAAATCACAAGTCTCCATTTAATCAGATCAGATGGTGCTTTGCAGCATTTGGTTTCGCTTATACCGGCTTCTTGAACCATAGCCGAGTTCACATTGAAAGTTCATAGGCCTGACTTTGTACTGGAATTACCATGTCAGGGGTGTTTTATACTGATACAGTTATATGGGTATAAAGGTGCCTTATATTGGAGCTTGTTCCCTTTCCCAGATGGGAATAGCTGTAATGGTATAAAGGACCTTTATAGCTGCATCCACACTGGGGGATTATTCTGGGATAAGGATACTGATGTAGTTAAAGTTTGTGTGTAGACAAGGTCTTAGTTGAACATATAATGGATGGTATATTGAGCATTCCATTTTAAAGCATGGTTTAAATCTCTTTGTCGGGCACAGGAACCCTCCTTGATCACACCAACGTTACGTCACATATTCTTGGGCCTTGTCTACATTTGGAAACTCTTGCTGGGAATTCCTACTGCTCGGAGCAATGACAGGAGCTATAATGCAGGCTCAACACTGAAGCTGGGTCATTTAGACCTACTCTGAGCACCAGTAAGTGGCCTCCTGCTTAAAATGCTGATGGCTGCCTGGAGTCTGCCTACCCTGCTGCCGTTATCCCATGCTCTTGGGGATTTGTGGCTAGTGTTGGGACTTTGGTGGTTATGTGGCTGGCTTGTCTCTAGTATGTTATTAGGGAGGGAGGGAGGGAGGGAGGGCCCCTGGTTGTGGATTTAGGCTATTCCATTGTTTGTTCTGGCATCTGAAGAAGTGAGGGTGGTGTCCATTGTCCTACAAAGCAAAAAGATGCCGACTGTATCTAGAATGGCTAACAAGCCTCAACAGGAAAATATGTTGCCAGACAAGTCTGTGGTGGTCTCGTCCCTGTTTCATCATCACGTAGGGAGTGATCCTGCAAGGCACTCTGCTCTCTGGCCCTGATCCTGCAAGGCACGTAGGTGCCTGATGGACTCCAAGGCCATGAGTAGCCACGCTGGCTAGTGCAGCATGTGCTGAGATGCTTTGCTGGATCGGGGCCACACAATAGGACTTTCAGGAGCTCTCAGTGATTTAATCCCTGTGGAAAGTCCCCCCCAGAGTGCTCAGTACCTCGTGGGAGCAGTCCCTTTGATGGGTGAGGATCCAGACCCCCTGCCACAGAGGACTCACAGCCATCGCAAATTGGGCTGCTGTCATCCCCAGATGCTGCTCTCTGACACATTGTGTTGCCTGGGCTCCTTACTGCCTCTCCCGTTGTTGTCCTTACCCCCCATTTCAGTTTTCATACAGAGTGCGCTGTTATTTTCACTCGGCGTTGGGCCTGCCTCTTGCCTCTGAGCTTGTTAACCTGCAGCAGCAACAATGGTAGTGCGTAGCAGCAGGTGGCTGCCCGCTTGAGTGCCCCAGAACACTGGAGCGGCTGTTGTGCAGGGGGCCACGGGTGACGATTTCTCTTGTGCTGAATACTGGGCCAGGGCTGCCTTACGAAAATGAATAGCTGCCTGTGCCCCCCAAGCTAGGCTTTGGCTGAGCCTGCTTTAATTCAGGGGAAATCTTCAGAGGCTGCCCTGGGGCTACAATAACACTGGACATCTACCAGCAACCCAGATAAAGCCCTAGGTCAGATCGGAGCTTTGGGCAAACCTCCCCATTGAGTTCCTGTGCTCGCATCCCTGCCCTTCCTGCTACACTGGCATGATGTATTTCCCCTAGTCAAAATGCCGTCTGCTGTAGCATCTCACCGACAGGGCTGCAGGCTCTGCTGAGCCAGGGAGGTACCAATTCTTTTTAACATCCTGTCAACGGATGGAACAACATTGTTGGCTTCCGAGCTGCCAGAGGGAACACGAGTGTAGTACAGAGACGCCTATTTACTGCCACGTTCCCTTGATTCCCAAGAGGTGAATAGGGTCCATGAAGAATATACAGAACCTAATCGTCTGAGGCGGCCTGTTGGCCCTGCCTCCCTCCCAGAGGCAGGACTAGAATCACGGAGGGGTCCTAGTTGCCAGTCGCCCCGTACTCTCCGCACAAGACCATACGCCCCTCCTGGAGTTGGCGTGCAGGAGCCCTGCTTCCCAGTGCCTTTAGGAATGCAGTGGCTAAAGCCCCTGACAGCGTGTCAGCAGATTTGGATTCTTACGTTAGGTTCCGCCAGTGACTTTGTGCCCTTGGGCAAGTCACGTGGCCAGACTGTGCCTCAGTTTCCTCACCTGTAAAATGAGGGATGATGCTCGTTCACCTCAGTAAACGGCTGTAAGAGATATCAGCACTCGCGTGCGGGCTGCCTCCGCCTGGGACCTAATGCAGGAGTAAGTGGGTATTCTGAGCCTGTTACCTCCTCCACTTCAGAGCTGGTGTGGGGGGAGGAGAGGGGAGAAGTCTTGGCTGCAGTGTGCCAGCTACTGCACTGAGCCTATAGGTCGGGGGGTGTCATAGTCTGGGGGTATGTCTCCTGGCGCTGGGAATCGCATCCCTAGTTCGGAGTGCAGGCCTGCCCTTAATCATAACTCCTCCCCCCCCCCCCCCCTTCACCCAGGACTAGGCCAAGTCTGGGAGAAGGCTAGGTAAGTTAAGGTGTGCGTAGCGGGAAGGTTTTTAGAAAAAGAAGTGGTTGGTATTCAGAGTCGCTGCGTGGCTCCTAAGACATGTTCTCTATGGTCAGGAAGACAGAAAAGAAACCTGTTTCCTTGCAGTGTAGAAAGAAGTTTTGTCTTTCCAGTTCTCAAACTGCTCCAAGCAGCTTGTTGTCCGGCAGACCCATGTGAAAGAGAGCCTGTATTTCTAGTTGTTAAATAGGGGGCTCTGGGTTTCTGCAAGTTTACCCGCCTCTCGCTCTGTTATGTGACATGTTCTAGCCGGTCAGGCTGGCTCCCTGCACCTAAAACAACACAAATCAGGAAGGTCAGCACATGTTCCTCCCATGGTCAGGGCTTGCCACTGTGGGTGAGCCCTTCTCTTCGGAGTGCAGGTCAGACAGGGAGGGGCTTGTGTTGATATGCCGTGTGTGTGAGTATGTAGGGGGAGTCTGTTTGGTTTATTCCTGGTCATAGTAAATCTATTTGAACCCACCCTACAAGCTTAAAACCACCCTACAATTTCCATCCCCAAGTCTCCACACGCCAGTGATGTTTCTCTCCAGATGACCCTTAAGGAATGTGGGGGTGGGGAACGTTTTCTGTGGTACCTCTGGGGCATGTTAGAATGTGTGTGTCCTTTAGGCATTAGATTACGTGGCTTTTATATTAACTGAGATGTGGGTTGATATGATCATTTCTAAACCTTGTCTTTTTTTTAAAATGGGCACATGGGGAAGGAGGGAGGGGAGGGGAAGCTATGCTAACAACCCTCTGTTTAAATCATGCAGTATTGTTGTTGATGATTTGTTATATGGTAGCACCTAGAAGCGCACTGCGCTAGGTGCTGTTTGTAGACCTAGCAAGAGACAGCCTCTGCCCCAAAGAGATTACAGTCTAAATAGACAAGACAGGCATGGGGTGGGGCGAGAGGGAGCATTCTCTCCCCTTTTGCAGATGGGGGACGCAGGAATAGAGATATGAAGTGACTTGCCCAAAGTGATGCAGAGAGTTGGTGGCAGGGGTGGGAATTGAAACCACATCTGCCGAGTCCCAGTCCAGTGCTTAATCCACTAGAGAGAAAGGAAGAGAAGACAAATGGAGACTCCTCTTTGAGATTTGAGATTTGGAGACCCTACCCTATGGCTCTGGTTCATTTGGTAGATAACTGGAGAGCTCAGTAGTTTGCTTCCTTCCTTCGGTTATTTCATTTCAGAAATGCAGACTTCTGAAGAAGAATGTGTTTGGCGTCATTTGAACCGCGGTAAGGTTTTGCTTCGATTTGCTCTTTACAATGCTGAGCTGATACAAGCTGATCTGCGCTTAAGTTTTACTGGCAGAAGTGTTTGAGTTAGGGGTCTGACTCTTTCTCTTCTTTACCAGGATAGTTATGCCGGTAAATGCCATAGCGTGGGTGAAGTTTTACTGGTGTGAAGGTGCCTTATACGCATATAGCTTGTCCTCGCACAGGAAGGAGAATGGCCGTATGCAGTTGTATGTATCTTTGTACCAGAATCACTTGGTCTGTGGTAGGGGGTTGTATAGCTGCAACTCCACTGGCTTGGTTAAAGTGGCACAATTTCTAGTGCGGACAAGGCCTAGGTAAGGGAAGAGAGCAAGCTGTTTCTCGAAGCTACGCATAGAGAGCGCTGTGACCGCTCCAGTGGTGCGGAATGAGGTGCCTTCCGGCTGCAGGGTGTTTCACCAAGGGAGCATTTAAACAGAGACTCGCTATCCGGACACAATCCAAGGTGTCCGTCGTGGCCCATAGAGCCCTTCATGGTTTTGGTTCCTGCTGTGGTGTTGTGCTGACCCTTTGGTGGCATCAAAGCGCTGCTTTCCCTTGCTGTCCTGCCTGGCCTCAGCCTAACGGCCAGTCTCAGTGGGGATCCTAGAACCGCTCTGGTCCCTGTCCTGTTGTGTGGCTGCCATTTCATCCGATTTCCCTCCTGAATCAGCTGTGGCCACTGTCACACCATCGCAGTGCCTCTCCTCTGACTAGAAGATGGGCTGTGTGGCACTACCCCTCCTCTCACCGGGCGGTCACCAGGAATGCTCTGCGAGTTGGCCAGTGGTGACTGCTGCCCTAGGGGGCACTGGGACCTTGCGGGTCTGGGCAACACGTGTTACACGTTTTCACTGTCTTGGGTCTCCTGCCTGGCAGCACGCGGGGGTGGGAACTCATAGGATGCTGTCTTACTTCTCTGTGCCTGTGGCTCTTCTGGCTGCAAAGTCCAACGTGCTGCTGAGTACATGGGGCCTTGATTATTCTGGGGCTTTGCTGTCTGTGAACAGCGGGACAATGGGACCAGACTTTCCCCTTCCCTGTCTCACCATCAGAGGTCACTATAGTCTGTGGATGAAATGTCTGGGACAGGAGATCTGAGGGCACCAGCGCTGCGATCTCCTGTCCCAGGCATTTCATCGCAGTGCTGTGAGGGTGGTGCAGGGGAAGGGAAAGTTTCGATCCCATTGTTGTGGTGTTCCGAGTATTTCAAGTCCTGTGCATGGCTGTTGCGGAGGTAAAGTGGTTTCTTCTCCTCCGTGTTAGCAGCTGCGAGGTTTCTGGTGGAGAATCTGGGTTGCTGTCATCTGGAAACAGTCGAGTGTTTCTTGCTGTGATGAATCTCCAAGGTTTTCTAGGGCAGACTGTTGCTTTGGGGTGGCTGGTTCTGTGGGGCCAGATGGGTAGCAGGAGGGGATAAAAGCCTTTCGTTTTAATGCCTTACATTTGCAAGGCTTGCTCATTCTGCTCCCCTTGCTGACTCCCATCAGGTTGGCTGCAGTATGCTGTGGGATGGGCGAGGAAGCGGAGAACAAGTACGTGTCCCAGCTCAAGGATGTTTATAACAGCTGCGATACCACGGGCACTGGGTATCTGGACAAAGAGGAGCTGACGGAGCTGTGCCACAAGCTCCATCTGGAGAGGCAGCTGCCGGTACTTCTGCAAACTCTCCTGGGACGCAACCACTTTGCCAGAGTGAGTAGCTGTATGCGACCTGAATGCGGTTACATGCTCCACTGTGCAAAGGTTAATTTCTTTCAAAGAGAATGTGAAAATAAATAAATGAAACTCAGAAAGTTCTTAAATACCACAGATTAGTATCGGTCTGTCTGTACCTAAATGCCAGAATCCCAGCTGGCGGGAATCTGTGCGGGTACCGTTGACTTTAGCCGAACTACACACTGACAGACACGAGTTCGGGCTCTGGCCCTGGGACCGTATAACTGCTGGCGGGGGGCCGTAGGGGAAGTGCAGCAAACTGACTTAAAAGAGGCGGCATGAAAAGCTTGTTGGCTATGAATAGCAGAGCTGTGCGGGTGGGTTGACTGTGTAGATCACATGCTGTTGGAAAGCACTTGGGCTGGGTTGGGCCCTGTATTATTTAATGGCTTTGTCCCAACTCTTCTGGTTTTAGAAACGTTAACGTCTGTTTTTGTGGGACTCGGGCAAAAGTGCGGACACCTTTAACCCGACAACGGATTGTCTTAATGAGAGAAGTTCCTTACCTGACTGCTCACCTGTGCCATGGTGCTTGGCTGCATGGGGGGTACGGGGGCGTTGGCAGCTCCAGGGACTCCTGCTGTGCCTACGGTGGGGTTCGTACACCTTCCTCTGTAGCCCCCAGCACTGGGCACAGTGAGAGACGAGATGGGGGAAAGATGACTTGCGTCTCCTGCCCTGCTGCACATAGCATCCATGACCCAGCTGTTCCTGCACGTAACCCCCCTGCTGTTCCAGCTCACACCAGTTCAGTTCCACTGCTGCTCTTCTAGCTGGCCCTGTTGGGGCGGTGCTAGTGGGAGGAGTACTGGGGCTTGTCCACACATAGTTATACTAGTTTAACTAAGGGCTTGTCTACTCTACAGCCCCTAGGCTACATAGCTCTGCTGGCAGAACCCCCTCCAGGGGAAATACAGCATAAGCCCACAGGAGGAGTTCTCCCCACATAGCTACCCATCTCCCCGAAGGATGTTACCTATGCGACAGACATGCTCGTCTGTTGCTCTAGTTGTGGTTACACTGGGGGTTTTGCTGTCATAGCTCTGTTGGCTGGGGCAGGGGGTGGTCCCCACGTTCCTAGCCGACATACTTCTGCTGGTAAAACTTTGCAGTGCAGATGAGGCCTTAAAATGGAGTCTTACCATCAATGTATCTAACCCAGTACAAAGGGCTGCGTGGAAGGACTCCTAAATCAGGACAAACCTGGTTGAGTCAATTAAGACTTGATCATGAGCCGGTTAAGCTCAAACAAAATTAGCCCCTCAAACTGAAATGGGTGTCCACCCGGGACTGCAGCAATTTAACTAAACCAGTGCCATCAGTGTGAACGAGGCCTCTGCTCCCTGCCCCCAGCCATGTTCTCCTTCAGGACTGTCTGGCTTGGGAAGAGGAGAGGATCACAGAATACTGTAACTCTAATCTCTTTAGAATTGAAGCCACTGGTTCCCAGTGGATCTGGGACAGTCCCTCTGGGCCTGTTGATGTCGATGGACGTTCTTTATTGCCTCTGGTGGGCTTTGGATCGGGCCCTCTCTAGAGCATCGTGTTAGCTCAGCTAAAGAATTGCAATTGTTGGAGCTCTTGTGAGGAGAGGGAGGGAGAAGAAAAAAGAGCAGATTGCTTTATATTGGGGTAGGTGGAATGTGCTCCCCTTCTTGTCCCCACCCATCCACTTCTCCCAGTGTTTTCTTGTGATTAAAATGCTGTTTTTCATGCTGACAAAAGCATCATTAGACTAAAGGGTCCAGTCAGTTTATGAATGGCAGCAGATGCCCATCCAGCAGTCAGTCACACTCCCCTGCAATCGTGTGCAGAGACGCTGGGGTTTCACTGAGGGGAAAACAGGAGTCAGAAGTCTGGCTTCCACAGCAAGCTGGCAGGGAAAAGCTCGGTGCATTCCAGGCCTCTGGCTTTCCTCCCGGCAGTTATACATTCCTTCCACCTACGCCTGTGCTCAGGGTGTAGTGAGATGCGGGAGCGGAGGCGCCAGGGTGATATATGTATGCTGGAGGCTTTGAATCTCTGGGGCATAGCCGGGCGGGCCGTCCCTGAGAGACACTAGAAAAGGGGTGCAGTTTAGGAGCTACTTAATGCAAGAAATGAGGCCGTCCTGTGTGTGTCACTTTGCCCTGTTTTCTGCCTCCACGTGAGGTGATTCAGGCTCTTGGAGCCAGCTCCTGCCTGTTGCTGGGACAAACCCTCCTTCCTCGGGACTGACTGGCACACGGGTCTGGCAGAGTTGACCTTTGCCCGTATGTTTTGTCTGTCCGTCTGTCTCTCTTGCTGTTTGTGTCTTCTCTCCTCCCTTCCACCTCCCCCAAATCTGTCTGTCCTCTTCTCCCTCCTTGCTGTCCCCACTTCACATGGCTTTGAAGCGATGTCCTGATTTCCTCCTGTGTTGGTGGTGTGGAGGGGGCCCTACGCTGGGTGCATTTAAGTCCCTGTTAAAGCCCTGCTTCTGCCATGCTGCCTACAGCAAATCTAGCAGGTTTATGTAAAAGAAATCCCTGTTGCCCTTCCCCCAACCTGTCCCTCCTTGGCGTGAGTGCCTCAGGCCCATGGGCTGTCTGTCCTCGAATGGCGGGAAACACCTCGTGTCTGGTGGGTGCTGACTTTAATGAACAACCCTCCCCTGATGCTAGGTTTGCTTCTGTAAAGCTGGTCTCCAGCCAGAGCTCTTCTTCCTGCTCTGCAAGCACTATGGTAGTGAGGGCTCTGCAGGCAGGATGGAGAGCAGCGCCCCTGGGAGCTGTTCCCTTGGCCCGGAGGCAGAACCGTCAGTGTGGTGAGGGCTGTGATGGCAGGACGAGGAGCCAGGGTTACGCACTGTTCGGTGGCCTAACGTCTCATTTCCTTGCTTCTGTAGCCTTGTGTCAAGTATGGTGTGTGGGCTGGCGGGAGGGGGAGGGCCAGCTCGGCTGCTTCACAACAAAGTTTTTTCTGCCTAAATTTCCTTGGTTTTCAATTTTTTTAAGCAGAGGAGGAGGGCTGGTCCAAGGAAGTGGGGAGCGGGGGGCTGTTTGTGAGGGGGGCGTGGGTCTGAGCTGCTGACAGAGAAGACTTTATCCTGAGGCAAAGATTTTGTGTGTCTGCTCTGCTGACATACTCCTTTTCAGGCCTGATGAATGAAATGAAGGGACATTACCTAGTGTTTATTTAACAAAAGTGAAGATCTCCTCCAAACGAATCCCTCATCCAGTTTTTGTTAGAAGCCCTGCTTTTCAAAAGAGACAAGCGGACAAAAAATGATGAAGCTGCCACAGACCAAGCTCAACAAGAAACCGATTTGAAACCCTTCCTATAAAAAATGGGTGAAAACCAAAACTGCATAGACAAGCAATTCTGCCTAGGGCAAATAAGCTGTGATGCTGTGTCGTTTCACAGTGAAAGGCCACCTCCCCAGAAAGAAAACTAGTAATTTCTATCCATATTCTCAGGACGTTTCAGATGCAGTTTTAACTGTGGCATCAGCACCCCCAATTTGTACGTGATGGATGGACAGACAGACACACACCACATGGTTTTCTGAGTGCTGGTGGTGCTAGGTTAGAGCAGCTTCTCCGTTACAGGTTAAAAGGAGAGTCTGATTGTGTGGGGCCCAGCTACAGCTGTGCAGAACTCAGGGCAGTAGCCTGACCTGTTTGAGGTCCGTGCTACAGCTTCCAGCAATTTCAGTGGGGTCACGATTTTGCCCCAGGGTTTTCTTCTTGCAGGAGATTGCACAAACTGGCTTTCAGTGTTGGTTTACATGAGTTTGCGTCCCCTGAGTTTCACTCTTGAGTTCAAACAAACCTAACGCTCAGATGAACTGCACCTTTCATGGTTTCAGCGCAGAACCATAAATCAGTCTGGTGCTATTTTAAATAGGCCCCAGGCTTGTGAACCTTTTGATAGGTTTGGGGTAAGTTTTTGGAGTCTGTAACAAAATCTGCGCTTCTGAACTTTCCCGCAGTTGTTGGGTGATTGTTGGTGTTTCCCCTTTTTATAGATATCCCCAAATCATTGTAAACAAAATTATTAACTTCTGATTGGCTAATTATCTCAGCTTCTGAAAAGTAACATTCCAAAGCCGCTGACTTGATTTGCCTGCCGCAAGGACTGTGAGAGGAAAGATAGCTAAACAATGATATCACATATGGTTTTGGGTTTTTTTTTAAACCATTGCAAAACTTTTGGTTACATTCATTTGCTCCCTGTTTGGTTCAAGGAAACAAATGCAATTTCTGCTTTTATCAGCAGAAAAGACATAGCTATAGACTGATTATTATTTAATTAGAATGGAAGTGATCATAAAATGATATATTTCATGATTCTGAGGAAAGGAAGGCGTGAGAGCAGTAGAATAAGGACAATGGACTTCAAAAAAGCTGACTTCACAAAATCAGAGAAGTGGTAGGTAAGGTCCCCTGGGAAGAAAATCTAAGGGATAAAGGAGTTCAGGATTGGGGGCAGTTTCTCAGAGACAATATTAAAGGCACAATTGCAGGAAGGAGGTGGATAAATTGGAGAGAGTCCAGAGGAGAGAAACAAAAATGATCAAAGGTTTAAAAAACTTGAGCTATGAGGAAAGGTTAAAAAAACTGGGCACGTTTAGTTTTGAGAAAAGCGGACTGAGGGGGGACCTGATACCAGTCTTCAAAGATGTTAAGGGCTGTTATACAGCAGATGGTGATCAGTTGTTCTCCCTGTCTGCTAAAGATAGGACAAGAAGTAATGGGCTTAATCTGCAGCATCCCAGGACAGGAAACTGGGAAGGTTTAGATTAGCTACCAGGAAAAACTCTCTAACTACTCGGGGCAGTTATGCTCTGGAACAGGCTTCCAAGGGAGGTTGTGGAATCCCCATCACTGGAGGTTTTTAAGAACCAGTTGGACAAATCTTTGCCAGGGAGGGTCTAGGTTTACTTGGCCCTGCCTCTGTGCAGGGGGCTGGACTTGATGGTTTCTTGAGGTCCCTTCCAGCCCCCCATTTCTATGATTCTATGAATTTAGTTTCCCTCTCTCACACTTTCTCTCTCTCTCTCCAAGTATGTCAACGACTGTCTTCTGTTTTACTTTAATTGCATGCATGTTTGACCATGGTTGGTTTGCTAGTGTGAGATCTCTGAGAACATGGGGATGCTCTGATGCAAACAAAATGCATTTTAAAAAACTGCAAGGATGGAGGGGACCTGACATGTTTGTGGGGATTGGACTGAGGGGAAAGAGCTGAACAGCTAGTTCTGTGTCCCAGCAACTAGATGTGCCCGTATTTGTTACTGCATCTAACAGCGATAAAAGTACGCTACCTACATGCTTCTGCTAAAATGACCAGACTTGAAATAGTGAGCTCTATTTACCTTTTAAATAATCAGCGTAGAACATCTGCGGTAACGTTCCCTTTAGATAGACAGGTCAGTGAATGCTTCTCAGAACTACTATTTCAAGCTATTTGCTTCTGAGATGGTCTAGCAGTAATTCACGTTGGGAATGTTTCGTTCTCAGCCTCAAGGAATGAAAGCTACGAATCTGGAGTACAACAGGCAGTAGAGGGTGAATTGTCAGCAGGTTCCACAGAAAACACCAGGCTCTGCTTATGTACTCTTTAGCTTCAGTCAATATTTAGTTGTATGTATTATATACTGCTACGTATATTGTGGTAATGCCGCCGAGGCTCAGTCAGGAGCAGACCCTGTTGTCTATATATGTAGCATTGTAGTTTTCCTTTGGTGTTGGCTTCATTAGGGAAAAGGTGCTAGCCAGCGTGTTAATACCCTAGTGTAGACACATCCGGTGCTAGTTCTAGCAAGATGCCTGTCCAGGATAAACCCTTGACTCCCCCAGGGTTTACTGTGAGCAGCTAACACATGTTAAAACTGCCCTCTGCCTTGTCTGCATTAGGTGTTAACTCCTGTTCACTAGCATGTGTTTTAAAACACCCCATTTTTCCTTAGTGTAGATGTGGCCCCCGAGAAGAAGAGCGAGTTATCATGCATCACACTGAGTCCCAGTAGCCTGGTAACTGATGCCCAAGGCAGAGGCAGCCAGTGGGACCCAGGCTGCAGGTCCCAGACAGTGCAGGTCCCCACCCAACGCTGCAATAGCTGAGGCAATATCAGACGCTGCAATAGCTGAGGCAAACCCCCCAGGTTATCTCTGAGCAACGGAGGAGGACAGCGCGTTGCTTCTGCACATTGCAGGCTCCCAGCAGAAGCATGAAACAAGGCTTGTGAGGCTGAACTGAATACTAGCGACCACCCCAGGTGTCGGACGGGAGGCCCGATGTGCGTATTCAGCCTCTTTTCCTGTTTCCACTAGGTTAACTTTGAAGAGTTTAAAGAAGGGTTCGTGGCAGTGCTGTCCTCCAACATTGACCTGGGCATTTCCGACGAGGAGAGCAGCTACTTGGAACCAGGTGCTGGGAGACTTTGCAGCTGGTCATTTGGTTTTTTCCTCTGCTTCTGCTGCCAGTTGAAGGCCTTAACTGCTGGTGCATCGACGAATTGCCAAGACGGAGAGGAAGGATGGTCCAGTGGTTAGGGCTCTGGCCTGGAACGAGAGAATCGTGGGTTTGATTCCCTGCTCTGGCACGGACTTCCCGTGTGAGCTTGGGCAGGTCATGCAGTCTCTCTGTGCCTCAGTTTCCTGTCTGTAAGACGGGAATCACAGCACTGCCCTACCTCCCCAGGGTGCTGAGGATAAATCATTAAACACTGCGAGGTGCTCAGATACCACAATAGGTCCTTCCTAGATCTTAAGGGATCACTGTGATCATCTAGTCTGACCTTCTGTACCTTATTTCTAGTCTGGATTTGTCTAGCTCCAGTTTCTAGCTGGTGGCCCTTGTTAGACCTTTGTCTTCTAGCCTGAATATCCCTTTTATTATCCAATTTCTGTTCCCCGGGTAGGCACTGAATGATCATGTCACCCCTTCCTTCTGTCTTTGATAAGCCAAGTAGACTGAGCTGCTTGAGTCTTTCACTGAAAGATTGGAAAACATGCCTTATAATGGTTGTCGTGGCTCTCCTCTGAACCCGCTCCAATTTATCAGCATCTTCCTTGAATTATGGATGCCACAACTGGACACAGCAGCCTAGTAGGGGTTGCACCGGTGCCCAAGACTGAGGCAATGGGGCCAGATCAGTACCTATGATGGACAGTTTTCTAATTGTTACGCTTGCTGGCAGGGTGGGGTGTGAATTTTGCACGGAGTGACCTGGCAACTTCAGCAAAGTGAGGGCTAGCAACAAAAGGGTTAATTCAGGATTGTTAAATCCCACTCATCACTTCAGTATTGGGCTTTCCCAGACAAATAGCCTCTGTCGGTACCCGGCCACCTGCCCAGGTGTTTCCTTTCTGGGATGGCGAGGGATGCAGCAGGGTCACGGAACATGCACAGCTTTAGGCTGTACGTGTCACAGCATGCCCAGCTGTTCCTCATTTTTTCTTGTTGAGGCAGGACTGGACGCACACGTTGCCGCACACTAGTAAAACGGGCAACGGGACCACGGTGTGTGAGACTGGTGGAGCACAGCAGGACGTGAGCTTTGGCACTCTCCCCACCAGCGCATTAGAGCTAGGATGGTTTAGAATGGGGGGAAAGGTTACATCTAGAAGCGGTGGGCTGGAAGCAGGAATCGCTGGGGACAGTTGTGTGGCCTGTGTTAGTCAGACAAGAGGTCAGACTAGATGGTCACATTGGTCCCTTCGGGCCTGGGAATCTCTGGATCACTTGATCCTTCAAACACTGGAATACTCTTGTAATAGGGCCGGGAGAATGGCCGTGGGGGTAGAGCACAGAACTGGGGAGACAGGCTTCAGTTCCCAGCTCTGCCCCAAACTTCCTGCATCACCTTGGGCCAGTCGCTTAATCTACCCTGTGCCTCGCTTCCCCCTCTGACAGGTGGGGACTGTCCTTCCCTACCTCGCTGGGTGCTGTCCAAATAAAAATCATTGTGAAGCTTTTTAGGCGCTGCGGTGGTAAGGGCTATGTGAGGACCCAGAAAGCTAGAATACTGGAGCACACAAGCACAGCTGAGTCCAGCAAATATCAGCTGCTACAATTTATCTTGCGTACCTTACACTTTATCTGCCTCTGGTTACACTACGTACAGAGGTTTGAGTCTGCTACCTGCTTACGTGCTAATATGTGGGCCTTTGGCTCGGGCAATAGACGCCTGCTTTAAGGTCCTGAGGTCCCAGGTTTGGTCCCTGCCCATGATGATGTGATCAGGGACACCATTACTCAAAGCTCATTGCTGCTTAAATAACAGCTGAAAAGGGAAACGATTTCTCGTTACTTGGTACGCGTACGACTCCTAATGGGGGAAAGGGCAGAATGAATCACTCTTCAGACTGGCCGTTCTCTCTGTGTCGGTGATTTGTGTGTCCGAATAGAAAGCTATTTGGCCTCTAGAGAAAGCAAGGGAGAAATGCTGTAGTTCTGCAGCGAAAGTCACTGTGGCCAGAGCTGTCTGTATTCTCCGTCTGAGCTACAAGGTCTTTTTTTGTTTTATATAAGCAGCAGAGTTTGAAAGGGAATTTGTCTAGCCGTCTGTGTGTCCCAGACCGAGACTGATTTTTTTTTCCCTCTTAGCTGTCCCAGATGATGTCAAGCCCAAGTATGTGAATGGGGCTAAGTGGTATGGCCGCTGGACGAAGCCAGAGTTGCAAGAAACCGAGGTGGAAACCACCAAGTATTTACAAGATCAGCAAGTTAAAGCCAGTGCGAAAAGTCAGCTGAGACGCTCGGCATCTCTGGAGAGTGTGGAGGTAGGAATGACTCATTCCCCCGCTCCTTGGAGCAGGCTGGCCAGATTTAACTCAGCCTTCTTGCTTGATTGCAAATAATGTTTAAACAAAAGGCCGCATTCACGATGGTCTCACCTGTTCTGATGGGTTGCCTGTGGCAATCCTTGAGGAGTGTCGATCTGCATTGGGTTAGCATGGGTTACAAAGCCTCTGCTAGAGTGGGTCATAGGAAGAATGCTGCACAGGGACCAGGCAGAGTTGATACAGGTGCCATTGGGACATTGGCATGGCAGTCTGGGGGCCTATTTTGCATGGCAGAGTCTGCGTAGAGTCCCTGCCGTCCAGAGCCGGCAGCCAGACCGCAATACCTTACTGCTCCAGTTACCCCTGTGGGAAGAGATTCCCCCTTCATACGGTGAATTAAACAGAAGAAAATAAAATTTATTGGAAAAACATTTACCCGGTCAATGAAATGTCCCCAGCTGGAAATGGAATGGACAAAGGTCAGGGACGTTCCAACTTGGCTGCCTCGCTGCGCCCGACCCCACGTCCAGAGAAGTTACTGGGCACCGTAGTGGGGCTCGGGAGGCCCGAGTGCTACTCCTGGCACTGGGGGAACAGGTCACTTCCACTCTCGGGGGACCTCCCTTTTCCCTCCCGGCCCGGTCCTGTCCCTGTAGGTGTCAGCTGGTTGGGCAGAGGCTGTCTCTTGCTACCTACCTACTGCAGTGGTGCCCTGAATGTGCTTCTGTGATACAAATAACGATTAAAGTCAGAGCAGGTCGCCCTGTACGAGCTATTAACAGGGGTTCTAAGTAAGTTAAACTATTGCACCTAGGACCTGATCTCAACGTCATGCTTCAAAACCCATTTAATGCGCAGGAGCTTTGCCCCTCTTTGTGGGACAGGAGGATCAGCCTGGGGTTGAGAATGCAGGTTGTCATTGCTTGTGCTGTCTCCAGGGAGAGCTCTGGTTAATGAAAAACAGCTGATGAGTCAACTGGATGCATTATTGTTAAAGAAAATATTAACAGAATCTAAGAAAAGAAATGTAGATTGCTTATATCATGCTGCTTCTGCATGCTGCTTTCTGAGACCGCTGTCTCTCAAAATAAAAATACAGGGCAAGGAGAACAGGAACAAACTCATCCTTAGACAGAAAACTATTTTGAGAGAAAACAAATGTTACCCTCCCCCATGGCTGAGCTCCCCTGGTGGTCCAAAAATGCAGCTCCATGGCTTGGCCCCAGTCCTGCAGGCTGGCCTGCATGGGTGGATCCCTACACACAGCGCCCCCCCCCCCCCCCCCCCCGAGCCCTGCTGGGGGCAGACTCAGGGCCCTTCGCTTCGTTGTTTTGCTCTGGTGTCTGATTTTCTTTTAGAAGAACGGTTTTGTTCTTTGCTGTTGCATTCTTCACGTCCCACCGTTACATCTGCCGTTTTTGTAAGTTGCCTTAACTGTCTTTTTTTTTTTTACATAAAAAAATTGATCAGCAGAGACTGGCTGGTGTGTAGGGAAAAAATGATTGAAGGCTTTACAAAGAGCATTCGTCGAACGCTACTTTCTTTTAAAGTGCCCCTGTGTGTTCCCCTTGGTCTTACCCCCATGGGAAGCAAGTGACCAGTCATTTCTGAACCCCTCTCAAGGCGTTAACATAACAGACGAAGTGTTGCCCAGTGGTTAGGTGCTGCTGGGACTTGGGAGACCCAGGTTAAATTCCCAGCTCTGTTGCAGACTCCTGGTGTGACCTTGGGTCAGTCACTTAGCCTCTCTGTGCCTCAGTTCCCAGCCGTACAAGGGGGATTGTCGCCCTGCCCGGGGTGATGCGGATAAACACATTAAAGGCTGGATGCTGTAGTGACGGGGGCCATATAAGCACCTAGGGAAGACAGATAAAATAGGGCTGGCTCTTCAGAGAGCTGCCGCTCAGCCCTTCTGAAAATCATACATGTCTTTAATGTCTCTTGAAATGGGCACCCAATAATTGAGGGTCCCATAATTACTAGTTGCTCTTGATAATCTTGTCCAGAGGTTGTAGAACTGGTCAGTGTAACATCCCTTAATACAAGATAAGTAATGCAAAACAGTGAGTTAATAACCTGGTCTTTCATTGGTGAATGTGTAGGGTTGTGGAGTTATGATGTTACAGATAAATTCTAATCAAGGCTTTGCATATTAAATGTACAGCTAAAAATAATAGATAAACGATCACTTTGTATTTGATAACAGGGCTTTTAAAAGGTTAACAGTCTCTGATGACTCATGTCAGCCCTTTTCACTTACCCTAAATCACAAACCATTTTTCCACCCACCAGAATTTCTCTGTGATACTTAATCCTGTTCACACATTGTTTCTGCAGAGCCTTAAATCAGATGAAGAAGCGGAAAGTGCTAAAGAATCACAGAATGAAATGTTAGCGGCACAAGGTAGAAAATCAGTGCTCCTCTGTGTAAAATGCTTTTGAGGTTAACAGGCTTTCTGAATGTTTATGGCTCAGATCCTTTGTGACTGGAAATCCAGTTACGCCAGCTGAAGAGCTGACCCTGCGTTTGATTCCCGTCCCTCAGGAGGATCGGGGGGGGGGGGGGGGGGGGGGCTCCTTTTTGCAGCATTGTGTTTAGAAAAGACCAACATCATACTTAGCTTGTAGACACAACTCTGTCCGAGGTGATGCTGTGGTGATCTGAAGTGTAGTGAGCTTTGACAGGCTTCAATTCTTCCTACAGCTGCCGTATTAATCTTCTAAAAATATCCATGATGAACTCCTGCTATTTAATTAGGGAGCCGGGAACCGATGAAAAATGAAGCCCTCTCTCTAATTAAGGTTACGACTACCTTTCTAGTCTAATCCAAAATTTAATCCCAGTCACCTTTTAGCTTTAATATCTTTGATGCTCCCAACGATGCATGTGATCTGTGGCCAGAGAATTTTCTTTGACAAAGTTTGGAGTTGAATCAGAAGCATCTGATTTAAGGTTCCTGATAAGAAATTCTTAGGTTTTAAAAATAAATGCTATAAACACCCCTGATCTTTAGAATACAGGGTCCTACGGATGCAGCTTTTCTTTGCCAAAAATGGAGGCTTTAAGATAGTGCCATGGGACAGTACGTAGAGGGCCCCATCCAGCTCCCATTGGTGGCGGAGGAGAGACTCTCGTTGAGTTGAGTCAGACCTGTAGTGAGCTCTTTCTGGGGGCCCCACATGCTCATTAGGAACAGTAGCTTCTCTCTGTTAATATAACTGATGCATGGTTAATAATTTTAGGCCAAATGAGCACCTGGAATCCTGACCTATTTGACAGCCCCCGACGGACAGCCAGCCCTTGCTTTGACATGACGGAGGGTCAGATTCGGGGCATCTGGGAAGAACTGGATGTAGGGAACACCGGCTACCTCAGCAAGCGCGAGCTGGCGATGGTCTGTACGAATATTGGGCTCAAAGAGCTGGAGCAGGAGGTGAGTTGGGGGCGGTGTGGAAATGAGCCCATTGGGAAGGCAACCTGGTCAGTAGAAGCACATTGTCAGGAGAAACGGCTTTCAGACATAAATCCTGAAGTCTCCAGACACTTGCAGAATATAGCTAGATCCTCGGCTGGTGTGCACCGCCATTCACCTCGGCGGAGCTGTCTTGACCAGCTGAGGATCTGGTCTGTCATATTTATGGAGCAATTAACAGTCTCCTCTTTAAACACAAAACCTAAATTCAGTACTGATGTCTAGGCAGCCATGTGACTCAAAGGGCTTGTCTACTTGCACAGCGCTGCAGTGATGCAGCTGCACCAGGGTAGCACTTGAGCGAAGATACTGCTAACTGCCGGGAGAACTTCTCTCGTTGGCGTAGGTAATCCACCTCCGCGAGAGGCGGTAGCTCTGTCGACAGGATTTTTCACACCCCTGAGCGACGTGGTTACGCTAATGTAAGTTTGTGGTGTGTACTTGGCCTGACCATTTCTGCATAATCCGATCCATTTACATCTGTGGGAAAAGACTATTTCATTAGCCAATTAACAGTGCACCCTCTGCTCAATTTGGCCCCAATCCTGCAGTGTGCTACACACAGGCAGGCCCCTGCATGCACATGGACACCTGATGAAGTCAATACCACATTGTCACACATTCTTCTCTCTCCAGGGGATATAAACTAATGTATGAGATAGAGGCAGCCTACAGTGGTCCCAGACCAATGGCTACATGGGGATGTAGGGATGGTGGTGTAGCTAAAGCTCTGGAAGTCAGGAAATCTAGGTTCTAGTCTGAGTTCCGTGAGGTAGCTGGTTTGCAGAGCTCCGCTTGCATTCCCCAAGTGCATTTGTAAATACAATGCCACGACCTGTGTCTGGTGTGTATTGCTTTTATCCCTATTCCTTCCTAATTGGAGTAACTGATGTGGATTGCATGTATCTACATGGAGTCACTGCATGCCTTTGTATTTACTGCAGTTTCTCTTTTGGTGTGGAGAAGTGGAAGGGTTAATTCTGGTTTATTGTAGATTCTGTTCCTTATGTAAAAACAATAGGGAACTTTATTTTTTTGTTTTTTGAAAAAGATGTTGATTTCCAGTGAATGCGTCTGGGATCTTGCATGTGGCTGATGTGTCTGCTGACTTTTTCCCAATGGTTTTCTGCAGGAACTGGAAGATTTATTTCGTAGGCTGGACAGAGATGGAGATGGCAGAGTGAGCTTTCAGGAGTTCGAGCTTGGCTTGTCCAGCCACGGGCCTGGTTCTTTTCCTGTTTTTTCCACGCCTGTCAAACAGCCCAGGCAGCTGCTGGATCACCAGGTGAGTCCGGGGCGGGACTCCCAAGAGTCCTGGATAACTCCCAATGTAGGGCCTGGCTAAAGAGTCTGGGAGCCAGTGGAAAGACTCCCATTGACTTCCATGGGGTCTGGCTCAGGCACATTCCAGTGCTCTGCGTCGGATGCTTTCCGAGCAGAGTTCCCAGGGAAGCTCAGCTACCAGCGTAGAAGGATTTGCCCCTCTCGCCTGCAAAGAGGGGCTGCTCTGACTGATGTTTTACTGCTTACAGCCCCTTCTGGTCCCTGGGAAGCAGAGCTAGCCGGAGCAGTGTGCTCTCCAGCCACGCCCCTTCCCATTCTGGCTGTGTCCCCTGCTGACACATCCCGGTGCTGCGGGCTGGGAGTGGGGCTGGCACAGAGCCCTTGTGCCAGTTCTGCACAGCTGGGGCAGCCCTCGGCGAGGGTGCATTCTGGGGGTGGGGGCTTTAAGGCCTCTTACGCTGACGTCACGGGGCCTGAGTGTAACAGCCTCAGGCCCCCTGAGCATCAGGACAGGTTGTGTCCAGCCTGGTGGCGATGGTAAGGGCAGCGTCTGGCACCCTCTCCACTCCCCACCTTTGTGCACCAACCTGGGCAGAGCACAGTTCCCGCTGTGCAGCCCCATATGTCTGACTAGATCACTGTCCCGAAGGGCGTGTCCTGAAACGCACACGCTGCACGGCATGGCAGGGCTAGCGCTGGTGTTGGAACGTCGCTCCTGAGTGTCTGGATTCCATGTGAATTTTAACCATGCAGTCTGCGTATTTCAGTAGCGCTGTTCTCCTACCTGTCACGTGAGCAGTCTGTGAGCTGAGGGATCCACATGTCGTTTGTGGCCTAGTTAGGTCAGTGGGTGGCTGGTACAGTCTCTCTCACACGCACAATCTCTTGCTGCCCCTCGCACACTAATGGTTTCACTGCTGTGAAAAGAGTCTGGATTGTCCGGTAGTTTGTGCTGTCAAGCTTTGTTCCCAGCTGCGGCTGGTCCTGGGCCTATTAATGCAGCTTTTGTTCAGCATGGAAGAGGCTCTTTGCAGTTGGTGGGTTTTGCTGATTGTTTGGCCCTGCAAAGCTTTCTCAGGGCTAGTCTACACTGGCCGCGGGAGCGCTTTAACGTGGCTTGTGTGGCTGTGGCTCTAAAAAACCCACCGCCACGAGGGGCGCAGCTCCCAGCGCTGGGGCACGGTCTACACTGGCACTTTACAACGCTGAAATTTGCTGCGCTCGGGGGGTGTTTTTTCATCCCCCTGAGCGAGAAAGTTGCAGCGCTATAAAGTGCCAGTGGAGACAAGCCCTAATTCTGCCTCCTGCAGCGGAGGGCAGGGTGGGACGAGGGCGGGACTCACTCAGCAGGAGTTAGGTGATAAAAGAGAAGTGTCCGGGGGAAGAGAATCACTTATCTGTCTCCCATCAGAAGCGCGTGGAAACCTCTCCAATCTCCCTGGTGTATCTGACGCGGTCCGAACTTTGCCCCTTACAGAGAAGCGAGTGCTGAGCGTGAAGGAAACAGGCTGTTTCATTTTACATTCTGCTCCACTTGCCCAAGCCCTGCCTCCCTGTCTGCGCTGCTGTTTTGAGCAGTGTAGTGTCCTGTTGCCTCCCTGCTGCTGGAGCCCTTTCCCCGCTGCCGGGAAGGAATTTGGGCCACTTTCCCCACTGCCTCTGCTCTGCCAGAGCCTTTCCCTGACTCCTGTAGCTCCCCACCGCAGCATGGATGCAGCCTGCATTTCACCGTGGCAGGTAGCTACCCGGACACTACGCGGCAGTGCCAGTGGTGCATAATGTAGACGCAGCCTACTAGCCTGCCGGAGACCCCGGATAGGTACTCGAGTTGCCAGGCTATGCTGAAGTCTCTCTGCCGGTGCATCTTTGTGCTGTTGTTACTCGCCCTATGCCTGCCTGTGCCGCAGTCACATCGTCACTTCCAATGTAGGTATGTGCTGAGAGGCTCATCGAGCTGCCCCCTGTCTGACCGGAGAGAGACGGGGAAACCCTACACCACTGGAATGAAGAAATATTACTCCAGTTATGTCAGCTTCAGGACTATGGGCCACCCTGCCCTTGTATTGACTCTGGATACGTCTACAGCGCAATCCGCGGTGTGATTGCAGCATCTGTAGGCACCCCCGCGCTAGCCTTGATCTAGCTAATTCAAATAACAATAGCAGTGAAGCCGCGGCAGGGTGGACTAGCTGTTTGAGTACGTACCCAAGGTGCCCAGCGTGGTGTCAGGGCCCAGGCTACAACTTCACTGCTGTTCGAACTAGATCAGGTATGTCTCCGTGTGCTACAGGCGTAAACTCCTGGGGAGATCATCTCACTAGTGCATGGAAATAGGCTTAATCAATGTTTCCTTATTATAACAGCAATAAATATTTGACACTTGGTGCTTTTCATTCCCAAGGATCTCCAAGTGCTCACAAAATAACTATAGCACTAAAATGCAGCTACTTCTAGGGTGAAGACAATCAACTGGCCCACTACATAACAGCGGGGGAAAGGTCAAGGAGACCAGAGGAAACCGTTACTCTTTCCAAATGGGCTATGAGATCTTTTGGCTGAGGATTTCACTGGGGATTTCAGGGGACTGTTTGAGGAGTGAGGCTCTACTCAACATGAGTAAGGGTATCAGAATCTGGCCCTAGGTGTGCCCTTTTAGCCACGCTCTTTTTAGCTTACCCCAAGATGTTCTTGGCTCTGCAGGGACGTCCTGGTATCGGAATCTGGTCCCTGGAGTAAATTGCACTGAGCTTAATTTGTCTGCCTCACATGTGCAGGGGGCTGGGTTGACCCATCAGGATCTGAACCTAGTTTTGGGGTTGTTCCATCACCCCCACACCAAATGAGTTCCACTTTCTCTAGCGACTGACACTTCCAAAGTGCTCTGCCAAACACATCCAACCGATTCTCCCCGAGACTGTGTGGCGAAGGCTGGTATCGTGATGCTTTGCTCCCTCTGGGGAACTGACACACAAGCAAAGGGCCAGAGTTTCAGAAGTGGCCTCTAATTTTGCAGGGTTGGGTGCCCAGCTTTAGACCCCTCCAAGTGACTTCCAAGAGATCCGGAGCACCCCAGCTCTCCCTGAGTTCATTGGGACCTGCTGAGCATCCGCAGCTCCAAAAGTCAGGCTCTTGGTGTCTGAAGCAAACCCAGAATTGGAGGGCGTTCCTGAGAATTTGAGCCTAGGTGGTTTGCCCAAGATTCCGTATCAGTGTCACAGCAGCACTGGGATTGGAACTCGGGGCTTCCTGGCTGTGAGCACCTAGATCCTGCTGCTTCTCAGCTCAGAGTGTTTTCATCTTCTCCAGTATTTATTACATGCCAGCAGTCTGTTTGCAGGACTGAAGCATGTGTTCTCGATGCCTCAAAATGCCTTGCTCGGCTGACTTATCTCAGTTGATTTCCAGGCTTCCGAGGAGAATGGGCTTAGAATTGCTACTCCGTTGTTACTGTCCAGCTATGTGTGTCTGCATCCCTTCTCCTGCATCGACGACGGCAACGGCTTTGCGAGTCCTGCGCAGATCCTCTCCATCTGGGCCCAGGAAGGAGTTGAAAACTGCAAGGAGATTCTCAAGGTTTTACACATTACTTTGATTGATTTTAGAATTGCTTTTCTGGTGTTACTGCGAGCCCTCTCGCTTCCTGCTTACGGGGAATGGAGGGGGTGGCAGATGCCAGATTTGCCTTGGGGATTTCTATCATCTGTAGCCAAGGATGGCTCAATGGTTAGTGTGCTAACCCGGGACTGGAGAGATTCCCTTCTATCCTGCAGACTCTTTGTGTGACCCAGGGCAAGTCACTTAGCGTCTCTGCTCCCCAGTGGTGAACGCAGGGGTGTTGTGAGCAGGGAAGTGCTGTTTCAGGGTGCGAGGTGCTCGGATGCTCCGGTAATGTGGGGGGAAGGGGCAGTTGCGTACCTGAGAGAGAGAGAGAACTTCAGGGGGCTGTTCTTGGGTTTTTGCAGAGTCTGGATTTCAGCCTGGAGGAGAAAGTGAGCCTGGCGGAGCTGGCCGTGGCCTTTGACAACGAGCTGATGGTTTCCAAGAGAGGAGTCCAGCATGCGGCCTTTGCTTCCTACAAACACGAGCTGCACTACCTAGCGTAAGGCGGCCGCTCTCCCTGTCCTGCTTGGCGGGAGGTTTCTCTACTAGAGCCGACAAAGGCTCTTCTTTGTTTTGGTCTCGGGCGAGGTGAGACGTGTGCCGGACGTAACTGCGTGTGGGCATTCGTGGGCTCCCCTCTGGGGGTGCTTCTCTCCGTACGTCGGGAAGCCCGTTGTCATGCTGTCAGCATCATCTGCCTGTCCTTGCAGGGCCCAGGTGGAGCAGGTCTCCAGGGAGCGAGACAAGGCGAGGCTGGACTTGGAGAAGGCGGAGAAACGAAACCTGCAGCTCGCTCAGGACGTGGATGATCATCACGCGGCCATGGAGCACCACCACGAGAGCAAACTCAAGTATGAGAGAGCAGCCTGGGTACCTGGGTGCAATGTCTCCTGTGGATTGCTACGCAGCCAGCCAGACTCTCTGCTGGTGTGAGCCGGGTGCAGCTCCACTGAGCCACTCACTTCAGCGGAGCTTTGCCCGTTTACACCCGTGTGGGTCTAGTGCTCACTGATCTCAGCATTAGCAAGTAACGTGCATGTTTTACGGTACGCATGGTGTGCAGCCCCTTTGTGAAGTCTTGCGCTGCCATTAGGCTACGAAGAATTGAATAAATTCCTAGCAATGTGACTGATATTGACCAAAAACTCACAAGAGTTTGAGTACTTCTACTTTATAGACTTTAAGGCCAGAAGGGACAATCATGATAATCTAGTCTGACTTCCTGCACATTGCAGGCCACAGAACCTCGCCCATCCACTCCTGTAATAGATCCATAACCTCTGGCTGCGTTACTGACACCCTCAAATCATGGTTTAAAGACTTCAAGTTACAGAGAATCCACCATTTACTCTAGTTTAAACCTGCAAGTGACCCATGACCCATGGTGCAGAGGAAGGTGAAAAAACTCCAGGCTCTCTGCCAATGTGACTTGGGGGAAATTCCTTCCTGACCCCAAATACGGTGATCAATGACCCTGAGCAGGTGGGCGAGACCCAGCAGCCAGACACCTTTGGTATTTGAAGGGAAACGTGTATTCACTCCTGTACCAGAGTGAGTTCCCTGTCTGAGGAGGAGCAGAAGTGATGTTCTAATAACGCTTTAATTAGTTTGGGGTTTTTTTTAAACTTGAAAATAAAATTTGACTCATTTTCTCATTGTCCATGTAGCTAGCCATTTTCTTCCTGTCGCGCGCGTGTGTGTGTGTGTGTGTACACACACGCACACACACCCTGCCCAGAGCTCTCTCACACGTGTTTTGGAGCCAGTTATTCGTGGATGAGAGCAGGGGGAAGTGGCCGTTTGAGATACAAGATGCAGGTTTGGATAAGGGGCTGGCCTAGGACCCAGGGGCTCAGGGCTCAGTTCCCAGCTCTGCCCCACACTCCATGTGCCCTGGGATGCATCTCTTTCTCAGAAGAGATGCTTTAGTCCAACCCACGTCATTGGGCTCAGTGCCGGGTGACTGAGTGACGGTCTCTGTTCTGTGCACTACGGGATGTCAGACTAAATGACCTAATTGTCCCTTCTGGCCTTAAAATCTATGACAGTACTGAGGGTGGGACTTGCCACAGCACCTACGTGACTTGGGAGCACAAGTGCATTGAAAGCCCGAGAGAATTATGCTCCCACGTCACTTAAGAGTCTTTGAAAAATCTCAGTCTTCGCAGTCACTTGGCCAAGGTGGCTTTCTGCTGGACACTGAGCAGTGACGCTTGTCTGTTGCAGAGATCTGGAGCAAGACTATCAAGGGAAGCTGAGCATTATTAAATCTGACGTGGAGACAGACAGAGCACTGCTCTTGCAACAAGTGACCGATCAGCACACCAAACTGGAAGCGGATATAAAACTCCTCCAAGGCGAAAAGACCAGCCTGAGGGAGAAGCTGACATTAGCAGTACAGGTGAAGCAATCGCCCCGGGGAGCCTGCCGCTGCAAGGGGATGCCAGATGGGCAGGCTGGGGTGGTCCTGCTGGATCAACCGGAGAGGCCAGGAGCCAGGCTAACCTGGTAAATCTCCTGTCTGATCTCAGTCTTTTTTCTGGCGCTGGGGGAACTGTAACCTTGTTAAATAGGACAGGGGAGGTAGAAACGCTCATATCACCTAGAAACAAACCCCTCCCCCTGAAACAGAACACTGCACACACACCTCCCTCCTGGGGAGAGAAGGAGAGAGGCGAGCCGCACATGACACGTTCTCCATGTATAAGAACCCATAGAGAACAGACTAGTCTTTAAAAGCAGAAAATCATGTGGGTTTTCTTCTTCACATCTCCTGAGCAGGGTCTTACACTAGCCCTGCCCTCCCCTAAAAACAACATTGGAAGGTTATAGAACAGAAAAACCCTAGGGATTCTCCCATACAGTTAGCAGTTCTTTCCAAAGGACAAGCGACCACCACACCGCGTGGCTGTGCTCGGCCATGCTGGCGGAGTCGTGTTTTGTAGGCAGGAACATGCTCCAGAAGAATTGCCCAAACTGGCAGGCTGCGTTTGGATTGATATAGCTGACATTTGATGGGGAGTGCATCCGGAAAGAAATCCCCCAGCCAGCCCCACAGAAATGCCGGAATTTCCCATGGAACAGAAATTCCAGTTCCCGAACAGTTCTCATGGCAAGTGAACTTTCACGGGGCTAGGTCCTTTGGGGGAAGCTGTGTCGGAAGAGATGAGGGAAAACTGGGCTTTATAATTAAGGCTACGTTTTAGTCACGGGTATTTTTAGTAAAAGTCATGGACAGGTCACGGGCTGTAAACAAAAATTCATGGGCCCGTAACCTGTCCATGACTTTTACTAAAAATACCTGCCCTGACCAAAACGTGGGCAGGGGGGCACAGGTGATCTAGGGAGGACGGGGCAGTCTGGGGGTGCTGCGGGTGCCGAGGGAGGTGGCCAGGGACCCCCGCTGGTGCTGGCGGGGGGCACAGCGTGCAGCCCTGGACCCCTGCTGGTGCTGGGGGCAAGCGTGGCCAGGCCGTGGCATGCAGGCAGCATGCAGTGTGGGGACCCCCCACCCCTCTGCTGCCCAGGAGCTGCAGGGAGGCCATATCAGTGGGAGCCGGGGAGCCCCCACCCCAAAGTAAGTGCCCCCCCCATGCTCCCCAACCCCCTACCCCTAGCTCTAAGTCCCCTCCCACACACCCAAACTGCTGCTGCTGACCCAGGGGCTGCCTGGCTCGGGCAGTCCCTGAGCCAGCACCAACCACCGCAGAAATCACAGAGGTCATGGAATCCGTGACCTCCATGACAGACTCGCAGCCTTATTTATAATAGGACACTGGCTTCAGCCTTAATTCTGCACTGGGTGTCCCCGTTCTGCAATACGGATCACGACTGTGGCTGATCATGAGGTTCTGACTCTGACATACGATGTTCAACATTCTCATCACCCCCCTGCTTGTCGTGCATTCAGTGGGTGGCCTTCGCTTTTCTGCGCCAGTGTCGCTCTGGTTTGCTATAGAGACTTGTGCTGCTCTTTCTTAGACCCCCATCCTGCAAGCTGCTATGCACATGCCTGGACTGTGCTCCACTGAAGTCACTGGGGCAGGTCTCCGGCGCAGGGGTCTACCTGCGTGGGACAGCTTGCAAAATCTGGGCCTAACTTCTTTGTACCCCTTTAACAACATCCTTTTAGCAGCAGAGCCAGTTAAAGGGGTCCAGCGCCCTCGCTTGGGTGCAGTCATGCTGAGATAAGCCCCTTCAGCAGCGTCCACATTAGGGGGCTGCACTGCTTTAACTATTTCTGTCTAAACAGAGAATAACTAAAGTGGCAGAAAGTTTGTGTGTGGACCAGGCCTCTGCCCTGCGTGTGGAATCAGTAACTACGGGTTACGGACTCTTTCAGAGACCGCCCTCATCATTGTCATATTCTAGCATCCTCCAGTCACGCAGTGAGCGACTGTCACGGGTGGCTCGTTCTCTCCTCCTCTCTCTAGGGGAGAATTGTGTGGGGCCTGCTGGGGCTGGTCCCTGCTGTGGGGAGGAGGGAGAGAATCCGCATGTCCTGTCTGAGGCGACACTGTGAGCTAGGGCTGTGTCTCCCCCTCCCTGAGCTGGTGCAAGCATCAGTAGCTGCATAGCAGCGATAGCATTGGTAGGAGACGCAGTGGAGCCACCCCACGTGCAAACCCACCTGAAACCGCTCCCTGTGCCACTGCTATTTCTATGTACAGGAGCTCGATGGAGCTAGCACACGAGCAGGGTATGCCTGGCTCATAGGGCAGAAACCGCTTTCTCCCTAAATGTGAGCTGCGCTGGAGTAAGCTCAGTTAAAGGTGTCCCACAAGGAAGGCGCATGGTGCAGGCATCCTTTATATACCAGTATACTGGGCGTTAAACAAAGTTCCCTTTCCTCCCTATTTAAAGGAAAACAGAGGGTTACAGAGCGAGGTTACGGAAGTAGTTGAAAAGCTGTCAGAGTCTGAGAAACGGGTGTCAAAGCTGCAGAAGGAGCTGGACTTCATGTTGAAAGACAAGGTAACGTTCACTTCTTCAAACGTAGCTTTTTCTAGACCTGGTCAAAAAATGCCTATTCAGAAAATGTTTCCTTTTTCCAGAACTCCCCTCCTCCACCTCACCAAACTGTTCACTTTTTTTGTAATGAAAAACAAATTTTTGGCTTTCAAAAATGTTCTTGTTTTTTTGTTTTTAAATGGAGCTTTCAGAAATGCAAAACTTGTACAGAAATTCTTTTTTTTTTTTTTTTTTTTGGGTCCAAAAACCAGAAAATTTCTACCAAACTGAAACCTTCTGGTGGAAAATTTTAATTTTGGTCACAAAAATAATTTGAGCTCTAACCTTTCCCTCTGTCATTGAGATTGATACAGTAAGGTGGACAGGGCTTGAAAAATGGATCTGACGCCTATTAGGCAGTGTGAAAATATCTGTCAAGCCACACCCCCTCCCCAATGGCCACACCCCCTGCAACTTAATGCTCTACCCTGAGTATTGACCTGTTTGTGTTCTATATTTTCTTTCCTATCTCAGATCATGGTGGACCTTTCCCTTCCATGTTTTCCGCCTGTCTCCTCTTTCCTTGCTCTCCCTTCCTCTCTCTCCCCGGGGTTGTGTGCTCCCCCCACACCCAAAATGGTTCACTCTTCTTCCCCCCTCCCCCAGTCTCTCCCTGGCACCCAGAGCTCAGAAACCCTACCCAGGCGCTTGGGAGACAGACGACTAAACCTAGTAGCCAAAGGCTGATACACAATATGGACTCCGCAGCATCCTGTGGAAATGGCCCGGTGACCAGCCAACCTCCCTCTCTGGGCTTCCGCCGTTGGTGGGAGCTGCTGTCTGCTCAGCTTGTTCAAAAATCAGGTCACTCTGGGCCTGGTCACTGAAGTTCCTGGGAATCTTTCCCTCCACTCTGCAGCAGGCTCTTATGTAGCTGCCTAAACATTGACTTTTAGGAGTTTACCTTTAGGCCGCGTAGCACGGTCAGAGGGGTGTAATTCCTTCTTTGCCCGTGTGTAATGCATTTCTGGGGCGCTCTCTCTCCGTGTTGTAGCTGGGCGTGGTGGATCCGCACAGCACAGAGCTGCTCCATCAGGAAGAACGCTTTGCAGAGATCATAAAAGAATACGAGCTGCAGAGTCGGGTATGTACGGGCAGCTTTATTCAAGAAGGCTGTTGTGACGACAGCATGCTCCTTCCCTGGTCTGGTGAAACGCCCCATGCACTCCACGTCCCTGGTAGGGCCGAGGGGGTTGTGACGGAGCAGTCCTGGTCGGAGGTGGTGGAATTGACATGCAGGCTGTGCCCCATCTGGGGAATATTTTGCAGGGGTCCCACACTAGCCCAGCTGGGTGACTCGCACTTCGTGGCAGTTCAACACGAGGGTCTTTCAGCCCTCTCTGTTCTGGGTGCATCTCGGGGTGCTTGGGAGCATCACCTCCACCCCAAATTTTAAATCCTCTTCTTTCCCAGGCTCCCCTGCTCAAACTGTGGCTTCTGTACCCTAGTTCAGTACTGCAGCTACATGGGGGGTAACATTTTCAAAAGCGCCTATGCTCCATTTCCAGCATAGACGGTGGCCTGCAGGAGCCTACGTCTCACTGGAAGTCAGTGGCACTCGGGCGCTGACCTCACTGAAGTGTATTTGACAACTTCCCCCGTGATCTCAGCCACGTCCTGGTCACTAGAGAGTGCAAATGAGTATTGGAGCACCCCCCCCTTCACCCGTGCAAAGGGAGAGGCCCTGCTTAGCCCTGAGAGATGAGCACTGAGGCTTAGAATAGCATTTGGCCTCCTGTGTGGCAGCACGTTCTGTGTCTGCAGAACCCTGGACCAACCCCAACGTTTTACTTGATCCCATTGTAGGATAAAGCTGATAAAACCCGAATGGAGCAAAAACTTGAGGGTAGGTTTTTATAAAACTCCCTCAGTGTCACTAATGATTTCCCGAGAAGGGCTGGCGTGCCCTAAAGATCCCTCAGGCGAGCTGCAAGCTCATCAGATACCATGGTGATGGGCATGATAGACGAACCTAGGTGCATGGTTAGATTGATCCCTGGGAGCACAGGTGTTCCAAGGGGTGTCTTTTACGTGTCAAGAAACATAACTTTGTTCAAAGCCCCCCCCCCTTTTTTTCTTTTTTTTAAGAAACAAGAATCTATTGAGAAGTATCCGCTACGTATGCCAGAATTTCATTCCTTTCTTTGTTCACTGAGTGTCTTAAGGGGCTTGCTGTAGCAAGGCAGTGTGTTCTGGTGCATAGAGCAAGGGGCTGGTACTCAGACTTGAGTTCTGTTCCCAGCTCTGCCATTGTCCTGCTGAGTGACCTTGGGCAAGTCACTTTGTCTCCCTGTGCCTTGGTTTCCCCAAATGGGGACCATGCTCCTGACCTCCTTTGTGAAGAATGTGCTATGAGAGTTACTGGTGAAATGCGGTAGATAGGAGCTAGGTACTATTATTGTATTAGATCGAGAGTTTATTTTTCCCCCTCCTTAGGTCTAGAGCGAGCCCCTGTGTGGGGCAGTCCCCGGCCTAGAGGAGCCCTAGAGAGTCACGATTCCTTCCCAGGCACCCCTTCACTCCCCAGGGAGTGACTTCCTGCAGCCCTCTCCTCCATGCTGTTTAATTCCCCTACCTTGTGGGGAATGCACCCCCCCCCCCTTAGTCTGGGCTGGGTCCTGGGGCCACCATCTAACCCTGTTTGTAAACTGAGCAGTAGTTGTAGAAATCAAGGGGCTGTTCTGATAGACCATCAAATGATGTCACCTCCCAACTGCCGGTGCAACTGTTACTGTTCTGTGTAGTTGTTGTTGGACGAGATGTTATCAACTCACCTCTTCCTGTTTTTCTTTCCCCAAATCTCACAAAACCCCAACTCCCCCCAATTCGGTGCTAGAGGGTGAAGGTGAGCACTCCTACCTTGCACATGCATGATTCAGACATTCGTGTTGTTACTTTCACCTCCTGCATGGTCTCTTGGCACGGCCTGAAATCTTGGGTGTTTACAAGCATCGTTTTCTCAAATGCTTGAGCTTACGTTGTTAACTGACTCATGTATTTTGTATAGTGTGACTCACTTAGTCTTTGTAATTGGTTTTCTGTGTGCGCTTTGAACATGCCGGATGTCTGCACTTCATGTAGACGTGTCACCAATTTTCCTGTTCCAAAATGCTAACTGTGTCGATTGTAGTGTTGATATAGCCATGTTGGTCCCAGGATATTAGAGAGACAAGGTGGGGGAGGTAATACCTTGTATTGGACCAACTTCTGTTGGTCAGAGAGACAAGCTTTTGAGCTTGCACAGAGCTGTTCTTCAGTAGACTGTTGTCTAAACAACCTTGGTGATACCACCTAGTACAAGGCACAAGTCAGCAAAAGCTTAGCACTTAGCACATGCTTAGTTTTAAGCACGCGCTTATATCATCCCTGTTGAGTAAAGCATTTACACATGGGCTTAAGTCCCATTGACCTTACAATAGAAGGTAAGCGTGTACTTAATTTGTTCTCAATGTGACTTCCATGCACTGCAACAGGAGAGAGGCTCCGTTTTCACTGCAGAGTTAGCTCGAGCTAGCTACGCTCAAGTTACTCCTCTAGAGTTGTCCTAGTTCTGGCGAGAGTCGGCCACCATGTGAAATAACACCCACTGGTTCTGCACTTGCTTGTGCGAACTTGGAACGGGGTGCAAGAATCCTGCATCTGGATTGGCTATCCGCTGCCTGATTGACAGATGAAGGGGGTTTGCCCATTGGTCCATACTGGTGTCTCCATATTACAGAGATCAATTAATGATATGACGTATGTGTGTGTGCACCCACCTCCTGTCCCAGGCTGGCTGACCCAGGGCCCGACTGTGGGGGGGTGGGGGGGAGCACCCACCATTTCCACACTCCCTACCCCGATAGCTATGGGCACTCGGCACTTCTGGAGCAGTGCTGTGGCTGGTCTGTGTCGGTGAGGTTTAAAGGAGATCTGCTGTGTGCCTTGCAGGAATTACGGGATAAAAATGATGAGCTACAGATCGAGGTAGAAAAGCTGCATTCCCAGCTGCAGGAGAGCCAGTACCGCAGGGCCTGGCGTAAAATGAAGGAGAATAAGTCGGGAGGAAGACTGCTACCTGCTGGTAACATTGCTGAATTGCAGGGAGGGGGGGAGACACACTATCGTACGTAAACTGCTCAGAGGGCAAAAGGTCCAGGAAGATCAGAGTTACGCTGAGATTGCCCCTTAGTTCAGCATGTTACACTTGAACCTTGCAGCACACGTGGCATATAACATCACTCTGTTTCCTGGCCCTATGGCTGAGTATCAGATAAGCTACAGGGTTCCCACTAGAACAAGCTGAGGTCGGGGGAGATTGAGATTTACAGAGCTGACCGGGAGACTCCATTGAAACAATCAGGAGTTGTGTGGCTAAATCCCTCTGTTGGCTTTGAAAACCTCAGCTGTACGCTGTTTCTCTGACTGTCAGAGCACGAGCCAGGCTCACGGGGCTACTTCCACAAGCACTTTGCACAGAGACCTGCAGGTTCAGATGATGCTGTGCTGGAAGATTGGGCACGTACCTAGTGAATGATTGCTTACAGGGGTATAATACCTCAGGGTATGTCTGTCCTGCAATCACAGGGCTGCAATCACAGTGCGTGACTGCGCACTTAAGTAGACATACCTGAGCGAACCAGACTAAAGCTAGTTCGGGTCCAGGAGCGGAAGTCGGCATGGGCTAGTGGCCTGAATAATTACCCATGGATCCAGGCAGCTTGCTGTGGTGTCACTGCTCTGGTAGCACCACTAGCTGAACTGATGCTAGCTCAGGGATGTCTGTGTGAGCTGCAGTCACCCCTGCCTCTGGCCGCAACGCAGTGGGAGAGGGACCGTTCCGGGTGGGATTGTACACTGGGGTTTTTTGCTGTGCAGCGAGTTTGGCAGATTGGACTAAAATTCCTTCAGAAGTTTGTGTGTTTTTAAAAGTAAGCCCTTTTCTAAACGAAATGATGCATTTCACTGAATGCCTCCTTTCCCGTCCCCTCCCGCACCGCACCAAAGCTACTCAAACACGTTAGACCCCGTGGTGAATGGGGGAATCCTGCCAGCTAGCGCTGGACGCATGGAGTGACTCCAGGGGGGCATTCAGCCCTCAATGTTTGGCTAGCCCAGCCTCGAGCACCTTCGGTGAGTTAGTTCATGGTCTGATGGACCTCGCTGCCAGAGGAGTGTCTCTTGTCCAGAGGGGCTGGAACTAGGGGTGCTGGGGGGGCTGCCGCACCCCCTGGCTTGAAGTGGTTTCCATCATACACAGGGTTTACAGTTTGGTTCAATGGCTTTCAGCACCCCCACTGTACACACTGCTCCAGCCCCCTGCTCTCGTCTTTAATCCTCGTTAGTTTCAGGGTTGGGGGGCTTCAGATAAGCCCCGTATTTACTTGCATGAAAACAGATCAGATGCCGTTAATCTTAGTTTGTTTCTAAGGTCGAGAGCTGCCAAAACTGGGGTGGGTGGGGAACGCGGAGTCTAATCTTCGTGGCAGTGCTCAGCATGGAGCAGATGCCGATAGCAGACTGTTAGAAACCCCTAACAGCGGTCTCCGTTCTGAGGTCAGACCCATTCTGTGGAGAAGGGCGAATTCCAAGATGATCCATGGGCTAGGCTATGAGGCTGGCCCATGGCAGGACTCCCGTGTCATCGGGAGCTCTGGACTGAGAGCCAGTGGCATGTGTGGCCCTTAGGGAGTACCTGGAGCTTTCTGTCGCGGAGGACTTGGTTGGTACCTGATTGTCATGCCCAGCGCCACCCAGGGGAAGAGATCCTCATTTCAGGCCGGGGTTGTTTCTGCCCCTTGAGTCTCTTCTTCCCTTCTCCATGTCTGTCCTTCTTGTCTGTGCGTGTCTCCATGTGTCTCCCTTGGCATTTCCTTCCCTGCATCGAGGCCCTGTATGCACTCCCACCCAATCCCCTTGTGACATTACCCAGAGTGCAGTCTGAACAGCTGTGTCCCCTCAAGTCTCCAGCCTGGGGTGCCTTTTTACACTGCTTCACTGGGAGGGCAGCCCTGCTGGCCTGCTCGCACTCAGCCTCCAGCATGTACGTTACTCCCAGCCGAATTCCATCAATGCTCCGGCCAGCCACTCATGAATTACATTCTAGGGTGACACCAGCAAACTCCCAGTCTCAGACTTTCCCCCAGAAATGGGTGTCTTGTACTGCCCCGCTCTCTACTGGACAACACAAGCTGATGGAAAGTCCGTCATTTTATTAATAAAAAATTATATGCACCAGCCCTTGAATGGAGTGTCCCAAACACTTCAATCCAAACACAGAAGATAGATTTTAAGTGATTACAAGTAATGAGACATAAAAGTCAGAATTGGTTACAAAGAAATAAAAGGTAAAACACAAATTAACACCTAACTTAACCCGCTAAGTGATTTCAAAGCAAAAGTCTCTCTCGCCACATGTTATAGCAGTCTGAGTGGCTGAATTCCTTTCTGCCGGGATCCCTCCCCAGTCCAATGCTGCCTCCTTTGTCCTTCAAGTGCTGTCGATGCTGTGAGTAGAGATGAAGGGAGAGGTGATTTGGGGTGTCTGTTCCCCGTTCTTTATACTTTTTCCTCTTCTTTGAGAATCATCTCCAGCTGGGGTTCAGGAGTCAGAAAGTCTGTGGGAACCTCCAGCTGTTTCCTTGCCAAGATGTAAATTTCTCACTCACACCCTTTTTCCTGCCAAAGCATGGCCACTTAACCAGATGATGGTCCATTTGATTTCATTGACACCTGACTAAGGCATCAGTTTGCCTTTTGTCTCTGAGGAACTGGTTTCTGGCTGCTTCCCCAGGTTTGGAATACATCTTAATAACATCAGACAGTAGAATCTTATAACTTTGCATACAATGTTGCCACACATATTTGACCAGGACAACGATGATCAGCAAATCATGAGTTTTCAAATGATACCTTACAAGGCATGATTTGAACAAAATTTATCATACCCTTGAAAAAGGGGTGAATGTAGGGTACAGCCTGTCACATCCAGCCACTAAAACAATGAGCAATTAAATAGTTAATAATGACATTTTAAATGTCACCGCTGGCCTTTAGAACTGACACCTTGGTGAGATTTAATAGGGAGCCAAGGAAGTCACACCTCACGGCCATGGTTTCAGTCTGCGTGCAGACTCAGGCAGACGGCGCTGCCTTGGTTGTATCTGGAGCGTTTTTTCGGCAACCAAGCAGGCTGGAGACTCTTGGTTAATGACAGCTAGGATTCTGTGTGATCTGGATGCACCAAGTGGGCCATGTAAATCCATCACGTAGGTTGGATGTTGGGCTCCTCAGCTCTAAAGGCATGTACAGGCACCACTTGTATGTCTTCCTTTTGTTACACTGAGTCATCAGAAAAAATAACAAGGAATCCTCATGGCACCTTAGAGACTAACAAATGTATTTGGGTATAAGCTTTCGTGGGCTAATACCCACTTCATCAGATGCATGGAGTGGAAAATACAGTAAGAAGAATATATATTATAGCACATGAAAAGATGGGAGTTGCCTTACCAAGTGGGGGGTCAGTGCTAACGAGCCAATTCAGTTAAGGGGGAAGGGCCTATTCTCAACAGTTGACAAGAAGGGGTGAATACCAAGGGAGGGGAAGTGACTTTTGTAGTGCTAACGAGGCCAATGCAGTCAAGGCAGCTCATTTCCAGCAGTTGACAAGAAGGTGTGAGTATCAGCAGAGGGAAAATTACTTTTTGTAGTGAGTCATCAGAGACGCTTAATAACTCTGTCCTTTCTTCCCCTTGCTTTTAAGACGAGACCCAGAGAGGAGATCAGTCCCTTTTGGTGAGCCGGCGGTTATCGGCTGCAGGCAAAACCGGTAAGGAGAGCAGTCGGCAGCTGTATGTGCACATACGCACACGTGGGTTTCTCTAAAGAGGGCTGTGATCGTACCTGGTGTTTACATGGAGAGTAAACGCATTGAACTGGTGCCACGTTTCTGCACCGACGTGCTTCAAATGGAACTCTGTCTCCTTAAATAATGTCTGCAGCGTTCCCAAGGAAACCGGCGCGCTCTGAGCTTGGGAGTGGCTTGCATTGTTGGGTGGTTGTTTTTTCTGGAGCCAATTGCCCTGGTTCAGTCTCGCTTCTCCTTGGAAAAGAGATGGGGGGGAATTTGGGAGGCTGTATAAGCTGCCATTCATGGTGCTAACTCCCCATATGTCTGGCTACTGACTAGTGGTTTGACAGCATCCCCTGCCACCTCCGTGGCCTTTGGTTGCTGCTTTTGTGGCATAGCTGGGCAGTTCGTCTTCGGAGACTGCTCCTGCTGGAGGTTCCCCTGATCGAGAGCTATGGGGCTACTCCACATGCAGGTAGGTGGATCCTGCTGGGTCACATTGTACTGCAGCAGCAGGACTGTCCCTGGCACCTCCATTATTTCTTCACCCACCACTGACGCTGCATTAGGTGGCTCCATTCTCTTGTAGCAGGGGAGCTGTGGCAGCCCCCTGGGGGGACAAGAAGTAGAGAGTTTATACTTGGGCTGTGGAGCGGGTCTCTCCAAAGCTGCCTCCATCACCAGCACCTCATTCGCACCCAGGACAAGCTGTGTACTAGTTCTTTGTTCTTCGGGGGAGCTGTGGGCTGTCAGGTGTTTTGAGCACAGCATGTGACTGAGGATTCTGCTTTGTTGAGCGCCCACTAACCCACCACTTTGAAGTTAACATTCGGTTTCCTATGCATATGCAGGTAATCTAGTTACACTGATTTTCATAAGGGAACTGCCGGTCATTCATTATAATGGATAGATAAACTGAAGACAATAATGATATTATTAGTTTCCTGCAGTGTCTGACATCTTTGAACTTAAGGTTAACTGAACAGAGTCACATATGTAATGTAAGGCAATTAAGACACGAAGAGGATTTAGCATCTAGAAGCTAATTTGGTTACGTTGGTAAACTTCTAACAGGACTCGGTACACAAGACAAACACATTTAGCATCTACCCTTGATTTCTGTTACTGAAAAGGAATGGGTTAGTGATGCTCGTCAGTACATCTTTTTGATATTCACACACAAGTGAATTGTCCTGCTTACAACTGCAGTGCTCCTTGTTAAGCTGTTATGGGTCCGATGCAGGTTGGCTGGTTTGCCAGTGTAATGGTGGGGTGCAGAGCGATCTTCAGTTCTGCACTCGTGGGACCCTTTCAAAAAGCTGTTTTCTTTTCAGGCGTCCTTTTTGTAGAAGCAGATGCCTGTGCAGTGAGTATAGAAACCGAACTCATGATAGAGCAGCTGAAAGAGCAACTTCAGGACCTGAAAATACAACTGGAAACCAAGGTGATGGGGGGAGAGGGGCCCTGGGGAACTTACAAACGCTGTGGCAGAGCAGTGTGGCTATTTCCTGTCTGCATTCGGGTGACTCGGTGCTCTTCAACTTTGCACCACAGCTCTCCTAGAGGGAACGGAGCTCCTGACTCGTGTGGTTAAGGTGTGGGAATTGGGGAGTACAGCCTCAGCCTTGTTGCTCCCTGGGGTCCCTGTGTTATAGGAAGGTGGGGCCAGAGAGATGGGTCTTCATATGCCCAGACTCTGTGCCCCCTGTGCTGCTCCTGCATCTGTGCTTGTCCTCTCAGATCTGGGCCATGGATGGTTCTCTAGGGGGTGCTGGCTCTGTTTGTGATGGTACCAGGGAGTAGTCTGTGTGCCTTCCCGCGCACATCCCGGGGTACACAGGAAGGGCGGCACACTACGTGGACGTCTTGGCTGGCAGCAGGAGTCGAAGCCACAGCTGGCTGTGTGGCTTAGGAAAGACTTGTAAAGGGTTTTGTTCATTTGCAAGGGCATGTCCTGTTGCACCAGCCAGCCCAGAGGAAACGCCTGCAGATTGGACACGCTTTATTCAAGAGACCATAACAAACACAGCTCCTTGTCGTTCCCCTCCTCTGGGATTTAAGAGGGATTCCAGGCGTGGTTCTTGCGCTCTGCGAGGGTTCTAGATTCTCTGCCCTGTGTCATGCCCCTAGTCCTACTCGCAGTGAAAGAGGGGTTGGTTCCCATTCAGTTGGAAGGAGAAGTAGCAAAAGAATTCTGTGAACCCCTCTGTGCTTGCCAGAGTCACGGCTCCAGTTCACAGCTATTCAGACTCCATTGGACTCATTTTCACCGTTTCCAACGGGATCGTTGCCTTGTGGGCTCCTGATGGGCCTGTGGCGCTGCTGAAGAAGGCACACACACGCTATAGTGCTGTCCTAACCTTGGGGAGTCCTGGCGGTAAATAGGAACAAGATTTTTCAAAGCAATTTACGGAGACTTGGATGCCTGAATTCTGTTGATGCTCATGGGAGCTGTGAGTCCAAATCCCTTGGGCAGCTTTGTAAATCAGCCCTGGTGTCTTGTCTCAGATCAGGTGTATTTCACTGACCTCGGTGGGCTTTGGGGTCAGGCCCAGAGTGAGCAATAAGGAAGGTCGTGCTTGGCTCCTGTGTGGATGCTCATGGGGTGGAAGGTGCTCGGTTCCTCCTTACCCATGTGACTCCACGGAGGGGCAGGCACATGCTTCCCTGGTTGTGAAGATGTCAGAATTATTCTAAAAGCAAGAATACAGCTCTGCTTTCATGGTAACCCCCTAAAATGTTTAACTGAAATAATAAATCCTATTGCTTTACGTCGTCCACTAGCTTTAATAGAAACACTGCAGGATTCCTCCAGGAGAGATTTTAAACTCCGAAGGGACCATTGTGGATCATTTAATCTGACCTCCTGGATATCGCAGGCAATTGCATTAGAATGTTTTAACCTAGGCTAATGGAGGCCAGAGATCTTTGCAAACACTTCCTGTTCAAGCTGTGATGCTATCAATGTACAGCTCCTAGCGGAGTGCAGGAAAGTGTGCTCAGGACTGCCTCGCTAACACAGAACTATTTTTCCTCTTGCAGGTAAATTACTATGAGAGGGAAATTGAGTTAATGAAAAGAAACTTTGAGAAGGAAAGGAAGGACATTGAGCAAGGCTTTAAGATGGAGGTCAGCGAGTTAGAAGAGCAGAAAGGTGACCTGGAAGAGCTCAAAGTGAAATACCAAGAGGTAATTGATGGCTTGAAAGACCAGCTCCATAAATCCACTCTCAGTCAGGAGCTTGAGAAGAGGTTTGAGAAGGAGAGGTCAGAAATGGAACAATACTATGCCAAAGAGATTTGCAACCTGGGACAGCGGCTGGCTCAGGAAAGAGACAAGCTGGAAGAAGAAATGAAGATGCAGCACAAGAACGAGCTCCAGTTAATGAGGTCTGACACCCTTTTCTTTCCAGAGCGCAAGTGCATAATCATACAAGAGATTGGGAATGGATCCCAGCTCAGTTCTGCTCTCCTCCGTTCAAGCTCTTGTCATAGAGCAGGCTTATGGGATTGCAAGAGGTGGGGCATTATGCATTTGGCTCGGAGAGGTTTCCTAATTTTGCAAGCAAGTCAGGACAGTGTAGCAGTCTGTGGATCTAGTTTAAAGCTCCCTTATGTGAGCATTTCAATGTCTAGGCTCTCGGAAGGTTCCCTGACACTGATGGTTCTCCCTGATGAACGCAGAGTGTCTAGCATGTCCAGACACGGAGGGACATGAACGAGTTCAGCTCTCACCAGCATCTTCATTCTGGCTGCTTCAGCAAACCTGCCTGCCCTTAGACTGATCTACAGGCAGCAAAAGTGGGTTTCATTTCTCTTAATTGGCCAACCAAGGAATTGAGGAAAGTAAGGGCTTTGTTCCACATTTCGGTCTCCTACCTGCCCCCAACCAGGCTGCTTTTCGTTAGCTGTCAATTTGTTTTGCATGACAGCTTATTCTTTGCACATACATGTAACAAAGTGTGTGTGGGGGGAGACTCTCATGCTTCTTAAATGGAATCAGTTGTGAAAAATCCAGTAGCCATTGTCTGCCCCTCTGCTGGTTCATCTGTCCTCTCCCATCACTCCCCAGCTCTGCCCCGGGCTTTGCTCAAACCTCTTGCTCTGTTGGTCCCTTTGTCTTCTCACATTCTGCACGGCTCCTTGTCTGGAATAGACTCCAGGCTCAGGAATGGGGCGTGTGCAGGATTTGGTGTAAAAGAACAGACCAGCAAAGCCCGAGTTGGGCAACTGGCAGTGAAGGATGGTCTGGGATTAAAGAGTGTGAGTGGCACTACTCTCATGCCTGGCTTGGGTGAGCGTAGGTAGGTCGCTTCGAACTCCCTGTGTTGTGATCTCCCCAAATGGCGACTGTTTAATATTTGCATTATAATAAAGTAGGTGTGGCAAGCCGGTCAATTGACCAGTCAAATAATATCAATTGACCACCTACTATTTGAGCCCAGTCAAGTATTCCAGCAAAAATGCCCGGAGGTAGGCGGCAGCCTGGCTTTCTGATGGCCCATGGTGCCGTTCTTTCATTTATTAGAGCTACATTTCATTGTTTTTTTGCATTTTTCTGAGTTACAATAACTCAGGTAGGTCCCCTTTGATTGTACAGTCATTAGGCATAAGTATCGATCCGAGGCTAAGCTTATTGGAGGCTTTTTGTTACTGTCCTAAAAAATTACTGCTCTAAAATATTTGACCATTATTTGGCCAGTCAAACGGCCAATTATTTTTGGACTGGTCAAACGCCCAACCCTACTGTCGATGCCTGGTGCCTCGGTGGGCTAGGCACCGGACAGACACACAGGCTACTACAGGTCCCCGAATAACAATTTCTTTGTGTGCAGAATGGAGCTGCACAGGGTCTCGGAAGATAACGCTTTGCTGAGAAATAAACTCGGGAGATTTCAGGAGGATGTGGAAGAAGCAAGTAATAAACAAAGGTAAGAAAAGAGCCCACTAACATTCAGCAGTTTGCCAAAGATGTTCGTCTGAGTTCCTTAAAAGCGAAAGCCTCTGTCAGAAATGGAACATACCTGAGCCCGTTGTCTGAACCAGAATCCACCAGAAACCGATAATTCAGTGCAAAAAAACCTAACTGGATGCAAGACAGCAATGCAGATCTGTCTTCGAGAGGCTGCTTTGAGCTCAGAGTTTCAGTTGCTGTCCGGTTGTGAAGTCAGCTCAGTCATTGAGTTCTGGCTGGTTCCACACTTCAGAGTGCCATGGGGCAGGGTTTGGGGTAGGAGAGAATTGGTGATACTGCTTCTGGCCCAACCCGACCTTCTGGGAAAGATCTGACCAGCTTCCAACACAGGCAGTGGGCTGCAGGTTCTCTGAGCAAAGAACGCAAAGCCAAGTGTAAGCCATGACTTTTGGGTGCCCAACTTGATTCCCTGACTTTCAGAGGGCAACTGCTTGGCACCCTCTGAAAATCAGGTCCCTTTAAGATGTGTCCAGCTGGGCACCTAAAATCACTAGTCAGGTTTGAAAGTCTTGGCCTAAATTGCTAGTGCAATGTTACGTTGTTAGCCTTGGGCTAATGCTGGCATGATTACTCAGATTAGAATAACCATTCTCTTTCTTTTCATCCAAACCAGTGTTGTCATGGTGTTCATTCTGCGCCTGGGAAGGTACTTCTACAAAAAGAGGTCCATGCTTTGTAATGATATGTGTTTCTCCTTCCAACAGGAAACAAATTGAGGAATTGCAAAGAGAGAAGGAGATGGCGCTATCTGAGACAGAAGAGTTAAATCAATTGGTAAGAACCTACTAATGCTAAATGGCACTTAATTAGCCCTTCTGCTTAAGGATTTAATGAGGCAAGGAGGGGCAGAGAAGGCGCATCCTGTGTGTAACATGCAAGGGTTTTTGAGCAAACACTTGAATCTGTGCATTAATGAACTTGTCACGGGACTCGCCCGGCTGACAGTTTCAAAGCAGGCTGGGGGGTTTAGGACACCCAGGTCCCACTTATTTTAATGGGAATCAGGCACCCAAGTCCTTTAGGCGACTTTGAGCATTTCAGGAGAGCTGGATGCGAAATGTTTTTCATGTCTCAAATCTTTTAGAGTGTGTGAAATTTCTTCCCATCTCAAATAGGGATGAAAAGTCAATCTCCAGTACCAGTGAGCCAATAAATACATTCTGTTTGAAATATTTCATTTAGATTTCAACCTTTTGCTCTTTTGTAACCTTGTTCAGCCTAATTAGCTTACATCTGGAATTGAAAAGTCATTTCCAATGGAAAACTGGATTATTTTTCATTTAACAAATGTCAAAAGGAAACATTTTGGCAACTGTGACTTTTTTCAGTGTTCTCGGAGTCAAATGACGTTGGCTGGAGGAGCATGATGAACGTACACGAGCCAGGGCAGGGTTAAGGCTCAGCAGATCCGGGCTCGAAGGGGAGTTTTAAACCATTTGAAAGGGGCAATTCCCAACTTTCCAATGCGACGCTCAGGATCTAGCTTTAGTGCTGCTATGCGCTGAGCTGGAGGCCTTTTAAAATCACCGTGCTGGGAGTTAGAACAATTATGGCCAAGATTTTCAAAAGCAAGTAATAATTGTGGGTTCACTAGCTGAGGCCCCATAAAAGGAGCTGGATATTCAGAAAGCGTTGAGCCACCTGCTTTCGAAAAGTCACGTCTCTGCTAAAGTGCCTCAAAATGAGGACCCCAAGATCACTAATCACTTCACATTTTGGCTTGGTTTTTTCCCCTGTCTCCCTCTGAGACTTGTGGATTCACAGCTAAGACCTTTGGATATGTAGAGAGAATGATGCATAATTAGCTGCTAACCAACACTGGAGCATGCTCATAGACCAGCGTTGGGGGTAAAATACAGTGTGTGTTTGTTGAGGTGATCGGAATAGCCTGCTAGGCACTGTCAGGTGTGCTCTCTAGCTTCTTCGCATCCAACCATCTGTAATGGCTCCATAGCCCAAATGAGGATCGGGTTTTCAGTTAAGTACGGGGGTTAGATGCCATTGCTGGAGATGAAAACAAACGTGCGTTATCCCCAGAATGACCGCCCTTGTTCTAAGGCATTCACTTCCTGCAGAGCTACTGTGTATGGCTTCTCTTGGGGGAGGGTCGGCCTGCACTCTCTCGACACGCCCCCCCACCACACTTCGCCGGGGCAGCTAGCGTGTGAACGAGTTGCCGCCATTGTGAAAGGGGGTTGTCTTGGGACACTTTAATTCCGACGGTGTAAAGACACCCAGGTGAATCCGTGTGAATCCATCACCAATGTCCACATCCTCTTCTGTGCACGGCCCCAACCTGCCCCTTCAGAACAAGACATACAAGCAGGAGATCTGCCAGCTCAGTGCCAGGACCCTGCAGCTGAGTCGCCAGCTGTCGGAGCTCCGCCTCCGGAGTGAGACCGACCACAGCACGATCCAGCTGCTGAACCAGAGACTGGCCCAGACGGTGAGCCAGAAAGAAGAGGAAGCTGCTGTTGCCAAGCAACTGCAAGAGACATCAAGTAAACTGGAGCTGGAGTTTGGGCAGCATCAGTCAGCATGGCAGCGAGAGAGGGAGCTGCTCCAGCAGCGGCTCAGGGAGTCCAGAGAGAAGGTGAGCTCTCAGCGGCGTGTGAAAGCCACAGCCTGGGTGCTGTGCAGTACTGAAGGGGTGGGTGGGTGTGTGTGTGTGGTGCGTAGGGAAAGAAGCAAACTGCACTAGTCTGTGATGCCTGCCTGGGTCTCTTCGAAAGGGATTTGCCGTGCTACTAGCGAGGGGTGTCTGGCCCTGCCTGGCCACAGCTGCCTAGCGTGCTACAAGCCTATGGCTGCTCCGTGGGGTTACGTTCGCAGTTCCCTGCGTGGACACGACAGCCCCGCGGGCAGTTCGGCCTGTTGTCTCTGGGGCTGGCGAGCGGGATTGACACAAGCCCCCAGCCTTGGGCTAACTCTGCGCCCATTGCAGTCACCGGGGAGTTTAGTCCCTGCTAGGCCAAGGCTGAAGGCTTTAAGAATCCCAGCTGGCGGGTCTGTGCATGACGTTGCAGCGCGCCAGGCTGAGGGGTGTGCCACGACGCGGGCACCTTGTGACCACGAGGAGGGCGCGGGGCTTCGTTCACGTCCACGGAACCGAGAGCAGGAACCCAAGAAATAGCCTGGTGTGCGGGGTTCCACCCTCCCCCCCTTTGCCTAACAGGTCAGCCAGGTGCAGGAGCTGGAGGTGGAACTGGAACGTGTGACGCAGGAGTGCCAGACGCTGCGGCTAATGGCAGCACAGTTCAGGGAGGAGCTGGAGGAAAGCCAGGATCAGGTACGGACTTGATGCAGCTGCAGGCGGGGCTGGATGGTGGCTGGTCCTTGGCTGCAGGTGGGGAGAGGCCTGGGTGCAAGGAACCAGCTATAATCGCAGTACCTGTTCCCTGCTAGCAACCCCTGTGGTACAAGCCCCCCCTAAAGGGGTGTGACCACTGGGGGGGCGCTGGCTCCTGTTGGCAGGGAACTGCTCCAACTGGGGGGGGAGGTCAGCGACAACTGCCAGGTGTTGGGAGAAGCCCCCTCCCTCCTGGGGACGAGAATCGGAGGAGATAATGCACGATGTGCAGGCAGCCCCCAACTCCTGGGTGCTCTAGGACGTGTGGCTAAACACCTGAGAGATAAGGGCCCAATAGTTATAACTTGGAGCAGGAGAACGACAAAACTGGCAAACACGGTCACCTGGCGCCCTCCTCCCACATGATGGATCGCTCTGGGGTGAACTCCCCAGGCACCCACGGCCTTCCGCTCCATGGGCATCCTCCAGCCATCTCTGAACCCAGCCCGTCTTGGCTCACAGACAGAGGAACCAGCCTCAGTCTCAGAACAGATCAACAAGAGCCCACTTCTCCAGCCACGGCTCCCAGCGTGCACTGGGCCTCTCCTTAGCGTGACTGTAGGCCCTTCCCAGCGTGTCAGGGTCTCAGTTCCCTGGTCACAGGCCTTACACCTGTTACTTATGGTCTCTTGTAGGCAGGCCTGCTGCGTCAGTTCTGCTCTTGTGACAGACAACAGGGCTGGGAGAGAGCGACCTAGTCTCCCTCCCTGCAGCCTGAGTGGCGCGTTTCTAGAGCTGCTCTCTCAGCCCAGGAGCGGGTAGTTCCGCTGATTAACAACATACAGCGGGACCAGCCACGTCTGACAGCGTCGCATTGATGTTCCGTCTTCTCGAGGAAGCCAGTGGCTAATGTCCTTCTGGTTGTCTGTACGTGAGCATTGAAATAGCCAATGGAGTCCCCTGAGCAGCCTTTCTGGGCTCGGTGGCCTCACCCTGCACCATAGCTCAGGCACTAATCTCCGTAGGTTACACTGCCACCTTACAACAGGAGTCCGTCCAGTTCTCACTGCACCAGCGCCCGGAATGAGCACTGAGCCTCTTTCTGCCCTCAGCACTGTGGGTTAGCTGGGAGCGCCCGTAAATCTCCATCCCTTGTGATGCTGTTGTGTCTTCCGCTGTGAAATGGTGCCTCAGTTTCACTTTTCTCTTGTGCTGTAGTTATTAGAAGCCAACACAAGACTGAGCCTGACCCAGTCTCAGCACGGGCAGGAGCTGCAGCAGCTAAAGGACCAGCTGGAAAGCTCAGTCTCCAGGAACTGTATCGCCCAGCTGCAAAGGAGGTGGGCAGAAGAACAGCGGAAAGTTCAGCAGCTACAAGACAATCTCAGCTTCCAGGCTGAGCAGGCGAGCAGGCAACTGGCCACCTTTCAGGTAAGAAGTGGGGGCAGAGATTTCTCATCAGCAAAGGCAATGGGACCCAGTGGAGAGGCCGCTGGCCTGGGACTTGAGATCTGGGGTCTGTTCCTGGCTCTTGGGTGACCGTGGGCAAGTCACTTCCCCGCTCTGTGCCTCAGTTTCCCCTATCTGATGAATGAGGATGATGAGACTTCGCTGCCTTTGTAAGGTGCTTTGAGATCTGTGGCGAAAAGGGCAATGTAAGAGCTCAGTCATGGGACGTACCATTAATCTTAAAAATCTAACACAAAGCACAATCCATTGTGTTAATTCAAACTCCCTGAGTGCAGCCTTTTCATTGCGCTAACCCCCAAACGCTGGGAAACAAACCTTTGCATTCAGACTGCCCGCACTGCTGAGCTTCATCCCGCGCCCAGGAACAGGAGTCGCCGTGGTGAGAGGCCGTACGTCTGTTTGTGTTCACAAGGGGGAAAGCCAGAGGCTGTGGCGTGGGGAGCTAGTGCTGGGTGGGACACAGGAGTGACATGTGCCTGGTGACCCCTGCTACTAAGCCAGTGGGCAGTCGGGCTGGTCTCAGGGTGTGTCGCTTCAGGCCCGGTTTCAAAATGTTCTCATTAAATCAGAGCAAAATAAACGTGAAAAGAATGAAAAGCCAGCCCAGCAGATAATGCCAGCAATGGAAATTGAACCCAGGAAAACGTCAAAACAGAGCTTCCCAGGTCACGGTCCCTGCCTTTGGGGAAGGAGTCTCCACTCAAAAGCAATTGCTTTTAAAGACATTGCTGTAAAGTTCCCCCTGCATCCTGTGGAAGCAGAGAAAGAACTGACAGAAAGGGAATGCAATGCATGACAGTTCTTTCTGTGCTTCCACAATCCTTTATAGGTTTTGTGCTAATCCCTAAGAGCTGCCACATAAAACCCATTCAGTCCCGTCTCTGCCACGTCATTTAATGTTTGGGCTTGTCTACACTTACAAGGCTCCAGTGGAGACGCTCCCTATGCCAGTGGGAGGGCACGTCCCCTACCTCCCCAAGAGGTGGGAGCTGGATCGACGGGAGAATGGATGTCTGCACTGGGGGTTAGTTCAGGTTAACTGCACCCCTCAGGGGTGTGGATCGTTCGCACCCCTAAGCAACGTGGTTATACTGATCTAATTTCCTAGCCTAGACCAGGCCTTATTATCCCTCATTTCTAAGGACCCGTCGGGGATCGTGGCCCCATTGTACTAGGCATAGGCGCTGACTCCGTGGGTGCTCCAGGGCTGGAGCACCCACAGGGAAAAATTAGTGGGTGCTGTGCACCCACTGGCAGCCAAGCTCCCCTTCCGTCCCACCCCACCTGCTCCTCCCCCCCCGAGCGTGCCGCGTCCCCACTCCTCCGCCTACCTCCCAGCGCTTCCTGCCTGGCCGCCACCAAACAGCTGTTTGGCAGCGTTACTATGCTGGGGTGGGGGAAGCGGGAATGTGGCGCTCTCAGGTGAGGAGGTGGGGAAGGGGCGGGGCCGGGGGTGTCGAGCACCCACGTGAAAGAGGGGAAGTCGGCGCCTACAGTACTAGGTGTTGTATGTGCAAATACAAACAATCCCTGCCTCTGAGAACTCGCCTGCTGGGGTTTAGACTGTGTGTAGAGGGGAATGAGCTCGCTCCTGGGGGAGGAGGAAGGGAAGGACGAGGGAGCAGCAGACAGGGGTGTTTGCATTAGCAGTCACAGGGGGCCGCCAGTTCAGCTAGTGCCCGACAGGAGCGATGGCGAATGGAATCCGTGTCCGGCACGCATGGTGCTGGGTGTGGCTCCCCGGTGAGTCTGGGGTGGTTTGGGGCCGAGGCCGGATGTGCCTTTGTCACCGTGCATTGCAGGAGGAACACGAGAGGCTGCTCAGCACGATGGAGGAGAGGACGGAGGAGCTGGAACGGGACGTGAGGAACATGCAGAGGATGCTACAGGAGAAGGTGACCCAGCTCCAGGAGCAGGTCAGTGATAGAGGGGCCTGCTGTCGGCCCAGATCAGACCCCCTCCCCCAAGTGGTGCCAGGCTGGGTGCTCACAGGATGAATCTCTGCGCCCCTCTGCAGCACTGGTCCCCTCCCCTCCGGCCCGCTGCCGCAGGTCTCTGCTAGGCTGGTGGGTGCAGGGGTCAGAGACAGCTATATCCCATATATCGCAGCTCTCCCCGCGTCCTCGGGAGCCATCGCAGCCAGAGTAGGGGGCCTTGCCCGTGTTCCACCAGACCACACAACTGGCCTCTGCAGGACGGGGGACCAAGGTCAGTTTGGGGTTAGCTGAGAGTGGGCCATGGGTCCGTGTTCGGAGTCACAGAAGTGTCGGGCTGGAAGGAACCTCGAGCGCTCAGCTAGTGCAGCTCCCTGCGCTGAGGTAGGACCAAGTAAACCCAGACCCTCCCTGACAGGGGTTCGTGCAACCTCCAGTGACGGGAATGCCACAGCCTCCCTCGGAAGCCGGTTCCAGAGCTTCACTCCCTGAGAGTTAAAAAGTTTTTCCTAATCTCTAACCTAGATCTCCCTTGGTGCAGATTAAACCCATTACATCTTGTCCTAATTCAGTGGCCATGGAGAAGAACTGATCACTGTCCTCTTTAGAACAGCTCTTCACGGATTTGCACGCTGTCATGTCTCCCCCTCCCACCCCATCTTCTTTTCTCACGATTAAACGGGCCCAGTTTTTTTAACCTTCCCTCATAGGTCAGATTTTCTAAACCCTTGACTATTTTTGTTGCTCTCCTCTGCACGCTTTCCAATTTATCCACCTCCTTCCTAAAGTACGGCACCAGGACTGGACACAGTGCTCCAGATGAGGCCTCCCCAGGGCCGAGTACAGCAGGACAGTTACCTCCCGTGTCTTACATACAGCACTCTTGCGAATACACCCCCGAATGATATTCGCCTTTCTCGCAGCTGGATCGCATTGTTGACTCTCATTCAAATTGTGATCCACTGTAAAAACCCCAGATTGTTTTCAGCAGCACTACCACCTAGCCAGTGATCCTCCATTCGTAGCTGTGATTTGAGTTTTCCTTTCTAAGTGCAGTACTTTGCACTTGTCTTTATTGAATTTCATCTTGTTGGTATCTGACCAATTCTCGAATTTATCAAGGTCATTGTGAATTCCAGTCCTGTCCTCCAACGTGCTGGCAGCCTCTCCCAGCTTGGTGTGATCTGCACATTGTATAAGCGTACTCTTTCATACCAATTAAGTCATAATTTAGCCTGTAGACTAAGACGTCTCGTTCTTCCTGTTTATTCCCATACTCCTGGCACTTGTGTATAAACATCTACGATGTTGAGCAGATTCCCCCACTGATTTTTCCCCTCTTGTTGCTCCTGTGACTCCAGTGTAATGTTCCATTTGCCCCCAACATCTAGTCCTCTGTTACAGGCACCTTTTGTTATACTTACCTGGGGCTTTTGTCACCTCATTTAAAGCCCTCCTCGCTCGGCTGGCGAGTCCATGTGCGAAGATCCTCTTACCCGATGCAGACTCTGTGGTCTCCAGTGCCCTGCCCAGCCAACCCAGAGGGGCTGTGTATTCTCCTGCCCTTAGGGTGGAGTAGCAGCCGCAGAGGGGAGGTGCTATAGGAGATAGCCCCACATCCTGGCTCTGGATTGGAGGGGTGGAGTTCATCTCCCTGCATTCCCCTTATCTAGCCCCAGGGCCTGGACTTCGTGCTGGGGAGAGAGCCCTAAGGCAGTATCTGGAATGTCATTTGAGTCGGGGTTATGAGTTTCTCTATACTGCACCCTGTCTGTGCCCAGCAGAGGGTGGATAAGAAATCAGGCTCCAGTTAGATCAGCTGGGCACCAGAGGGCCGCTCTCCTCGTATCAAAGCCTGCCCCATTGTCCAGGTGAAGAGCTGTTAATTGTGGCTCCATCTGATTCTGTAACAATTATTTTTACAAGACAAGGCCTAGAGCCCGACCCCAGGGGAGTTCATGCAGGGCTGCACGGCCATTGACCTAAAGCTGTTTCCTCCTGCTTTCCAGCGCGACAGAAACGTGAAGTGTGACCTGCTGCTGAAAGACCTGTACGTGGAGAACGCGCAGCTGGTGAAAGCTCTGCAGGCGACTGAGCAGAGGCAGAAAAATGCTGAGAAAAAGAATTTGGCCCTGGAGGAAAAGCTCTCAGCCCTGACCGAAGTGATTAGAAGAATGGCGCAGGCATCTCTCGGCGTGTGAAGGGGCCCCGGCGCTGGGTTTGGCTGCAGCTGGAAGGACCATCAGTAACAGACACCGTCGCTGCACTCCATTACCTCAGCCTGGGAGCCGCTGTGCTGCAGGGGGTCCCAGTCCACACACTGGGTCATGGTGAACTCCCATCTGCCGCTGGGATAGGCAGTGTTAGTGCTGGGTGGAGACACCGTGCACGCCTTCCCCCGCTGCGCCCGGCAGGGGAAAGGGCTTGCTGAGATCTCTCAGGGAGCGGGGGAAAGAGATAATGGCCATAAGAGAAGCGTGCCCTGTGTTTTCAATGGGAAAGCATTGGATGCTTTAATGCCATTCAGGCCATTCCAGACAATAGAAGGAAGGGTCTGTCTCGGGGCTATTTACGGTAATTGCAACGCGCCCTCTGAATTTGTCTGCACACTGGCAGTTTGTATTGTACATGCAGTTTTATACAGAGAATATACTATTCACCCCTGAGTCCTGGCTCTCGTTCAGGGGCCCATGCTGCTGGAAGTGGAATGACCCTGTATTTTTAGGGTCTTCTGCTTTCGGGTCACTGGGAATGGGAAATGGTTTTAATATTAAAATTACATTTTTACTGGGTTTCTGGGTTGATTTTATTTCCTCTGGGATTTGGCTCTGCCCAACTTCCCTTGGATTCTAGGACACACAGACCCTCGCTTATATCAAGTCAAGAGTACAGGCCCTGGCCCAGAGAGCTGGGACAGTGGAGCGATCTCTCGTTCTCTGCCTTGGCTGTCAGAGGAGTCACTTTGCTCCCTGCTCCTCTCCTGTGAAATATGGTTTGGCTCATGTGTTCCTTGCTCCTCTTCAGCGCTGTAGCACCAGGGCTCCTTGGGCAGGGAGTGAGGGGATGCACAGAATTAACTAATTAGAGCATTGGGGTTTTAGTTGAGGAGTATGGAGTCTCATGCAGCATGCAGGACTGAGAGGACATGAGGACTCCATACTTGTAAACTAAAACGGCTCTTTATTGAGAGAACTATTTACAAAGATGTTGTAACTGCAGACAGCACTCCAGCCCTGTGCACACAGACTGACTTCCAGTGCTGCCTCCAATCTCCTCCCTCCAAGTTCCATGCAGGCTGCACCATCCTTCCTTTCAGAATTGTGTGTGTGGTCTTTTGTACAAGCATTTGCTCACTTGCTGGGTTCAGGGGTTGCTAGTACATCCCCTGCTCTAGGGATATGGCCTTTACTACAGCCCATTTTGGCCTGTTAGGCATTGGTCCTCCCACGTGTGCCAGTTGTGAAAGTAATCTCCCACTTCTTGTTTATGGTCTCACTCTGGGTGGGGGACTTGCTTTCACCCTATTCTGCCTTCAGTCTGAGGATGCAAGGGGTGCTCTGTTCACCTTCTGTGTTGCTCATTTACCCCGTTTCTTCTGATTCCCTGTGCGTGGAGTCTCCATTCCCCACCACCAGGGTGAGCATCCCTCCCTGCCCAGCCGTGCAGCACGATGGGAGGAAGGAAGGGCTGGCACCAGGGTCTTGTCAGCAATAGCAGCAACACACTAACAGAGCCTCCCTGGGTAGGGGCCATAGGAGCCATCAGCTGTGGTAGGGGCCATAGGAGCCCCATTGGTTCCCCCAAGAACAGCAACGTATCCCTTCCTGCTGGGCGTTGGAGGAGCCTGGCAATGAAGTAAAACCAGGGGAGTCCAGCGTTTGGGGCTCTATGGTAGCAGGGGCTGTGTCCCTCCCTGGTATGGATGTTAAAGTGAGGGGGAACCAGGCCCCTTAGTCTCCCCTGCAGGCCCAGGTAGCTGCCTGTTAGTGCTGGTCTGTGGAGCCCAGCAGATGGGGCTGGGTGTGTGGCAGGGGACTTGCTGAGCAGCTGATGTCCCAGTGCAGGAGGTAAGGGGCTGCTGGTACAGCAGGGGAGGCACCACCAGGAATGTTGTTAGTGCAGGAAAAGGGAAGGGGCTGGTTGGGGGGTTAGGCAATGACTCCAGCCCCAGAGGTGGTTCAGGGTCCCACAGGGAAGGAGCCATGAAGGGAGGTGGGGGCAGAGGGACCACTTAAAGGAGCTGGTGTTACGGCCTTCAGGGATCTTGGCTGGGGGGGTAGCATGGGCCAGGCCAAGGAGCAGCCTGTGGTGACTCTTGTCTCCTGGCTGCTCTCCCTGGCAGCAAGAGGCCCCACGCACCAGAGGTATTGCAGGAAGATTAGAGAAAAATCCTCTGGGCTTCCTGGTAGCTGCCTCTGTGCATCACTCACCCCTGCTTGGATCGAAGTAGGAGTGTGAAAGCACAGAGTTGCTAAAGGGACTCACGCAGGTGCTGCCCCAGAAACTACTTCAGCTGCTTTGAAACCGACCCCGTTGCCAACTGGCATCACTTTAAAAATGCTCCCAAAAGCTTCTCACTGTGTATTTTCAGGGAAAGTTATCAAACAATTATCTCTCCCCCCACCCCCGTGCTTTGCAGACCATAGCACCACACAGACACATTACACTAGAAAAGCTGTATTTGCCCCTGCTAAAATCACTGCTACAGTTGGTTTGATTTTCTTATTAGAGAGTTCGTCAAGGAAGGAGGTCAATGGAGGCTGGCCCACAGCTCCCGCCCTGTGTTCATGACAGAACATGCTCCAGCACTCCTTGTCTGATTAACTGTTCGCATTTCCAGCGTGGTAAAAAATGCTGAAAAACAAACAGAGGTTTTCTGAATTCAAGGCAGCCTTGCGTGAAGACAGCCAGTTCTGCATTTGGACTTGAGCAGAATCATCAGGCTGCACCCTAGGAACAGCTGAAGAGGGCAGCAGAGCTAGATTTGCCCAGCTGCTGCATCCTGTGTGGAACCAGTAAGGTCTCTCTGTGAAAAATGGCTCGTCTGCAACACTTACTACTGGGTGGACAATGGCCGTAGTCAGGGAAGCAAGCATTACGCCCACAGTAACTGTTTCAAGGATCAAACCATAAACCAGAATTGCTCTCCCCCCTCACTACTGTGCATCCACCCAGGGGCAGATCCTCAGCTGCTGTCAACTGTTATAGTTCTGCTGACTTCCATGAAGCTATGGCATTTTACTGCAGCTGTGCCACCCTGAGTACATCACAATGGGCTCTGGGACCCTTCAGAATCAAGAGCACTCACTGGACTGTCAGTTATTCCCCCTCAAGCCTTTCCGTGAAGGATTCCAAAGGAAGCGCTCCCCACGGGGGCAGAAGAGTGATTTCCTCAACTCTTTCCTACACACTAAGGGTTCAGTCATCCCGTTTTAGTAACCGTCCTGCTCTCTGGGCATAGGTACCTGGCTATTCTTCTTCAACAGAATTGTTATACCGTCGTCAATCTCAAATTCTCCATGATCCTTTAAACACCGAACCTACAGTAAGGAGAAATGGGTCTCTTTCAACATCAGCAGATGCACAGGGACAGGAGTACCAATGTGTCAGGCACAGAATGCAATGTGTGTGCACAAATCACTGTTTCCTCTTGTTGCACGTCACCTGACCTGTGTTTAAGGCAGACACACAGCCCAACAACGTCTAACATAAAACGGAACTGAAACACAAAACCAAGCACCCTCAACCTTCGTTTGTGTAAGTTTGGCCCACCTTGCTTAACACCAGCACCCCCATCACATGTATCTCGCAGAGAAATGAACTACTGGGGATGATCAGGAGTCTCTATGGAGGTGAGGGAATAAAGGCAAGAGCACAGCGAGAAGGGGTCCTAGAACCAGAGGGCATATTGAGCACATTGGGACCAGAGTTTAAAGGAAAAGGAAGAGCAGAGCCTGGTGGGATTCAGCCGCTACCTGCACATCTTCAAACTCTTTGCTGCCAAGTGTTGCCATGCAGTCTTATGTCTTCAAAAAAGAGCCGAGTGTGGCTCACGAGTCTTGTGTTGCCAGCCTGGGTGTGCACTTCTAATATGTAGTTCCACACACAAAGCTCATTCAGAAGCCCCAGCCTTGCACTTACTTCGATGTATAAGCTTTTGGGAGGTTTCATGTCCTGTGTGAGGTCCAGCCCTTCCTCTCCTCCTAAGGATCTCATGTAGGTAGCAAGAGACTTTTTATACTGATTGAACCACTCCGTCTGTAGACATAAGAACACTAAACTAAACCAACAATCCTACAGGGACACAGGGTCTCAATAATGAGTGCACACGCTTTAAAAAACACAGCTTGTAGCCACTTTAAAATATTTTTCACTGCCTTCTTAAGTCTACCAGTACAACTTCCATTCTACCCTGAATCTATTAAACAAGTCAAGTTTATAACAAAGCTGGGCTTACTTCTTCAGCAGACATGTGAAATCGGAGGTCATTTGGCAAGACACTGCCATACTCCCACCTGAGGGCTCGGATCCGAAGCAACCGGTCATACCTGGAAGAATTAACCAGGGATTAAAACCACTCTGTTCTCAATCAGAAACAGAGGTATTAATCCAAAAAGGAATCTGGACTCAATCCCCTATTTATACTAACTCTGATGCCTTCAGAATGAAGTGTAAAACCCTGTTATTCTAGTCTTCCCTCCATAGCCCTGCCAAAATCATATACACCTCTACCCCGATATAACGCTGTCCTCTGGAGACAAAAAAAATCTTACCGCGTTATAGGTGAAACTGTGTTATATCGAACTTGCTTTGATCCACCGGAGTGCACAGCCCCACCCCGCCCCCCCGGAGCACTGCTTTACCACGTTATATCGGGGTAGAGGTGTATTTAAATAAAAACAAGGCCCCTACAGAATAAGGGGAAACAATGATACAGAGACCTTCCTGTGTTCATTTTACGATATTTGTAAGGTGCTTGGATACTACTGATGAATGCAGTACTACAACCAAGATTAAGCAGATAAACAATGTTTCATATTGAACATAATATGAAAACATTGGGAAAAGAATCAAGGCCAGAATTTTCAAGAGTGGCCTCTGATCTGTGTGCTTAGTTTTTAAACACACATTGCAGCTTGGTTCTCAGAGGTGCTGGGCACCCACAACTCCCACTGAAGTCCATGGGACCAGCAAGTGCTCAGCACCCTTTGAAAATTAGGACCACAGTGTCTCAATCTGGGCACACAAAATCAGAGGAAGCGCTTGAAAAAGCAGCTCTTTGTCCATGTAAGAGACCGTATTCCAGTCACAGACAATTGCTGTGAAAGCAAGATACACCTCCATTAGAAACTTACAGGTATGCAACAACACATCGTCGATTTCGCAGCAGAGAACAATGACGAAATTTGATTGTTCGGATCAAGTCACTTCGTCCTGATTTAGCCTCATTTCTGGTAATAACGCAAAGGGAAACAGTATTACATTACGCTGAGAACAAGAAACTGGCAAGCATATGTTCTTCCTATTATTTTTCCCAAAGCTACACATTCACACAAAGCACAGATGTAGTTTAGTTTAGAATTTCTCTAGCACTTAGCACCCTCCTCACCACAACCTCGTTTTTCTCCCACTGGGAGCGACATACTAGAGTTCAGCTAAGTAAATAATCTCTTGACCACATTAGCTAGTTTGCTAGCTGTCTGGTGTGTTCTCAGAACAAGTTTTTCTGGCACTGGGCAATTTTGTTCTTTGAAAATACAAAACAAAAAGAGAACAAAGGCATAAAAATAATTGATCCATGCTGCTTATCTCATACACATTCCTAGCTATATTTTAAGACATATTTTACTCTTAAATACAACTGAAACACTCTTTTTTTTTCAATTTTGTAAAAAGTGACATTTAACAATGCATGTCCTTTCCTGCATTTGGGAATGCACCCTTAGATCAGTAAGTGGATTTGCACAGCTGAGTATATCATCTATGGTCAAGCAGTTTCACATCACAGATACACAGGAAATGAAATCTGATTAATAGCAGAGCAATTTTTTATTCAGCCCAGTTCAAACTCTTTTTGGATGTTTTTGTGAACATGTTTAATTCAGCTTGATAAATAATTGGATTCTTAAAGATGCAGCATGCTGGTCCCTTCAATTAAAGTCTGAGTTTCTAATCCACAATTCCAGGCCTTCCAATGAAGACCTTCAACAAAACAGGAAAGATGTCACTTCCCTTGTACTTCAGACTTTTTCTTTTTTATGATAATTAAGGAAGCTCTGAATTTTTTTTTTTCGGGGGATGGGGGGGGGGTGTTAAAAAAAAAAAAAAAAAAAGCACAAACTCTAATGGCCTCTTTAACACACATGAACAAAGAGAAACATTCCTGTATTTGTCATTTCTAAATAAGAGGCATGCTTTCCCTTTCTTCTCATGCGTAGACAGCTCATTAGTCTTTTCACCAACACAACCACACTTACACATCAGCCTGGTTCTGTTCATATAAAGCTTTCATCTCCTCAAGAACTTGTCGGATTCCATCCTCCTGCAACATATAAATTCACTGATTTCAGCAGGTATTTTGAATCAATAAGTTTTACTTGTCTAAATTAAGCATGGCGCTCCATCATTACAGCGAGAGGCAGGGAGAGATGCCTACTTTATAAACTGAAATGAAATATATTCAAGTCATAAAGAAATATCTTCAAAAGAAGGTAGTCTCATAGCGGGTTTGCCCTGCTCCAACTTCGGCTGGCATGGGAGTGGCCCGTTAGCCTGAACCAGTGTTTACAGAAAAGTGAAAAGCTAATTGCTGAGAAACCAGTTGAGCAGGATCCTTGGGGCAATGGGGCACGATCCCGCCTGCATTTACGGCATCACTATGCTTGATGTTTGCAAACGTAAACATCAAAAGGTAAATGTTTGCAGGATACGGCCCTTCGTTCCGCTCTTCCGCCTCTTCCTTTACAGATGCCCCTGGTAAGAGGTTTCAGAGTAGCAGCCGTGTTAGTCTGTATCCGCAAAAAGAAGAACAGGAGTACTTGTGGCACCTTAGAGACTAACACATTTATTAGAGCATAAGTTTTCGTGGACTACAGCCCATATGCATCCGAAGAAGTAATAAATTTGTTAGTCTCTAAAGTGCCACAAGTACTTCTAAAAGAAGAACAGGAGTACTTGTGGCACCTTAGAGAGTAAATGGGATGGAAATTATTGAAATCATGGTGAAATTCCTCAAGGGCTTCTTTTCCATGGGTCCAGATGATGTCTCTAAGGTGCCACAAGTACTCCTGTTCTTCTTTTTGCGGATACAGACTAACACGGCTGTTACTCTGAAACAAGTACTTCTGTTCTTCTTTTTCCTGGTAAGAGGAACAATGTTTGAAGGCAAATTTGAGACCCTCATTGTTTTGTCCATTAACCTACAGTCCGAAACGCCCCATGGCCAACCTCCCAGAGAGCCCCAGGAACCCCCCCCCGAGCAGGCCCGGCTGCCTTTCAGAAGTGCTGGGCCAGTCTTCACGTATTCTCTCGGGGTTAAGGTTTCCCCGTCAGACCCACACGCTGACGTGCGGAGAGGGGCTCTGTCTGTCTGTCTGTCTGTCTCCCAGAGCACAGCCCAGCACTCGGGGGGGGGGAGTTAATGAGGGTTTTACAAGGTTTAAGGCGCGTCAGTTAAAGCCGAATTCAGAAGCAGAGCCCGGCCCGGCCCGGCGGCGGGAGGCCGCTGACAATCAGCCGGGTGCCGGCCCCTGGGCTGTAGCGCGGCTCCCCGGGGCCCCGAGGGGCGGGGCGGGGCCGGGCCGGACCCCCAGGGCGGGGTGGGGGGGGGGCCGGCCCGCGGCTCACGTTGAAGGCGGGGAGGTGCCCGTCCGCGGCGCGGTGCAGCCCCCGCACCAGCTCCGCGCCCCGCTCGCCGAACATGGGGGAACCGCGAGCAGCGCGGACCGAGCTGGGAACCGCTCCCTGCTCCCGGACCGCGCCACCGGCCCGCTCCGCCAATGGGAGCGGCGGCAGATCGTGGCCACGCCCCCTGCCTTACAGACGCCGGCGAGGGACAAACTTCCCCTTCCAGCACAGACCCGTCCCGCCCAGGAGGCCGGGCCCCGCCCTTCTGGGGGCCTCAGGGCGGGACGTTCCGTCGCTCCGCCCAGCCCCGGCTGAGCCCGTGACGTGCCGTGGCGAGGCCCCGCCCCCGTTCAGTGCAGCCCAGGCCGACGTGGCCTGTAGACATACCCCGAGGCACTTGCCAGCAGGCTGCAGCCTCCCCACCAGGCCCCTTCCCCCGCCCAGCGAGCCGGGACACACCCCGCCAGTGCTGCTGGGGGCGGCTGGCCGCAGAGCTCTGCATAGCCCCCAAAGCGCCTGGCACGTCCCTGCAGCTCCTCGCCCGAGGCATGGCCGGGGGGCTCCACGTGCTGCGCCACGAGCACCGGCTCCGCAGCTCCCATTGGCCGGGAACGCAGCCAATGGGACCTGCGGGGGCGGTGCCTGCGGGTAGGGCAGCACGCGGAGCCCCCTGGCCCTGCCACCTAGGAGCTTCAGGGGCCTGCCAGCTGCTTCCAGGGAGCCCCCCGAGGTAAGCGCTGCCCTGCACCCCAGTCTCCTGCCCCAGCCGTGAGCCCCCTCTTACACCCAAACTGGGGGGGGAGTGCAGAGGCCAGAGACTGCCCCAGCAGGGGCCAGTGCGGCTGGTTCAAGGGCTGCCCGAGCAGCCAGCCACACCGGCTGCTGCAGAAGTCACGGAGGTCATGGATTCCATGACCTCTGTGACAGACACAGACCCATAATCATGCTGAAATGTGTGTAGCAACAGTATATGCAAAGTGATGAACATAAGCTAAAATTATGACCGAAATGTGTTTACCAGACAAGTCTGGGGAGGGAGTAAACCTGTTTCTCAAAGACAAAGGAGAAGCTGACACCTCTAGCCCGCTGCAATCAAAACTGATTGGCAATCACCAGTCAAGTGATCATTCTTTGGCAGTGAAGAAGGGCCAGGAACAGATCAATTTACATTTTAACGAACAACAACAACATAGAACCTCTGTCCCCCGTTCCCCATGAGACTCCATGGCTCCATCCTTGCAACTGGAAGGAACTTTAGGGGGAACACTCAGGAAAATGCATTTCAAAGGGTGACTGGACTGTAAAAGTGAGGGGCAAAACACCCTGGGTAATATCTCTTTCTTTATCTCTCACTATGTCTTTTACCAAGACAAATGAACCAGCCTTTGGACTTTGGGAGGAGGTTTGACCTGAGAATTTAGTCAGTCATGTTGCTAGGAGCATGTGGTAAGGTTTTTATCTTGAACCAGTTTATTAAGCCTTAGCTACTAGGAAGGATTTTATCTTTATTTCTCTCGTAACTATTTCTGACTTTAATATCTTGGACTTGTACTCACTTAAAATCAATCTCTTTATAGTTAAATAAGCTTGTTTTATTCTTTAATCAAAACTAATCCAGGGTTGTGTTTAAAATGAATTGTTTGGTAACTCAGATTAAAGGAGCAAACCATTGTACATTGACCCCCTTACAGGGGCAATGGACCTCTAATATATGAACTGATCACAAAAGGAAAATTTAGGACTGGGCGTGCATTGGGGTCATCCTGCAAATAGTAACCAAGGCACCTGGAAGGCAAACCATGTCTGGTGTATAGTTGGCAGGCTACAGCTAGACACAGACACTCAGGATGTGACCTGCACCTGCCTGCTGTTTGAGAATGGCCCAGGTTGGAAGTTACAACAGCAAAGCATTGTGAGGCACCCCAAGTTGAGTGGTGACACAACCCCTCATTGATCTGGATTGCACCGCGGAATGTGATAACACATCCTTGCAGAGGATGAATTCTGCGATTATTTAGCTCTAAGGTCCTACATGAAGTTTTTAATCTGGAATACTATTGTCACAAACTTTTATTTTAGAAATTTTTGCCTAGATAATGGCAGTGGGCCCATAGAAAACTACTGAACCGGTAGTTTGACTACTATGAACACCTCCCTAAAGTCTCAAAGACTTTTGATTCTGGATATGGTGTGATACCAAATAAACAATTAGAATTGACAAGATATATTTGTTGAGAATCCTGAGATCCTTCTAAACTGTGTTCTTCTAGGCAATGCTGGGAGAAGTGTATTGAAGACAATCTCTTTAAAAGAATCTTCATATAATTTTAAACGGTCTTTTTTGTTTATTTGTATGATAGGAACGAGACAGGAGAGGAGGAAAGTAGTCTTTTTTTAGCTGTTTATCATCCGTAGTTAAAATATGCCCAAAGCAAGATTATATGCGTAACTTTTCCAAATCTATATTAAGATTGCTGTGTTAAAATTTAACTGTGCTGGGAAAAAAACAAGTGACAAATATGTCCACAAGTCTTTAATGCAAATGCAGTAACTTTTCAGATAGCTGCAGAGCTAATCGGGATATAAAGTCTCCAGTTGTGACAAGGAAACTTGTATTACCAGGCAAAGTGATTTGAAAGATATTAGAGAGGCAAAGTGGGTGAGGGAATACTGGTGAAAGAGACAAGCTTGTCTCTCTCACCAACAGAAGTTGGTCCAGTAAAAGATATTGCCTCACCCACCTTGTCTCTCTAATATCCTAAGACCGACACGGCTACAATGTTGAAAGATAATGGTAGGAATATAAAGTGGAAGGTGATGCTTAATGATTGTGCAGGGAACAAGAAGAACCCTGCTCCATCTTGGCTAGTATCCTGTCTCTGACAGTGGCCCACACCAAATCTTGAGAGGGAGTGTACAGAACAGGGCATTTATGGAATGATTCACCCCCTCTTCCACTTCTGGCTTCTGGTAATCCAGTTTAGGGTCTCCCCATGCAAGGGGTGCATTCCTTAACATGTTGGCTGATAAGCATTGATTGACCTATCCTCCATTAACTTATCCAGGTCTTGTTTGAACCTAGCTACACTTCTGGCAATCATAACGTCCCGTGGCAATGAGTTCCATGGTTAGTTGTGTGTTGTATGAAAAAGTACTTCCTCTTGTTTGTATTAAACCTGCTGCCTATTAATTTCCTCAGGTGACCCCTGGTTTTTGTATTGCGTGAAAGGGTAAAGGTGATGGGATTTACAGACCCCACACTAAGGGTAAGGGAGTTGTGGAACAGTATTGGGCCAAGAAGGCCCTGCCCCTCAGCAGCTGCAGACCATGCTCCAAATGAAGGGCCTGCTTAAAAGGGGACTCTGAAAGGCAACCAGGGGGAGGGTGAAGGAGAAAGTATCTGCAGGAAGGCAGCAGCAGCTGCTGCTGCTTCTGGGATAGAGGGATCTACAGGGGAAGGGACTGGACTGTGGGTAAGACCCAATGGGGAGGCCAAGGGCTTGACCACTTTTCTCCTCCCCCTTCTTTCTGACAAGGGGGAACAATGAATTGGGTACTAAAATGTGAGCTGTGAAGCCCCAACTGCCTGTCTGAATTATTGAGACTGTGTGAGCTATTCTCTACTGAGAGGGAAGCTGAATGCTAGGACCACACCCCAAGCTGAAGAGAGAACAAAAGAAGTAGGAAGTGGCCCAGGGGAGTCTGGCATGTTGTATGAGCTAGAGGAGACTGAGCATCTCCTTCCCCTGTGGGCCCTGAACCAGGACCTGGTGGAGAGGGAGGGCCTGGGTCCCTCTACCCTTTTCCCTCTCCTCTAGCTGACCAGGAGACTGTGGGGAGCACCAAGGGAAAGGGGATTGTAACAGCTGCCAGGCCCTCAGATTGCCTGGCAAGATCATCCCAAAACTGGGAGACTGAGCCATTGCCTGCCCACTAGGTCTGCTGTCTCTGAGTGAAGCCCGCTACACTAAATATCGCTTTCTCCACACTGTTCATGATTTGAAAGACCTCTATCATATTCATCTTCCTTAGTCATCTCTCTTCAAAGGTGAACAGTCATAATCTTTTAAATCTTTTCTTGTATGGAATCTGTTCTGTGCCCTGAATCATCTTTGTTGTCCTTCTCTGAACTTTTTCCAGTTTCACTATATCTTTTTTGAGATGAGCAACCAGAACTAGACACAGTATTTAAGGTGTGGGTGTACATGGATTTATATAGTGATATAATAATATTTTCAGTCTTATTTTCTGTTCCTTTCCTAATAGTTCCTAACATATTGTTAGCCTTCTTAATCACTGCTGTGTACTGAGTGGAAGTTTTAATAGAATTATCCACGGTGACTCCAAGATCTCTTTCTTGAGTGGTAACAGCTAATTTAGAACCATAATTGTCTATGTATACTTGGGATTATTTTTTCCAATGTGCATTACTTTGCATTTATGAGTTTTGAATTTCATCTACCATTTTGTTGCCCAGTCACTCAGTTTTGTGAGATTCTTTGTAACTCTTCAAAGTCAGCTTTGGACTTAACTATCTCAAATAATGATCTATTGTCTGCAATCTTTGCCACTTCACTGTTCACCACATTTTCTAGATCGTTAATGAATATATTGAACAGCAGGTCCCTGTACACATCCTTGGGAGACCCTGTAGTTCACCTCTCTCCATTGTGAAAACTTACCATTTATTCCTACTCTTTGTTTTCTATCTTTGAACCAGTTACTGATCCTCTTATCACATGACTGCTTACTTTGCTTAAGAACCTCTGGTGAGAGACCTTGTCAAGAGCTTTCTGAAAGTCCAAATACAATATATCCACTGGGTCAGTGACCTTTGTCTATGTTTGTTGACCCCTCTCCCCCTTAAAAGAATTGTAGTAGATTGGTGAGGCATGATTTCCCTTTACCAAAACTTCCCCAACAAATCATGTTTATATGTCTGATAATTCTGTTCTTTACTATAGTTTGTACCAATTTGCATGTTAGTGAAGGTAGGCTCCCTAGCCTGTAATTGCCACCATCTCCTCTGGAGCCCATTTTAAAAATTGGGGTTATGTTAGCTACCTTTCTGTCATCAGGTACAGAGCCTGATTTCACGCTACAATTACCATTTCTCCAATTTCATATCTGAGTTCCTTTCAGAATCTTAAATAAATACCATCTGGTCTTGGTGACATTACTTTTTAGTTTTTCAGTTTGTTCTAAAACCTCCTCTATTGACACACAAATGTGGGACAGTACTTCATTTGTTACCCACATCAGAGCCAGACTTTCTGGACATCTCCCCCACATCCTCCGTAGTGAAGACTGATGCAAGACTTCAGTGTGCAAGAAATGCTACTTCTGTTGTTCTTTCAGTGTTTTATTCCCCTTTTTATTGTATATGTTGTGGGAAGTGAATGCTACAGTATTACAGAGAGATTTTCATTACAGTTTTCACTGACTCATAAAATATTCTAACATTTTTCTTTTTGGGTGAAACTTTCCAGATTTCATTTTAGCCTAAAGGTGATGTGTGGGGGGTGGACAGAGAGACTTTACAGAGACCTCTTCCCAGAGTTTCGAGGTTAGACAAGGATATTTTTTTGCAGGTGGGGGAACAGTTGGACCTGGTCAGTACTTCTGAAAAGGCAGGCCCAGGGTTGAAGTCATGAGGGCTCAGTATTTAGGAAGGAATGCTGTGATTTTCCTACTCAGAAGGGTTGATGTGAGATTTAACTAGGAGAGGCAGGAGGAAGGTGGCCTGCTCTGGATAATGTGGTGTTATCATCAATGCAAATCCGAAATTGTACAGCCCCGGCACTGCTAAGGAAGGCTGAAGAACGCTGGATTGATATTTTCTCTTCGGGTCGTCTCCATAGCGGCTCTGTTGAAGTGGAAGTGAGGGTAGTGGTGGCCAAACTCAGCGAGCGCCTCTGTTGGCCCTGGTGCAGGTTGGGCAGCTTTCTCCATGCGGACGCAGTGGTTGGGAGGGAAGAGCTGCCTGCATTGCCCCATGTGCCCAGTGACCTCTGCCAGGGCAGCACAGGGGTGCGCAGACGCAGGAAGGGATCTTCCTTAGCACTGCCTGTGGGGCGATGCCTGCAGGGGCCTGGATACCACCCCCCACAGTGGCCGCCAGGGGCCTGTGCCCACTTGCCCGCACTCAAGATGGCCGCCAGGGGCCTGTGCCCACTTGCCCGCACTCAAGATGGCCGCCAGGGGCCTGTGCCCACTTGCCCGCACTCAAGATGGCCGCCAGGGGCCTGTGCCCACTTGCCCGCACTCAAGATGGCCGCCAGGGGCTAGCTAGCCATCTTTGGTGTGGGCAGGAGAAGCTGGGGCCGCCCCAGCGGCGGGTCACGCAGTCACGTGGTCTCCCCGCCGCCTCTGATTGGTGGGGGCGGGGCGGGTGGCGGTCTCGCCGCCGCCGGGGCGATGTAGGGAAGGGCCGGGGCTGAGCGCGGTGACAGGAGCCGCCTCCCCCGGTGCTGCGGGCGAGAGACGGGGCCGAGCCGCGGGATGAGAAAGCGGAACGAGTCCGTCACGCTGGAGCATGAGCGCCCCGCCGGCCCGCCCGAGCCGGGCTGCAGCCTGAGGCCCAGCCTGCGCCTGGCCCGGCCCCCCGGCGAGCCGGCCATGAAGCGCCCGCTCGGCAGGTGAGGGCGGCACCGCGTCCCGGGCGAGCCCGGCACCCCCCCCTCCCGCCCCATCGTAGCGAGCCTGAGCCGAGCCCGCATCACCTGCCTGGGACAGGTATTCCCCCCCCCCCCCGGGCAGACGGCGGCGGGTCCCGGCCAGCGAGCCTGAGCCGAGCCCTGCATCACCTGCCTGGGACAGGTATCTCCCACCCCCCCCCCCCCCCGGGCAGACGGCGGCGGGTCCCGGCCAGCGAGCCTGAGCCGAGCCCCGCATCACCTGCCTGGGACAGGTATCTCCCACCCCCCCCCCCCCCGGGCAGACGGCGGCGGGTCCCGGCCAGCGAGCCTGAGCCGAGCCCTGCATCACCTGCCTGGGACAGGTATCGCCCCGGGGCAGACGGCGGCGGGTCCCGGCCAGCGAGCCTGAGCCGAGCCCTGCATCACCTGCCTGGGACAGGTATCTCCCACCCCCCCCCCCCCCCCCCCCGGGCAGACGGCGGCGGGTCCCGGCCAGCGAGCCTGAGCCAAGTGTGGCTCCCCTAGGGCGACCAGATAGCAAGTGGGAAATATCGGGAGGGAGGTGAGGGGTAATAGGAGCCTATATAAGAGAGAGACCCCAAAAAACGGGACTGTCCCTATAAAATCAGGACATCTGGTCACCCTACTCCATAGCTGCGGGGCAGGGCCCGTGCCTGGCTGTCCCGGTCCCCAGGCAGTGCCGCTGCGGAGCCGACCGGCCCTGGGGCTCCTGCACCCCGGCAGAGCAGACGTGAGGGGGGAGCGGCTGTGGGTGCTGGCAGCGCAGGGACGTTTCACCCCGGGGTTAGTTTATAAATCATCTGACTCTGCTTATCGCTGTGGTGCCTCTAAACCACTAAAGCTGACTCAGGCCAGCAGTGACTGAAGGGGTGTTGTTGCTTTGTGTCCCAGTGCCCTTTGGGCTGCCCTGTTCATGTGGAGGCAGGTTTTCACGTCTCACAACAGCCATTAGTAGTCACACCCTCATTAGTAGTCTTATCACAAAAGCAAAGGCCTGTAGGACTCGGAGCATGGAGATCTGTTGGAAGAAACCCAGACCTCCGTGAGAAAGTGAATAGTTTTTCAACAACTGAATCACATTTAGGGGATGGGGGGAGAAGGGCGTGTGCTATTTTTGAGTTCTGGGAGTGAAATAAATTTCTTCTTATAAATCAGTTACGATTAATCCTTCCCAAAGAAATACCCACACACACACAATCCGTATGGAAAAATACAACTGTAACATGAGTTTTGGTATTATTTCTGTGGAAAACAGATCTTCCTGATCCCCCAAAAGGGGTGAAATACAGTGCTATCCTGTAATAGGCAATACATCAATAAGGTTCTCATTTGTAAACTGCAGCAAGGGAGGTCTAGGTTGGACATTAGGAAAAAGTTCCTAACTGTCAGGGTGGTTAAACACTGGAACAAATTGCCTAGGGAGGTTGTGGAATCTCCGTCTCTGGAGATATTTAAGAGTAGGTTAGATAAATGTCTATCAGGGATGGTCTAGGCAGTATTTGGTCCTGCCATGCGGGCAGGGGACTGGACTCGATGACCTCTCGAGGTCCCTTCCAGTCCTATAATCTATGAATCTATGAATAAGTGTATCTTTTGCCTTCAGTTTCTTATGTAAATGCCCAAAGATATTTTATAATTCAGGCAAGAGCTTTGTGGTTTGGGTTGCTGCAGCCAGATTGTATTTATGAAGGATAAAGCCACCATGTAAAACTTTTGAGTGCCTATTGGAAACCTACAGATTATCCTTTTCTTCTATTGCTTAATTACCAGATAAATTTTTCATTCTTGTATTTTAAAGTTATTTTTGTTTAGTCATTTCTCTGTATTGAGGCAAGCTTTTGTGCTGTTCCTGTGCAAATTTTGGTTAAAACACTGCTGATGAAAGATGTCTTAAAAGAGAAAATACTATTGGTAGCATTTATGCTTAAATTTATGACCTACTGCTAACAGGTGGAGTTGCTGTCAAAACTGTGGTACGTTAGCACAAGTATCTGATAATGAAGGATGGCATTCATTTGATCTTGTTTCGGATTGAACAACTGCACAGTTGATCAGCTTCCCTTAGTGTTTTATTTGTGTAACAATTTTCAAATCTAATCTCTATCTGAATAGATTACTTTAAAAACAAGTGTTAAATAAATGACAGGTCAATTCCAGGAAGTCTCATTTTGGTGACTCTCTAAAACAGGAAATTTTGTGGCAACATCTGGGAGATTTAAAATAAAATATTTTGATTGCATTACCTATTACATTAAATAACACAGTATTGTTAATTGATACTCATTTTCTCTGGTTTCTCAAGTTTTCAATGTACTGTAATGTTTATACTATACAGATTAATTTATATAAATTGTTTTGGAAAGGGATGTTGAAAGAAACTTCAAGTTTTGGCAGCTAGACTGGGGGACATTTAGGGTTTCTGGAGTCTGGGAAGGTGTGTCAAGACAGTTTGGGATTGTGGGATAAGCATATTAGCAGCATGTTCCTGATTAAGTGGTCATCAGTGAAATAGCTAATGATCACCAAAATGTTAGTGATCGAAATCATACTAACTCTGAAATCTAAGAGAATGGGGAAGTCTGCATTTCTCAGAATTATTGTCTTAGGCCTGGTCTACACTACAGAGTTAGGTTGAAGGAAGCCGCCTTAAATTGACCTGTTAATGTATATGTCTACACTACTGGGTCCTCTATGCTGACCTAAATTGCCTCTAATGTCAACTTCTGTAATCGACCTCCGCGAGAGGCGCAGTGCTTAATTCGATTTTCATGGGTCGACTGTGAAGTAGTGCAGACGCAGCGTTGGGTAATTCGACTTAATTGGCCTCTAGGTGGTGTCCCACAATGCTCATCTGTGACCGCTCTGTAGATCATTCTCTACTCTGCTGCACTACAGCCAGGTACACAGGAAACAGCCCCTCCCCTGCTAAAGCCCCAGAAATTTTTGATTTCCCATTTCCTGTTTGATGAGCATTGGGAGCGTGCTGGCTTGAGCACAGCTGATCATGGAGACTACACTCCAGCCTGGTCTGCACAGGAGGTGGTGGATCTCATCGCTGTGTGGGGAGAAGAGTCTGTACTGGCAGAGCTCCGATCCAGCAGAAGAAACACTGACGTCTATGCAAAGATCGCTCAGGGAATGGGGGAGAAGGGCTACACGAGGGACACACACCAGTGGTTCGTGAAAATAAAACAACTTTGCCAAGCATACCAGAAAGCAAGGGAGGCGAACAGTCATTCTGGTGCTGAACCCCACACGTGCCAGTTCTACAATGAGCTGCAAGTGATTCTCGGGGGTGACCCAGTACCCCCACAAGCAACATGGACTCCTCAGAGGTGTGTGAGTCTAGGGACAACAGGGAGGACATTATGGTGGATGAGGAAGAGGAGGAGAATGGGAGACAGGCAAGCGGTGGATCCATTCTCCCTGAGAGCCAGGAAATATTTTTAACCCTGGAGCCCTATGTAAACAGCTTCCTTTGGTGCTATGGGGAGGGGCGATTGTTCCACGAGCTATCTCTGCTCCTGACATGAGCCTGCCATAAACTTAATTAAAAGTGTGGTCACGCATGACTGGGGGGTGGGGCGCTACTTACCATGGCTGGAACAGCAAAACAGCACAGTGAACAGTTCTGATTGTCTTGCACCTACTGTAATAAAGGGTTTTTTTATGAAAATGGCCTTGCTATGGAAACATCTTATGCATGTACAATGGTCCCTTTCTTTTTTCCCATGACTGACAGCTGGAAATGTGTCTTTCGTCATGTCATCAACACCTGAAAGCAGATTTTTGCTGATTAGAAGGAGGAGAAAGAGAACGCGGGAGGACATGTTCACCGAGATAATGAACGCCTCCAGGACAGCTGAGACAGAACTGAGAGCGTGGAGGGTTTCACTGTCTGAGAAGTTAGACATGGACATGGAGAGCAGACAAGCTTCCCATGAGCATGAGTGTGCAGCGCAGGATGAGATGCTTCAGATTATGAGGGACCAATCAGCAGGGCCGGCTCTAGGCACCAGCAAAACAAGCTGGTGCTTGGGGCGGCACATTTTTAGGGGCGGCATGGCCGGCACCAGAATGCCGCCCCTAAAAATGTGCCCCGGCCGCCCTAGCTCATCTCCGCTGCTGCTGCCACGGCGCACGAAACAGCTGATTCGCACGCCGCTACTAGCCCTCCCTCCCAGGCTCTCAAACCTGGGAGGGAGGGGGAGATCCCAAGCGGCCGTTTCGCGCACCGCTGCTCCCCCTCCCTCCCAGGCTTGGGCGCCTGGGAGGGAGGGGGAGAAGCGGCGCCCACGCCGCGGCCACTCGGAGTCTCCCCCTCCCTCCCAGGCTTGAGAGCCTGGGGGGAGGAGGCAGGGCTGGGGATTTGGGGAAGGGGCGGACTTGAGGCGGGGCCGGGGGTGGGGTAATTAAATAAGGGGGGGCGGCCAAAATTGTTTTTGCTTTGGGCGGCAACAATCCTAGAGCCGGCCCTGCCAATCAGACATGTTGAGGCGTCTGGTTGAACTGCAGGAATAGAAGCAGGAGGGTAGAGTCCCTCTGCAGCCCCTGGTGGACAGCCAGCCAGCCAGCATCACCTGGTGCAGAATCACCTTCCTCCAAGCATTCCAAGAGGTGTGGGCAAAAATTCCATTATCTCTTTCACTTAACTCGGGTAGGGTACAAGGAACAGAAGGCACCCGTTCACAGACCTTTGATGGTCTAGAATGCGGTGTTATGTTACACAGCTGAAAATGTTTCTCCTGTTCCAACTTCACAACCCCTTTTCCCCAAAGCTAACTTTTTTTTCTGTTCTCCCTCTTTACTTATGTCTGTTAAATAAAGTAAATGGATTCAAGAAATAAATGTTTTCTATTGAATAGAAGCAGTGGGCTTGGGCGTGGGTTGGCTTTACAGAGACAATGATACAAGCCAGGTGAAGCTTTGGGAAAGCACAGTGCAGACAAGCAGCTCACATTACTGAGACTCATTATTGAAACGGCTTTTCAAAGCCTCGCGGATATGCAGCACCCCTTGCTGTGCTCTTCTTATTGCCCTGGTGTCTGGCTGCTCAAAAGTGGCTGCCATGCAATCTGCCTCAACTGCCCACCTCTGCGGAAAATTTCCCCCCCTTTTCCCCACAGATATGGAGCACACAGCTGGCAGCTATAACCATGGGGATGTTCTCTTCTGAGGTCCAACCTTGTTAGTAAATTTCTCCAGCGCCCTTTTAAATGGCCAAAGGCTCGTTCAACCACCATTCTGCACTTGCTGAGCCTATAGTTGAACCGTTCCTTACTGTTGTCCAGATGGCCAGTGTATGGCTTCATAAGCCATGGGAGCAAGGGGTAGGTTGGATCCCCCAGGATAACTACAGGCACCTCAATGTCATCAGTGTTCATTTTGTGGCCTGGAAGGGAAGTCCTGGATTGCAGTTTTTTTTAACTGACCCGAGTTCTTAAAGATGTGCGCGTCATGAACCTTTCCCGACCATCTTACATTGATGTCGGTGAAACACCCCCTGTGATTTACCAGTGCTTGCAACACCGTTGAAAAGTATCCCTTTTGGTTTATGCACTCTTTGGCAAGGTGGTCTGGTGCTAAAATAGGGATATGCATGCCATCTGTCGCCCACCGCAATTAGGGAACCCCATCGCGGCAAAACCATCCACTATGTCCTGCACGTTTCCCAGACTCACTATCCTTCATAGCAGAAGTCAATTAATGACCCTGCACACTTGGAGCACAGCAGTGCCTATGGTTGATTTAACTACTCCAAATTGATTCCCCACTGACTGGTAAGTGCCTGACATTGCAAGCTTCCAAATAGCGATCGCCACTCGCTTCTCCACTGTCAGAGCTGCTCTCATTTTTGTGTTGCTGAACTGCAGGGCAGGGGAAAGCTCTGCACAAAGTTCCTGGAAGGTGGCTTCCGCATTCAAAAGTTCTGCAGCCACTGCTCGTCATCCCATACCCGCAAAATGATGCGGTCCCACCAGTCAGTGCTTGTTTCATGGGACCAGAAAGGGTGCTCAACAAACTGCAGCTGCTCTGTGACTGCCGGCGGCAACTCTGAATTGTTTTTTTCAATGGCTTGCAGCAGGGCTGCTTGCAGGACATTGCTATGTTCTGCGTGCCGGACCCTACTTCGGCTCTGGAAATGCTGCAGGAGAAGGCGCGAGGTGTTTGAGATGCTCACAGCAAGAGTGCACAACTGAGCAGGCTCCATGCTTCTGGGGTTATGGTGTATGCGCAGGGTTTTAAGGCATGAAAACCACTGGGTTGTTTGCTGTTGATGTGAGGGAGGACAGTGCATCATGGGATACTGACGCAATGTTTCCATTCTCCCCTGCGACAATGTTTTGGTCCCATGAGGCATTGCACAAACTTCCCAAAACACACTTCGGCAAGTTGCACTTTAGAATAGCCACCCATGATGCACTGCTTTGTGCATTGATGCAGGCGCTGCTAGTGAGGACACACTCCATCGAGACAATGAGCATGGTGTGGTCATGCACAATCGACTTAATTCGGAGGCTTGAGTTCAAATTAGATAAAGTCGACTTAATTTTGTAGTGTAGACAAGCCCTTAGTCTGTCTGCAGACTCAGGGAAACAACACATCTGTTAGACTAAGTTAATGTTTTTAACCTTTCCTGCATAAACACAAAAGATCTTTACTTTTAAAATAATAGCTTAGACTGTTATTCAGCTCTGCAGCAAAAGTTGATCATGTGTCTGACCCTATGATTCTGGAATGCACTAGGCTGTGAAAGTAATGCCAGTTGTGTTTATTCCAGTGCTAGTGAATGGTGACTTTAAAGTAGTAGCACAGCGTTAGCCTGGGCTTCCCAAACAGGATTTACTACATTTTAACTTAATTAAGATGACTCAAGTGCACGTCTTCAGAGCAACACAAGCACTAAACAGCAAAGTAATCGTAAATGTAGGTAAACAGTACCAATCTACAAGGAGTAGCCATCAATATGTTAAATCACACTAGTAACCTTTCTGTCCTTCTGTTTCAGTTCATGCTGCCACGCAGCGTGCATACATCCCAGAATGGAGAATCGCACTGAAGTGCACAAACACCTGTTTAATTATCTATTTTGTTGTAGCATATTATAAGTATACATTTGAAAATGGTTGTGTACATTTGGATAAGATTTGTGTGGTTTGGTTGGTTAATGTATATTGTAGTTGATGTGACTTTTTTAGTGGTAATGTAGATGTTGCTTTTCAGAAGGTAAGAAATAAGTGTATGTAATCATGCTTGAATTCTTTGGTATATGGTAATATTAAAACTGTAAATATATCGTCACATTTTCAGAAATGTTCACTAATTTTATGGACCTAATTTCTGTGTTCCTACCTTGAGAAACTTTCAGCACCTCTGAAAATCAGTCAGTTTCTTCTCAGTTCAGGCACAAAAAATTAGTGAATGATTTTGAAAACAGTAGCCATAATTATTAAATATAGCATTGGAATATTCAAGTGTAGGCTGTGCCATTGCAGCATGATCTAAGTTCTTGGTATCTCTCTAGCTACAAAAGGTCTTGTAATTTTTCTTTAAGATCTAAACTATTTCCAGTGCTGGCTGGTTTAAAAGCAGGATCTTCAAGCCTGCTGAGTATTGGTATGTTACAAAACAATCTTTGCCCCCACCCCTTTAAAAATGTAAATAACACTGGTAAAGCAATATAGTGATAAACTTCCAAAGCGTAGACTTGATTCTTCTGAATCCAAATTTTATTGGAGATTAGAAACAATTTTTTAAGTGTTAAGCAAAAGCACCACTTAATTTTAAACCATATTAATGTAGCATCATTAACCAAAGAAATGTTCTACTCTTAAAAATGGTCATTTGATTCTCTTGTCAAATATCCTTCTCTGTTGTTCCTTTATTTTGTTTTTATTAGAATGGTAATTTCAGAATGCTTCCTGTTTGAGTTAATAACCAGAACCTGGGCTTAATAAATGGCTGAGGAATTTCACTTGGGTAATAATCATATTGTGGGCTAATAGGAAGGCCTTTAACTTAATATTATCAAATGTTAATTTAAAAAATAAGATTAAAAAATGCTACAATCCCTTCCTCCGCTACCCCCAACCAAAATTGTCTGTCAAACTGCTGAAAGATTTTATTTATTTATTTATTTATTTTTAAACAATTGCCTCTCCTCCCATGTTTCTCAAATGTGGGGAACAATGTGTGAGAGAGACCCAGAATGAAGAATATAAAAATTGTTCGTAAAGGAAACTTTTACCCTGTGGGATGCATTCCTTCAGTGTAAAGAACTGTCTTTAGCTTCTGTTTCATGATTATTTCTGATGTAGATACATTCTAATAGTGAATGGACACCACATTTGTGTGAACATAGATAACTTTGGGATTGAAATGAGGGTCATTTGAGTGAGATCGCATCCTATTATTGCACTTATCATAATTGGAAGGCGGAAAGAGGGTTCTTCATCCACCCCTCACTCCCAGTTCTCTTCCTAATGAATGGTATTTGGGAAACAGGTATCAGTGGTCATTTGGTCAAAATTTAGACAATTTAGTTTTGTACTACCCTCTGATTTTCTTTTTCAAAGCTTTGTGTAATTTGAGTATTTAAAATGACATTGGCAACTTGAATTTTTTGGAGCAGACTAATTTAAAATTAATTTTTCTGATAATACTTCTAAATAATTTTTTAATATTAAAAAAAGAAAGGCTTTTCTGGTTCCCTCGCCTGTGTTTGTAAGGGTCTTTTGGGTGGTCCTAAAAGCAATATCACTAAACAGACGTGGGCCACACCCTCTCCCCCTTCTTTTTATGTACATGCTTGCCTTTTGCCTCTTCAGTTTCAGCTTTGCTGCTGCTACTAGGAAACACCCTCTTGCTGAGCCAGGGGGAAGAACGCACACCTGAGCTCTCTCCAAAACAGGGCATGAGTAATATTGTCAGGTTAGTGTGTAGGACAGAAAGTGCAAATGACCATCAACAAAGTAGTGCCACTGACTATACGCAGAGCTGTCAAATACAGAGTAAAGAAACTGGAAAAAAAAAATTGAAACTGGTGTGATGATGTAGTATTATTTTGACAAATAAAATTTGCAGAATTTTGCTGAATTTTAAAATATCATGCACAGAATTTAAATTTTTTTGGCACAGAATTCCCCCCCCCCCCCCCCCCAGGAGTAATACTTCCAAAATATGTTCACCTGTATCTGGAGGGGTGATGAGTGCCGGTAAGGCTGAGATTCAGGTATACCCTTTCTCCCTTAAGGTTCCTTCTAACTTTCATATCCGTGAATCTTCACCAAAGTATTACTGACCTATTTTCTTGTTTAATTTTCCTCAAACTCTTCTAAAAATTTATGATTAAACAGGGATAATTTCAGGGGCAGTTGGTTTTGTTTTGGTGAAATTTGGATTTATAAGGGGAAAATTTACCAGAATAGCTGTTCTAGAATAACTCCTTGTGTGGACACTCTTATTCCAGAATAAATCTCCACGTGGGGAGTCATTGCAGAATAGCTATAGCACTTTAAATACACCCTGCCTTATTGTGGAGCAACTTTCTCATGTAGACAAGCCCTAACTCTTCATCAAGTATGTAAGATCTCCTGTAACAGGGTTTGAAAAATCCACGTACAAGTTGTGAGTAGGAAACTTTTTTCCTCCCTGGAGGAAGGGGAGACTAAGCCGCCATCCTCTGCAGAACTAGCTTTCACTTAGAAACAAATCCAAGTCCTCTTCCATAAACTTCTGGCCCTTATAGTTGAAAAAACTTTCCAAACATGAATAGAAGCTATGTTGTTTGCTAAAGCTTGTGACAGACAGCTATCCAGTCCTAATGTTGCTCAGAGCTTTCCTGAGCCCCAGCAGAGTTAAAATAAAATGCTCTGGTTAATTTCACAGCTGATTTGGGCAGCAGCAAAGCTTAGAATCATGTCAGTTTCATTCTGCTGCTGTTTATGAAAGATGTGAACATCAGCAGAGACAGTCACTGGAGCTATTGATGGGTTTATAAGGGCTCAAATGGAAGCTGGAGTACTGGTAACGTGTGTGTGTGTGGGGGGAAATCTTACTGGAGAAGAAAGTACATTCTCCATTCCAGCCACCAGAGTTGGGCTTAAAGTGTAGGTCCTCTACTTGGTGGGGGGAAGGAGAGCTGGTGACATCAAGAAGGCTGAGGTGTTTAATGCCTATTTTGCTTCAGCCTTCACTAAAAAGGTTAACAGATGCTCAACACAATTAATATTAATGAGGGAGAAGGAACACAAGCCAAAACAGGGAGAGAACACGTTGAAGAATATTCTAGTCGGCGGGCCTGATCAAATTCATGCTAGGATATTTAAGGAACTAGCTGAAGCAGTCTCAGAATAGCTAGCAGTTATCTTTGAGAACTCATGAGGTCCCAAAAAAGCGGAGAAGGGCAAACATAGTACCCATCTTTAAAAAGGGGAGTAAAGAGGCCCCCCGGGAATTATAGACCAGTCAGCCTAACTTCAGTATATTGGAAAGATACTGGAACAAATTATTAAACATTCAGTTTGTAAGCACCGAAAAGATAATCGGGTTATGAGGAATAACCAGCATGGATTTGTAAAAAACAAATCATGTCAAACCAACCCAATTTCCTTCTTTGACACATTACTGGCCTAGTAGATAGGGGGGAAACCAGTAGATGTGAGAGATCTTGGTTTTTGACACAGTCCCACATGACATTCTCATAAACAAACTAGGGAAATGATAATTTCATCTAGAAAACATAAGTTGGGTGCACAATTGGTTGAAAGTATGTAGGGAAACGAGTAAATGGTTTGCTGTCCAACTGGGAGGACATATCTTGTGGGGTCCTGCAGCAGTCAGTCATGGGTCAATTGCTAGTCAGTATTTTCATTAATGACTTGGATAATGGAGTGGAGAGTATGCTTATAAAATTTGTGGATGACACCAAGCTGGGTGGGATTGCAAGGATTTGGGAGCACAGGATTAGAATTCAAAATGATCTTGACAAATTGGAGAATTGGTCTGAAAACTACAAGATTAAATTCAATAAAGATAAGTGTTTAATATTACACTTAGGAAGGAAAAATCATCTACACAGTGGGGGATAACTGGGTAGGTGGTAATAGCGCTGAAAAGTATCTGAGGTTATAGTATCAGAGGGGTAGCTGTGTTAGTCTGAATCTGTAAAAAGTAACAGAGGGTCCTGTGGCACCTTTAAGACTAACAGAAGTATTGGGAGCATAAGCTTTCGTGGGCAAGACTTGCATCTGAAGAAGTGAGGTTCTTAGCCACGAAAGCTTATGCTCCCAATACTTCTGTTAGTCTTAAAGGTGCCACAGGACCCTCTGTTACTTTTTTTGAGCTTATAGTGGATCACAACTTGAATATGAGTCAACAATGTGATGCAATTGCAAAAAAGGCTAATATTCGGTGGTGTATCAGTCAGAGTGCTGTATGTAAGACACAGGATGTAACTGTCCTTCTGTACTCGGCACTGATGAGGCCTCATCTGGAGTACTGTATCCAGTTCTGGTGCCACACTTTAGGAAAGATGTGGACAAACTGGAGAGTCTGGTGTAGAGCAAGTAAAATGATAAAGACTTAGAAAACCTGACCTATGAGGAAAGGTTTAAAAACACTGGGCATGTTTTAGTCTTGAGAAAAAAAGCTTGAGGCAGGATTGGGTAAGTCGTCAAATATGTGAAGGGCTGTTATAAAGAGAACTGTGATCAATTGTTCTCCATGTCCTCTGAAGGAAGGATAAGAGGAAACGAGCTTGTTCTGCAGCAAGGCAGATTTAGGTGAGATATTAGAAAGTTTTTCCTAACTCTCAGGTTAGTTAAGCTCTGGAATAGGCTTCCAAGAGAGGCTGTGAATTCCCCATCCCTGGAGGTGTTTAAGAACAGTATTGGTCTGGGGGTTTATTTGGTCCTGCCTCAACTCAGGGGGCTGGACTTGATGACCTTTCAAGGTCCCTTCCAGTCCTACATTTCTATGATTTCACAACAGAAAAAAGATGCTTTTGCCTTTTTTTTTTTTTTTTTTAATGGAAGCTCAGAATCTGCAGAATGTAGCCAAAAATTGTGAAGACTGGTTCTTTCAGCATAGCAGTACCAGAAAAACCCCCAAAACCAAAGCTACTCTACAAAATCATCTTAACTAAATCCTGTTACATGTGATATTTGATTTCATAAGTGGTAATGGAATGGAGAAAAATATGTAAAGGGTTATTCTAGGGAATGCTGGAGCAAAGATGTTCCTAGAATTTAAGACTGTCATTTCACATAAGAGCAGTTCTGGTGTATAAACAAGATCTGTGTTGCACAAGATGAGCTAAAGGAAAGTAAACAACCTTAAAATGCTAATCCCCATGCCTGGTTTCGATCCCAAAAGTTCATTGTTGCAACCACCCTTGGGTGCAATTATTAAGTGTTTGCCATGTACTATGTGAGTGCTAAGCACTTAAAATAACTGTAGCATCTGCTTAGTTCTTCTTCCAAGTTTTTAGTAGTTTTCTTGTGACATATGCATAATTCCCATCAACACTAATGTGAATTAGACTCATATGTTGGAGAATAATGTCGCTATTGTCTGTACTGTACACTCAACATATTATGTTGATTTTTTTAATTATATTGCCACACTTTCTGTTCCCTTGAAGGGGATGGGAGGATTTGTTTGTGACTTTGTTTCAGGTTACTTTTACTAATTTATAAGTGATCTGGAACTGGGTGCCTATTGTAGAATACAGTAACCCCTCGCTTAACGTTGTAGTTATGTTCCTGAAAAATGCTACTTTAAGCGAAACGATGTTAAGTGAATCCAATTTCCCCATAAGAATTAATGTAAATGGGGGCGGAGGGTTAGGTTCCAGGAATTTTTTTTCTCCAGACAAAAGACTATATTTTATACATACACATATATACGCGCGCACACACACATACACAGTATAAGTTTTAAACAATACTGAACACAGCAATGATGATTGTGAAGCTTGGTTGAGGTGGTGGCTTCAGAGGGTGGAAGAGAGAGGGATATTTCCCAGGGAATGCCTTACTGCTAAATGATGAATTAGCACTCGGCTGAGCCCTCAAGGGTTAACATGTTGTTAATGTAGCCTCACACTCTATAAGACAGCACGAGTAGAGGGAGGGGAGACAGCATGGCAGAGAGAGACAGAGACTCTCACCATGTGTGAGAGAGAGAGATGGGCATTGCCCTTTTATGCTGACCGCACTCCTAAGTACATTGCCTTTTTAAGTAGATCAGCAAGTTGAGACAGCAGCTGCTGCCAGCAAGCTCCCTCCCTCCTGAACCCTGTCCTGTCCCCTCCACCCCCGCTCTGTGGAGATGGCCCGATGGGATAAAGGAGCGAGGGAGGGGGACACCCTGACATTAGCACCCCTCTTTCATCCCTCCCCCTTGAACAACAAGCAGGTGGCTCCCGGGAGCAGCTCCAAGGCAGAGGGCAGGAGCAGCACAGTGCAGTGGGGGAAGCGGCAGCTGAACTGCTGGCAATTGATAGCTTACTGGGCGACTGCTGCACAGGGAACTTAGGGGAGCAGGGAGCTGATGGGGGGGCTGCCAGTCCACCCTGGTTCCAAGTCCCCACCAACTGGCTGCAACCGGCTGCTCTTTCTGCAAGCAGTGGACAAAGCAGGCGGCTGCCAAACAATGTTATAAGGGAGCATTGTGCAACTTTAAATGAACATGTTTCCTAATTGATCAGCAATGTAACAATGGAACAACGTTAACCTGGACAAGTTTGAGTGAGGAGTTACTGTACCAAAAGGGATGGACTAAATGTGATAGACATGGTAATTTACTGCAATATCCTTGAAAAACCTTATTGTATCTTATGCAAAGTTTATGTATATCATGGGATGGGGCTGTACGTAACCTCTCTAGCTGGGAGATGTGATGTGAGGCCAGGAAGTTCAAAGAATTATATTGAAATTGTGCAGACAAGAATAGATTTTTGGTGACAAAAAGTGTAGTGTAGATTTCCTGGGAAATACCAGGGAGAGTTTAATGCAGATTCCCCATCTCCGGTTATGGAAAAACTCAGCCTTTTGAAGCTACACCGTGAGGAAAGGGGTGATTGTCTTATGATTACCTGTTCCAAAGGTCCAACCTGTGTAAAGAACCAGGCTTATCTGTCCAGTCTGGGGTCTGGTTCAGAATCTGATACAGTTATGAACTTGTAACCATGGGGAAAACCCAGTTGTGGGTCTCAACGGACAGATGCTACCAGAGCCTGAAGTTGGAGTTGAGGGTGATCTTTGTGTAAGCTTTTTAGCATGTATGTAGGTTCTTTTATTGGTTTCAAATGTTTTCTCTATAACATTTTCACCTTAAGAATAAATGTGTTCATGTATAAAGAGCAGTGGTGTAACTTTTAACTGCAGGCAGTACACTGGGCGTAGCCTCTGGAGAGAAAGCAAAGTGCAGACATTAGTCCTTTAGACGGTCTGGCTTGCTGGGGCTATCGCAGGGCAGGCAGAGAACTGTACAGCCTGGAAAACGCTCTGGTCAGGAGGGAGAGACGGGTCTCGGCCCAAGAGAGGTGACAGCTGGGGACCTGTGAGGAGTGGGTGCTCTTAAGAAACAACTGAGGGGGAATACAGGTGCAGCTGCCCTGAAACTGACACTCATAACTTAAATCATGCCCAATCCTTAAAGGTATTTAGGCACCTGGCTCCCAGTAAAATCAATGGAAATTAGTTGCCTAAATACTTTTGGAGGCTCTGGGTCTCACTGAATGTTTTTCTTAAAGGAGCTTGCAATCTTATTCCTCCCTAAACCTGACTTTCTTTAAAATGGTTAGAATCTCTTCTTTGGACTGTAGGTCTCTCTTTTATAATCATATTGTGTATGGAGCTGGTAGGAGGGCTAGTAAGGAGGCCTGGGGTGCAGTGTACTCAGTATGCTAATGCCACCTAACTGTTGTCTCTCTCTGATTTGGATGATGCAGTTAAGAGCATCAGCCAGCGTCTAGTTGAGACTGGGGCAAACACAACAGCAAGTTGGCTGAAGCTCAAGCCAGACAAGATGGTGGATTGTGGAAAGCAACTGGAGGAGATGGCGGAGGTAAAACCCTTTGATGATGCGAGTACGTCAGCCCTTAGTTACTAGGGTTCACATTTAGGAGAGATTTTAACACCCCCGGCTGCTATTTGAGAATCACATTATAGCAGTGACCCAATCAGCTTTTTTCTAGCTGTGTCTGGCAAAGCGGCTGCAACTCTTCCTTCTACATGTGGACAATTGCCACTATTGTCCATCCTCTTGTTACCTCAAGATTAGGCGATTGCAGTGTGCTCTGCATGGGACTATGCCTTGGAACCATGTGGAGGCTGAAGTTGGTGCAGCATACAGCAGTTCACTTATTGAGCAGAGCCTCTTGCTCGGCACATGTGACACCAGTGCAAAGTCTGAGATCTGCACTGACAGCCTGTTGATCCCTGAGTGGAGTTTAAGGTGTTGGAGAAAAGTCAGTATGGAAGAGCTTTCTCTTGGTGTGGATATATTGCAGAGCAAGAAAATAGCTAGTTTAGTTACGTTGCTCATTTCACTTGTACAATTTTTAACATTTCCATACTTCAGTATGGTGCCATCTATTTAATGTCAATGAAAGAAGAGTGATTATAACTATTGATGGATTGAGGCTTTCGCCTGGTTACAGTTTAAACAGGCATCCCCTAATGACAAGGTGTGATGTGACATTAATAATTAGTATCTGGAACGGGTGGCTGAGCAAACCAAGACATGGTTCAGTTCTGCTTTCCAAAAAGGGGAAATGAAAGCCATTGATGTGCTCTGACAGTGTGACACACAAATGCACAGTCATCAACATTTTACTTCTCTGTTTTTACTAACGTAAGTGCTCTGGGGCACGTCAAACTGTTTTTGCAACCTGGCTGTTCTTAAACTGTAGCTTGCTCAGTTTTGATAGTGGGTCAGAGTTCTTTCCTGTGTCATCTTGAACAGTATATTAGCTGTCCAGGATTCTGTCATACAACCTTAGAGCTAAATTCCATTCTGTTTGAAATTAATGGCAAAACTCCAATTGACTTCAGTGGGATCAGGATTTGGGACCCAGAACAACTTGTGCCCTTCCCCCCCACACACACCTTTTTCCTCCTACAACCAGTCCTTGGCACTAATCCATCCAGTCATCCTGGGTGAGTAGGTGGTTGATGGCAAAGTAACTCCTTGAGTGTGAGAGGAGAGAAAATTGGAAAATTCCGTTACACTGACAGAGCACTCAAATGAGAGAAACAGGAGACTTTAAAAAAAAAAAAAAAAAAAAAATAAGAGCAGCCCTTTTTATTGCAGATCACTAAAATATAACTTAAAGGGAGAAGCTTAAAAACAATGAGGAGGCTAGTCTGTTAGTCTTTAAGATGCCAGCAGACTCCTCATCGTTTTTATGGATACAGACTAACACAGCTTCCCTGCTGATCCTAAAAACTTAGCTATTCTGTAAGCCATCTGAAACATCACAACTTCAAGAAGGCTTACATGACACTTAAAATGTTTGGGGTGAGGAGAGATGTTTGTTGTTTTGAGGGTGTGGAATATTTAAAATTTGTATTAAAGGTAATGTTAAAATTATATAATACACAGGTTAGGGAAAGAGTGTCTGTACATCTGGGTGTAGTGCTTAGATTATCCAAAAGTATGAAGTTTGGTTTAGAAGTCATAAAATACATAAAGTACATAATCTGCAATAATCCAAATTTAGGTGAATAAATTTAATGATACACTTTAGATATTAGCATCCAAATATTTGGGTACATCACTCATGAAAAGTTTTACAGAGCGTTGATTCTAGAAAGCAAATGTAGGAATGAGTGTAGATTGTTCCTCAGTGATTGAGAATTTAGGATAGGTTGTTCCTTAGAAAATACAATCCATCAGGGAAGTTTGTCAGTTACTTTCCCGACTTTGCTTCTCATTGGCCCTCCAGTTAATCTCTCCTGGTATTGCCGGTGTTTGGTGATGTGTTCTAGATAGATGTCCCTCGACCACCTGATTGTGTCTGATACCATAAGTTGCCACATCAGCTGAGCATAGTGCTGACCGATTCCTCATTCTCTCAATACTCGCTCGTTACTGGGGTCCCAGGGACCCACAGGGCCGTGCTTCAGGGCTTTGGCCTGGGGTAACCCATAAGGCTTCTGTCAAGGATCCTGTTGGTTGTGTATGAGAGTAAGGGAGTATAGCTGATAGGCTCCTCTCAAGCATGACCATCTTGTAGGTAGTCAAGACTAGTGGGTTCTGTTACTACCACAAGAACCCAGAGCCCATGTGGATTCTTCTGCTCTCTGCTGTTGTCCAGAAGCAGGATTGGTTCCCAGCACGTCAGATACAAATGGACAGAAAGTCATTGGCCAATTATGGAGCTTATGCTCTGATGTCGACACTGTGTGTGTGTTTTGGGGCCAACTTAATGCCTAGTCCCCTGTTCAGTTACCATTCCCCTTCCCTCCTTTTTCCACATTACCCCCACCAGCTCCCTCCCTTCCTCATTCCTAATATCTAGAGAATATGGCAACTGGTGGAAAGGCTTGGAAATGTAATGGAAGTTTTGCTTCGTGTTCACATCTTCATTGCAGAGTTCTGGACAGGAAGACCCAGAATTTAAAGCAGCTTTCTGTAGAACCATTCAGGATATGGGCTAGTTGGAGGAATATTTAAAATTACATTTTGAGTGATAGAGCTAGAAAAGAGATCCAGGGATTTGATTCTTCCCAGTCTTTCAGTGTTACGGCTTTTAGCTCTGCTTTGGGCACATTTCCTGTGTCAGCTCCTATAAACAGCTAATATGAAACTAATAACATCTTGCATATTGTAATAACTGACCTCTGCTTTCATATGCAGACAGTTCTAGGTACTGAGGACTAGTTACACTTTGTTCAGCATACTGAGGACACAGTTTGCTGGTATATCCGCTTTACAACTACCTGTTGGTAGAGAGCAAGGAAACCTGAATGGCATGAAGAATTTTATTTGGATTTTAGGCATTACCGATTAAGGTCAGGGCTGGCTTCTCCACTGCTCCTGGCTAGTGGATGTTCATCAATAAAGTATTTATAAATGCAATACTATGTATATACTGATTTAGTGTCTAACAATCAACTTGTTTTTGGAGAGAAGATATTCAGGGTCTGAAGATCTTATTTGTTGGAGCTGGTATCTTCTTAGAAAATGCTCTGGGGAAAAATGGTTTGCAAATATAAGTAAAATTTTTATGGGAAGTTGTATTTACTTTGAAGCTGTTCAAAGCTCAGCCCAATTTTATCAGAGACCTCATATAAGAAACCTTTCTCCTCCTGTTATTTATAAAAATATTTCCTGTATTAAATAATAAATATCCGCTTAGTTGGGCAGAATATAACTTTTTATTTTGTCATGTTGTCTTCCATGCCTTTAAGTGTGGTTATTTTTTAAAAGAGACCTTGGAAAAATGGCAACATTTTACTCAAAAGATCTGTTCTTGTGCATCTTCAGAGTAACAGCTATATGTGTCACTGACAAAAATTAAATTTTCCTGTACTTCAGAGCTAACACAGCTGTAAGAGGGAACAGGAGTTCCATCTACTGATAATGAAAAAGAAGGAATTGTTGAAGTACTGTGCTCCTATAAATATGTATTCCCATTGAAACTATCAAGGTCAGAAACTCATTCCTAGGAAGAAAATGTAAATTTCTGGGTCTTGAATTTTGACTAGTTGTTATGGGGAGGGAAGGAGGTTGGAGGAAAAACTACTTAAACTCTCATTAGATGATATGTCAGGTACAGGAAAGCTATCAAAATTAAGGCAGAAAAACTTAAAGGACATGAGTAGTTTTTACCAATCTAGGAATATACAGCCTGATTCTTCTTTTAAAAGGACAGCAGTGATGATTTATTTTTTTTTACTACTACCTTATTTAGAGTTCATGTTCCTCACAGCAGAAACTATGTAGTCTTCTGTGCCTAGTACAGTGCCAAGCATAATTATCAGAGTTTAATAAATAATAAACTGTGGCTTGAATAAACTTGTTACCCTGTCCACTGTCTCTCCTCCCCCATCCCTTTATTGTGTTGATTCTTTCTTGTATTATTTAGATTGTAAGCTCTTTAGGGCAGGGACAAAAGACTATCTCACTCTGCTGTAAGGTGCCTGGCATGTGTTTGGACTCAGTAAAATAAAGAAATGACTATAGATAAACTCACTTGGGTGTAATATGAGTTAAATGAACAAATAACAAATCATTGTTTAGAAAATCTTGAAAGTGTGTGTGTGTGTGTGTGTGTGACGACTGTGTAATCCCAGGGGGCTTGCTGTTTTAGAGCCAGAGTCTGCTCTATTACACTGCAATGAATATTGTGTAACTCCATTGACTTCAGTGTATCTTTCTTCAAAGTAGTTATTCCAGATGTACAGCAAAGTAACTGAGATCAGAATCTGGCTCTTCATGATTCCAACAAGAAATGCACTCAAATTTGTTTTAAGCAGAGATCAGAGTAGCAGTGTTATGCAAACTACCTCCTCCCCACCACAGACTCAAAAATCTGGAAAGTCAGCAGAAAAAATAAAAGCTGTGGAAATCTTCTGTTCTGTTCTTTGGGCTGCATCTCTTACTGTCCTGTCCTGATGTGTCATCAGTCTAAATAATATGGCTGCTTTGGTTATTTCCTTTATGTGCATGTATATTAGAGAAATATTCTGTCCTTTTTTAAGAAATGGCTGCATAAAGTCAAGTATCAAAATCCATACTTAAGTAGGGTGACCAGACAGCAAATGTGAAAAATCGGGATGGGGGTGGGGGGTAATAGGAGCCTATATAAGAAAAAGACCCAAAAATCGGGACTGTCCCTATAAAATCGGGACATCTGGTCACTCTATACTTAAGGACCTAACTAAGTGGCCTGCTAACCACTCCTAGTTCCCAGTGAGAATTGATAGTGAAATTTGCTACATAAAGCAAAGCCATATTCAGGCATCGTCTTTTTCTTTTCTCCTCTCTTACAGGCGATATGGATTGTGGTTCCGATTACGGAAGTTGTTAATATGGTTGTTGGGAGTATACATAGCCATTCCATTTCTAGTAAAAATTTGTCCTGCTATTCAGGTGAAGCTGGTCTTCTTAAATTTTGGTAAGCGTTCATGACTTTTTTTTCTCTATATATTTTTTTAAAAAGTGAAGCTGATAGGACTATTTTTTTTGCCAGAGTTGCTTTTAAATTTTTTTTAGCAAATCAGACACTGTATTTGTCTTCCTACTTGTGTATGTTAATGTCTGACAATCGCACCCATGTGTGACAAATGTGTATTGGTTTCCCCTACTTTGTCCTGTGCCAAAAAGCTGGAAAAATCCTTTGTCTGTTGTACTTCAGCCAGATAAGGTGTAGGTTGTTGGCTGCTTTTTCATAAGTGGGGCAGCTGTATTTTTGGTGTCCATCAAAATTCCCTGGTGGGAACTGCCCAAAATAATTAGCAAATAGAAACACTTCTGTGCATTTAAGAAGCTCTGAATTTGTTTAACTGATGTGATATTTCCCCCCCTATCCAGTTATGGTTTGTGAAGGATATGCCTTTTTATATCATTTGTGAATTATGAGGCAGGTAACCTCTTCAAGTTTATGGCTTAAATGCTAATTGTGAGTAACAGTATGTTTTTTATATGGATACAGCAGCCAAACTCCAATTAGCCTCTTAATCTGAAATGATCAAAGACTATACCTGTGGGGAAAGAAAACAAAGTAGAAATGTAATCTGTAAAGGGATTATTAAAGATGCATATGGAGAGCATTCAGATGATCAAGATCCTATTTCAGTTGAAAACAATTGAAATTGTCAACAGTGCGTTAGTCTTCCAGCCTGCAGTTCCTCACCCAAAGGCATTTTTAGGAAAATATACTGGCTGTAGCAGAAGAAACAGTGACTCATCAGTGGCACATTGACACCATCACTTCAAGTGTTGCAAATACTACTACATAGGATTTTCCAGCTGATCAGATCAGCAGTCTGCTTAGTCTTGTATTGCCTAAGCCTTGTCTCTGCTACAAATGCTTTGCCGGCAGAGCCATACCACCAGAGCCTCCTGTGTAGACACAGCTTATGCTGACAAGGAGTTCTTCTGTTGGCATGGTAACACTTTTCCCGAACAAGGTTAGCTGTGCTGACAGAAGCATTCTTCTGGTAGCTGCATCGAGGCAGGGGATTTTGCCAGCATAGCTATATTGGCCTATGTGTGGGAGTACGGGTGGGGAGGGGGTTGTTTCCCGACCACACCCACACGCCCGACTAGCACCTGTACTGACAAAACTGCCCTAGACACGCTAACTCCAGGTCCTTCAGAGAGAGGCACAAGAGACCTTGTAATGGGAAATTATGGAATACCTGTCTGAGGGGAACTTCTTCTGTCTATGCAGTATTAACCCTTTCAGTCACTCCTAACACAGTCGTTTGTCTATGCCTCGCTGATAATTTTTATCATACATCTTTAGTTCCTTTCTATTTTGGTTATGTCACGTTGAGCTAGGGTGACCAAACCCAAATACAGCTTTCCATGTGAGGATGTACCATTGATTAATGCAATGATGCTGTAATAGTTAAAGTATTTTCAGTTCCATTCTTTATACATCCTCACATTTGATTGCTTAGTTCACAGCAGTGATCATTAGGTATGGGGTGACACTGTGGAGGGGTGTGTGTAGTGGAGGTGAAGGATGAGGAAGCAAGGACCTAGTGAGGAGTAGGGGACTGGTGGTGATGGTGGATGCTGGGTGGGTCGCAGCATGGGGGGAGTGGAGACAGGGCAGGGAAAGCCGGGCCCATGGGGGTGGGTGATGGAGAGGGGGGAATGACAGGGTAACAGAAACCCGAGGAAGGGGGAAATAGCCCTGCACGCACAGCTCTGGGTAGGAAGTTGAATGGGGTCATAAAGAGTCCCTGAAATAGAGGGGAATGGGAGGGTGATACACAGGGAGTTTGGTGGGGCGGATGGAGGAATGCAAGGAGCCCCTGGTGGGTGCAGTGTGCTTGGCCTACAGAAGCGATGGTGATACCGAGGTCTTGTGCTAATATGGAGCAACCTGAACTGTTAGCTTAACTTTTGTGTGTTGTGGTGTAAGGTAAACTAGGCACATGCACAGGTATGGGTTAAATACTGTTTTAGCAGAAGCTTTAATAGCTAGCTGCATGCCCTTACAGCCTGCCTCTTTCTACACTGAGCCGCTGATTGGGGTATTCAGGTTACAATAGGGCGGTGTTACAGAGAAATACCATTCCAGGGCTGATGTTATGCATCTATTTTTTAATCACTTTAAAATTGTTGACAGAAACTTTTTTTTGGTAAAACTTTTACATTTTTTCCATGACCTACAGTTTGGGAAACTTTTGCCTTAGAGGAAAAGACAAAATTTGGACAAATGTGTCACATTTCCCAGCCTTGAAGAGCTCTGTGTAAGCTTGACTCTCACCACCAAAAGTTGGTCCAGTACAAGATACTATTACCTCACCCACCATGTCTCTTTAAGAAATAAGTTAGTTTTAAATAGAAAACATGTTTGGATAAATATTTTTCCTTCGGTAACCAGCAAACTTAAAGTAGTTTTATTTAACTAATAAACAAAAATGCTGTTTTGTGTATTTTTAATTGAATTTCCATCCAAATAGAATTTGACACAAATCACAAGTCAAACATTATTCATCATTTAGGGGGGAAAAAAGTATTAATTGCCATTTCCTGATATAATTAAAATTGTGTATAGATCTAGCATATCCTCCTGCTTAGCAAAAAGAAGCGTCAAATGTAGTGTAAAGCATATATTTAGTTGCAAATTAACATGTTTTAATGGTTACTAGGAAAATAACTAAAAAGTACAAATGCTAAAAAAAAGAAAATAAATTACTTAAATCAAGGTTTCCTAATTGCTGATTTAAATAGTGATTAGAATCAGTGATTTTTAAATCATTTTGATTTAAATCAATCTACCCTGACAAAGTGTGTGTGTGTGTGTGTGTGTGATTTGATGATTATCTGTTCTGTTCATTCCCTCTGGGGCACCTGGCATTGGCTGCTGTCGGAAGACAGGATACTGGGCTAGATGGACCTTTGATCTGACCCAGTTTGGTCATTCTTATGTAAATATAAAAATTTAAAAAACAATGCTTTTCCCAGTCTAATTTTTACATGTCTCAAGTTACAGGGCTTCCACTTGAAAGACTGCTCCCAATTTAATGTCTCCCCACCGTGAGGCTGAATATCAGGAAAAGCTCCTTGAATTTCCTTTTTCCTCATTTCATCCCATTACTTCTAGTTTTATCCGTTTGTACCATTCTGAGCAATTCATTTCCCTCCTTGATGCTTATACCTTCCCAGTACTTGTTGCCAGTTACCCATTTTCACCTGGGACAAAAGGTCTTTCTGGCGCAACAGACAAATGTAAAATTATTCTCTAAACATGCTGCGGTTTTCTGGACAGGTTTTAGAGTTGCATTGCAATTAGCACTGTTGACTTGCAAGAAAATAGAATGTAAAAATTCAAGTTTCTGACCTTTTACTCTTTCCTTTGTGTTTCAGTGAGGGTTCCATATTTCATTGACTTGAAAAGGCCACAGGATCAAGGCTTAAACCACACCTATAATTATTACCTTCAGCCAGAGGAGGATGTAACCATTGGAGTCTGGTATGTAGGATTATGCTCCCCCTGACATCTCTTAGCATGTCCTCTGCATCCTTAGTGTGGAGATTGTATTTTGCATCCCAGTGCAGAACCCTGTCTCTCAACAACTGTCTTTCTAGTCAATGGTCATGACCATTGTTTGTTTTCATCTGTGCATATGTGTATCTTTCTCCACTTAGGGGTGGAGTCCATGCTAAAAGGTATGTAAATCTCTGGACCTCAACTGAACTAAGTTTTAGCAGCATGTGAAACAGAGACAGATCATGAATTCAGGGAAGTTTTCTAATTTGGAAATGTGAAGGTGTTGCTCTGCATTGCTAGACTGGTTATGTCCCTGGAATGTAGAGGTGAGCTGATGAATTAAAGGTTTGCTCATCATCCATGTCTTGTTTATGTTCTTCTGTTTTGTAAAATCAGTGCAGCGGAAGGTAGAAACAGAGTGTGGGAGGAGAAATGTTCTCTAGAGAGTGAGGGAATGAAAAGACTTTGCTCACATTCTAACCAGCACAAACCAGTATTGGTTGGTTTTTTTAACTGAATTTCAGTTGTCACTCTTTAGCTCATGGAGGAGAACTTAAGGTGCTTAACTATAGGCAGCTTCTTGCATTCTCAGTGAGGCATCTGAGACTTACAGATGTTGTGACTGGTGCTGCATAAACTTTTTTTGAGCCGGTCAGCTTTCAAGGTGACTAGTCTAGTGAGTTAGTTTTGTACATCTACCTCTACTGATAGCTTTCTATTCTCTCTCATTGCCCCTGTTTGTTTTTTTTCCCTCAAATATTTTATAACCATGAAGAAAGTTCCCTCTGGCTTAAAAAGAAGAGAGATCACTACAGAGTTTACAATGAGGAGTCCAGTGGCACCTTAAAGACTAACACATTTATTTGGGCATAAGCTTTCGTGGGTAAAAAAACCCACTTCTTCTCCATGCATCTGAAGAAGTGGAGTTTTTACCCACGAAAGCTTATGCCCAAATAAATGTGTTAGTCTTTAAGGTGCCACCAGACTCCTTGTTGTTTTTTGTGGATACAAACTAACACGGCTGCCCCTCTGATACATACATCTCAACTCTGTAGTGAGTAAGAGTAGCAACCAGCTAAAGAAAGGTTCGGCACTGTGTCAGCTCCTGGGGAGTGGGGTGAGATGGGGTTAGTTTTTAATGATCCACCTAGTGAAGTCAAATTGATGAATCCTGGGAGTCAGTTTGAGTTTGTATTGTAGTTTGTGTGTCATCACACTGATACAGTGATAGGATGTGTGTGTGGGGGTCTTTCAATCTTGAACTGATTGGAAGAATTATCCTCTTCTGAATGGTGCAATAATAGCCTATAACATCAAATTCCTCATTTGTAATGAGGTCCACAGATCCATGACATTGGATAGTCTGATCTGTGTATCCTTGCAGGTAGACCAAACCTGTCAATCAAAGACTGGGACATGTGGCTCCCCCTCTGAGAAACTGCCAGATTTTGTCTGCCTCTCCAGCTGCAGGCAGACCAGCTCCTTCCTTCTGCAGAGCAAATTTAAAGAAGAAAAAGAAGGGGGGAAAATATGCCTTAAAATCTCCAGGCAGTCAGGGTCTGCCTTTATTGGCAGAGAGGATTGTCTTCCTTCTTGGTAGCTGGGGCTCTCTCTGTACCCTTGCTCGCTCAGATGGAACGCAGTCTGGCAGGAAAGGCTGAGAGAGGAAATGAGACGCTGTCCTCTGCATCTTCCCTGCTGATTGAGGACCTGCATGGAGGTCTGTGCCTGTTCTTGGAGACCCAGGCCTTTCTCAAATGCCCAGGCAGGGGCAGGGCTTCCTACCGCCTCCCTTCCTCAGCAGGACAGCTCCCTGCAAGCAGGGGCAGCACCTTCGTGGCAAAATCCCCTGAGCCTGGCGCAGGTGACACCAACGTTCCAGGGAACAGCAAGCGGTGGCTCCCTTGTTTTCCCCCCTCTCCCCCCCCCCCCACAATGCATGGGGAGTGTAGGTTGAAGCACTGTACAGTGGGACGGGGTGGCTTTCCATCCAGCCTCTGGAGCCTGCTCTCTCAGCCATGTCTGTTCACCGTGCAGCAGCTGCCCAGCCCTTCCCCTGCAACTGCTGTGGTGGCGGCAGGGAGACAGAGGAAAGAGAACCTGGTAAGGGGCCATTGGGGCTAACCCTTTCCTCCGTTCCACAGCATGCCCCCCGCCCAGCCCTGCCGTGCCTCAGGGCTAGTCCTTGCCATCAGCATAAGCCCACCCCTATCTTCCAGTGCAGCAGGTAACCAAGGACTCCCTTTGAATGTCCTCCTCTCCATGAGGGGAGGAGGATCAAGGGGAGGCGTTGTGTAGCCGTCTGAGATACCTCTTTCTTATGCCATATTGTTCTAGTTTAAAAAAAAAAAAAAAAAGTCAGAAGACTTCAGAGCACTTGTCGAAATTAAGTATCTCAACAGAGTCATGCAATAAAATCAATCTTCGAGACAGATGGATGGCACATTAGCTTCACATCAGTAGATGTGAAGTATGCCTATCTCCATATCCCAATTTGACAATCTCTCAGATGCTTCCTAAGCTTTGCTGTCAGAACTCAACGTTACGAGTATGAGTCTTTGCCGTTTGGTTTAGCAACAGCACTGCAAGAGTTTATGAAATTGCTAGTAATGTTAATGTCAGTCTTGAAAGGACGGGGTTTATGTTCCCCCTTCCTGGGTGGCCACCTTATCCAGGCCTCATCTGGAGTCTGTCCTTTTGTGCCACCAAAGCAAGAAGGATGCTGCAGAGCCAGTTTTGTGAAAGACTCAGTTAAGGGTCTGAGTATTCCTGGTCTCTGAGTGGGAACAGGCCTGGTCCTCTACAAAGTTGCTTGTTGCAGGAAAGACAGGAGAAGTAGAGAAATCTTATGAAAGCAGTCAGCCTCTCAAAGGGAGTTCCCATTTGTACGCTTCTGTCTCTTCTGTGATTGGTGGTCTTCCACGTGGATATTCTTAGTGGGCCAGTACTCACATGAGGCCACTGCAGAGCTTCCTCCTGTCCCTGCCTACACTATTGTGGCAAAGGTGTCTCAACCCAGGAAGATTCTTAGGTCATTCATGTGGGGTCAAGTTCTTCCATTGACCGAGGTACTGGCTCTCAGGGAGATGGATTATCTATGTTGACGGGAGAACCCTACCATCAGTGTAGATAGTGTCTACACTGAAACACTACAGCGGCACAGTTATGCTGCTGTCGCATTTTAAGTGTAGACATACCCTTAGTCTGCTTGCCTCCCACCTGAAACACAAGGTTTCAGTATTCTTCTCTTGGGATCACAGAGCCAAGGCAACAGATGCCTTGTTGTAGCGATGGCCAGAAGGGACTGATGTTTGCCTTTCTTCCCCAGAGTGCTACAGAAGGTCAGGAGAGAAGCAGCACTGGTAATTCTGGTAGCCCCATTGTGGCCAACAGGCCTTGGTTCGCTGATCTCATTACATGGTACCAAGTCCTCCCATCTGTTTACCATCCAGAAGGGATATGTGGTTACAAGGGCCAGTCATGCATCGGGGTTTTTTAACAGAGCCTCTGAAACCAAAGAGGTTATTAGCTTCCAGGAATAAATCTAATTCAGCAAATTCAAGGGCCTGGTTGAGCTTTAATCATTGGTGCTAGGAGCAGGGTCTCACCCCCCACATCGGCATCGGTGTGACATAGTCTCAGATTTCTTCAAAATGGACTCTGGTTAAGTCTGGCAGTTCAGACTTTCAAAGGCCAAGTTGCTGCTTTGTCTGCTATGCTTAGTGCAATAAACAAGTAGTGAATTTCATCTTACCCAGATGTCCAGCATTTCTTATGAGATCTGCATCTCTTCTACATCCTCCTGATGTGCATCAAGTTCTTCTGTGGGATCTTACCTGGTTCTCAGGATCACTACAGGCCCTTTATTTGAACCACTTGTGACGGTGTCCCATTACTTTCTAACCATTAAAATGGCCTTTTCTGATGACAGCCATGTCTCATAGCAGTTTGAGTTGGGAGCTTTTTTTTTTTTTTTTAAGCCTCAATACTGCATGTTCCATAAGACTAAAGTAGCACTCTGAACTGACCCTGCCTTCATACCAAAGATTAACTCCAGGCTCCATAGAGCACAAGAAATTATTCTTCCATCCATCCTTCTCTCCTATTTGGTGATTACAGAGAAAACACTTAAATATTACGGTATCACATGGGATATAAATGAGATTAAAATAGCAGTGTAAACACACCAGCCCAAGTTGGAACATCAAACGTTGCTATTTTTAGCCTCATAGTCCAAACCAGGGCAGTTGACCCGGGCTCTGAGACTTGGTGCTGTGGGTTTTTCTTTGAAGTGATGACATACCCAGGGAGTGCTTAGTTTTTTCCAAGGCTATGGAAATGTCACAATTGGCTCAGAGATGGAGTTACACCTCCCTGACCGCTAACACGTTTGGTCTGCCTCTAAGCCTGTATAGAGCCCAAGACCCAATATTATGGATCTGTCGACCTCATTACTCCAAAAAAGGAAATTTTGGGGCAAGACATGATACGTTTTCCCATTCTTTGCCTTAAAGGAGAGCTTTGGTGAAGACTACTTTTAGAAGCTGAATCTTGAGCTTTCCTGAACTAGATGGGAAAATCACGGCAGCTGGCCTGACTCTGCCTACTTGTATTGTAACTACTGAGCTATAGTATAGTACAAATGGATTGAAAAGTACGGATTTGTAGCATGTAGTGTTTGCTGTTTCAAAGGCTTAGTTCTTATCTAAAATAATTTGTTTGTGCATTACATGTGTCCGGCTGCACTTGAGTCCTACTGAGATAAACAAATCTCTGATATAGAGTGTGAAAAGTTGAGTAACCAAGCAATACTAATTTTCTAGGCACACAGTTCCAGGAGCCTTATGGAAAGATGCTCAAGGCAAAGGCCAGCCGTGGTATGAGGACACTTTGGGATCCAACTATCCTGTAATCCTTTACTTGCACGGAAATGCAGGAACTAGGTAAGGAACAAGCATCAGTGATAAAGGGGGATAGCATTTCTTTGATTTTATGTATTCTTGTTTACATTGGGTTGCAAGATCGGACCAAATAATGCCAGAGCAGTTTGTTTCTGTGGGTTAAAAAATAACACCTGTTTTTAAAAATGGAAATACTTTGGATTTAATAAGTGTGGGGAAGGGAGAACTGACTATTGTTGGACTTACTGCTGGAATGAGTTATCATCAGTTGCCTTTCCAATGCATTGTCTATCATGCTCCTTCATCCAGAGGTCTGGATATGAGAGGGACAGGATGAGTGTTCCTTATGCTTCTCGGAGTGGCAAGAGGCTTTCGAACTTACTGGGCCAAGTGTGGGAGGGAAGGGAGCACTCATTTCCAGCATTGTCAAATGTCTGGCCATGTAAATGATGCTATGAAAATAGCAGTGAGAAGTTGGCTATGCCAATTTTCTTATATGCTGCCGAAACACAAATGCCAGCTGCTGCCATTAGTTCATTTTATAATTTCATAATGTTGAGGAAAGGAAAACAAAGGCAGAGGGAGCAGGCTAGCGAGTCTGGCTCAAACCAGGCAGGGCACTGAATTCCGAAGCTGCCAGGGCAGGAAAGCAGGGGTAGAAGTAGTCTTGGCACATCAGGTGGCAGCTCCCAAGGGGGGTTCTGTGATCTAACCCATCACAACACCTATGTGTGTGTGTAAATTCTCAGGGCTTTGTTCTGGGGTGCTAAAAACCATTATCAGATGTGTGGAATAGCTTACCATCCTAGCTCTGTGTATTGTAGCACTTTGACTTTCCCGTGGGTGAGGCATGAGTGTGTCTCTTTTTCTTTAGCAATCTGTATATTCCAGTGAGTATTGGCACATTTCAGAGTTCATTAACACTCATGTACTTTCAAAGCCAACATCCATTTTAGAGAGTGTCTACACTGCAGGGAACACAATTATAACAAAGCTGTCTCCTGACCTGCTTTAGTATGACTATGGAATACTATTAAGGTTCTTTGTGCACTTCCAGTTACAATAGTGATGTGAAGCAGAGTCCCCTGATTTGGTTGTACTGGTAATGAAGGTTCTATTGCATCTTAATAGCCTTTTCATCTCAGGAAGGGCTCATTTTTCTGTCCAAATTGTTGTTTTAGCAGTGTCTTATTCCATACAAAAACCTAAGGCAATGGAAGATAAGTTTTCAGGGCTAAGCACTCTGAACTCATGAAATGCATGAGCAAACTCAACTTTGGCAACCTTTTGTGCATATGTATTACAGTACAATCGTCAGTTATATGATCATGCTGTTTCTGATCATCCAATTTTTTCCTACTACCTTGTATTCACAGTGTAGCATCTTGTAATAATGGAAGCTGTTACCAGGACCTATATATAATATACAGATTAGAGTCACTGCTTGGCAACTCCGGGTGTCACAAAAATTAAAAGCTGAACTATGGAGTCATGCATGCATTTCACAATTCTTTTCCAGTGCTAAGAAGAAAATGCTGCAACCTGATTCTCTTTGCCATTCAGTTCTATGTCCTTCTACAGTGCACACCCAGATACACATAACTTACTGTTAAAAATGCTGAAATCCATAAATATTGCAATTTTGTGTCTGCTAGCCACTGAGGTGTGGAAGAAAAACCCTAAAGCAGTTTGTGGACTCTGAGACAAGATACACGTCACTTTGCTGGAGAATATGCCTTTTAATGTGATGTAGGAAAATACATAAAAATGATGAGTTATGTTTCTGAACCCAGGTGGCTGTGAAGGATCAAGGGGAAGGACAGTGGATAGAAGTACACCAGAACATCACTCTTCATCCTTATTGTCCTTTCTCTGTGTGGAGCGAGGGTTGTTCCGCCCCTCGTTTTGCTCCCTATTGTTGAAGGCACTGCGTAACCCCGGATTCTGAGCGGCAGCAGCTTTTCCTCTCGCTGACGAGGCGAGAAGCAGCTTCCTTTGGATCATGTCTAGACTATCTCAGCACTGGCCAGAAAGGAGTCCGAGAGGGTTCGGTATCTGGGCAAGTTTAGGGCACATACTTTGATTTCCTTATGACAGTGTTGTGCTGTTGGTAGATGACCAAGGTCTCTTTCTAATTGGAGAAGACTGTATTTGTGACTTAGCTGCATGAACAGAAGGCTCAAGGTCATTTGTAGTCTGCTAGGGGTTCTGGGACACGGCTGTATGAGGACAAACTAACTTGCAAAAAGACATCAGTCAGGCTAAAGTATGTAGCTTCCCCAGTAAATATTCCTACTTGCCCCTGAATGTATTGTTTGGTTTGAGATGGAGTGCGGTTTTCGTTTTAAATCCAACCCTTACAATTCTTTCCAGTCACTGTGCATTAATACCAGCAGAGCCACTGGATCTCATGGCAGGCCTAGGTGTGTTTGTTTTCAGAGGCAAATCTACAAGGCAAAATATTAATGCTGTGCCCAAGTTAAACAGTCCAGTAAGGGAAACTGATATTTTAGCATTATTTTTACATCAGTGCAGCATCTGAAGCCAAATCTGTTAACACTGCTTCACTGGAGAGTCTGCCATGGATTAGCAACATGATTTGCTAATACTGAAATCTTAAGGTTAAGGACAAGTTGAGATTTAACTTTAAAATCATTCCTGATAGAGTTGGCTTGGCTCATTGCCTCTTGGGTTTTTTTGGAGTGCGTGTCACAAACCAGCGAAAACTTTCATTTTCTTGGTAGACCTGGAATTTCCTCTGCATATGTTTTTACTTGTTTGTGGGAGTTGGGCAGGAAGACAATGTTTGGAACGAATGCTTGCTGTGTCATCCAGTAATGAAACTAAGGATTGTTGCCTTCTCAAGGCAAATGGCCAAGTAGTTAGGTAAGGTATACCTCTACCTCACTATAACGCGACCCGATATAACACGAATTCGGATATAACACGGTAAAGCAGTGCTCTGGGGGGGGCAGGGCTGTGCACTCCGGTGGATCAAAGCAAGTTCAATATAATGCAGTTTCATCTATAACGCGGTAAGATTTTTTTGGCTCCCGAGGACAGCGTTATATCGAGGTAGAGGTGTATTTAAAATGTATATTTGTAAAATATCAGCATTTGTCCATATTTAATTAGAGACCCGGAGAAAAAAGTACAACTCTGAAGATATGTGCCTTTGGAAGCTTAAATACTAATACAACAAGGAGTCTGGTGGCACCTTAAAGACTAACAGATTTATTTGGGCATAAGCTTTCGTGGGTAAAAACCTCACTTCTTCGGATGCAGTGAGGTTTTTACCCATGAAAGCTTATGCCCAAATAAATCTGTTAGTCTTTAAGGTGCCACCAGACTCCTTGTTGTTTTTGTAGATACAGACTAACACGGCTACCCCCTGATACTAAATACTAATGTCTTTTCCTCCTCTTTCCCTACGTTTCCTTTCACAGAGGAGGGGATCACCGGGTAGAACTTTACAAGGTAAGTGACTCCAAACTGTTGCATTATGCAGATTGAGCAAATAAAAGCACTAAACCTGTCATCACAAAATATCCTGGTCTTATTGTACTTTTCTATAAAACGAACCATAGTTCTACTATTCCTTAGTGACAAGCCTGTGAGTATTATCTCCTGGATTTATAGATTATATCCTTCCCTTTATAATTGGTATCGAGTGCTGGTGCCTGTAAATGATCTGATTGCCATGCTGCTTATCCTGTGAAATTCCCTTTAGCAAAGCCTTCTTAATTCAGGTCACTTCTCCTCCAGTGCTATTTGGCAACTCAAAAGAGGCAGATGGCTGTTTCTTTTCCTCCAAAACAAAGAGCAACTGAGTTTCGGCAAGATGGCACCTAGTGTTTAAAGAGAACGTAATGAAAATAGCATCTCGGTTTTTAGTTTTCTGGGGACCACTGCATACTGTAAAACATTTTCCATTTGCCCAAATGGACAAATGAGCGTTGTAGTTATTGTGTACTTGAGCAAGAAGCGCAGACAATGTCTGTTTAAAAAAAACACCACAACTCCTGAATAAATAGAACCTGGGCATAGTCTAGTGGCTGTAGCAGAGGACTGAGCGTCCGGACACTTGGGTTCTAGTCCTGGCTCTGCTGCTGCCTTGCTGTATGACCTTAGGCAAGTCACTTAACCTGCCTGCCTCAGCCGGCTCATCTAAAATATGTTGCAACAGCTGGACTCAAAAATTATACTTGGTCCATGTGCCAGTGGTATGTAAAAAAGAAATCTCTGTAAGTGCATGTAGCAGCAAATTCAAATTGGCCAGGTTCTGGCCCCTTTCTTTGGGGCTGCCTGTAGGTTCTGTGCATCAGTGGAGCTGCCCAGAGTCTGGAAAATACATTCAGGTAGTTTTCCCTAACTTCCCTTGCCCAGATTACAAATTTCTGAGCAACTTGGTGTATCTTGCAGGTTGCAGCAATGAGATCAAGATAACTTCACTCTGCTGCATGGAAAATAATGAGCATCAGATGTACGGGGGTGATTATTTTGGTGGGGTATGAAGCAGATCGCTAGAAAAATTGAGACACAACAATAAGTAAGCTAGTGGACGGAGAGAGAAATGGAGTGGAACATCCCGTCTCAGCACCAGTAGTTGGGTGATGGTGCTAGGGAAGAAGAAAACGCAAATCCTTAGACATGTACCTGCTAAGACCAATATGAAAGATGGTGATGTGGGAGTGTGGACATAAGTGCGATGTCCACTGACAGCGTTCTGCTGAAGTTGAGTTTCTGCCCCTTCCCTAAACGCACCCTGGTGTCTTGGCATAATAATTTCTAAAGCACTTCAGGATCAGGTGATGAAAAGTACTAGATAGGCACATAGTACTTACATGATTATGGATTACACTATTTAGGAAAAGGGAACTCTGTTCCCTCACACACTTCCAGCTACAGAGATTGCCATCCCTATAGTCAAACAAGGGCTGTCCGTGGCTCTGTTATGGTTAGTTTTAAGTAAAGAAACTTAGCCGGCAATTGCTACATGATTAAGGCTACAATTTTGTCACGGACAGCTCACGGCATTAAACAAAAATTCACGGAAACTGTGACCTGTCCCTGACTTTTACTAAATACATCCCTGACAAAATGAGAAGGGTCCAGCATCCTGCCTTGCTCTAAATGTAGCGACTGGGAGCTGGGGAGGGATCCCCCGCTACCCTGCAGGGCTGGGATCTGGGGGGCCCCGCTGCCTGTGGGGGTTGGGAGATGAGTGGGGGGAGGGCAGCTGCCGGAGTCCCTCCGCTGCCAGGGATGGCTGAGGAGCTCTGGGGTGCTCCCCCGCCTGCAGGGCTGGGAGCTGGGGAGGGAATCCCCCGTCACCCTGCAGGGCTGGGGACCTGCCAGGGTCCCCCTGGTGCCTGTGGCGGCTGGGGAGTTTGGGACCCGCGCCGGCTGGTCAGTTGCAGGGGTCCCACGTCGGCTAGGCTGCTGTGGTGCCCCAATGACATGGAGGTCTCTGGAAGTCATAGAATCCGTGACTTCTGCAACCTCCACGACGCAATCATAGCCTTATACGTGATTACTGTCACCCTGTTTTATTGGTGACCTTTGTTGTGGTGTTGGAGAGCTGATCCAGGCTTCTTTGTTCTGCATATCACAGGCCTGTCCTATTCACAGCAGGAATTGAAACAATAAGAGCATTGTGTCGTGGAACTACATATTTATTCGACACAAGCACAAACAGTTGAAGGGAAGACATTGTCCTGTGTACCATCCAGGGACATGACAGCAAAGAGGTTCTGTTTACGGTTCTTGAAAAATGTATAAAGCCAGCCTTTCCTTTACCCGCTCTCCCCCAACGCACCACGCTGAATATGTCAGAGTAAATCAGTCTTGTAAAGCTAATAGTCATATGCCTGGCTCTGATGACTGGAACAGGCCACACTCTTCGTTTCAAAGTATTCACACAAAGGAGTTGCCCTGATTGCTCCTACTTTCTTGTGTAGACAAGACCTAAAAATGCCAAAATAGACTTTACCCACTGCAGGTCCTTTAAAATGTTGTAAGTTGGTACACAGTGATCAAGATCTGGAACTTTAACATCACTTTTACTAAGGCATTTAAAAAACAAATTCCTTTGTTAATGTGGCTATTTTTTACGTGTTTGCAACAGAATTTACAAGGGTCATCAGTGCTGAGACATAAATGTAAATCTTCATGATAACAGGCCAGTTTTCTAAACAATATATTTTAGATGAGACATTTGAGCTTGTTAAGAACATTCAAAACCTAAGACAGCCTCTTCTGAGCTATCATACACGTTCATGTCATTAAACATTCATAAGCATCCACAAAATATATTCCATGTATCAGCTGGGTAGGAACAGCCTGTACATTTGACTAATATAAATAAGGCAGCCTTTGTACTGTTTCACTGAAAAATCTAAAGGTTGGGGCGTGGGGTAGACAGCAGCAGAATTTTGAAATCCCTATTGGTAAAATAGTTCCAGAAGAGAGGCTCTGGCTGGAATGATATCCGTCTCCTTTTGGATTTTTGCTTGATTTTTCAGATTGCACTGATACAAATAAGGCAAGGTGTTGTCTATTGTTTTCCCGAACTTAAAGCTGGTGTTCATACAGATGAAAATAATGCTTCCTTAAGACACTGTCACTTGGGCAAACTATAAAGCCAAGTGAGTGAGTATCTACAGTCTCAAAGACAACATTCATGCTTCAAGGGAACATTTAAAAAGACTCAAGGCTTTTGAGTGATTCCTCTTGTAGTTTTATTACTGGTGCTGTGCAAAAAGTGACCTTAAGCTTCAAGCCATCACATTTGGAAGAATGTGGAGTAGTGATCAAAACCAGCTGAGAGTAGGTAACAAAGAAATGCTCAGACTCCTCTGGGAGCGCATGTAGAACAAATACCTTTGTGGAATGATCTGTCTATTTAAGGTACTCCTAGGACTCCCATTACCATAGCAGCCAAGCACCTAGCTGTCTTTAATGTGTTTATCCTCACAATGCCCCTATTGTCCAGATGGGGAACACAGAGGCTAAGTGACTTGCCGATGGGCATGTTGAAGTTTGTGGCAGAGCAAGGAATTGAACCCAAGTGTCATGAGTTCCAGGCTCTCACCCTGACCACGGGACCATTCTTCCTTTCTGTTCTGAGGCTGGGGAAATAAGCAGAAACAAAATTACAATCTGAAATAATTGGGTGTGTGCAAGCCCTTGCCTGGATCATTGTGTATTCCCTTCTTCTGAATGTTGGGTCGATGCCATAAATTAGAACACGTGCTATGGAACAAAGTTCTCTATTGCTGGGTGTGACATTTAAGTGATAGTACAGCTGTTACTCAGTTTGTGGATGTGTGTTAAATGCTTCCTTTTTCTGTTTAGGTTCTAAGTTCCCTTGGTTACCATGTAGTCACATTTGATTATCGAGGTGAGTGTTTGTTTATTTATTAGGAAGCTGTGTTTGGTTCTGTCTCTTATCTAAAACTGCTACTTTTGATCTTACAGCTAACTGCTGTTTTTACAGTTTCAGAAGCTGTTACTAGTTAATTAGACGTTTCTTGAATTTTCATTGAGTTCTTAAAATCTCAGCAGAATGCATCACTTTCTCCAGTGTTTCTCTGATTTGTCTTTCCCTGTGTAGCACATAAACCATGAGATCTTACTACCTTTTCCCCTTCTCAAAGCAGGTACTTATATGACCCGCATCACCGAAGTATCTGAACGTCTCAGTCTTTAATGTATTTATTCTCTCCAAATCCCTTTGAAGTATGGCAGTGCTATTATCCCCAGTGTATAGGTGTGAAACTGAGACACAGAGAGGCTACGTGATTTGCCTGTAGTCACCCAGGAAATCTGTGCGGAGCAGGTAATTGGACCCAGGTCTGCCCAGCTCTAGGCAAGAGCCCTAATCACTGGACCATCCTGCAACTCATGGATTGAATGGACACTGCTGCAGCAATTTATTCTCTGATGTCTGTATTTTTTAAGACAAAATCTGAGTTATCTATAGGTTTCTTTACTACCCTCCCCAACTTGCTGTACTTCCAGCAGACTAGTTTTGAAAGCAGTTCATTGGGAATGCCACCCACTGGCCTTGCAACAATTGGATGTCTGGAACTCTGCTCAGCAAAATGTACATTACATCTACTGTTAGTAATGCAGGGAAGTCTGTACAATTTCCACTGCTAACAAGTGGTGCAGGGTATAGTCTGTTTTAGCTCAGTACTCTTTTTTCCTAAATCACACAAACTGAATGCTATCTTTTTTCCAGGCTTCATGTAGTAACGTGTTGCTGCCCTTTCAAAGCATTTCACACCTGCTGTTCAAAGAGAAAAGTCTTTCCAAAAGCTCATAAAATTCCTTGTCATAATCTTTTAATTTTAACTCGCAAAACAACCAAGTAAACATCTTAGTCTGGGTTGGTGTATAATCCTACATTAGCTTGTTGAGGGATGCTAATGGATTTGACCCAAGCCATATTTATAAATATGCTACTTACAGTCGGCCACGGATTATACTGATTTTTCTGATCTATGAACCAATATCAAACACCTGTTGAGTAACGACGCTGTTGGACAAGGTCTCATCAGAATCTACTGCACAGCTTGTACCCCCTCTCTTTAGAGATCAAGCATCCAAATGTTTTGAAATGTTGTTCCTTACTCTTGCTGATGTGTTTTACCTCTGTATTTGGCATTGGTGTGACTGCTGCTGCAATACTGTGTCCAGTTCTGGTGCCCACAATTTGAGAAGGATGTTGATGACTAGGAGAGAGTCCATAGAAGAGCCATGAGAATGATTAAAGGATTAGAAATCATGCTTTATAGTAATGGACTCAAGGAACTCAATTTATTTAGCTTAACAAAGAGACGGTTAAGGGGTGACTTGATCACAGTCTAGAAGTATCTAAATGGGGAACAAATATTGAATAATGGTCTCTTTGATCTAGCAGAGAAAGGTCTAACATGATTCAATGGGTGGAAGTTGAAGCTAGACAAATTGAGTGGAAATGAGGCATAATTTTTTAATGGTGATAGTAAATTAATCATTGGAACAACTTACCAGGGGTCCCGGTGGATTCTCCATCACTGACCATTGTAAAATCAAGATTGGATGTTTTTCTAAAAGCTCTGCTCTAGGAATTATTTTGATGAAGTTCTCTGGGCTGTTATACAGGAGGTCTAGACTAGATGACCCCAGTGGTCCCTTCTGGCCTTGGAATCTGAATCCGAGGAGAGGCATTTAAGACCTGAAAGTGGCTGTTCTGCATGCAAGAACTGGCCTATTGTGGAACCAGAAATGCAGGATACTGGAACATTAGCTTCCAACAGGAGCACCAGCTCTTGCTTTCATTGTCTGCCAAACCCACAATCTGCTTGGCAACTGGCAGTAGCCAAGTTCTAACAGTAGAAGCTTGACAAGATACACTGAGACACTGCGCTGTGCCGGTCTTTGTCTTTCATTCCAGCTTTAATTTGGTGTGCAGGTACAATACAGCAAGCAGGAATATTCTCATGTTTCAAATGCTTTCACAGTTGTGGGCATGCAGCTTGTTGATTGAAGGCATAAGAAATGCCTTATTTTGCTGGATGGCTTAGGTGTGACTTAAAATGTTTGTGTTTCAGGGTGGGGAGATTCTGTGGGCACTCCATCAGAGAGAGGAATGACCTATGATGCACTCCATGTTTTTGACTGGATAAAAGCAAGAAGTGGAGACAATCCTGTCTATATATGGGGGCACTCCTTAGGCACAGGGTAAGCCTCCAATTCAGATGGCAGCTTTCTAGAATAATCAAAGTAGGTTTATGTTGATCTTTGACAAATGTAGTGCCATTTATGGATAGTAGCTATAATCCATTCTGGTTCGTGTCTGTATCTGAATTTAAACACTCCAAAATAATTTCTTCTTTGCTCTTTTTAATTTAGGAAATAGGATAGTGACTAGAACGTGTATCCTAGAATTCCAGAGCGCTGGATTGGAAATTAGAAGGCAGTAAGATCAGCACTACGTCATGTCATGAGAGAGAGAATGGGCAGATCGTGGGAGAAAATCATCACTGGTATAAGCAGGCACAGTTCCCTGGACAACAGCGGAGATGCACCCGTTTATACCAGTGTGGTTTTTAAAGCCATGCCCATTGGATTCCATCCTATACACTCTTGAAAGGGTAACGTTTTTGTTTAGCTGGAAAATATTTCTCAGACTAACTTACTGCACATATGCATGATTTACAGATCAGCACTGGGGCAATTAAGCCGTTAAAATGGTGATTTCACTTGTAGAAATGAAGTATGAAAAATTCTTTAAAAGCTAGACGCAGCAACAAAACTGGATGCATTGCCTTAATTGGCAGGATGCTGATTGTGAAGTAGTTTGACAAGGTCTGGCTATTGGTTCATAGTAAAAAGTTTTGGAACCACTGACTTAATAAGGCAACCAAACGAACTGCTTTTTGTCATCTTTTGCAACCACCATTGCATATATGCATCCTCCACCCCGGTGCCAGGACACTAACGCTGGTCTGTGGGCAGTGGAGACCCCTCAGGAAAGGGAGGGGAGGGGGAGTTGGAGTGTGACCCTGCCTTGCACTCACCCCTCAGCACGGCTCCTGTCCCACAGGCTGTGCCCGTCTCTGAGCATTGTGACCCAGTGCATGGGGTTGCAGCAACACCCATGTTTGGCCTAGCCACCTCTCCATAAAGACAGAAGAGCAGCCATGCCAAATGTGAGGGAGTAGCGTTGTGACCCAATACTTATGGTCACAGTGCCACTGAAGTTTGGTCTGGCTGCTCCTCTGTCATGGGGAGGCCAGCCCAAACCTGAGTGGTGCTGCGACTCTGTGCGCCAGACCATGATACCCTTACCAGGGAGCTGGGCCCAGCCCCGCAGGACACAAGCCGCTTCTAAGAGGTGAGTGTGGGGCAGGCTCGTTCTCACACACCCTCCCATGAGAGCTGGGCTGGGAGAAGCGGGTGTGTGCCTAGGCCAGGGCCCAGTGTTGGGTTAATCCGGCCCTGGACATGGCAACCCATCTAGAACCTTCCTGTAACCCACTTGTGGGTCAGGACCCACCATTTGGGAAACACTGTATTAAGCTGCCTGCAAATTTAACTTGTGGCACTTAGTTCCGAAGTGAATTCTGGAGAGAACTGACTTTTGTTAATGACATTGCAGAGCTCTTCCCAGAATTGAAAGGAGGAATTACCCCACAGGAATGGGGACACTATCAGATTTTGTGTTCCTAGATCTGTCACCATTGTAGACATTAGACTATCATAGTGTGTAGTTTGATAGGCAAAGCCTGCAAGGGAAGTACCAGGATATTTTATATTTGTAAGAGAGAATAAATGTCTGGTCTTAAAAGGGGAAAGGGGAAGGGAATTTTTTTCAAAACACCCTGCCAGAACCCTGCCCGTACAGTAAAATGCAGTTGTCACTTCAGATTTTTCTGTCTCTCTCTCCTGTCTTTGAAAATGTGCTGCCTTTAATTAATAAACAGCTGTATTTTTATAAATGATTGGCACGCTCAAATTCTGTATTGCTGGAATGTCTGCTGTTGCACAGATCATGTGGGTAACAGTGAAGTGTGAATATTAAATGGTAAGCATTTATTTATCTGAAATTTGTAAGCTTCCATCTTCTCTCCCTCCACTCACCCCACAGTCCTCCCTTAGGGCCTTGTCCGCACTGCTGAAAAAGGTGTGTGGTTTACCTTGCGATAACTAATATGCATGAGCTGTCCCATGACAAACACCCAATGAAGATTATAAGGAAACTAGGTAAGGTTAGGCCCAGTGCTTTTACAGCGGTGAAGACAAGGCCCAAAGTCTCAGCTTGCCTGGTGAGCTGAAATTTGCATGCTCTTGAGCTGTGCATCCCAGAGCACAGTTACCTATTCCAGAGTGTGTGTGTGTGTGTGTGTATGTCTGGAGCTCGGCAGTAATGGGGGCCAGCAGAGAGACTGGTGACCTCAGCGCAGGAGAGATTGTGGGCAGTAAAAGGACTGGAGAGCCTGTGGAAGCGGAGCAATGTGTGAAAAGAGGGGGATGGGGGGGGGGTCTGCTGGAAGGTTTCAGTGAGGGAATCCTGGTCATGTTTGGAGAGTGTGTGGAACATGAGTAAGGCTCTGATTTAGTCACGGGTAGTTTTAGTAAAAATCCCGGACAAGTCACGGGAAATAACCAAAAAATCACAGCCAGTGACCTGCCGTGACTTTTACTAAAAATACCCCTAACTAAATCTTAGGTGCTGGGGCGGGATAGGGGGTGTGCTCCAGTGGACGCTGTTACTCCAGGTCGAGGGGTGGCCCGGGGCCCCGCCACCGCTGCTCCCAGACAGTGCCCAGGACGAGTTGCCTGGGGCTGCTGGAGCAGCGACCGGTGTGGCTGGCCCTAGGGCCGCCCCAGCTGTTCAGGCGGTCCTGAGGTCAGCCATACCAGCCGCTGCAGAAGTCGTGGAGGTCCCAGAAAGTCACAGAATCTGTGACCTCCGAGAAAGACTCGAAGCCTTAAGCATGAGGAACTAGGAAAGGCAGATTCTATGTCTGAACCTAAGAAAAACCTGCATCTCTCATTGAATGTGACTCATCTCTCCGCTATCTCTATACCCAAGGAAATGGAGTTTGGCTGAATAGCAGCTCCTTTAATCTCCAGTCATATAAAACAGAGACGTAGGGAAGAGGAGGAAGTATTTTGAGGTGTTCTTTAAGCCCTCTGAAAGGCTGTCCAGTATCCGAGTGTTAAGGATTGCTGCAAAATGTCAGTCAGGTGAGCCACTCGCTGGCTGTCTTGAGATCAGTCTCAGAGCTGGATCTTCCAAGGGACAGTATGTGGTGTTATCGCTTCGAGCTGCTGCTGTTCTTTAGCAGTGAGTGACGAAAACACCTGAATTAACGTGAAATGTATTTTTTTTTTCTTTTAGAGTTGCAACAAATTTAGTGAGGCGTCTTTGTGAAAGAGGTAAGGCTAATGAGAGAGGGGCACTCGCTGCGTGGCACAAGTTGCACTTATGGCCCTAACTGCTGCTTGGTTACCTTGGTCTGACTTTACTGCAAAAGTAATTTTATCTTATGCTTTTGTATAGTCTACTCTTCTTTGGAACATAATTCCCCAAAACATATCTCTGAGTATTATGTAAGCCTTTCCCAATGCAAACCAGGGCATCCTTCAGTGTGAGCTTTGGCACGCTACTTCGGTGGTTATATTACCAAAAATTATTTTATTTTATTTTATTCAGAACTTTCACTGTCTTATGGCTAGATGGAGTATTTTAGTTTTTGGTTTGGCATCTTTCATAAGGATTGAATTACCTTAGACACCCCTTCCACGCCATTCCAAAAGTGCAACTGTAGAACTTTCCAATATTCATCACAGCTCTTTAAAATGACTTCATGAGCTTGACCATAACCTCGGTATGCACATTTGTGCTGCACGCTTTCCCAGCCCTAACTCAGGGGTTCAAGGGAGGATCTGAGGCACATGTAATTATTTTAGACATCTTTTCAGCCATTAAGAAATAGGTAACTCATGTCACTCCATCTGAGAGGAGAATATTGTCTCACTTTGCGCATTTACCCTGTCTTGTAGCGTCTCTAGCATATAAAGATTGTCCCACTGTGGCTCTACTTCTGATCTATTTGCTTTGCTTTGTCTTAACTCACCTGAGTTTAGTGCTTTGACAGGCGGTGCTATGTGCTCCTGTTTCAGAAACTCCTCCAGATGCCCTAATACTGGAATCGCCATTTACTAATATACGGGAAGAAGCAAGAAGCCATCCGTTTTCAGTGGCAAGTACAGACTTCGGTTTTTATTACCTTGTAATTTTAGTCACAAAAACAAACACATTTTAAAAATTCCTTGTGGGCAGTACTAGCACATATCTGAGTGAGTTATGTAAGCCCCCCTAGTGATTGCCAGTGTTTGTTATTAAGATATGTAGGGCACGAAATGCCTTTGTAGAAATGCACCCTACAAATGAAATTAAGTATAATTAACAACCATATTTGGAGCCTGGCGCAAGAAAAGGAAAATTGGGAATGAAAAGTAATAAATCCAGGGGTGAGAAATACAGACCAATTTGGCTATGTCAGTGGGGAGTGTGTTCCCCACCACAGGGTTAACCAGTGCAAAGGCATGGTCCCTTGCTGACATAAGACATGACTGGCACACTCACAGTGAGTAGCGTGTGAGTGCAGATACCACTCAGAGGAGGCTCAAAGGAGCATCAAATACAACCAGGGTACACCCCATTTAGGCCTTTTAAAGCAGCGCTATTCCATTTCACAGCCAAACAGAGCAGTTCTGAGCCAGTTGAATGTGGTGGAGAAGCTGGACCAAGAAGTTAAAATGGCCCAGACTTTCAAATGAGTGCACTTCTGCCTGAGGCATGGAGCTGTGTACACGCACATGTTCATACAGACCCAACTGGCATCTGCCCATTAGCGGTGTTCTGCTCCTAAGTCAGGAGTGCACAAAGGAGCATGTACGTTTAGGTGTACAGCTGTTTGAAGGTTGGACTAAAATAATTACCAAACCTCATGATCACAAGGCCATGTGTAGCTGTTACAAGTACATCACAGGACCAGGCCTGCCCAGGGAGTGCAACTGGAAACACTTCACCCACTGTGCAGCCATGTGGGTTTCCATGGAAACAGCAGGGTTAAAAGCTTTGCCACAACTCATAACCTGACTACTTGCCAGTGACTCTCCTGTGCAGGCCAGGTACCTGATGGCTGAGTGAACCTCCTTATAGTCCCAGTCTCTTCCTAGCAGCCAGACTTCTGTTTTCCCAGAATGATGGTGAAGTTGCTCTGACACCCAAAGGAGGTGACCAACACACAAATAAGCAAACCCGCAGGCCGTGTCAATGTGGCCAGGCCTGTGCGTGCTCTTGTGACATTCTGGGTAAAACAGGAGCAGACTGATATCCAAGAGGACTCAAGCAGCAATGCTGATGTTAGCTTGGAGAACCTGGTGATTAAAATCATCCATGACTGTGCACTAGTAGCCAAAACAATGACAAACAGTGAAGTGTCTCTGCAGCGGTACCTGTTAGTTTGGCTGCGTATACTCCAATAACCAATGTGATATCTGGTAGTGTATAATGCTCTCTTATTCCAGGCGGGAATGTTCCGTGCAGGAGTCTATCTTGCTGTTCAGTGGAATATGTCTTTTCATATACTTACACAATTTTTTTCTTCAGATATATAGATACTTCCCTGGATTTGACTGGTTCTTCCTTGACACCATCACAATGAGTGGAATTAAATTTGCAAATGATGAGAAGTAAGTAAGGACTCTCATCTGTGATCTGAACTAAGCCCTTTCAATCATATACTCATAGATAAGACTGACTAGAATAAAGCCAACGCCATGGGAATATATGCCAAATTGCAATCTCTTCTTTTTTTGCTGAAGCATTTAGAACTTGCTTAAGGAGGTTTCAACAGCCCTAACTGGCCTTGGGTGCGACATAGGTGTATAAAAGTGTGGGTGTCTGGCTCCGTCTCAGGAAACTCCAGCACACAACTATCAGTATCATAGAAGCGGTGGATGTGGTATACCTAGACTTTAGTAAGGCATTTGATACGGTCTCGCATGATATTCTTATCGATAAACTAGGCAAATACAAATTAGATGGGGCTACTATAAGGTGGGTGCATAACTGGCTGGATAATCGTACTCAGAGAGTTGTTATTAATGGTTCCCAATCCTGCTGGAAAGGCGTAACGAGTGGGGTACCGCAGGGGTCTGTTTTGGGACTGGCTCTGTTCAATATCTTCATCAACGACTTAGATATTGGCATAGAAAGTACGCTTATTAAGTTTGCGGATGATACCAAACTGGGAGGGATTGCAACTACTTTGGAGGACAGGGTCATAATTCAAAATGATCTGGACAAATTGGAGAAATGGTCTGAGTTAAACAGGATGAAGTTTAACAAAGACAAATGCAAAGTGCTCCACTTAGGAAGGAAAAATCAATTTCACACATACAGAATGGGAAAAGACTGTCTAGGAAGGAGTACGGCAGAAAGGGATCTAGGGGTTATAGTGGACCACAAGCTAAATATGGGTCAACAGTGTGATGCTGTTGCAAAAAAAGCAAACATGATTCTGGGATGCATTAACAGGTGTGTTGTGAGCAAGACACGAGAAGTCATTCTTCCGCTCTACTCTGCTCTGGTTAGGCCTCAGCTGGAGTATTGTGTCCAGTTCTGGGCGCCGCATTTTAAAAAAGATGTGGAGAAACTGGAAAGGGTCCAAAGAAGAGCAACAAGAATGATTAAAGGTCTTGAGAACATGACCTATGAAGGAAGGCTGAAAGAACCTGGTTTGTTTAGTTTGGAAAAGAGAAGACTGAGAGGGGACATGATAGCAGTTTTCAGGTATATAAAAGGGTGTCATAAGGAGGAGGGAGAGAACTTGTTCACCTTAGCCTCTAAGGATAGAACCAGAAACAATGGGTTTAAACTGCAGCAAGGGAGGTCTAGATTGGACATTAGGAAAAAGTTCCTAACTGTCAGGGTGGTTAAACACTGGAACAAATTGCCTAGGGAGGTTGTGGAATCTCCGTCTCTGGAGATATTTAAGAGTAGGTTAGATAAATGTCTATTAGGGATGGTCTAGGCAGTATTTGGTCCTGCCATGCGGGCAGGGGACTGGACTCGATGACCTCTCGAGGTCCCTTCCAGTCCTAGAATCTATGAATCTATGAATCATTTTCCTTGGATGCTTTTTCATTTTTTAGTGCAGTTAATCGTATTCTAGGTGCTGTTCAAACCCAACAATTTCTCCCTTGCACAGGAAATAGCCTGACTAGCTAGTTAAAGGGACTGCATAAAAGTGAGAGACTATATGGGTGTCTATAAGTATGACTTTTTTTGTTATTGGTTTCTTACAAACTTCTTTATTTAATACGTTGAATAGAACTATCCTATTCAGAGAGTTAGATAGTTGGAGATTTGGCTGTTATAAACTGACATGATCAAGGCTTTCTCTAATAATACTTTCCACTTTTCTAGAGTCTGCCATCAAAGAATCTAAGCACTTTACAAACCTTAATGAATTAAATCTCTCAAGACCTTGGTAGAGAAGGATCATGCTGCTCTACAGAGAGGTTAAGTGACTTGCCCAAGGTCACACAAGAAATCTGTGGCATAGCATGAATAGAATCCAGGTCCTCTGTCTTAGCCAATAAACCAGTGTTTCTCAAACTGGGGTGTGCGGACCCCTGAGGGTCCATGAGGGCATTCAAGAGGATCCGCTGGCCCTGTTAATCAACTCCTCCCCCTCCCTCAACTCTTCCCCCTCCCTCCCAGTGTCTCCTGCACGCCGGGGAACAGCTGTTTAGCGGCATGAAGTAGGTGCTGGGAGGGAGGGAGAGGAGCGGGATGGGGCGCACTCGGGGGAGGGGGCAGAATGGTGTCCGGGGCCGCTGGCCCCCCTGATCAACTCCTCCCCCTCCCTCCCAGGGCCTCCTGCAAGCTGGGGAACAGCTGTTCAGCACCATGCAGGAGGCACTGGGATGGAGGGGGAGGAGTGGGGAATGGGTGCACTCAGGGGAGGGGGCAGAAAGAGGCGGGGAAGAGGTGGGGCGGGGTGGGGCCTTGAAGGAAAGGGTGGAGTGGGGGGCGGGGCTTGAGGGTCCATGAAAAAATTTAAATCAAAATGGGGGTCCTCAGGTTGCTAAAGTTTGAGAACCGCTGCAGTAGACTCTTCTTCCCCTTTCTTTGTAAGAAGAGCACTTTTTGAAAATGCACAGCAATTTCCTTTTATAATCATAAAAAATAAATCTACCTTTTTATTGACCTTACTGTGGGGTGATGAGCTCCCTAGCAAATAGATTCTCCAGTGGTCTTATTAATCATTTTTTCCTTAGATCATATTAATTGGTGTTTTGAACAAAATCTGAAATGTGGTTAATTATAGTTACAAACAAGCTACACATAACTTCCCTGGAAATTCCACCAAATATAATTACAAAACTTGGTCATAAAACTCTGTAATGTCCCCTAATAAACACTTTCCGATTAGTGTGTAGTGGAATAGTTTGTTTCGTTACACACGATGGGCTCACTCTTTATTGTTTTAAAAATAAACCCTGTAGCAATCCACTGCGCTGTATTTTCTTTTGCCAACTTTGCAGAATATGAATGGGACTCTTGTTTATTAGTGGTGTTTGTTCGAGAAGAGGGACAATAAGCCAAAGATAATTGGCTCCATTTGCATTTGACGGGACAAGTGTTGAATTTGATTAAGCTAGTAGTTTTGATTATTGTGACTGTAGCTTAGCTTAAATTGCTAAAATTGTTTTTCGAAGGGCAAGGATAGATGGGAATTGTTGGCTTCTCTATCTTAATTATTTCCCACTTCTAGAACAGCCTACAGTAAAGAACTGCTTGTCTATAGACAGGCAAAATATTACTCAGAAATGACAAGTATTCAGAAAGCATCTCTTTTTCAAAAATGTAACCATAATGTGCAGCGTGAGTATGTGTAGAACTTGACTTGATTATTTTTATTCCTAGTGACAATTGTAATCCTTTTTGCAGTGTAAAATACATTTCCTGCTCGCTGCTTATTCTTCATGCTGAAGATGATCCTGTTGTACCATTTCATCTTGGAAAGAAGGTGCGTTTCTTCAGCTATCATAGCAGATCTGCTTCAAGTTGCCCATTTGATAGGAGGGAATAGTGTGTCTTAAACAACCACCCAAACAAATGATGCCATTCTGTTCAGAAAAAGGTAGCAATGTGATGTTAAGAACTAGCAGCTTTAGTAATGACAGAGGTGCATAAAATGAGTGGTGCTGAAGGGATGAGATGTTGGGTGGCAAATCTTATCTATATATTGAAACAAGCCCTTCAAATGTCTGGTACTTGCTAAGGAAAAGGGGTGTGAAGAATTTATCCGTCTGCCAAAAAAAATGTTTTGTGGGAGAAGTTAGGGGGAAAGTGTTACTGTTCTACTAACCCAAGAATGGGAATGAGAAAGAATGAGCACAGATTGACAGAATACCCCTTAGCTTCCTGGATGTAAGGGCTCAAACGCTATTAAATAAATTCATTTTAAATAGTTGTTTTAACCAAGCTGTGCCGGGCAGATTTTACCTAAATAGAAACTTAATTGCAACAGTTCTTTACCAACCTACTGCTCAATTAGTTAGCTGAAGGCAGGGGAACTTGATCTCTGGTTATAATTAATCCCATTGCCCAATGTGGTTTGGGATTTGTTTGTGTGTGCACAGTTATGGTGTTTGAAATTCATACGAGATATTAGTGGGGCCTGAGCTGCAATCTGCCAGCTCATTTCATTCAGGACTTTAGGCTGATTTCAGCAAAATTAGTTATGTAATAGCTCTCCTACAAAAGCTCAGTTTTGTCCAACTGAATCTACTAACTCTCCTTTGTAAGCAGAATATTTGCTGTGAGAGTTACTGCATTGTCCATTAGATCATGGGGTGGGGGGGGGGAGTGATTAGGTAAAAGGGGAGCTCTGAGAATGGAGACACAAAGTGAGAGCCACAGAGATGCAGTAGAACCGCAGAGTTACGAACACTTCGGGAACATTCGTAGCTCTGAATGAAACCTTCTGGTTGTTCTTTCAAAAGTTTACAACTGAACATTGACTTAGTACAGTTTTGAAACTTCACTGTGCAGAAGAAAAATGCTGCTTTTAACCACTTAATTTAAATGAAACAAGCACAGAAAGAGTTTCCTTATCTTGTCAAATCTTTTTTTAATTTATTGTTTTAGTAGTTTATTTAACACAAAACTGTACTGTATTTGTTTGCGGGTTTTGGGGTTTTTTTGGTCTCTGCTGCTTCCTGATTGCATACTTCCAGTTTCAAATGAAGTGTGTGGTTGGCTGGTCAACTCATAACTCTGAGATTCTCTGCATTGCAAAATATGTGGTAGATACATATCCCTTTGTGCTTCTCTCTCACCCCCTACTTCTTAGTGGATGCTCTATTAACCTTTTACTTCCATCAAAATGCCCCCTCTCCTCCCGTCCATGTGTGTGGGAGGGTGTACACCAAATTACTATGTATCTTAATAAAATAAAGGCCATTGTCTCGATACAGCAAGTATACTTTTAGCTGGCTAACATTGTAGCACAATTTTGAAATGCTGTGATTTGTAACTCACTTTTTTTTTATCCTTTCTACAGCTTTATAACATTGCTGCACCATCTCGGAGTTTCCGTGACTACAAAGTACAGTTTGTTCCATTTCACAGAGACCTCGGCTACAGGCATAAGTACATATACAGGAGTCCAGAGCTACCTCGAATACTGCGGTAATAAACAGGATCATGTTAAATGTATTAAATCGGCATCATTACTGAAGTGTCACAGTGAGTAGGGAACAGATGGATAAAGCTTGTTAGATCAAGGCTGCTCTGAGCTGACTTGCAATATGGAACCTGTTCTAGTTATAGACAGTCTACAGTCGATATTTGCTGGGATCCATGTTTAGTTTCTCCCCCCCCCACCCCAAATTTCTTTGTGACCATAAATGAATCCGAACACACTGAATGCTAGAAACCTTTATAATAATACTTGGCATTTACGGATTTTCATCTTCAAAGTAATATGTAAATATTCCTCATAACCTTGGCTATGTTCCCAAAATATAGGCTCCAAAAATCAACTTGCAAATCTGTAGGTGTATCATTGATAACTGTGTATTGTATGTGTATCTATGTGAGGAGATGGAGAACTTGTATTGCCCTCATTATGCATTGGGGGAATGGAGTCAGAGCTGTAAAGTGACTTGCTGCCAGTGTATGAACCTGGTTTAGGAGTCAGGAGTTCATGATTCCCACTCCTGCACTCAGCCCACCAGCCACCTCTGTCCCAGACTCTTCCTGTAGGGTCTCCAAGGGCTTGTCTACACTTACTGGAGGAGCCACGCTGCGGTGCTTGATCCATCAGCGGTCAATTTAGCAGGAAGACCCGCTAAATCGATCACCGATCGCTCTCCCGTCGACTCCTGTACTCCAGTGGATTGAGAAGAGTAAGGGGAGTCGATGGGAGAGCGTCTCCCGTCCCGTCGCATAGTGTGGACCCCGCAGTAAGTAGATCTAAGCTACGTGGATTTGAGTTAACACTATTCATGTAACTCAAATTGCGTAGCTTAGATTGACTTTTCCCTTTAGTGTAGACGAGGCCCAAGGCAGATTTTTCAAAGCTGGGCATCTAAAGGTAGGCCCCTAAATCCATAGAGTCCCTGCACAATGGCCTGACTTTGAGGTTTTGAGCCCCCCCGACTCCTGATGACTTTAATGGAGCTGCATGTGCCCAGTACCTTGGAAAATCAGACCACTCCTTTGGGTGCTTGCATTTAGATACCAAGTTCAAAAGTTTTCGCTTGCATCTATTTCTGGATGAGACTAAGGTCTAAACTCTGCCTCCCCTGCACAGGCACTCGATAGGGAGAGCTGGTAGCCCTCCCCCACCCTCCCCAGGTCACCTCTGGGTGCAGCCCACCATAATGTGGCAGGGCCGTTTGTGCTGCCAGCTGCCACTGCAGCTGCAGACAACAAAACACTGGTAAATTATTGTCTTGGGTTTAGGCTGCATATATGCGACGTAAACCACTATGGACAAGCTTGCGATAGCTGTAGTTCTTCTTCGAGTGATTGTGCATGTGCATTCCACGGTCGGTGTTTGTGCCCTCCAGTGCACAGTTGACAGAGAGTTTTTCCCTTAGCAGTACCCATAGGGGCAGCAGGAGCGCCCCCTGCTGCCTCGCTCACCATGCATAGGCATAAAGGGCCGAGCCACCTGACACTCCTAAGTTCCTTCCTACCCTCTGTGATGGTTGTTGGAGCTCCCTGTCCTTGCTTCTGCAAGTCTTTAGTCAAATCCTGTATCTAGTTCCTGTCTAGTTAGTGTAGTGTATTGGTGAGTTACCTGATTGACTAGTTAAAATAGTTTTGGTGTTTTGTGTGGCTCTGGTACCGGGTCTCGGTCCCGGACCCGGCACTGGAGATATGCCGAGCTTTCCGGGTTTCAAGCCCTGCCACTCTTATGGTGAGGCAATGCCCAATAGTGACCCTCACCCCAGCTGCCTTAAGTGCTTGCGGGGGGCTTGTGAGCGACAAATGTGTCATTTGTAAGGGTTTTAAACCTTGTTCTAAAAAAGACAGGACAGGTACGTTAAAATATCTGCTGCTGGAATTGGTGCTACCTCCATCTGAGCCATCTGCCTTGGTCCGGGTACCGAGCATCAGTATGTACCTCTGGTGGTACTGTTACCAAGAGGCAGATCGGTGTCGCCAGTACCGAAGAAGAGACATTGGAAATCAGACTCTGTACCAGATTGTCGAAAGAGGCGAAGAGGTGGAGCTGTTCTAAAGACGCAGGAGGGCGTTGAGAGAGGAAGCACTCTGCAGAGCACATCTCTAAACAGAGGAGTTCATTGACTCCAGAGCCCAGTGCAGGGCTCGAGACCAGCTCCTGAAGCACCTTTCTTGGTATCTCCTCATGCCCCAGTACCATCTACTCCTGAGGTGTTTGAGGCTGCAAGAGAGTTGTTAAACCCAGCACCGGCATCCAAAATACCATCATCAGCACCTTCCCCTCTGCACCAGGCAGTTCCATTGGATTCGGCCAATTAATGTGGTGCTATCTAGGGGGAAGCCACAGATTCCAGCTCCCTTTTCTTCAGAGTCTGAACCTTCCTCACCAGTCCCTGACAGGTACAGCACCACCGTGCTCACAAGAAGAGGCTTCTGCTTCATCAGACTCTGAAGTGGGCTCTTGTGTGTCCAACCTAGGCAGTCCCGTCATCAGGAGTATGTCAGTTGTCTGCTTTTGTTTCAGTCTCAGTACCAGGAGGAGCTTATAGTGATTGCCTCGGTGTGGCCCCGTCAGCACTAGTTTTCACAGTCAGTCTGCCATTCTCACTCCTGATTTACATAGACCTAATTTCACAGACTCGCAGCTGCCTCCTCCATCCTAATCTTCAGGCCCTTCATCGGCAGGGGAGTCCTGTTCTAGAGCGGTGCAGGAGGTGCTACTCAATTGTAGAAAACCATCAACTAGGACAACTTGCCTTGTCAAATGGAAGAGGTTTTCCATCTGGTCAAGGCTGAAAGGGGGCTCCCCTAGTCTAGCACATGCTGAATAGAAGCAAGAATATCTTCTGTATGGTGGGCTGTTTAGCTCAGTCAGGGTACCCCTAGTGGTTATATCAGCATTTCACCCACCTGTGGATACCCGCTTCCAACCAAATGGCCATAAGACTTTAATGAAAGTAGTGTTTCTAGTAGCCAGTACATCAGTCAGGAGAGGGGTGGAGTGAAGGCACTGGTATCAGAACCTCCATATATGTCTACCTTGATCCTCCCCATCCAAGTTTTCTTATGCAAGTGGTCTCCACTTTTTATGTCAGCCAAGCAGTTTTCCTACCGATCTTTTCCCAAAGTCCTCACGGTAGTAAAGGGGAGGAGAGACTACACACTGTAGCCATCAGAAGAGCTTCAGCATTTTATCTGGAATGGACTACATATTTCAGGTCTTCATTTCAATTGTTCATTGCATTTGGGACAGAGCGAAGGGCAGGTGTGTTTCCACACAAAGGATTTTGACATCCGGTTTTATTCACCTGTTACCAGCTGGCTAATGTGAATCTGCTGGATAGAGCACTGAGTCCTTCATGTAGATCCCGAGCAACCTCTGCGGCATTTCTGGCTCACAAGCCATGTTAGACATTTGCAAAGCAGTAGCCTGGTCATCCTGTCGCGTTTGCCCCCCACTACACCCTCTCTCAACGATGTAGAGGCGAAGCTATGCTTGGATGAATGGTCCTCCAGCCCGTTCAAATAGACTCCGAACCCATCTCCAGTTGCGACTGCTTGTGGGTGGAATGGATATGTGCAATTACTCCAAGAATTAAAAAGGGTTACTAACCTGTCTGTAACTGTTGCTCTTTGAGATGTGTTGCACGTGTCCATTCTACAACCCGCTCTCCTTCCCCTCTCTGCTGCAGTCTTGCCCATAGGAAGGACCCTGGGGGGTCAGAGTGGCTAGGCCCTTTGTGGCCTGCATGTGGCGAGCAAGGCAACAGCGAACGCTCCTACTCCCCAGTGGGTGCTCTAAGGGGAAAAACTCTGACGCTATGCAGTAGAGCGCACAGACACCTACAATGCAATCGACATGTGCAACGCAGCTAGAAGAACAACAGTTATGGAGAGGTAGGGAACCATTCGTTCAGTGGAAATGCCAAAGTGTAGGGCATTTAAGATGTCACCTCTGTTGCCCTGTGCCCAGCTCCCTCTTAACCGTTGGGGCATTCATAGTCAGCAGTGACTATCCCATTGGGAAATCAGGCTCCCAGAGCCAGAGTGAGGTTTCCCCTGTAGAACTGCCCGTGATAGTTTATCAGCAGGTCAGATCATACAAAGGAGGGCAGATGCTCTTGATAGACCTTGGGGGTTCCCGTTTGCTGTAACGGAAGCGCTCTGTGCTCCCTTTGAAGTCAATGCAAAGACTCCCTTTTGGGAATGTCTACACTGCTGCGTGAGTGTGACTGTAGTATGGCACAGCTTTAATCTAGCTACCACGTGCAACGATAGCAGTGAAGTTGTGGTGGCATGGGCTAGCAACCGGCATACAAGCCCTCCAGGAAGCCTGGATACGTAGTCAGGCAGCCAGCCTGTGCTGACGTCCATGCCACCACATCTACACTGCTGCTGTTACCCGTGCTTGCTAGACTGAAACTCCCCCAAGTATGCCTACCTGTGCTACAATCACACCTTCGCCGGCAGCGTAGCCAGACGCCTTGATTTTAATGGGCTGTGCCTCAGACCTGAGAGAAGTGTGACCTGGTTTTGGAAAGTGGCAGAGTGGATTAGTCACTGTCGGTTTCTTGTTTTCTTTTGTAGGGAATTCCTGGGAAAATCTGAACATGCACATCATCACTGAAGACTGGCTGCGTGATGGCATTAAGGTTCTTCTTTTTGTTTTTTTGTTTTCTTTGGGTCAGTCTGCAGTTCTTTAGCGCCTGGCACTGGCTAAGCCAGGAAATCCTTCGTTTGTCCTGATGCATATCCTCGGAAACCCAGACTCCCACATCAGTGTCTAAGACAGGAGGAGGAGAAAGAAATGAAGTTAGCTGGCTTCTGTTTTAACATGGACAGAAAAACAAACAAACCCATGCACCAATGCCAACCCATTCAAAACTTGAGCACAACAAAGAGCTACCAATGCAGCATAATAATTAAAAGAACAGAGGTTCCTAGAAAACACTTATTAGGACAAATGGCACTTCTTTTACATTTAAAAACAGCGTAACATTTTGGATCACAAATGGACTGTGATTTACCCACAAAACGGTGGCTGTGACCATCTTTAAATATTGCAGCTGTCTTGCTTCAGTTCCAGGGTGTTTCCTTTATAGAAAATATATATTTAGTTCATCATTTTCTTTCAGTGGTTGTAATCAGGAAAGTGCTGAAGATCATGGGGAATAGTGATGTTTTATTGAAATCAGTTAACTTTTAATTTGATGTGTACTGCAAAAGTGTAAGGGTACTTGCAAGACAAACTCCTTTTGAAATAAAAAGGATGTTTTTAAAGACGTAAGACACAAATATTTAATGCAATGGGGATGTTGTAACACTTTTCCATTCTCCCCCCCCCATGTCCTTCTTTCTGAGTATCATTCCTGCTCCATACATGCACACCTCTGGAGTGTTCCTTTCCCCCTTCCCATCTACCTTTGGCAGGAGTACTGGTAGCTTAAGTGACTTCAACGGATGGGATTTTATTTTAGGGAAAGTTTTTTTAAATTTTTGTTTGAGCTTTCCCCCTCTCTGAATCATATGGGCCTAGAATATGTAGGAATTTATTTAAACAATAAATGTCTTCCATTCTTCTTTAAGCATAAAGAGACACAAGCACTTTCTCGGGGATGAGAGGACAGAGATCCTTAAGAAACTTGCGTTTTTTCCTCCTCAAACACTCACGTACATGTTTTAGCTCCAGTTGTCAGGCACAAAGGGAGAGGTGAACTTGTCAGTTCCTTAGGCAGAGCAATTCCTGCATAGCTAAAAGCAAGCAGCAGTAGATAGTTACTAATGCAAATAAACTGTGGTTCTGTTTTTTTCTTTACACCCCATACCCTGTTTTCCATGCCTTGGGCAAAGACTCAGCTCTCCTGTTCACACGGAGTACACCTGGTTCATCTGTGGCTTCAGTCCCTCTTTCCTCGTAGCAACGTGTGCTGCCCTGGATGGGTGGCGGGACAGGGCTGGTTCAGGCCATCCTGGGAGGCTGTAGATTCGTAGGTCCCCACTCCACTGGGGGAGATGCTCAGTGGAAGCTTCCTCCTTGTACAGCAGGAGGTGATGCACAAGCTGCTCTGTGGTGGAAAGTTGGGCTGCTGGCTGTGCATCCCTTTATCATGACCCTTAGTGAGGCACATTACCGGTGTCCCTGTTCTGCTGTGCCTCCTTCCCTGACTGCTCCCACAAAACAATTCCTGGTTCAAGACACGCACCTCCTCTCCCGCACCCCCACCCCCACTAGCATGGGGGTGGGAGGTTGTCACATACTGGACAATGGGAACTGTAGCTGGAGAACCCAGTAAGCTGGGGCTTTTCAGGGTACTCTAGACTTGTTTGAACTGGCTCTAACAAAACATTCCACGTAATCCTTGGTGTAATAGTTTTAGTTCCTAGTGTTCAGAGGTGAACCTTACAGCCTGATGGGGTCTGTTCTCTTACGCAGTTGTATAAGGCGTAGTGTAACCAGTTCAGCATGCATCCAAGTTATAGCTACAGGCTCATAATAGTTACAAAGCGGACAGTAGATTGTCTGCCGTAGTGTGGTTATACTAAGGTTTTGACCCATAACACTTCTGAGCTAACTGTGACATTTAAATTCTGTTTTATGCACTTATTGATATTTATTGGATTGACAGGACAGAAACACTATTTGGCTCTTTGCAATTCAATCTCTACATTCCATCTAATGCTGCTGCTGTCATCTGACTCATGTTAAAGTATAAACTTCAATGAAAATGTTGACTCTCTTCCCATGTGACACAGATTAGATTCCAAAGCATGAACCAGTGCAGTTTATTTCAACATACGTTCCAGTTAATTAGGCCAGTAATGTGCATTAAGATTGAAATGTTTATCTAAAAGTGTGTAGCTTTAATAAAATGATTGACTTCTGATCACTCCATTGACTTATTTGTCTTGTTTTTAACTTTGAAGAAAGGAGAGAGCTCAGCTTGAGGCAGAATTGAATGCCTGCCTTGGAGTTGGCAAACCTCAGATCCATCAGTGTGAGTTTCCAAGGAAAAACTGTACATCCAAGTATCTCTGAGTTACTTCTGGGGTCCCGAACTTGCTCTTTGCTTCTGAAGGTACTCAGTGCTCTTCTGATGACAAGTAGTGCTGGAGATATCAGAATGGGCTATGCCATCTGTTCTCCATGGGGCGGGGGCGAGACGCACCTCACAACACCTTCTTTTCACGGGATAGGCGGTCATTGGAACTTTTTCCTGTTGTCAGATGAGGTTCCTGGTGTCTGAACAAAGGGGGAGAAGTGCTAGGCTGTGCCAATTAATGTCATAGGGGTAAAAGAGGGGCTGTGATGGCTTACGCAACAACCTGTAACTATACAATGGATGTGCAGCAGAAGTTAATAGAACACCACCTGCGGGCACAGTACTTCCCCACTGAACCTAGTTCCTGTTCTCGCCACGTTTCTGTGGTTCTAGGCCCTGGTAAATGAGTCTGGGGGAGGGATGAGAGGGAGGGTGGCAGCTCATCCGGCCAGCAGTCTTTGGCCAAAGCCGACAGCATAGACATGAAGGCTGGCGGGACCAAAGTAAGCACTGAGGGGGCCTGTGTTGGTGAAGGGGTGAGAACTCTTGGCATTGGCTGCCCGGTTGGGGGTGTGAACCTTTGGGCCTGGTGGGGCTCTGTTCTCCACCCCTCCCTGGGACCCACTGTGACCACACCTACTCCTTTGGGTGGATCTGGATCTTCGGTCTCCTGAGTGACTTTCAGCTTTAGCAGCTTCTATCATGTTTCTTGCCTATTGCTATAGCACATTATTCTTCATACCCTAAGAACGCAGTGGGAAGGAGGCCGTCACCCATGCTGAGCTGTTTTCCATACTGCCCCTCAGCCCTGCCTCACAGGTGCTTTGCTGCAGGAGTGGCATGGCTGCTGAATTCCCAGCCTGCTGGGGGTTGCTGAGCTTGTCACTAGTAGGTGTTAGCACCAGAGCTTGTTAGACCATGTCATTGGCATACCGGAGATGTGGGGTATAGCCAGAAATGGCTTCTGCAGGGTGCCTTGCTAAAGGGGTGGGGGGAGGGAAAGCAGCATCATGGGTGACTTAACTTGCGGAGCCTAGTCAATTTCTGAGATTTATATTCTTGTGAGACTATAAGTACTAGAGACCAAGGATTTGAACACAAACCAGCTGGGCATTCTGATTGTTTTAATCAGTTTCCAATGCACAGGTGAGGAACACAGATTCACTACACAGATTAATATCCATACTTCATGCCAACATGTTGAAACAATGCACTAAATCTATTTCCATGTCCCATTAGAGGCAGATACAGAAGCAACTGGGATGCTCGAAGTTCAAAACCTTCCACTTTCCTGCTCAGTACGAGTTGATTGCCGAGATAGCAGCTCTGTTCTATTGTTACAGTTCAAAGAGCCCCGTTCCTGGAACACAGACTATGAAATGTCAGTAACAGAGTGACAATCCAGCAAGTATTCCTCCTAGGCTAGCTCAACACAACACACAATGGCCGCAGAGCAGCAGCTGCGTGCAGATGAAGTACAGTACATTCTTTAGCAGAAGTAGTGTTATATATTCAAGAAATTTGACAGCGTTTAAAAATTCTAGCGACACAAGGCGAGTGAGATAACACTATACAGAGCTCTTCCGGTCTTCTCCAGCCCCTGTGTAGCTCAAAAGTGCATGTCTCTCACCCCAGAAGTTGATCCATTAAAAGCTGTTACCTCACCCACCATGTCTCTCCACAATCCTGGGTCTAACACGGCTGCACCAACACTACAGTTAAAAATAATTAAGTGGACTTAAGGGTTGGTCTTTCTGATCATTGAAATAACAGGGCTGTACTTGATTTCAATGCACACCTTTTCTGTACACAGAAAGTGTATCTGCTTCCCAGCTGAGACGTGACAGGCTTAGTCCCTTTCGTTGCTCATGGGCGTAAAGACATGATGTAAGTTAACACACCAATGTACACAGCAGAGGCGGGTGAGCCAGGACACAATGCCTTAATTTCAAGTGTGCTGTGGCCAATGATATTTCCCAGCAATTCTGTATTTGGCTGTCTGCTCCTGGGCCCAGATCCTCACTTGTATTTAGGCTCCTACTGTCTGTGCTTTTCCTGACTCCACTCTTAGGACTAAGAAAATGCACAGGTGGGAGGCTGGGTGAGGACAATGCAATCATTGTACCAGACCGCTCGGTGTTGACGGGCTTGCTCTGTGGGAGCTGGGCCGAGGGAGACCATGCCGGAAGCTGGCTCTTCTAACACTAGGAGCTTCAAGTTCCAGCACCATATGGGCAGTGACTGAGCCCAGCTGTGGCTTGTAGGCTCTCTGGGGTCCTGGGATGTTAATTCTCAGGCCCTTCCAGGGTCCTGCCCTGGGCTGTGGAGGCCCCTTGCCATAGATCCTCTCTTTACCTTTCCAGGCCTTTTCCCCTCTCAGACACGGGGGGGTGGGGGGGCAGCCACTGAGAGCGCTGGGGATGTCACGGTCCCTGTAGCAGGGGGTTGCTGGCTGCCAGGCTGCCATGGGCTACATGGTCCTGGCCCTGCCTTGTAGCTCTGTGAGCAGACTGAAGGGCTTGGGGGGCAGTGACTTGCCTGCTAGCTGATAGTCCAGTTTTGGGCCTTTTTCCTTGAAGGCGGTGGTCTGGTCAGTAGCCAATACCACAGGGTGGGCAGTGGCTCTTTCTGGGGCTAGGTCACACAGACAGCTTAGCCTGACTGGGGTAGAAAAGGGGATGGAGCAGTTCTGTGCAGGAATGGGTCAGTGTGGCCAGTGAGGGCCCTTGGCTAGCACAGAAAATACAGGACCCTTTGCCAGAGGGAAAGTGACGGTAAGTCTTTGTCCCTGACTGCAGGGCCAACAAAACTGTACCAACAATAAAAACAGGGGTGTTGGGTTCAGGCTGGCTGGGGCGGGGAGTGTTAAGCTGACAGGCTCCTCTTCCCCCTGTGCACAAGGCCATGCGCATGGCCCACCCCCCTCAGCAGCCATCCAGCCCCCTGCTCTCACACAAGCACAGCGTTTACAGGCTGGTGCTTACAAGTATTTCTTCAGAGCATGGGCCTTGTCTGCGTTACAAAGCGCAAGCCAGGCCCAGCTGCCAACCGGCGGCTGCAGGGGGCTTGACCTCACTAAACCTAAATTCTTTAGGAAGCATTTCCGCAGGTTTGCAGTGTCCTGTACATCGCCCTGCTCAGCGGGTACAGCGCTTCTGCTTTTGCCCATGCTAGGTGAAGGCTAAACCACTCTCTCATGCCTTCATAGCAGCTCTATAAACACAACTTGGAGCAAGATGGTGCCTTAGACAGGGACCTATAACCACTCCAGGAGGTGCCTCCATATTGAATTGCTGTCTGCAAGCTGCTTTTTAATTCAAATGAGGTGCGGTCTTTACAGCGAACTCCCAAAATCCCTGGCCCCACCTGGTAAGGAAAGAGGCTGGTTTCAATCTTGGCTGAAGTCCATTAGCTGCCCCTTTTCAGCATGAATCTCACACGCCCCATCCTCCAGCTCACCCAGGGCTGCTAGGTACAGACGCAACCATAAGGTTAGGGCTCAGGTGTGCGCCAAAAGCCCCCGGCTGTGCTCACACAGCCTGTCAGCTCCTTCTGCACGTTTTCTACTTGGCAGTTTAAAAATAAATAAATCTCATTTTGTGATCATTAAAACAGGCCGGCTGGCTAGTGCAGTTTAATCCTATTTCAACCAATGCAGCAAAACTAGCCACCTCGTGAGGGTGGGGTCATTTACCTTTAGCCATAAAACGTTAATAGGGAAAATGAGGTGTTTTGGCTCCACTCCTGCTTCACCTAACCTGTGTCCCAGCTCCGACCGTGGCTCGAAGGTGTAAGAACCCAGGGGAGGCCCCTAGCAGTGACTGGCAGGGTGGGAGGCGTGGGTAGGCTCAGACCACACTGGCAGATCACCTGAGCAGGGTGTTCAGAGATCACCCCCTCTACGGAGACTAGCGCAGCCTTTCTACAGAAGGGGAAAACAAGAATTTCACTAAGTGCGTGGCCTAGCATGGGATGTAGCTTCAGGAAGCCTATGCAGCCATTAGCTCACTCAACACAGTACAGGACATGCAAGTTGGTTAAATGAGTAACACACAGAATAGCCTTAGTTCTAACCCGGTTTCCTGCTGCTCTTTTTGTTTTACTTGTTTTCACACACAAGGCTTTGGCCAACATCTCCCACGCTGCTCTTATTAAAAGCACCCTCTTCTCCCTGGCGAATGCCCTATTTCATAGATTCCAGACCCTCAACTAGTGTAAGTTCATCTGTGCAAACCTAGCTGGAAACCAGAAGCACCTTAAGCCTGGATCAACCAGACACACATTTAGTGCCCAGCTTATTCCCTGGGGATGTTAGGTGGGGGGATCTTCACAGCTGACGGCTCCACACCCCAGATTTCTCTGGCATACTCGGTGATCGTCCTGTCACTGGAAAACTTCCCTGAGGAAGCAATGTTCTTGATGACCTTCTTAGTCCACTCTCTTGGCTTCTGTAACGAAGATGAAAAGGCAACATGAAACCTCCTGGGTCACAGCTTCCGGAGTGTGACTTACAACAGAGGCGCGAGCTGCTTCTGGGCCGTCCCCTCCCAGTCACTCTATGCTCCCTGTTGGAATAACAGCCCTGTACAGGCGACCCCCCTCGCTAGCATGGACTGGGTCAGAGCGTGGGGCAGGCAGCTCCTGTTAACTCTGCTTTGGGAAAACACAACCACACCTATTGCTGCTGCAGCAGGATTCCTTACGCAGCAGAACCGAGAGCTGGAAAAGCCTGACAGGTCATCTAATCCAGCGCCCGGCCAGTGCAGGTCTGTTCTCGCGTACATTTACTAGCCTTCTGGCCAACATACTTTTAATATGCAAGGGATGGGGTCTCCACCACTTCACCTGGAGCAGGACAGTGGTTGAGGACAGCTCTGCACTAGAAACTTACCGGTACTTTTTGTCAGAAGCTGGGAATGAGTGATGGGATGGATCACTCAATGATTCCCTGTTCTGTTCACTCCCTCTGGGGCACCTGGCATTGGCCACTGTCGGCTGACAGGATACTGGGTTGGATGAACCTTTGGTCTGACCCAGTGTGGCCGTTCTTATGTACAACAAGTTTCGGTGACATTTCTAAGACAGCAAAGCCCTAGTGCGGATGTAGTCATAGTGGTGGGCTGGCTGAACAGGCTGTCTCTGTACTAGGCGGGTTTGCCAGCAGTGCTATGCTGGTTTAGCTTCGCCAGCAAACCCAGGAGGGAGACAAGGCCTCACGTTTACTGTCAATGTTGCTGACCATCCGCCCGTTGGCTGCACCGCGGGGTTATCTTACCCTGTACAACTGGTCAACGCGGCCCTGACACTCCATGTAGGCCTGGTAGTCAGCAAACACTTTAAATCTGAAACCAGAGCAGAGGAGAGTGAGATGCTGAACTCAGATCAGCGCAAAGGATCAGGGTGAACAATTCGTGCTGCCGGAGGTTTCGAGCAGGAAACGTGCCGCTGGGTTTCTCCAGCGTTAGGGGCCGACGCAGGAAGACGACGCAGCCCTGAGTTGCTGAAGGAGCCTACGCGGCTATCACAGACTGAAGGAAACTGGTGCTGTCTGCTCATAAACCAGTCCATGGCCTGTTTCTTGGCTCTCGTTTCCCCTGTGCGTTCTGGGAGCGGCAGGGAGATGAATCCCTGGCATTAGGCCAGAGACGATCGCCTGGTACCGGCGCTCCCCACTCCCCTGCAGAAGCCCCAGGTCCGTGGGTGGGGAAGCGGGGTAGATGGCTGCAGGCCCAGTAGGGCCCATGGAGTGAGTTCCTGCACGCTGGCACTGGGGAGGGACTCTGAGGGCAGCACCGCTCAGAGAAGCCACAGGCTGTGCCACGGGTGCAGGGGCGGTAAGGCCGGGCCGGGCCGGGAGGCAGAGATCCTCCGCATCAGCGGCTTTTGCCTTTAGAGAATCACTAGGAATCCAGGGCTGCCCCCTGCTCTCTTCCAGGGTGGGAGGAACCAGCCCTCTCCCTGCAAAGCCAGCCCTGCTGCAAGGAGGAGAAGGAAACTGTGGCTTGAGATTCACGGTGTTTTACCCTCCCCCGTGCAGCAGTAACCCAGGCACGGGAGGGTGGGGCCCTGGCCCAACGTGGGAAGCAGCCTGGGCCGCAGCACCAGGGTTACAAGGGCCGGAAAGGCCCTGGCTGGGGGATTCCTTCGCCTGGCGTCCACGTTGCTCTCCAGCCTCACAGTGGCGGTTCGTTCCGCCCCGAACCCATTGGGGCGTAGGGAGCTGGGGAGCGGGTGAGCGAGGCCCGCCCAGGACAGGCCCTCAGCGAGAGGAGAAGGGAACCAGTGGGTGAAACCGACGTGCACTGGGCCGGGCGTTACGCTGGCCATGCCTGCTGCACACTAGCGCTGGGTACAAGGGCCAGCCGCTGCCCTGGGCTGGGATTCAAAGGCCAGAGCGTGGGGGCATCGCTCCGCAGCAGTGTGAAGTCCAGCCCACTCGGCACCGTGAGTGGGGCCATCCTGGGAAGGGGACCGGGGCTTTCACGAAGGGCAGGTTGGACCTGGTCCCACATCCTTATCTGGACTCCAACTTCCATGGCCACCCAACTACATCTCCCCAGGCTGGAGCTGGACGGGGAATATTGCACCAGAGGGTCCGGAGCGCTGTATTTCCGGCCTCATCCAAAGGCCATTGAGCCCATAGGCATCAATGGACGAGGGCCATCGTGAGGAGCACCCAGGATCCCAGGGGCTTCCACACCGGCTTGGAACCAAGGACCAAGTTCACTGGCTCTCACCTGTCGTGGTTCATCAACATATTGACGACATCCCGGAAGCAGCCAGGGTCTTTAGGCGAGAAGAAGCCGCTGCTGAGCTGGTCGATGGCTTGTCTCAGTTCTGGAATGCGCTCGTAGTATTCCCTAGCATTGTACCTGCACAGGAGAGAGGCGCACGCTGTAGCCGGCTCCGTGCGGGGCGTAGCCTCACGTTGGGCTGGAGCAGCTGGGGACCTGTCTCCGTTCACGCTTCCTCCCGCCGGCAAAGGTGGGAGTTTAAGAGCTACTTAAGCAGACCTGGCCTCTCTGCTGGCCCGGACCTGCTGGACTCCGCGGCACAAGGGGACTGCGTGTGGGGTTGGTTTGATTTTTTTTAACACATCAGAAGTGAAAACTGGTGCTACAGCCCAAATCTGCTGCAGCCACGTACCCCAGCGGCCACCGCTGCTTCCCAGGGGCGGTCGGGACTGGGGCTCGTTTTCCCAGCGCTACGCAGGGGTGGGGGAAGTCTCACCCGGCAACCTCTGCTAGTTGCTCCTTGGCCTGGCTACGCAGCGCAGCAGATGCATGATGGACAGTGCCCGGGACCAGGCCCCAGTGCCCCTCCCACCCCCTGCCAGGGCCAGAATGCCACACGGGGGCATGAACGACGCTCCGTGAGTCCCTGGCTCTGAATCCAGCCAGAGCGACCTGTTACTGGCAGCCACTCCTGCTCCCTGACTCGGATCCAGGCCCTGTCTCCTTCCCGCACGCGGTTGCACCTACCTCGCCCTCTCCCCTTTCCACACAACAGCTCACGTCCTTCCCCCAGCTCCCGCTCTGGCCCACGGCCGCTCGCCCTGTAACGCACGGGGCGATGGGGTATGCGCTAAGGACTCTCTGGCAGGGGGCAGCCTGGGTCTCCTGCGATGCTGTTCTACAAACCCTCGCTTGTCCAGCGCCTCCACGTCCTCCACCCGCATGCCGAAGATGAACAGATTCTCCTCGCCGGCTTCCTCCGCCATCTCCACGTTGGCCCCGTCCATGGTCCCGATGGTGAGGGCGCCGTTCAGCATGAACTTCATGTTCCCCGTGCCTGAGGCCTCGGTGCCGGCCGTGGAGATCTGCTGGGACAGATCGGCCGCGGGAATCACTGTGGGGGAGGGGGGGGGGGGAGAAGGAGGCAGTTAACACGCTGCTGTTCTTTACCCCTTGTCCCAGCTCTTACAGGGGCCAGCCGGGGGCGGGGGGGCGGTGTGGCTGTCTGGGCCAGCACTGCGGCTCCTACGCACCCCTGCCCAGCTGCAGGGCACCAGCTAGGCGCAGAGCCGGCCAGGACTTGAGGGAGGGGGCCACAAAGTCGCCTCTGCAGCCCAGACCCAGAGCTCCCCAGGCGCAGCCAGGCTCTCCCAGTCACTCAGCACACACGCCCCCATCCTCACCCCGCTCCCAGGAGCTGCTATCACCAGCCAGGAGCGCTGCCCCACAGGGACGCGTCTGCCCCCGGCCAGAGCGCCACTGACAACCCCTCCCAGGAGCAAGCAGCTCTGACAAGCAGGAAACCAGGACCCAGCCTGGTCCTTCCCACAGGAGCCTGGGGAAAAGTGCAGCTGGAAAGTGACGCGGCTGGTGGTGGCTGGTGAGCTGAAGGTGAATCCGGGAGCGGGCACCCGAGGACTGTGTCAGAACAGGAGACGCCAGAGCAACGCTACACATGGGCGCACGCTCCTGGCTCAGGGCTGCCCGACCCGACATTCAAACACCTTCCAGGTCAGCCTGCCTGGACCACTGGGCGACTTTCCATGACAACGCACAGCCAGAGCTCCATGCCTATTTGAATGCACAAGGTCTCGGGGACATGTCTCCGGTTCGGCCAGGATGGGGCGCACACAAATATCGCCCTCGGGGCTGCTCTCAGCTGGATCTCACGCCTCCCACCTGGTGCTAACACGAACAGACACAGCAAAGGGCTACACTCTCGTGGCGAGGTCTGTTCTGCCGGTGCAGCTTCTCTAGTACTTACGGCTGGAGCCCCCCCACACTTTGAAATCCCAGCGCAGGGAATGCTGGGAAAAGCGCCAAAGGGAGGTTTAAATGGAGCCCCACAACCCTGTGCCCTGCTCTGGCCAGATCCTCCCCACCCCCCCGTCTGCTCCCGCATTCCTCTTGCTTGTGCTTGTTCCCTTACCCATATTTCTCAGCCTGCCCCTGAATCCCAGCACTGCCCATAGGGAAAGCGGCTCATGGTTTCCTCACCAACTGCACAGTCACTGCCAACTCACAGCATCCACGCAGTCCACCCCCTTTGCTGTCTTACCTTTCTCAGCAAAGGACACCCTGTAGTTCTCCAAGAAGATGACTTTGAGTCGATCTCCTATATAGGGATCGTTATTGATGACGTCCCCGATGGACGTGATCAGTTTGATAATCATTTTGGCCATGTAGTAGCCGGGAGCTGCCTGCAGAGGGGGGTGGAGACACAGAAAAAGTTAAAGAAAGAAATGCACAGTAAGGCAAAAAGGAGAGACTCCCGGGGTGCTGGAACAATGTGTGTAGTGGGGGGGCTGAGAGCCATTGAACCAAACCCTGGATATGATGGACACCGCTTCAAGCCAGGGAATGCGGCAGCCCCCAGCCCCCTCGTTCCAGCACCTCTGGCGATTCCAATCAAAACGGATATTATCAAGGGGAGTAGCCTAGGCCGGGGTTCCTGGAATGGCCAGTGCACATGAGACGTGAGCTTGATCCATTCTCTTCAAACAGTTTTTCGACAAGGTGGTGCAAGACCAATAGAGTTTGGGAGCCCAAGTCTTACACTGTTCATAGGGGCAGGGCAGTGAAAATTCTCACTTTCATTCAAGAGGCCGGGGCCCTGCAGGCTTACATGGGGCTCAACGCTTGCATGTGGGTTTAAAAATGATATGCCAAGGGCTGTGTATTCTGAGAGCAACAGGCCCCACAAGCGGCCGCTGCAGACGAGCTGTGATCGCTCCCGAAGAGAAGACAACTACTGACCAGCAGCAGTCTCCAGGAGCAGGGCTGAGCAGAGACAGCAGAAAGACTCTTTCAAACCAAGCAGCTGCTCTGGCGCCAGTGCTGGGACACAGAGAGCACTGGACGGCAGCAAGATGATACGGCCACGGCCACGGTGGAGTGAACCTCCAAAGCCCACTGGAGTCCTGCAAAGATCCCCAATGGCAGCCACAGGCTGTGATTCTTCGTCCCCAGGCCAATCCCTTCCCCACTGGCTCCCTCTGCCAGGCCTCTGCCTTCCCCTCCATGCTCTCCCTCGGCGTCTGTACAGCGCTAAGAACGGGGGGCGGAGCCTGTCTTTACCGACCGGAAGCCAGACGGCCAGCAATATATGTCTCCCTCCAGCAGAAGGCAGAGACATGCACCCAATTCAGCTTATTAAACTGTGCTCCAAAGGAAGAGTTAATGAGACGTCTCACCTTTCCTCCAATCATCACCGTCCTTGGCACAAAGGACTTTGATGGGTCTTTTCTCATGCCTGAAAGATGAAGAGGATAAAATTAGAGTAATTCAGGGGTGACGGTGCTGAGTAACGAAGATGTTCTTTGGCTGCAGTAGCGGCTGGAGGCACCAGTCATGAACAGGACCCTGTTGTGCCAGGTGCTGTACAAATACGTAACATGTGGTCACTGCCTTAAGGAGTTTATACTCTAAGTAAACAAAACTATAGACACCAGATCTGCATCTGCTTCTGTGCTAAACCTTCCGGTCATGACCACCTCAGAGCACCATCAACATTTCCAGGAAGACACAAGAATTGACATTGACCATCCGCTCCCAGAGCAGAAATTGGGCTCTGGTATTTCTGGGGCAAAACATGACCATGGGGTTATATAGCCCACGTTAACCAACAGTAATGTGGGTCTTTGGAAGTTAGGAAAACCATTTGCACTGAAAATACATATTTAGGAACCAAACGTTGCTTGGGAAAGGACCAACAAGGCCAGAGGGGCAGAACTTTGCGAGACAAACCCAGTCTCCCCCCCTCGCCGTTGGACTGGCGCCTCGGGGCACAGCCCTCCATCCTGCTCCCAGAGGGCCCCCGAGATCTAGTGAGCCAGGCAGCCGCGCGGAGAGGTGGGAGTGAGAGTGCGGAGAGGTGGGAGTGAGAGTGCGGAGAGGTGGGAGTGAGAGCCCAGCTCACGGTTGTAGAGGGTGATGATGTGCAGACAGTTGAGGAGCTGCCTCTTGTACTCGTGAATCCGCTTCACGTGCACGTCGAACATGGAGGACGGGTTGATTTTCACCTTGTACGTCTCCTCCAAGTAGGCCGAGAACTTGAGCTTGTTCTCCTGGGAAGGAAAGTGGGGAGACAGCTGAGTACCCGTCTGACAGCTCGTCTGTCATGGTGCAGCCGGCTGGAAAACAAGAGTTCCTCTGGCAGATTCTCTCTCTGCCCAGTGAACATTTACCAAGTCCCTGCTCTGCCTGATTCACAGCAGGGCCTCGAACCTGGGTTTTCCCATGTGAGAGCCTCACCACCGGGCTGCTGGCAATGCTGGGATGGGTTTCTCTCTCTCTCTCCCACAATTACTTCCTGGACCTGCGGAGCCTTCCCAACAAAAGTTCCATTGAAACCGACACATTTCCAGGAAGAGTTTTGGTTTTCCTGAATCGCCATTTTCTGATAAACATTCTGTTGAACAATTCCTGACCAGCTCCAGTCACGAGTGCTCAGCGCCGTGGGTTGGGAAGTGAGTGGTGATCTCCCACCCGCCCGGGGGTTCGTAGGACAGGGGTCTTCTATCCGCACACCAGACACCTGCAGCCAAAGCCAATGCTACAGATTGCTTGACAAGGGTGCAAATGTACGCGGTGTGCACCTGTCTGGAAATGCACGAGGAAATCCCTCTTCCTCACAGCTTGAGACAACACTCCAGGGAACCTCTGGGATGGGCAGACGGCTGCCTGAAGCAAGGACTGAGCAGCAAGGTAGACTGGGGACTGCTCAGACAGTGCAAGAACAAGGGGACAGTCACTGAAATTGAAAGAGCCCAAATTTCAAACAGACCATTGGAAATACATCTTCGCCCAGTATACAGTTAGCTTGTGGAATTCACTGCCACAAGGTATCACGGAGGCCCTGAGCTTAGCAGTATTAAAAAGGGATCATTTATACAGATAACAAGAGTCACACGAGTAAGGGTAAAAAAACCAAGACTTTTGGAAGGTCTATAAACCTTCATGCTCCAGGGCACAAACCAACACCCAGCTGACTGGGGGTCAGGAGGAAACTTTCCCTGGGGGCACATTACCCCATAAGTGCCGGGCTTTCTTGCACCTTCCTCTGGAGAAGCTGGGCCTGGCCACTGTCAAACACAGGATGGGGTGAGCGAGATGGTCTGCTCCAGTCTGGCAATTCCCAAGTTCCTGCCCAGCCAGCTGTAGAAAGGTGGGGCCAGATGGAAGATGTAACTTGACCAAGGCGCAGAGAAGCCAAGAGGAAAGCAGGAGGAAGGAAAGGGCATAGAGGGAAGCAGCAAAGACAGTATGAGAAGGAGGAAGAATGGGAGAAGAGGGGAAGACCAGATGAGCAGGGGTAGGAGGAGGCAAGAATGGAACTATGGAATCGGGATAAGGGAAGAAGAAAACGAGAGCGTGGGAGGGGAGGGGGGTAAGAAGATAGAAATGGGAGGAGCATTTCACTCCCAATGGGGCACGGCCAGACATCTAGAAATGGGGACAAACCAAAGCAGCCTGTTGCCTCCAGCACGAATCTCTTTGCTGCTGCAGCAAAACCTGGTCTGTCGGGTTTCTGATGTTAGAGCCGGTCAGGAATCTTCCATCGATGGGAAGAACGTTAGAGAATGTTGATTGTGCCAAAATGTCCTGATTTTCCATTTGGAAAATCAAATTAAAACGTTTCCCGCTGGCTCCGCATTAATCTGTGTCCGCCCGAGCCACCGCGGTGCCCCAAGGGATCTGTAGTTCCAGTACATCAAAGCACACTTCCCCCTATGGATTAGGCTCCTGGCCAGATTACATCTCCCATGATACACCAAGATGTCCGTTCTGACTGAGCTGCCACATTGCATCATGGGAGTACCATGAACACCATACATTATGGGAGATGTAGTGGCCATGGAGCCCGGCCCATAGGATGAATGGGCGTGAGGTACCCAAACTACAGCTCCCGCGAGGCAATGAAGCAGCGCAGGCAGGCACAGGCTAACGCTGGGCTGCCCTGAATCAAAGTATTTCAAAGTTTCCCAATCAATAGTTTTCAGAACTTCTCATTCTGGAATGAGTTTTGGTATTTCAACTTTTCAACCTGAGTCGGACAAACATGGGACAATCCTGCACTGTCGGGGGAATGGGCTAGACCGGCTAATGGGTCTTTTCCATCTCGAGATTCTGTGGGCCCAGTTCTCTGCCAGGTGAACCACCACTGATGTCAATGGAGCTGCACCCATTTGCCCCCAGCAGAATTTTCAGCCTGAGAACTAGGCTATGAACTAGTTGCCCTGATGTCCACGTTACCTGTTTAACTTTGGCCACATCCCGGATAAACACCTCGTCATCGACAAAATCCAGTAACTTCTTCAGCTGGCTCAGATCCGTTACAAAATCTTCTCCGATTTTCTAAGGAAATAAAACCGGAAATGAATGTCCTTTGCTGGATGTCTCACGTGCTGCATAATGTCACTTCCCTCCTAGAAATGCCTCAGTCCTGACTGGGAACGAAAAAAAAAAAGCCAGGCTTGGCAAAAATATGGCACCAATTATCGTGGTTGGGTTATTACTATGCATTGTTTTAGAGTTTAAATGTATTGGGAATAAATGATTGGTACAAAAACATTTTAGTCTATCACACAATTCCACAGCACTCCCATACAGCTAAGCAAAGAAAGGCTGTATGTGCCAGGAATTACTTCCAGATGGGTAGAGTATTTGCAGTGTATTATCAGCCACTAGATGTCTTAGTATGCTGTCTGGAGTTCCTGGCAAGGCATGGTCCTGGTAAACAAAGGAGACAAAGCTGGAACTCAAGCTGTGTCGGAGCCGGTTTGTGTGAGTAGCTGTAGACATTTCCTTTAGTGCACGCCCCATTTAAGAGAGACTGTCGTTCCATATATCATGACACCAAGGGAGGTGATGCTGTTCTGACAATCTATCCCAGCGGTTCTCAAACTTTTGTACTGGTGACCCCTTCACATAGCAAGCCTCTGAGTGCGACCCCCCCTTATAAATTAAAAACACTTGTTTATATATTTAACACCATTATAAACCTCCAGTTTGAGAACCGCTGATCTCTCCTCAGCCCATGGAAAGGTGGAGCCAACGGTCAGCAGGTCTTTGAGTAACTCCTGATGGCTGATTTTAAAGCTCTGCCCTCATTGCATGCGTGTGTCAGATGTTCAAGAAGTGAGACAGCTGCCCCTCTAGCCTTGCCTGGAGCTACGCGGACTGACACCTGCTGAAGATCTGGCCCCATTTGTTTACACTGCCCTGAAGACTGTTTTGTGAACAAACACTAGGGGTGAAGTAGATCCCGTGGGAGTGGCTCACCTCAGCAATGACACCTGCGAGTCCTGGATTGCACAGCAGGAGCCAGCGCCGTGGAGTGATGCCGTTCGTCTTGTTCTGGAATTTCTCTGGTTCCATCTCGTAGAAATCTTTGAATCTGAAACGCACGGGCAGTAGGGGAGACACTGAGCGGGTCCATTCCCAGAGTTTTATAAAACTGTAACCTCAGATGCTCCTGACTCTATTTACAATCCAGCTGAAGTCTTTCTGTTGACATCAATTGGAACTGCACTAGGCCCTAAATACCTGTGATCCTAGCTGCTGAAACTGCGATTCCAAACCTAGGCGATGAAAATGAGTGCAGCAGCAGTCAAAAAAGTCAACAGAATGTTGGGAATCATTAAGAAAAAGGACAGATGATAAGACAGAAAATATCATGTTGCCTCTATATAAATCTATGGGACGCCCACACCTTGAATCCTGCGTGCAGATGTGGTCGTCCCATCTTAAAAAAGAGATATTGGAATTGGAAAAGGTACAGAAGGGGCATAGAACAGCTGCTGTATGAGGAGAGATTAAAAAGACTGACTTTTCAGCTTGGAAAAGAGACGACTAAGGGGGATATGATAGAGGTCTATAAAATCATGACTGGTGTGGAGAAAGTAAATAAGGAAGTGTTATTTACTCCTCATAACACAAGAACTAGGCATCACCAAATGAAATTAATAGGCAGCAGATTTAAAACAAACAAAAGAAAGTATTTTTTCACACAACACACAATCAACCTTCAGTCTGACCCAGTATAGCCGTTCTTATGTAACCGAAAGCTTTGTATGGCCTGCAGTCTCTCTACTGCTGGTGCGAGGAGGAAAGAACCCAGCTTGACTCTCAGCTTCCAGGCTAAGTTTACAGGGCTGGGCAGTGAGGAAAAACAGCCTTTCCCTGGCAAAGCCAGCTCTGAACGGGAGGCCGCTCTGCGGGTGAGTCACTCACACGGAATTCTTCACGATTTCGGAGTGAATCCTGGCCACCCCATTGACGGCGTGGGAGCCGATCACGCAGAGGTGGGCCATGTTAATCCTCTTGCAGTCCCCTTCCTCGATCACGGACATCCTGCGCAGACGGTCTAGGTCTCCGGGGTAGAGGGCGGCCACGTGCTGCCGGGACACACACACACACACACACACACACAAACAAACAAACGTCAGTGGCGCAGCCTTAAAATGCAGACAGGGGGCTAGACTGTCACTAGGGCTGCCCCCAGCCTGGGGGAGTCAAAGCCCTCCTGACACTGCTGGGGGGGGTTACTCGGGGTACACCCCCTGAGCAGGGGGTGCAGCTGCTGTTCTGCCACTCCCCCAGTGCCAGTGAGGAGCAAAGGGGGGGTGACTAGAGCAATGGGGGGCAGGGAGGTACTGTGCCTTGGAGCAGAAGCAGGGTCATAGCGCCCCCTAGGGCTGCTCCTGGGTAGGTGCACCCCACATGTTTATATTTTTAGGGGGTATTTTCAAAGGCGGATGGGGCACCAAGGACCCAGGGGGGCCTTTACCAGCCACTCCCTCCTGAAGGTGACAGGGACCAGCTGGGCAGCGCTGGAGGCTAAATACCGCTATTTATCCACTGAGAACCCAGCACAGCGTCCCGAACCACACAGTACGGGGCAGCCATGGGGAGAGACGGCAGAGCCACTGCCTGGCAGGGAGCAGCGGCTCAGAGCAACAGTGCTTCTGAGCTGCAAAGACTCGTCCGTGGGATGCATGCCGAGAGCAGCAGTTCCACGCCCTACAGGCCAGGCCTGGACTGGGGGACCTGGAAGAGACGAGGTCCCTGTCAGCCGGGGCCAGCTCCCGGTCCCGAGCCCGAGCCCCTCACATCCAGATGTCTTTGGTTGATGGTATAAATGATCTCCAGGTGGCGCGGCAGCAGCTTCTCGAACATGGTGACTGGCCAGCGCTCCAGGGCCTCGGGCAGCACGGTGTGGTTGGTGTAGGCGCAGGTCCGCTTGGTGACCTCCCAGGCCTGGGGAGGGACAAACACACTCACATCAAACAACTGAGACACTTGAGTCTGACTCCATTGGGATCATTACTGGGGTGTCTGGGTGAAATTCAACAACTGGGTCAGACTAGGAGCCCCCGCAGGTGCTGGGCTGGCTGGTCCATGTCTTCAGGGTCTAACTGAATCTTCCCCCAGGTCACCTGGGTCGCTCCTGTTCCCTGCCCTGGGCACAGGATTGTCCAGTCTGCTTTGGGCTGCGATATCCTGCTCGGAGTTCGGTTGTCGAGTGGTGCTACAGGCCGTCTGACTAACTCAATGGCTGGTTCCTTCTGGCCTTAAACCGTCAAACTGTGACAACATCTCAGAGCAGAGGGGTGGCACTTCCCAGAGACAGGGAATCTCTCTCTCTCTCTCACACACACACAACTGACAGCACCAGATTCTGCCGATATCTCTAACAGCGCCGCACAGTAACGACCTTTCAGCGCTCAGACCGGCTTGGTGGGGCCCACGACAGGTTTTTCCGTCAGAAAATGCCGATTCACGGCCCTGTTAACAGGAAGAGATCGGCTCTGATGAATCCCCTGGCCCCAAACATTTTTAAGAAACAAAAATTTGGGCGCTGTCGAAAGGTCCCGTTTTATCCGTCTCAAACCCTAGAAAGGTGCGTATTTCAGTTCATGACGGTTTCAATTTTGCAGTTAATTTATACTAAAAAAAAAAAAAAAAAGGTAAAAAACAAGATTTAAAAGGTCAAAATCAAAAGGAAACATTTCTGTTGGCCCAATCGGAATTTGCATTTATTTATTTATTTATTTTTGGTTCACAAGAATTTTCGAGATTTGGAGTTTTCATCCTGACCTGGGACAGGAAAACGGTGCTTCAGGTGCACGTGCGCGCCCCTCGGGCCTTGATCAGAGGCTGGGCTCAGGCTGGAGCACGCGAGCATCTACACTGCAATCCTATAGCCCTGCTCAGCGGTCACGGGCCAGCCAGGGGCGTTTTACTGCAGTGCAGACATACCCCAAGGCTCTGCCAGAGTCACCCTATAGGCCAGTGGCTCGGCCCTCACCTGGGATGTGAGAGCCCCAGGTTCAAATCTGCACTCCAATCAATAGCTATATGAATTTACTCTGACGCCCATTAGCCCTGGGCCCTCCAGCAGCTCTGCCAGGCCTCTCCAGTCCCTGTGAGAGCAGCCTCCCCTTCTTCTCCGGGAGATCTCTCCCCGTCACCCCTGGCCAAAGCGTGCCGGCAGGGGGCACTTCCTGCCCAACAGGAGGGTAACCAGGACTCCAGTTACAGCAAAGAGCTCGCGTGTGTCGCGGGGGGAAACAGGACAGAAAGTGGACCCAGCTGTGGGGAGGGAGGGGGACAATATGGAAGAAGTGAGCGCAGTGGAAATAGAGTGGGCGGGACAAAGCCCTGGCCGGGATGATTTAATTGGTGTTGGTCCTGCTTTGAGCAGGGGGTTGGACTAGATACCTCCTGAGGTCGCTTCCAACCCTGAGTTTCTATGATTCTATGGGAGGCAGGGAGAGGGGAAGTACCAGCAGAACAGAAAGAGAGGTGGAGATCAGACAGCAGGAACTCAGCAGGAGAAACTGCGGGGCGAGAAGCTCTTGGGGAAGACACAGTCAAGAGGGACCCTGGCCGCTGTGGGCAGCTCCCCCTTCGCTGCGGAGAGGAAGCAAGATGCAGCGAAGCCAGGAAGGCTCGAGCGGGAGAGTAAAGTCCCCACAGAGGAGGATGCATGACTGGGGAGAGGATCAAAGTCAGGGTTAAACGAAGCTCTCCCGGGTCTTGCCAAGGCCACCCTCCTGCAAGAGCGGGCGAGACAGGGTCTGAACACAGGCCCGGCCCAGCTCTGCCCCCTCACACTCACCTTCTCCCACTCCATTTTCTCCACGTCCACCAGGATCCGCATGAGTTCTGGGATGGAAAGTGCTGGGTGAGTGTCGTTCAGCTGAATGGCGACCTGCAGCGGAGACATTCCCAGGTGAGACGCACTCACGGGGACGTGCTCCTGTGTTCCCAGGGCAGTCCCAGGCCCGGTCTACACTACACAGCTTTGTCGCACAGCTATATCAGTGCTGAGTGTGGGAACTCCCCCCCGCTAGCCGACATCACGATGCCAGCAAAACACTCGGTGTAGACACAACTATCCCGAAAGAAACGTCTCTTCTTTTGACATACGGGGAGGCGGTGTAGCTATGCCAGCAGAACTCCAAGGTCTCGAAGTCTTCACTAGAGGTTCTGCCGACACAGCTATACCAGCCAACGCTCTGTAGAGCCGGCAGTCCCACAGGGCAGTTACAGAGCTAATTCAGCGTCCATGGCCATCACCACCTGACATGCACAAAGCCTCTGGGAAGGGATGGACGCCCAGGAATGGCTCTAGCAGAGCTGGCCAACGTGCTTCCAAAAATTCAAATGACAAAGGGGCACCTTTTTCACAAGAAACGTTCACTATTTTGACAGCAGCTGTAGGGGCTGGATTTCAACACCTAAATCTTTGGAAATGGGGTCTCTAGTGCCTGGTTTGGAAAGCGACGTGATGGAGAGAGGCGGCATCGGCAGAGCCTGGGGCGGCAGCACCTGCCACGGCTCTGCCAGGTGCTCACCTTGTCTGGGAAGGTCTCAAAGCATGTCCTGACTGGGTCTCGGGAGCCGAAGTTGGAAGACTTGAACCGGCGAATGATGTCCTGCAGGGTGGCAGCTACCACGAAGTATTCCTGCTTCAGCCGCAGCTCCTTCCCTTCGAAGAACTAGACACACAAGGCCCGGCATCAGCTTGGCTCGTGCTAGCATCCCGCTGTGGCTTACCGCCACCTAGGTGCAGAGTGACCTGCCGGGAGGCCTCCGAGCTGAGTGGAACGGCACCCAGGGGCTTTGGGGCAGGCCCTAGATGGCCCCGGCTCCTGGTCCGGCCCTGGGTGAATGTTCACGAGGCACAATCCACCCAAGGGGCGAAAAGACACGTAGGGAAGGGGGTCACTCACATTGTCATTCGGATACAGGACTCGGGAGATGTTTTCTGCCAGGTTTCGATCCAACACAGCCTCGATATAATCACCCACATTAACTGAGGAGAGAGACAGCACGCAGGGCCAGACAGCCGTTAGGACGACACGTTTACCTTACCCCCTAACACACACATGCCTTGGCACGTGTCTTTCATACAACTGACAGTAGGGAAGGAGGGAGGGAGCTAGGACCTGATCCCACTGATCCTGGAGCCAAGGTCCTTCCAGCTGAGATCAGAGCTCCGTGACGCTAGGCACTGCACATAACACAGTGCCTGTCCCGGCCCCGAGGAGTTACAGACTCGGCAGACAAGACGAAGGGTGGGAGTTTAGAGCTGAGGAACTGAGGCACAGAGAGATCATGTCACTTAACCGAGCTCACAGGGGGCGTCTGTGGCAGAACTGGGACCTCACAGAACCAGGGAAATGTGGGGCTACTTCGGGAGGTCTCTGCATGGTCTGTTTTATCCAGGACTGGCCAATGAGCAGCGCTGAGGTGCACTGGATGACCAGGTGCAGCGGGGGAGATGGGGGAAGCAGGAAAGCTTGCTCAGAGCAGGCTGTTAAAATGGCATCCCCAGGCCCAGATTCCCCAGGCATCACTCCTGTTTCATGCCAGTGCACGGCCCAGTCTTCATACACCTGCCAAGTTTTCTGCGGCGCCACATGACACGGTATGCAAATTATTGAAAGAGTCAATTTACATATTTATAAAGTCTTTGCATAACCTCAGAGACTTGGGCTTGTGGTCAGTAGATCCTGCCCCAAGCCCTGGTGGGGAGGGGCCTGGTGGAGCAGCACAGAACTTGGCAGCTCTGAGGCTGGGCAGGAACAGGGGTGGGTGGGTAGGTGGGAGGGTGTCCTAGGGTGGTGGGGGAGGGGAACAGGGGTAGCTAGAAGCTGTCCAAGTTTAGTAGATGGATGCTGGGGCATCTGGGACAATGGGGGCTAGCTGCAGTCAGGGGGTGGCTGTGTAGAGAGGGGGTCCTGGGATGTCTGGGGTAGGTGAGTAGTGGGGTGTCTGGGACAGGTGGGTGGGTGCTGCAATAGGCAGGTGCTGTCTAGGAGAAGAGCTAGAGTCCCTCAGCAGGGGAAAGAGGACTTCCTGAGGCCCCAGGGTCTGGCAGGGGGAGCCTGGCACCGAGCTCGTTTTCTGCCCCACCGCTGCCACCACCACTCCTCACGCAGCAGCCTCCAGCAGCATGAAGCCAGAGAGAAGCAGACCAGCAACCTGAGGCAGGCTCAATGGTGGCCTCTAGCAGCCACAGGTGGAACTGCAGTTTCTGGCCCCTTCAGGTGGCGCTGCAGGCATGCGGGCAGGGCTGGGAAATACAGACTGTGGCATGGGGTGTGGGACACCTGGCAGCCTGGCCTCATTGCTCCACACCTGCACTGCAGGTAAGTAGACTGAAGGCTCAAATTTACTTGCCCTCCAATAGAACTGACATCTGAAGATTCAGAACAATTTTTATTTTGGCCAGAGATGCCAGCCCTTCCCTAACAAAGTGGGAGGACTGATTTAAATATACCCTCGTGTGTTATGTTTCATTTACAGTGTGTGTGATTGTATCTGGGGCCCCACTCTGCCAGGTGCTGTATATGCACACACACACACACACACACACACACCCCAGAGACCCTCCCTGCCCCAGCGAGCGTCCAAGGTAAGCAATGAAAAGAGACTGCAGAGAGACAGCACTTACACTCCTGAAGGTTGAAGTCATTGGGTGCTTTGGCAGACCACAGTCTCATTGTGTTCACGGTGTTGTTCTTGTATCCTGGCACAGGGGTATCATAAGGCATGGCAAGAACTACCTGTAAAAGGAGAATACGTCACTTCCAATTAGCTACAGGATGTCCTCAGGGTACAAAACGGGCAAGAAAACAACCCAAACTCGTGTGTGTGCGCGTACATTTATAAATAGTTTATACATAGTTTATAAGGGTTAATAAGTGATGAATAGACATAGTGTATTCTTATTCTTGTAGCAACAGCATCCAAGCAGCATGTGTTATAGATAGAAACTAGCACATCAGTAAAAGGTGCTATCGATGATCATAAGCAACCTGTTGACCTTTCGAACTGCTTAACCATTTTTTAAAACATCTATTAATTATTCATTCACGTGTTATAAATGTACCTCAGTGGCCATTAAAATCCAAACCATCCTGCAGAATTCAATATAAAATTATATCTCTGCTATAGATGGGTAAAAACCCCCACTACAGAAAGGCTTTTGTTCTCTGTTTCTAAGGATGATTCCCCCAGACCCCCATTAGATGTTTATTGAAACGTACTGGTTAAATTCCACAGGACCGGTATGTAAGGGCTGCACGTGAGCTATTGCAGATGCGGTAAACTGCAATCACAGCTACACCCGTCTAAGCCTTGATCCTGCAAAGCCATAGGTACATGCTTACCTCTAAGCACGTGAGTATAATCCTGTTGGGCTTGTGCTTAAAGTTAAGCATGTGTGTAAGTGCTTGCAGGGTTGGAGGATTTGCAATGGTCTATCCCCCTGTGCTTCTTGGACAGTCTCCCGAGAAACACTCCAGGGAAACATGCGAGTTCCCTTTCCCCTGGCGCAGTGGGCGAGGAAGAGATGGTCAGGGGGGAGAGACTGAAGGTTCCCATGACAGGCACAAAAACAGCCCAGTTGCAGCTGGGGAATTGTGGAATCCGAAGGCTTCCTGAGCAGAGATTCCCCCGTCAGCACTAAATTGCCCTGACCCCAATTCCTCAGGAGAGCTCATCGCATGGCTCAAAACCTGCCAAGCAGCACCCGTGGGACACCGCGACGTTTACACATCAGAAAGGAACAAAACAAGGGATGCAAAGGGCATCGAAACGCAGGCCCCGATCCTGCACAGACTTAACACGTGCTTAGCTCTAATGCGGAGAGTGTACGGCACTACATGTGGTAGCACAATTTAGCATGGAAGCATTTGCAGGATGGAGGCCTATACGTGGGAACCCATCGTAACGGAGATGTGCTGTCGGCTGAGAGCTGTGTGACTGCTCTTCTGAGTGTAATGTAGCAGTAATGAGTTGGTATTTGCTTGTATGACAGTGCTGCCTAGGAACCCAAGTCACAGGGCAGGGCCCTGTTGTCTGGACAGGATACCTGCGCCCAGAGAGCTCACTATCGGGAGATTTCCAACGGCAGAGCTCCAATTTTAGTGCAGGGAAGGATACAGTAAGAGGAACAGCTTACGTCGAACGACTCTGCCAGGGACACGTGTAAAGTGCTGTTCTGCCCTGCACCGTGATGCTGCAGAAGTGGCAACGTGGGAAGCTGGGTTTGGGATCGACCAACGGCTTTCAGCTTGCAAGTCCCAGGCAGGGCTCAGAGTTCTGCTGCATTCTTGCCATCCCCAGCATGAAAGATGCTGCAGGATAAATTCTGCCTTGTTGCCCCTACTGGATCAGAACCGGAGCATTTTGAACCCAGTTGGCCCAGCTGTACCTGACAGCTACAGGCGCAAGAGGGTGGGGACCAGCCCCAAGCGCTGAAACGTCATGAGTCAGGCCCCCAATAACCACAGGCCTGGCTTACACATCATGAGGTTGTAAAAATAACACACTTGGGGCTCTTCTGCTTTATTTGTCTTCTGGTATTTGAGCCTTCAGAATTCGTATTTTCAAGCTTTTCCCCACTCCCGTGAGGATTAGACACTTACTGCTTTTTAAAATGAGAGCTAGGAGTCTCTCAGAACCACCTGACTCCAGGAGCTGGGGCTTTAATGAAAGCACCAAATTTCCTGAGCCTCGCAATCCAATGGAAAGAGTGGTCACGCTGACAGCTCAGGATGAGTTTGTGGGGCTGGCAATTACAACAAACAGCCTTTTACCTGCAGGATTTGGGAGAAGGGGTCCAAGGAGGAGGGTCACGAAGCTTGAATGAGCTGTGTTACACCGTCAGACCCACATGCTCCTTCCCAGGCAAGGCTGGTTTTATGCCCGCTAGCTCCCGAGACGGAGGGGCAATGCTTAGCACTCGGGTGCCGCTGGCATTTGTGAAAATCAATTTAGGTGCCTAACCGGGAGCCGAGTCCTTTTGAAAATCCAGCTCCGGATCTGGGAGCTGAGCACTCGGAAATCTGGTCCCAAGCTGCCAGGCCATCAGTTAATGTTTATTTCCACCTACACATCACATTCCCCTGCAACATATGCTGTTGTGTGACTCAGCCGCTGGGCCCTTCCTATTTACCAGCAGAGACCTAGAGCTCGCGCTGCTGCTCTCAGAACGAGCAGCATCAGCAGCCGGAACAGAAAGGCTCACTCCGAACTCACATCGGTTAGTATATTAACCCTATCTTAGAGATGAGGAAACTGAGGCACAGAGAGATCAACTGACTAGCCCAGCCTCACACAGGGAATTGTGGCAGACATACAGGTCTCCCTGTTCCCAGCCTTACCCCCTGGAGCATCTTCCCTCTTGTCTAGGGAGCACGCAGTAGAGGCCAGGCTCTGGTCCAGCAGGTGGTATGTAAATTGTATGGGAGGAAGACTCGCCTTCTCTCCTGTTGGGTGCCTCTCTGGGAAAGCACCCAGGACTAAATGCAATATGCACTGTTATCTGGCAACTTCTGGATTCAAAGACCAGATCTTAGAAATTCACACTTATTAAAACACCCGGAAATCAAACATTTCAAGCCAGGTGTGAAATTCTGGACCCACTTCACCCAGAATGACCCCAAACTGCCATTGACTTCAATGGGGCCAGGATTTTACCCCTGTTGTTTAGGTCACTTGGCTCCCCTAGCAATATTATGGTCTATCATTTTAAACACCGTCTGCTTCTCTCTTCATAGCGCTACTCTCACTTCCATCAGTGCCACTCAGGGTTTAGGGCCCAAATGTGCTAGGCGCTGTACAAAACACAGGATAAAAACATATCCAGCAACTGCAAATAATGACTTCTTCTCCACCCAAACCTTCCAGACTACCTAAAGTCACAGAGAAAATCCCATAAAAAATCTCACAAACACGGTCTTTGAGATATACATAGCCAGAAAAAAGGGTTGGAAGATTTGTCCCAAATTGAGGGAAGAAAAATAAACCACCCACCATGAGTCTAAATCCCCACCAACCTGCACTGGTGTAAATCCGGAGTGGCTCCACTGAAGACTGTGTAAGTCAAGGGAGAATCGGGCCCTGAACAGTTTGATGCTACGTATGTTACTGCCGCCTGCCTGATTTGTCTTGGCAAACGATCATCGCGTGAAACTGTAGGCAGTTCGGTTTAGAGTTGGCAAAGCCGGGAGTGGGGCTGGGATCACGTTTCTAACGAGAGACCCAGCTTCAAACTTAGTTCTGGACAGACCAGGGTCCCTCCCTGGTCGCATCTGGGCATGTCACTACCATTCCCAAAGTGAGTGGGGATCTTTATACCTGAGTATCGATCCACTTCACGCCCTCCGCAGTGTGCTCCACTCGGCCGTAGAAATGCACAGGAAGCATATACTCAGGGCGGGCTTTTTCCCAGGGGTTGCCATAGCGCAGCCAATCATCGGCTTCCTCCACCTAAAACATACCAGCAATAGACGGTTATTCTAGCCATGGCCGAACTAGGGCTCTGCTAAGAAGGAGATTCTTGTAATCGGCATTTAAAAACATTATAAAAAAACCCAAGCTTTAAAAAGGAGTTTTAAAAAGAGACATGTGAACCTCCCTGAACCCCTAACCATTAATGGCCAGATCCCCCACTTGTGCAGATCGGTGCACTCCACTGACCGCATGGAGCTGTTCCATTCACACCAGCTGAGGATCTGGCCAGTAACTCTAGACAGCAGCATGGGCGTCCATGTTGGTTGTGCCTCCTTGATTCGTCTGCCCAATGGGCACAGCTGAGAGTAAAAAGACAGGGCTCTGTCTGCCTAGTCACCCTGCAGACTCCACCAGCGATCTGAACGCCCGTCAAGCGCTTCCTTTGCTCATGAACCATCAGCCGCAGTCAAGATTCTGCAGCGTGTTGCGGTGCTCACGCCAGCAAAGAATCCAGCCCTTTCTCCCATAACCGGGCTGGCTTTGCAGGGCTAGCCTGAGTAACAATGAACGACACAAGCATTTGGGTCAGTAACGTAAGCTGCTGTCTGTCACAATACACAGAGGGACCGGCCCTGCACTGGCATGCTGGAGATCCGGGCTCCGTTCCCAGCTCTGCCACAGATGCCATGTGTGACCTCGGACAAGGCACTTCATCTGCCTGGGCCTCGGTTCTCCACCCTCGGTCTATTCAGACTGCAAGATCTGTGGGGCAAGGACGACCTCTCCCTACGTGTCTGCACAGCACCACACAGAAGGGGCTCTGCTCTCCATTGGGCCGTTAGGCGCGACAATACCATCCACGATCGATTGTCAGAACAATCAAAGGGAACATTACAAATCAAATGCTGAACTGCCCCACCGACAGACCTGCCAGCCATCGAGAATCTTCTGATTAAATATGCCAAATTCGTATCGGATCCCGTAGCCATAGGCTGCCAGCCCCAGCGTCGCCATGGAGTCGAGGAAGCAAGCTGAAACATCAAAGCAAAAGATCCCTCTTAGGAGCAGGTTTGCAGAAACCCAGCGAGGAGACCCGGGTCCGTGTCCACATCTCAGCCCTGTGACTCGCACGGGGCTACGGGCCAGAGACAACCCGCAGCTTTTCCTTTTTGGGACTCGGAATTTTTCAAAACTTGTGCACAACCAAAGGGCTGAGGAGTGTGTGTGTGGGGGGGGTGTTGTGAATTTCTAGCCTACTTTGGATTAGACTGTGCAACAGTCCCAAGGAGTAGCTGCCCTGACATCAGAGAGCACGGTGGCACTCCGAGGGGGTGTGTGTGCAGAATCTGACCCCCGTTGGGCTCCATTTGTGAGGGCAGGGGGGGACAGAGATTGAGCCGTTCTCCAAGGAGCTTGTGCGGAGGGCGGGAACTGATGGATTCGTTGGGAGAATGGATGAGGTGTGTGTACACACGTGCACCTGGGAGGGGGAGGGATTGATGGATTTGGGGGAGCTGTTTTGTATTTTTATGCCCCCCGTACACGATTGTTTCTTTGGTTCTTAGCCAAATACCCATAGGCAGGTCTGGCAGGGCCCCAGCTTCCCTCTGCCGCCTCTCACCACAAAGACGGGTGCTAGGGGCTATCTGAGCCCCGCCGTCTCCTTCCAAGGGGAAGCAGGGAGGTGGAACTGGAAGCAAGCCTAGGAGCTGGGGGGCATTTTCCCATGCTCCTGGTGGGGGCAGTGACCGGAGGCTTGGGCGTGATGCAGAAAGCGGATATCGATTCCAGACATGCCTCCCAGGGGCGCGCTGGGGCTAGCCAGCTACTCGTTATAAAGGGACACCAAGTGTGACTTTTACTAGCATCCACGGCACTAGTAAGTGTGTGTCAGGACTCTGTGGCTAACAACCAGCCCTAAGGTGGACGGGAGCAGCAAGAGCTGGTCTTGACACAGGGCTGCAGGGTGCTGAACAGCGATGGGGACAGTCCCAGGGCAAAGAACAGTTCAACAGCCCTGTCTCGATGTGAGTTCAGCACAGCTGTGGCCAAAACGGACCCGAGCACGGCCTGGCGGGGGTCAAGCTGTTTTATAATCCAGTTAAAACCAAGTCCTCATCCCGGGCTCTCCCTGAGCTAACTCAGGGCTTTCAACTTCCCACAACTGCTCCCGCAGCAACACTAGTGTGGACTGACCCCAGCACGTCAAGTAACCTCGCTGCAGCAGGCCGAGGTGACACACTAGCTAAAATGACGGCAGATGCTGGCACCTTGTCTACACTAGAACTGCACCCGTGTTAGCAAGGACGGCAAATTTGAGGGGGTGGTGGGGGGGAGAAAGGCTAGTGTAGGCAAGGCCTTGGGCCTCCTCCAGTGCTAGCCCAGACTTGGGCAGCTGTGCCTAAACCACAGTCATTAGATGCAATTAATTGCCCTTTGTAGAGGGGGGCTAATCGGGGAGGGCAGGGGCCAGCACTGCCTTGCAGAGGGTATCAGGGGAACTACAAAGAACAGGGCGTTACCTGCCAGGCGACCCAGCCCTCCGTTACCCAGGCCAGCATCTTCTTCGATTTCTTCCAGCTCCTCCAAGTCCAGACCCAGCTGTTGAGAAAGCAGCAACTTCAGCGCCAGGGCATCACCCCCACAGAGCCCTGAGACATGCTTCCCTGCAGCCCTCCGAAGGGGAGAAAAACACCTCCAGGCATCTCTCCCCCCCAGCAGGCTAATTCCTCGGACAAACAACCCTGTCCCACTTCCAACCTCATTTTTATTAGGATCTGCAGGTTTCCTTAGCTACAGCAAACCACAAACGCTTCTTGGCTGGCAACCTCCAAAACTACAAAGACCTCTAATCCGGGAAGGGATGGCAATCAGCCAATCAATCACTGCTGGCTTATTTGCATAACGATTTGAGGATGCTCCTTCTTTCCAGGGTTAGTAACTGTACCTTGAGCCTCGAAGGATTCTGGGGCCCGGGGGTTTCTTAGCCCAGAATATGGTTAATGCCAAGTTCACAGGTTGACCTTGCAAGTTATTCCTGCTACGCTGGAACGTCCCTCAATGTTCTGGCTCAGAACTTCCCAGCTGAAAGCCAGCAACAAATATGGCTGCTTCAGCTTCTGACCTTCCAAAACTGTCCGCTGACCTACCCCCAGCATCAATCTCCCCTTCGCCCACCTTCTCCACAGCCACTCAAGAAGGCCAAGTCTCCACTCCCATCACTAAAACTAATGCCTGGCTGAAAACATCAAAGACGACCTTTTCCCATGGGTTTTGTCAAAGTTGAAATTTTTGGTGGGAAAAGATCAATTTCTGCAGAATTTTCCATTGGGAAAAATGGAAGCAAAATGCTTCATTTCAGATCTGCATTAATCTCTGCATCTGCCAGAGTGCATCATGGGAGATGTAGTCTAATGGGGGAACAAGGCCCACAAGAGAGACTGGGAGCAAAAAGGACTCAAAACTACAACTCCCAGGAGGTAACAGAGCAGGCTCAGAGGGGTGCAGAGATTAATGTGGACCTGAAACAAAACATTCTGATGTTTCTGAATTGAGATTTTTCCAGAACTTTCTATTCCATCAGAAGTTTCAATATTTGAAATCAGGATGAAAACAAATGTTGAACTGTTGGAATTTCCCGCAGGACAGAAATCCTGGTTTTCTATCATCTCTTCTAATTCCACTTTAAATTCACTTTAAATCGGGGGATAGCTGGTTACCGAGAGCAGAGTGGGATCAGAGATGAGGCTGCCATGTTTGCTGTCCACATATGGAGGAGCAGTTCTGGGTGTGATTATTTTACCAAAATAATCCCTCGCGTGGAGGCAGTCATACTGGCACAAAGGTGCCTTACACTGGTATAGCTTATTCCCCTTCCCGGTACTGGAATAGCTGCACTGCTATAAAGCACTTTTATACTGGTATAACTGTGTCCACACTAGGGCATTGATACCCTGTTAGCTACACCAGTATTGTTAAAGCAGCACAACTTGTGTGTGTTGACAAGCCCTTGGTTGACCTAAAAGACTTTTCTTCCTCTAAAGGGATGTAAATAGTGTGGATGGGAGGGAAAGAATTACGTAATTACACATTTCCCCACAAAACCCTGCCTGCCTTTCCTATTACCGATGTAACAGCAACTCCATCTAGCAGCTCCCGAGTCTTGCACTTTATTTAGACCAGAATTTGTTTTTTATTTCTAAACAGGGAGCACCATTAAGTTACCATTTAAATACAGAAATAGCTCACTGATCTAATACAAAGATGTAAACCACTTGTCAATCAAGGCTCTCAGAGCCCTGCCTAGGGAGGAAGTGGTTAGACCACTAGGCTAGGAATCAGGGGACCTGGGATCTATTCCCAGCTCCGTCACTGACCTTGGGCAAGTCACTTCAACTCCCTGTGCCTCAGTTTCCTGTCTGTAAGAAGGGGATGATAATACTTTCCTTAGGGGAGCATTATGTGTATTAATTAGCAATTGTCAGTAGATTGCTTTAAGTAGTAAAGTGCCAAGTATTAATGAACATTCAGCCTCTGCACTATTATGCCCGTTTTACGGGGAGTGACAACAATGGAGAACTTTAGCGTCGGTCAGAGACACTTACTAACATGTGGTTTTTGGACAAGTCCAAGTAGGTAATTTTGGGTGTGATTTATTTTTTTTAACCAATATAATTATACCAGTACAACCCCTAGCGTGGACACTGTTACACCCCATACAGGCATGCAGCTCACCACCAGAAGCACATTTATACCGGTATAACAGCATCCGCACTAGAGGGGTTGTACAGGAACAGCCATATCAGAATAGTTACAGCAGTGCAACTTGTGTGTGTAGATGCGGTCTAAGGCTGGGTCTACACTACCCGCCTGAATCGGCGGGTAGAAATCGACCTCTTGGGGATCGATTTATCGCGTCCCGTTGGGACGGGATAAATCGATCCCCGAATCGGCGCTCTTACTCCACCAGCGGAGGTGGGAGTAAGCGCCGTCGACAGGAAGCCGCGGAGGTCAATTTTGCCGCTGTCCTCACAGCGGGGTAAGTCGGCTGCGATACGTCGAATTCAGCTACGCTATTCACGTAGCTGAATTTGCGTATCTTAAATCGACTCCCCCCTGTAGTGTAGATGTAGCCTCACTGTCTCCTCCTTCAGCGGGACTAGCACAGGAATGGATTGCTCAACACCTCTCCAAGTCACGCTATCTCGGCTTGCTGGGCTTAATTTCCAGGAGGCTTTACTGAGCTGCAGTTGTGAGCAAAGGCCAGGTAGCAAAAGGAGACTGAGGGCCCATGTGACAAGGCCCTGATCCCGGAATGACCTCAGTGTGGGCAGAGTCCCAGTGGGGCTCGGGGAAAGTGCAGTGCCATGTGCACGTGCCATGAGCAGGATCGGTGCCTAAGCCCCCTATTACTAGCAGAGGAAGCTACTGCATGAAGAGGTTTCGAGTTTATTCCTCATGGACCCACCTCCCATTGCAGTGTATTGTGTTACCGGCAGCCTGCGCATCGCATACTGCAGACAGATCCTGCAGCAACCGTTTTCCATCACAAAAGCTTTGTTACAATCAACAACCTCTGAAACAAAAATATCCCCAAGCCAAGCCCAGCCTCTTGAATCTTTAACGAGCTGGATGATAGCTTGAAATGTATGTGTGTATCAGACTTGCTTCAAGGACAGAGGGATACTGGGACCTCTGCCAAAGTCACTAGCTTTCATGAGTCATGGTACTTTCAAGGGAGCAATAACATTAGACCAAACGTGGGTAGATTAGATGGAAACTTCAGGATGCTGTAAAATTAATGAGCTTTGCACAAGCCGTTTGCTTTGGTTACCGATGGCACAAGGGGGAGGAATTAGAGAGAGAGAGAGAGAGAGAACAGTGATGCGGATAAGACATGGGCCACATGTGTATGTTACATCCCCATTCCTGATTCTCCGTTTGTTCTGTCTGGTTAGGCTGTCAGCTCTGGAGGGCAGGGTCACGCCGCTGCCCTGGTCCGTGACATGAGGACCCTTGTGAGGCTACAAAACAATGATGAGCCACATGGGTTTGCATTTCCCTGCCTGCCCCTGGGTTTTGACAGACTCCTGCCCGGTTCCCCCTCCACACAGATTCTCTTCTGGAAGAGGCAACTCCAGGGAAGCTGGAGGGAGCCGGAGTGGAGCCAGGCGGGGATTCAGTCACAGGAATGACAGACTCATAGACACATGGGGCTAGAAGAGCCCATCTCGTCCAGCCCCCTGCGCTGAGGCAGGACCCAGTAAACCGAGGCCCTCCCTGACAGGGGTCTGTGTAAAGCAGTCAGTCTTCAAATGGAAAGTGGGTCTGTTACAGAAGCACTGCACAACTGTGGGAGAGGGGGAGAGGAGGGACTGCTCCGATGCTTCCAGTCCCAAGGGGGCCATGCTTTGCACAGGGCCGCACCACGCCCGGGTCACAGACACTTCGTAACAAGCTGTCACAATGCATAGGCTCTACAGCCCGGATTCCCAGAGGGATTCAGGTGCCGAACGACACTGACATCAATGGGAGCTAACCGAGGGTCTGGGCCTGGTGCCCTGGAGCAGGCTGCAGCAGTGTCTGGGCTCTGCCGGCCGGCTCCAGCACCCACCGAACTCGGCAGAAAGCCTCCCAGTGGGGCGTCAAACCTTGGGCCTGAGTCTCCCCTCGCTCCCCCTGGTGTAAAGTACAAGTAACTACACTGAGGCCAGGGAGTTACACTGGTGCAAATGAGAGGCCTCAGTTGCCTGATCAATGGCTGCACGCGCACAAGAGCCCCGCTGGGCGGCGGATAGTCTGGCTTTGGACCCAGATCATAACAGGTGCCCGGTCCCAGGCAAAAGCCGGGGAGCAGGACATTTAAACAGGAGCGATACATTTCCACTGGCCTAGTACGGATCGGCGTAAGGGACAGAAAGCTTTTGAAGGGGATTGTCACAGGGCATGCCAGCCCTTTAAGAGTCCTGGGGCTCAGCCTCACCTGTGCCAGGTGTAGCTAGGGTTACCAATTCTGATTGGACGTATTCCTCGAGGTTTCAACACAGGACAGCATCTTTAATTAAAAGTTAATCTTTAATTCCTGGAGACTCCAGGACAATCCTGGAGGCTTGGCAACCCTCGAAACTCCCCAGGTGAAGGGAGTGAGTCCAAGGTCATGTGATGGGAGCATGTGACTCAAAGCCAGGCCTGCTGGGGGACATACAGGCAGCCTGGATTCAGAGAGTGACTTTTGTGAGCCCCCAGGCAGCAGGCCTGGGAGAAAGCGACACCCTAAAGAGGCCGGGTTTTTAGGCCAGGGTGACAAAAAACATGAGTTCTTAAGAGACGCTTTTATTACAGAAATCGCATCATGCAAAACGTGCCACAATAGGCTCTGATCTTCCGAGCTGCATTCGCGTGAATAACGTTTTGTTGCGGGTGACTGCACGGGCATTCATTAAAATGTTTCTGTTTCCAATTTTTTGGTTATTTTTTTCATCAGAATAACGACCTTTGACCAACTTCCCCTCCGCCCCCAAAAGTACCAACATTTTAATGAGAAGTTTTTCACTTTTCTGACAAGTTATAGAGCTGGTTGAAAATTGAAAAGATTTGACCAACTTTTGAAAAAATCATTTAAAAAAAAAAAGTCGTGAACATTTTCATTCACATTTCACTGGTTTTGACCAGCTCTACGTGGGACTATACGAGTGTGGTTGTAGTTAAGCATGTCTAAACATTTCACTGTCGTGTGCAAAGTGCTCAATGCCTTGCAAGATCAAGCCCCGAACCATTATCCAGCTGCATCACTGACCTGGATTGGTGTTTTGCCATTGTCTTCAGTCAGAGCTTCATCAGACCCTGTGGGTCCCAACTGATGCTAAGAGAAAATGGGGAAGGGAGCTGGCTGGAAAATGGGCTTTCTTCTGGGGAAATGTTGACAAAAATGAAAACACACATCGTTTTCTGTAGAAAATTCAACAAAAAGTGACTTTTCAGTGACAAACAAAGCTTTTCTTTTTTTTTTTTAAACCAAAACCTGAAATATTTCTACTAGGAAATGCTGCGGTGGTGCCTCATGAGAGTTGTAGGAAAAGCCTCTCATGTTCCCATTCTTGTCTCCAGGCTCAGCTCCCTGGTCAGACTACATTTCCAACCATGCACCGTGATCTCCCCTCCTGGTGATAGCAGGCAGTTGCATCATGGGAATCCTTAGCTATCATGCATTATGGGAAATGTGTCTGGGTCGGGAGCACAACCCATTTAGGAGAATGGGGACATGAGAAAACCAAACCACAACTCCCAGGAGGAAATACTTTCATTTACAGGAGTTTGGCTTTTTGATGGAAAAAAATCAAAATTTTCCATAGAAAGCAGACACGGCTTAAAAAAATTAGTTTTGTCAAAATCAATTTTCTTTCTAAACAAATTTTGGCAAAAAAGTTTTGCTCAACTCTAACCAGGACTTGCCAGAGAAATTTACCTGGTAAATGGCTTCATCACAGACATTCTGCATACCCAGGTTCACCATTGTATTCTGCAGGGTGCGGCCCATGTAGAATTCCAGAGACAGGTAATAAATACGCTGGTGGAATACATCAAAAGGACAGAAGGAAGAAAATTAAGTTTACTTCTCAGGCTGAGACTTTGCAACACAAAGGGGGCTGAATACGGAGGTGAAATGTACATATTCTATGAAGAAAAACTAACGCTAATGCACAATTAAGACTGCAAAAACGCAATCAGGTCCATTGACAGACATACCGCCTCTTGCTCCAGGACGTGCTAACAGCAAGGACAATTAGCACTGGAACAAGTTACAAAGGGCTGTGGTGGAGTCTCCAACTCTGGCAAGTTTTAAATCCGGATGGGATGTTTTTCAAAAAGCTCTGCTCTAGGAATTGCTCTGGGGACGTTCTCTGGCCTGGGCAATACAGGAGGTCAGGCTAGATGGTCACAATAGTCCCTTCTGGCCTGGGAATCTATGAATCTTTGTTTCTGAATCTGTGCTCTCTCTCTCTCTCAATAGCTCTTCTGACTTTGAGCCAAGCACTGATCCTGCCTCAGAAGGACGTCTGAGCAATGTGCAGAGAGGGACACACTCCACCAGACCCTGGGAACGGGAACCGTCCCCCCGTTCTTGCCCTTCAGATCTGAAGAGGGGGGGTTGTATTTCACAAGGAGGGACTGCGTCCTCCCCTATACCCAGCAGCAGCAGGGTCGGATCCTTTGCCAGACCCCCCCACCCCTTGTTAGCAGATGTTGATCCCGCTGGGGAATGTTAAGTGGGTTCTGCTGACTCTGACTCATTATCCTACTCAGATAGGAGAGAGGTGGGAGGGACACGACCTCATCTCACCCTAGGAGCTGCCAAGCCTTGGAAGAATATTTGCCATGAATTTTGGTGATCTTTGTTTTCATCTCCTCGTTAAAGGAGATAAAGCCAGTCCCTGGTAAGCCATCCAGTGTGGGCTGTTTTAGAGCAGGCTGGAAAAGCTATAAAAATATCGTTCACTGTATTAGTTATTGGTGTGAGAGCACCAGTGACTCCCACACTGCATACGTGCCCCGTGCGAGCACCAAGCTCATGTTCCGGTGTGCCTTGCTTTGCCTTTCGAAGAACAGTTTCTGAAGTGCGTCCCACCAGCAATGTCCCCCATGTGTTCCTCCCCAAAAGGAGGCATGCAGCCATCAAGCAGTCCCTCCTAATGCAATACACTTCATTGTGAAGAAGGTTCACGTCAGGTCTCTGTGCTCAGATGCAATTCTCAGCTCGCCTCGATTCAGGACAGCACTAGAGCTGGGGAGGGAATTGTTTTCCCTTTTCCGCATTGGGACAAAACAAGACCTTTGGAAGTTTTTTTGTTTGTTTGTTTTTTGGTTTTTTTTGTTTGTTTGTTTTTTTGGAGAAAGAAAGCGAGCACGCCCCTGTGATGTGGGAGGCCCAGATTCAAGTCCGTGGTCTGAATCAGGCAAGCCCAGACCTGGACCTGGGTTCCAGTCCAAGTGCGCTAACCATTAGGCTATTAGCTATTCTAGAGCGGGTCTCTCTCTTTCTCTCTCCAATTTTCATCAGGAATTCCATCCTAGGTCTGAGAAATCTTTCCCAAAAATTGGATTGAAACTGGTACATTCCTGCAAAAAGTTTCGCTTTCATTGGATTGACATTATCTGACCAAAAAAAGTTCCATCCAAAAACTCCTGCCTGGCTCTAGTGAACACACGCTTAACCCCCTTGAAATCAGTTAAGGTGAAGCCCCTCCCGCGATAGGGAGGCTTTCCTGAATTGTAGCCCTGCCGCCTGTTGCGTAACATGGACCACGTTTTGTTTGTCAGAGAGATTCTTGTGAGGAACTTGTCAGCCGAGTGTCCCTGTGCCTATCTCTGCCCAGAGCACGATTTTGCTACAGCAAAATGCTGCCATTTTCTGATAAGATTGTTTCCCCAATTAACTTAGAACACAAGTGATCTGGGAGGCCTAGCTGTATATTTATAAAACTGTTCTTCACAGTGAAGGGCTGCTTTTTCGCAGCTGAAATGCCACGCACAGGGCCTGTCACATTCAGTTAAGATTCCTAATTGTATTCATCAACATGGGCCGGATCCAAAGTCAATGGGAGTCTTCATCGGGCTTTTGATCAGGCCTATGCCAGGAGCTATCCCCCCTGTTGAGACGTGTAGAAATAAATCAGTGCCACGCCCATCACCCACTATGAGAGTCTGGGAATAAAAGGAAAGTGCAGTGCCTGGGTTACGCTCAATAAATATGGACTCAACTTTCCACAACCATTTTCATTAACACACATCCCTCTGGGGTCTCTTGGGGAGGGCTGGAATTTTAAATGAATCACATGTTCCAGGAGACTTGGCTTGCGGAGGCAGATTAGGGCTGAGAAAATGTCATGGCTGGAAATCAGGGAGTGTCAAAAATTATTGGCAGTGGTTTTGGTTATAGAGGGCCATGGGGTGAATTGCATCCTAAAAAGATCTACCCCACTGTTCCGTTTCAGCAATTCATTTCACACAGCGAATGGGTAACTTGAATTACTGATCCGGTTGGTACGTCAAACCACCCTTAATTTTGAGACTGTGGCATTATTGTAAATATCACTTGTCTTTCTACACCATCATTGCAACAATACAAGAGCCATGGGGATTTATGGGTTAAACAGCCATACTTGTCTGATCAGCACGGTGCAACAATATTAACTAATATTTGATAGGGACATAAACATGAGAACAAAAAGTTATGTGGGAAGATGTTCCCCTCAGCTCCCATGAGTCTGTCTGCAGCAAATGGCTTTATCCGAGCCCATTTTCTCACTGGATAAATATTTGACCAGCATCCGTTCTATCATTTCTTCTTTGGAAAACACTAAGTTAAGGAAGTAGGATAAGCAATAACATTGGTTAGTCCCCTCCCACTCTGACTTCAATACGTTTCATTCCTTTAAAATAAGCAACTGGTACACAGCCATGGGTTGCTATTATATTCTTTCCAGCATGTATAACATGGCTAAGCAGGAGCACTTGTTTGGGAGACCATCCTAGTTTTAAAAGAGCCAGATTTTGCAGTGTGATGCATGCTAAATAAAGCCCATTTGTAGGATTCATATCAGGATGTGAGTGAATCAAACTATAAGAAGAAGTGGGCGACACAGAACCAAACCACTCTTTTTATAGCACTAGGAAACTGTCCTGCAAGAAAACCAGGATGTATGAATCAAGGTTCACATTCTCAGCGCGTGTACAGCAGCTGAGAATCTGGCCTATGTTAAACCAACACCGTTCATGGCAAATTTGACCTAAATTTGAGATTCCGTAAAAGCTTACAACTTTAGACGTGTTTCCATTCATTTATGTTCATTACAATAGAAACAATTTTCTTTTAAACAGATACCTATTTCTCTGCAGTTTTGGCACTCAAACATTACAGCGCTCTGCTTGTATGAGAACCTGACCGTGAAATCAATTAGAAACTGTCTAGCAGCAGAAGTGAAACCGACTCGCCCATTTCCATTGGCCAAGATGAGGGGAATAAAAAGTGTCAAAAGGCACAGAGAAGAGTCTTTAATGTTCTCCATTTTAATAGTCTTCTGCAGGTTCCCATATCACTTCATGCCTTCATTTGACTAAGCTGAGAGGAAATACGACCATGCAATGTTTTAAATCTTTCTTCAGACACTTTTCCCTGTATGCCTCCTAGTGAGCCTCTGTCCAGCCTAGTTTTTGAGTGTGCCAAGTGATGCGGTCAATCGCCTGCAAAACACTCTCTCCTTCCTTGTATCTCCCTGGATTAAGAGAAAGGATGGTGCATATTTGCTCTTCTGAATGAGGGACAGAAATCATGGAATGCGCCCTTCATCTAAATCTCTATTGGGCGTATATTATGCATGAAACAAACACAGGGTACTGCCACGGTACCTGGTCCAATGCCCCCTGCAGTCTATAACCATGTCTGTATGAGAGACTTTTGTGGGCAGAGCAAAAGCAGTGACTAAAGTATGATTTTTTGGGAGGAGAGGAGGGTGTCACATTTCTATACCAGCAAAATCTCTAACGTAGCCACAGTAATAGCCGCATAACGGTGCTCTTGCCAATACGTCTTATTTTACTTGCCGAACTGGTATAGACCACAACAGCAAAGGAACTTTTCTGACAGCATAAACTGTGTTTACAGTAGGAGGCTTTGCTGGTATAGTTATTCTGGCAAACTTTTCTAAGGCCTACCTGGCCTATGGAAGCCTTTCAGTGCTCACTGAGATCAACAGAAGCCCTGGCCTTTAATCCAGGCTGATTATTTGAGCGGACAAGTGTTACATTTCCTAATTTTTGTAATACAGCTGTTCTGCTGTGACATGCAGGCGAGTGGTTCATTTCACAGCTGCATTCTTGTACCGCTTTCTCTCTTTCCTGTTCCCCAAAAGAACTAAACAAGCATCGTTTCCCCCTACAAGGATGGAGGAGACAACCCGCTGAACTGGGTGAAATTCTCTGGCCTCCTGTTATAAGGATCAGACTAGATTTATGAATCTAGGTCAGCCCCACAACTTGGCACATTTAAAGCTACACTGGACAAAGCTCTAGAAGACACACACGGAACAACCCTGCTCTGACAAGGGGATGAACTAGATCAGCATTTCTCAAACTGGGGTCCCCGAGGGTATTCCGGTGGGTCCGCGGGCCCCACTGATCAACTCCTCCCCATCCCTCTATCTCCTGGAGGCTACTGAAGCCAAACCCAGAGATTTTAGGCACTAAAAGTCCGGCAGCGCAGCAGGGCTAAGGCAGGCTCCCTACCTGCCCTGACTCTGCACCACTCCTGGAAGTGGCCGGCACATCCTTGCAGCCAACCCTCTGTCCCAGCCCAGAGCCTGCACCCTAATTCCCTCCCAGACCCCACACCTCCTCCCGCACCCCACACCCCCTCCTGCACCCAAACTCCCTCCCAGACCCCGCATCCCCTCCCACACCCAAACTCCCTCACAAAATGTGACCCTGCACCCAAACTCCCTCCCAAAGCCAGACCCACACACCCTCCCATACCCAGACTCCCTCCCAGATCCCGCAGCCCACACCCCTCCCTCACCCAAACTCCCTCCCTGACCCTGCACCTCACACACCCCCACACCCAAATTCCCTCCCAGAGCCAGACCCCGCACCCCATCCCGCACCCCAACCCCCCGCCCCAGCCTGGTGAAAGCGAGTGAGGGTGGGGGACAGCGAGTGACGGAGGGAGGAGGGATGGAGTGAGTGGGGGGTGGGAAGAGGTGAGGAAGGGGTGGGGCCTTGGGGGAAGGAGCGGAGTGGGGATGAGGCCTGGGGCTGAGCAGGGGAGTTTGGGGGTCCTCAAAATTTTTAAAATCAAAATGGGGGTCCTCAGGTTGCTAAAGTTTGAGAACCGCTGGCCTAGATGACCTGACAGCTCGTTTGATATACAATTCTACAACAACGCAGGCCTTAGATGTACTTGTTCTGCATCCTTCGCAATTGCTGTCATCTCCCTTTCCAAACAGATTACTGTGTTATTGCAGTAACCAGCCCCAAACCGAGCAGCAAAATGCAGCACTGTGGCCACCATCTGTCATTCTTAAATCAGGGATTCCTGACCCTCTAGGAAGTTGCAGTGCTGGGTTTGCCCTCCCTGGGCTTCAGAAACCTCTGCCAGGAGAATAAAATATGCAAATCTGAATTGCTGCTCACACAAAAGTCAAGCTGGACTGAGTGCGGCGTGCCAAGGTCTCTGAAGGCAGGACAGGACAGCCCGTATCCGGGCACTGGGTCTCGGAGAAGTGACCGTCTCCCCACGGACTGGGGACGGCGCTGCAGGGCTGGACACCTGCCTGTCCAGCCCCTCACCGTGGCGGGTCACTCCCGGCCCGGCCAGGCTGCTGGGGGCAGAGCTGCGGGGCACCCCGCTTATGGGGGCTCAGGCGGGAGGAGCAGATGTCCTGATTTGATAGGGACAGTTCGGATAGTCGGGGCCTGTCTCCCCCGTCCCTCTGGGCACCCCCGCCGGGACACCCCCCTGCAAAGCCCGTGTCCCCCCCCCGCAATGCGCCCCCCGCCCGGCCCTACCTTGGGGTCCCGCTCGTAGTAGCACTGCTGGGTGCGGATCCAGCGCCCCACCAGGTGGTCCCGCACCGCGTGCGCCAGCGCGAAGAAGTAGTCGCGGGGGGTGGCCACGTTGCGGTCCTTGACCAGCGTGAAGTGCAGGTGCCGGTTGAAGCTTTTCCGCACCTCGGCCACGTCGCCCAGCCCCGCAATGCCCCGCACGCTGATCTGCTTCCGCTTCTCGCTGTCGCTGCGGGGCGCCGCCATGGCCGGGATGCGGGGCTCGCTCGGGCTGGGCGTTGCGGGGCTCGCTCGGGCTGGGCGTTGCGGGGCTCGGGGCTCGCTGGGGGCCGGAGGCTGCGGGCTCGGGGCTCGCTGGGGGCTGCGTAGCCGGACGTTGCGGGGCTGGAGGCTGCGGGCCGGGGCTCGCTGGAGGCTGCGGCTCGCTCGGGGCTGCGCTGAGGCCGGCCGGCGCCCGCTGCTGCAGTGGGGAGCCCGGCGCCTGCGCGCTCGCCAAGCCGGGGGTGGGGGGGGGAGCTCTGCAGCCTGGCCGCGAGCCCGGCGAGCCCAGCCCGGCTCGCAGGAGCCGAGCTGCTGCCACGCTCCGCCCCGGGCTCCCCCTCGCCGGGGTCTGCAGCACCAGCCCGGACCCGCCGGCACCCAAATCCGAGCTCGCCAGGCCCGCGCGGGTTTAAAGGCTGGTCCCCCCGCCAGCCCCAGGGGGGTTCCCTGCCCAGCTCAGAGAACCAGGTTCTCTCGCTTTGTAGGGAGCATGTCCCGGGGGAGCTGCTGGCCTCGGCAAAGAGGTGCCCCCATCACCCCTCCCAGGAGTAAAGGTAACAGCTCCTGTCCCACTCGCGTTGTATCAAATCCTGCACCCCCGTTTTTCCAAGTGACTTTGGTGCCCCCCTTTTCAGACACGTCCAGAGGGCCGGGTTTTCAGAGCTGCTCTGGGCTTTCTGGAAATCACCCCCCTTCCAGCTGGGCACCCACAATCCCTAGCCCTAGAAAACAGGCAGTGAGGCGTGGAGCCATTTGGATAAAAGGGGGCTCAGGCTCGTTGGCTCTCCCTGCACCCCTGGCTTCATTGTTCCTAAACCCTCCCTCAGAGCTCCTGTCAACACTGGTCTGGAGCAGCAGCAAGAGCAGCTCTTTCCAAAGGGCACAGCCCCCCTTTCCCTCACTAGCTCCCACCAGTCCCAGCCCCCCCTCCCTCCAGCTCCTAGGCCCAGCTTACTTGCACAACCACCTTGGAGTATGTCTCTCCAGCGCCACCATCCTCCAGTCCCATCTGCTCCTTTCCCTCTCCCCACCACCTGGTCCAGCTCTTGTCCCCCTCTGACTTCCTTTGCCATATTGCCCAGGTGCCAGCAGAGGAGAGAGGTCACAGAGCATCGGGGGCACCCTGCTCTTAGTTCTGGTGCCTGGCCCCATCTGAAAGCAGCTAGGAACAGGAATTAGCACGAAAGTCCAGTTTTGGCCTAGTAACCTGGACTGGAGGGAGCGCACTCAGAGGCTCTGTGGGGATGGCGCACATGCAGTCCAGTCATGGCTACGAGTGGTGAGGGGATGGAGCATGGCCAGTTGTCTGTGGAAATGGCATAGATGCAGTGTGGTGAACGCTAGGAGCTGTGAAGGGATAAAGCATGCTCAGTGAGGGTGGAATCTCTGGAGATCGTAGCTGCTAAAATCTAAGTCTCTACTGAGCCCATACAAAGGGAGATTTTTCAAAAGTGTGTAGATTGGCCAGATTTGAGCAGTTCTTCATGGGGATGGCAAAAAGGCACAGCTGTAAAACAAAGGCCACTCCCTGCCCTATGTCAAGTCCTTGTTCGAAAGCAAGGGGTTGCTGGAGATTCTGAAAGAAAAGGTCAGAGTTTGTTTGTTTTTTAAGTTGCAAAACATTTCCCCCTAACCTTGTTCTCAGAAACTGTGGAATAGTTTGGCTGAAATGAAAACTATAAATACATAATTCAGTTTCAGACGGACAAGCAGCATGGAAAATTCCAGCCCTAACAGTTAAAATTTGGCAAAGTAATTAGCAACCAAAAACATGGTCTTAAAATCGGAAGTGTTGGGCAACCTTTAACAGACACTGCTACCAGCCCCTATAATATTAAAGGCACAGGAATTGCCAGACTGGGTTCCATCTAGTTCAGTGTCCTGTATGACTGTGTCCAGCATCAGTTGCTTCAGAGAAAGAGGAAAGACACTCCACTGGACGCACATCATAACCCACAGGGAAATTGTCTTCCTAAGTCTTGACAGTTAATAGCTGACTTATGGCAATGAAACCAAGCCCAACCCTTCTGAAGGTAAGCCCATCGGTATGATCCTGGTCAAAACAAAAATGGAAATACTATTCATGTATCACACTTATATAGCAACTTTCATCCCAGGACCTTGGTATGTATTCAGAAGTTAGCTTCTTCTATTGCAACATGGTAAGATGCAGTGTTTTCCCACTAACACTTAGTGAAGGTAAGCTGCTATCAGTGCAATGACCTGTTATACAGAGACCATCACTCCACAGTACCACACATTAATCCAAATAGGAAACATCCCAATTTGTAATTAAAATTTTATTGCCGATAAAATAGTTTTCAAATATTCTTCGTACATTCACATACATGCTACTTTACAGAGAAAAAGCCAATGACAAGCAGAGCAACGTTTTAGAAAAATCTGATGAGTTTCCCCACATGGGTTTTACACCAAGTTTGTGCTTCTCAGGCAGTAAAGATCTAGCTTTATTCATTTAGGGTCTAATCCAAATTCCTCGGACAGACTTCTAGTGACTGTATGGGGCTTTGGATAAGGCCCTTATAAAACTTTAAGTACCAGGTAGTGTCTATGCTGACTACGTATTAACATGATGCAATCCACTACTTATGGATAACTTACAAATTGTTTCCCTATTGCACACTGTTAGGAACAGTCTTTACTCTGTATACAGTACACTGATAGAAGTGTTGCATTCAAAGTACCAACCACTTCTGCTATGCCTCCTGCTTCCTCACAGGGCAGTCTTCTGCAATCCATGCTCAGTGCAGCAACAATACATTCATTTATCAAAGGAAGACAGAGGCACTCCAAGCACGGTTTACTAGAAACAGTCTTTAAGGTTCCAAGCCAGCCTTGTAAAAGCCACCCCAAGCCTGGGTGAAACCCACAGATACTCCTGTGTGAAGTTAATTAACAAAGAACTACCCCTATTCAAGCACCAACAAATCTCAAGTATATGTGGACATGTCTTAGTACCGCCTCCCAGAAAAACACATGACAGCTTCTTCTCACCATCACTGAAGGTTAAAATACATGCCCTGATCCCCTCCCAACACGCAAATCTAGGAACTACCCGTTTTACTATTTAACACTTCATGTTAGGGTGACTCATACCAACTGCCCAGGAAATCCAGCAGGAGGGGACCTGAGGAAGCAGGTGGTTGTGGCAGTGTGTCCTCCAATTCTTCCACTTGGGAGTGGTGGTAAGGGTTTGGCCCCCCAAGCCCTGCAGTTCTCAGGGGAGCAGCAGGAGGCTGCCACCCCTACAGGAAGCCTGCACCAACTCCAAAGCCCCGTCTCCCTTACAGTCCCAGTAAAGTCACGCTGCCAGGGACTCCCCTGAAGGACTGAAATGGAGTTCCACCACCCCACCTCCAACTGCAAGTGCCGAAAGTACCTCAGCCTTTAAAGGCCAATGAAGAGCTCCCATAGATTGCCATGGGCTGTGGCTCAGATCCTTAAGTGCGCCTGTCACCTCCACAATAGGCCTGAGTTCTGCTGGAATGGGCAGCCCAAACCTCAGCCATACTCCAGCCGAGTCAGGTCTCCCACGCTGCACTCCAGAGCCAACATCAGCTCTTACCAGCAGCTCGGCTCGGCAATGCCATTGTCTTCACTTACAGACATTAATTCTCAAACATTGAAATAGTTAAAAATTCCCCAAAGAAACACATGATAAATCAGAACCATAAAAGAAGAAGCCCCTCTGGAGCAGCCATTTCTAACATTGACCTCAGCATATTACAAGCAAAAATGACACAGACACGTTCCCCAAAGGTGTACTTTTCTCACAGAATGTGTAGCTGCATTGTGAACAAAGCCCCTCAATTAATCCCAGAATTCTCACCAAAATGATCTAGTTTAACATCAAATCTTCTACAGACACTGCAAGATCAAGGAGGTATTCTTGAGCTGCCATGTTCTACATTTTCATAAATTGGGAGTTTGGGTGCCCAACTTAAGATCACCTTTTAAAAGGGTCTGATTGTCACAAAGAGAGAGCAAAATCAGTCACCTGTAAGCCACCTTAGGCTGGGTACCCATAGACTGAAGTACTCAAATCCTTTTGAGGGTTTAGGCCCTGAGGCCTTAGTATTGCAGCCTGTGAAGTGAATCAAGGTAGTGAAAGGTGGCTCCCAAAGCCCAGCTTGTTTCGACATTGTCAATTTTTTGGGCAAGCTAGAAAGAAAAAAGGAGAGAAGTAAAACCACTGTTGTGTGCGTACATCACTAGCAAGCTGAGAGGTATCTCAACACAGCGCTGACAAATATTACCTGAAACACCTGGCTTTTTGGGAAGCCCAGTTCTTGCAGTAGCAAACTGATATAGGTGAGGTCCATGCAAAGGAAAGGATTGTCTCCCGGCTTCACCTCCATGGTCTTACACACTAAGAAGAATGAAGAGAGAATTGATTCTTGGATTTATAAACAACTATTCAAATCCCTAAGACAGGTTAGTTTAGCCTCCCTGTGAATGGGTGGAACAGAAACAGAACAAGGAAAAACAGGCCAAGATTTTCAAAAATGGCTGCCTGAAGAGAGTCCACATTTAGGAACCTAAGGAAGTAGCTTATTTTCAAAAGCGCCACAGTCCCAAGATTGAAATTGACAGGTGCTCAGCACTGGTGAAAATCCGGCCACTTAGTTAGGCACCTAAATATAGACTCAGGAGCCTAATTTTAGGCCCCCAAGTCTTAACACCCCTTTCACCAATGGAGGGTACGTCTACACCAGGGGTCGGCAACGTTCCGCACGTGGCTCACCAGGGTAAGCACCCTGGCGGGCCGGGCCAGTTTATTTACCTGCTGACGCAGCAGGTTCGGCCGATCGCGGCCCCCACTGGGGGCGGCGGGAAGCGGCGCGGGCTAAGGGATGTGCTGGCCACGGCTTCGCGCCGCCCCCATTGGCCCGGGACGGCGAACTGCGGCGAGTGGGAGCCGCGATCGGCCGAACCTGCCGCGTCAGCAGGTAAATAAACTGGTCAGCAGTAAATAAACTGCTTACCCTGGCGAGCCGCGTGCCGAACATTGCCGACCCCTGGTCTACACTATGGAATCTGTCTGCATAACTCTGTAGTGTAGACACTGTCTACACCAACAGACAGAATTCTTCGGTTTATGTAGGAACACTGCCCTCGAAACAAAGTTAGCTTGGCTATATCTACACTACAAGTGCTACAGTAGCACCGCCGCAGTGGTGTAGACACTTGCTACAGCGATGAAAGGGGTTTTCCGCTGCTGTAGTTAACCTATCCCTTTGAGAGGCGGTAACTAGGTTGACGAAAGAATTCTTCTATTGACCCAATGATGTCTATACTGGGGCATAGGTCAGTTTAACTACGTCTCTCAGGGGGTGTGAATTTTTCACACTCCTGAGCAACATAGCTAGGTTGTCCTATGTTCTAGGTGTAGGACAGGCCTATGTCAATGTAACTCCAGCATAGAGGCAGCTATGTTGGCATAGCGACAGCGGTCAGGGTGTGTTTTTTCATACCCCTGCCTGACGTAGCTATGCCGATAGAACTTTTCTTTGTAAACCAGGCCTAAGGTAGATATAGAAAAGAGTACGCATCTCAAAATCTGTTTATTCCTTGTTACACAGCCATCCTCTCTCAAAAGCATTCTCCTCTCTTCTCCAAAACATATTCAAAGTCGAGTAAAGCAGTCAAAGAGGCTGTGAGCCCTCTGCAAAAACCTTTAGTTCCTAAGAGTTTTACCTGACTGTACTGGCAGAATGATCCTGAAGGTGATGGGGCTCCGCATGGGTGCCAGGATGCGACTGCAGGATCAGGAGGTTAATAGGATGTAGTCAAGAGACAAAGGGCTTGATTCTCCACGACATTAAAGTGGCTCTGCTCTTATTTACACATCCCAAGTAACCAAATTGCAATGAAATGTCTTAGAATAGTGCACATTTAACAGATGTTTTTAGCAGAGAATATGTACAAACTGCTCATATGCATAAACATTTCTATTTATTTGATACAAATGTGTTTAAGCAAGCAGAGAGAAATAACTACTGCAATAATCTGCAACCCAGAAAAGCAACAGTTTATATCCACAGACAAATTCTTACCTATAGTGACTTTGTAGGCATTCAACATTTTATAATCAACCAGTCAATCAGTTTGTGATATGAGTAAATATTATCTGGGTATATAAACAAACTTGTGACATACCTCTGCAAGCTAAGAAAAACTGGCTTGTGCCTTGGGATTTTTTAAAAAATGTTTTGCTTCTTTACAGATGTTTAAAAGAAGACCTGCAAGTTTTTTGTAGAATCAAACAAACAACTTTTTTCTGCTTGTTTAGAATCATAAAATACCAGGAATCTCAAGCCTGATAATCCCTGGTTTTTGCTGGAGAATTCATTAAAGTGTTAAGAGATGTGGACTATGAACAATCTCAGCCATTGCTTGACAGGGCAAGAATGCTGAATCATTCATAAAGGCAACTTTTCTCTTGAGTGTTTCTAAAGCATTTGAATTAAATGTGAATTACCAAAACCAGAGAGAAGTAAAAAGTCAGAATAAAAATCGCTTCCTTTCCCAATTAATCAGATTTTACTTGAATGGTATTTCTGATGTCAAAACAATAACAGATGTTCATGTCACACACAGTCTCCAGGGGGAGGAAGGGGAAAAAAGGTAGTCAAGTTTTTAATAAACAAACACTTTTCTGATTTTTAAAAAACCTTTCAGATTATCTTTACACAACAAAAAGAAGCCCCTGCCCCCAAAAAAGTAAAAATAAATTTTCTCTCTCCAGATCACCTTTAAATGTAAGTATAAACTTTAAGAAAAAATAAATTGGATAAGAGCACAATCCACTTATTTTACATTTATGATTTCAAAGTAATTGCTAAATGACATCTTATTATTGCAAGAGAGCTCAGACATCTATATTGCAAGATTTATTTATTTATTTATTTTGCAGTTTTTGTAAAAAATAAGGACTTATTAGAAAAATTGTGGCCAAGACTTTCAGGAGCAACTAGTACTTTTGGGTACCCAATTTGAGACACTTTAGAAGGGGTCTGATTTTCAGACCGTGGGTGCCCAACGCTTTCTGACAATAAGGCCTCTAAGATTCTTCAAATTCACCCTCCCCCCAAAAGACACACACCCCAAATCACTAGTCACTTTTGAAAATCTTGGCCAGCATTTTTTGCTTTACTTTACTTACCATACTTGGCTGCAATTTCAAAGTCATTAATTGTTAGGCTACCTCCTTTTTCCTTATCTAGAAGGGGGAAAAACAGGGCATGTTTTACAGTGTGCATGTGAAGTCAGTTGTAAATGCTGGAGGCTAAACACTTCTGGAAATTGGACCACTGAGGGCTGGATCCTGCAGTCACTGAAGTAAGTGGGAGTTTTGCCACCAACTTCACTGGTGCAGGGTCAGACCTTTATTTAGATGCCTTAATATGGACTGAGAAGCTGAACTTCAGGCAGTCATTTTTTAAAAAAAATTGTTTAGCCTTAATGGGACACTGTCTCCTTTTGAAATTTAGTCATTACAAATAATGTAAGGCTGAAAATTGTTTCAGGTCAGACCTCCAAGTCCCTGTGCCTTTTTTCCTAACAATTTTATAGTACCCGATCTTCAAAAAATAATATCACTGTACATTAATATAACCAAAGACATAATTCCTTGTAGCTTTGCAAAGAGACTGGATATTTTTAAGGGGCACAAACTCTCCCATTAGCTACCCTTGATTACAAAGAAACTCAAACAAATGTACCTATTAGGCCAACCTCTGCTGCAGTGTCATAGTAATAGGAGAAAGCATAAAAATCCAAATCCTTTACTACTTCTGTTCTATGCACCTTCTTGTAGAGCAGTTCTGCTACTTTGTTAGCACAGGATTCATACAGAGGCTCACCTAAAGAAAGAGAGAGACCCAACAAATCACATGCTGGTGATTAACCACCACCACCGTTTAATTTCTTTGAGGTCTGCAAGGCCTCTGGTCCCCTTAGGTCAGCAACGCTCTCTAATTTACTAGAGACTATCCGTGGAAATAAAGGACCGGATCCTTTTCCTGATGAAGCCAATGGCAAAACTTACTGGCTTCAGTGGGAACCGGATGAGTCCAAAGTACGGACTAGATCATCAGTGGACAAAAGGGCCCACAGTAAGAACCTTGCTGAGCTGCTCCTGCAGCATCCCAGGAGACTATGACTCAGAGCACTACAATCTCTTTCCTGCGCTCTCTAGTGCTCCAAGGAGAGCATTAACTGCGCTGGGCCAGCAGCATATGCTCTCCAATGCACTGGTATAACTACACGGCTCGGGGTGCTGGGAGGGGTGGGATCAAGTCTCTGCTCACTCCCCCCCCCATTCACTTGAGTAAGTTGGGTACTTGCAGGTTTGCACTGCAGAGCCTGCTTCCCCCCCATGTGCAGGGAGTGGTGGAATGGCACACCAGTGCAGGGAAATACAGGGGTTCCCACACCCTCTTTATTCCCTCATGCCAGCACACTGGATGGGCCCCCGTTTGGTCCCATCTAGGTTACAATATATCTTTTAGAGAGGATTTGTAGGAATGGTATGACTGGGAGAATAAGGGTTAGTAATAGGGCTGTCAAGTGATTAAAATAATTAATCTCAACTAATCATGCAATTAATTGCGCTATTAATAATAGAATACCACTTATTTAAATATTTTTGGATGTTTTCTACATTTTCAAATATATTGATTTCAATTACAACACAGAATACGAAGTGTACAGTGCTCACTTTATATTTTTATTACAAATATTTGCACTGTAAAAACCAAAATAGTATTTTTCAGTTCACCCAATACAAATACTGTAATGCAATCTCTTTATCATGAGAATTGAACTTACAAATGTAGAATTATGGACCAAAAAACCTGCATTAAAAAACAAAACAATGTAAAACTTTAGAGTCTAAAGTCCACTCAGTCCTACTTCTTGTTCAGCCAATCACTAAGAGAAACAAGTTTGTTTACATTTGCAGGAGATAATGCTACCCGGTTCTTGTTTACAATGTCACCTGAAAGTGAGAACAGGAATTCACATGGCACTTTCATAGCCGGCATTGCAAGGTATTTACAGGCCAGATATGGTAAACATTCGTATGCCACTTCATGCTTCGGCCTCCATTCCAGAGGATATGCTTCCATGCTGACGATGCTCATTAAAAAAATGTGTTAATTAAATTTGTGACTGAACTCCTTGGGGGAGAACTGTATGTCCCCTGCTCTGTTTTATCCACATTCTGCCATATATTTCATGTTATAGCAGGCTCGGATGATGACCCAGCACATGTTCATTTTAAGAACACTTTCACTGCAGATTTCACAATAGGCAAAGAAGGTACCAATGTGAGATTTCTAAAGATAGCTACAGCACTCGACCCAAGGTTTAAGAATCTGAAGTGCCTCTCAAAATCTGAGAGGGACGAGATATGGAGCATGCTATCAGAAGTCTGAAAAGAGCAACACACTGATGTGGAAACTACTGAACCCGAACCACCAAAAAAGAAAATCAACCTGCTGGTGGCATCTGACTCAGATGATGAAAACGAACATGCGTCAGTCCGCACTGCTTTGGATTGTTATCGAGCAGAACCCGTCATCAGCATGGTGGTTGAAGGATGAAGGGGCATATGAATCTTCAGTGCATCTGGTATGTAAATATCTTGTGACACCGGCTACAACAGTGCCATGAGAACACCTGTTCTCACTTTCAGGTGACATTGTAAACAACAAGCAGGCAGCATTATCTCCTGCAAATGTAAACAAACTTGTTTGAGCAATTGGCTGAACAGGAAGTAGGACTGAGTGCACTTGTAGGCTTTAAAGGTTTACATTGTTTTGTTTTTGAGTGCAGTTATGTAACAAAAAAAAATCTACATTTGTAAGTTCAACTTTCATGATAAAGAGACTGCACTACAATACTTGTATTTTTCAATTCACCTGATACTATTTCTTTTACAGGGCAAACATTTATAATCAAAAATATAAAGTGAGCGCTGTACGCTTTATATTCTGTGTTGTAATTGAAATCAATATATTTGAAAATGTAGAAAACATCCAAAAGTATTTAACAAATGTCAATTGTATTCTATTGTTTAGCAGTTCGATTAAATGGTGATTAATTTTTTTTAATCGCAATTAATTTTTTTGAGTTAACCGCAATTAACTGACAGTCCTAGTTCGTAATAAGGGAAAGGTAGGACTCCGAGTGGCACGTGAATAATTTGAGAAATGCTCTCGAGCTCAAATTGAAAATAGGGCCTCAGGCAGGCAAAGAGGCTGTTTCAACGGAGAAGAGCCCTGTGGATGAAGAAAAAGGTTTGCGAATATATGACTGAACATCACATTGAGAGACAAGACAGGATCTGGGTTTTTTCAGATCCTCTGTACAAAACCTATGCCTGCAAGGCAGGAAGTTTGTGGGAAGGGAACAACAGTTTCTGCAATGAAAACTCATTCGCTATTGCAAAAATGGCTAACTTTCTATTTGAAAGCCCTGTAAAAAAGGTACATTCGCTGTGAGCACAAATGGCTTGGAAAAACTCGGACAGACCGACCTCCAGCTGGTGTGAATCAGCCTAGCTCCACAGGTTTCAATAGCGGCAGGCTGATTTGCAACAGCTAGAATCTGGCCCGAAGTGTCTGGACCTGATTATGCTAAACTTTTTTCTTAGAGTTTCCCACTGTTGCAGACATGACGGAAGTGCTAGTGTAGACAGCGCTCCAGTGGCTCTTATTGTAAACCATCATGTTATGTAGACATGCTCTGACCTGGTTTTGACAGCATGGTTTTTAAAATGCCATTGACTAATCTACATTAGAGCTCCCCCATTACACACTGGAGCAGATGGGGTGTGGACGAAGGGAGGAAAATCTCTTGGGTAGGAATAGCCTGAGGTCAAAGCAAAGTTAGACAGTAACAAAACAACTGAATACCTCAAACAGACAGATCCAGAAAGTGCACGCTGTTTGTTCCGATTTTAACATGCAAATCTATAATACAACAGAAAGAAGTTACTATACCTGCCTTCTGCCCTCTAATTCTGTACACTATTTCAGCATGTTCCCACTCACACTGGACGCTGGGTGATAAACAGGGACTAATTAGCTCCTCTCCTTCCTTTACTGTAATAGAAAGAAATAGATCAAACAGCATTAAGACCCATGCTAAGGAGTCAACTGCCAATCCCTCCTCCCCAGGCCACAGTCCTGCTCAGCATCCTCCCACCTCCCCAGCAGTTTCTAACCCACTCATGGCCTGAACACGCCCATGCCCCCACATGGGCTGGTAATGGCCCATGCCTTCCTTTGACAGCACCACCCTCTGCCCACACCCATCTCGCTGGCAGATGTGCCCAGAGACATGCAGTGGTCCCATCTATGGCACAGGCAGGCTGAGAATGGAGAGTAGCGAGTGAATGAACTACCACTTCCCCTTGTAACAGGCTCTGCTCCTATGGCCCACAGAATGGGTTTTGCACCCGGGGGGGCAGGACAAAGTTGCTGGGAGTGCACAAGGATCTGATGCGAAGTAGAGCATTCCTGCATTCTTGCTACTTGCTGAGGAGCAGAAGCTGGTGGAGGCACCTCCCTTCTGCAGGCAGGAGCAGAGGAGGCAGCCAGTGCACAAGGGGAGGGGTTGGAGAGTGAGCCTGCCCCTGGAATGCCTATTACTGCCCCCTCCCGCATCTCACACCCTGCCCTGCCCATGCCCCGGCACCGGGCCAGTGGCAGCAGGCAGTAGTGTGGGGAGCAGGGTCCAATCCACTGAGGGGGGAAAACGTCTGGAGCCAGCGAGTGGAGTCAGCAGGTGCAGCCTGGCCACGATCATGGCTGGGCTGTGGGGAGAGAAGGGGGCAGCAGGCCAGGAGAGTGATTGCAAAGGGAGAGGGGAAGCCAAGCAGGAGAAGGGAGGGAAGAGAAGAGGGGGGGTCACACAAGGAACATGAATCTGCAAAGAGGGGGGCACAGCAAAAAAAAGTTTGGGAACCTGTGGCCCAGAGGATCATTTGGCCTATAAAAAATTATCCTACAAGTCACTGACATGCAAGAGCTCTGAGTTGGATTACTTACAGGCTTGTCCCTCAATGCCGCCTAAAATCGCAAGCCTTGCTGACATTAACCCGAGTCCCAGGTAACTGTGAAGGAGAAAAGCCTCTGTGAAAGGACACACTTCTACTGGCATCACGCTGGGACAAGCGAGTCGTGTCTATATGCAGGACGGTTCCAGCAAGTCGTCATGACTCAGCAGTGAATAGCCTACGTGTGGTTCGAGTGAAGGTTGGGCTGTCACTTCCATTAACAACATCTCTTCTCCACGGTCTGACACTAGCAAAATCATTTCTTCTCAAGTGGAGGAGAGTGAATGGACTGTCAGAGTGAAATCCTGCCCGTTCATACTGCAACTAAATCAGGCCTGACTTCTTTTGTAGGAGGGCTGGGAGTGGGGGTGTAGAAAACCAGACTGCTCTGTGTGGCCAAGGAGGAGGAGCCCTCAAGGATCTCCCCTAATGCTCCTCCTACCATCTCCCAACAGCTCCACATTGTCTCAGTTCTTCTTCCAGCCCAGAACAACATCCCACCAAGCACAAGTTGGAGGGAATCACTGAGATGCGAAACACTCCCTCCGCCCATGAGAACAAGCTCTCCCAACCCCTTTCAGCCCAGCAGCAGGGGCCAAATCACAACCCCCTATCTGTTGTGCTGCCATTAGAGAGCGTGTCTGACATTCTGTGCGCTGTCATGGTACCCATGGAATCAGACTGCCTACGCCTTGGAGACAGAATGATCATAATGGTAACTAGCTAAAGGACTCCATTTCCTTCAGCTTGGCACTGGCTAAGTGTCAGGATTTCAGCTGTGGTTTTCAAATGGGCCAAAAGGTTTCAGGCACCCAACATACAGAAAATAAGAAAAAGCAAACCTAAACTCCAACATAACAAAGCACAATAAGGAAAAAAAATTAAGGTGGAGTCTATTTGGCTGTAGCTATATGAGAATATGTGATATGATTCCTCTGACTGGATCTTCTTCCCATTGTCAGTGTGTCCATCACTATAATAAACTTGTGTGAATATTAGGAGCAGTAATTTTGCCAAAGTCAATCTCTCCAGTTTTTGTATTAGAGGTAAACACTTACTCGTGAGATTCTCAATTCCACAGAGCATGTAAATGCTTAAAGTTAAGCACATGCGTAAAATCACATTCATCCAATAATTGGCTTTCATCTTTACCCGATGCTTTCTTTTCCCCACAACTAACCTGTATGAATACAGTTTGTATGTGTTGTTAAACATTTGAAATGAAGTGATATGGCCAGCTGGTGATGTCCGGAGAGTTATCTATAAGGAGAAACATATAAGTCATTGTAAGATTTTTTTTTGGGAACTTCCAGAAACAGCAAGGAGTAACAATACAGTAGTTGAGCATATGAACAGGTTACCATCCGCACAGAAGTCCTGGCTGGCTGTGGAAATAAGTTATTTACAGACTAGTCTCAGACTAGCCCTGGATCCATTAGAGATGAGCAGAACATAAGAACTGGAGCTAAAATAGTGACCTGACACTACAGTCATATCCGCTTAAACATTTATATTGACACCAAACCAATGCAAATAAGGATTTTAAACAAAACAAAATACACTTCTTTCCACGACCTCCATCAATGCACCTCATTCCTAACCTGCAATGGCCCCTTATTCCAGTTCTGAACCCTTTTGGATGAAAAATCAATCCTGCCCATTGCATGGTAATTTTTTATGGACACAAATGGAAACTACAAAGAGATTGTGATTTTCCTAACCAGAAAGGAGCTCTGGTAAGACTTGTCTTCTCTTGATCACAAATCATTGACACCATCATCATTGTACCATGGCTACTATGAGGAAGAGACTCCAGATTTGTTAAGAGACGAGTAGGAAGCACGCCTTCATGTAACAAACCGCCTCAGTCCTTTTGCTAGAAAAGCAGAATGCCTATTCATTAAAATCAGTGTTTCCCTGCAGTACGTGTGTTCAGTTTACCTCAGTGATTGGAAGAAATGTCATTTGTGTTGATCCACCTCCTAAATCCAGCATTCCTACACTTCTTTTTCTTGGAGCATTTAAGCTACCTGAAATGCATCATGAAAGCCATTGTGTGTTCAGTAATAACTCAAAGCCATAAAGCAATAAAAACAAATAAACGGCTAAAAAAAAGGGGGGGGGGAGAATCCATCCTCCCATAGACAATAAGAGATGAACGGCATACACAGTTACAATTAGTTTTCATATAGCAGAAAGCAAGTCCGTAATTAACTACCTGGATTTTTGCCCAGCTATAAAAACAAACTGAAAAGGCAGACTAGTTGAATGGAGTGATAAACTGCACAGAGATAACTTTTCATAGTATGGAAATAATTGTATTTTCCCCCCTAAGATCCTTAAACCAAGAAGGAAAGAAAACATGAAAACCCAAACTACAAATATTAGGCTTTGATCCCGCCAAGACTTAAACACATACTTAACTTTTAGGTATGTGAGTAATCTCTTGGACTTTTAAGTCTTTGTAAAATGGGAGCCTTAAATACTATTCTTCAAAGAGAAATTTAGGCCTAGTCTACTTTGCCATCTCTTGGGGAGGTGGATTAACTACGTCAAGAAAACCCCCCTTCTGTTCATGTAGGAAATGTCTATACTACAGCAGCATAGATGCAGTGTACCATTTGTAGTGTAGACACAGCCTTAGTTACAATCATGTTACCACTATTTTAAGCCATTTTATTTTCTAGCTGTTTAGAAAAGTTTATATCCCATGTCTAAATGTTAATTTCACAACACTGAAGCCTAGGTCTAGATGTACAGGAGCACGCTTGCTTCTGTAATTTTCATTCTTTACTTGTGTACCCACAGTACACATGCGCACACATTGTGCAAGTGTCCGGCCTGCTTGATAACAGCAGCACCTGCAGTATAAATACTAGGAATTAGGGCTGTCAATTGCAGTTAACTCAAGCAATTAATGCAACACAAGTTAACTAGATTTAAAAAGTCGTGATTAACCACAGCTTTAATTGCGCTGTTAAATAATAGAATGCCAATTTAAATTTATTATAAATATTTTTGGATGTTTTTCTACATTTTCAAATATACTGATTTAAATTACAACACAGAGTACAAAGTGCTCTGTGCTAACTTTATATTATTTTTATTACAAATATTTGCACTTAAACAAAAATTCTATTTTTCAATTCACCTCATACAAGTACTATAGTGTGATCTCTATCATGAAAGTGCAACTTACAAATGCAGAATTATTTTTGTTTCATAACTGCACTTGAAAACAAAACTATGTAAAACTTTAGCACATACAAGTCCGCTCAGTCCTACTTCTTGTTCAGCCAATTGCTAAGACAAACAAGTTTGTTTACATTTAGAGAGATAACACTGCCAGCTTCTTTTTTACGTCACCTGAAAGTGAGACCAGGTGGGTTCTGCTTGATAATGATCCAAAGCAGTGCATACTGATGCACCTTCATTTTCATCATCTGAGTCTGATGCCACCAGCAGAAGGGTGATTTGCTTTTTTGATGGTTCAGATTCTGTAGTTTACACATTGGAGTGTTGCTCTTTTCCGACTTCTGACATGTTCCACACCTTGTCCCTCTCAGATTTTGGAAGGCACTTCAGATTCTTAAACCTTGGGTTGAGTGCTGTAACTATCTTTAGAAATGTCATATTGGTATCTTCTTTGCGTTTTGTCAAATCTGCAGTGAAAGTGTTCTTAAAATGAACAACTTATACCGGGCTGTCATTCGAGACTACCATAACATGAAATACGTGGCAGAATGCGGGTGAAACTACGGAGCAGGAGACATACTGTTCTCCCCCAAGGAGTTCAGCCACAAATTTAATTAACATTATTTTTTAAAGGAGTGTTATCAGCATGTCCTCTGGAATGGTGGTTGAAGGATGAAGGGACATATGAATCTTTAGTGCATCTGGTATGTAAATATCTTGCAATGTCGGCTACAACAGTGCCATGCGAACGCTTGTTCTCACTTTCAGGTGACATTGTAAAAAAGAAGCGGGTAGCATTATCTCCTGAAAATGTAAACAAACTTGTTTCTCTTAGTGATTGGCTGAACCAGAAGAAATAAAACCTGTAGATGCTACAGTTTTACATTAATCGCAACTTTAAAAAAAACCTCACTTAATTGCGGTTATTTTTTTTAATTGTTTGACAGCCTTACTAGGGATCATTACTCTGATCTAAATAGATTCTAATATCAATATTCTATGATTTTCTCTCTATTTCTGTGCAATTGCCAAGAAGATTTAGAGTACCTGAGTTAGAGACTTACCTGGGGCTAATGGTACTCCAGAGATGGAATCACGTGCCCTGGTCTCTCAAGAAAAAGGAGCACGTAAAAGCTTAGATACAGGAGGTGAACACTTGGCACCATGAAAGTCAACAGTAAAGCTCCCATAGACTTCAATGGGGCCAAGATTTCACCCATAGCCAGAGGCGGTTGCTGGCCACCCCGAACCTCCTCACAGCCCACCCACTGTATATCAGCTCAAGGGAGGGACACTGTGAAGACAGAAAAGTTGCAGGGTATCAGGCACAGCTACACACACACACACACACACACATACCTGTTAAAAAGTTGATTGTGATCCAGGCCGAAATTCCTGATAAGAGAACATTCCAGAAAGACACGCCTTCAGATAATGTCATCTATCCATGTCAAACAGCGAGTTAAACCATAAACATTTTTCTTGATTTAGATTTTGTCACTGGAGATTTAGGATTTTTTTTTTTTTTTTTTAAATACAGCTGTCTTTTTCAACAGTTCAGCTACAGATATTAGATTAAACGATCAGCAAATTGGGTCTGTCACCCTACACCAGACTAAATGCAAAAAGACCAGTCACATGCCCCCTTTAGCAAGTAGTTTTCTCTAATGCAACCCTCAAAAGAATGCTTGGTTTAGAATTAGAAATGAAGGGCCAGATCCTCAGCTGGTGTAAATTAGCAAAGTTCTATTGATCTCACTGGAGCTGTGCAGATTTGCACCACCTGAGAATCAGACCCCCAGACTTTAGAAATAACACTTCCATAAAAATCGAGAATCTTAAACGTAAGTTAGGGACCTTAAACATGGAGAATGCGCTTCTGCAGCCAATATTTATATTATTACTAATTATCTGTAGTGCCTCGGAGCTCCAGCCCAGGACCCCCTGGTACTAGGTGCTGTACAAACATAGAACAAAAAGACATTCCCTGTCCCAAAGCGCTTATATAACATCCAAGCCAACTGGCAGAGTCCCTCTGCGTGAAGTGGCTGGCAACCACTTTACTTTACATATCAAACACATCAGTGGACAAGCAGCAACGGTTTTGTTCTAAAGGTTTCATTTTTTAGCTAAAAGATCAACAAATAAGTAATCCTTCATGCTGTAGAGCAGTGGTTTCCAAACTGTGGTTTGTGAACCCCTGGGGGTTCACGAAATGTTACAGGGGGTTCTTGGGGAAAAATTCCCTAATGGTGGACAGAGCTGTCCCTAAGGGCTGTGGGCAGCCTGGGGCCAGCGGCCTGGAGCCCCTGGACTTCCAAGAGCTAAGCAGATCAAAGCAAGCATCTCTATCACACTGAGGAGATTTAAACTTCAAGACTCCTTATAAGAAATGGAAAGGGAGGTGGATATTTTTTGCTGTTTTTAAAATTAAATAGGCAGCTAGTCTTGTTTTTAAAATGATGAAGAACAAGTTTAAGCGTTGTTGTAACGTGCGTTGTTTGCCTGGTCTGCTCAAGACCTGAATGCTTGTGTAGGAGGAACTCTTTGAGTTGGCTTCTTAAATACCTTCCTGCTCTTTCACATCTGATAATCCTTCATGAAACATAGGAGCCTTGTCTTATAACAGGCTTATTCAAAGTGATACAAGCTACGAAAGTGAGATCTTGGAAGAGTGTTGCCGTTTTCATAATGTAATAAAAATACTGTAATGATAAATAATAATTAATAATAAAGAGTGTGTAATAAGCATGTCATAAAAACAAATTTTATATTTCCAACATCACTGCTTTTATAATTTATACTCAGGTAAAGGAGAAAATCCCTGGAAATATTCATTTTTAGGAGGGGATTTGCGAGACTTGACATTTTAGTGAAAGGGGTTCACAGGTTGTTAAAGCTTGGGAACCACTGCTGTAGAGCAACTCCTGTCTGGCATCAGAGCCGCACTGACTGAATTTTGTTACACTTAAGACATTTTAAAGTTATTCTCTTTTTAAATACTAAGAATTTGGGTTTTCTTCATTTTCCTATTTTTCCTCTCCCAAGAACTTTGGAGAACTGAAAATTTTGTCCTTTTCCCACTTCACAAACATTGTCTTTTCTATTAATAAAAGAAATTAATAGGCCTAATTAACAACTTAAAATAGTTATCAATGTTAAAATATCAGCACACCTCAGTGAATAGGCCCAGTGCATGTGTTAGTTAACTGTTGTTACAGAGCAAAAAAAGGGAGCTCAAAACATTGTTTTAATTAAGAAGTCCTGCAAACAAGGTAGCTATTTTAAAGTTTACTATCTGAGCAGCATTAATAACATTAGATATTTAGAATTTGGTAGATTTTCCTTAAAAATGTATAAAGTTAGATCAAATTTTGGACCCAACCTCATTCTTTTTATTTTAACCTCGTTAATCTCAGTTTGCATTTTCTCTTCCATAACAGTTTCTCAACTTTAATTCACATTTACAGACTATTAAAAAAAAAAAAAACCTTTGTACATTTACAGTTAAGAACTGGACTACATAACTTGAACTAATACTGTCTACTTAAGGCAACTCAAAGCCAAGATTTTCAGGAGTGGGAGCCTAACTTTAGGCTTCCAAGTCTATTTTGGCACCAAAAATGTGGCTTGATTTTCAGAAGTGCTGAGCATACAGCGGCTCCCACTGATTCAACGGGAGCTGCTGGGTGCTCAAGCACTTCAATCAAGCCACTTATTTAGGAGTCAAACATTAAGCCTCAAAAGCTTTTTGGTTGGCACAATTTTGGAACACAAATTAAAAACCAAACATCGGCCTCACTCCATCAATGAGATCTGCTAGCAGAGATCCACATGCATGTGGATTTCCACTGACGTTAGTGGAGACTCAGCTTGGACGCAAAAGTCTGGACTAGAGGCTCCAGCTGCAGGATTGGGGCAATTTGGTCAACTCATTTATACAAGTGTTCACGTGTAAGACTATCAAAACATGCCTCAGACATTCAGCCTACCTTCATCAGTTCCATTCATTATGGAGACACAGTCATCCCTTACAAAGAAAGGAGATGCCTGGAAAATTTCTTTTACCTAAATGTAAAGAAAAAGAGAAACCCAGTGGAGGTTTTTGCTAGCCAGGGATGGGTGTGTGGTATAATATTTCACTGCCCTAGAGTCAAATCCAGAGTGCTGCTGAACATCTGCACTGAAGTCAGGAGGAGTCTCGTGCTGAGCGCCTCTTAGAATCCAGCTTGTAATAAACACGGCTCAGCTTTTTAAAGAAGTTGTCAATCTAGTCAATGGCTGGGTACTGTGATGCAGAGACAGGGTTGGTAGAGGCTGCATGGCAGTGCTCCACAGCCAGTGGATTCCACCCCAGGACGATACCTTGTGTTGTTCGACAGGAGCCGATCTGGACAAATAAGGACAAACGTTGGGGTCTCAAAGGGAATCCGGTTTAGTCTGCTTTAGCCAGAAGGATGGCAATTGCAACCTGGAGCCCACGGGGCGTGTAAAGAGGAAGGCAGGAGAAAGACACTTTACAGAACACCCTGGTGAAAAACATTACTAAAGGGCACAGTACTGCCTCATGACTACACTGGAAGTTAAAGCCAAAGTCCCCCATTCTCTAATCTAGATTCTGCAGCAAGGTCCCCCGGCTTCTACGGCTTCTCGGGAGAGTCAAACTGGAAATTCTGCAGCAGCTTTCAGTAAATTCAATATGGAAATGAATGATAAAGTCAGTTTCTTGCGTTATATACTTGGATATTAAGTTCAATTTCACATTGCCCTAGAAGTGTCTTTCCAGTGTGCTTCCGATTTTTGTCTTGCTAACTCACAACTTCCAGGGTGCAGCTGTCAGGGAGAAGCTAGAGGTTTTGACAGATAGGATGGGACAGTTGGGGCTCTGGGCACAGGAAAGCATGGGAAGCAGTTTGGGATTTTGGCATCCAGTGGGCGAAACTTCTAGCACAGATGAGGGCATGCTGGGTCAGAGGTAAACTGACATTTTGTGGATAGGGGAGGAGCTGGATACCTGAATTCACCACTCTTGTAACTAACCAGTTATGCCACAGTATCCAACACTGTAACCCACAATGATTGCTAAACATATTGGCTGGGTGTTTCTGCTAAAATTATCAGTACTGGAATAGTTGTCATTAGGCTTCATAGTCCACACATTGAGCTGAATGAGACAATTCACATTTCTCTCAGAGCCACTGTTTCATGCTGCTTGCAAATTCTGAAAAATATGGCACCAGTGCACATTTGATAGGTATTCCCACAATCATAAGGATGAGAAACCCAATTTTAAAAATGAAAGCTAATTTGAGCAGAACTAGTCTGCCTCATCATAGTTATTATGTGGCTAATTCAGTAGCCAGTTAATTTTCAAAAATACAGGACCCTGATTAAAACCAGGAAGAACGGACACCTAAAGTACTTAACAAACCATTGACAATAGCTAAAAATGCCTCAAACTTACATGTGACATATTTATAATGAGTTTTAACTCAAACACATTTAGGATGCCCAAAAATATTTGTTTAAATCAAGTTTCATACATAGACTAATTACTCTATAGCTGGAGTTAGTTGTGGATGGACTTTTCAGTAGCTATCATTAATTTGTTGTTTTTGAATAATGTACTATTTCATTTTAATTCTGATAATACCTACAATCTTGACTCCAACAGTATTAACTATACTGAGAAAAAGATTACTTGCCAAGAATATTTTTGACAAATTCTTTAAAATACCTATGCAGTATTAATTCATATTAAATATTTTTTTATTTTTAAATATGTTTACAAACAGCTTTTAGATATAAAAGGCTGAACATTAGAGGCTAGTCATACAAACCTAGTATCAAGAAGTCTTCACCCTTTTGTAATGGACTGATGTCTTGTATTAGGATTTACATACAATGCACTATGTGATCAAACAACTGAGCACTGCTACAGTCTAAATGGTGAAAATGGAATATTTAAATTACACTGAAAGCAGCATAAGAAAAACATATATGTATTCTATAGTGGACCAAATTCTGCTCTGAAGTGTAAAGGAAAAAAAAAAAAATGTACCTTATCCAGCAACTTCTGAGCTTTATCTCCTGGCAACAGCCGTAAACCAGCTGTTGCTTTAAGGACCAAAGGAGTAAACTTCCACAACTCCATAGGAACCTCATCCTTAGCAACTTCTAGAAGTTCTTGTATCCCCTGAGCACTCTGTGAGGAGAGAGGAAAAGCAGTACACTTTGTTAACCGTGCATAGGAAAATCTCAAGTTATATTACTTATGTATCCAGCACTTGCTGTTACCACTACTGGAATATTGTGTCCAGTTCTAGTGTCCACAATTCAAACAGGATGCTGATCAATTGGAGAGGGTTCAGAGAAGAGCATGAGAATGATCAAAGAACGTGCCTTATAGTGATAGATTCAAGGAGCTCAATGTAACAAAGAGAAGTTTAAGGGGTGACTTGATCACAGTCTCCAAGTATGTATATAGAGAACATATCTAATAATTGGCTCTTCAATCTAGCAGAGAAGGGTATAATTAATTCAATGGCTGGAAATTGAAGCTAGACAAATTCAGACTGGAAATAAGGTGTAATTTTTTTAACAGTGAGGGTAATCAATCAGTGGAACAATCTACCAAGGATTGTGGTGGATTCTCTATCACTAGCAATTTTAAAATCAAGACTGGATGTTTTTCTAAAAGATGTGTTTTAGGAATTACTTTGGGGCAGTTCTCTGGCCTGTGCAAAGAGGAGGTCACACTAGATGATCACAATGGTCCCTTCTGGTCTTGGACCCTAAGGATAGAAAACTATGCAGAGACAGGAAAAGGCCACAACATTCAAGCACTAATTCAAGAAAGAATCCCTATCCTGGAGAGCACATAAGCATGTGCTTATATGCAGTCTTGAACTGAGGCTTAACTGCCTGTTTAGCTCATTTGATGGAATTGGGAAATTTATCAATCATGACAGTGATGAAACATGGTACATTACTTGTTTCCATCCTTTTCCAGGAAGACAATAACATTGCTTCTTTCAACCTAATCATGTTAGTCAATCAGTTAGTAGAAATATTTATGCTTTTAGCACATGGGTTTGACACTCTCAAGATGCTGGGCAATTCTTGGAGACACCAAGTGCCCCAAATTCCCCTTGAAGTCAATCAGAAAGACTCTGAAACAAAGAGGAGTATACTGTACTATAGCAATCTTCAACACGGCTTCATTTGCAAAGCATATAAAGAGTGAGTTTCTCTCTATCAGACATCTTTTTACAGTGAGAAAAAAAACATAGTTACCTTATCAACATCATCAGCATAAGCAGAGAGTCCTGGCTTCAGTGCTTTAAATGTTTCATGGGTTAATCTGGGAGTCTCTGTGCAAAAGCAATAATTTTTAAGAGTAAAAAAGCATAAATCTTGATATAAAAGATCATTTTGCAAGGTAAACCTTTATATGCTAATTTTGCATAATTAAGGCTAATAGGAATAATCTGAAGCCTACTGTAAAGGGGAAAATCAAAGGCAGCCTTACTATTAAAACGCACCTGTCATTATGGGGGTCAACCCTTGTCAAAATGTTTTTTAGGAGTCACAATTAATTGATAGACAGGTGCTGGTTTCTGCTCATATCCTGAACAGTAAGAATCCAAGTTTCTCAGAATTTATTTCATTTCCTCACTTTTCCTATTACCTGGGCTAATCTCCCTTCAAAACAGTCCAAGTACCAAGGGTGGAACTTTTCAAAGTGCTCAGTATTGGCCTAACTCTGCTCCAAGTATATATATGCATCCGAAGAAGTGGGCTGTAGTCCACGAAAGCTTATGCTCTAATAAATTTGTTAGTCTCTAAGGTGCCACAAGTACTCCTGTTCTTCTTTTTGCGGATACAGACTAACACGACTGCTACTCTGAAATCTGCTCCAAGGTACGTCAATGGAAGCAGAGTTAGGCCAATGCTGAGCATGTTTGAAATCACAGCCATAGTGTTTAAATACGGACACAGCCCAGTTTCTGTACTCAAGGGCACTGCCAAATGTTATTTACAATGCAATTAAAAGGTTTATTTTCTTGCTGTAAAAGAAGATGTTTAATGATGAATTGATATGTGGAAGCCAAGATAAAATTACACAGTTCAGATTAAAAAAGGGAATTAATGAACTGTAGGTGTGAACTGTGGAGGAGTAGGGCAGCCCTTACTCACATGAGCAGTTCTACTGATGTCACTGGAATTGCTTGCATGAGTAAATGTTCACCTAGATGAGTAAGGACAATCTGTCCCTAAATCATATACTGGGGAGTCCTGCATTTTTTAACACTTAGCACTCATACAACATCTTCCACCCAAGTATCTTACAGAACTTCACAAACCAAGTCTCACAACATCCCTGAGAGATGTGGGATTAGTGTGATGGTACAGATCGGCAAAGAAGTTGAATGGACATTTCTAGTGAAACTCAGCAAGTCAGCAGCAGAACTAAACAGAACTTAGGTCATCCAAGTACAGGTCCCACTCTCTATCTATGATGCCTCCCTTACAAGTATCTATCAATGTTCATTTTGAAAGCAGCGCTTTGTACATGCACCAGAGAAACACTTAGAACAATGCTATGATTCAAGCTTTGAGCGTTATTACATTAATTATTAAAACATTGGGGGGGGGGGGGGGGAGGAGAAAAATTCTTGGTGTCTTCACTAACAGACTGAAGAACAAAAACCTTTGTTACTATTTAGGCCTGGATCCTCAAAGATATTTAGGCACCTGACTCCCACTGAAATCAATGGCAGTTGGCTACCTAAATACCTTGGAGGATCTGGGCCTGAGTAGCATAGGCAAGTAACTTTGGCATTTAGCGACCGAAGTGCTTCACTTTCCATCCTTAGCATGCTCTTCGTTTAGTCTTTTAGACTGGATTCACTGTGCATTACAAAATTTAAATCACTGACGCTTGTTACTACAAGGTAGAACGAGTGTGTGGCACCTGGTGTCTTATTTCTCAAAAATCCTTTAGGCCCAGATTCAGCACAGTATGTAAACACGTTTAATTTTAAGCATGTGCTTAAGTCCCATTGAAATCAGTATGATTTCAGCATGTGTTTATGTACTGTGCTGAATTGGAGCATTAGAGGCGGCTATTGTTTCAAGGAAGTTCAGATGAAGGAATGTCCAGTGGCTAAGTCACAGGTCTGGAATACAGGAGATCAGCCCTGCCACAGATTACCTGTGTAACCTTGGTCAAGTCACTTAATCTCTCTCTCTCTCTCTCTCTCTCTCTCTCTCTCTCAGCAGTGTTCTGAGGACTGAGGTGCTACTGTTTAATGAGGATCTCAGATATTACAGTAATGGGAGCTATACAAGTACAGCTACTTAGTCACATTTGTCTAACAGTGATAATCACCAACTCAGGGGCTGAGATGAACAAATTGGTTTCAAAATAGGATGGTCTCCAAGAAACTTTAATTAAGATTTAACTCATTTCTTAAGGGTGCCTGGGGATAAATTAATAAAATCATTAATTTAAAGAGCTTGTCATACCTTTTGATTTCTGTGTAAATTTAAAAATATGTATTCTAGTTCCAGTGCTTCCAGCATCAAACATAATTCCATAAAACACTGAGTGATTAGTCGTCAATGTCTGATGGTCTAGTTTGTCTCTCCTACTTTCAGTAGCACATTCTGTTGTACCGGAGATTGGTTTGGAGTCCAAATGCCATTTTATATAAACAACATAAATAGCTACACATGCAAAAATCCCCAAACCATAGAACAGTTTTGATATCTTCATGGCTTCCATTTATCAAATGTCGCTTCTTCTCTTTCACGCCAAGAGTGTGGATTCCAGGTCACTTCTACAATCAAAGAAAAAGGAAGACATATTTTAATCCTTTATGCATTATTACGACACACACAATACATTCTTACAAGAATGACATAAAAGCAGAATCAAACTAAGATAACAGGTTTCAGAGTAACAGCCGTGTTAGTCTGTATCCGCAAAAAGAAGAACAGGAGTACTTGTGGCACCTTAGAGACTAATAGTCTCTAAGATAACAGGGTCACTCCCACGCATACATGTGCAATCTGTTTTAGCTCAGTGTTTGTTCAGAAAGATTGCACAAATGCAAACTGATGGAGCTGAGAGAACATTTCCTGTTGTAGTAGGAAGAGGGCCTGAAACAGAAGGCTTTGTATTAGAGGCCTTGTATGAGGCCTCAAGCCTGGGTTAAAGTAATGGTCAAAACTTGCTATTATAAAGCAAAGTGAAGTTGTGAGCAAGAGGCAGGCCCTGCTCACAGAATCTGGCAAGAACAGGGCTGATATTGCAGAAACACACATTCCTAAGTAGTGCTAGGCATAAGAATATATACGCAAACACATTCCAGAAAGGTGGTACCAGAACACCTCGATACCAGCACATTCCCCAAAGATAACAGGAACACACTGACCCATCCTAAAGATAAGGTCAGGATCACACTGTGACGAATATAGATGTTTTAATCGAACCTACAGGTACAAGGCAATGGGTGGCACCCTGATACGTCAAGGGTGATACGTAACTTGTTTGTATTGGTGTATAAAGCTGTATCTCAGAGGGAGTGTCTTTGGCCAGCCTAGGGAGCAGTGGAAAGTCCTGCCACTGACTGAGCTGCATCCACTGTCACGAGCAAACATGTCTTAGTGTCCTCGTAGAGTCTGCCAGGTGCTATTACTGTGCTTCGTCAACAATAAACCTGGCTGGGCGCCTTTGCACCTTAATGGATTTTGTGGTCATTGGGCAGTTCGTTCGAGGTCTGCTGTGCCAACTGTCTGCACAGAGCTGGGGCAGCACACAGGGAGAACACACGCGGCCAAACATCGGATGACACCTGTGCAGTGTGAATCATGTCAAATACTGCACAGAATGTGTTCAACTACTACAGGAAAGCTTTGTAAAAAACCTACGTTGAGAGACGATAGTGGCAGTTCAACGTTGGGAAGCAGAGACACCTGTGCTTTCCAAACCCACCAGTATCCCAGGGTGACATCCTGGCCCTACTGAAGCCAATGAAAGTTTTGCTGTTGATTTCAATGCAGGATTTCACCCCTAAATTTGATCTCAGATAACGCAGGGTAAGTTTGCATCTAAATACCTGAGAAAATGTGTCACTAAGACAAGTGCATAATCTGCTGATAAAGGCTACAATCAGGATCTCCTTAAGGCTCCTCTGTAATAGGGAGTTTTGTTTATAAAGAACAAATAGCAACTACGTCCTTCTCTCCCCAGTTGTTGGCCCTACACACGCCATCACTGGCAAAGCCAAAGTGACAGTGCAGAATAGCTGAACCATAGCATGCTGTTCTCACAAAATGTTAGCAGAAAACACCCCACTGCACTTGGATTCTGGGTGGCAATTCAGACCCACCTCTAACTTATAAGACATGAACAGTATAAATCCCTTATTAGATACATAAACATTTTACTACACACAAGGGCTTAGCGAGACAGAAATATGGCATCAGTACACTCTCTTTCCAGAGCACAAGGAGGTAACCCTTGGCAACATTAGGGAACATGTCAGTGAATGACAAACTTCATTATGCAACGTGTTTTACAAGTACTTATTGCCCTTGCAGCTCTGGCTGGGGTTTCCAACAGTCCCGTGTTTTAAGGGACATCCTTCATTTAAAGAAAAAGCTGCTTGTTTCATACTAAATTAGTACAAAATGCCTTTTATCCTGTATTTCGACCTGGCACATGGAGACGCAACGCCACTCAAGTCTGGCCCAGCCAATCCTTTGTCACATCTGTCCCATATTTCTGAAATACAGTGCTGGAAACCCTAAACTCTACCGACCACTTCTATTGTACAGTCAGCCTTCTGCTAGTTTAGAATACAGTGTGTTGGCTCAATGATTGAACAACTGTATCTGTTCTAATCTGGCAAACTGATGTGCTATGCAACTTCAAGATTCATGAAGATCCAAGGAGGTTTGCAGGTTGACTCAAGAGCTCCTGGCCACCATACAGAGCTGGCAAGAGGTTTCTTTCACAACACAGAACTGGCTGTACACCTGGGGAGGCTGGGAGCTCCAGAAATGCTTCACAGAGGTTACACAAGGGGAAAAAAAAAAAAAAGAAAAACACCAAGGAAAGTTCCTGGAACGGATTAGGTGATGATTACCTGCCCTGTTCACTCCCTCTGAGGCACCTGGCACTGGCCACTGTCAGAAGACAGGATACTGGACTAGATGGACCTTTGGTCTGACCCAAAAGGGCCGTACTTACGCCCTGTACCTGGAATAGTAATTTACACTAGTGCAGTGTGCAAGGAGTGCAAAGCACTGCCAGATCAAAGTGGTAGGATTTTGCACCACTTTTCACTGATATAAATGACTGCACAAGGACCAGGGCAATGTGTATTTAGGCTCCCAGGGTAGACAAGGGTTTATCTTTAGGAGGAAGGTCAGTGGGCCTAACCCATCATGGCTCTGCACCTGATACAATCATTTACAGCAGTGCAAAGTAGCGGCAAACCCCTGCCCTTCTGATCTGGCAGCATGTGAGACCCACGTGGGTGACACGAAGTGCAGGGCAAGGGAGAATCATTTTGATGCACTACGCGATATATTTTGAAAACAATCAACAAGGAAACTGTTGTGCTGAAATGTATATAGAAAACGGTTCCTGTTTAGGAAATGGTCTAAACTGAAAATACCCCATAAATACCCTGATCCGACAAGTCCTTACACGCTGCTTAAGGCTGAGCACGTGTCCCCGGTGTCCCCTGATTTACAAACAAAACCCAACAACCCCCAAAGCTGCGGAGTAACGTCCCAGCAGTGGCACGTGCCGTGAAATTACACAACCCACAACACACCGGCCCCGCGGCCAGGAAACGGGACCGGACGTTTCTCTCCCATGACCCGGCGCGAGACACCGAACCGCGCGGCCCGTCCCCGCCCAGCCGGGTCCCAATTTCTCCACCGCCACCGCCACCGCCACCGCCGGGCTCCGCACGGGCCGGGCCGGGCCGGGCCGGGCCCCACGGCACAGCGGCGGGGATCAGCCAGGAACCCCCAGCCCAGGGCGGGGCCCCCCCGCAGCGCTCACCGCCGCCCGCCCGGCGCCGCGGCCCCGGCCTCCGCCCGCGGCGGCGAGGAGCTAGTGCGCAGGCGCGGCCCGAACCCTCCGCCTGGCCCTTAGTCTCCGCCCACAGCCCCCCCCAACCTCCCCAATCCCTCTCATAGCCCCCCCCCACAACCCCAGTCCCCCCACAGCCCCCCCACTGCCTCAGCCCCCCAATCCCTCTCATAGCCCCCCCTTGCCTCCACCCCCCCACAGCCCCCTCCAGCCCCCCACAACCCCCACTGCCTCAGTCCCCCAGCCCCCCCTTGCCTCAGCCCCCTCCACCCCCCCATGCCTCTCATAGCCCCCCTTGCCTCAGCCCCCCAACCCCCTCCAGCCCCCCCAACCCCGACTGCCTCAGTCCCCCAGCCCCCCCTTGCCTCAGCCCCCTCCACCCCCCCATGCCTCTCATAGCCCCCCTTGCCTCAGCCCCCCAACCCCCTCCAGCCCCCCCAACCCCGACTGCCTCAGTCCCCCAGCCCCCCCTTGCCTCAGCCCCCACAGCCCCCTCCACCCCCCCATGCCTCTCATAGCCCCCCCTTGCCTCAGCCCCCCAACCCCCTCCAGCCCCCCAACCCCCACTGCCTCAGTCCCCCCAGCCCCCCATTGCCTCGGCCCCCACAGCCCCCTCTAGCTGTCCCCCTTGCCTCAGCTCCCCACAGCCTCCTCCAGCCCCCCTCATCACCCCCACTGCCTCAGCCCCCCTCTGGCCCCCCATTGCCTCAGCCCCCCCCCACAGCAACCCCAGAACCCCCTCTAGCTGTCCCCACTGCCTCAGTCCCCTACAGCCTCCTCCTCCAGCCCCCCTCTGCCTCAGCCCCCCTCACAGCCTCCTCCAGCCCCTCCACAACCCCCCCACAGCTCCCTCTAGCTATCCCCACTGCCACAGCCCCCCCTCACAGCCTCCGCTAGCCCCTCCACAACCCACCCCAGCCCCCTCTAGCTATCCCCACTGCCACAGCCCCCCCTCACAGCCTCCTCCAGCCCCCCCACAGCCTCTCAACCTCCCCATAACTTATTGGGTCAGGAACCTACAATTGCAACACTGTGAAATTTCAGATTTAAATAGCTGAAATCATGAAATTAATGATTTTTAAAATCCTATGACCATGAAATTGACCAAAATGGACTGAAGTATTTGTGGCACCTTAGAGACTAACAAGTTTATTTGAGCCTAAGCTTTCGTGGGCTACAGCCCACTTCTTCGGATGCAGTGCGGGGCTGGAGGAGGAGGCTAAGGGGGACTGAGGCAGTGGGGGGTTGTGGGGGGGACTGGAAGAAGCTGTGAGAGGGCTGAGGCAGTGGGGGTGGCTAGAGGGGACTGTGGGGGGGGTTGTGGAGGGGCTAGCAGAGGCTGTGAGAGGGCTGAGGCTGTGGGGTGATGGTGACAGGGGCTGAGGCAATGGGGGGCTGTAGCCCACAAAAGCTTATGCTCAAATAAATTTGTTAGTCTCTAAGGTGCCACAAGTACTCCTGTTCTTTTTGCGGATACAGACTAACACGGCTGCTACTCTGAAACCTGTCAAAATGGACTGTGACTTTAGTAGGCCCTAGCAATGAGTCATGGGGCCTGTCCTCAATTGCCACAGGCTCTGTGTATTTGCAGTATTTCTTAAAGCCGCACCTGCTGGCATTGTTCTATTGTGAGAGAACTTCAGCTTTCAGTTTTTAAAAAAAGGTTTCATTTCTAGTCCTCCTGGTTGCAGAGAAAAGCTTGAGAACACAAAACAAGTGCCTGAAAAAGGCTAAAAAACCCCACAAGGCAAATAAAAAAAAACTCAACTTTTTAAAAAAAAACTCTCCTGATTTTTAAGCTGATCTTGTGATTTTGGGGATCTGGACTCATGATTGTAGGGTTAGCAATGCTGTGTTTCCATGCTGGCTCTAGAATCCCAGTATCCCAGATATCCACAGCCAATTGGCATGCAGGCAGGGCTGGCTCCAGGCACCAGCCTGGCAAGCAGGTGCTTGGGGCGGCCGCTCCGGAGAGGGGCGGCACGTCCAGCTATTCGGCGGCAATTCGGCGGACGGTCCCTCACTCCCGCTGGGAGCAAAGGACCTCCCGCCGAATTGCCGCCCCAGATCGCGATTGCGATCGTGGCTTTTTTTTTTTTTTTTTTGGCTGCTTGGGGCGGTCAAAACCCTGGAGCCAGCCCTGCATGCAGGGAACTTGCATAATTGGGGGGGGGGGGGGGCGGGAAACCTGTGGTGTTCTATACCAGTAGCTAGTTCGTGTCCTTGCATGCTAATAGGCTGAAGCTAGGCCATTTCAATGTGTTTGTATTTCATCAGTGGGCCAGATTCTGTGTGTTTTGTTGCTCTGTATATTGCGTACAATTTCAATATTTCTTTGGACTTTTTAAAATATAATTTTCAACCCTGGAAAATACTGGAAATTTTAAAAAAAAGGTGCTTAAGTGAAAGTAGCATTTAGGTGATCATGTGGCTTTGCTTGAAAGAGAGAGACTACAGAAAAAGTAAACCTTGTACACAGATGATAAAACGAGGATGTAAGGAGGGTCAGAATGGAAATACCAACAGCCTTTTATGCTGGAGGAGAGAGAGACTCTGCTCAGTGGGATTGAGGAACATATCTCCCACAGGCTGCTTTGAAATTCCCAACCTAAAAGCGTATTCCCTACCACCCAGAGCACTGTTTTGATCCCTTGATTTTGAAGGTATGTCCTCTGATTGAGAGCATTGGAGACATGAGTACACACCACTAAAAAGGCCACTTTTTATTAAGATTGCAAAGGCTTTTATTATTCTCCAATAAAACAAAACCAACCCAACCCCAGTTAATATTTAAATTCCAGCAACTCAGGTGTCAAAAGTTAAGCCACAGGGAGCATCTGCTCACCAATGATCTTATTTCTGTTTGTTTGTTTTCTTTCAAGGTGGACAACAAATTGAAAAGGCCCAGCCAAAGTTCAAGGTGTAGTGTGAGGACAAAAACCACAAAGGAACTCTAGAACCACTCCACACTAGGTGGCCCTGCCTTAGGTTACAAAAATAAATGAAATTAAACACCCAGCAAAACACAAAACTCTTCTCCACTCCTCACTGTGGGAGCTGGGTTCACCTTGCTATGGAGTGACTCTTCTAATCCCTGGGTGTCCCTAGTTCTATAGGAAACACCCTTTGGTGTCACGGCATCCCCAGAGGTGCCAACTACGGGGAGGACTTGTTCTCCACAGCAGCACTGATCTCATTGGTTGCCCACTCATGCAAGGAGTAATCACTTGTGTAAGATGATACGGACTAAATAAAACATCTGATGTGAGATTAATTGCTGTACATTTGGAGGGAGATGATTCTCCCTGGCTCTCACTTCTCCTTAGCCAGCCATAGGTTTCCCTTGAAACCACAGTTCCCAAATATACAGAGACTGAGCGAAGCAGAAGAGGGTGTGTGTGTGTGTGTGTTGTAGGGAGCTAGGGAACTACCCTTCATTACCCCTGGGCTGATATGGCACAGAAAAGTGATCTAGGAGTATTCCCTGACAATGTCTAATATAGTTAAGCCAATAGGGGGCAGCATTTTACCAGAAACAGGCTTTCCCAGGCTGTCTCCCCCACCCCCAGTTCTTCCGCAATTAAATTTTTTTTCTGATATTTGAAACATCTTGTGTATAATCATATTTACCAATCTGCATTTGTAATTCTAGTGATTTAATTGGGCTGCACTGTATATTATGGACTCCAAAATCACCTTCTGGTGTTGATTTCCTTTTCTATGTAAACTGTTAATTACATACAGGCAAACTAGATCCTGATTCTATTCTCGAAGATACATTCGTGTATCATCCAGGCTTAGTGAAAGTGTATTGAAATTTTGTAAAAAGATCGTAAACTTGCTTTTAAGACACATGCGCGCTGAATATCACACAAACCCTTGAATTCCACAGTGATGCTGCCTAGAACAAGCTTTGCCTTCTCTACCTTGTGCAGTGAGGGCTAACAAATTGCGGGTATGACACCTCCCACCTTGGTAAGTGATTCTGCAAGTCAGATGGTGATGTATAGCTCCACACCTGAATCCATAGATTGATGCATAATGTACAGTGCACCTCAGTTAATGAGAACAGAATTTACTGGGAAATCTGGTTAGTTGAGATGGTTTCCAAGGAAACTGACCCACTCATTCCAATGTTATCCAGTGGAAAGCACTGCTATTTAATTAGGACAGTAGGGCCTCCTCATTGGAATGGTCCATAACATAGGATGAACATCCTGATTAGAACTGATGCTGCTGCAAATTTCCTAACGTTTGTCCCAGTCCCTGTCAAGTTTATCATCTCTCCAGTGATGGCTAAATTGGCAAAAAAACATAATGTGCCTTTTGGAGGTAAAGGTGCTCCTCATTTGGTACCAATCCCCACAGCACAGGGGGTCTGCATGGAAGTAGGCATGAAGAAAAGCCACCTGTTCTCTGTGTTGTTCTGATTAAGCAGCTTCTCCAGATGTGTGATCAGCTGATGGCCCACAGGCTGGATTCCGTCCAGCCCCCAAATGCGTCTGCTCCCAGAGCAGCAGCTGCCCAGAACGTGTGGCAACTGTCGGGCATTGCAGTGACATGCTGCACTTTTCTGAGGCCTGCTCTACAAAATGGCCTCCTCCACACCTACGTGCAAGGTCACATGGATGGAGGGCGCCATTTTGTAGATCATGTATATCTGTACGTGACCTATGGAGGTGCCCGCAAACTAGCATCCAGCCCAGGGCTTTTAAAAAGTTGGACCACCGACTACCTCCACATCAGCAAAGCGTATACCTATGTGGATAGACCCATTGACTTTCATGAGACTTAAGTACCCGCTCAAGGGCTTTGCTGAATTAGGACCTACATCATATTGAATGTTAGTAAGAGGGTCAAATATTTTATAGTCACTGCAGGCTGATGGGCTGCTTGAATCATCCATCTTAAAAAGGTCACACGTGGAAAAACTTGCAGAAAGTAAAGACTGTCAAATATAAAGGGGAATTATAAATACATTCTTAAAAATGCACTGGGTTGTAGTTCACAATGCTTTTCATGGTTTAGGAAGGAATTTACTAGCTATTTTGAAACTCTGGTCTTAACTAAGTGATACACAGCAGCTCTAAATAGATTTTATAATCCTAATTTCCGCCTTTAACTTTAACTTTTATTACTCACATTCACATATCTTTACTAGTATCTAAAAAGTGTTTTTCATGATAGTCATATGAAAGTGCCTGGTGCTTGCTTTTACAAGGCTTTTATCCTGTAAACATTTGTGCATGTGCTTTACTTTAAACATGTGAGTAATCCCATTGCCTGTGCATGTCCTTAAAGACAAGTCAGTGGCATTACTCACATGCTTAGCATTACAGGAATATTCATGTTTGCAGGGTTGGGGCCTAGGAGTACCGAGTCTAGGATACACTGCAAACACGATGCCGGCTACATCTCTTCTTGTAGCGTAGCACTTGGGGGAGCAAACGTAGGATACATGTTTAAGCCTAAGGGATGTATCTGTAATCAACTGCAGATTTACCCCACCAATGGTAACTGAAGAGAGGCAAAAAACCTTAGGTAAGATCTAGCTGAGAATTCTAATGGCGCGCAGTCTGCATGTATCATTTACTAACCGCTAGCTAATGCTATTGTAATAAACTCTATTGGGCCATATCCAAGTCTCAGGGTTAGGGAGTAGAGGGGCCCTTGGAAGCTCTGGGAGGTGAATCTCAGAGCTGAATTCTACCAAATGCTACTTGCAGAAAAGAGGGGCTTGGAGGTGGCAGAGGAGACAAGGCTGCCTAGCCACATGGAAACCAGGGATCCATAGGGAAAGAGCTCCAACCCCATAAGAGTTACCCCTCTGTGGTACCCAGCTGGACCCCCTCCTTGAGAAATAGGACTGTTCTCTGCCCACTTGAACCCCTTTGCCTGCACTCTGATCCCCTATGCAGCGAGTTAATGCTGCTTTGGTCACCAGTGTTTCCACTGGCTTGAGAGGGAAATGCCAAAGAGAGCAGCAGCTCCCTGGCCTCGGGGCCAGTCAGCACCTGCTGCGACACGTCACATGCTCATCCTGCAGCGGGGATTCCAAAGGCTGAGAAGGAGCATGCAATAATTCTACGTCTGCACCCCCAGTGTCATAGGCTTCTAGTGCCTGCCACCCGCAGAAGATGGAGTAGCATCTGCTGGGACCCCTTACGTCAGTTTCCAGGCCAGTGGATCAGCAATTTCAGCAAATCCACGAGCCCTACATCTGGCCCACCGTCTACACCCTTCTAGGGTCCTGTGCAGAGAGCTGGTGCGGTGCACGGGCCTAGGGTGACCTGAGGGATGTGGAGCCCCCTTTGCAGGCTCCAGTTGCATTTCCTCTGAGTGATGTAGAGGGGGGCAGGGTTTGTTCTAAGCCTGCACTTGGTGGTGTGGGTCAGTACCTTTACTGATTCCCCATTTACCTTTTTGCAGGAATAATCTGCACCCACCAAATGAACTGCGGGTACAAATCAGAGCACTTTGGGCATCTCTGCCCTACCTGTTCTGCATCCCCCGTGGCCGGAAGTGCACAGACCGAGATTTGGGCCTGTCACTGAACTGCATATACAAACTGCAACTGCGAGGGGCAAGCTGCCTTTTTAGGTATTGGGCCCGTCTTGCCCTCAGTAACTCTGACTTGCAGGCTGCATTTAACTATTGAGTCATAAGACAGGGCTGGAGCCATCACATAAAAGAAGAAATGTTCCCATAAATAATGTAACAAAAGGGTAAATACGTACAAAGCAGAAATTAAATAATACAGAAACTATTTCAACAGCTCAGTCGTGACTATTGCTAGGATTCACAAGGCCCTATTACATCCATACATCTTAGGTCTGGTTTTCAGAGCAGTGTGCCTAATTTGCATGTGTGATTACTGTGCTCTTTCATGCAAATCAGGCAATTGCAGCCTAGTTAACTGGCCAGCTAACTGGACATTTACATGCCCAATTTCCTGATTTCCACATGCATCAATTAAACATGCAACTGTCCAGTTAGATGCTTAATCAGCCACATGTGCATGCAGTTACCCAATTTGCCTGCACAATTGAAGTGAGTGCGTGGTAATTAGCATGTGCAAGTTAGGCACACAACTGCATGACCGTAGAGTGTGCCTGACTGCACGCGTGCCATTTTGAATAGCTGTTCTTTGATATCTCCATGAAACAATTCAATGTGATTAAAGAATAACCAGCGATGGTATTTTATTTAAATATATTGGGATTGATTTGCAGTACCACCAAGCGCTCAAAGTTCCAGTTGACCTCAAGGAAAGCTCTGAGAGTCAGGCCCATTGTCCCCAAAGGCCAGGGCCGGCTCCAGCCTTTTTGCCGCCCAAAGCAGCGAATAAGAAAAAAAAAAATACAAACCTGATTGAGCTGCCGCCAAAGAGGAAGAGAGGGAGTGAAGGATCCACCGCCGAATTGCCACCGAAGATCTGGGCCTGCCGCCCCAACAAGGGACGGACGTGCCGCCCCTTTCTATTGGCCGCCCTAGGCACCTGCTTCCGTCGCTGGTGCCTGGCACCGGCCCTGCCAAAGGCAAAACAAGTTTCTGTACAGAAAAGCAGCAGGCTCTGGAGAGTTAAATTGCAACTCCGATTCCATTCAAAGCCTAATTTTGGCCCCTCTATCTCTTTAAAAATGGACCAAGGAATAACAATTTTAGTGCTAAGCTCTGAAGAGAAATTACATTGCTAAAATGGGAAAACATGCTTCCCATACACTGGCACGTATCATCCACCCACAGACTGGGTCGCTAGAGCAGAGGCAGCCTTTTTAGAGCTGAAGTTATTTTTACAGTTAAGGTGCCCCCTTGATTTTAAGATCTAACATAGATTTTTGTGAAGCAGCAAGATCTGATGGTAGTAAATTGTATTTGCTCTAGTTATGAAGCAACCTGCGTTCACCGCGCCCCATCCTGCGTTCCTTGTTGACTCAGAGGGCTAGGTCCTCAAATGCTGTAAATGGATGTAGGTCCATTGACTTCAGGGCAGCTACACTGATTTGCACTAGCTCTGACTGGGTCTGGAATGCCCGTAGACTTCAATGGAGTGGGTGTACAATTCTCACCTAGTAGGAATGGTCCCACGGTGCTTTGTGATTGCTGCCTCAATTCTCTCTCTGTATCTCTTCTTGACAGTGTTTTTGGCTGTAGCAGTTACGGTGCTGCAAGATGAGGGGAAAGAAAAACAATCAGGGAAGGGCTAACAATGCAGGAGTTTGTTGTATTTTTCCTCCCCAGCTTTTGCAACCCAAAATGTAGAAATATTTTGAAACTTTGAAAATGCTGCCACAATTTGGTCTTCTGATGATCTAGAGTCTGAAGTTCTTCCCCACAAATGTATCATGACCTACATAGTTGACCTATATTATGCATCTATTTGTTAAATAGGTTGCACTAATTAAAAACATGAGTGAGGATGGCTTAGCAATTTTATTTAGGTGTGAGTGTGTTGTCTGCAATGAAGGACATGATGATGATTTTCAGAAAAATCCGTATTTAACCTATGCATTTGGATTAGCAGAAGAAAACCAGGGCAGGTGGGGGAAACCCTGACAGTCAGTCATCATTGCTTTTTTATGCAAAGACATTTGTAGGGCCCATAAACCCCTCTGTGTAAAGAAAGAAGGGTGTGATAGACCCGATGCGGTAAGGTTCTGTGCTCCTTGACTCTCATGGCAGTGGGTGGGAGCGGAGGGAACTTAGCATCTGATCTACCTTACAGCATTTGGAGAGAATCTTAGCACATAACAATGATCTTTGAACATGTTGGCATGACTGGGTTTATACGTCTGCCTCAATTGCTTCTTAAATATCTTCTCAGAGCAGTAGGAATTATTTTCTCCCCCACCACGTGAATTAACTCCTCCACCTAGTAGATAATTAATTTCCTAATCAAAAAGGTAATCTTCTTGCTGTGAAACTCAGGTTGGGTTTGAACAACTGTGATTCCATTGAGGTCAGTGGAATTGCACCTGTTTAGAGCAGGTAGGTTTCTGGCCCTTGATGTTCCAGGGCCCAATCCAGAGCCCACTGAAGTCAATGGAAAGAAACCCCCCCACACACACCCATTGGCTTCCATGGATTTTGAGACAGGCCTTCAAACATTAAGTACACGTCTGCCACACTAAACCCTACAAGTCATGTAAATAACACCAATCATTTCCCATCCTACTGCAGGTCCCTGCCTCACACAGACAGGCTGCCCAAACTATACAATTAAAACAAAATCCAGACTCCTGTTTCATTTCCACTTCATCAGGAAGTTCTGAACATTCAGAAAGACACCATTTTCGAAAATTGCCAACAGTTTGGAAACATGCAGACATTTCCCCATTGATGTATGTATCCGTCTGTAGAATTACGCCGCACTGCGTGTTATCTGTCATTACTTCTAGAAAATCATTTTAATTAAAAGTGGAGGGAGGAAGAAAAGAAAAGAAAAAATGAAAACTAAACAGCAGAGATTTCTAATCATTTCACTCGTTTAGGATTTGCCTCCTTGGGATTATACTAGAAATGAGTCTCCAGGTGCCGTAGAGAGAGGCAGAGTCTGGAGCACGGGGCCTGGGGCAAGACCTGGGGCCTGAATCGCAGCAAAGCCAGGCCAAGCTAGGAGCAAAACTCAGGCCCTGTCATAGAGCAGACGCTTGCTCACAACTTCACTGTCCAGTGCATGAACGTGGCAAAGGCATGGCTAGAGTTGCTAAAACACAGGCACTCCTAAGAAATACTCGGCACTGGGTGTTCATGGAAACACATTCCAGCGGGCTAGCACAGGTCCATTCCCAGCTAGAGTTCTCAAGTAACAGCACCAACACAATCTGGGGAGATGGTACAGGAGCACACGGAGCCCCATAAAATAGGGATGGGATGATGGGATAATGAATGGGGATGTTTTGTTCGAACCAGCAGGTATAAGGTATAGCTCCTCTATGTGTAAAAGAGAAACCATCGGTATTGGTGCCGCTGCAGTGCTTTAATGAAGACGTTGTAAGCCGATGGGAGAGAGCTCTCCCGTTGGAGTAGTTAATTCACCTCCCTGAGCTATGTCAGCTGGAGAAGCTGTCCTGTTGACATTAGCGCTGTCTATACAGGGGGGTAGGTTGGGATAACTATGTTGCCCAGGAGGGCGGATTTTTCACACCCCTGAGCATCGTAATTATACTGATACAGGTCTGTGATGTAGACCAGACCTTACACTCCTTTGTCTTTTCCAACAGTTTGTTGGCCTTGGCATTCAGATGTTTTCCTTTCAGTAGTTTTCTTTCCTCGCTGAGACGCCATGTCTTTCAGCTTGTCCAACTCTTGCTCTTTCTATGTTGATCTCCTACTGTGACTGCTGCACATTGTCTCCGAGCATGGCCCCTGGATGCAAAACTTGGAGAAGAACAGGCTGGATTCAGGCCCAAGAGATCCTATGTAGAGGAGATATTCAGACTGATGACCATCACAGAAGAACATATAGAATGGCAAGCTCCTTCATCAACTTTCAAGCTTGTTTCTCTCACCAACAGAAGCTGGTCCAATAAAAGAAATTACCTCCCCCATCTTGGCTGTCTGAAGCCATGTCTACACAACAAAATTATGTTAACCTAACTTACATTGGCATACAGCCACCGCAGTTATTAAGTCACATGTGTGTGTGCACACTTGGCTCCTTGTGTCTGTGGTATGTGTCCTCACCAGGAGCACTTCTATTGACTGTATTGTCAGGGTGGGGCATTGTGGGAAGGCTCCTGAAGGCCAGTAACAGTTGATGTAAGCAATGCAATGTCTACACTGACACTGCGTCGACTCAATTACATCGACTGTGACTCTGCGCCGCTGGGGGAGATGGTGTCTCTATACTGTTGTACAGAGGCACTTATGTCGGCGGGAGCCAAATTTAAGTGAACACGCTTCCATGGCTGGGTCAATGCAAGGCAGCTTACATCGACCGAACAGTGTAGCATACACCAGGCCTGATTTTCCAAAGGCATTTGACAGCCTGCACAGACAGACATTGTGGAATACTCTTCTGTCCTACGGCATCCCAGCTAAAATCATCATCGTCATCAAGGACACGAACAGAGGTGTGAAGTGCTCTGTGAGGGTGAACAACCAGACAACAGAGTGGTTCAGTGTGGACACTGGCGGAAAATAGGGCTGTATTTTATCTCCATTGTTGTTCGGTATTGGGGGAGATTGGATAATGAAGTGTATTAGTAACACAAACACTGGTATGACATGGGTAGGTGGCAAAGGCTTAGAAGACCTAGCCTTTGCTGATGATGTTGCACTATTGAGCAACACCAGTGAAAAGTTAAAAAGACAGACAACTTGGCAAAACCCAGTAGGCCAAGCAGGGCTCAAAATTAGTTATGTAAACAAACATCATTGAAACCCAGCTGTCAAGCAGTAGCATCACATTAGAAGGCAAAAATATCAAGAAAATAGAACAGTTCATCTACCTGGGCAGCACCACGTTCACCAAAATGACATCAAGGATAGAAAAGGCATCCACAGAGTTTACTAAACTCAGCAACATATGGAAATCAAAGACACACAGCACCAGAACAAAACACAATTATCAATTAAAACAATCTCAGTGCTAACGTACAGCTGAGAGAGGTCGAGATCTACTAAAATCTTAGACAGAAAGCTAGACACCTTCAAAGTAAGTGCTTACGGGAGATTCTGGGCTTTGGTTGGAAAGATTTCATTACCAACTAAGAGATCCAAGAAATCACCAGCCAGCAACTCATTTCCACCAGCATCAGCAGGAAGCACTGGATATGTTTGGGCCATGCACTCTGGATGTCAACATACAGACCTCCCATGTGAAGCTGTCAAGTGGAAACCAACTGGTGGGAGGAAACAAGGGTGCCCAAGAGAAACCATCAGAAGAACCCTCAGCGGGGAGGGAAGAATAGTTGATCTCAGCACTGTGGAGCAAACGGAAGCAGCAGCAAGTGACAGAGGAATGGAAGAGACTAGTTTCCATCCTGTGTGCGAACATTGGTGGGGAAAGTATGTTTAAAAAAACACCGCCAGCTTGCGGGAGCTTTTATTTTGAAAAATTCCAAGAAGAGGGTAACTTCTTTGAAAGCTATATAACATTTCAGTAACGCCAAACTTGTTTCCACATTGGGAATAAGAGCTGGGTTAAATAGAGTTCTGTGGGATGGTTCAGTTCCCAGTGCTGCCGCAGACTCTGTGACCCAGACCCTCAAAGATATTTAGGCACTTAACTTCCATTGAAATCAATGGGAGATAGGCTCCCAAGTACCTCTGGGAATCTGGGCCTGTGGGTCTTAGCTCGAGATCTGTAATAATAGTAACAAACATCCCATCACCAGCCACGTAAAATGTGTTTCTTGTCCTATGCAGAGAACAACACAAGGCAGAAATATTTCTTGATTTGAAATCTGCTTTGTCTGTCTCAATGCCTTATACTCCAGGTCCAGTTACTATCACTTTAAGGCCTGTCAGTAGAGCTGGTTAACAATTTTCCGATGCAACAACCACTGGAAAGTGATGCTTTGCTTTGACAGAATCAAAACGTTCTTAGGGAATGTGACAATTCCATCCAAACCTTTGATGGCAGCCAGGCAGGCAGACCAGCTGATGGGCTGCTGGACTTTGTGGGGTCCCCAGATCACCAGCCCATGCAGCACCCTGCTCCCTGAGTGACCAGGGAACCAGATGGCTGGCTCCCAGGCTGTTTGCGATCCACTGCTCCCTGCTTCCTGGCCGATTACTTGGGAAGCTAGCTGGATGGTCAACCAGCTTCCCCGGCTCCCCATGGCACAGGGACTCTGCCTTCATTCATTTTTCCATGGAATGCTGGAGGGATTATGTGTCTTCCTCCCGCCAACCACATGCCAATGGATCAACGTACCTTCCGAGAGGTCTCCATTGGTCCAGTGCAGGGGTACATTTCTGTTAAGCTGCCTGGCTTCCCTCTCCCACTGTCCAGGTGGGGTTACCCAGGCACAAAGCTAGCACTTAGCGGAACCTGTTTGATCAAGCACATTTTGCCTTCCACAGACAATGGTCATAGCCACTGTAGAGAAGCAACCGAAGGCAGGGTGCAAATCTGATGGTGGTGTGAGTTGGGCTGGGCATTCCCATTCTGTACGAGGAGGACGGACTGAGCCGTGATGCAGCGCGGTGGGTTTGCTCCACAAAACCTTCATCTACTTAACCAGCCTTTGGGTCTTTTACTTTTAACACTCTTCTCCAATTAAGCTCTGACCCTCCATTAAGCTTTAAGGCACCAGACTTAAATAGCTGTGCACAGCTGCTGCAAACTGATTTATCCCTGATGCTGATCAGAGCTGCCAGACAGAGCGTCAGGGAGAAGCGTTTGACTTTAATTTAGGGTTGGGTGTTTTTTTGTTTTGTTTTTGGAGTTGCATTTAAATTGTTTTGGTCAATTTAAATATCTGCTCAAGCTTTGGCAGCCAGCAACGTTTTTCTTCCCCTGGGCGAGGGTTTCTCCCCGCCCCTGAGAGCCCCACCCCCCTGTCTCTGAGGGACCTGGCTTCTGGTGGAGGGGTTCATGGTAGAGCCAGCTCACCAACAATGATCCACGCTTGCCCTGCCTATCATGCGGATGTCTGTGTAGATCAGGAATAGATGCAGAGTCTTGCAATGGCGGTGATGAGAAGGGTACGTAAGTGAATTGGTCTGTCTGGGAGACAGTGAATGGCATGATTCTTTGATTCATGGATGGTACTTAGTGCTTCAGATACTTTTCAAGCCCCTTGATGCCTTGTAAAACAGAAAATGCAGATGGCTGGCTGGCCAGTGGTGTCCTGGGACAACTCTTGATGAATAGAATACACCGGAATGCTAGTCCATTCAGCTAATGCTCCATCAGTGTGCTTTCACCACTGTTTCCACACTTCCCGTGTGACCATGGGCAAGTCACCTCAGCCCAGCTCGGCAAAGGGACTTAGGCACCAAAGCATGGAATATCTAAACGCCTGGGAAATCACTGGATTCCCAGAGCCTGTGCAAGGAACGAGGAGAGAGAGGCGCCTTAGAATGCCGCCCACAAAAGCCAGCACGCTGAGCGGGGAGCTGCCTAAGCCAGCTAACGAGAGAGGCTGACCAGAGGGCTGCATCTTCCCACCGCTCTCACAGAGTTAGGTACCCAGCTCTGCTTGTGCTCCACAGCCGGACAAACACTCGTCTTCCCCCGGTCTGTGGCTCACGCTGTGGCTTAGGTGCTGAGATAGGTGTCCGAGCACCTGGGGGAGGCAGCCGGGTGCATGCCCAGTGGCAGAAACATAGGCCCCTAGGGAACGTTTACACTGAATTGTGGGTGGTGTGTGTAACGCCCCCCACGCATTCACTGGCCCAGTGGGAGGTTTGTGAGTTTGCTTGGTGACTTTTTACACAGCTTTGGGAGATGGCCTGAGGTGCCTCAGTGCGCTCTGTGGCGTGTCTGTGGGCATAGGCGCCGACTCTGGAAAAAAACAGTGGGTGTTCGGCTCCCACCATCATCCCCGCGGATCAGCGCCTCCCCCTCCCCTCTCAGTGCCTTCCACCCGCCAGCCCTGCCGATCAACTCCTCTGCAGCTGCCCTATCCCAGCCAGATCGGCTCCCTTTCTGCAACGCTGGCCCCTTGCTCCAGGGATCTACCACAGCGTCTGGCTGCTCTCCCTAGGCACAGCCTGCCCCCAATCGCTCCTCTGACAGATCTTTATAGGCCCCCCTGGTGTAGGCCCCCTTTCATAAGCTCAGCTGGGCCCCCTGCTCTGACACAGGGGTGCTGGGCCTGCTCTACTCATAGGCACTAGCTACCCTGTGCCAGGTACCAACCGGCAGGTGCCAAGGTACCAGAATCTGGCTGTAACCAATTAAATCCCAGGGCACCCCACATGGTAGCTAAATGGTATGAGAATAGGTGGGGGGAAATTGAGAAAGGCCAAAGGCCAACCTCACGCAAGCCGAGTGGTAGTTTCTTCTTCAAGTAGCTCTGCTGAAATCAGTGGGGTGACTCTAGGAATAAAGCACAACCCAGGGGGAGTAAAGGTGGCAGAATTGGACCCTAAGGCCCAGATCTTCAACGGTATTTAGGTTCCTTGGGTGTCACGGCATCACCAGAGGTGCCAACTATGGGAGTTAGGAGAACATAAGAACAGCCATACTGGGTCAGACCGAAGGTCCATCCAGCCCTCATCTGTGCTAGAAGTTTCGCCCACTGGATGCCAAAATCCCAAACTGCTTCCCATGCTTTCCTGGTGCCCAGAGCCCCAACTGTCCCATCCTATCTGTCAAAACCTCTAGCTTCTCCCTGACAGCTGCACCCTGGAAGTTGTGAGTTAGCAAGACATAAATCGGAAGCACACTAGAAAGACAATTCTGGGGCAATGTGAAATTGAACTTAATATCCAAGTATATAACACAAGAAACTGACTTTATCATTCATTTCCTGTCTTCCAACAGTGGCCAATGCCAGGTGCTTCAGGGGGAATGAACAGAACAGGGAATCATCGAGTGATCCATCCCCTGTCGCCCATTACCAGCTTCTGGCAAACAGAGGCTAGGGACACCATTCCTGCCTATCCTGGCTAATAGCCATTAATGGACCTATTCTCCATGATCCTACATATCTTTGAGGATCTGGGCTTACATGACTTTCCCAAGGCCTCAGAGGGGGCTATCCATATTGGGGACCCATAGGCCTGAACTTCAATCTCCAGATGCCTTGGTGGTGAAAGTACATTTACTACCTTTGTGAGCACAATGCATTCAGCACCCTTTGTAGGAGTTTAGTTCTTCTTTCAAAGAACATCACAGCCCAGGGGGCAGGGAAAACAGCCAGCCTTCCCTTGCAAACGAAAACCGGGGTTTGGTGTGCAACTGGCACGGACTAGGCTGCCCCGCTCCCGGAACACCACTTCATCTCTAGATTGTGCTCATGAATAACGTGAGTCTGAATTTACCAAGCCGGAGTGATCAGCCCCCTCCAGCCTTCTATTCATTACTCCAATTAACGATCAGTCGCCTGAAAAATGGGCCAATCTGTTTCTTGGGGCGCCGCATAGAAAATCCATGAGCCAAGCCAATTAGCATCCTGGCCCTCGCCGTCTAGGGAATTTAATTTAGTTTCTTGGTTGATCTAAGCACCAAAATATTGTTGTTTTGTTATGGGGCATATAATGTTTGTTAAATGAGTGGAATCCCCAAGGCCCATATGTTGTTGATAGTTCTGCGTCCTTCCAGGCCGTGAGGGGCAATAAGGCAAAACTGCTTTGTTCCATGCACATGGCTGCTGTATTCTCATGACAGCCTGTAGCAGCTGGACACAGGCAGAACAAACCTTTGCCACCCGGGGTGGGCGTGACAGCTTCCCTCCTAAATAGTTGCACACTTGAGCAAGCCTATTGTCTGGCCAGAAAGCATTTCAACTGCCCATTATCAGGCAGCCGCTGCACAAGAGATGCCGCCTCCATGGACGGACAACCTGTCTGCAGAGCATATTGTTTGGGGGCAATTAATTTGCAAATTGCCAGTTTGCAAATCCATGCATGAATTAGTTACATTACTCCCCAAGTGGCTTTATTTTTAATTATTATTATTAAGGAAGCCCCATGAATAAATAGGGTAACGTGCCTGGGCTCATTCTTCCAAACATGTCGTTACCTCCTTGGAGAAGAGGAAATGGAAATATACAGAGACTGGGTGGAAGAATGCTCCTCAAAGCTGTTTGGGTTTCTAAGTCTCCCAATGGAGGCTGGAATAATGGTGACACATGTTGTTTGAGGGTTTTTGCTCAGTTAGTAACATGATTTTTCTAGAGAGAAAGACGGTCTCACAGCTGCTAGTTAATTCTCTATTAGTGGTGTCTATCTACTGCATGCTCTGTAACGTGGCCCCCATCCTGTAACTGAACTGCACTCGAAAATGCTCATTAATTTCAACAGGACTTCCATGGCTGGAACAACTCATGGAGCCGATAGTGTCATGCTTCCCAATCCCTGACATCCAATTGCCAGTCAAAACCTCTTCCGCCTGATTCTTCACTCGCTTACACCAGTTTTATGCTTCTGTAGGTCCACTGACGTCCATGGAGTAAAACTAGTGTAACGGGAAGTGTCGACAGGGCAACTGAAGGTGTGGTGCAGGCTTCAGTGCAGCCACCCAGACACCTGAGTACCTACTTGGGCTGCTGAAGCTCGTGCTGCCTCTTCTACATTTACCCAGGCTAGCGTGGGCATGTCTCCCCAAGCTGCAATAATCACACCTTGGATTGCCATGTAAACATGCCCCCCAGGAGGGAATATGGCCCATTTTTTACACTGCGTGTAGCTCTTCTCATTGAAAATAGAGCATGCAGCTGACTGGTAATGAGTCAATACCAACCAGGAAAAATAATAGCGAAAGGCTCTGGCCAGAAAGTTCAAACTTGGAGTTAGGCATCTAAACGGATCATAAAACATGTAAATAAGTGGCCAGAGTTCTCCACGCCTCTGAAGATCTCGCCACATAGTTAGGTGTCTAAATAGGGATTTAGGTGCGTAACTCTGAGTGTCTTGGCTTTTGTTGCTACAATCCGAGAACTCAGAAGGAAAAGGCCCCAGCTGGCAAGTTTTCTCCCTGTTACTGATTTTGCATGACCATGCTGGTCAGTCCCTAGCATATCATCCTCTTCTAGATGTTTTACAATTCAATTCTCAATGAGAATTTCAACTAACTTACCAGGCATAGACATAAAATGTCTGGGTCTGTAATTCTCCAGCACATCCCTAATGCTTTTTTAAAATAGAGATACAATTTGCTAGTCCTTCAATTGTCTACTGATTTCAATGAGAGCTCAGCCACTTCCCTCAGAAGTTCTTTCAGAACTCTTAGGTGTCCACCATCCGGGCCTGGGACGTTTGGCTTGGAAATGTGTTAATTTGCTCCAGCCCCTCTTCCTTTAACATCTGGATCTTTGATAGTACCTCATCTTTATCACCAGAAGAGAGACAGAAACACTAGACTAGTTGGATGGACACCTAGAGCCTGATTTTCAGAGATGCTGAGCACTTGCAGTTCTGGTGGATTTTAACTGCAGTTACGGGTGCTGGCCCCTTCTGAAAATCAGACATATGCTGATTTATAGGTCATATTAGCAATCGAGCATAAGAGATTATTAATTATTGTTATAACATCTGGTTGTGAAATGGGGGAGGGGATTTTGAAAAAAAAAATCATTTTTTTTCTGATTTCCATTCCCAATTTTCAAAATTTAATCAAAATTGTAAAATCTGGACGATCTTTGCCATCTATTATCATTCTTTATTTATGACAATAGCAACTAGATGCCTCAACCATTTTGTGCCCCATGGTGATAGGCACTGCACAGCCATATTGTAACAATCAGGATCTGCCCTGAAGCGCTTACATTGGTCAGGGCCAATCCTGAAAAGACTTATGCATGGGCTTCACTTGATGGAACTGAGCATGCTCATCCAGTCTAAAGACACACTGAGAACTGCTGGTCATGAGGAAAGTTAAACACGTACATACGTTTTTTCAGGATCAGGCCCTTAACTTACATGCCGTGGTTTGTGCACTTCATTCAGGGAGGCTAAGAATTTAAAGAGGCTCCCAAGGAAACAGGAAACCTTTTGGCCATTCCATTGCGGAGTGCAGTAAGGCGTGCTCAGGCGTGGGACTGGTGTGTCTGTTAAAACAACTTTCTTTTTCTTGTTCACAAACATTTCTTCACGGACCCCTTTCCAGCTCTCACCTGTTTCTTTCCAGAAATGCGAAGTGCATCCAGGTGCTTTACATCCACCCTCCAAAGTGACCAAAGATCCTTGTCTGAAGAAGCTCAGAAATGGAGAATCAAGTGATGCACCATCAGCTTTTACACATGCGGATTTCAGGACTCAGTGGAACACAGTCCAGGACAGAAGTAGGAAATACAAAGTCGTAGTACTCCTCCTCCAACCTCCGCCCACAACCAACCTCTCCCCACTTCCATGCCCAAATGAGACAACACTCACAACCGGCTGTGCTGATGCTGAGACTAGCACCACCAATATCCTGGAGGGCTCCTTGGGCGGACCTCTCTCTTGTTGGGGTTCAGATGTCTTGCTGGGCTCTGCTAGGCTGCTTCTCAAATGGGAAAAGGAAAGTGGTGGTACTCACCCCCGATGCCCACAGGAGCTGTCACTCAGAACAGATTGCACAGAGCATCACGATCTGCTCCTCCTCTCCTTTCTGACATGGTTTGACCAGCCGACAAGTAGAGAACAATGCTGACATGTAGGTTAGCAGTAGCGGTGTGATGGGACAACTGGATGTGTGGGCTGCAGTTTGGGGTAGAGCTAAGTCTTGGCCAAAATTACAATTCTGCAGCAAATGTCTATGCTAGGACTTGCTGCAAAACTAGCTAGGATAACACGCCGTCCAGGCCATGAACGTCACCCAGGAATTTCTGCAGTAAGCCCATAATTTCGGTTTGAGCTCTAGCATATCATTTAGAAAGACACACGTACAGTCTCCATTTTAAGTGTACTGCATCTCTAGGTAAGTCGTCCTCACTGTTAAAAACGGATTCTTATTTCTAATCTGAATGTGTCCAGTTTGGGCTCTCACTGTGCCCTTTTTCAGCATAATTAAAGAGCTAGCTACTATCAGAAATGTTTGTCAGGGCTGGGCCACGGGTGGCCAGCGTGCCCTGGTCAGCTGCTAAGTTGCAATTTGGAGACAAGGAGGGGGGGTCAGAATGCCAGGAACTCAGGGTCGGGCACCAAGTTGCAGGCGACAGGAGTCAGAGTCGAGCGGGGTTAGGTTACAAGGCGATTGGGGTTGGGCGCCAGGTTGCAGACAGCAATCGAATTGGGAAGAGAAGGACATACCAGCGTCAGAAGCTGGAGTCTAGGGTCTATTGCCAGCAGGGTCTGGAGCAGAGACAGGCAGGCAGTCCGTGGTGTGGCTCAGACAGCTCCCCATTGTGCCTTCCTGGTTTATATACTGGGATTGGCCAGTCAGTGGACTGTGCGGGGCCACTATTCAGGCCCTGCAGGGTGGTACTGAGCCTAGCTTCACAGTCTCTGTCTATCACTGCCTCGTCTGTAGCTCTCGGGGCACTCGGGAGGTACCAGAGCCCCAGGTTCTAGACCAGCAGGTTCTTACGGCTTTTCACCACACAGGGGCTTGTAGATCAGGAACAAGTCACCTCTTAACTTTCTCTTGGATAGACTAACCAAACTCAGCTTTTCAACTCTCACCGTAAGGCAGGTTTTCCAGACCTCAAATCATTCTCGTTGCCCCCTTCTGAACCCTTTTCAATTTGGTGGGGACCCCAAAACTGATCGTGTTCCACTAATGGTCTCAGTAATGTTGTATATAGAGGCAATACCACATCCCTATGCCTACTTGATATTCCTTTGTTTATACATCCAATGATCACGTTCCTCTTCTTAGCTACAGCATCGCGTCGGGAGCTCATGTTCCCTTAGTTATGTAGTTAGTTTCTTTTCAGCATCAACACATTCCAGGAGACTATCTTCCTTCTTGGGTGGCCTACATTGTTTGTACCTAGATGTAGGACCTTGCATCTGGCTGTATTAAAACATAAGCTTAAATGAGTCCACCTTACCAAGCACTCCAGGTCGTTCTGTATAGCTGACCTGTCCCCATCATTCTTTACTGCTCCACCAGTTTTTGTGTTGTCTGAAAATGTTACCAGCCACAAATTTATATTTTCTTCCAGAGCATTGCTAAAAATATTGACTGGTTCTGGGCCAACAACCGGTTCCTGAAAACCCCCCTGGAAACACACTATGTACTAATGAGCTCCCATTGACAGTTACTTTTTGACATCTGTCATTTATCCACTTTTTAATTCATTTAATGTGGGCTACACTGATTTTGTATAGCACTAATTTTATTTATCACAATGTTATGCAGCAACAAGTCAAATTCCTTACAGAATTCTAAGTATATTATGTCAGCACAATTACCTTTGTCAGCCAAACTTGTAATCACATCAACAAATCCTATCAAGTTTGTTTGACGAGACCTATTTGCCATAAAACCATATTGGTTGGCATTCATTATGCTACCATTCTTTAATTCTGTATTGATTACATCCCATATCAGCCTTGCCATGGTTTTCCTTGGGATCAATGTTGGGGCAAGCCACCTATAGCTTACTGGCTCATCCTGTTTCCCCTTTTGAAGCATTGGCACATAAACTTTTTCCTCCCAGTTCTCTGGAGCTTTCCCAGTGTTCCGGGATCTATTAAAAATCAACAAAGATAGTTCATAGAGCTCCTCGGCCAATTCTTTTACTACTCTTGGGTGCAGGTTATCTGGTCCGGCTGATTTAAATGTTTATCCTCCCTTGTTGCTGATGGAATAGAAAGTATTGGGGGGGGAGGGATAGCTCAGTGGTTTGAGCATTGGCCTGCTAAACCCAGGGTTGTGAGTTCAATCCTTGAGGGGGCCACTTGGGAATCTGGGGCAAAATCAGTACTTGGTCCTGCTAGTGAAGGCAGGGGGCTGGACTTGATGACCTTTCAAGGTCCCTTCCAGTTCTAGGAGATGGGATACCTCCATTATTATTATCATTGTAAGATACAACTACATCTTTCCAATTACAGAACAGAACTATTTATTGAATACTTCTGCCTTTTCTGCTTTGTGAATGACAGTTTTACCAACCTTATCTAGTATCAGACCTTTGCCATTGCTAAAATATTGAAAGAATTCCTTCTATTGTCCTAAACCCAGTTGGCCACAGGTTTTTCTTTGATATCTTCACCTTCCCTCGTCAGCACTCAACATTTCCCTAACTGCCAGTTTGTAACCATTGCTCTATTGACTTTAGTGGAGCTAATCCAATAAACAGTAGCTGAGTCTCTCCTGTATCTCATCCTGCCTGTAATCTAAACGTTTCAAGGGTTTGGGCAAAGGAAACAGACAGAGCAAAGGAAGGGCTAGGACATGTAGAAAGGTTTCTGTTTCCTACCCTCCCTAATGAAGGCCAGCTCTCTTCAGTCCTGGTTGTGGCACCAGTTTTCAGAAGACTTGTAACTATTTTGTTACTGACACACAACAAAAATAATAATCGGCTGAACAGCTCGCTTATTGTCAGATGATTATGTAGCTCTATTATGCAATTTTGCATTTTTTCCCCACCAAAATCTCTACATTTCAATCCATCTTGTGATTTTATTCTGTGCCATTAACACTTCGGTATTATACTGAATATATTTCACATGGCAAATTCTCTGGAATTAGGATTATACTATCAGGAAATAAATACAAATTTCTCAATTTGTCTGTGTTGGTGGTAATCAGGAAATCGTTTGTCCCTAAGCTAAAACGGAGGATTGGATTCTTAAAAATGGGATAGAGAAAAATGCTTTTAGGATGATTTCTTTACAATAAAAATATCGTCGTCTTAAAGCTAAATAATAACAATCTTTATGCAGCTGTTCCACGTGAAACCCACCAGGGGCTACCTCCTCTGTTGGTGTAAGTCCGGGTAGCGCCGTTAACATAACAGAGCTATTTGCAACAGCTAAGGGTCTGGCCCTGTGGCTTTGAGAGAGTCATCAGCTTGCTATCGAAATCATGGAAAAGAGCATAACAGGATTTTGTGAGGGCAAATAATATTAAAGAGAAAATAAGGTGGGTTAGGGACAAGAGCGAGAGCCTGTTACATTTGTCATTCATTAAAACTTGTTTAGATTGGAAAGTGCTCCAATTTGGGCAAGTTGAGTTACAGCCCAGCTCAAGGCTATTACGTTTATTTATTTATTTATTTATTCGGCATTTTTACTGGAGACGGGCTGGAATCATGACCAGTACACCTTTAATAACAAACCTCCTGGTTTAATCTTCTTTAGAGCTCTGTAGGGCATTACTAGGTATAATCTAACTCTTCCAGGTTATTGTAGACGCACTTATGGACATAAAACCTTCTTTAGGAGAATTAGGTATTTTCTCATTATGAGCACTAATATCTTTTCACTGAATGTCACCAAATTTCCATGAAAATCTGACTGACGCTTATTGACAGGTGACATGGCACTCCTCGTTGGAGTGGCTATTAAAATGAAAGATCAAAACCGTCTTGAATGAGCAGTCCTTTTGTTACATACGAATCAGGCTTATGAAGTAATTCTTTGCTATAAAATAGGAATCATTCACCTGAACTATGTTCACCTTCAAAACAGACATTTGCACTTCACTTTCAGATGGAAAAATTAATTAAATTGCTCAGTCTGATTAATTATTGGCTCCATATGTGGAAATTTACCCATGTGACACTTGGACTCCAGGGCTGACTGTCTAGATTACACAGGCCAAACGGGCATGTGCACGTCTCATTGGGCGTTCAGTTCCTCTTGCCCACATCTGAACCTTCACAGCGTGAGGATGATCCTGTGGTTAAGGCCCCGGGCTGGGCCCTAGGAGCTCTGGGTTCAAGGCCCAGCTCTAACATAAAGTCTTAATCTCTCTGTGCCTCAGTTTCACACCTGTAAAATGAGGTAAATAAAGCTCCCTTTATCTGTCCTGTCTATTTAGAGTGCAAGCTCTCTGGGTCAGGGACTCTCTTGCCGGCTGCAGGTGTATAGCCTGTAATACAAACCATACAGAACATTAATAATAAGAAGAAAACTAGAACAATGGCAGCAATAAAGCTGCTTTGAATCCAGTCATCAGCACCCCAAGGCATTCAGACCTTCCGAGACAGCCCATTGCTCTGTAGGAAGCCTAAAGAACTTTTTCCTTTGCTGTAGCATCCACAAAATCTTGGGCAATGCGCAGGGCCGGCTCCAGGCACCAGCGAAAGAAGGAGGTGCCCGGGGCGGCCAATAGAAAGGGGCGACAGTCCATCTGTTGTCCGGGTCTGCGGTGGCACTTCGGCGGCGGGTCCTTTACTCCCTCTTCCTCTTCAGCAGCACTTCGGTGGCCACTCAATCGGGTTTTCCCTTTTTTTCCCCTTCGCGGCCGCTCAATCCGGGTTTTCCACGGCCCTGGCAGTGTGACCCCTTCGAGGAATGGAGTGGCTAGTGGGTCTGGGTTGCTTCCCACAGCCTCCAGGATGAAGCACCCCTGAGGGCAAGGAACTTGCATTCCACTTCATTGAAAAGCCTGACTCAAACTGAGATGGTCTTGTTGACTCTGAGTAGAGCTGGTTGGATTTTTTTCTGTGAATTGTAAACTTGCAGCAAAATGCATTTTTGTGGCACTGAAATTTGTGAATTTGGATCGAGTTTGGAGAATCGTTTCACCTAAACAAAAAAAAAAATCAGAAATGATTCTCCAAATTTGAGTTGTGGCTTCACTCTGCTTTTACCACTTGGCAAGGGTGCCTGCAGCCCTGGAGAGGCAGTGCTTTTTGGCATAGGTTATAAATCAAAATGAAAACAAGAACTAAATACCCTGGACTGGGAATGATCAGCGTATGGCACAGAGCCAGCCATGGTGGCACTGGTGGGTGTGAAGGGGGGGCTAACATCCGTGCTCACATGACTGGATCTCTCAGCAGCCTGTGGCACGCTCGCATACAAAACTTAGGAAGATGGATGCTGCTTGGATGGCGTCACTTATTTCTCTTGGACAGGTGGCAAAGAGCTATGACGGGTGAGACTCCCCTTCCCCAAGAGTCCTTGCTTGTAAAAACACTGATCATCCCCCAAAGCCATGCCCCATCCCAGCCCGGGAGCTCAGGGGAGACAGCAGCCTTGTCCGCCACCAGAAACTATCCTTACAAATTCCTGGGTAACCGCGCCCACCTGTCTGGATAAATCTTTCCAGTTATTATTCGTATAACAGTCTGCCCAATGGCCTCAGCCAAGAGCAGGATCCCATTGTGCTGGGTGCTGGACGGACATGTAGTAAGAGACAGTCCTTGTCCCAAAGGGCCTGCACTCTAAACAGACAAAGGAAGCGCTAGCTTCATTTTACAGATGGGGACTGAGGCCTGGAGAGACTAAGTGACATCCAAGCTCTCGGCAGAAGCCTCTGGCTGATCTGGGAATCAAACCCAGTTCTCCTAAATCGCAGTCCAGGCCTTCACCAAGAACCATCCTTCCTCTCTTTCTACCTAGCTAGGCACTTTATCTGATCTTTCTACAGATCTGCTGCTGCTCACAAAACCACAGAAATGCCAGATTCGCTTCACATTGAATTTTGGAACCCTTTTTATTTCTTTATGTATTTATTTTTTATTTGCCTGAGTTTTTCTGCACAAAATTCTCAGCATAGGAATTCATGGTTGGAGCTGGCTGAAATTCCATCACTCTTTATAAGCCTCCTGAGTAGTGAGCGTAGTTAAGCCATCTAACTTTGTAAGCATCCGACCTTTTCGAAATATGTCCCTCTTTTGAATAATCAGAGAAAGTCCCCAAAAGGGTTAAACACTTTATTTAGATGGCTTTGTTTGTTACGTTGGTGCTTTGCTTGTTCTGAGAATTAATGGAAGATAAGCTAAAAGTTCATTTATAAGAGTATTAAAGGATAATTATGATGGAGTAAATGCAGAGGGTCAAAAGGCATTATGATGAACAGACTCATAATATAGGGCTTGGGAAAATAGGCTAAAATGTATTCAGCAATACAGTACCTAATATCACCCCATGAATTCCATTAGAGATGCACTGCTTTTCTCCCCTCCCTTCTTCATTTTCAGTTTTTAATTAAAAGTGCGGCGATTGGGACTTTGCTGTTCATCTGCGAACGCAACACGATAAATCGATCTCAGCAACTTAAATTAAAGTTTCGGGCAGGCACAAATATGTGACCTTTTAATATCAACAAAATAATAAAAAAGATTTGGTCGGAAATCTGTTTCAATCAGATTAGCAGAGAAGTGGGTAAAGCTGATTACAAGCCCGCCAAACACAGTGTTTGGGCAGTATTTGTTCAGAAACAATAGCGTTAATTCTACTTTAACAAGTATTATCTGAAAAATCAATAATTAATGGGAACCCGTTATCAGCTTGTGATTTAGTACACAGGAAAAGTGAAAGCAAGTGGGGAACCTGCTTTTACTTGACCTGTTGGGCCAATGGATTAACCGGTGACAATAGTGGCTATGTAACTAAGTCAATTTCAGCCTATTGTACGTCCTCTTGACACCATTAGGCGCTCTCCCGTGGTTTTAACTTCTGGGCTGACAATGACTTCCCAAGGCTTTGTGTAAGGGCCAGGCCTTGTGTTGACGTGTTTCTATAACACAGGGCGAGGGTGAAGGCCCTGGGAAGGGGACATTACTTTCCATTACGTGTGTGCCTGGGAAAGGTAAAAGGGTTCTGGCAAAGGCACTGTGCCCACGGGGGAAGAGTCATGCTGTGTCAGGTGGAGGCTCATAGAAGAGTATGTTAACTGGCAAATCCCTTGCTACAATGTGGCCTGCATCCTACTCACTTAAGTGCCCTCTATTATGATTCCTCCTTCATTTATAGGGATTGAATGGATATGTGCAAAAGCATGTGAACTGTCACATTTTCACCAACCACCTTCCCCTCCCCTGGCCACGGCACCCCTCGCTGGGGAAACCAACTCATGTGTCCTCTGCGCTGGATATGGTCTTATATGTGTGTGTGTGCTAGAAGTACTTGTGCGTGTGACTTGTCATTGGAATAGGTCATTGCAACAGATGCCAAGCAGATAATGGGTCTGAGAACCATATACTTCTGGATAATACAGCTGTTCTGGGCAGGGGAGGGCTGTGCCTGCAAAGGAAGGGGCGGGTGGGTGTAAAAGGAACATTACTATTTTCTAAAGCTTCTGCTAGAAATAAGGACAAACCATGCATGAAAGTGACTTACAGCAGGATGCTGGTGTGAACAGCTGACCTAGCTGTGGCTAACGCATTCCAGCTGTAGCACGGGGCCAGGTTCTGATCTCCCTACAGCAGTGCAAATCCAGAGGAATTCCACTGGCTTGAGTGGAGTTGCTCCAGATTTACGTGGTGTAACCCCAGTGTCTGGACCGGGCGAAAGAGGATGAAGCCAGGGAATGTCAGGAAATGAAGGAGCCTGAGGTACAAAGCAAGAGCCCTTCTGGAAACTTGTGGAGACGAAAGAAAAGTGGCTACAACAATATTGCTCCTTGTTGCAAGGCAGGATGTGGATGTCCATGTGAAAGTCTCACAGAAATTGCCACAGTTTGAATAATTGTCAGCTACACAAAAAGCACCATTAAAAGTCGACTGAGTAATAATGACATAATGAGTGTCACTAATAACAATTGTGACAAAGTTCCGAGCCTGTGCTGGTGGGTCCCACGCATCCGGGTGGATTCAATGGCCTCAGAAACTCGCTAAGGTCCTCGATGTGACCTCCCTTTCTCAGTGTAGCGACAAGGGCCACAGCCTACCGCGCTACTTTCATCACAGGCCAGTATGGGAGGTGAGGAGGGGGATACCCCACAGTCTCCGTTACTCCTTTGAGCTTAGTAGGTGCAGTTCAGCCTCCCGCCTGGACCGAGGCCTGCTTCCCCTCTCCAGGGGGTCTCTGTAGAGCATTGGGGGGGGAGGGAACCCGGGCCCACCCTCTACTCCGGGTTCCAGCCCAGGCACCCTAATGGTAGCAGCTGTTGGAGGCTTCCCCTTCACCACTGGAGCTGCTTCGATTCCCTGGGCCACTTCCCCGTGGTCCCCTTTTTCTAGCTGCACCCTTACCTCAGGCTTCAGCAACGCTTCCTCTCCTCCAGCTCCTTTCACCAGGGCTTCCCAGAGGGAACTGGAAGGAGAGCTTTTAAGCAGTATAAGTGGGACCTTGATTGGTTCCAGCTGTCTCCATTAGCCTAACGGCCTTAACTAGTTAATTGGCATCAGGTGTCTTAATTGGCCTGGAGTAGCCTTTGTTTGGCTATCCTGCTCATTCCGTAGGCCCACGTGCCGGTGCTCAAAAGGACCACTCTCCTATATTCGTCCGGTCTGAGTCTGCCACACAATGAATCGACAAGAACCATTGGTATGGTCCAATGAATCCAGAGACGCGGATTTTATTCCCAGCTCTGCTACCAACCTGCTGGGTGATCTCAGGCAAGTCGCTTTGTCTGTTTGGACACTAAACCAGTTGGGGCAGGGACTGTCTGTTACTATGGGTGTGTCTACACTGCAGTCAGAGGTGTGAGTGCAGCACGCATACACACCCCCAGCTAGCTGTGATTCAGCTAGCACCAATAACAATAGCAGTGAAGCTGTGGTAGGACAAGCTAACCAGCTGAGTACATACCAGGGACCCAGGTGGGCTTATGCAGCCCATGCTGCTGTGGCTGGCTAGATCAGAGCTCACTCCGGCTGTCCACACATGCTGCCGTCACACCTCTCATAGAATCATAGAAGATCAAGGTTGGAAGGGACCTCAGGAGGTCATCTAGTCCAACCCCCTGCTCAAAGCAGGACCTAATCCCAACTAAATCATCCCAGCCGGGGCTTTGTCAAGCCTGACTTTAAAAACCTCTAAGGAAGGAGATTCCACCACCTCCCTAGGGAACCCACTCCAGTGCTCTGGTTGCAGTGTGGACATGCCCGGGGTGAGTGCTCGTGCAGTGCTTAGTGCCATGGGTCCTGAGCTCAGTGTGGGAGCTGAGGCTCGACTGTAATACTTCTTCTAAACAGTGGTTAATAAAATCCATTGCAGACATTGCAACTTCACTTATTCACAGAGGTATAACACGCTCCCTGCTTTAAAAGCCGTATAAAGATGTTGTCAGATGCTTTTTCCATGTGAAAGTGATGGTGTCTTTCCCTTAATTGGAAGTATTGTTTGGACATAGGCTGGCCTTAGGACATAGCCCGCAGATTGGGCTGTGATGTGGGTTTCTTGACAATCAGTGACACTAGAGGCTTTCAGCAAAAAGAACAGATTGAAGACAGATTGTGTGGCTGAAGCAGCCCAGTGCCACATAGATGGGGAGTGGCTTCAGAGATGACATTTAATCATTCAACATTAACACAAGACATCTGTCACCATACTCAGCAGTGATGAGGCTACATTGCAAAACAATATGTTCGGGAGCTCCTAATCACTTCCAAAACACTACTTTTGCAGAGAGTTCTTTTAGTGGCTGGCACAAATCCTTATATTTTATTATAGCAATCCCAACCAAATCCTGCAATAAATGGAGTTTTTATTAATGTGCAGCTGTTAAATGAAAAAAAAATAACACTCAGAAATAAAAATGAATCCCTGAATAATCAGGCTGATCCCGAACAGTAAGAACAAGCAGTCAAAGTAAATACTTAAAGCTTTTTATTATTATTTAAAAACATGGCTGTGGGGGTTGGGGGGTTGGGGTTTTTTGCAACGGCTCAATTATATTTTCAGCAGTATACTTTTCTGCCCATCTTTGAGCTGGGAAAGAGGCAGGCAGGAAGAAAACCATGATGAGACGGGTCACAGTCAGTGCATTTTTAGTGCAATTGCCTCCCATCTCTACGGAAGGAATAGTCTGCAGTCAGGGCGGAAGATTGGCATTGGGCGAAAGGCCTGCAAGCTCTCTGGAGCAAGGACGGTCTTTCTGCTCTGTTTCTACAGCACCTCGCACAGTGAGGTTCTGGTCCATGACCAGGACTCCCAGGTGCTACTGTATCACAAATAATAAATAACAAGGTTAGATGGATACGGGCTCCAAATTAGAGCTTTTTTGGTTTGTTCCTGTGAAAAATTTCAATGCAAACAAAAGTTTTAATTAACATTTTTCTTACAAAGTTTTTGGGATTTTGTTGAAAGCCCAAAAATGCAAAATTTGAAAACCCCAAAATTTAATTGAAATCAGAAATGTCTGTTTTGACAAAAAAGCCTGAAACAACAACAACAGCACACATTTCGAAAGAAAAATCAGACTGGCTGTATTCACAGTAATACGTGTTGAAGGGTGGAGTGTGCACCTGTTTAAGGGAAAAAATGGTGTCTATCAGGAGTCAGTCTGCAACGAGCCAGCCTAAAGCAATGTGTGTTGAGCTGTGGCTCGCTGGTTTAGGGAGCAGCCTGTTTTGTCTCTGTGTGTTTTGGGTTCTTGTGCGTTATCAGTCCGAATTCTAAAAAATATAGTCGTGTTACCCTGCAGCTTCCAACAGGAGTATTTTGTGTTTCTACCAAGTTCACTGTGTGTATGCCATGAACATAACACCTCACTTGGTTAGAAACTAGATCTCAAACCAATTGAAATTAATGAGTCTCTTTCCATTGACTTCAGTGGCTTTTGGATCAGAGCCTAAGGGCAGGAGATTAACCTTGAGAACGCTAGCAATGGAACCCTGAGAAAGCAACCCTCCTGCACCTCCATGACATGGCTCATCCCCGCAGATAATAATGGGGAGCAAGAATTTCCCAGAGCTGCTCTTACATATGCATTGCCCAGACAAGCTTAAGGGTCCAATTACCCCTTACATCGGAATAGCTGCCTTGACTTTGGTGGAGTCCCACCAGTATAAGACTCTAGTTATCCAGTGGTGAATTGGGCCCTAGAGTACAAGTTTCTAGTACAGAGGAATTTACTCCTACAGGCTGGGGGTTGAAGGAGGGGGAACTTGCCCCCTGCTCTCCCTGGCTTGGGGTAGCAGTGTTCTGCAACAGCTCACACTCCTCAGCCACTGTCTACAATGACCAAAATGACAGCTGGTCTGAGAGAGTATAAACCCCAGCAAGGATCATGCAGGCGGGATATTAGAATTCCATTTAAAATAGCCAATTCTTCATGACACATGCAGGAAAATCTCTGCTGTCAGATCAAGTATCCATAAATGGCCAGGCTGATTTCATGTAATTAACATGGAAAGAACTGCATTCCGGATACCCCACTTCCACAGGGTTCCAGAGCGTGGAAATGCAGGGACCCTGGAAAAGAGCTGGGAGGACATGCTCATGGACCCAGAGTTTTTAAGGACACCTGGAGCATGTCTAATTGATGTGACAGAGACTTATATGGCTCATATCCAAACCTCTGTCATACCCTTTGGCAAGGTTACTAGAAAAGATGGGCCAGATCTTCAGCTGCTGTAACTCATCTGAGAACAGACTCTATTTTGTATGAATGGTTGGCATCCTTTGGTAGGCTTTCTATGATCGTTCTGTATTGAGGAGTTTTCTTTTCCTCTTTTCAGCTTCTTTGGGAAAGTATATTCTAGGTCAATGCAAAGAAAACCTGGATTTTTGAATCCTTCTTTCCCAATGGGAACAGTTGCACAGAGGTCTCACAGAACACCACCTCCAGGAGAAACCCTGGTGCTAGGCCCCTCACATGGACACTGCACTATACCCCAACACCATCAATTTATCAAGAGTACCCCTAACTGGAGCAGAATTATCTGCACTCCCCAAGGGATTGAGCTTCTGCCCCACCACAGAACTAACATGTGAAGAATTCTTTCTGTGACTCCTCCTCAAAGAATTGTTTCACAACAATGATGACACCACCCACAATTACCACATCCCCACCGACAGTCATAAGAAAAAAGAATCATCTGATTTTTCCACTGTGGGGCGGCCAAACCATACACTTGAACGTTACATCGATTGCTTCAGGAAAAGAACTGACTGTGAAATCCTTAACACACATCTCATCCACCGCAATCTCTCCACCACCGAGAGGACAGCCATACACTCCCTAAAATCCAACCACCAGAGTGATCAAGCCAGCAGACAAAAGGGGTGCCAGATTAGCTCTCAACCATGATGACTATGTCAGTGAAGGCAACTGACAACTCTCTGATACCACCTACTATGAAGAACTCACAGAAGACCCCACATTACAATTCACCCAGGAATTTAAGGATATCACCAAATCCTTCCCCAAACTCCAGGAGAAACACTACAAGCTCATCCCCCATGACCCATCCCAGGGATCTTCTACGTGCTTCCCAAGATACACAAGCGAGGGAGCCATGGCACTGACTGAAGGAATGTCAGGACTCCTAGAAGCCAACTTCAAACCACTCACCACACAAAGGGCCGACTGCCTCCAGGTCACAACTGGCTTCCTCCAGAAACCCCATGACATTAACGATCTCCCTCAGACCACCACCCTGGCCACCTTGTATGTCACCTCCCTACACACCAACATCCTCCCAATGACGGCATCACTGCCTGTCTCAAGCATGGACAGGGCAATAGACAACCCTCAGATCTCTCCACCCCAAACACATTGCCAGACTCATCCATTTCATCCTCACCCAGAACAACTTTAGATTCCACAACAAACACTTTGTCCAACCACGCAAACAGCCAAGGGTACTAGGATGGCTCCCCAATACACTAACCTCTTCATGGGCCACTCTGAGGAAGAATTTCTGGACAAACGCACCACAAAACTAATGATATACCTGAGATGCTTCGATGATACTTCATCCTCTGGACAGACGACCTACGCTCCCGTATAGATTTCCACCAGAACTTCAACAACCACCTCCTCCACCAGCATCAACTTCCTGGTCACCATGATTAGCTTCAACAATGGAACCCTACAGACACCTATATACAAGAAAGGTATGGATCATCACATTTATCTTCACAGATCTAGTAGCCACCCCAAACACACTAAGAAGTCTGTTATCTACTTCCAGGTCTTTAAGGACCACAGAACATGCTCCAAGGAGAAAGTCCAGGATATGCATCTTAACACACTTAAAATCACCTTCACCAAACAAGGACATTCCACCAGAGAAGCAGATCATGGCACGGACCATCCAAATACCCCGAGAGAACCTGCTTCAATACAGGAAAAAAACAACCCTCTGACCACACACCCCTACTTGTCACCTATCACCCCACACTGGAGCCCGTATGGGGTATCATTAAATAATTACAACCCACACTTGATTGGAACCACATCCTGAAAGAAATCATCCCTGAACCCCCTCTCCTGGCCTTCAAACAACCCTTCAACCTCATTAAGCTCATTATCAGAAACAAGCTCCCTATAGATCAGCACACACCAACTCAAAGCAGCACCAGGCCCTGTCAGAACAACAGATGCAAAACCCGCAGACATATGATGATCAGTCCCCCCCAACCCCCGACCTCAACACACCTTTCAAGGTCAATGGATCCTACACCTGCCTATCACAACTTGTAGCGTACCTCTTCCAGTGCTCTAAATGCCCCAGTAACAACTATATGGGTGAAACCAGACAATCACTGCACTCTCAAATGAACTCACTCACACAGAAAAATAATAAAAGACAGAAAACACCCTGTAACCCATGGGCAAACAATCTTCACAAAAGGATCATTCCCTAACTGACCTCTCAGGCCTCATCCTGAAAGGAAACCAGCACAAAACCTTTGAAAGACGAGTCTGAGAGCTTAAATTCATAATTTTGTTGGACACTAAAAATCATGGTCTTGATAAAGACATTGGATTTATGGTTTATTTCAACAATCAGTGACCCGCTAACCCCGCTCTTCTGTCCTATGACTGCAGATATGTGTTAACTACTGTGATGGGGCAAGGCCAGATGGCTACAGTAAAGTGGTGAGGAACAGGTATGTTAGCCCCAGGCTAAACAAATCCCTGGTACCATGGTAACCAAATGGCAGTTGCTGCAGGTTAATCAAGACACCTGGGGCCAATTAAGATCCTTCTAGAAGGCAGTGGAGATAGCTAGATTGATTGGGACACCTGAAACCAATCAAGGACTGGCTGGAACTAGTTAAAAGCCTCCCAGTTAGTCAGTGTGGGGTGGGTGTCAGGAGCTATAGGAGAGACATTGTGCTGTTGGAGGAACGAAGTAGTACGAATCTATACCAGGTGCAAGGAAGGAGGCCCTGAGGTAATTGTGAAGAAGATATTGAGTGGGGGCTGCTGTGGGGAAGTAGCCCAGGGAATTGTACATGCCCTATTTCCAAAAAGTCAGCTTTCATAGCTGCTAAGTTTAGGGTTCCTGGGCTGGAGCCCGGAGTAGAGGGCAGGCCTGGGCTCCCCCCCTCCCCTCCCTGATTAATCACTGATAGTGGGAGACAACAGAGACTGTGTGAGAGAGGGTTGTTTCTCCTCACCTCCCTTGCTGGCTTATGATGAAAATGGCTCAGTAGACTGTGACCCTTGCCTCTAGAGAGAGAAGGGCTACGTGGAGGGTCACAGTGAGCCTCTGAGGTTAGCAAAATCTGTCAGGAAATGCAGGACCCCCGGAGTCAAGGACAGAACTTTGTCACAATACTTATGCTACACAATCTGTTCCACCTTGTATTGTTTAGCTGTGACACTCAGCGTACCTTTCCCAGCCCTGCAGCAGTTGGAAAGCTTGTCTCTCTTTCCAACAGAAATTGGTCTAGTAAGAGATATTACCCCACCCACCTTATCTTGCTAATATCCTGGGACCAGCACAGCTACAACACTGCAAACATAAAAGGCACAAGCGTTCTCAGTCCCTGGCTGTTTTTTGACTAGGGACAGAGGAGATTACAACGTCAGTTGCTCCTAGGTCTGTTGCAATACACTTTTTGCTAGTTGTGAAAAGATGTTATCATTTTTAAAAAATTATTTTATGATGATTAAAACTGCTGTTCTGTGTTAGAAACATTCTGACTCCAGAACGTGTCACCTAGTGTTCTCTTTCCACCCTCGTGTACATTCTATCCAAGTTCTTATCCGGCTCCTGTCTGAGCACCTCATAGCTGTCAATGAGTTTCTCCTCAGTACAGGGAAGGGAAGCCCTATTCTCTTCATTTCGCAGGTGGGAAGCAGAGGTACAGAGAGAGTAAGCATCTTGCCCAAGGTCACTGGGGAAGTCCGTGGCAAAGCCAGCTCCCCTGAGCCCCATTCATCTACTGCCTTAAACACGGGAACATCTTTCTTTCTGCATCCCGCTCTCCGACTTCAATAGTGAAGCATGTTCTGTTAACTTCAGCAAGGCTGTGCCAGCCGAAGATCTGGGCCATAAAGTGAATATTAAATAGACGAATATGCTGTCAGAGGCATATGTATTAAACCCTGTGGACTCGCTTGCTACTAGGGTCAGGGCCCTTCTGCGAAGAGCATGGGAGAGCCCTTCTTCGGCAGACTCAGACTTGGGCTGCCCAAAGTTGACCTCTCTGGTAATGCTCATGTAGGAAGCAAGGCTTTGGAGCTCTGGGATCCAGCCCCCTGAGCTGGTGTCAGCTGCTCAACGGAGCTCTGCTGGCTCACACCAGAGGAGAGCCTGGGCCTCAGGTGAAATCACTGGGTGTGTTGTGTGGACAGGGAAGAGCCCAGGTCTGCCAACCTGCAAGATGAGGGACATCGATGCCACCCCAGCTGCGTCACTGGGACTGAGGGAGCCTTAGCCGCTATTCCATCTCGGCGCGGTGCTGCTGCTGTAGTTCATTCACTTATAGGGCTTTGCTGGGTGAGGGAACACTGCAGCACTGGTCTAGCTGAACTTTCTAGAGGACACCTCTATGAAGAAGCTGTAGCAGAAACAGGCTTGTGAACTGTAGTCACAGAAAGGCTGATACTAATTCAGGGCCTGGCGCTCTGCCACCACCCAGACACTTACTTAGCATGAGAGAGTTTGGGGGAAATTGTTGTTTTGCAGGGGGGAAAATAAAAACACTCTGCTCAGAAGCGATGCCTGGTATTGTTTGTTATTGATCAATGCATCTACCCATGTGGAAAAACCTCATTACCACCAGGGCTCAGCCATTCTTTCCCCTGGAACTGCTCCTGGTGCGTTGGGGGAGGGTTGGATAATTGCCTTCTTTCTCACGTTATATCTGGAGGGTGCCTTCCTAGCATTACCCCGGTCTGCGACACACTGCATGCGGCACATACTTTGTGCGCTTCTTGTGTTTCCCCTCCCCCCAACATCAACATTTTCTTTGCTGCACAAATGAGCACTCCATGACTGCACTGGTGACATAGGGTTCCTCATTATACCTTCCTTTGCGGGTTAAAGAAACAGAGAAGGGATCGTTTAAAAAGGGAGGAAATAATGGGGTGTGGGCGGCCACCTAGAAGGGAAAAACCTAAGTAACCCTCATAGCCCCCAGTCCATTCTTGAGACGCTGCACTCATATGTCAAGGGCAGCGATACTTGTGTATAGATACAAGGTACAAATTCCTAAGAGAGGGTGGTGAACCTGCGGGACAATTTACACAGGGAAATGGTGCGTTCATCACTTGGAGTTTTTAGACCAAGACTGGATGTCTGTCTAAAAGAGATTCTGTAGCTCAAGCAGAAGTGATGGGCTCGATGCCGGATTACAGGGGAAGTTCTCTGGGCTGTGTTACACAGGAGGTCAGGCTAGATGGTTATAACGGTCCCTGACGACTTACAAGCCGTGGAGCTGTACTCATGCTGTAGTGGTTTTGTATAAAACACAGTTTCTCTGTGAAAGGGAATGCACACAGTGTACTAACACCCAACTCTGGGCAACGCAAAAACATTCTTCATTGGATTATTCATTGCCATTGAGAGAAGGGTCCTGGAGTTCTCCGGCCCTTTCCTGGACACTCTCTGAAATGACCCAAGGGTGGTTACTCTCCACAGCACTATGTCACAGCCAGATAATGGGCAGCCAGGCCTAGTAGCCAGAGTCGGAGTCTACAATCCTGAGACAGGAGCCAGGAACCAGAGCCAGGATAGCAGGGGTCAGAGGCAGGAAATAGACTGGAGCCTGGGAAGCACAAGTCAGATGCAGGAGTCGAAATTAGGTCGAATTAATAGAAGCCGTTTTTATAGAAATCGGTTGTATACAGCCGATTTTGTGTGTCCCCACATAAAATGCTCTATGTGCTCTGGTCGGCGGACCGCGTCCACAGTACCGAGGCTAGCGTCGACTTCCGGAGCATTGCACTAGGGGTAATTTGGCTCCTGAACCACTCAGGTGTGAGTGTCACCGGTCTAACGGAGGTAACCCAGGCCCCGTGTGACTGCACTGTCTGTCACTCACCAGAGGAACAGGGATAACCATTGTCCCCCGCGACGGTGCAGTCAGGACCTTTTTTACGATCTGACATGAGAGGCCTGAGACAGTGACACCACAGAGCAGTCCAGTGCGATGCGGCTGTTAAGAACAAATGCTTCCTTACCATCTTTTACCTCAGTAGCTATGGAGTCTGGGTTACACACAGCTTCCAGGCAGCAGGTGGGCATTTTGCCTGAGTGAAGACTCCAAGGATGAGGATTGTAAGTCCCTGATATTTTTCTGTGATCACTGTTCTCATCTTTCCCCCTTCTGCCCTGGCCTCCCCAGCCTGTTTATCAGAAACTCCATCCCCAACCCACAGGGTTTCAATGGTGTTCTTTGGCTCTTTCAATTTTTCTGTTCGTATTAACTATTAAGTGTCTTGTTATGCCTGCGAGGTAATAATTAGAAAGTTATAGAAAATCAGGAAGCTGAGAGGAGAATGGGAATGGGTGAAATCACTGGTGATTGGAGAGAGGGGATGGATGGCTAGTGGGTGGAGTCAGTTGTCATTGGATGCTGAAGAGAGAAGACTAGGTTTAGGAGTGAACTGTTAGGAGGGCTTCCTTTTCTAGACTCTAGAAGCTTTAGGAAGTTGGCCAGAGCATCTGATAACATGGTGGTTATATACGTGGCTAGCTCATTTATTTCTCAGTTTTCAAAGCACTGGATTCTCTCGATGTGTGTTTGCCATATTGACTGTGATGAATGTGAAAGCCGCTGACCAATACTACAAATGGGTGACTGGTGTTTAATGATTACCGAATACCTGGGGTGGAATTTATCTGACTCAACGTGCCTAACGTTAAAGGAAGAGGTAAGAAACAAGCAACCGAGTGGACTGAAATAAAGAAAATAGATAATTCTTCTAAAGTAAAATGGAGACAGAAAGGATCTGTGCTCATCTCCAAATGTAGAGAAAATCTGTTTCTTCAGATTCTTCAAAATCACGTGTCACTGAACGGAACTTTGCTGAAGTGAAAGAGCGGAACACTGATGAATCTGATGATCTGAACATGAAACATTTTCTATGTCATCATCACCATCAGCAATAGCAGCAACAGCATCATCATGGTGCTAATAATTTAAGTTCCCATCCCAGGTCTTCTAGCTGCTCTTCCACTTCAGCACCATTCAACTCTGTTCATTTTCAGCAACCAAAAATGGCGAAGATCAGCTGGCGATTATCCCATAAAAGTAGTAGCCAAAGCAAAGACTTGAGCTTGATAGGAAAGTTGCAAACTTCTTTTACACTAAATATGTGGACTTCAGTGTAGGAAAAAATGAACCGTCTGAAGAAATAATTGAGAAGCGCTTTGCCCTGGATATGCTCCTCCAGACAAATTTAAAGTCACGGGTCCCACTATTAGATACTGCAAGTGAGGAAACAGAGGAAACATTAAAAGAAGAACTAAATGAATCAGGATTGACATTAATGCAAGATGGTTGATTGAACATGAGAAATGCCCTGATAATGGCTACCAACATCCACAAAGGGAAAAGCACATGCACACTTAATGCTATTATTTCTGCATCTGAAAAAGAGGCTGCAGAATATCCTGTCCGGTGGTTGAGGATGCAATCCAGGAAGGAAGAGAAAATTGAACATGGGGGTCTTTGTCATTTGCTCAGACGGTGAAAATACAATGGAAAAAATGGCAGAACGTCTCAGGTGAAGTCATCCTAAGTTGAGAGACAGTTCAGGTAGGCAGCCCTCTCCTCTGCTTAAACCTCACTGGGAAAAGAGTAAAACCTAAAACAGCCCTAAAGCGTATTGTGCAAGTTCAAACATTCTCCCACAGTTGCCATTAGCCCCTGGGTTGGTTGATAGAAAAAGGAGGATTGATACCTTGGCTTCCCCATGCCACTCAATGGAACACTCAAGAAGATTGCTTCTCTACATTTGCATCCAATGACATAAGTGGATTTTGCCCAGCGTATGAGGAGTACATTGATCAAAACACAGCACGCATATTTTGCACCACAGCGGATTGTGCAGAGAGGCACTAGCTTTCTGGAAGCAATTGAAGGAAGCTTTGGAAGATTACATGCTGATGACACTACTGGCTAACTGGCTTGATCAAATTAACCACCGAGAACTGGAATCACACAAGGACAAAATCAAGAAATGATTCAGAGGCGTTACAAAGCCTTTCTGTTCCTGAGCCGACGTAACGAATCACTAGGAGATGCTAAAAACTGATTTCCTGTTCAAGGGTTCCATTTCCAATACACTATAATACTAACATATACGAAACTATTACTCACTACAGACAATCCTGACATACGTTACTTGCAACACCATATAATTTGTACAGGTAAAGATACAAAGTTGCAAGCACTACATATACTTACACCTAGAAATACATTCTAGTTGGGTGATTTAAAAAAAATGTTCAATGACATTTTGACACATTTCCCTCTGATTTCCCCATTTTTTTTGGCCATCTACAGTTCTGGTTGAAATGCTTTGGATTTTGAAAATGTGAAAATTTGGAAATTTTGGATTTTTTAAAAAGAAAATCAACATTTTTTCATTAAGTGATAGTTCTTTTTTCCAACCAGGTCTACGTACAGTGGATAACGAAGTCACTCTGTCCCACCACAAAGTATTCATAATGATTCATAAAAATAGTCTCGTGCTCTAACAACATGTTACATCATCAGATGTTAGCAGACTCTGACATAAAGGGTTGTACCCTGAGAACACATTCCTTTCAAAATCTTTACTTTAGATTTAGGCCCCGATCCTGCAAAGACACATGTGCTTAACTTTACATGCTTTGAGTAGTGTACTTGGTCTCTTGTGACCATTCACAGTTAGGCATGTGCATAAGTCTTTGCAAGTTTGGGGCATTAGTAAGCGACATATGAAATGACAGTATACATCCATCAGCATATGTCCATTCTAGAAATCTGGGGGCTCAGTGAAGGGTGTGTGAGCTGGGCTGGGAGTGAATGGTGAAGGATGACACAGCAATAAGGAACAGGCTGGGTTTGCTGGATTGATCTTAAGGGTCAAAAGGGTGGAATAGCCTATCCCTTCATTATTTTATCCACTAATTAGGCCTAATATCTGACACACTAATTTTGGTTCATTAATTTCCAGACCCACATTTTCTTGTTTTCCAAGCATGAATTTAACACAGTTCTTGAGTTATATCAGGAGGCCTTTTGTTTAGACTAGTTTAGTCTGTCTCCTTTTTGTACCTTTTCCCAGCAACAATTGTTACGATAGGTTATTGTGATATCTTATGAACTTTCACACACTTTTTACAGTTGAGCTCACATTGAAGGTAAAGAGTTAGGCCCAGTTATCATAATGGGCCCCTTCAGTTTTTATTTCAGGCATTCTGAAGTTTGGTTTCTCTAAGAGGTGTAGCAGTTTTGTAAAAAGAGGTGTAATAGTTATTGTTGTGGCGTTAGTTGGACTCCATTGAAACACATTTTCAATCTTCAGGCTTTTCCGGTAAGGGTCAGACTTCGATTTACAATCCCGGAGGATTGAGCCCTACGTTTTTTGTTTGAGAATCTCTTTAATGGCTTATCTGATTTGCCTCAAAATATGCAGAAAAACTGTATCCTGCCATAAACTCATATCTCTGGAATTTCAGCCAGATTGGCATAGCTTTGATGGAACAGGAAGCATCAGAATCAGGCTTGCAATGGAAGTCTCTATTCCACCTGCACTATGAAGAGTCTAGGGTGGCTCCATAAAAATGTTGGTAAGTCCTTGAACTCATTGGATGCAAGGCACTACCTGAACGCCAAGTGTTACTGGACGGCCCAATTCATCTCACGCTCTGGGTTTCTGTAGATGTAAATTCAGTGATGAGCAGAGAACTACTTGCTGCAGAGTAAAAATATTAGCCGAGTAGAAGCTGAATAATGACGTCTTGGCGGACCGCTTCTTGTCTCTCGTAAACAGATTAAGGGCCTGATCCAAAGCCATTTGGAGCCAACGGGAGTTTTTCTATTGGCTTCAATGGGCCTTGAGTCAACTCTCCAGGGGCCTCTCTGCAGTCTGCTCGCCTGGGAGCTGGAGCAAGAGACACCCTGGGGGAGCAGCTTGTGAATCCCATTCAGTAATTTCCCAGAAGTTCCACAGCCTCCCCAGACCCTGCAGTACTTACAACACCTCCAAAGGAGCCTTTGCTGTCGTGTCCTGCAAGTTCCCCAGCAGAGCCCCTGCAAGGGACCCTCCTGCTCAGCTACGGAGAATGCACACTCCGTCCAGGCACAACTTGCACTTCCCTGGTGGACCACAGCAGAGACTGTGAGCTGTACCGGAACTGGCATTGAGGCAGCTGCTGATCGCTGGACCCCTGCCCCAGTGTCTGTGGGGCTTGTAATCCAGGTCCTGATTACCGCAGAAGCTGTAAACTCTGCATGGACTGGGATGGAGCTCAGAAGATTTTAGGGAGTTTCGAAGCTTCCCAAGCAGCCCCTCCAGGTGTGTGCTGCCAGTCCCCTGAACCCCACTTCTGATGGTGTCCCCCACTTCCTCCTTCCTGCACAGCACCTGTGAGTGTCAACCACTCTCCCCTCTGTACATCATATGCAAACGCCCTCCAGGGGTGACCCTGGCGCTCAGAGTCCCCACACATAGCGCTGTAGAGATTGTGAACTCCACTCCCGCTGCCATGGAGTGCCTCAGACCAGCCCCAGTCTCCAAGGTGTTTGATGGCTAGACCTAGACACTGTCAACTGCAAAGGGCAGAGCTCAGACACTCCCCAGCCCCCATGGAACTCTTAAGGTCCGCAGGGAAAGGGATGTGATGCAATATATGGGTCAGCCGAGGCACAGTTGGTTAAGAGACTTCCCCAAGGCCAGACAGTCTGTGACAGAGATGAGGATCAACCCAGGAGTCCTTGTCCTCAGTCTCCTACAAATAGCAAAGCCATTTTTCATTCACATTCAAAAAGGAAACATATCAAAGCTGCCCTTACTTGGAGGCATTTAGTCCTTTAAAGACAATTAAACAATAAGTGTTGTTCTTATCCCAGTATCACTTTGCATTTAGAAGACATGATCTGTATGGGCGAATTCGCGAGAGAGCTAGAATAGCCTATATGCTTATGGGTCTATTTCAGTTTTTAATTAGGTTAGCTTTTTTCACTTCAAGTGTAGTCTTGTAGGGTCATCCCTCTGAAAAATCAATACCATATGGTGTGTTACACAGATATCAAACGGAGAGACTAATGAAAGGAGAAATAATTCTGTTCGGTTTCAGAATACTCTGCCTGCTGATTAGCGATGGATGAACTGGTTTGGAAATGTAAGAACTCGAGCACACCTCACTGAATTCTCTACCATTTCTAGGTTTGAATAAGGAGAGTGTTGTTATGGAGGCTGAAATCGGTCTTGGGCTCTCAACATGCTTTACACTATCTACAGGGCAGCTGGCTGTTCAAACTTTGCAGGCTTGCTTGAGGGGGTAATGCATTCTGGGTCACCTTTCCCCTAGAGAAGCTTAGAGGCACACAACATATGAATAGAGGTGAAGCAGGCAGCCAGAGTCCATTGGAGAAAGGGTCGGACTTGAGACCTGCCCTACCAGTGGAATATCATCCAGATGGGAGGCTGAGAAAGGAAGTCGGAGGGGTCAGAGGGATGCAGAGTGGGGTGTTTCAGGAAAGATGCTCAGATGCTACAGTGATGAGGCAATGTAAGTATAGGGTGACCAGACAGCAAGTGTGAAAAATCGTGACGGGGGTTGGGGGTAAGGAGCCTATATAAGAAAAAGACCCAAAAATCAGGACCGTCCCTATAAAATCGGGACATCTGGTCACCCTATGTAAGTACCTAGAAAGACAGGTGGTTGGGTGGCTGGGTTGGGAGTAGGGAGAAAGAGAAGAAGAGAAGGCAGCAGAAAAGAGACCTCATCAGCATCAGAGACGTATCCAGTTGGTTCAGGGTTTATGCGAAGTGAACATCCAAACCACCAGAAGTTCTCCATCACTTAGAGCTTAGACGTTGCTCATTTATTTTAGGTTCAGTCTGATTCATACGGGGAGGGTAATGTTATTGCAAAACCCAACACGGTGTTTTCCCCTAATTTTCCATTACCTGGTTACTTGACTTTGTTGAATGTCATTAGATGAATACTTCCAATGTGCATGCAATGTATGTCCAGTATGTATTAGGCAGGGGTAGTGAACGGTTCAGACCTGTGATCATGTCACAGTGCAATAGGGAAGGCCTGAACTCTTTATAACCTGCTCCAGTGTGGCGGGGCGTTGCCAATCTGAATGAGACAAAGAATGATCGAAGCCAGTGATTCCAACGCGGAGTCACCAGGAACAAACACTCCCCAAAACACTCTTTGGTCAAAAAGAAAACATAAAACTGCCTTCTCAGTCAGTGACTCGGCTACCAGAAAAATAACCACGTGTCCCCAATGCAACACTTCTACTACCAGCCTGGAAATCAGTCTCCCCAGGACATTTTTGCTGAATTCACCAACTTTTGGATAGTTTGGAATTGACGTTGGGTCTCTCATGTGAGCAGCTGGTTTGGTCACTAAGCTATTGTTTTCACAGCAGCCAGCTCGTTTTTAACTACAGTGATGAGACACTTTAACTTTCAAGCTGCGGTCTTGTCACATGATGTCACTCACTGCAGTAATTCGGCTGCATAAAGTGACGTGAACGTGCCATACAGGAACACCAGGGAGACTGTAGCAAGTTGGACCACACAGGGTCTGTTAAACTCAGCCCTTGAGATGGGTGAATACTGTTAAAACCCTACCATGAATATTGGCTTGAATTTTTTAACCAATTCACATGGATTCTTTTTGTGCCTTTTTAGTGTCTCTTTTCTGCAGACATACCAGCCAATGAATGCAATGGCAGAGATAGTCACAGACGCTGCAAACTTTAAACAACTATTGAATTCTGAATGAGTAAACATGAGTATTTTCACAAGAAATCTGGTAAGCTTATCCATCAGGGAGCATAAACATGCCATGTGAGCTTTTATGACCAATCAAAACGAAGATCTTAAATTTCAGATGTGAACTGCTCATGAACAATCTACAGACCAGCGAATAAACTGGTAAATAATTGTGAATAACCAATATATTTGACCACAGACAGAAAAAGAGGTGACATTTGCTGACTACATTATTCCTAATAAATTCTTAACCCGCTCTATTCGATATCTCTTTAACTGTACTCAAAGTATCTTGTGTTAAATCACAAGGTAGCTCAGAAGTTACTTGTATCTGTCACAGTGCAGGGCAGCTGCACCTGTATTTCCCCTCAGGCTTCCAGCAGCCCAGCTGTTGCCTTTCCTGGGTGGAGATACACATCTCTCTCTTCTGACTGGGGTATTCCAGGCTGCCCCGCGCTCCTGCCGCTTTCTTTTCAGAGACGGCTCACAGTCTGACTGCCCACAGAGCGAAGTTGCTGTACTGGTGTGGGGAGGAAGATGTGTGATCACTCACAGTCAGCAACAACAATGAACTCTCTTGTTTTGTTTGTCAGGAACAGGAAACGACAGACGAATGGCCTGCTAGCGAGGAGGATGCTGAACGGACCCCCAGCAAATCCTGCACTGTTCAGACAACAGCTCCCGGGTGCAAACAGCAGTGCCCCGGCACCGACCTACGGTGCTCCCAGTACACACATAGTGTACGGGACACACGGCTCTTCCAAGCGAGCCTACTTCGTGTTTAGGGTGAAAAGCGTTACAGGGAAACCACATTAAACCCAAGCAAAGATCCGACACAGCTGCTAACAAGTTTGCCAGAGATCACCCCTATGGGCTCTGGCAGGAGCAGTCCTTCAGTCCCCACCCACGGGGTTTCCTTGTGGTTTCAAGTTCATCACAGCTTCAGCTCAGAACAAGCTCCCAGGCTTCAACAGGCCCCGTCCTTCCAACTCAGGGTCCAGGCTGTGGGCTGGATCAGGAAGAAGCCCCAAGGTAGTTTAAAAACCAGGCTGTTTATCCAAAAATCCTTTCTTTGTTGGCTGGTGCCTGGAGAATCCTGTCTGAACCAGGATATGTGGATCTCTCCGGGCGGAGTGTTTCTCTGGAGGTGTTGCAACCTGTGTGAATTTGCCTAATCACGCCCTGCTGTTCTCCTGTTTACCTTTCTAGAGAAATATATACAATCCCTCAACAACACATACCACTGTATTGTTAATACCTTGGACCCCAAAGGAGTAAACCTCATTCCATCAGGTTTAACTTCATTCAGTAAAGTTTATCTTAGTCCATAAGGTGTGTCCAAGATAGTGCAGGACATTGTCAGTCTGTCACAATGCCATCTCAGGGTCCAGGGGATTGGGTCCTGCCGTAGGACCCAAGAAACTCCGGCTCTGCCATTGACCTGGGATGTGAGCTCGGGAAAGTCACATCACATCTTTGTTCTCCCTCCTAGCCACTCATTTCACCTGGACCACTGCACAGCCTTTCAGTGGAGACCAGTTCAGAGCAGAGACCTCAGGCTGACAGGCTCTGTTACCAGTTAAACTTCTCAGCCATCCATTGCTGAGTTGTTATATTAAAATAACAACACAAGTAAGTGTTAGGAAAACCTAAGGGCCCGAACCAAAGTCCATTCCAATCAATTCCTAGAGACTGCAATGGACTTGGGTTCATGCTCTGAAAGAGTCTAACGGTTTTGAAGCCCATCCATTATCCAATTATAGGTCCCCAATTGGTATAAATAAATTAGCCTAAGATCTTTAAAATACCAGTGAAAAGAAATAGGACTGTGCTGTCTTGGGCCTGATTCAAAGCCCACTGAAATCAATGGGAATCTTTCTATTGATTACAATGTACTTTGGATCAAGCCCTTTGTGGGACAAACAAGAAAATCTCGGCTCTCACAGGTGGAAAAGGTGCTCTGAGATTCAGGCCTGGCTACTGTGGGTTCCCACATTCTCGAGATGATTGGTTAGTTTTTATTTTATCTTTAGATAGAAGAAATGTGACGACTAGTGCTTAGAAAGTTCTATTTGAGGGATCTGCAAAGGGAAGATGTACATTGCTTCTTCCTAGGATGTTGATTTAATGAATTTGGCAGCTATTGTATGTGGCTGGGAGCCTCACAGCCATATCTCTCCTGCTTGTTTTATCTCTTTCTTTTTTTGCTTTAATGAGAGTTTCTCTAATTGACTTGATGATTTCTGTTTAATTAGCACATTTTGGAGGAGTGATCAAAAATAATAAAATAAGGTAATCGGACAAGCATAGTGCAGTAAAAGAATAGCTCTGTGGTGGAGGTAATTGAAGTGGACAGTCTTTCAGCTAGTTTGCGGCTGCTCACAGTTGGATATCCTCAGCCCAGTTCTGCCTTGTGCCCCAGCCTTTCCAAGCACTCCTGTAGACACAGCTCCTCCAGTCACTGCAATTAGCTCTAATGAGCTGTAAGCTAGCACAAACGATAACTAAGCCTGAAGCGAGCTAGTTTTCCCACTAACTATATTTGCAAGAGCTTTAGGGCCTGATCCAAAGCCCACGGAAGTCAGTGGAGTCTGTGCACTGACTTCAGAGAGCTCGGGATCAGGTCCCCAGTAACTGTTGGTTACATTAGGAGGGAAATGCGTGTGGTTTTTAGAAGGCGGGGAAGAGTGCAGTCTGTGATGGTGGTCGGTGCCATGTCACGTCTGTAACTTATCGGCTAGCACAGACTCTGTGATGGAAAACGAACTGCTGAATTTGAATCTCGCTCCTCCATACGCCTGGGCGAGCGCCACAGCTCGCGGTAACACTGACGCTGAGTAGGTCTGCCTTAGGTTCTAAGCATGGGTGCTAGTGAAATGCTCAAGCAGCCTAAAACACAAGTGTAAGCTTAGGGATGCAGGATTTGAAGCTGGGATCTACAGCATTAAAAGCACAAGCCTCTGCTGCTTGAGCAAAAGTACTAAGGGCTGCAGCCACACAGGTGTGTTCTGAGAACACCTGCCAGGTCAGGCCCTGCAGGTGAGCTAGGTGGAGTGAAATCCACACCCCGAGCGACACTGTTAAACCAGCCTAACCCCCAGGGCAGACAGTGCTAGAGAGAAATCTCCCGCCAACCTGACTACCACCTCTGGGGGAGGTGGAGAATCTCTCCTATCAGTAAAGGTAGTGTCTTCACTGACGTGCTACAGCAATGTGGCTGGGCCACTGTAGTGGCTTATGCGTAGACATTCCCTAAGTATTATCTAGACCAGCCCTGAGAGGTGTTTGTCTAGCCTGCTCTTAAAATCTTCCAGTGATGGAGATTTCACAACCTCCCTAGGTAATTTGCTTCACTACTTAACCACCCTGACAGGAAGTTTTTCCTAATGTCCAACCTAAACCACCCTTGCTGCAATTTAAGCCCATTACTTTTGTCCTGTCCTCAGTTGTTAAGAACAATTTATCACCCTCCTCTTTATAACAATCTTTTACATACTTGAAGACTGTTATCATTCTCCCACCGCCCCTGCCATCTCTCTTCTCTTCTCCAGACTAAACAAACCCATTTTTTTCAATCTTTCCTTGTAGATCATGTTTTCTAGACCTTTCTTCATTTTTGTTGCTCTCCTTTGGACTTTCTCCAATTTGTCCACATCTTTCCTGAAATGTGGCGCTCAGAACTGGACACAATACTCCAGTTGCGGCCTAATCAGCGCAGAGTAGAGCAGAAGAATGACTTTTCGTGTCTTGCTTACAACATTCCTGCTAATACATCCCAGAATGGTGTTTGATTTCTTTGCAACAGCGTTACGCTGTTGATTCATATTTAGTTTGTGATCCACTATGACCCCCAGATCCCTTTCTGCTGGACTCCTTCCTAGGCCGTCATTGCCCATTTTGTATGTGTGCAACTGATTATGTCTTCTTAAGTGTAATACTTTGCATTTGTCCTCCCTAAATTTCATCCTATTTAATTCAGACCATTTATCCAGTTTGCAGCTTCATTTTGAATTTTAATCCTATCCTCCAAAGCACTTGCAACCCCTCCCAGCTTGATTTTATCTGCAAATGTTATAAGAGTGCTCTCTGTGCCATTATCCAGGTCATTGATGAAGATATGGAACAGAACTGGACCCAAGGCAGATCCCAGCAGGACGCTACTCAATACGCCCTTCCAATCTGATTGTGAACCATTGATGATTACTCTCTGAGTATGTTTTTTTAGCCAGTTGTGCACCTACCTTATCGAAGGTTCATCTAGGTCTAGACTATAGTTCCCTAGTTTGTTTATGAGAAGGTCATGTGAGACAATATCAAAAGCCTACTAAAGTCAAGCTATAGCGCATATTCTGCTTCCCCCCACCCACAAAGCTTGGTAGCCTGTCAAAGAAGGATATTAGGTTGATTTGACATGATTTGTCCATGTTGATTGTTACTTATTACCTTATTTTCTTCTAAGTGATGACAAATTGATTGTTTGATTTGCTCCATTATCTTTCTGGGCACCAAAGTTAAGACGACTGGTCTATAATTCCCTGGGTTGTCCTTAGACAGGTATTATATTTGCCCTTTTCCAGTCCTCTGGGATCTCTCCTGTCCTCCACGAGTTCTCAAAGATAATCCCTAATGGCTCATGGATCTGTTCGGCTGGTTCCTTAAATATTCTAGAAGGTATTTCATCAGGCCCTGATGATTTGTCTAAGTAATTCTTAACATGTTCTTTTCCTATTTTAGCTTCAAATCCTACCCCATTTACACTGATGTTCACTATCTTAGTCATCTGATCACTGCTAACCTTTCTGTGAAATTTGAAACAAATAAGGCATTTAATGCTTCAGCTATTGCTGCGTTTTCCTGCAAAACCTTATGCACATACTTACCTTTATGCACAGGGAACAGTCCTATTGATTTAATAGCACTGGACCACATTGTCACCCAGCTGGATTGCATCCAGTTCCTCTTGTGATTTCAAATAATTGTTAGCAACATCCAGAGTGTGAAATAGATACGTATTTCTTGTCTTTATACATCTAAATAAATAAATATCATTCTTTGGGTTCTTTTTTTCTTTTCCAGGTTAGGTGTGATGGCTGGATGTTCACTTATTTGCCCTGTTTTCCGCTAGGAATTAATTAGGAGATCTACTCAGGACTGCTGTGACAGCTGTCTTGTTACTGCACTTTCCAGCAGTTTGATTAATCTGTGACACTCCAGATGTAAAAGTCCTGTGTATCAACACATGGTTTGCTCTTAAAGTCCATTTAAATCATGACTGCTCTTCTGTTTTTAATCAAACGTCTTAAGAAAGAAATCTATTATCAGGAATTAGCAGGGATGTCTAGTGGGCATGCTGAATGTAAGGGGGAAAATAACTCGCTGATGCAGAATTAGGACTCCCACTAGATTTTTAGCAAGACCAATTTAATGTGTTTACAGCTAAGATTTAATATGAGACAGATGTGTTTCTGCATCATGGGAATAACTTTAAGTGGAACCCTCTGCAACGCTTGCAGAGTGGTGTTTGGAGTGAAGCCTTTTTGCCATGTATTTAAGTGTCACCCATGTTTCATTTTCTATAATAGCTGAAATTCAATTGCCCTCCCATTGTCTACAGTGGGAGCAGAGCTAGGCCAAGGCTGAGCACGTCTGAAAATTCCACACTTGCTCTTCTGTGTCTGCTTGTCTGTCCGTCCTCAAGCGCCAGTTGTCTGCTTTAAGGAACAAAGCTAGTAACAGTGGAACAGGCACTGGGCTGCAGTCAGGGAGGGAGTTTTGCTGTCATAAAAAGACTAGAGCTGAGCTTTCCCTGTTGCTATTTGGGGCTAGTTCACCGCGTAGTGCACAGCTCATCTCCGGTCAGTTACGAGCTGTGAGCTCCAACACTGAACACTACAGAAGCAGTAACAAGGTGGCCAAGAATTGCCGGCTTGGTAGGACATGACAAAGAATTTTATCATAGAACTAGAGGACACAGGATTGTTAACGGTCTCTTTGTGGCTACCAACCCCGCACATTTTACACACACTCACTCACGTGCACCCTTGCACACACACGGCTGTCCTATAACCTTTGACCTTAGCCCAGGCTGTGGCCTGTAGCTTCTGGTTAACTCACGGCAGTCGTATGCTGCTTCACCAGTGAAAGTTGCCCTGGGGATAGCTTAGTCCTTGCATAGGGAGTGTGGCTCGGGAACGGCAGCATGGCTGATCCCTGGCTCCTACCACAGCTCTTTGGAGCTGCTGACAGTGTCACACATTAGAGCAGCCAGAAGGCTGCTCTAACTTAGAGTCAACGAATCCTAGAAATGTAGGGCTGGAAGGGACTATGTGAGGCATCTAGTCCATCCCTCAGCACTGGGGCAGGGCTGAGTGTACCTGAACCATCCCTGACAGGTTTGTCAGATACTTGTACTGGATGGTGTGGGTGGAAACCAGATTTGTTTCCAAATAGTCCTGGATTCACTTAAAATCCCCTTGGCATGGCCATCCCCAGCTGTCCTTAGCACTGGTTGGCTGGCCCTACGACACTAGCATTTATTAACACAGCAGCGCCGTACTTTTGAACATAAACATTAGCAATAAGTTCTTTGATGGGCTGCTACTTAGTTGCAGTATTTTATTATTACACCTCTACCCCGATATAACACAACCTGATACAACACGAATTCAGATATAACGCGGTAAAGCAGCGCTCTGGGGGGTGACGGGGCTGCGCACTCCGGCAGATCAAAGCAAGTTCGAAATAACACGGTTTCACCTATAACGTGGTAAGATTTTTTGGCTCCTGAGGACAGCGTTATAGCGAGGTAGAGGTGTATTATTATTATTTTTCAGTTCTGGACCCCCCACCCCAAGTATATTTGCAGTGGAGAGAAATCGTGATGATAAAACCCCAAGAACAATGGCTTCAGGACAATAAGTAAATATCCTCCTCTCCCTTACTCTAGACGCTTCCTCTGCTGACGGGGCTCACCCACCGCCGCTGCTCAGCTGGGCGCCTTGCAGGCTGTGTTAGAACGGTCCAGAGATCCGGGGAGATGGTGGCCAGATGCATGGATGGCAAATTCCCCCCACCTGTGCATCTCAAGGACATGCGCAGTATAGAATTCTTGCCTCTGGAATTCCCTCCTCCTGCCCCTTGTTTGACAGCGTTTGGATACACTGGCTTTCGGGGCATGGCTCGGCTGTTATCCCTGGAGTTAGTGGAGGCTGGGCTGAAGTCAGAGGTGGGTGTGAGCAGGTTGGCAATGGAAGAATTTCCTCTTCCCTCCCACTGGTGTTAGTGAGCTGGGGATGGTGTGTGCTACAAGAGTCCAGGAGGGATTGTATTGTGTGTGCGTCACTGTTTCAATAAAATTGCTTGGGCCCGGGCCCCGAGTGTGGGCTAGGCCATCACGCATCAGAAATAAACCAACTAGAATGGAACAGTCAATAAATACAATAAACAAAGAGCATTGATAGGAGAGTGAAGAAATGCTTCAGCGAGGGACAATGAAACCTTAGTAGCAGTAGGACCTAAAAGTCCCATCCAAGATCTGAGTCCATGGCGCTCGATGCTGCATGTGCACATAGCAAGAGACAGTCCCTGCCCCAAAGATCTTACATGCTAAACAGACAGAGGGTGGGAGAAAAGGAACCTTCTTATCATCCCTCTTTTACAGATGGGGAAACTGAGGCATAGAGCAGCAAAGTGATTTGCCCAAGGTCACACCGCAAGTCAGTGGCAGAGCTGGGACAAGAACAAGGTAACCTGAGCAGCCAGCATCTCAAAGCTTTGCAGTGTGTGCTGGGCCCAGAGTTCTCGATGGCTCGCTAGTCTGCAGCGTTGGCTCCCCTCGACTCACTTCACTTAACTTTGATGGCTCTTAAATTATGGACTTTTTGGTAAGGCAGAGATCCCCGTGGGGCCCAGCTCCTTCTCCCGGGGCGCTGGTCCAGATCCCCCATGGAGAACGTAGGAAGCTCTGTGTTTCCCACTCACCGAGGAGTTTCAGGAGAGGACTCGAAGGCGATGGCAGCTGATTTCAGAATGGGGCTGAAATGCGGGTGCCCTAAAGATCCCAAAAGCACTGACGGTGAGGGGAGGGTGGGTCTCTTGCCAGGGGAGCTGAGATCCAGGAGCAGGGACATAGAATCATAGAATCATAGAATATCAGAGTTGGAAGGGACCTCAAGAGGTCATCTAGTCCAACCCCCTGCTCAAAGCAGGACCAATTCCCAGCTAAATCATCCCAGCCAGGGCTTTGTCAAGCCGGGCCTTAAAAACCTCCAAGGAAGGAGAGGGAGGGAGACATAGACAGCATCGTGTCCTCAGGGAAGCAGAATTACAGGTCAGCGATGATCCCCTCTCCTATTACACTTTTTTCTGCAGTAAGGATCATTATCTGAGTTCAGCAAGATGCTCTAGGGTTCAGATCATGGTCTGGGGGTGATAGGCCATGGCCACTCGTGATAGTCAGCCGTCCATCACCTGGTACCTATCAACCACCAAGGCATGGCTTTGTTAGACCATAATGCATATCCTTTCCTGTCTCTGGCTTAATCTCAAACTTCTCCATGGCAGTCCTGTCTGCAGCAATGGTGCAGAAAAGATTCACAGCTCATGCCTGGAGGGAGCGGGGGGACTCCTGTGGATCCAGGCTTTGCCTTCTCTGCTGAGAAGGGTGGCTATTTACGTGACTGTCTCTTCACCAGGACTTTAGCTAGTCCCACCAGCTCATTTCACACCGGCCAACAAGGAGCTATCCGTGGGTGCTGACCTGGTTCAGATCTAAACCACTGTCTTGGAGGTGAAAGCTTCCTTATCCTATTACTAATCCCCTAAACCACCCTGCCCAATATCGCTCTCTTCTCTTATCCAGCCTCCCTGATTCACGCATAAGGTAATTTCCAGGCAAGTGAAGATATTTCCAAGGTTATAAATATATTTTTATATTTGTGGGAAGGCAAGTGGTATTTAACTGAGACTGGAAACAATAGATTTAAAAATAAGAGAAGCTGGAAGTCAGTGCTTGATATTACCAAGATGTTTGCAAGCCAAAGAAAATAGGAAATAGAATCATATGTGCGGATTTAAATGTCCATTGAAAGTCAGTCGGCCATTTTATGGCGAACAGGTGAGCTAGGAGCATAGTCAGACTGTCAGCCTGACCTCAAGGGCTAGTCCCCAAATTATGTGTGTGCGGGGGTGGGGGTGGGGGAGGGAATTTTGCAAAATAAAATAAAATGAAAACTCATAAAACTTGCCCCGCTCTTGCTGAAATCCCTCCTCCCCCTCGAAAGAGAAATATTCAACCTGCGCTGCTGGCCTCTCTCCAGCCAGTCAGCCAGTTACCTGCGCTGTTCTGCACCTTTAGTAAGAGAGGCCTGTCCCGTGTCCCCACGTGCCTCTCCCAAATGGAGCCAAGTGTCGGACTGGCCCTGGCGGTGGTGACGGTGCAACCCCAGCAATTCTTCTCCCGACGCTTTTTCGAACTCCGTGGAACTGGACTCTGGAACTCACTGCCACAAGACGTCAGCCCGCCTAAGTGTTCAGCCAGATCCAAGGGGGATTGGCCGGCGTGTATATGGATAACGAAGAGCATGGTCAGGGCGCCCAGGAGAGGCTCCGAGAGGCACCTCCCGCTGGCCCCAGGCGGCGATGGAGAGTCACACCAGCCGCGTCTCCTCCAAAGGGCAGCGAGGGACCCCCCTGCCTGAGCCTGGGGGGCAGGGCAGAGACGGGCGAGGGGATGTTGGCTTAGCCGCGCTGCGGTCCCGGGGTCCCAGCCAAGGCAGGTCCCTCCCTCCGGCGGGGATCCAAGGCTCTGTCCCCCAGGTCGGGGGTAAGCCGATGCCAGGGACCGTGTCCCGGGGCGGAGCGGCGCTGGGGGTCGCTGGCTGGGGGCTGCTAGGCAGGGGTGAGCGGGCCAGGGCCGGGGGGCAGGGCACTGGTGGGAGGAGGGTGGCCAGAGCGCTCTGGATTCTGGCGCCCAATGACACCTGGGGCTGCCCCCGGGGCCTGGGCCCGGCAGACACGCGAACTGCCCGGGGGCTCTGCCTTTGCACCGGAGGCCAGGAGCGATGTTTGATGTTCTGCTCTTTACGAGATTAATAATCTTTTGGCGTCGGAGAATCGCCTGGAAATCTTCCCTGGACAATAATGAGCAGAGAAACATTTACTGATTAGTTTAATCCCGGATCATCCTCTCTGATGAGCATATATCGAGATATCCTTTAACTGATTTATTGTCAAAAGGCTCAGTCGGGAACCCTAGATTTCTGCTCTGCATAGAGGGCGTGGGTGCGCATAATGCATGTGGGTGTGCAAAGCGCGCAGTGCTAGGTGTGCAAAGAGCACGGGTGTTAGGTGTGAACAACGCGCTGGCGTTAGGTGTGTAAATCGCGTGGATGTTAGGTGTGCACAGTGCATGGGTGTTAGCTGTGCAAGGTGCGCGTGTGTTAGGTGTGCACAGCGCGTGGGTGTTAGGTGTGCACCGCGCACGGGCGTTAGGTGTGCAAGGTGCACAGATATTAGGTGTGCAAGGAGCGCGGATATTAGGAGTGCACAGCATGCGGGTGTTAGGTGTGCAAGGAGCGCGGATATTAGGAGTGCACAGCACGCAGGTGTTAGGTGTGCAAGGAGCGCGGATATTAGGAGTGCACAGCACGCGGATATTAGGAGTGCACAGCACGCGGGTGTTAGGTGTGCAAGGAGCGCGGATATTAGGAGTGCACAGCATGCGGGTGTTAGGTGTGCAAGGAGCGCGGATATTAGGAGTGCACCGCAGGCGGATGTTAGGTGTGCACAGCATGCAGGTGTTAGGTGTGCAAGGAGCGCGGATATTAGGAGTGCAGAGCACGCGGATGTTAGGTGTGCACAGCACGCAGGTGTTAGGCGCGCATAGCGCGGCAGAGCTGTAGACGCCCAGTGCCAGTGACTGCCTGCGCCATTGCTGTTTCTCGCCCCCAGTGCCGCGTGGCCAGTGGGCAGGACCCCCCCGTGGAGGGCGGGAGGTAATCGCCGCTCTCCTGAGAGCCGGAGATTTAAACTCTATTTCTATTCCTCCATCTAGCGGCTTTCTCTCGGGCTGGAGCTTTTATGGTTCATAAACTGATTAGGAGCAATTATCTCCGCGTTATCCCCCAACTTTCCAAATGACTTGGCCATATGCATATTTAAGGCTTCATCATCCCCAGCAGCCGCTCAGCCTCCCCTAAACTGCTGAAATTAAACTGATTCGGGGGCGACGTCAAAAATTAGGGTTTTATCCACTAATATCTGGTGGGACAGGAAATTTGCTGTGGGCGGAGGCCGGATTACCGCGTCTAATTACTCCGGCAGATCTGCTCCCTCGCAGTGAAAGTCTCTTCGTTCAGCAAAACTGCAGCAAACCTGGGAAAGTGAAGGCGAGGAGTGTAAGTCCCCTGGGTTCTGACCTAGCTGTGATCTAGAGGTGCGGCTGTGGGACTGGAGCAGCGATCGATTCGAATTGAAGAGTGACAGCGCTGCCGTACTCCGGTGGGCGCGCACCGGACTGGGACCCGGGTTAGAAATGCCCCAGCGCACGGAGCTGACTCAGGTGCGAAACGCAGCTCAAAACAAACAAGTCTGGGGCAAATTCTGTGTTCTCGGAAGCCAGGTCACTGAGATTTCGTTTAATGGCAATAATGGTGTATGGGATCTCCGACCCACCGGGCCTCAGCCTCTACCAACCCACCTCCCTGCCTTGTCTGGCCAGGGTTTATAAAGTCGCCCATTACCATGGTACCCGACTGTTTAAACACAAGACACAATTGTACTGCATTTAATTTCTGCCTGATTGGGGTGGGGACGGGGGTGTATGTGTGGACAAGCTGTCAATAAAACGATAGACGGCTCTACTTGTTGGTCAGAAGTCCGCGTGAGGGAAACACTTCCTGTCCTCTCTTCACACCTGACTCACCCGGTTTCTAAGAAATGTCGGGATTCCTTTCGGTCCCAGGGGAAAACCTCCTAATCGCCCAAAGCAAAACCAGAAAGCCCCAGCAATTCAAACTACAATTATCCTAAATGAAAGTTATTGTTTTGCTAATCCCAGGAACAGCTTGCAAAGGGAGATTTGGGTCTTTCTTTAATAATGTAAAGTTAATACGTAGTCCCCTTGTAATTATCTTTATCAGAAGACCCTTGTTTAATCTGCATGTTTAGCAGAAAAGGACCAAATCAAAAAGAGATCTGCTTTAAAGCACTTGCTGTAAGCTGTTTGTAAATCGTTTGCATAAACAGCTGAAGCAAGGAATTGCAATCCAGGTGCAAGATCTGGACTCAGACGAACAAATGACTGAATCCCCCGTTCAGAGCGTGGCTCCGGGGAGACACGGGGATTCCCCCAGTTCTTTTAGGGCGAGGAACAGCCCCACACGAGTTTAGCAGGGCCAGGTTCCATGTCCTGGGGTCGGGGGGTGAACTGGGCGCAGTGTCTGGCCTTTACAAGCCAAGGAAAGAGCTGTCTGGCTTGTACCCGGCCGCGAAGCTGCAGGAGGAGCCGCCTTTTCTCCTGTAACGCCCCAGAGCCCCTGCCAGCGCCAAGGGCAGGACGCGAGTCGATCCCCGCCTCACCGAGCTGCACCTTGCTCCTTGGAAGAGCCCGCGTGCCCGAGCTCAGTTCTCCACGGGAAAGGACGGAACAAAACTTCCCTTGCTAACCCGATTCCTCCCTCCCCGGCCTCCCAGAACCCCCCAGGCTGGGGCGCTTCCGCAGGGGGTGAGAAGCGCCCTGGCTCTGGATTCCCCTTGTCCGACGGGGCGCGGAAAGCAGTGGCGGGCCGGAGCGAGCTTTGCAGATCCAGTCGCTCGCCAGGTAGCTTGTGACGGCACCTGGCGGGGCGAGGCGCTAGGGCGCAGCCTGGGCAGCCCCCGGGGGCACAAGCTCCCGGGCCGGGGCGGGGCGCTCCGCTAGCGGAGCCTGGCCAGTGGCCTGCGCGCCTGGGGCGCACGGGCCAGGCTGTGCTGCGCGCTGCGCGGGGCGCACGGGTCAGGCTGCGCTGCGCGGGGCGAGCCCCCGGGGCAGCGGCTGGGCGCAGTGAAACGTGTCCGCAGGGGTGTGTGTGTGTGTGGGGGGGCTCGGTGGCAATTAATCCCCTGGGATTGGGAGCCAGACCCGCCCCCTCCCCGGCCCCCCTGCGGCGGCAGGGCCCTGCCCGGAGCTGATTGGAGCCGGGCAGAGGGATAAAAGGCTCCGGGGCGGCTCTGCCCCCGTCCATCCCGGGGAGGCAGCGGCCAGCATGACGGGCCGGGAGGAGCCCGCCGAGGGCAGAGCCAAGGGGAAGGCGCTGGTGCCCAGCGCGGCCAGCGAGAAGGCGGCCCGGCTGGGCGCCCCGGCGCTGCGCTCCAAGGGCTTCGCCATCACTGACCTGCTGGGGCTGGAGGCCGAGCTGCAGCCGCCGGCCGCCCCCGTGGCCGGCGCGGGATGCGAGGGCGCCGGGGCCGGACTTGGGGGGGTGTCTCTGAGCGGTGGCTCCTTGCCCCTGGGCTTGGGCTTCCTCTGCGGCTTCGCGGCGCCGTCCCCGGCCGGAGCCCCCTGCCTGCTGCCGGCGCACGTCCCGTTCCTGCAGCCCCGGCCTGAGCTGCACCGTCCCCCCGGTCCTCCCGCCGGCGGGCGCCAGGACAACGTCTCCGGTAAGGGCCCTGCCCTGCCCCGCAGCCCCCGGGGCGCGCCCTGCCCCGGGCTCCCCCTCCAGCCGGGCCCGGCCCTGCCCCGGGCTCCCCCCAGCCAGCCCCAGCGCCGGACCCCGGAGCGGCCGCGACGCACCCGATGTAACCCCGGCCCCGCGCAGTCTCTCGGCTCTGTCCGCCCGCGTGGTGCTGAACCGCCCGGCCCGGGCCGCCGCCCGCGGGGGGAGACGCGCCCCTGTCCCCGGGGCTGCGCTCAGCCTGGCCCTGGCTCCCGGGGGAAGGTCCCTCGGTCCCAGCCAGCTTCGTAGCCCGAGTCACCCCGGCTGCTTCCCTCCGAGCCTCGGGGCGCGGAGCCAGCCTCCCCCCGCGCTCGCTGAACGTCCTTTCCCTCCCCCTGCGCACAGACGAGGACAGCCTGTCCGGGGACAGGGGCGAGCTGAAGACCTCGACTGCCCAGATCAAGAGGAAGAAGCGCCGGCACAGGTACCAGCACAGATAGGGCCTTGGGGGGAGCCCTGGCCCTGCTCTTCCCAGCAGGGATCCCCGGGACCATGGCATGGCCTGGGCTTGCCTGTCCTCCCGCGCTGCAGCCTGGGGCTGGCTCAGGGCTAGACCATGTCTACACCACAGTGACTGATGTGGCTGCAGGGGTGGGAATGAAGCCGTGTTAGTCATGGGCAGGGGCAGCCAAAGGGCTTTTAACAAGAATGAGCAGGATTGAGAGACAGGAGCAAAGCTGCCCTGACCAGGACTAAAACTCTAGTGCGGCTCAGAGGCAAATCCTGTGTAAACAGGAACAGACTCAGACCTGATTGCAGGCCAGAGTCATTGTAGACCCCGGCCTGGGCGAGTGCTTGGGGGCCCCTGCAGGCCTAGTGGGGCTCCCCAGGTGGCCAGTAACTGTTTGTTCCTTCCCCAGGACGGTGTTTACTGCTCACCAGCTCGAGGAGTTAGAAAAGGCTTTCAATGAAGCTCATTACCCAGACGTGTACGCCCGGGAAATGCTAGCTATGAAAACAGAGCTGCCCGAGGACAGGATCCAGGTAGGTTGTCATGCCCAGAGCCAGGCTGTATTGGCTGTCTCCGCTGTCCCCTACACACCCCAAGAGCGAACGTGCACAATGCTAATACACGCCTGGCCGCAGGCACACCACAGCACGTCAGGAAGGTGCCTGCTGCCCGCGGAGATGCACAATGGCACCGCCTGGGGCTCTGGGGCTGCTCCGGTCTCCCTCCCCTAGACACCAGTCTAGACTCTGTGCAGGAGTCCACTGTGTGGGACCCTAATTCAATAGCGATTGGGCCAAATCTTCCTGCTTATCCTCAAGTGGCCCAGTTACTTCGGCAACCAAAATGGCTAGAGTGAGGCCCTGAGATTTGCTACTGACTTCCTTAAGAGCAGGACAGACGGACAGGAGCCAGGACTAGTTATAACAAGCCCTTTTAGATGACCACCCTTTGGGGCGGCAAACACAAGGTTATGGGGGAACAGGTGCTCACTGCCCAAGAGCCCTTGCTTGTGCACAATGACTGGAGGGAGGGGGGAATGTAAAAGGTTTCCAGTGCGCCCAGCACAGAGGAGATGGCCATGAAGACAGCTGTTCCTAGGGGGTTCGTGTTCACTGAGTCCCTCTGGACATCCAGTGGGGAAACATCTGACTAGGGATCCCCAGCACAGGCCTAGAACTAAAGATCCCATCCAGTCATGATAAACCTCATGTAATGCTCTCTCTCTCTCTCTCTCTCTCTCTCTCTCTCTCTCTCTCTCTCTCTCCACCCCCCACCCCACAACACCCCCTCCAACACACACATACGCGCACCTGGGGACACCCCCCCTGAACACCTTCTGGACATAATCACACATGAACACATATAAACCCCAACCCACACACCCCTGACACATGCACTCACCCCTGCCTCTGGATCTCCCCCCCCATCCCCCCAAAGGTCTGGTTTCAGAACCGAAGAGCCAAGTGGAGGAAGCGTGAGAAGTGCTGGGGCAGGAGCAGTGTCATGGCCGAGTACGGTCTCTATGGGGCCATGGTGAGGCACTCCATCCCTCTACCTGAGTCAATCATCAACTCAGCCAAAAGTGGGCTGGTGGGCTCCTGTGCTCCTTGGCTGCTTGGTAAGACAGCACATGGTCCAGGATGGGGTACGTCCTGCTAAGCAATGCTGAGGGAACAGCCAGGTAGCTAGGGAGAGCCTGGCTTGCTTTATATTTAAATCTGTTACAAATCTCAGCCTTACCCTTCCTTACAAACATGCCAGTCTTTTGGGGGGAGCGGGGGGATTTAAAGTAAACAACAAATCCTTAGGCGGTAATTTTCAGAGTCTGTGTTAAAGTGTTTTGAAAAGGGTGTGTTAAAGAACGGATTAGGGTGGGCGACCCTTTTATTGCTATACAGTAATAATATACTGTGTTATTATTATTTGTTATGATTTTAGCCCCCAGTCAGGGAAATACTTATGCACATATTTAATTTAAAGTTAACTTAAGTGTAACTTAAAGTTAAGCACATGCTTAAGTGCATGTTTGAATAGGTGCTTAATTTATTATAGTGTTGTAGAGCCACAGGTAGGGAATAGAGTTCTATCTTACTACATACGTACTTGCAAATAATATAGATTCTAGACCCCAGAGAACTCACAATCTAGGATTTAGACAATAGGCGACTGAGGTATCCAAACTCTTTGCGGTCAGATGGAATCTTTCTGCTGACTTCACTGGGCTTTGGATCTGTCCCTAAGGGAAGACATGGACAAATGAGGGGAGAAGAGGACAAGGTAACATCTGAGCTGGGTGTGTTTGAATTAATTAGTAGGCACAATGCTCTCAGTTGTCCCAGGTGGATTTAAGCAATGCATTATATTTACTTACTCTTCTTCATTCTTGAAGGGATGCATAAAAAATCCATGGATGTTACAAGAAAGCCAGAGAGCGAGGAGAAGATGACAGGCAGCTGGAGATTGGAAGGTCCTGAGGAGGAATTAAAAATGAAGCCATCAGAACACCAGAGAAGCTCTGGTGACAAACTCAGCTCTATGGACAATTCAGAAGATACAGCGATTGACCTCTCTAGCACAGCAAAGCAAGAGAACAGGAGTGCTTTGAGGCAATGTCTCAAAGGAGACCTCCAGACAGATGGGAAGGACAATGGCCACTAAACTCAGGGAGCAGGGGAGGGTGGGATGTTAGGAAAATGAGCCCTCTTAACACTTTGGAAAGATATGACTATTTATTAATTATTTTTTCAAACAATTAATATACAATTTTACATGAATTTGAGACATTTTAAAACTGGATCCAGCCAAGATTCCCTCCCCCTCCCCAACTTTAAAGCTGTTTGTTTGTAATAAACAGGGCTGAGGGGAAGGTTTTAAAATGTCGGTGTGAAAATGTCCCTGGTTTTGGGGCAGCTCTAGTGATAAATCAGGAAAACCTCCCTTTCATTCTGTCACACAAGCAACGGAAAGACACTTCTGCCAGCTAAACAGGAGTGGAGTTATTCCTTCTGGAACCTGTTGGGTGCAAAGATGGTGCCGGACTTAACAGAAACCTTATTTCCAAAGTTACATTCCAACGTTTACTGTGATGTACTGGGTAAGCACCAACGTGGCAATTCTCAGTGTTCAAAATATGCAACTGTTTGGCCTCAAGAAGAAGCAGAAGGTCTTAAACTGTGGACGGGTTATTCAGCTCTTGTAAGTTGACATCGTGCCATTGACTTCAAGAGAGCCAGGCCAGTTTACACCAGCTGAGGAGCTGTGTATAAGTCAATACAGCCTTATAAATGAATTACACTGTGTATCTTACTTAGAACTTGTATCTGTGCGAAGGGGTGGGGGTGGGGGGATATTTTATGCAATAATTTTGTACGCTTTTGAATGTTATTTGATATACTATGCATAAAAGAACTCACTCCTTTATGAAAATCAAGCCATAGCTCCCCTAAGAAATTTTATGCTATTTTGTGAATTGACATAGGAGACTATTTTGTAATTCTTAAATGTCCGTAAAACAGTGTTAATGTCAGATCTGTTTCTTGGTCTTTTTATATTTTTGTCTAAAAGCACTTTAGTTATCTGAATTTTCTGAATGTTGCTCTTCCTGTTTTGTCATTTATTTATTATGCATTATTAAATAAAAGTTTTGGGTATCTTTGCTTTTCCATCTGTATTTTTCATAGTAGCTCTGCTTGGATATGTCTTCAGAAAGTATTATGGCTCTGATCCTGCCTAGAATAGTGGTTTGTGAGCAGTTTTTCTGAAATCCATGGGACTACTCTAGGGCATAAAGTTAAACACATGCAAAGGTCTTTGAGAGGTTGGGGCCTAAACAGACTCGGCAGGGGGCATCCTGGGTAATTAATGTTGTAAGTCGTTTTGAAGACGGGCTTTCAGAAGTGCCTTAAGGAGAAAGGCACCCAACTCCCACTGAAAGTCACAGGGAGATAAGGGCCCACTTTATAAGGGATAGGTATTGATTAAGTTACCCTGCTATTAATTATTTTGTACAGGAAACTCCACTGAACTTGCAGGGGATTTTGTGAGCAGATCAATGGCAGGTAGAAGGCCAATAACTTGCTGTGGTATTGATGTAATGGCCTCATTTAGGCCTGCGCCCATTCCTGGTGTTTTCAGTGGGGCAGTTTTGGGCCCTTTGTCTGAGTGCCTCTGTAGATAGAACATGAGAAACAAATGGTAACGTACAAAGCCAGTTGTATTTCAAATTCTCCCCTCCCCCCCAAATAATAGTGCGATAGCAATGGATGCACTGCCCTGTCTCCTTGGCACATGAATGCCATCATCTCATACTTCTTTAGGGTGAAAGAACAGACCCAAACCCGCTTCATAGTTCTAACCATCAGAGTATCCAGGATGGCAGTCATAAAGTACTAAGGGGTCAGAATGGCGTCATTACTCAAAACTCCCCTTTAATTACAGGGCCAAAGACCCTAAACTGATTGTGAAATGTGTTCTTCTGAAATATGGGAGGAAGCCAGATATTAAAACCATGTCACCAAAATTGACTTTTGTCTGTAATTTATACCCTTTGTACATACGCCACCTAGCACGCTCCTGCTTGTGCATAAGGCAGAATTGGCCCACATGTATGTTGTAACAGCAGTATTGAAACATTTCCAGTTTTATCTGCTGGCCAAAATGTAACAGAAAATGATCAAAAGGCTTTATTAAAATCTGGGTAATTCCAGTCTGGAAACATTCCTAATACAGATCAGCAGATAAATGGCCCTGTAATTATGGTTTACCTGTCCCTCGCCATAGGAGCGATAGGAAACTGGCAGCAACAGCTCTCCAGGGTTTCTAGGCGAATATGTTTTTGAGCACTGTCAGGATAGCCATGCCTACCTGGGAGGAGGGAGAAGAGGCGATAGGGTCAGGGGAGTAGTGGCACTGAGGGTAAGTGTCTCAGATACGGAGTTTGTACAAGAAAACTGTACAGCTGAAAAAGTGCCCCGCAATGATGGGGGAGGGGTCATTCCATCCACGATTAGGAACTATGATAGCTGAGACTTGGCACATTCGGTGCCTAATCCTGATTCGGCAGCTTTTGCAAACGGTTGAGCTGGGCTGTGGAGTGCTGGCACTGGGATTTTCCTGTATTTATGGCCCCGCGTTTGGAACGGATGCAGATGGTGGATCTTGGTTACTGACACATATGGCAACAGTGGGGCTATTACTGATGGCATGGGGGCAAGAGTGTCTTCGCTGCGCATGCTCAGAGATTGTCCTCGATGACTTGAAATGGACGGCAGGTGCCATGCGGGCTGTATCTGGCTCACTGACAATCCTGTAGGATAACAGCCTGTCTGCGCCTGGGCCGTACACCCGCTGAGAAACTGCCCTTGTGGGGGGCGTCTGGTAATAGAGGGGCTCTCTTCCTATTGACCTCAGGTATTTCGTACTGTGAGGCAGTGAGGTGCTGCCAATACACCACCAAGGAGCTTCTGTCTTAGCCAGCAGTACAAAGCGTGTCTCAGGGATGTGGTCTCTCAGGGTACGCTTCCCTTTGGAGTGGGGACCAAGCAGAAAGGCCTCCATATGCCTCTTAAGGCTCACATTGGGGTGAGTCGGTACACCAGCAGGAAGAGTTCCCTGTACACTGCCTCCATGCCACAGAGAGGGTCCCTGGCTGGCCCCTGGTAGACAGAAAGCAGTGATGGAGGCAGGGCAGTGGGGCCGTGGGATCCACATCCCTGTGGCTCTAACGTCTCCCAACACACTGTGCAAGTGGCCTGGGGAAGCAGTGGTTTCTGCTGGAGTACGGCTGCGGGGGCTGGGTGACAGCCCCACACAATGACCCTGGTTTGGGAGGAGGGTAGATTTCACCCTCCCAACCCCCACACTTCCCTGCCATAAAGGCTGATTGCTTGTGCTTCTGACTTTATTATATTGTTATGGCAGCACTTGGAGGCCTCACCCAGGCTGGCGTCTCCTTGTGCGAGGCACGGCACCCACACGTAGCAAATAGCAGTTCCTGCACCAAGGAGCATTCAGGTTAAGGCCCCAAGCTTGGAGACACTTAGGCATGTGAGTATCCCACTGAAGTCAAGGGGTTAAATTAAACACGTGTGCGTTCGCACTGCAGGATCGGGACTACAAGACAAGGCACAATGGGTGGATAAAAAACACACAAGCCGGTGGAGGAGGAGGGTGATAAAAATATAACAGGATGTTTTAGCAGACTAGATGTGACCTGATACCAAGTGTGAAAAATCGGGACACATTTTTTCCCAGGAGGGCCGGTATAGTTGCTTAAATAAGACAAAGCCCCTAATATCGGGACATCTGGCCACCTGACTGTGAACACAATTCATAACCATCCTGTCACAGCAACCAGGCGTACTTCTCTGACTCTTAGGAACAAGGGCCTGATCCAGATCCTAGATAAGTGACTTCAGGGGGTAGGATCAGGTCCTAACTCATTGATGACAGGGAGGAACCAGCAAAGGGCTAGAGAGTCTATTTAGATTATAAACTCTGAGGGCCAGGAACTGTCTCTTACTGAATATCTTTGTACAGCACTTAGCCCAGTAAAGCCCCCAAATGAGCCAGGACTTCTAGATGCTACTGTAACCAATGATGCTGATGTTATAACGATAAGACTAACCTCTTTGGGGCAGGGATAGTGTTTGTACAGTACTGAATACAATAGGGCCTAGAGGTGCTACTCTCCCATAATAATTTGATTTTTCACCCCTGATTTAAGTGAATGGCATATTCTTGGTACATCAAGAGTATATGCTTCCACCACTATTCCAGAGACAGCCACCTCCACACTGGGATGTCCAGAATGGAAACGTAAAATGTGGTAAATAATTCTGTGACAGGATCCCCGGGGTGCAGCCTGGGACTGTGGGACCGCTGTGCCCCCTTAACTCTCCAGCCTGGGCTGTCTCTCCCAATGTTTTGCTAGTGACAAGCAGCAAACCCCTCCAGGCGCTGTTATCATTCAATACAACAGCATGTGGAGCCCCACGCCCAGCTAGATTACATGAATGCTCCCAGAGCCACTCATGAATCACACAGAGAAAGGCACCAGCCAAATCCCCCCAGCTCCCAGCGCTGTACCTCAGGAATATACTGTCTTGCACTGCTCAAGACAAGCAATGCACGTTTATTAACAGATTCACCACTTCATCAATGGAAAGTGGATATACACCAGCCTTTCTAAACCTGGGCAGATTTACCAAACGCTTCAGGCAAACTCACTGGTAAAGATAAACAGTTAAACAAATTTATTGACTACAAAAGGTAGATTTCAAGTGATTATAAGTGCTAGGCAAAAAGTCAGAGTGGTTTCCAAAAGAAAAGAAAATATAAGCACGCAGTCTAAACTCTCAATCCTATTAGACTGGGCAACATCTAGATCATAGAATTATAGAATTGTAGGACTGGAAGGGATCTCAAGAGGTCATCAGGTCCAGTCCCCTGCACTCATGGCAGGACTAAATATTGTCTAGACCATCCCTGACAGGTATTTGTCCAATCTGCTCTTAAAAATCTCCAATGATGTAGATTCCACAACCTCCCTGGGCAATTTATTCCAGTGCTTAACCACCCTGACAGTTAGGAAGTTTTTCCTAATGTCCAACCTAAACCTCCCTTGCTGCAATTTAAGCCCATTGCTTCTTGTCCTATCCTCTGTGGTGAAGAATAATTTTTCTCCCTCCTCCTTGTAACAACCTTTTATGTACTTGAAAACTGTTATGTCCCCTCTCAGTCTTCTCTTTTCCAGACAAAACCAAACCAATTTTTTCAATATTTCCTCATAGACCATGATTTCTAGATCTTTAATCATTTTTGTTGCTCTTCTCTGGACTTTCTCCAATTTCTCCACAGCTTTCCTGAAATGTAGCACCCAGAACTGGACACAATACTCCAGTTGAGGCCTAATCAGCGCGGAGTAGAGCAGAAGAATTACTTCTCCTGTCTTGCTTACAATACTCCTGCTAATACAGCCCAGAATGATGTTCGCTTTTTTTGCAACAGCGTTACAATGTTGACTCATATTTAGCTAGTGGTCCACTATGACCCCCAGATCCCTTTCACAGTACTCCTTCCTAGGCAGTCATTTCCCATTTTGTATGTAGATTAAGCAGTTTTTTCTCACCCCACTGGATATTGCAGTTCATAGTACACAGGTTTCACCCTTGAAACCTGGGCCAGTCTTCTCTGTTGGAGTCTTCAGTTTTCTGAGCATCCTTGTTGCTTGCAGCATATGTGGGGGAAGGAGAAAGGCCAGGCATGGGCCCCTGTGTTCTGTTTTATACCTTTAGTCCAGGTGCTTGGAGAACACAAGTCCAGGCATGTCTGGGGGGCATTGCTAAGTCCCCAGGCAAGGCTGAGCAATTCCCCTGGTGTGGCCTCATGCAGGTGAGTCATTGCATTGTAGCTTCTTTGCTGGACAATGGCTGTTGATGGTTGTTTGACACCTGCCCGGGCCTTGGTTACTTTCCTTGGCATTGTCTCTGGAGAGCTAGTATCTGGGCGCTTCCCAAACCCAAAACATATTTTAGTGACAACCACACAACACAGTTCTCATAACTTCATATGCATTAATGATATACATATTTAGATAGAACAGTGACTTTCAGCAGATCATAACCTTTCCCCTGATACCTCACACGGCCTGCTTTATCGGCAATATCACAATGATATATAAATGAGGAATATGGGGGTGACAGGGCGCTCCCCCAAGGTATAGAATGACACAAATTCCACAACATCTCTTTCATAGATCTAGGTTGCAACATTTCCTGCCACATTTACATCTTTTCTCTGTGCCAGATGTACAGCTCTATCCTGGGATTTAAAACAATCTGCTGAACTAATCATCAAAGAGGGGGATGCGCAAAAAAGAAAAAACAAGAAAAGTGAACAAAACGAGCTTATTTCAGGTTAGGTCCCGGAGACCGACGATGGAGAATGTTTTTTGAGTATTTATACAGAGACAGAGGGGTCTTCTCGGAATGGACCAAAACCAGACTTTGTAAAATGAAGGCGGTTGGGTTTTGTTTGTAGCAACATCTGCATTCTGCCATCACTGGATGGCTTAGTAATATTCATTTTTAACTGGCATTTTATCTAGGCTTATCCTGTCAAGCTGCTTGATGGACTTTTAGATTGGAAGATTAAGCAAATGTGAAGATTTTAACAGAGCGCCCCCCACTGTAAAACGGAGGTGACTGGACAGCGGAGAAAATGTGTCATTCGTACAGCAGCACCGGTCAGGAACAGATGCTGTTATTTTCTGTGAGGTTCCAGAAAGTGCTGATCTAGCCTGATCCAGAGTCCACAGAAGTCAGCGCGTCTTTCCATCACTTTCAATGGGCCCATGTTCCCGTCCTCCACTTAGTCCTACAATCCGTACATAGGTGCGGGAACTGGGGGCCGGGGGGCTACTGCACCCCCTGGCTTGAAGTGGTTTCCATCATGTCCAGGGTTTACAGTTTGGTCCAATGGCTCTCAGCGCCCCCACTGTACACACTGCTCCAGCCCCCTGACTCCATATAATCACATGGCTGTTGATAATTAGACAGCACAGACGATTACAATGTTTATTGATCAGCCCCAGGCCCTGGCTTTATGTGTGACACCAGGAATCATTGCACATGCAGAGCCTTCAAGTTTTCCTGCCACCGAAGGTCCCACAGAACAGCACATGCATGAATACGGAGAAAGCCAAACAACCAGGGCTAGCCTGGGTAAGCCCTGGGTGGTGCTGTCATCAGTATCCCAGACACACCTTGGAGGTACAGTCCCCCCCTCCCCGGATTTGCCCCTTGCTCGGGGTGAGGGGGCACTTGTAGTTTGCCACTGGTCATTACCAGCAGTATAGTACAACAACAGCCATGCCAGCTGAGTTGTACTGGGCTGTGCATTGGGGGTTGGGGCATGTCATAAATATAAAGGGAAGGGTTAAAACCTTTGTGTTTGCAGTAACATAAAATCCCTCCTGGCCAGAGGTACAGAATCACTTTACCTGTAAGGGGTTAAGAAGCTCAAATAACCTGGTTGGCACCTGACCAAAGGATCAATAAGGAAAGAAGATACTTTCAAATCGGGGGGCAGGGGGGAGAGAGAGGTTTTGTTTGTGCTCTTTGTGTTGTTCCCTCTCTGGACAGAGAGAGAGAGAGACCAAGCAGGTAACCCATCTCCTGAAAATATACCTGAAATGATACATCTAAAATTACAGAAATTGTAAGTAAAGGCAAGGAAATGCGTTAGCTTATCTTTTGTTTTAGCTTGTGAATTTTCCCTATGCTAAGAGGTAGTTTTATTCCTATTTTTTGTAACTTTGAAGCTGAGCCTAGAGGGGAATCCTCTGTGTTTTAAATCTTTTTATTCACCCTATAAAGTTACCTTCCATCCTGATTTTGCAGGTGTGATTCTTTAACTTTTTTTTTAATAACATTCTTCTTTTAAGAACCTGATTTTTTTCAGTGTCCTAAAAACCCAGGGGTTTGGTCTGTGCTCACTTTGTAACCAGTTGGTTAGGATATTATTCTCAAGCCTCCCCAGGAAAGGGGGTAAAGGGGCTTGGGGGAATATTTTGGGGAAACAGGGACTCCAAGTGGCCCTTTTCCCTGGATTTTTGTCTAAATCACTTGGTGGTGGCAGCAATACCATCCAAGCACAAGGAAAGAATTTGTGCCTTGGGGAAGTTTTAACCTAAGCTGGTAGAAATAAGCTTAGGGGGTCTTTCATGCGGGTCCTCACGTCTGTACCCCAGAGTTCAGAGTGGGGAGGGAACCCTGACAGGGCAGAACCAAGCCCCTGCCTGTTCCTCATCTCTCCCTGCCCACTCCCACCTGCTCCGGGGGCACACGGAGTGAGCAAGCTCCCAGCGCCCATTTACCAGGCTCTGTGTGCCTAGCACACGCAGGGATAAAGGGGGATTCATCATTCTATTAGTCTCCCACTTATCTTTGCTTCTTTTTGTCTCTTCCTTTGCTTGGTGGGTTGATCCTGCAGCCCTCACCCAACTCAATACACATTACTGGAGGGGCTCAGTGCACAGATGTTTCAGAACTGGGCTCTCTGGTCCAGATCCTCAAAGGTTTTTAGGCCCCTAATTCCGATTAAAATCAATGGGAGTTAGGCACCTAAATACCTTTGAGGATCTGGGCCCAAGTTCCCATTGCTTTATTCCAGCCCCTATCGCGGATGTACAGGGCTGCACACCGTCCTCAGCTGCACACACTGCTCCTCTTCCGTTCATTTCTCACCTCGGGGTACAGTCTGGATCATGGGCCGAGATTTTCAGATGTGACTACTGGTTGTGGGTGGTGCATTTGAGACACCTTAACGAGGTCTAATTTTCAGAGACTAACAAATTTATTAGAGCATAAGCTTTCGTGGACTACAGCCCACTTCTTCGGATGCATAAGTGGGCTGTAGTCCACGAAAGCTTATGCTCTAATAAATTTGTTAGTCTCTAAGGTGCCACAAGTACTCCTGTTCTTCTTTTTGCGGATACAGACTAACACGGCTGTTACTCTGAAAAATTTTCAGAGAGACGCTGCTCAGCCGTTTCTGAAAGTCCGGCCCCTCGAACACAATTCAAGTTGGGCATCTAAAAATCGAGGCCCCTGAAATCACTAGCCCTCCCTGAAAATCCTGGCCATGATCTCCCCATTTTCTCACCAAGGAGCAGGTGGGGCATGGACTGTGGTGAATACGGCAGCTCACAAGGACTGTTGCCTAAAAAGCAGTGCTAGGCACTACTACAGAACACAAGGTGGCAATGTTCCTTTCTTTTTATTACCACAGCCCCAGAACGGAAAGAGAGTTTGCTGAAGAAATGATGTCGAGTCCCCCATGCCCCCATGTGCACACACCTGAGTGTTGGGGTCGGTGTAGTTCAACACCTTTCAGCTTTGCTGTTAACCCTTGTCGGGGTTAGGGCTCTGGGGGCTGACGCACTGGAGCACAGACCTTGTGCAGAAAAATCAAAGAGCCTCTTTTTGGTTATCAAACTTTTTACGTTTGTAAAGTGTGAATGAATGGGCTGAGGACGAGCTTTTCATAGAAGTCGAAGGCTCAGATCAATGGGAGTTAAGTGTCTGAGTCTCTTTGTGAGTCTAGCCCATTGTGACTTAGGAGCACGCGCTCCCTGGACTTTAAGCAGGACTATATAATACTGTGTCCCATTGACATCCAATGGGACGTGTGCTCCTAAGTCACTTAGCTGCTTCTGAAAATCCCCCCTACCCCCGTTTATCCTCAGATGTGTGGGAGCTGGTCTTGGCTCCTGTGAGGAGCAGGAAGAGAAGAGGCAGGGAGCAGCCAGCCAACGAGAGACAGAAGCTGCCAGAGCAGCTGAAACTGGGACTATTGCACTGGAATAGGATGGGGTATAAGAACGTCCCAAAGGTCCGTCTAGCCCAGTATCCCGTCTGCTGACAGTGGCCAGTGCCAGATGCCCCAGAGGGAATGAACAGAACTGGTAATCACCAAGTGATCCACCCCCTGTCGCCCATGCCCAGCTTCTATCAAACAGAGGCTAGGGACACCATCCCTGCCCATCCTGGCTAATAGCCATTGATGGATCTATCCTCCATGAACTTATCTAGTTCTTTTTTGAATCCTTTTTCAGAGTAACAGCCGTATTAGTCTGTATCCGCAAAAAGAAGAACAGGAGTACTTGTGGCACCTTAGAGACTAACAAATTTATTAGAGCATAAGCTTTCGTGGACTACAGCCCACTTCCGAAGAAGTGGGCTGTAGTCCACGAAAGCTTATGCTCTAATAAATTTGTTAGTCTCTAAGGTGCCACAAGTACTCCTGTTCTTCTTTTTTGAATCCTGTTATAGTCTTGGCCTTCACAACATCCTCTGGCAGGGAGTTCCACAGGTTGACTCTGCATTGTGTGGAAAAAATACTTCTGGTTGGCCAGGAGGCTTTACCGTAACCCTGTGATTAATAATGCATGCCACCTTCCTGCTCACCCTATGCCTAGCTCTGACTCCAGATCTACCTAGCTCCTGGCGTCATTCAGAGCAGTCCAAAGGGGCCGCAACCCCACTCACGGATTGCCAGCTCACAGGGCAGGCTGGCCAGCCCCCCCCATCCTTGGCATCCCTCCCTCCGCGAGGGTGGGCTGAGAAGGAGGGTGTGCAAGGATGGGACCAGCACAAAGGGGATTTAACCAGGCGCAGAGTCTATGCTGCTGAGTTGGCTGGTGTCTATCCCCACTTCATCCCCCTTCTACCAAAACACAAAAGGCAGAACAGAATCCCCTCCCCTGATCCCAGGGGGGATCCTCCAGGTCACGGTTGAAGTGCCCCTTTTTCTCTTCTTTATCCCCCTAGCCTCAGGGATAACTTTGTGGCCACCATTGTTCTGTGCCTGGAAGATTGGAAAGGGCTCCTTTGGGAGCTGATCCACACCGCTTCGTTATGTTCACCACCAGATCCTCAGCCGTAAAGGGGTCAGAGATGGCGGAGGGAGCTCTTCCTGCTACAGACAGAAGAGACGTGCTAGAGCCAGGCTGCTAAAACTGCCGGCCTAGTAATCTACGAAGAGCCAAAGCCAGGCTAGGGAGCGAGGTGCCAATCTGAGCCTCAGAAGGTATGTCTGCACTGCGAGAAAAGACCTGCAGCACGGCCACAGATGGCTCGGGGCAGCTGACCCGGGCTTGCGGGGCTATAAAATTGCAGTGTAGAGATCCAGGCTCAGGCTGGAGCCTGGGCACTGAGACCCCACAAGGGGGAGGGTCCCTGAGTCTGGGATCCAGCCTGAGCCCAAACACCTACACTGCAATTCTACAGCCCTGCTCTCCAAGCCCCAGGAACCCCAGTCAGCTGACCCGAGGCTTCTGATCGCAGTGTAGACATGCCCAGAGAGCGAAGCAATGGAGCACAACAGCCCTTGGACAGTCAGGGTGAGCTAACTCTGCTCAAGGATAGTTTCTGGTGCCTCCTATGCATGCTGTAACTTCCTGTGTGAGAAGTGCTTTGGAGATGTAACCGTACCGCTCTAGAGAAGTGATGTTATCATTAAAGCTAATTTGCAGAAGGGGAGCACCACGTGCAGGAGAAAAAGAAACGAACACAAGGGAAGTTATATAAAACAGAACAGAGAATAAGATGAAGCAAAGAACTGGAGCCTCTAGAGTGGGAATATTTTCCTCACCGTAATACTTTGGAGCCATGTTGGACTCTAGAGGTAACTCCAGGGCAAGGTTTCCAGGAACCAAAGAGCGAATTCTCCTGGGCCAGGCAAAGTGATGTAGCTTTACTGGCTTCAACAGGGCTATGGTGATTTAGGCCAGCAGAGGATCTGGCCCATTTGTTCTAAAGCACAGCTCCAGCGGGCTGTGCATTCTGAAGGGCTACATGGAAAAGATCTGGGACAGCACTTGAGAACTTATTTTCTTCCAAAGAAAAGTCCCCTAGTGGGGAAGCAGGAAGGAGAGTGAACAAAGCAGACAAAGACAGCTGATTCATAGGACTATTTGTTCCCTCTTGTTGTTCCTGCCAAGCCACAGAAGGGACCTGCCTGATGTTAGAACAAAGGAAAGGCACAAAGGCTGCCAGTAGTCAAAGAAGCCAGCAAGAACATTCCAGCTCCAGAAGACAAACACCTAGGGGACAGGCTGCAGCTTTACCACAAGCCTCGGCAGTGCATAGCTGTGATCTCCCAGGAGAAGCACAGAACAGATTCTGGGCCCTACAGTTACCTTCCTGCTTAGCCCCTTGCTCTGGGGGACAAAGGGGTGTAGTCATTTGCTGGTATATGTTTTACCTCCACTCGTCATTGGGGCTGATGGCGACATGTGCTGGGCCACAGTGAATAGGGGCCAGGTTGGCTGCTAGGGAGGATGGGCCACAAAGCAAGTCTGCGAGCATGATGGGTTCACCTCATTCATGCTGATGAAGCGCCATTGAGTTCAGTGCACGAATTCCTGATTGATACTGGGGACGGTGAGAGGCGAGTCAGGCTAGGTGACTTCCATGGGATTGCACCAGAGTTAGCGGAAAGCAGAATTTGGCCCTGCTAGTTAAACAAGGGACAGAGCTAAGTTGTAATGCTGAAGAGAGGGCAGTTGGAAGGTGCGCTGCTAGCACTGAACACTGCCAATTTTGCTTGTGGTTACTAAGAACCATGGTCAGGACATCCCGAGGACCCACCCAGTTAGCTATTGTTTTCTGTAGCTGCTTGTGATGCTTCAGTCAGTCTGCGGAGAGCAGTTGTAACAGGGAGGCAAGGTGCCAACAGAACTTCTACAGAGCCTGCAGTTAAAGCTGAGTGAAGCTCGGTGTTTGTATTTTGCTAGGGACTGTGTGAGTATTTGGGTGCAGATTGCATTGATTTGCAAAACTCCTTCCGCACTTGGTGTTTTGCTTTAAGAACAGCTGTGTTCCTCAGAAATAAACAGAGGCTGAATATATGGCAGAATAGGATAAGCCTGTAGCAAATTGTAAACTCCATTTGTAACATGTCTTAACTTGCTTGAGGGCAGCCTATTGGATTGCATTCCAGAGTAAGTCAACACAGCAGCGGGGAGCTGTAATTCCCAGCCTGGGTAGATGGACAGGCACTTTTCCAGCTGCAGGCGGGGGGTGGGTTGGCTGTGGTGGCACAGGCTAGCTGCCAGAGTGCAGTGTCCTCCAACTCCCTGAGTATGTCCCTGGGCTGACAGCCCATGCGCATGGAGACACTGCTATTTTCAGGTGCTAGCTCCAGCACGTGTACATCTACCTGAGCTGGGAATCCCCCCTCCCTGCTGCAGTGCAGATGTACCCACAGACAGCTGCCTTGGCCAGGAAAGGGTCTTGTCACCTCATTGAATGGACATCACAGTGGAGCCATCAAGACTGCAATCTGGGCCCCTCAGTTTTGATTGTCTCCCAGCGACCGGCCCCTGGAACAAGGGTCTCTCCACATGGGCGCCCACAAGGAGGAGGAGTGTGTGGCTGGAGGGGGTTGGAGTTTCCCAGTGGCAGGGAGACTGAGACCCACCTGTCAGGATTAGTAGGAGAGAGCACAGCAGGGATGCTGCCCTGCCAGAAAGTTTGACAAAAGCAGACTCAGCAGGGTAGAGATCAGACCAGGGGAGGATGAGTCTCAGGACTTCTGTTGTTTTCTGTAGCTCCTGAGTACTTGCCTTCCACCGCATTGTCCCTACATTAGAAGCCAAGTGCCCACAACCTCAGCAGAGCCCTGGGGTACAGGGGTTGGCATGTGTGAACAGCTAGGGGGGTCAGAAGCCCTGGTTTCAGGGTCTAGGATGGCTGGGTGACAGCACCCCGTGGACTTGAATCAGGAACCAAGTTCTCCAACCTGTGTTAAGAAGGAAGTCAGACTAGATGGTCATAATAGTCCCATGTGGCCTTGAAATCTGTGACTTTATGAAAATGTATGAACCGCTAATAAAAAATGGAGTAAATCAGACAGGTTAGCTTTGGCCCTGGGTGCAGCGGTAAAGCGGCAAGCACAAGATCTGACAGGAATAAAAGTCTCAAGCCTTTCCGGATAAAGGAAAACAAAACTCAGTTTGTCTTGGAAAAGATGGGAAACCAGAGCTACAGGCAAAGATTAAAATTATTGTACAGAAGGACATCAAAGCATCTGACCCAGCTTCCTTCACTGAACTCTGGATCTCCAAATCTCTGAATTTGAAGATAAACGATGAAACAAACCACCTACTCAAGCAGGAAACCATGACCAGTGCATAAGGAAAGCAATTTTATTGAACCTAGAGTTGATCTGAAAATGGAGTCTTTTTCCATGGAAAATTTTTTTTGTTGAAACTTCAAATACCAAAATATTTCAGATTAAAACCAAAATATTTTGACTAGGAAATACTGTCAAGGTGCCTCATGGGAGTTGTAGTTTGGGTGTTCTGTGATTCCATTCTCTTCTGTAGCCTGGGTTTCCTATAGCTCCCTTGATGCACCAAGGTCTTTGCTCTTGAAAAAGGGAGGTGGTACATCATGGAAGTCCCTGCCCAGGGTGCATCATGGGAAATATAGTCTGGCCAGGAAACCCAGCTCATAAAACAGAATGGGACATGAGGCAACTGAACTACAACTCCCATGAGGTATTGTGACAGCATAGCCAAATCAACATATTTGGTTCTCAGCCAAAGTATTTCAGTTTTCAGATGTTTGGGTTTTTTTTCCTACAAAAATAGAATTTTTCCAGGGGAAGCAGACACTTTTCACAGAAAATGTTGCTTAGTTGGAAACCCAATTTTTCATTAAAAATAGTTTTGATGGAAAAGTTCTGACCAATCCTAACTGAACCTCCTAATTTATGAACGACGCATATTCTTATATGCCAGTAGGTGGCACTCATTCTATTAACTATCTACATATACAAATACATATAGATAGCACATAGCGTTCCTGTAACACCACACAGGTGGAAAGATCCCTCAGGCTGCTGTGAAAGGGAATAACTTAGTAACTAACCCAAAAGAAATATTAATATTCTAGTGCTGAAGAAGGGTATAGAGAATTACATTAGCACTGCAGAAACAGACTTTGTTTTATATATATATAAATAACTTATATATATATATATATAAGTAAAAGTTTATTTGTTCTCAGACATCAGTCCTGTCATACAGGCGAAGATTCCTACTGTGTCAGGAATTCAAAGGTGTTGATGGTGTAGCTACTTTGCAGGTCCCTGAGAAAAGCCAGGTTAATCAGCAAACTAAAATGTATTTGTTTGGGAACATTTCTAGAATGGGAAAATTTAAATAAAATTATATTTGCTGTTACTACTACCCGAGAAAGTCTTGACTTGAATCCGGGAGGTGAGGACTAGAGCCTGTTACTCTGAGAAGATAAATTAGCCGCTTTTAATAGTAAATGTTCTAAGAGTGAACAGAATTTGAGTATCACTCCAATGCTTTTGCACTGCTTATTGATGCACATGAACCCCGCAGACTATACAGCCCTGTCAGGCCAAATGTGTGCTTAAAACAAACTGTTACTCATAAGTCATTGCTTCCAAAATGTCTGGTATATTCCCCTTCGGCACCCTGCCCTATGAACCGGTCAGTGTTGAGTGGTGGGATTATGACATCAGAGGTAAACTGCTTCTATAAACAGCTCGTTTTTGTTTGTGAGTGGTGCTGTTGAGATATCAGAAACCAGTAATGCAGCCATTTCTGTATGTGTGTTTGTTGAGGGGCAGGAGAGTGGGCATGGATATAGACCACACAAGCAAATAAAGATGTTTTGTACAGCTCTAGATATCAAAGCTGTAGTTATCCATTCTTTATGTTAACCAAGATGCTCTTCAGTGAGGACAAACAGTAACTATGTTTATTAGACAGAAGTGATCTGAGAATTTTATCAGCTACAGCGCTCTCCTCCACTACATGTACCTTTCTTTCGTTTGTCTGCATGTCTGAAATGTGCTCAGATACCATGGTGAGGGTACATCAGAACAATGCAGATAAGAAAAAGGAGGGCACAGATGCAAGATATGTGTCAAAACTACTGCCTGTGGTATACTGTCACACTAATGGTCCTGTAGTGTAAATATTGCCTGTGCTAATCTGCCACAGTGTAATGTCTTCTCTATGTATGAAATGACTTCTTGGGCCTGATTATCTTCTCTCACTGGTAATATAACAGTGTAACCTCACTGACAGAAGAAATGAACACTGGCGTAATTTAGTGCAGAATCTACTCCCTGTCTGGTTGGACTCTGTCTTTTCAACCTCCCCTTGGATGTTAGGGAAAAAAAGTCATCTTAAAAAATAATCTTCTAAACCATCTCTGGAAAAGAAACGGTTGGCCAGAGAATAAGTTGCACCTTGGGCAATGCCAAATGTTTGACGGCTCGCAGGAGGGATGTTTATATGGGGTATTAGGGATAGGGTCAGGTGAGGAAGAAGTGTGTGGGAGTTGGGGAGGGTGATGTGCAGGGTATAGGAAGGGCTGTGAGGAAGATGTGGAGTGATAGGGGATTGGGTGGGGGACAATTGGGAAGGCTGTAAGGAGGATGGGGGAGTGCACAGGGGTTCAAGAGAATGTATGGGGGTAATGAGGAGTGTAAGAGGTGTATATAGGGCTATGGAGAGTATACCGGGAGCGCTGTGAAAGTGATGGGGGAGTGTTTGGGGCCTTAGCAAAGGTATAGGGGAGTGTGCAGGAGTTTAGAGGGTATACGGGGGTTTAGGGGCTGTATAGGGGATGGTATGGAGGTTTCAGGGGTAGTACAGGGTGTAGAGGTTTAGGTGGCATATGGTGGAGTTTATGGGTTGGATAGGGATTTAGGGGATCCTAAGGGAGGGTGTGGGGTTTAGAGGGTTATGGGGAATGTATTGGGTGTATCGGGGAGGGCATGGGAGGTTAGAAGGAGGATTAGAAGGCATATGGAAGAGTGTATGGGGCCCATAGGGGTTTAGGAAGTATATCTGGAGTGCATCAGGGAAGAGAAGGTTTAGGGGGTATATAGGGAGGGTATGGGGGACTGTATGGTGCATATAGGACTTGGGGGTATATGGGGGAAGTGCACAGGGCATACAGAGGTTTAGGGTGTGTAGATGGAGTACACAGGATGTATATAGGTTTAGGGGTGTATAGGGGAGTGTACAGGGCATATAGAGGAGTTTAGGGGATGTATGTGGGGGTGTCGAGGACTTTAGGGGGTGTATGGGAGGTTGGGGGATTACAAAGGAATGTACGGGGCACAGGTCACAAGGCTGCCAGGGAGTGTGTAAGGGGTTAGGGCAGTGTGGGGCATGGAGGGTGGGACACGGACAGGGCTGAGGGGTGTGGGGGGTGCTGTGGGGTATGGGGGGCAGAGAGGGTCTGAGGGGTACGGAGGGGCTGAGGGAGGGCGGGACACAGACAGGGCTGAGGAGCGCTGGGGGGGTGTGGGGCACGGAGGGGCTGAGGGCGGGCGGGACATGGACAGGGCTGAGGGGTGTGTGGGGCGCTGAGGGATGTGTGGGGCACTGTGGGGTGTGTGGGGCACGGAGGGGCTGAGGGCGGGCGGGACATGGACAGGGCTGAGGGGTGTGTGGGGCACGGACAGGGCTGTGGGGTGTATGGGGCACAGAAGGGCTGCGGGCGGGCGGGACACAGACAGGGCTATGGGGTGCTGTGGGGTGTGTGGGGCATGGAGGGCGGGCGGGACACGGACAGGGCTGAGGGGTGTGTGGAGCACAGAAGGGTTGAGGGCGGGCGGGAAACACACAGGGCTGAGGGGCGCTATGGGGTGTGTGGGGCACGGAGGGGCTGAGGGCAGGTGGGACACAGACAGGGCTGTGGGGCGCTGTGGGGTGTGTGGGACACGGAGGGGCTGAGGGAGGGCGGTTGTGGGGCGCTATGGGGTGTGTGGGGCACGGCCGGGGCTGAGGGGCGCTATGGGGTGTGTGGGGCACGGCCGGGGCTGAGGGGCGCTGCCTGTGGGGTGTGTGGGGCACAGGGGTCCGCAGGGGCCGGGCCGCGCTCGGGGGTCCCTGGCGGGCGGGCGGGCGGGCAGCAGGCGGCGCCGTTGGGCCCGCGCGGGGCGGGCGCTGGGGGCGGTGCCGGCCGGGCGCGGCTCCCAGTCCCGGAGGGGCCCAGCGGCGGGCGGGCGCTCGGGCTGACAGGACCATGGCAGCGGCCGCAGCGTGGGGCCGGGCGCTGCGCGCCCTCAGCCGGGGAAGCCCCTGGGCCCGGAGCGGCGCCCCCCTGCGGCAGCCCCCGGCGCGCCCGGCCAGCGGCAGCCCCGGCGGGCCCCGGGAGCGGGCTGGCGCCGCCCTGCCGGCCGCGGGCTACCGGGAGCTGCGGGAGCGGGCGGCCCGGGAGCCCGCCGCCTTCTGGGGGGCGCTGGCCCGCGAGGCGCTGCACTGGGACAGCCCCTACCACACGGCCTGCGACAGCCGGCTCGGCCCGGACCGCGTCCGCTGGTTCCCCGGCGGCCGCCTGAACGTGTCCGGTAAGCGGGGGGCGGGCCCCGGGCCCCCCAGACTCCCCTCGGGCCCCCCAACCTCGCCTCGGGCCCCCCAACTTCCCTCTGTCCCCCAAGCCTTGGGATCCTGGGCCCCCCAACCTTCCCTCGGGTCCCCCAGGCTCCTCCCTGGGCCCCCAACCTCCCCTCGGGCCCCCACCCAGCTTCTTCCCTGGGCCCCCAACCTCCCCTGAACCCGCCCTGCCTTCTCCCCGGGTTCCCCATCCTCCCCTTGGGCTCCCCAGCCTCCCCTCAGTCCCCCCCAGCCTTGGGCCCCCGGCCCCCCCAATCTTTTCCCAGGCCCCCCAACCTTCCCCTGAGTGCCCCTGGTTTGGGCCCCCAGGTCCCCCCAGCCTTCTCCCTGGGAACCCCAACCTCCCCTGGACCCCCCCAGATTTGCATTTCTGACAGCTAGACCCCTCCGGGCATCCCCAGCCTCCCCAAACCCACAACTGGAGCCTGGAACCCCTTCCCACAGCCTCCGCCCTGCATCTCTGGGCTTCACCCCCAGACCTCCACTCCTGGATCCCCAGCCAACCTCCAGCCTCCTACTTTACTCCTGCACATCCCCAACTGGACCCCCAGAACCCCAATCTCTCATCTGACCCCTGCCAACCTCCACCCCCAGCATCTCCAGACCCTCAACCACCCCCAGGCATTCCCTACTGGACTGCCAGGACCCCCCCAACCTTCTGCTGGACCCTATGGCATCCCCGGGACTTTTCCTAGGCTCCCCATCATCCTTCCCCAGGCTCCCTGCTCACAGGCAATTGCCCTGGGCACCCTCACTCTCCCGGTCATCCCCATCCACCTCCTCTTTCACCCCCACTCATCATCCCCCACTCCCAGGCATCTCCAACCCCCTTAGCATTCCTAATGCCCCAGCATTCTATATCTGTATATATATACTCTCTCCCCCAATCCTCCATCATCCCCAATCATCATCTCCCCAATCCCTTTTCACCTCCAAATCCTTGTCACATCCCAACTCACCTGCATCCCTTATCTCCCAAACATCATATAATCCTTGGTCATACCCCTTCATAATCCCTCCATCACCTGCACACCAATGTTATCTCCAGGGCTGGCTCTAGGTTTTTTGCCGCCCCAAGCAAAAAAAATGTTGGCTGCCCCCCGTCCCAGCCCTGGGCTCCTCGCCGGACCCCCCTGCTGCCCCAGCCCTGGGCTCTTCCCCCACACTCCCTGCCACCCCAGCTCTGGGCTCCCTCATTTCCCCCCACCATTGCCCCACACACACCTCCTGCTGCCCCAGCCCTGGGCTCTCCCCCCCCCCCCCCCACCTGCACCCTCCTTCTGCCGCAGCCCTGGGTCACTGGTAACTCGCTCCCAGGGCAGGTCATTCAGCAGGAATTTTAGATGTGCACAGACACAGACAGGATTGGTTCCCATATGGTTACAGAACTGCAGTAAAGTGGAACAATTTTCAGCTTGTGTGATTGGAGGATATCTGGATGCATATTACAAGACTGTCCTACATAAATGAAGAAAAGTTGAGGTGCCTTTATTATTCTTTTGTTCCTCTCTTTCTTTCTATGGGGAATTTGCCAATGCAACATCACTGTCTTCCTTTTAAACAAACAAACAAACAAACAAAAAAGGCAATGGCTGTTGAAAATAGCAATTCCAGTCCTAATAACCACTGGGAAGCATTTCTTGCTCAATTTTATCCTACTTTTTCTACAGCGAGTTACAGTGGATCAGTATATTTGATTTGGGAGAAATGAAGTAACAGCTGATTGGTGGAGAAGGAGGCATTGTCTCACCACAAAGCCCAGCCCATGCCACATAAACAAATGCTGGAAACTTCCCCTGCTCTTAGTGAGAAGGGAAACAGGCTGGGACACTTCAAGTGTCTGTTTTTAATCTACTTTTATATATCTCAGAAATGATATAGTTTATAATAGCCTTGCTATTTGGGATGTTCTCTCACCTGGGGTGTAATTTGAGCTAAGCAGGTGTGAAGTTGCTAGTATTTGGATGAGAGACCTGCACAGAAAACAGGTGCTGCAGGAATAGGTAATGGTCATTAAGTAGGTGGCACTCTTCCTACTGCTGATACCATCTTTCGTTTTATTTTTGGCACATCGGACCAGTTTTCATAGTGCAGGCTGGCTCTGAACCACGTGTGGGTGTCAAAGTTAGCTGCATAGTTAATGTATGTCTCTCTTAAAGTGCACAGTGAATAAAGTAAGTTTCACTTTATAAAATGTACGTGTGAACTTGGGTAAATCACTTAATTTTTTTGGTGCCTTGGTCAGTCCATCTGCCAACCAGGGCTTCTAATTTGTGTTTAGCTTTGCAAAATGCATTGGGGGTTTTCATGAAAAAGTACTCATTATTAGGCATATTTGACAAAATAAAAAAATTGGAGGCAGAACATTTGTGTAGTATTGGGATAGCCCTTGGTGTCTATAGCCAAAATACCTGTTTCAAGTCCTTAATCTGACACTAATTTGCTTAGTGAACTTGTAAAACTCTTTGCTCCAGTAGCCCCATCTGTAATGTAAGATTACATCTATGCAAATTGCTTTTGAGACTTATAGATGAAAATGTTTGTCCATTTTCATTTAAAAGTATTATCACAGATGTTTTATTTATGTCAGCTGAGTTCCTTTGCAGCCACTCTATACCAATAGCATGTAGAACTGGGTCACTGGAACCATGAAAAAAACAGATTTCTTTTTCTTCACTTCTAGCGCTGCCATGGTTTGACCTGTCACAGCCTTCTGTGCAGGGTCTACGAAGGGCCACTTATAGAGGTCCTTAACATAGATGTGCAGGGATCATGCTTGCACTTATAGAACAGAGCATTCCAACGCTGCTGAGCAAATAGTTGCACATCTTGAAAATTTTTTTTATCTTTATTCCTCTAAAGACTAAGAAATTCAATTAAGAAAACACTATAAGACTATGAAGGTTAATACTCAGAATCAAGAAGTGGCGAAGTTAAGGCTGCCTCAGTGACTTTACCTCTGCCCTCTCTTGCATAGGCAATATTGAGGTAATGTTTTACTACCTGGTCACACACCCTTAGAAATAAAACCTTAGATGATATATATGACATTTTTTGATGATATATGATATATATATAGATGATATATATGACATCTAATTAAGGAAAGCTGTTCTTAAAAAGATACTGGAGTCCTTTTCAGATAGTTATTAGAGAGAGGTTGTTGGGTGAGTGCATTCAGATTCACTGTATATTTTACGGGCACAATGACATTAAGGGATACTATATTGCTTGTCGTAATTGTACAGTTTGCCATGACCATAATTCTTGACCATAATTTCTCTTCTGACCATTGTTGTGCAGCATGCTCTACGCTAGTTCGTAGATGGCTGCACTTTGGTGATGTAAAGGGCTCTGCAATATCTGCACGAGGGCAACCTATTACTCATGTAAAATATTATTGTTAAATTCTTGAGGAAAATGAAAAAGTGATAAAGAATGTAGGCATCATCACTCTGTTTTCTGTTTCAAATGAGATGCTGATTGCTAGTCTCTTCACTCAGCTTTGTTAACATTTTTAAAAGAAAAGACTTTGTCATGATTGTTCTGAGTACCAGTGAGTGGAAAGCAAAAAAACTGCCCATGTAAGGGAGACGTATGGTCTCCTGGCATCGTCCCGCAGACCCTGACATTTTAATAACTGTAGACCCCCTTATGCATGACAAGTAGCCCTTACTCCACAAGTAGTCCTGTTGACTTCAGTGGCACCACTCTTGGAGTAAGAGTTTCTCAATCTAGCCATAGGAAAGTGATTTCTTTAGATGTCTGTACTTCACGCTCTGTATGTTTTGCTGCAAGGTCACAGAGCATGATCATTCACTCTACTCTTTAGGCTTTTTATTTATTCTCAGACATGTACTATGGTGTGGTTCCAACTGTCAGGTGATAGGCAGATGACCTAGCAGAAATAACAGTAGTCTTTTGGAGGGAACCATTCATAGCTTCTGTTATAGAACAGTCTGACATTGTGTTTTCAAAGCGATGCTGGCCTTAGAGAAGGGTCTTTAAGACCTTGATATATAGCTTTATTCCACAGATTTTTACAAAAGATGCCATTCAAATGCCCTCAGATATATACAATGTGAAAAGATTTTTATACACCAGAAAAATTAGAAAATCATGGATGCAAACCATTCAGGATTCTGCAGGTATTGCTTTTCTGAACAATCTGGGTTTCTGTGTTTAAAGCAAATACAAGCGATAATAATAGCAATCTAAGAAAAACCCTAAACTGGAGTTAAGTGGTTTTAAAAAATGGCTCCGGTTCATCCTTCCTTACCCCGTTAATTTGTAAGGATTGGCGCTTAGGCTGTCTGTTTTTTGTTTTTTTTTATTTTTTTTTTATTTAAGAAACAGGATGTTGCTGTCACAATGCCCAGGCTGGAAGCAAACCAAGAATATCGGGATTTTCTTGCCTGTTTGTTAGCATTTTTTCTCTTCCTCTCCCTGTAGTAAAGAATGAAGAGGTTTGTGCAGGGTGGTCCATGGGGTTATATACTAGAATCAGTGTGGTGAAATAAAAGGAAAATGTAGGCAGAATAAAATAAAATAAAAAAAAATTAATGGAGATATCCTATCTCCTAGAACTGGAAGGGACCTTGAAAGGTCATTGAGTCCAGCCCCCTGCCTTCACTAGCAGGACCAAGTACTGATTTTGCCCCAGATCCCTAAGTGGCCCCCTCAAGGATTGAACTCACAACCACCCTGGGTTTAGCAGGCCAATGCTCAAACCACTGAGCTATCCCTCCCCCTGAATATCACTGAATGGTTTTGCAGTGGAATTGGTAGAACCCCATCACTCGAGATATTTAAAACAGAGCTGGAAAAAGCAATAGAAGACTGTACCATAAGGTACAACCCTGTGCTGGCAGGGATGGGTTAAGGCAGCGGTTTTCAACCTTTTTCTTTCTGAGGCCCCCACAACATGCAATAAAAACTTCATGGCCCACCTGTGTCACAACTGCTTTTCTGCCAGGGCCGGCGTTAGGGGGTAGCAAGCAGGGCAGTTGCTCGGGCCCCACGTCACAAGGGGCACCACAAAGTTAAGTTGCTCAGGCTTCAGTTTCAGCCTTCGGTGGTGGGGCTCAGGGTCCTGGGCTGCAGTCCCTTGCAGTGGGGCTTTCGCTTTCTGCCCTGGACCCTAGAGAGTCTAATGCCCGCCATGCTTGGCGGCCCCCCTGAAACCTGCTCACGGCCCCCCAGGGGGTCCCGGACCCGTGGTTGAGTACCCGTGGGTTAAGGGACCTTCAGTGGGCATTGAGTCAGGCTCATGCTGAAGTAAATGGGAGCCATTTCATTGACTTGCATGCATATTGAATCAGAATCCAATACAGTTTATCTTTGCATCTCCAGTTTCTTTGATTCTGTGAATTGCAGTGTTGTGCTTTACATTCTGACAGGGGACGGGCAAGTGATTCCATGGAAGAATAGTAGAATACTGGACTTGTTTCACTACCTGCAGCATCCCAGAAATGACTGACCAACTCAAGGGTCCTTTAGGATATGTCTGCACTGCAGCTGGGAAGTGTGATTCCCAGTTCAGGTAGACTGACTCGCCCTAGCTCAGCTCGAGCCAGCATGCTAAAAAATAGCAGTTTGGACATGGCAGTACTCATTGGTGACAGCTTATGCTAGCATCCCGAGTTTGGACCCTGGGCTCAGGCAGGCTTGGACTCTGGCAGCTAGCCCAAGCTGCTGTCAGGGCTGCAACATCCACACGGCTATTTTTAGTGCACTAGCTTGAGCTGAGCTAGCGTGAGTCTGTTTACCTCTGCTGGGAATCAGACCTCCCAGGCACAGCATCAACATAGCTTGCCCAGGTGCTTAAGGGAATCTAGAATGACATCACTGGAGACAGTGTTACAGCTATTCCGATAATTGTGTTGTGATCCTTCCGGTGCTGACTATTTAAGAATGCTCCTAAAAGACAAGTTGAATAGTCAGCTGAGCACATAGCCCGGTACCTCCACGTTCACATTTGGTCTACTGAGAACTGGATCGATCATTGTCTTTCTTCCGGGTGAGACCTTGTAATGGGGTTTATTAGAAGTATGTAACTTAGGGATGGAGCATAAGCTACATATTTTTCTTAAAATTCAATATAACTTCTGACAAAATGTAGTATACCTGAGGTGTCCGAGCGCCAACGGATACTTTCAGCATAAAAGTAGTTGTCCATATGCTCCCTCCCCACTCCTGTTGCATAGTGCAGAGAGGAGCAAATTTGATAGAGAAAACCACAAGAAGATGCTGGCTGGGGGAAAGTCACATGTGGGATGCTCTCTCCTAAATAACTGCGTGAGCCACATGTAAAACCAGTCAAGAATTAATGCTAGTAGACCCCAATTCAGCAGTCCATTCCTACTCAGCAAAGCACTTCAGAGCATGCTTTGGTCAGCTGGAGTCTGAAGGTACGTCTACGCTGCAATGAAAATCCCTCGGGCTCAGGCTGCGGGGCTGTTCGTTGCAGTGTGGACTTCCAGGCTCTGGCTGCAGTCCAAGCTCTGGGATCCTCCCACCTTGCAGTGACTTAGAGCCTGGCTCCAGCCCAAGCTCGGAAATCTACATTACAGCTAAACAGCCCAGCAGCCTGTGCCCCTGGAGCCCGAGTCAGCTGGCACAGGCCAGCCGCTGGTGTCTAATTACAGTGTAGATGATATACCCTGAGGCAGCCGTAACTCCCACTGAGTGCGCCATTACCCCCATCTGGGAGTCAAAATGTTGCTGGGGCAGTGAGTCAATGTCAGCATGACCTTCTGGTGCTGCCGTGCTCCATGGCTGCATGTGAATGAGTGCTGCAAGGTAACCGAGCACAATGCACAGATTTGGGGGCAGCGATTCCCACAGGTCCCTGTCCCTCCACTTCCCCCCTAGTCCTGTCCCCTCCCCCTCTGCATGCTTGCAGATTTTTGGCTCACTTCTAGAAGAGTTTATAAAAAGAATTCTCTGTACTCAAATAAATGGTGAATGATCTCTGAGCCAAGTTTAGACTCAGAGTGCTTTTTCACAGCAGGCTTAACTGTGTGCAAATAATAATAATAATAATCATACCTAGCTCTTATATAATGCTTTTCTTCAGTAGATCTCAAAGCACCTCACAGTCTTTTAACCTGCCTTTGAGGGAGGGAAGTACTATCATCCCCATCTTTCAGATGGGAAACTGAGGCACAGAGAAGTTAAGTGACTTGCCCAAGTTCATATAGGAAGTCTATGGTGGAGCAAGGAATGAACCTGGGAATTGAATGTCTACAACAGGGGTTCTCAATCTTTTTCTTTCTGAGCCCCCTCCCCCACCCCCAACGTGATGTAAAAACTCCATGGCCCAGCTGTGCCATAACAGCTGTTTTTCTGCATATAAAAGCCAGGGCCGGCATTAGCAGGTATCAAGGAGAGCAATTGACCGGGGCCCCACACCACAGGGGGCACCACAAAGCTAAGTTGCTCAGGTTTCAGCTTCAGGCCCTGGTGGTGGGGCTCGGGGGCCCAGGCTGCAGTCCCATGTGGTGGGGCTTTGTCTTTCTGCCCTGGGCCCTAGCAAGTTTGATGCCAGCCATGCTTGGCAGCCCCCCTGAAACCTGTTTTTGGCCCCTCAAGGGGCCTTGGACCCCAAGTTGAGAACCATTGATCTATAGCATCCCTGGCATATAATGAGTTAAGCTATAAGCAAGTTAGAGCATAAGAAGATAAGTTGAGATTTCTTTGGTTCAAAAGTTGTGTCCACTGTTTGTTACATTTGTGGCTTTGGTGCAGTCAGTTAAATACCATAAAAAAACCAAAACACACTAATTTGAGTGAGTGGTGCTGTGAACTGGCACCACTCAAATTTCTCTGTGGTTATTGGGGGTTCTCTTTGGGTCTGCTGGTTCAGCTATCTGCGCAGAGCTGGGGCAGCACACAGAGGGAACACACGCACGCAGCCGAGTGATATCAACATAGGAGAAAGCAGAACACCACACCGGTAGCATCTGACAACACTGGTGACCCCGACGTGATATGGCACAGATAGCTGACCCAGCAGACCCGAAGAGAATCCCCAATAACCACAGAGTCTAGTAAGATGCAAAGTCACATTGACTAGGTTTATTGCGACCTTGGACACAATTGCAGTTCCCTGTAGGTTTCTTAGCCTAACTCAGGGCATACTACGAGAAAGTGTCTCTTGGCAATGGACCCGGCTCAGTCAGTGGCGGGACTTTCCACTGCCCCCTTGGCCGGACAAAGACACCACCCCAGGGATACATTCTTATACACAGGTACAAACAAGAAGAACAGGAGTACTTGTGGCACCTTAGAGACTAACAAATTTATTAGAGCATAAGCTTTCGTGGACTACAGCCCACTTCTTCGGATGCATATAGAATGGACAAGTTACACATCACTCCTGACGTACTGAGGTGCAACCCCTCTACGCAGCAAGGTACAACCCCACTACGTAGTAAGGTGTCGCCTCTCACCTTGTACAGATTGGTTCGATCAAAACAACTCTATCCATCATTTTACCCTTTTGCCCCTGTCATTGGGATGGGTTGACCTGTTCCATGTTATCTGTGGAATGTTCCAGTATAGTGTGTTTTGGTACCATGTTTGTACTTTAACTTTGCTAGGTGAATATATTTATGAACCATCAGCCCTTTTCCTGCCAGCTTCTGTGAACCGAGCTGGCCTTCAGCTCACAGCCTGACTTTGCTTCTTAGCCAAGTCTTGACTATTACTTTAGTTCAGGCCTTAGGCCTCATACTGGGCCTTTATTAGGGCCTTCACTTACTACACTCCCCACGTGTGGCCAGGCAGCCATGGAACACAAAGTTCTTGAGGTCACGCAGGAGCTGCTGCTGCTCGGAACTGCACCTGGACAAAATGTGAGGCCAGCACCAGCAGAGATGAGTGCAGGTGGCAATACATGGAGATGGGGCAGCTCGGCTGCCCCTTTGCTAAATTTGAGTGGCATTGTGACCCTGTGAGTGCATGGTATTGCAACCTGTCACACGGGGTTGCAATGCCACTCAAATTTGTGGCAATTATAAAAAGTTTTGGCAAGTGCTGAAAGTTGCGGTGAGTGTTAAAAGTTGTGATTTCTAAAATCACAGCCTGCAATTCTTATAGCCTTAGTACTGACCAACTTGGAAAGTGTGCAGTATTAAGATGACATCTGTTACTTTGTTTTACTTTTGTGTTAATGCATTTTTACAACCAAGTCGTCCCAGTGGATATTTCTGAGTTGGAAGGGATGTGTTTTCTTGAAATTTGGATACAGTGCTACAAATTTCCTGACTTTACTGGGAATTGCACTTGCTGTATGTAAAATGTATAGGGGACGATTCTGTTACAGCAGTGCAAATACAGAAGAACATCAGAACATAAACCTGATGGGAGAGCAGAATCAGGCCCAGGAACTGCAGCTCATCTCTTTAAAACAAAAGCAAAAAAACATCCCTCGCTCTCCCACAACAAATGGGGACACCAGAATGCTTAATTTACATTGGAGGTGTTACATTAGAAAACCATTTGTTTACCCCACAGATATTAACATTACTGGGTATTCTGCATCAATTGTTTTTAAAAGTTATTGTTTTCAAAAACTATTTATTTATGTATGGTTGCTTTTAATAATGACCTGTTGGAGTAAATTAAATGTATTTAATACCATTTAATTAGATCATTAACTTTTAGTTTAGATTTCTTGTTAATATCTAACGCATCATATGGTGGTTAATATGCGTAGCAACTACTTCATTACAGGGTGTCCTTTAATGTCTTGGAAAAACCTAACCCATTTTGCCTGCTATATGGCTAGAGATTTGAAATGATGAAGTAATAAGTAATGAAAATACATAAAATAGAAATAATGTTGTACTCTCAGACCTCATCTAAATATACTGATCTAAATATATTCCTATGGAAATAATTTAGTTAAAAAAGAGTTAAAATTGAAAGTGTGTTTTAATAGTCTCTAGCTAATTCCCCCTCCCCCCTCCAAATATTATAGTTTCTCTACAAAAAACTTGTACACATCTAAAAAACTCTCAAATGTTGAAAAGTCCGGAAATGCACAGTGAAGAGACCCAGCCAGTTCCCACTGCCATATAACTTATCAGATAATGTTTATAAAAGTTTGAAAGTAATTTTAAGCATTGGTCTTTATACAAACAAAATCAGCTCTCTATGAGTGTGGCTGGGGCACAGCAGCAGAAAATATGAAAAGTATCCAACTCTTTGAGCCTATGTTGCTGAACTAGAGGGCATACAAACATTTGGATTGTTTTTCAAAGGCAGGCTGGGTGTATTAAAGGGCTATGTCATGTGAAACACCCAAAGCAGTGGAGTTGAATAACCATTGCATAATTTTTAGATACGCCAAAAGTGCAGATGGTTTTTAAGGTACACCTAACAGCCCTGCCACTGAGAATTGTAAGTTCTTGTGAGCCATATGGTAAAATTAATAGAAAATCAGTAGTAAGGTTGGTTAAAGAACCACATCACCACGAAACAGGAACTTTCCTTTCACATTCAGTGTAAACAGGAACCTTAGAATCATAGAATATCAGGGTTGGAAGGGACCTCAGGAGGTCACTAGTCCAACCCCCTGCTCAAAGCAGGACTTAATCCCAACTAAATCATCCCAGGCAGGACTTTGTCAAGCCTGACCTTAAAAACCTCTAAGGAAGGAAATTCCACCAGCTCCCTAGGTAACCCATTCCAGTGCTTCACCATCCTCCTAGTGAAATAGTGTTTCCTAATATCCAACCTAGACTTCCCTCACTGTAACTTGAGACCATTACTCCTTGTTCTGTCATCTGCCACCACTGAGAACAGTCTAGATCCATCCTCTTTGGAACCCCCTTTCAGATAGTTGAAAGCAGCTATCAAATCCCCCCTCATTCTTCTCTTCTGCAGACTAAACAATCCCAGTTCCCTCAGCCTCTCCTCATAACTCATGTGCTCCAGCCCCCTGATCATTTTTGTTGCCCTCCGCTGGACTCTTTCCAATTTTTCCACATCCTTCTTGTAGTGTGGGGCCCAAAACTGGACACAGTACTCCAGGTGAGGCCTCACTAATGTCGAATAGAGGGGAACGATCACGTCCCTCGATCTGCTGGCAATGCCCCTACTTATACAGCCCAAAATGCCATTAGCCTTCTTGGCAACCAGGGCATACTGTTGACTCATATCCAGCTTCTCGTCCACTGTAACGCCTAAGTCCTTTTCTGCAGAACTGCTGCCTAGCCACTCGGTCCCTAGTCTGTAACAGTGAATGGGATTCTTCCGTCCTAAGTGCAGGACTCTGCACTTGTCCTTATACCAGAAGTGGAGTCTGTTGGCCAGTTAGAGCGTGAAGATGCTGTCCAATAAAACACTCCTCTCTGGGTCAAAAAAGACAATAGTGGCATCAGTGGCACCAGGCACTTTCGGTTCTTCTGTTTGCATACACAGCAGGCCAGAACCTCAGCAGGTGTATGTTGGCATAGCTCCTTTGAAATTAGTGCAGCTACACTGATCTAAACCAGCCAAGGATCTGGCTCAAGGATTTTCATGTGGGTACCCTTCTATAAGGCTGTTTACTGATCAAATTGAGGTATGACGACCAGTCCATCACTGTGAATAGCTTAAATAAAAACTTTCCAAATAATGTGGATGATTGTATGTCTATTTAGCTAACTTCTGATATTTCACCTCATATTCATTTCCATGCATGTATGACCAGGGAGCTAAGTTAGCCAAATTGCAAACATCTTTGACTTTAATACAAAACAAATAAAATGCTTTCTTAAATATTTCTTTTCATACAGTTAACTGTTTAGACCAACATGTCCATCAATCTCCAGACAGAGTGGCTTTGATCTGGGAGAAAGATGAGCCTGGCACTGAAGTGAAAATCACATACAGGTATGGCACATTCTCTTGGATTGCTGTAAAATGGGTCTTGCATACCAATATGGCAGTTTTACTGGCTAGTTAAAGAGCTGTTGCACTGAAATATTATTATATCTATATTAAATCTTCTGCCTCCTCTAGAGGCAGAGCAGTGTTGGGGATGGGAATGGACATACTGCAGGAGCACTGTTACCTGGATGCATTATCCTACATTTAACAGGTGTGGCATGTTTCCTTCAGTCATTCTGTTGCATAGGAAGTGGAGCCATGCCCCTGTCCAGAAATGAGGCCCTGCCTGGGGCTTGTCAGAGCTCTCGACAGAATTATGTGCCCCTTTTCCTTTGCATTCTGGGTCCTGGCAGGCGATTATTTCTCTCTTTTGCATGGGGATGGGCGAGGTTCCCTGCTTTCACACACCCACAAATGAGCATATTTTAACATGAATATTAAGGGCAAGCTCTTTGCTGGTATAAACAAGCATAGCCTTGTTGCTGTCAAAAGAATTCTGCCAATTTAGTACCCCTTCTAACATGAACAGTACTAGAAGTGGAGGCTTTCAGTCAATTAAAATGTGGAGATGCTGTCAGATTACCCACTTCTGTCGTGAAACTGTGATGACATCCCACGCCAGGCTGGGAGCTGGGAAAATTGGTTTTATTCCCTTAGCCTCACTTTCCCCATTTTAGAATTGGACTAATGATGCTAACCCACTGTTACAGAGAGCTTTTATTTTCCAGTTTTTCCAGCACAGTTGTACTGTGAATAATAATGACAGGGGAAAAAAAGCAATCTTCTTCACTGATGGCAAACCTTGAATTTTACATGTAATTTTTCAGAACAGTAGAAATGTGTTGGTTATCTAAATATGCAAAACAATATTGAGCTGTTTGTGTATTCAAAATGTAGCCGTGGGCTGAACCGTCAGCTGCACTCAAGGCACAACCAGTTGGGTGCATCTGAAGTGGGGAATCTCAAAAGAACCATTTGCTGCTCCCTGTCTACACCTACACTGTCCCAGTGTAGTTTAGAGTAGCTTCAAGGGTGCTCTAAACCATACCAGTTTGTAATGACTCTAGGGACAGTTACATCAGCTGGGGATTGGTGGAGCACGGTAAACTTCAGCCACGGCTGAAGTGGCTGAAGTTCTCATGGCTGGCATGACCCTACATGCAGGGAGGGGTGAGGGCTACACTGTCTCTATGATAGCTAAGGATTCCCCCACCTTTGGGCAATCCTCAGCAACCCACTCAAGGCAGCTTTAAGTTTGCTTGTTCTCTTGAGTAGTGTATAGGGCACATGGTGTGTGCTGGAATCTGACCTTTATGTCTACAGAATATTCTTTACAAGGTATGGATGATTGGGATTCCTTGAATTTATTTGAACACCTGTAGGTTCTATAGTCTTTCTTAACTTCAGGATTTGTTAGTGTTGCTTTAAAAGAGGGCTGGTTCAAGTGTGTGAGCTGGTCAGTAGAAAAAACAGGACTTGCAACTGAATACATTTTATGGCAATGCAGAATTATAGTGCTGTTCAACGGTAATCATAATGAGGCAGTTATAGCAGCTATAAAATTGCTGAAGAAGTAGATTAGTTTGGATCATGGAATTACTAAACGATCAGTTCTGCAGGTGCATTATCATCTTTCTGATATGATTAGTGAGTAACTGTAGCACAAGGACAATATGTTAAGGAAACCTTGACTGATTTTTGCTAGACACATTGGCCTTGATTCTGGGCCATGTTCCATCCCTTTGTGCCAGAACCCAGGGAGACCTCCCTGTGCCTTGTGACAGGTAATGTCCCAGAGTGGAGATGTCCTTGCGTGGCATAGGATAGCATACGTATTCCTGTGCAACTCTGTGTGCTAGCCAGAAAAGCAGCTTATAAAGGGGCTCTGGGAAGCTTCTCTAAGTTAGAGCAGCCCCAGAGGTTGAGTGCTGGCCCAGAATTTGGAGGGCACAAACATAGCTTTAGGCTGTCTTAGTCACCCCCTTAGGCTTTGCCTTCGGAGCAGCGGCGGCGCGCTCAGGGGAGAAGGCGAAGATGAGCTGAAGCGATTCCTCTGCGCCCCCCATTACTTGCTGCGACCCTCCCCGGGGCCCTCCCGCCCCAGCTCACCTCCACTCTGCCTCCTCCCACGAGCACGCCGCAGCTCCGGTTCCCCCCTCCCTCCCAGGCTTGCCAGCTGATTGGCGTGGCAAGCCTGGAAGGGAAGGAGGGAGGGAGAAGTGGAGCGGCGGCGGCGCGCTCAGGGAGGAGGCAGAGGCAGAGAGGAGGTGAGCTGGGGCGGGGAGTGGTTCCTCTCTCTACCCTGATATAACGCGGCCTCACCTATACCACGGTGAGATATTTTGGCTCCCGAGGACCGCATTATATCGGGGTAGAGGTATATTATAGGATAGAAGGATTATTGGGCTCAGTCATGAGTTGCATGAGCCGCCTGGACATAGTATAAGCACCTATCTGGATTGCCAGTCTGTGCCTGGGAGGGAAGGACACTACTTTTTCTTCACTCAGGTGGGCAGGGAATGGGTAGGCGGAGGGGAGAGGTAGGCACAACTTTGGCTCTACTCCCACCCCCATATGCTGGCCAGCACAGAGAGGGAAGTAAATTGCACCAGGAAAAGGGCTGGCACAGATTACTTCCCCTGTGGAGCGAGGGACTGAATTGGGGTTCTCAGAATCACAGTTTGTTCCCGGCTCTGCTCTTGGAGCAGTGCAGTGACACGCTGGCCTTTACTCAGGCCGGATTGCAATGTGCCAATCCAGCCTAACGTTACCAATTCCTCATCCCACTTTGAACTAAGGCACCACAGCACACGTGGTCCCTCTACTGTGGCTGTTGCTTGCAGCCTGCATTCCAGTTCACATGAGGACATACAGAGTCAGGCATGCAAAAGGGAGTGTTATCAGCAAAGTTGATTGTATTTATAGCAATGGAGGTAAGTACTTTTTTCTTGGAAGTTAGTTCAAATGTTTCTTTATCCAAAAAGATTGATGAAGGAATTGGCTAAAACAAACAGCTTTGTGCAGACTTTCATCTCTGCCCTTACCAGCTAGATTTAAATAGTTTTATTAGATGATATAGGACTAACTGCCAAAAAGATGAATTGACTCCTCTGAAGAGGGACCTTAGCCCGCGCCCAACTGTTGCTAGGAGGGACAAGCTGTCACTGTTGAGCTACCGGAGATAGCAGGTGACAAGCAAGATAATTTAGGAGAGTGGGGACAAAAGACAGAGTGATGAATTTGAAACAGAGGACGGGAATTATAAGTGATCTCTCAGTGGTGAGCATGTCCTATCCTATAGGCCACTGGAGAGCATTGCTTCCTCGGGGAAGCAGTGTGGTGCAGTAGACAAGGCACTGGACTGAATATTAGGAGACCTGGGTTTTAGTCCTTGCACTGTCACTAAGCTGCTCTGTGCCTCAGCTTCCCCATCTGTAAAATGGGGATAATGAGATTTGTCTTTTTTGAAGCACTTTTAGGTACATGGATGGAAAGTGCTGTAAAGGAGCTAAGCGTTGTTGGGACATGTCTGAAGCTGGTTGTCAGAGGCAATAGCCTGTCTGTGGAGAGTGAGACAAGGCATCAGGAGCAAGAGAGAGACAGCTTGATGTTCGCTGGGGAGGGAAGCCAGTGTAGTGAGAGCCAGCTGTCAGCTGTCCAATTGCATGTTTGTGGTAAGGCACTCAATCCGGTCAGGTGCTTTTCGCCCTCAGCTCCCATGGAGATCATTGGGTACAGAGAGCGCTCAGCACCTTGCATGTTCATTTTCAAAGGCCTTGTATAGATTAGGTTTTAAAGATGTGATGTTAGCATGTGTTAGCAAACAGGTTATAAAAGTCTAGAGTAGGGAAGGCACACTGCCTTTAACACATGCTAAGTAGGTTGAATCAATGTCTTGTTAACTCGACTAGCTCAGCAGAGGTTAACGGCAGAGGGTGGAATCCTGGCCCCATTGAAGTCAATGGTAAAACTCCCATTGGCGGAAATGGGGCCAGAATTTCCCATAGGGGTCCTTGTTTACACTAGACTTCTAAAATGAATTAGCTCAAATATATTAACTTCACACCTTTAAATCCCATCTACATGAGGTCAGAATGACCAGCTCACTGATGATGCATGTATAACAAACATTACTTTGCTAATTGGCTGAATCCTTTTGTCGACCATTGGGATGAGTCATAAGTTTAACTGCTTTTCTCCTAACTTGTAAATTTAGAGCAAAGCCTCCTGGTGACACTTCAGTAAAACTGGGGTTTTTGGTTTTGTTCTTCATACAGAGTAAAAGGGAGTAGTGCTGACCAAAAAATATCTCAACACCTCAACTGCTAGAAGAGGGCCTGATCCTCCCTGATTGAACTAACCTCGTTATCTCTAGCCTGACTCACTCTTGCTTGCATATTTATACCTGCCCCTGGAAATTTCCCCTACATGCATCCGAAGAAGTGGGTATTCACCCACGAAAGCTCATGCTCCTATACGTCTGTTAGTCTATAAGGTGCCATAGGACTCTTTGCTGCTTTTACAAAAAATATCTGTGAATACTCGTTAGAACTTCTAAATGAATCCATTTCTTAGGCCATGTTTATATCCCTTTTGTGGTGGGGAAACATTAGAACATTCTTGTGTATTGGCTCAAATGTTTATGGAAAAAGTTTGAAAACAGATGTCAGCATTTGTTCTCATTCCCTCCTGCTCACTTTGTGTGGTTATGTAGTCTGAGTCACAACCTAGTTAGTTCTAAGTAAATAAAAATATGTCCCTAGGGAGGTCTGTAAGGTAGAGAAATAAAAACACTTACAATTCACAAATTTGGGGTCAGATTGTGGAGACTTTACTCACTAGTGCAGAGTTGCTCACCTGAGTAGTACCATTGATTTGAATGGGACTACTTGTTTGAGTAACCACTCACCAAGGGGAGTCGGGGTTCATCGTATTTGTGTGGCCCTGCAGTGTGCATCATATTTAAGTAATGATGGAATCTTAACACAGTGAAAAAGGGTCTGGCTAAAGTCACAGGCCAGCCAATTCACTGGAAGGGGTGTAGCTTCGTGAAAAAAAATGCGATCAACAGAAACTTTGCTAGTACACGTTCAGCTTTTCAAAACAAGGAGAAGTAGCCAGCAATAGTAGTGAACAAATTGTTCCGGAGATCAGTTGCAGTAAGCATTTCTGCAGCATGCTGGCTGGCCGACATGGAATTCTGTACAGCAACAGAGCAGGATCCCTATTGTAGTGGTCGGATGCAGCTAAGAGTGGCCTGTTGACTTGCTGCACTGCCCTTTGCATGTATAGTCAGGGGCATCCTGTTTTATGCAAGAATACAGAAAGGTGGAAACAGAAAGACACATTTGTAATACATCAGATTAAGCTTTGTAGTGTCCTCCTGGAAAGATCTCGCTTAAAAATGGTATAAAAAGATTCTCTTTTTACACAGGATGTACAAAGAAACATATCACATTACAGAGGTTAAAGGGATACTTTCAGCTAATTTGGGCCAAAAAAGAACTTTTGCTTAAAACAAAAAAGGTTTACAAAATCTAGTATTATCAGATTTTTTTCATGTTAACATAAAAATTAAAGCAAACATTTTGTTTTGTATTTAAAGGTTAATTTTCTTGTGGTGTTTATGACTGAGCACTTCCTTGTTGGGCTGAATTGACTTGAAACTAACTAGAAATGAAAGTGAAACTCTCTAGTTTATCTTCATTGACCACAATGAGTAAGACAAATAAACAGAATTAATAGCAGAAAAGTAAATAGCATTTTACAAAACTTTCAGTTTAATTATCTAACATATTAGTAGTAACCCAAGTAAAGGAGATTTTTTTTTTAATAAATAAGCATTTTAGCCTCACAGTGTCACTTTAGAGAACTGGTACCAATCTCGTCACTGAACAAATTATGGAACTCTTTACATTCTCTATGAGTTGGCATTAGAGAGTGTTATGGCAGTTTTCATCTTTAAAGCGAAATCCATAAAGATTTAAAGTGAAAATGCACTACATACCTATTTTTTAAATTAGGTTCTTAGATTGAGGCTGTCATTCCAAAAAGTCAGATTTAAAACAGTAGTATGTCTTGTACTGAGTTTTATTTCCATTTCAGTTTGTCCTGCCTGATCACAAAGGTCAGTAACACAGAGCTATTATGCATTATTAAAAATTGAAGGCATTTTAGCTTCACTGTAGTGACTCTAAAACAAATGAAGGCTAATTTGTGGTGCCATTCTGTACTGGCAAATTTGGGGGCATTATTTCAAGTGATCTAACTTGAAAATACCCAACAGTTGATGTTGTACTAAAAATGTTTTCACCTGACCAATTGCATTTGCAAAGTTTGATCATTTAGGGTAAAGCTCTGCACACATTGCTTCTGCTGAATTCACTCACATGTGAAATCAGAATTTTTCCCTGGTAGGGCCCAAAACTTATTGTAATGTTCCTAAGAACAGATGTGGGATAATTCTGCAGCACTTTGCTTATAATGACACCTGCCTTTGACAAATGCCGTGATGTTTGGAAGTGTTACATTTTTAGTGTCTAAGAAAAAAAGATTTATAACCAATTACAAACTTTTACAGGTAAAAGAAAAACAGTGGCAGAGGGCAGTTGGTTAGGAACCAGAGTTACCCTCCTAATACAAAGATTTAACAAAAAGAACAGGAGTACTTGTGGCACCTTAGAGACTAACAAATTTATTAGAGCATAAGCTTTCGTGGGCTACAGCCCACTTCATCGGATGCATAGAATGGAACATATATTGAGGAGATATATATACACACATACAGAGAGCTTGAACAGGTGGGAGTTGTCTTACCAACTCTGAGAGGCCAATTAAGACAACTCCTACCTGTTCAAGCTCTCTGTATGTGTGTATATATATCTCCTCAATATATGTTCCATTCTATGCATCCGATGAAGTGGGCTGTAGCCCACGAAAGCTTATGCTCTAATAAATTTGTTAGTCTCTAAGGTGCCACAAGTACTCCTGTTCTTTTTGCGGATACAGACTAACACGGCTGCTACTCTGAAACCTGTCAAAGATTTAACAGGTTGCTTTTCCTTTTATTAACTTTGTACCTGGGACTCAAACCAAGACTATAATCTGTGGATCCTCAAGCAAGTACTGGCAGCCTTTAGATCCTGAATGGGGACATTGGGCTGTGTATTACATTCCCATCCACGTCCTATTTCAAAGTGGAGGAACTGGCTGGGTGGTGAATTTCCTTCAGCTCAAATCCTGCTGCTGCATGGAAAGATGGGGTCAGCATGTGAGATCTTGAGCCAGTTTGGGTTCAAAAGTTCAGGTCCCAAGAAGGTGGCTTGTGTAGCTTGTGCCTAAAGATGATTCAGACTAACAAGTTAGTGTTATAACATTCTAAACTACAGTAGTGTGACTATATATGGGATCAGATTTATTAGGAAAATGATCTAAATACATTTATTTTGAAAAATACCACATCCAGAAAGAGTATTTGATGTGGTCTCTTATGTGAAAATAACTAGCCTCTTTCCTTTAGAGAACTGTAGATGATCTTGCTGTAGTTAGAGATAACACCAGAGTTACTGGGAAATGTTTCAATAAGATAGGAGAACATTCATAGCCATGGTGAGAACACAGCCACATGCTGATAACAGCCAGCTTTTCCAGGAGCCCTTAGCACTGGTGGCTCTGTCAGCCGTTTGTTCCAGGTATTGGGCGGTGGGTTTTGAGGACCTTGTTGCTTCTGTCCTTGGCGGGGAAGGAATGGAAAAATGTGATTCAGGAGCTTTTAATAGAGGTACCATAGAGAGAAGAGGAAAAACGTTTGCATTCGTTAGGTTATGATTTTAGCAGGAGCATTGGCTCAGATAATGACTTGCTGGCTGAGTTCAACAGTTTTCTGTGCTTTTGCCAGCAGATGTTGCTGTGATTAATAGGGCCAGCTCGGAGAGCTTGCACAGCATTTGTCAAGCATTCAGAAGAAAAGGAAAGCAAACAATAACTTTTCAAAGAAGAAAGTGACAATTATCCCAGCACCATGCTTCCTTCTGGCATGGTGCTTCCACACATGAAGCCTGAACCAAAGCCTTTTGAAATCAATGGAAAAACTCGGAAGTCCATTGATTTCAGTGGGCTTTAGACCAGGCCCATGGCCATGGAGCGAGCTGCAAGAGCAGTGCTGTTGCTTCTTAGCAGGCAGGAATGTGCACGCTAGCTCCCTTCTGCTAATATTCCTAATAGTGCCGTGTCAAATTCAACGGAAGAATAGGCTAGCCATGCAGCACCCTGGCGGAGAGCATCAGAGTGTTGCTAGCGTGGCTCTTCAGTTATCGATTCAACTCCTACAGGGTCCGTTTTTAATTTTTTAAAAATTGAATTGATTTCCCCCCAATTCCTTCACTTCTGCCAGAGACTGAACAGTGTGTGTGGTTTAGGAGGAGCCTGAGACTAGAGACAGTGGTTGGGGTAAGAAGTTGCTTACTTCCTCGCCCAGATTGTTGTTGCAGATATTAGATAAGACCAGACATAGCCCGGGTTCCTAAAGTAAGCCACTAGCGATACCCTCCCCCAAACGGACATGTAACCGTTTGTTTATGGCCAGTTAGCCATGCTGTTATCCAGGCTAGTAGCAATTCATTTTTCAAGTAACATTTTGTGAGACCATTATTCCAGTTTTGTGCTGGTGTCAATCCTTCATTTCAACTGATTTTTCAAACTTCTTGTCTCTATTTTTCTTGCTAAAGACAAATTTTTGAAAAGAGAGTTCAGAATCTCATTCCTTTTGGGGTCATCATTAATTTTATCTCCATCTTCATTTATTAATGGACCTGTTGTTTCCCGGGTCTTTTCCTTTTTACGTCGGTAAAAGCCCTTCTTATTCCCCTTAGCCCGTTTTGCTAGCAGGAGTTCATTTGCCTTTGCTGTCTTTATCTTCGCTCTGCAGACTGCAACTGACTCTGAATTTGGTTGCCTCCCCCTTTCTCATTTCTAGTACAGGTTTTTTTTATTAACTACCGAGCTTTGAGCAGCCCTATTATGAAGCCTCATTGTCCAGCTCTTAACTCTTGGAATTGGCTTTTTCAGAGGAACTGCAGTCTGTTGTCCCATAAACTGGAGTGTCTTTAAGAGGGGTTTCCCCAGCTTTCTCTTAGATTGGTGAATATTAATGCTTCCTCTTTTTACACCATACTCACTAAATGTTTGACTTTCCCAAAAATCTAACACCCTTTCTTCATAAACCCATTCTTTGATGAATTCAAGGTGCTTGTGATCACGGGTTCCAAGCTTCCGTATTATTTTGTCACTTCCTCCATAGATCTAGATGGCTTCTCTTGCCTTCCCTCTGTATAAGAATATTTTAGATGTTTGACTGGCCGATGGAGAGTCAAATTCCCTTACAAATACACTGTCTTGCAGATGAGAAAACCTTTGCGAGTTGCTCCAAGATTGTTCATTCTCCTCTGGTTCTGGTGGTTTGTAGTAGATCCTACAGTGTCCCCACCACACCCTGCATTGTCAGTTATCTCCCTTGCAGTGTAAAAGTTTTTGATGTAAAACTCCACCCCCTCCCTCCCTTCTTCCTCTATAAATATCGTACCCATCTGTATGGACATTTCCTTACGAGACTCTTCCTATTGGGGTTCCGTTATGCCCACTTCCTCATAACCTTCATACTTTATTTAGCTTTGGGTGGTTCTTGTTTGGTTCCCGTACTCCTGTTGTGTGCAGATGGGAAAAAGCAGCTCTGGGGTAAAAGCCACTCTCCCATATAGATGCCTCTTTCCTCTCCATGGAACTCTGGTCTGCACATCCTGAGGGAGCAGGTTGACGTTGCCAGCAAGAAGAGCGAGAGAGTCTAGGAAATAGCTACTTTACTCAGCTTTTTTTCCACCTTTAAGTTCTTTGGGGTTTACAGTGCTTAAAACAGTGTAAGTTATTCCCCTTCCATGATTTTTCAGTCCCACAGAGGATGTCTGCTTGTGGGACGAGGCAGGTGCTGTGTAGCCTAGGTGGGAAACACAAGACTTGCAGAAGTAGCTTCCTGCCGGACAGGGATTTTATTTAAGTTTCTTCCTTGTAGAAACTTTCTGCCCCACCTTCTAATAGCCACCTCCCCTCCAGGTCTCTTCCATCATGGACCCCACGTCCAAGTGGCTTAGCAGCCATGGGTCTGTCCTCCTCTTCTGTGCTTTTAAGGTGCAAAGGGGATGTAAAGTTAATAGGTCAATGGAAAAAAGAGCCTAAGGTTCTGTAACTGTGTCTTAATCCTTATTAACTCATTCAAGCTCAGTCATTGAGCAAATAACTCAAGATCAGTCATGAGAGTTCCTGTGTGTTTCTACAAATGCTGTTCCTGAGAGCTAAGTAAATAAACAAGCATTTAAACAACTAGAGTATAACTTCTGAATTAGGGCTTTTTTTGGCATTTCTATCCAGGACAAGCAGGTAGTGTACTAAAAAGCACAGACATATTTTTATTTTCCATTGTGGTTAAGAGGTTGTCATCCTGCTTGCTTACAACCATCTGCTTCAGGCTAATTTCCTCCTGTACAGCCCAGCTGATCAGCAAAAGCAATTTCTGTTTGTCTTGCTACATTTTATGTTTGATTCATTATCATAACTCTCAAGTGTTAAAGAAGATCTGAACTGTACCTGGAAGCCTGAGGTGATGTTTTGACGTAATGTTAGAGTAACAGTAATTTGTGCCATGAGTCCTGATGATTGTATTTAAAAATTACATTGAAACAAGGACTCTGAAACCAAATGATTTGACTAAACAAACTGCACACTGGTTGCATTCTGTGCCCACATGGGCACACCTATATAGCTCTCATTTCTATGGGGCCTTTCTGCGTAGAGCAGTGGTCTCCAACCTTTTTATGCCCAAGGTCACTTTTTGAATTTAAGGGCAACCCAGGATCTACCCTGCCCCTTCCCTGAGGCCCTGCCTCGCTCATCCATCCCGTTTCCCCCCACCCCCCGTCGCTCGCTCTCCCCCACCCTCACTCACTTTCACTGGGCTGGGACTGGAGTTTGGGAGGGGGTGTGGGCTCTTGGCTGGGGCCAAGAGGTTCACAGTGTGGGAGGGGGCTCTGGGCTGAGCCTGGGGCAGAGGATTGGGGTGCAGGAGGGTGCTCCGGGCTGGGGCAGAGTGTTGGGGTACAGGAGGGGGTGTGGGGTGCTGGCTCTGGGAGGGGGCTCAGGGCTGGTGTTTGGGGTGCAAGAGGGGGTATAGGGTGCTGGCTCTGGGAGGGGGATCAGGGCTGGGGCAGGGGCTTGGGGAGTAGGAGGGGGTTTGGGGTGCTGACTGGGAGGGGGTTCAGGGCTGGGGCTTGGGGTGCAGGAGGGGATTTGGGGTACAGGAGGGGGTATGGGATGCTGGCTCTGGGAGGGGGCTGGAGGTTGGGGTGCAGCCTCCCGCTGGGTGGCACTTACTGCGGGTGGCTCCCGGTCGGTGGCACAGCGAGGCTAAGGCAGGCTCCCTACCTGTCCTGGTCCCACGCTGCTCCTGGAAGGGGACAATGCACCACTGTGTCCCTTCTCTGCCGGCACCACCCCCTCAGCTCCCATTGGCACAGCTCCCCGTTCCTGGCCAATGGGAGCTGCGGGGGCAGTGCTTGCACGCAGGAGCAGCACGCTGAGACCCCTGCCCTCCTTCACGGGGCCACGCTGGCCGCTTCCGGGAGCAGTGTGAGGCCGTGGCAGGCAAGGAGCCTGCCTTATTGGCAGCCCAGCAGCATCACTGAAGATCACGATCGACTGGGAGAGTCCCCGGGGTCGACCAGTTGATTGCGATCGACTGGTTGGTGACCACTGGCGTAGAGCATCATAAAGTGAACTATAGATAGGGTTATTTATTCCTGTTATGTTACCTTGTAGAACAAGAAGTAAAAAGAATATGGGCGCTCATTGCACAGGAAGTCAATGAGGTTTAGTAAGAACATAGCAAGATTAAGGGGAAAAAAAGTTGGACATTCATATGGATAACAAAGAATATTCTGAGTTAGAAAACTTATTGCTAACAAAACTCTTGGAAGGGATATTAAACATGCTTTCAGATTTAAGCCAGCTGCTATTTGCAATCTCTAGCTATTAGAGATCAGGATGAGACCTAATGTAAGGGGCAGATTACCCCACATCTGCTGGTCTATACTATTATGTGGACCACTTTTACAAGACTAGGATATATTTTTGCACAAAGTATGTCTTGTGAGGTATCATTTGAAAATTCATAAACTGCTGAACATTATTGTCCTGGTAAAATACGTGTATCAACATTTATGTAAAGTTATAAGATTCTGCTGTGTAGAATTGTTATAACATGCTCCAACATTAAGAAAAACAGGCCCAAACCAGTTTTTCAGAGACAAAGACACACTGACACCCCAGCCAGGTGTTAAAGAGCTATCACTTGCTTAAGCTGCCATTCTCCAGTAATGGGAAGGTGTGAATAAGAAATTTACATTTAACCACAGGGACAGTTCCACCCTCACATCCACAAGAGACTACTTGTTGCTTGCACCCCAGTGTGGGGAGGGGTAATCCTCAAGGTGGGGGGAAGGGTATAAGAATGGAGGACGCACACAACACAAATGACCTCTCTCCTCCTTCATCTCTGCTCATGACATCAAGGACTCTCAAAGAACTGAACTAAAGGGGTGGGGTCCCAGGCTGAAAGGAGACGCAGCCTGTGAAATTTATGTGAAAGCATATGGTGAGATAAAACCTTTGCTTTTAAGTTCACATAGCTTGTTCAGTTAAGTATTAGCTCCATTTTACTCTTTTATTTTCTTTTGTAACCAATCCTGACTTGTATGCATCATCACTTGCAATCTCTTTTTAAAATCTACCTTTCTGTAGTTAATTAACTTATCTTATTGTTTTATCTTAACCAGCGTGTTTGGACTAGTGTGGGAAACTCCGTTTGGAATAACAAGGGTGGTGCATGTAGCATTTTCCTTTGATGAGATGAGGGACTTTCTATGAGCTTGCCCTGTCCAGCACACTACTGAACAAGACGCACATTTCTGGGGGACAAGGCTGGGATCAAGAATTTGCAGGTGTCTCCCCGGGTATAATTCATGAATGACTGATCAGAGTGCTCATGTGTTTAGCTGGGAGTGAATTTGCAGGCTGAAGGCTGTGTGAGCAGGTGTAGGCTGCATCTGCACTACTGGACTGGGCTGGCATAGTCTCCATAGTATAGACCTACCCTTAGCAAGGTTGTGTGGTTCGGCCATATTAATTCATAATGCGGTGTGGTCTGTGTAGACAAGAGTGAGTTAGTTTTTGCTGGCGAGTGGAAGAGTGGCAGGGGAGAGTAGGACAGATTCAATTTTTCTTTTTAATGGTTGGATGCAAAATATCATGAGCTTCTGTCAAAAAAATCCTGAAGCCATCCCTGGACCTAATGTGGTGATAGAGGGCACTGTGCTGCAGAGATGGGGGTGGGTGAGTTACTAGAGGGTACTTTCCTGTCTGAGTCAGTACTGACCCCAATGTACCAGTGTGGTGCTAGGGGAGATAAGATATTTTACACCACAGACACCATGATCCAATGAATTTCAGAACCTAGGAGAGAGTTTTCCTCACATGTGATCTCCCTGCCATGCCTCAGGGCTGTGGTGGCATCAGCAGCTTGAAGCTCCTGGTGCCTTCACGGGGCCCCAGAGCTTTCCCTACCCCTCTGGCTACTTGGCTCATGCTAGCGCCTTTACCAATACCATATCCTGGAGCAATCTGGGTTGCTCTTGGAGTTCTTCAGTCCAAGCACTAAACCATGCTTAGACCTGTTTTGTTTGTGAAACGTGACAATATCTTGCCCCATGGTGTGGCAGTTCTGGTCTGTTTTCCACAATACAGATGTTGAAGGAAATGTATGAGAAATTGCAATCTGTGAAGTGCACAGTGCTCTCTTTTTTTGTTTGTTAGAGGAACATTTCTGCCATTAACCCAATGTGTCACATGGACAAGCAGTGTGAATAGTCCATTTGTTCTTATTCAGTGCTTTTGGGTTTCTTTCTACAAGGAACTGGATTGTGGTTTGGTTCTTGTGACAATGACCCCCTGTAACACCATTCCAAATAATGTCATACTGTAATGAAATTATACATTGTAAGGAGCATGACCCAGTTGTTGATCACATTCTTGTAAAATATATTGTTCAGACTAGTCTCTCGGGCATATTTCACTCTGCCTCTGCTCTCATACATGTAAAATAAATACAGTGTTTATCCTTGCATCTTAGACATTTCTGAAACATCAAGTAGTTACTGCAGTTCTGCTCCAAGATGCCAAAATTGTTTGTTTAAGTGAATGTATGGCCTGATTTTCAGAGGTTTTGAGCAGCCAGAGCTTCCACTGAAGTAAATGAGAGCTGTGCTGCTCAGCAGCTCTGAAAATCAGACCATTAATATGAGGAGACAAATATTGTAATAGGCATGCAGCTACTGCAATTCTGCATTGCTTAGGCCAGTGGTCTCCAAACTTTTTTGATCGCGCACCCCATCAGTAAAAATTTTTGAGCACGCACCCCCTGCCGTGTCGAAGCAAAAAAAAAAAAAAAGTGCTCCTGCTGCCGTGCACCCCCAAGGATCCTCTTTGGAGACCACTGGCTTAGGCAGCCTGGCAAAACACAAAGACACATTACTGTCCATTCTACTGCCACCTACATTGTTCCACTAACGTTAGTCATAGGTTCATTCATCTATTCAAAGGCCAGAAGGGACCATTGTGATCATCTAGTCTCACCTCTTGTATAACACAGGCCAGAGAACTGCACCAAACTAATCACTAGAGCAGATCTTTTAGAAAAAATCATTCAGTCTTGTTTTAAAAATTGTCAGTGATGGAGAATCCACCACAACCCTGGGTAAATTGTTCCACTGTTACTCACTGTCCACTCCATTGTTACTCTCACCATTAAAAATGTATTCCTTATTTCCACTCTGAATGTGTCTAGCTTCAACTTCCAGCCATTGAATCACGTTAGAACTTTCTCTGATAGATTGAAGAGCCCATTATTAAATATTTGTTCCCCAGGTAGCTCCATATAGACGGCAATCAAGTCATCCCTTAATCTTCTATTTGTTAAAATAAACAGATTGAGCTCTTTGAATCTGTCACTATAGGCATGTTCTCTAATCCTTTAATCGTTCTCATGGCTCTTCTGTGAAGCGTCTCTACTTTATCAGTATGCTCCCCTATACAGACAGAGGAGTTTCAACTTTTGTTTTTGTTGCAATTAAGTCTCTGCTTCCCTGAGGTGATTTTGAAAACTACTCACATTCTGTTGTCTCTTAACGCAGTTTGGATGCTTAGGAGCATATACTTAATCTGCATATGCAGCTCCCATTGACTTTATCACCAGGGCCGGCTCCAGGCACCAGCTAAGGAAGCAGGTGCTTGGGGCGGCCAATGGAAAGGGGCAGCATGTCCGGGTCTTTGGTGGCAATTCTGCGGCGAGTCCCTCTCGGAGCGAAGGACCCGCCGCCGAATTGCCGCCAAAGAATGAAGCGGCACGGTGGAGCTGCCGCTGAAGTCCTGCCTATCGCGGCTTTATCTTTTTTTCGCTTCGCCGTTTGGGGTGGCAAAAAAAGTGGAGCCGGCCCTGTTTATCACCAGTACAGATGCCCACCTGGATTAAAGACAGTATACAATAATGCTTTCTCTGATGAAAGCATGTCCAGTGAACTTCATGGAAGGGCTGCTGTGCACTCTCTAGAGAGATGGAGGCAGCCTGAACTGTTGAAGACCAAGGCAGCTTGTTCTGGGAGTGTCTCTCCTAAATCACATGGCCAGGTGTTCTGCCTCTGCAGAAAATGGAAGGTGTTTGTGAGAATAGCAGATGCTAGTGGGGACTAAATTTAGCTGCTCGGCAAACAATTGTTTTTTTTTTTAAAAATCATCATCTTACCAGATGGTGAATTGGATTAAGAAATGAGTGGACAGCTTGGAAAAGTGAACTAGCATAAACCAAAATTCATATAAAATCATATGAGCTTGATTAAAATTCTAGTAGCTTGATGTGCAGGAGGTCAGACTAAGATGATCATGATGGTCCCTTCTGGCCTTAAAATCTGTAAATCTAAATATGTTACCCTATCCTTAAAGATAATCTGTGTCCGTATGAACCCTGTGATCACAAGAGCAATCCATTTCTTGCCTCCACATATCTCTGAATAGCCTCCTCTTCATTAGTTTGTGGCTGTCCCCTCAGCTTCTCTTCTGAGTGCTGCATTGGTTATGTGCAAGTGTTGATTTTGGCTAGGAGCTGAGAAAGCTGGGAGATTGCACTGTTTACATCAAATATAAAGGAGATACAGATCTGGGCATGGACTGAAAACTGCTGGCACTTCAGCCTGTGCGATATCACCAGCTCCCCAGTGGCCTCATATAGGTATGTCTACACTGCAAGCAAAGATGTGATTGTGGCACAGGTAGGCGTACCTCTCCTGGTGTTAATCCAGATAGCACAGGTAACAATTGGAGTGAAGACAGGGTGGCATGGGCTTCAGCACAGGCTGGCTGCCCGAGTACAAGCCAGCCGGGGACCCTGGGTACCTACTCGGTGGGGTTGCTAGCCTCCGCTGAAGTCCATGCCACCACCTTTATGACTGTTATTACCTGGGCTAGCTAGATATAAAGTTAGCTTGGGTATGCCTACCCATGATACAATCACGTCTTCCCATGTGGCATAGCCATCCCCAGAGAAGTTGGAAAGTATGGTGGAGAAGATTGAACTTTGTGGGACTATACAGATAAGAGCTTTGAAGGTGGATGAGCAGTTGCCCATCATGACCCTCTGGGTTCAGGTTCATACGTTTGTTCTGTGTAGACCTAAATCTTTCATTATGAGTACATGAATGTAAAGCAGCTTGCAGGTGAAAATGACAAGAAACTGTCTTTCTATGCTGCAGGGAACTTCTGGACATGACCTGCCGTCTTGCCAACACACTGAAGAAATATGGAGTACAAAAAGGGGACAGAGTTGCAATCTATATGCCTGTGACTCCACTGGCTGTGGCTGCCATGTTGGCTTGTGCCAGAATTGGTGCTGTTCATACAGTGGTCTTTGCTGGATTCAGTGCAGAATCTTTAGCTGGGAGGATCATTGATTGTAAGTAGTTTTAAAATGATGAACAAGCATATTAGGAAAGTGCTCTGCTCCTTGGAGGATTGATCCTTTGATCCAGATTCAACATTCAGCTTTCAAAGAAAGGCACACCCAGAATATGGTTGGCTTATTCTCATCTTACTGGGAAGTTCAGTTCTCTCCTTAGCAGAAGCATCAGAGTACTATCACTGCATTGACTCTCTGTGTTCCTGATTGGCATGAACGCCTGTGGGCTTAATAAGCTTTTAAAATCAATGTAACATTCAATCAGTTTTAAATTGCTGTCAAATAATGTTTAAACCGTAGGGAAAACTGAGACTTCTTGGGGGGAAGGGGAGGCTGGTTATGTTCTCTTACTGTGAAGTGACAGTTTCCTAGTGCATTCTTGTGAAGTGCTAACTCTGTAGCCTATAATTATTTATTTGTCTTTTTGAAGTGCCTAACGGCCCCAATTAAAGAGCAGAGCCCCATTGTGCTAATCATGGTATAAACATATAGAGACAGTTGCTACACAAAGAGCTTATAATATAATTCGATAAACCAGTGATCGACAACACAGAAACAAAGTATCGAAAGGCAGAGGTTTAATACATAACATTAGGTGCTATGATTATTACAAATACATCTTTTAAAAAGTCATCTTTCTGTATGACTAGCATGAGGAATTAAGTCTCAGAGTATTTTGAATGGAAGGTAATCTAGGTGGGGCAGGTAAAGGTTTTGGCTTCTCTCTTATCTCTGGTAACTAGTGTAGAGGTTATGGGTAAACATTCTTTTATTATACAGCTATATATCTGCTCCATAAATAACATAGCATGAAATGTGTATTGCAATTTGAAGTGCTATTTTGAATTGGTACAGTTGTGATATGGCTCCCAGGAAAATCCGGAAATCCTGAAAACCCCACATGAGCTAACTGGGTGCTAGAAATCCACTGGCATCTCTAAAAACAACAACAACAAACAAAACAAAGGACACTGAATTTGCTTGGGATTGGGGTTTAATGGAAGATTTGAAGGGGCTGTAATATCTACTCCATAGAAAAGGTATGAGAGCTGTATGGAAGAAGATGGTGTTTACTCACTAAGAGACCTGATCCAATTCCTGTTCAAATCAGTGAAAAGATTCATTGATTTTAGTAGGCTTCGGATCAGGCCCTAATTCTCCTCCTCTACCTTAGAGATTGCAAAGGCCATCCTGCCTTCAGTGTATTACAAGGAGGATTTGTCAGTGATGTCGGCTGTTACCGTCTGATAGAATTTCTCCATTGTAATATGCTACTTAACATCCCTATGTGTGACACAGGGTGACGGTAGTGAAAAACAAACTGATAGGTCTGCAAAATCTCTCTCTCGTTAGCTGGCTGCAAAGCTGTCATTACCTACAACCAGGGAGTCAGGGGAGGACGAGTTGTAGAGCTGAAGAAGACTGTGGATGAAGCTGTAAAGAATTGTCCAAATGTCAAGCGTGTCTTCGTGGCTCAGAGAACAGACAGCACAGTCCACATGGGTAATCGTGACATTCCTCTTGAAGAAGTACGTTGACTTTGTTAAATGTAGCCCTTTTATCTAGCTATTTCCTACAGGGTGCGATGCTTATATCTCAGCAGGTCCCCATGCCAATTAACAAACACATTTTCAGGGAAAGTCAGAGGCAGGGCTAGAACCTGTATTATTAAAATGACTATGTAAGGGCCCTGCTGGCAGAGCCAAGGAGAAAGTACGATCAGTTTAATCTAGAATGGACACACTTGTAAATAACTCTTATTATAACTATTCGATATTGGCCTTTGTTGCTATGTTGTCTCTGTGCATTATCCTAACAAGGAATAGCTATATGGTCTGTGTATTCTCATTTTATAAATGTGGTAGATTAAAAGAATTTGAAGCAATTATGTATTTTCTTTTCTCTCCTTTTAGTATTTTAAACCTCAATGTCTTTTTCTTTGATCTGGTTGCTACAAATGCAGACTGCTGGCTTCGGTCTGTCCTCTCTGACACGTGTAACAAAGGGTATGTCTACACAGGGATAAAAAACCCATGGTTGGCCTTGGTCAACTGACTCATGCTCCTGGGGCTTGGGCTCTGGAGCTGAAAAATTGCTGTGTGGACATTTGGACTGCGGCTTGAGGGTCCCAGAGTTCCGGCTCCAGTCTGAACCTGAATGTCTACACGGCAATCATTAGCACTGCAGCCTGAGCTGTGGGAGCCCAAGTCAGCGGACCCAAGCCAGCCGCAGCTATGCCATTGGGCTTCTATCCGCTGTAGACGTGTCCCCTCAATCCTAAATCACCAATTTTGCTTACTCCAAGGCAGGGATGTAAATACCATAAACGATTAAGAAATATTTTGTTTAAACGGTTAACCAATGAAAGGGCCAGCTGGCGTGGCTGGGGTCGATCTGGCCAGTGCGGCTGGGGCTGGAGCCACTCTGGCCGGGGCCGGTGAGTCTGGGGCTGCTCCGGGCGGGGCCGCTGGGGCCGGCCAGTTGGCTGGCCCGGGGGTTAACGGTTAAGGCGGGTTAACCGGTAAGACTAATGCTTACCGGCTAACCGGTTAATATTTTACATCCCTACTCTAGGGCTCCCTCTACTGTCCTAGACTTAACCTCCTCCCCCAGATCAGAGTAATAGTTACAGCACCCTTCTCCTAATCTGGGCCCTAAGCAGGGCCAGCTCTAGGTTTTCTGCCGCCCCAAGCAAAAAAAATTTTGGCCGCCCCCCCCCCCCCCTTTTTTTTTTTTTGGCTTTTACACATGTTTGCATATTGGGGCAATAATCGCAGGATATAATCACACATCAGCATGTTTAGTTGACTCTGCTGCTGCAAATTTCAGAGCAGGAAGTCCAAGGAAAATCTTTAGCTCCTCTTTGAGCTGAAATAAAACAGTGCAATTAGTCAAACGGATCTTGGGAGATGCATGCAGGCTGATAGGAACATCTAGGTAAACCAAAACTGTTAAAACTCAATGATCTTTCACTTGTTAAAGAACATGTGTCGCTTACTCTGAAGAAAAAAAAATAGGAAAATGGCTCATAGAAAATTAAATTGTGCCAGGAAAAAAAATCAAACTCCCCCAAGAAACAGGAAGTGAGATACTTTATTACTATACATTGATCTGTCAATGCCACTCACGGAAAGTCTGAGCAATCAAGCTGCAGCAAACATATGATGGTTACAGATATCTAACCAATGTTGAAATTAGTGGAGTTGAAAAGTTCAGCAGCGAGTGGTTGCAGGGACAGCTGCCCCACACCTCTTTCTGCTGTCAACATGTGAGAGGAGGCCAGGCTTGGAAACAAGGCTGAAATTGACCATGTGCCAAGAAGGAGAGTTGAGCAAGGAAAACGCACAGTAACGTTCAACCTTAAACCGCAAAGGAAGAAAAAGTAAAAAGGGAGGGGGGAGAAGAGGAAGGCGAAGGGGTGGCTGACTGTGCTGCTGAGCTGGGAGTGTGTGTGTGTGCGGGGGACGGGGGACATTAGCCAGGTCCAGCCTCTGCTAGAGCCATGGAGAGCCCAGTCCTATCCTGTGTCCTTTATTCGGGTGATGGGAATATCAGGGAGGCAAAGGCCTGTCCAGAAAGGCTCTGCGGAGGAGCGGGGCAGCAGCTAGGGCCACCGGGGAAAGCTCTGGGGGACGCGGAGAGAAGCAAGGGCAGCCAGCAGCAGCCCGGCTCCATTCATAGATTCATAGATTCTAGGACTGGAAGGGACCTCGAGAGGTCATCGAGTCCAGTCCCCTGCCCGCATGGCAGGACCAAATACTGCCTAGACCATCCCTAGTAGACATTTATCTAACCTACCCTTAAATATCTCCAGAGACGGAGATTCCACAACCTCCCTAGGCAATTTGTTCCAGTGTTTAACCACCCTGACAGTTAGGAACTTTTTCCTAATGTCCAATCTAGACCTCCCTTGCTGCAGTTTAAACCCATTGTTTCTGGTTCTATCCTTAGAGGCTAAGGTGAACAAGTTCTCTCCCTCCTCCTTATGACACCCTTTTATATACCTGAAAACTGCTATCATGTCCCCTCTCAGTCTTCTCTTTTCCAAACTAAACAAACCCAATTCTTTCAGCCTTCCTTCATAGGTCATGTTCTCAAGACCTTTAATCATTCTTGTTGCTCTTCTTTGGACCCTTTCCAGTTTCTCCACATCTTTTTTAAAATGCGGCGCCCAGAACTGGACACAATACTCCAGCTGAGGCCTAACCAGAGCAGAGTAGAGCGGAAGAATGACTTCTCGTGTCTTGCTCACAACACACCTGTTAATGCATCCCAGAATCATGTTTGCTTTTTTTGCAACAGCATCACACTGTTGACTCATATTTAGCTTGTGGTCCACTATAACCCCTAGATCCCTTTCTGCCGTACTCCTTCCTAGACAGTCTTTTCCCATTCTGTATGTGTGAAATTGATTTTTCCTTCCTAAGTGGAGCACTTTGCATTTGTCTTTGTTAAACTTCATCCTGTTTAACTCAGACCATTTCTCCAATTTGTCCAGATCATTTTGAATTATGACCCTGTCCTCCAAAGTAGTTGCAATCCCTCCCAGTTTGGTATCATCCGCAAACTTAATAAGCGTACTTTCTATGCCAATATCTAAGTCGTTGATGAAGATATTGAACAGAGCCGGTCCCAAAACAGACCCCTGCGGTACCCCACTCGTTACGCCTTTCCAGCAGGATTGGGAACCATTAATAACAACTCTCTGAGTACGATTATCCAGCCAGTTATGCACCCACCTTATAGTAGCCCCATCTAATTTGTATTTGCCTAGTTTATCGATAAGAATATCATGCGAGACCGTATCAAATGCCTTACTAAAGTCTAGGTATACCACATCCACCGCTTCACCCTTATCCACAAGGCTCGTTATCCTATCAAAGAAAGCTATCAGATTGGTTTGACATGATTTGTTCTTCACAAATCCATGCTGGCTATTCCCTATCACCTTACCACCTTCCAAGTGTTGGCAGATGATTTCCTTAATTACTTGCTCCATTATCCATGGAAGGGAGCGCATCAGCTGGGGAAGAGGACAGCGGGGGTGGGGAAAGCGCCGCACTCCCTTTGCAAGTTCCTAGCGGTTTCAGCTCCTCCTTGTGCTTCACTTCGCCTGGGGCGGGGGACAAAGCCCCGCAGCAGGATCCCGGAGCAGCCTCCTCCTGCAGCCGGTTGGTGAAGAGCCAGCGGGAGATTAACAACGCGCGTCCGAGTCTGAGGCAGGAGGAGGCAACATTGCCCGGCCGCCGCCTGGCACTTACTGTCCCACAGGCTGGAGCGCAGCCCTGGAGCCCGCAGCAGCTGGTCTCGGAGGAGCCGGACCTGGTGATTGAAGTGTCCCGCCGGTGGATCCGAGCCCACAAGTCGCTGCTGGCGGCCAAGTCCCCGGACATCCTGCGGGTGAAGGGGGTGAGCTACGGGGCACTGCGCCTGCTCATCGACACGGCCGGCATGGGCGAGGTGCGCCACGACAACCTGGCCGAGGTGGTGAGTTGCGCCCGCGTGCTGCAGATGCCCTGTGCCCTGCACTGTGTGGCTGAGGCAATGCGGGCCCAGCTGCGCCTCCACAACTGCTACCATCTGCTGTGCCGCCCCTGGAAATGTGCCGCCCCAAGCAGGTGCTTGTTTTGCTGGTGCCTAGAGCCGGTCCTGGCCCTAAGAGTGCTCTAAACAAAATGGCGTTACTTACAGTGTCTGGAGCTTCTGCTGCCTGTAGAAAGCCTTGCATTTACACACAACAGGTGTCCTAGATGTTTAACAGGCACTGACTGTACTGGTTAATTGCAATGACCAGAACAATGTCTTTCGTTGAGGGACCAGAGCAGACTACAACAGATTCTCCCCAGTGTGGACAGGAACCTTAAATGTTGCAGCTGCATCAATTGAGAAGATGGCCCTTTGAATTCCATTCCACAGTGGACTGCAATGTCTGGTGCTTGGAAATTACCCCAAATCCTCTCTGCCTGCAACAGTGCTAAGCATCAAGGAGTAAGTGCTTCAGGAATTCCAGAATATATCGTTACTACTACAGTCGTAGCCATGCTGTGTTTGGACATGCCAGGATGGTTCTGTCAGGCTCTGTAGAACGTCATTTATCTCCCAAAACTGGACATACTGTATGGAGCTGAAGGGATAAACAAGACACAGGAGAGGCCTTAATATATGGAAAGGACAGTGTAATTGTCCCATCTCTACTGAGAATGATTGTTTGGGAATATTTACAGTCTACATGGCCTGGGGGAGAAAGGCGTGACCATTAAAATGTGGTTTAGATGTTACACCGGGAACATGCAGCTTGATGCAGAGTAGCTGTGTCAGTTTGCCAGAAGCAATAAACAAAGAACTTTGGCACTTTTGCCACTGGAAATCCCTACTTTGCAGCTAAAAAACTACTCAGGAGTGAAAATACATGTACTGGGCCAAGTATGCTCCTGTTAAATAGGAGGTACAGCTAATAATAAACACTAGCAAGAACAAGCCTGCCTTGTTGGTCAGAAACTATCTTAGTCCATGAACCTGTATAAACTGGGGCAGTGATGTCTCCCCGAGTCTGCAGATAACCTGAAACTATTGGTCTGAGAGATGTAAACCAACCAGGCACCAGTTAATCCTGAAGCTTAATATCAACATAATTATCAGTGGTATTAAGTCTTTCCTTGTTGATCATTTTAGTAGAAACATTCAGGTACCGTGTTTATCCCACAATCCCAAACTGCCTTCCATGCAATCCAAGGTACCGAAAGCCCTAACTATTCCTTTCTCTAGTAGTTGACAAAAACTTCCAGCTTCTCTTTTTTGTGGTGTAGTTGTGTGTTTTTAATACAGAAATCTGAAACACATTGAAAATAGGGGGACAGTGTGAAAGAAATTGAACTCTGTGTTAAAATAAATGACACAGGGATACCGTACGGATCAGCAGGACTTGAACCCAGGCCTGCAGGCAACCAATATCCCCACACTGTCATTTGGTGGCAATTGTAACCTGGCTGCCCCCTGCGACCCACAGTCCACAGAGGTTGCTATGACTGCCCTGCTTCTGAACTCCTGGGATTGATGTTGGCTCTGACTTGGATTCTGACTCCCAGTCGACCCCTGGAACCTCAACACTGACCCTGATGCCTGGGATTGACCCTCAGCCTGTCTCTGACTCTGACTCTCGGCTTGACTCCTGACTCTGACTCTTGGCTTCGGTTCCTGGCTCTCAAGGTCCTACTGACCTTTGCCCAAGATCCTGACACAGACTAAATTATTCATTTTCATATTTAATTCACTAATATTACTCCAAATTTGAACTGAATCTACGCTGCTGCATTGGAGTGTCACAGGTACCCGTTGGTTGTGCTGTAAAATTTAAGTCCATCTTGCTGTGGAGCACGTGGGAACTTTGTCTTGCCTGGTTTGGGTATATGACCATCGGAATATGCATTGACTAAAGGTCACAATAAATACATGACATGATGAGATCTATCATTTGCCTGATGTGTAAAATTTATTTCTGACCCTATTGGGCGCTTGTTTTGGTAAGATTGATTTGTCAAATGCTTAGAAGTGACTGGAATTAGATGCAGGGTCTGAGGCATATTTGCTTGTAAATACAGGTCTCCTTACAGTGTTTAAAGGGCACTTGCAGTTAGTCACACGGATCTCGGCAGACAGACGCCTAAAGAATGTTGAGGGAAGTGCTCACTCCCCAAGAACAGGACAGAGTCTGTGGGAAGCAGGCTACCTGTCAGTTTTCCAGCCACATGTGGAGTATCTGGAATATGCTCTGTGCCACAGATTTGATGCACCTGAGGAAGAGCTTGCAGTTGTAGTCCTGGCAGCCAGGCTCAAAAATGTTTTCTGAAGAATGATCATCTCAAGTCTACTACATTTCTACGACCCTTTTGGGGAGATCTTTCAGCCATGTTAAATCTTCACGTGAGTTGTTGCAGAGTGACAAGCTATGGAAATAGTTAGAGAAGTGTGATGGTACTTCAAAAAAATGAAAACAAAAGCAAGAACAATCAATGCCTTGGGGTATTATGACACACACCACTCCACAGAGTCTGTGATGTATCACCATAAAGAGTAGGAGTTGTGATATTGCATATGGCTGAAAATGGCAAGAAAAGATGGGTTGTCTTTATTAATTATTAATGTATTATATTTTAAATATTTTTTTACATAAAAGCACACTCTCAAGGAACATGGCAGTGGAGCCGGGGCACACTCGTAACCTGGGCTCCCGTCCCATCCCACATGGATAGATGCATAGAGATAAACATATGGAGATTGTATAAATAACATTTAATCAAATTCAAATGTCCACAGTTTAATCTGACTGTATTTCTCATGGTGATGAGCTTGTGGCCTTCTGGCTGGGTCCCTCACTGGGACCGTATCCTGGCAAAGTGTCCCCATTCCCCCCCTTTATTTGTGGTCTATACAGTGCCCTAACTTTGCATGGCACTTTACAGAGATTTAAAAGGATTTGTCCCCACCCTGCCTGGTCTTTACCGTCCCAATTAGAGACAACCCTATGCTGCAGGCAGTATGGAAACACACTGTTCTAGAGCAGTGGCACTCAACCTTTCCAGACTACTCTACCCTTTCAGGAATGTGATTTGTCTTGCATACCCCCAAGTTTCACCTCACCTAAAAACTACTTGTTTACAAAATCAGACATAAAAATACAAAGGTGTCACAGCACACAATTACTGAAAATTTGCTTACTTTCTCATTTTTACCATATAATTATAAAATAAATCAACTGGAATATAAATATTGTCCTTACATTTCAGTGTATAGTATATAGAGCAGTATAAACAAGTCATTGTATGAAATGTTAGTTTGTACTGACTTTGCTAATGCTTTTTATGGAGCCTGTTGTAAAACTAGGCGAATATCTAGATGAGTTGATGTACCCCTGGAAGAACTCTGCATATCCCCAGGGGTATGCGTGTAACCGTGGTTGAGAACCACTGTTCTAGAGGGAGCAATGGGAGACATAAATAAGAAAAGAATCTCTGTTTATAACAATGAACCTTTTATTATGATACAATTCCACTAATATCACTGTAATTGAAAAGTTTGCTTAGTTACAGTACCCAGCCCCTTGAGTCAGCTGTACCAACATTGGATGACTGAACATGCAACACTGGGCATTGATCTTATGTATTTATTGTTACAATACTGAAGGCCAGAATCAGCAGGACTTAGTAATGGCGATGGTTTACTAAAGTTGCATTGAATTTTTGGGAGAGTTCCATAGGAAAAAAGGTTTCAGAGTAGCAGCCGTGTTAGTCTGTATCCGCAAAAAGAAGAACAGGAGTACTTGTGGCACCTTAGAGACTAACAAATTTATTAGAGCATAAGCTTTCGTGGACTACAGCCCACTTCTTCGGATGCATATAGAATGGAACATATATCGAGGAGATATATATACACACATACAGAGAGCATAACCAGGTGGGAGTTGTCTTACCAACTCTGAGAGGCCAATTAATTAAGAGAAAAAAACTTTTGAAGTGATAATCAAGCCAGCCCAGTGGGCTAGCTTGATTATCACTTCAAAAGTTTTTTTCTCTTAATTAATTGGCCTCTCAGAGTTGGTAAGACAACTCCCACCTGGTTATGCTCTCTGTATGTGTGTATATATATCTCCTCGATATATGTTCCATTCTATATGCATCCGAAGAAGTGGGCTGTAGTCCACGAAAGCTTATGCTCTAATAAATAGGAAAAAAGGACATTTTCTCTGGTTCATACACTGATTAACTGCTTTGTGTCCTTGGAGAATACTGCTGAAGAGGCTTGGAAAGATCCTGTTCCCTCCCAAATGAGTAGGTGTACAATAAATGGCCAGTCAAATTTTGTGGCAGAGGAGGCTTTGGAACACTAGTGAGAAAGGATAGTCTCCCAACTGAACAAGGTGGTTTACCTCAGGGGAATGTATTTGATAATCTCTCCATGCTATGGAGCAAGAATGCGACAGGATCTGCACAGAGAGCATTCTGGGACATGTCACATGGTGGCTGAAGTGAGACGCTATTTCTGTGTTCAGGATTTGATTAAGATTGAGCAAAAGGCTGTGGAGTTTGCATATGATAGTTCTGAACACTCTAACCTTAGCACCTGTGCATCTGGGCAAATGGCTGACTTGAGTATGGCAGTGCCTTCATATTAATTTTCCTGAGAAAGATAAATGATGCTTCCTTGTATAGGTCAGCAGCAGTAAGAAGTAACTTCAGCATCCACAACAGCCTTAACAAAAACCACCAAGGAGTTTATTTGCATTATATATACTTCCTGGGAAGATGGTGTTTGATAATGGACCATAAGTAACTACTGAAGAACTCCAGCAGTTTATATAGAAGAAAATTAAAACATCCCTCCTCTTCAGATGGAAAGAAACAGTAATAGAGAGATCAGTACGGGCACTGAAGAAACAAGCGCTAAGTACTGAGCCAGTAAAAATGAAATGATCCTGTAACAGGTACCCTGTTCTGAACAGAGTTTACACACGCTAGATATAGTCCAAGCTTATCCCCTTCCTAGGGTTTGACTTAACTGGTCATTTAAGTTACAACAACATACATTTCAGTCTAAACTTTCTCTCCAAGAAAAGCTGTTCCTAGAGGAGTTGTTTTTGCAGGACATCTGTTCCAGATCTCTGCCCTTAAGAGAGACCTCAACCTCTCCCATATCCCAGCTGAACTAACTGAATCCACTGCTCGTATGAACCAGCAGTTATTTCATTACACTTTCATACAGGGTTTAGGTGCTTGCTAACATGATGACTCATCAGAGCATATGCTTACAGCCTGATTTCTCATGTACCAGTTCACTCTGGACACTTACTGGATGCTCAGCTGCTGAATTATTTCTGAAATGATGGTTAAGAAACAGATTTACTCTTCTCAAACGTAATCGGCTCAAATCAGTATAAACAAAGCAAGAGAGACAGGAAGCCAAGGGTATGGTACAATAATTCAGAAGTAAAAATCAGTGAGAAAGTGACGGTACGATTGTTCCAGGAGAGAAAGAGAATTAGGAAATTAGAACCAGCAGAAAGAGGCTGAGTCTTTTAATACATCTAGTTTTTATTGGATCTGGCATGTGTAAAGTACATTTTGACCATCTAATGACATTTCAGGGTAAAGGTTCTTCAGAACTAGTTGGACTGTGAGCAGCACGTTATATTATATTAAGGGCTGTCGATTAATCGCAGTTAACTCACGCGACTAACTCAAAAATATTAATCGTGATTAAAAAACCGGGCATTTGCATGGCACTTTTTTAGCTGGCATTTCAAAGTATTTACATGCCAGATCTGCCAAACATTCATATGTCCCTTCATGCTTCGGCCACCATTCCAGAGGACATGCTTCCATTCTGATGATGCTCGTTAAAAAAATAATATGTTAATTAAATTAAACTCTTTGGGAGAAAATTGTATGTCTCCTGCTCTGTGTTTTACCCACATTCTGCCATATATTTCATGTTATAGTACTCTCGCATGATGATTTAGCACATATTCATTTAAAGAACACTTTCGCTGCAGATTTGACAAAACACAAAGAAGGTACCAATGTGAGATTTCCAAAGATAGCTATAGCACTTGACCCAAGGTTTAAGAATCTGAAGTGCCTTCCAAAATCTGAGAGGGACGAGATATGGAGCATGCTTTCAGAAGTCTTAAAAGAGCAACACTCTGATGTGGAAACTACTGAACCCGAACCCCCAAAGAAGAAAATCAACCTTCTGGTGGCATCTGACGAAAATGAACATGCGTTGGTCCACACTGCTTTGGATTGTTATCAAGCAGAACCCATCATCAGCATGGATGCATGTCCTCTGGGATGGTGGTTGAAGCATGAAGGCATATATGAAGCTTTAGCCCATCTGACATGTAAATACCTTGCGACGCCGGCTACAACAGTGCCAGGAGAACACTTTTCACGTGACATTGTGAACAATAAGTGGGAAAATGTAAACAAACTTGTTTGTCTGAGTAATTGGCTAAACAAGAAATAGGACTGAGTGGACTTGTAGGCTCTAAAAGTTTTAGATTGTTTATTTTTGAATGCAGGTTTTTTTGTACATAATTCCACATTTGTAAGTTCAACTTTCATGATAAAGAGACTGCATTACAGTACTTGTATTAGGTGAATCGAAAAATCAGATTTTTTGTTTTGTTTTTTATAGTGCAAATATTTGTAATCAAAAATAAATATAAAGTGAGCACTGTACACCTTGTATTCTGTAAAAACAACAAGGAGTCCTTGTGGCACCTTAGAGCCTAGCAAATGCCCAAATAAATTTGCTAGTCTCCAAGGTACCACAAGGACTCCTTGTTGTTTTTGCTGCTACAGACTAACACGGCTACCACTCTGAAATCTTTGTATTCTGTGTTATAATTGAAATCAATATATTTGAAGATTTAGAAAACATCTACAAATATTTAAAGAAATGGTATTCTATTCTTTAGCAGCGCGATTAATCGCAATAAATTTTTTCAATCACGCGATTAATCACGATTAATTTTTTTAATTGCTTGACAGCCCTAATTATATTATATTAATGCTCTGAGGTTATGGAAGTTCCATTTTCACCTACCACAGAGCCAGCTGTTACCAACTCAGTATCCAGGGAAGTGACTAACCAGCCTCTGGATTTTGTTAACCCAGGGCCAGGTTCTGCCGTCCTTCGGCATGCTGAGTTGTACCGCACTCGGAACCCGATCAAAGCCTGTTGAAGTTAGTGTAAAATTCCCATTGTCTTCGGTATCCCATCAAGTTCCCTGTGAATAGTCTAATTACTGTCAATGGGACTACTTGTGTGAGTAACGTACTCCTCAACGTAAGCAAGGCTGGCAGGAAAGTAGTGCTGAATGAACCTGAAAATCTGATTGCTGCTCTGGGAGAACGCGAAGATGAAAGAGGGAAGGAGTCTGCTGAGGATGAAAGATTGTAGCCAGGATTAATTCATCAGCCTCCCACCGGAATGAACTTCTGATTTCAGGGGGTGGTGTATAAAGTGTTGATATGTGCACAGTGACCCCACTCCTCTCTGCTTTGCACCTTGGGCCGATGCACCTGGGCCCAGGGGATGTAAGACTGTTAAAGCAGATGGGAGTGCTTTCACACCCACTTTGCACAGGCGTAAATGACACCACTGGGTGGAAGGCAATAGGGAGTCAGCCTCATGGGGCTGTATTTTGAATATAGGCCCAGGCCTGAGCAAGGAGTGGTGTGTAAACTGCATCATCCCAGGAGTAGCTCTAGGAGGCACTGTGACTCAGATACCCCTGTTGAGGCATAATTCCACCCTTATTCTCTCCATATTCCAGAGGTGAGCTGGGGTATTGATTTACTGCTGACCTATACTGGCAGCAAATTGCTACTGCCCACCATTGGACAAGCTACTCTCCCACCCTGGAGGGTTGAGGGTTGCAGCTAAGCCTTCACCCGCTCTCCAGTCACTTGTTCTAGGGAGGGAATAAGCATGCCAGGAACCCCCGTACTCCTGCATGCCAGGCCCACGGTCAGGGTAACTTGAGTAGGGATATAAGGAGCTTATTCCCCTCACTCCCTTTTGTTGGCACCTGGACTGTGTCAGAATTGAGCCCATAGCATCCTGAATGCGCCCTGCTGGGAGTTCTACCGATAACTGTGCCTTGTGGGTTACATTGTCCAGTAGGGAGCAAAGGATTCTTACTAGGAAGTTAGCTGGGTCTGTATTTGGAGAGGGAAAAATAAAACGTGGATTTTCTCTTAAAGTCAAGTCTATGCCATGTATCGTCAGCAGTGGCTCTCAGCTCCTTCTCTAGCCAGGAAGTGGAGGCAGGCATTGGGAAATCCTAAATGTGACTTAAAATTAAATGGAGAAGTGTGAATGAGAAAAAGAAGACTCCCTAATGGAACTTGTCTCCTAAAGACCTTTCTATTATTGCAAAGTGTGGCTCCTTATGGGAATCACACTTCTATTTTCTGCAACTTTCATCCTCCCAAGGTCTTGAAACCTATGAGAGTCCCTGCTGTTTTTATAGATGGCTTTATTAATCCACTTCTTCTAATGCCTGAGACTCTCAGAAGTGTGGGTCTAGAGAATGGGTGCAGCATACATGCCACATGAACGCTTATGTGGGGTGTGCTGCACACATTCTTTTGTTTCTGAGTCAGGGGAACAGAGGGTACCTGTCATTTGAGCATCCATGCCAGGTCATTCTTCATCTGCTTCGATGCCTTTCTTTTAGTAAATACTCAGCTATTGCCAGTCTCTCTGCAGAAAAAGATGGCATCACCTGAAGAAATGACAGTTCTTCTGTACGTAGCTAGGACCCTGGTGAAACACTGAAGTGTTATGAAAGGATTTGCTGTGTGAGGCTAACGTGTTTCTTTTGCAACTTCTCTCGTCTTAGGAGATGGCCAAGGAGGCCCCTGTGTGTGCTCCTGAAAGCATGGACAGTGAAGACATGCTCTTCATGCTGTACACCTCCGGGAGCACAGGAAAACCCAAAGGGATTGTTCACACTCAGGCTGGGTATCTGCTTTATGCTGCTGTGACACACAAGGTACTTCAGCAATGTTACTTGCAGAAACTGACCATTGGTGCTTTATCAGTATTAATGTGGGACATTTGTTTGTTGAACAAGGCTGCTTACATCAGTGTTTGCAAATTATGTGGCATAATCTGTGTAATCGAGTTGAAAAGTACACAGGAGCATATTAATAATTAAATAGTATCGATTTGCTTTCAGGAAGTACACTACTAGGAGAATCAGATCCCGGGGGTTGTAAAGAATCCAAATGATGCAGTGATTCCACCTGAGCATTTTGAATTCATTGGTCATTTACTGGTTTAGTTTTGCACTCCAGTACTGCACCGATTGCTCTTACTGCAGAGAGGTGATGGATTCCGAACAAGGGACCTCCTTTTGTGAAGCTTGTCTGTTGAAGAGCAAACAAATTGTATTAACACTCAGTATTTCTGCCTCTGCCACCGATTTGCGATGTGATGTTGGGCAAGCCTGTTAGCCTCACTGGACCTTCATTTCCCCATAAGCAAAATGGGGCTAATGTGACCATCCCAAAGCGGTGTTGTGAGGCTTAACTTCTTGCAGTTTGTGCTTTGAGATCCCCTCCTGAAGAGTGTAATAGAAATCCATATATTATACTGAAGTTTCTAGATGAGATTTCAATTCTAGTCCCAGCCTCTCACTCACTTGTAATTTTTTAGATATTCGTCTTTGGGTTAATCTCAGCTCAGAGGTGAATTTTAGAACATTTGAGGATTATTCATTCAAGACGATGGGGTGAGCTGTTAAACCTTTCTCCAATGGGGTGGAGTCACACCAGTCAGCTTTTTTTATTCTTCAAACAGCAGCAAGGTGGGGCCCACGAATCTGTTTGCTTCTCAGTCCAAGAAGATGGTTCCCAACTTTGGTCTATGCATTCAGAGAGTCTTGCTTCCTACACAGATGCTTTCCTCTTAAATGTACTGCCTTTCAAGCACTAGAAAATGTACAGTAGGAATAATCCAGCACTGGTAGGGACATTGACTGGCTGACTGATGAGATCTTTCCTGCCGCTCCATTCTATGACCCTTTGATTTTGATTTCAGAGTAGAGTGTTGGATTTTTGTGGAACTCTCAGGTTTTTTTATTTAAAAGGTAAATCTAGCTGTAACTTTCCAGCTCTGATAACATGCATCAGCTGGTGCAAGAAGGTAGATTTTCTAGGCAGAACATTTTTGATAGCTGAGGAAGTATAAATCAGCTCCAGATGCTTTTATCTAAAATATAATGTGAAAGGCTGTATCTGTGTGACTGGAGTGAGGAGTTCCTGGGGCAAGCTGAACGTCGGTGAGTCTCCTACGGATACCTCGTTTCCTTCATTAATACCCCGGGTATTAAACGGGAAGTAAACAGAACACTTGGTAACTGTAGCGTTGGTTAAATCCTGAGGAGCAACCTGCCATGAGCTCTGCCTCTCTGGGGAGCCCGTTGGCTTTGGTGGGACACTGCGCAGGCGAGTCCCTACACAGTGTGGGGTCACATCCTTCATGGTGACTCTGCAGACTCCCCCTGACACCAAGGGGAGTTCGTCCGATTTAAGGACTGAGAAGCATAGGATCTGGTATGAGAGGTATTGTAGCCTCCAGTCCCTAGGCCAGCCTTGCCTCTGTGCACTTATATCTCCTCTGTCTGTTTAGGCTTACTTCCTGTATCAGCTTTACATGGCTGAATGAAATAATTCATCCCATGCAGCATAGATTGGTTCTTTCAGCATTACAAAAACAGCCTCACTGTTTATCTTTGCAGCATGTGTTTGACTACCAGCAAGGCGATGTTTTTGGTTGTGTGGCTGATATTGGCTGGATCACGGGACATAGCTATGTTGTATATGGACCACTCTGTAATGGAGGCACCTCTGTGCTGTTTGAAAGCACTCCGCTGTATCCTGACCCAGGTGAGGGAGTGATGGTTGCAGTTTAATTGCACATGTATATGGCTTAGGAGCCTATCAAGTGTGACCTGGCTACCTTAGGGGATGTATTCTCTTTCCTATTATCACCGGTCCCGTTTCTTTTGAGGATGTGATTATACAAACCAGGAATGTGTATGTACCCAAGGCAATAAAGGTGCCATCAGTATTATACTATAGATACAGCAAATAGTTGCTGTAGAGTTTTGTCTTACTGTTTACTTAAGTGTGCAGCGTTTGTAACAGTAGCTTTGTTCCGTAACCAGACAGACTAAAGAAGAATATTTGGGATTTTGCAGGTCGTTATTGGGAAACTGTACAGAGGTTAAAAATTAATCAGTTTTACGGTGCACCTACTGCTGTACGCCTGCTGCTGAAGTATGGAGATAAGTGGGTGAAGAAGTATGACAGATCTTCCTTAAAAACCCTGGGATCAGGTGAGAGGAACTAAACGTTCTCATGAAGGGAATTGTCGGGACAGGTTCTCAACAGATGGAAATCTGTGTTGCTCAGTTGAAGTCAGTTGTGCTATGCCAATTTACACCAGTGGAGGATTGGCTTGGAATGGCTAAGAATGGATGTTCTTTCAAATACAGGTTTCACATACAGTTGTTTAGTTACTATTTATGTAGAAAAAATGAAGAGCCCAATGCCAGGGCAATTGAATAAATATCTTTGAATTATCCCCCATTTCCTAGATTCCTTTATGAGAATAACGTTCTCCAGAAAAAGATGCCAAAGAAATTCAGTTGTGCTTGTGGCATCATAGAGCGTTAATAATTCTAAGGCTTGGGATGCTTAGACAGCCCTTGCATCAGCATCATTTTGATTTTCTAAATACCCCCCAAATTACCTTCAGTTAGTACTTACCTTCCCTTAGATTCCTTTTTGCTTTTCACCAGTCCTAGGAAAGGAATGTCTTAAATTGTGAGGTTCATCATATTTAGGGCCCTACCAAATTCACAGCCATGAAAAAGGTGTCACGGACCATGAAATCTGGTCTCGCCCGTGAAATCTAGTCTTTTGTGTACTTTTACCCTATACTATACAGATTTCATGGGGGAGACCCCAGCATTTCTCAAACTGGGGGTCCCAACCCAAAAGGGAGGTGCAGGGGGGTCGCAAAGTTATTGTAGGGGGGGTCGTGGCATTGCCACCCTTACTTCTATGCTGCCTTCAGAGCTGGGTGGCCAGAGAGCAGCAGCTGCAGGCCAGGTGCCCAGGTCTGAAGGCAGCGCCCCGTCAGCAGCAGCGCCGAAGGAAGGGTGGCAATACCACACCATGCCATCCTTACTTTTGCACTGCTGCCTTCGGAGCTGGGCGTTTGGAGAGCGGCAGCTGCTGACTGAGGGCCCAGCTCTGCAGGCAACAGCACAGAAGTAATGGTGGCAATCCCATCCCATCCCATCCCATCCCATCCCATCCCATCCCATCCCATCCTTACTTCTGAGCTCCTGCTGGCGGCAGTTCTGCTTTCAGCAGCCGCCGCTCTCTGGCAGCCTAGCTCTGAAGGCAGCAGCACAGAAGTAAGGGTGGCAATACCGTGAGCCCCCTACAATAATCTTGTGACACCCCCCAACAACCCTCTTTTGGGTCAGGACCCTTACAGTTACAACACTGTGAAATTTCAGATTTAAATAGCTGAAATCATGAAATTTATAATTTTTTAAATCCTATCATCGTGAAATTGACCAAAATGGACCGTGAATTTGGTAGGGCCCTAATCATATTACACAGGTACATTAAGCTTCTTCTCATGTCTCAGCAAAATGCTATCAGTAGTTAGTAGGTGTAGACAAATTATTTATGTTCAGAAATGCCTGAGATCATGCAGTAGGCATGCAATGGATTTAGGCTTGACAGAACTTGATTTTCCTTTTTCTTTTTTTATAATTTCAATGGATAATATTGATTATTTTTAAGCATTTTAATTTTTTTATCTATTTAAATTTTCAAAGTTGCACGAAATTATGGGCTTTAAGCATTTTTTTCCCAATTTTTATCAATTTACTTTTTCATAGTTGAGGGGAATTAAGGAGGGAATTAGACAATAATTATTCAGAGACAGACTTTGAGATTTAAAAAGTTAAACACAAATTGTCAAAATCACATGTCAAAATATGCAAAGCAAATATTCTTAAATCAAACTGTAATAAGTTCTCAAGCAGCATTTTTCTTTCTTTGCCTATCTGTAATTTCAATTATTATCAATGGAAATATTTTTGGATGGTTTGGTGTTTATGGTGATATTGACACCTACCGATATTTACCAATAAAATCTAATTCTTCCAAGCCTAAATATATTGAAGGGAAAGCGCACTGCATACAAATCCTTTCACCAGAATTCACCCTTATTTCTTTACTGTTTTGGATTTAGTGGGAGAACCAATTAACCATGAAGCTTGGCAATGGTTCTACAATGTAGTGGGAGACAGCCGGTGCACCCTTGTTGACACCTGGTGGCAAACAGGTAAAAAGCACTGATGGGGAGGAAAAACATGTTCACGAGGAATTATCATGGAATGGTTAGAAAGTGGTGACAACTTTGCCACCTTTCGGAGATTTTTTCCCCTGAACGCATTTTGTTAACATTTTGAGTTTTCAGCAAATTTTGATCTGCTCTTTAAACTGGCTGAAACCCAGCAATGTTTTTTCATGAAACATTTGCGTTGAAATTTTGAACATTTGAAAGTTTTGACCCGCTCTAGAAGCAGAAAACAATTTTCATTGTTCAGTTGAAACTGAAAGGCTGCTGTCTGAAATGGAAACCACACAGTAGTTATTTTGAGAATTGAACTGAAACTGAACTTTTTTTATCATGAAAAACAACTTAAGGTACAGCAAACTATAAGATTGAATCACAGATTGTGCCTAGGTATTTGTTTGTCCTTTTTCCCTATGGAAAATAGAACTGTGTAGCCAAGGGTATTTGTTTTGCTACTAGAGTTCATAGGAGAAGACAGTTAAAAGTGCTTTGTTTTGTTTCAGGAGGGACATGGGGAGAAGTTGTTATGCTGTTTTGCAGTTTGCTGTCTGCAGCCCTCCCCGTGTGAATGATGTAGCTTTATTTGACAGTAACGGAAGGGTGGCCATGTTGCGACTTAATGGGGCTTTTGCACTGAGCCATCTCGCAGAAAGCAGGAGTGCACGTCCATAATTCGTCAGTGTGCTTAGGCTGGTTCTTGTGCGTCCCATCTTAATGAAGTGAGGCTTGTCTCTCAGTTACACTAAGGCAGGGGTGGGCAAATTTTTTGGCCTGAGGGCCACATCAGGGTTCCAAAACTGTACAGAGGGCCAGGTAGGGAAGGCTGTGCCTCCCCAAACAGCCTGGCCCCCGCCCCCTATCCGCTACTTCCCGCCCTCAGAACCCCCGACCCATCCACCCCCCCCCGCTCCTTGTCCCCCTGACTGCCCTGCCCCCTAGCCACACCCCCGCCCCCTGACATGCCTCCCCCCTCGGGAGTCCCACGCCTATCCAACCCCCCCTGCTCCTGGTCCCCTGACCGACCCCTCCCAGGACCCCCCGCCCCCCAACCGCCCACCCCGGGACCCCACCCCCTATCCAACCCCCCCTCTGAAGCCCCTTTCGGAATGTGGCCCTGCGAAGATGGGCGGAGGACTCGGGAGGAGCAGGGGCAGCCGTGCAGCTGGAGAGAAGCAGCAGTTTCCCCTTCAAAGCGCCGCTTCTCTCCAGCCGGCTACGCCGCCACCCGGTAGTCCTCCGGCTATGTTCCCCGCACTCCCGCCACCCACACCACCCACCTGCTCCCCTGAGGCTGCAGGTGAGTCTCCCTCCCTGCTCCCCTGCCCCCACAGTGCAGCCCCCCCCGCGGGGGGTCGCTGGTGCTGAGCTGCCTGAGTGCCAGTCCCTGGGGCCCCCTGTTGGGGGGCCCTGTGCCAGTGCACCCTGTGTTCACTGGTAAATCCGCCCCTGAGTCGCGCTGCCCAGCCGGAGCCAGCCACGCCGCCGCGCTGCCCAGAGCGCTGCCCAGAGCACTGGCGGCACGGCAAGGTGAGGCTGCGGGGGAGAGGGGCTAGCTTCCCCGTCCGGGAGCTCAAGGGCTGGGCAGGACGGGCCCGTGGGCTGGATGTGGCTTGCAGGCCGTAGGTTGCCCACCTCTGCACTAAGGCCATTTTGCAGTGCTCTAGTAATGGAAAGGTGCCTTAACCTGGATGTAAATATAATCTGCTCCTTAGGTGTCTTTACATGACCAGAGTGGTTTAGGGTGGGTTTAGTGTGAGTGACAGGCCCATATTGTTAATCTGTTGCCTGGATTGGCTATGTCTAGTCCCAGAGGGTATATCGAAACTTGTGACTGGCCCGTGCCAGCAGACTCAGCCTGAGCCCCGCGAGCCCAGGGGCTTTTTAGTTGAGGTGTAGACGTTTGCATTTGGGATGGAGCCCAGGCTCTGGGACTCTCCCCCTTGCGGTGTCCAGCCCGGGCCCAAACCTCTATACCCCAATTCAGCAGCCCTGTGCGCCTGAGTCAGCTGACCTGGGCCAGCCGCAGGCATTTCATTGCAATATAGACGTACCCTGAGGTCATCTTGACTGTTCTTACTGAAGGAAATCCTCCTCTAGACCCTTCCCTGCTCCTACCCCCACAACCGGCTCCTGTTCTTCCCCATCATGTGATGGGGGAAAGAATCACTTTCTTCTCTCACTGAACAAGGAACTCCGTTACAGTGAGGAAGCCAGCGTTAGTTCTGGCTCCCTTTCTGTGCTTCACAAAGATTTACAGCTTCGGCCTTGAACCTTCCCCAGCTCCCCTCCTGCCTGACTGTTTGCTACAGACTTAAAGAAATAGTCCACATATCCTCACACGGCCCTCTCCCTCTCCTCTGCCAAAGGAGATCCCTCCCACTTCCCTAGCCTCCCATCCACTGCCGATTCAGCAGGTGAATTGATGACCATAGTGTCAGTTACATTTCACCTTTCGCAATCAATGTAATTTACATTATTAATTGGCCTTTGTCCTCTATGGAACATTGTCTTTGGAAGCAGCGGTATGTCACCAGAGAATAAAACTGAACAGACATAAAAATTAGCAAACCATACTTTAAGAATCCATTTGAAAGTATTTGGGTGAGTATAAGGTGAGAGAGGGATTATGAGTGAGAATTTGTGTGTGTGTGTGTGAGAGAGAGAGAGAGAGAAATTAAGGTAGCTCTTAGGCCATGTCTATATTAGTGGGGCACAGCTGTACCGATGCCACTGTAAGATCTCTTGTGTAGCTGCTCTATGCTGACGGTAGAGAGCTCTCCCGTCGACATACCTAAACCAGCCCCAGTGAGTGGTGGTAGCTGCGTCGGCAGGAGAAACTCTCCCACCAACATAGCACAGTGCACACGACCACTTATGCTGGCAAAACGTATGTCGCTTGGGGATTGTGTTATTTTCACAGCCCTGAGTGACGTAAGTCGTAGTGGAAGCATGGCCTTAGTGTTAATATTAGGCAGTGGTGTCTGTGCTGTGAGTGATAATATGATTCAAAGTTGGTGTGATTTTCAGTCTAGTTTTAAATGATGTAGAATAGAGAGACTGTTTAGCTTTTGAATTAGAGTGACACCAAAGGTAAACTGTTGTAAATGATTCTAGAGGCACTAAATTGTTTTATAGAATAAATAAGGGCTGTTCTTAGAAACACGTCTCTTAATAGGGCATTTCAGTGCTTAGATTCTTCTTTCTCAGTCACACAAAGGGTATATGGCTTCTGCTAATGGACTTGCTCCTGTTCCCATTAAAAAACCCCAGCAAAACTCTCATCAGCTTCAGTTGGAATAAGATTATGAATGTTTGCCAGATAGCTAGACATATTCACATTGAAACACGTGTTAACAAAAAGTAGTGACCTAGAAAAGTTAACTCTTTTCTACTAATTTGTAAGTAAAGTTTGACCCAAGAATGGATTGTGAGTTGCTCCACAAATTACTAGATTTATTGAATGGAAAGACAGAAGCAGAAAGTAGATAAGGAGCACACTTTGTTTCTAAGACCAAGAACATCTGTGTTGGTCTCCAAAGTACTGAATTTACTGGGCAGTACAGAATAGAACAGCTGTGGCTTTGACTTTGTTGCAGTGCTACAAACTCTGTCGGAGGCGTGTAGGAGCACTCAAAATGGGTGGGGGAGGAGAGAAGGTTTTGGTGACTGTCAACAGGAAATATTTAAGGAAATAGGTGAAACAAGAAGCATGCATGTGTGATATTTAAGCAAAAGCCTGTTTGTGCTTAACACATTGCAGAGGTATTCAAAGACTTGAGTGACAATTGCTGAGAGATTCTATCAAGGTCATTGTCAGCTTGGACTATGTGACAAGCAAATGCAAAGTGTGCACATTCAAAGTCCCCACACACCAGGGTACCTGACTTTCTCAGCTTTGGATAGATTTAGTTTGTGCAATGTGCCGCTTTGGAGTGGATTCTTCCTCTTTCTGGAGTTCTTTGCCTTCTCTTAATTAAAGACCAAATTAGTTAAACTGCTGTAAAACCCCTGCATGGACACGCTGACATTGATTTAAATCTGGCTTGTGTCAACTTAGCTGAAGTTGACTCTTTACCACGATACTCTAAATTGCTGAGTTTAATAGTGTCCACACAGAAATGTGCACTGGTTTAACTAGATCAGTGGAAAAAACATCCCTTTAATTACATCAGTGCAAGTTGGAGCGTCGGCTCTGCCTAAGGTACTGCCCACTGTGAATAAGGGTGGGAAGTTGTAATTTCCTCCCACCCTTTGCATTGTCTTGCCTTTGTTTTATCTTTTTACTTTCTTCAGGGATTTTGCCCCATTCAGGCCACTACCACCGTGCATCTCCCCCTTGGATCTGCACTGCTCTACTGGCTGTTACGTAGTCAGTCATTGTGCTGTGTAGCAGATGGCATGGCCTATATTTTAAATGTTCTTTTACAGTACTGTGATTTTAATTAATATTCACTTGTAAAGAACATCCACTACAACGGAGCTAAACAGACATATTGTACATGCAGCATGAGCTTCGTACTCTGTCACCTTCGTTACCGTGAAATATTAGATGCAGTTCTTCCTGGATTCTGTCTGTGCTAGTAGAGGATGGTGTATGCTTTCTGAAATAGGAAAGTGCTGGCAAGCCTTAAGACAATCATGGCACATTGCACAGAAGTTTCTGATGTGTACACTGTCCCTGAAGGAAGAGACTTTCCAAATCATTTTCCATTTGATATATAAGCCAGCTCAGAGGCCTGTTTTCAGTGGAGTGATACTTCAGCTCTATGGTTCCACCTAGAGATACCTTCTCCTCCTCCTAGTTATAGAGAAGAGACTAGAGGCAAATCATAGGTTCTGTCTATGTAGTCACTGAAGCCAGTGGAGCAATGCGGATTTACACCAGTCAAGAACATAGCTCATATATTTTTAAAGCCTAACATTCCTGTCCCTTTGCTTCTGTTTTGTGCATCTGAATTAGTGTCAGGATATAAAAGATCTGATTAAGGTTGAAATCTCTGATCTGATTTAACATTCATCCCAGCAGAAATGAGGAAAGAATGATTAAGAGGCTCAGTTCAGAATGGAAAATAATCTCAGGATGCCCCTAATGGGTGGGCTATTCTAATACTGTGTAATAATAGTAATTTAGTCTCACAAAGCGCTTTGCATACAAATTCCTCAAAGTGCTGTAAAAACAGCACAAGGAAATAAATCCCCTAATATTTTGTGCTTATATCCCCACTGCTACAATCCCTTGTGGGGTAGGAAATGGGGCTGAACAGCATTTTCCAGGTAGCATCATGTATAAGAAAGGAATCTGAAAATGTGTAAGTGCCACATTAGTGCTCACTACATTCAGCTCTTGTTGATTTCCATGGAATTAATTTATTCCCTGGATAACTCTAGGAGTGTGTGTGTTAATTTAGGATCACACTCTAGGAAGAGAGTGCATAGGCTGAATCAATGGGCTGCTCCTTCTTAGAAGTGTAGTCGCTAGGTGCAAGACTAAGGCATGCAGTCCATTTGTAATGCTGGTGTGCATCCAGACCACAGCTGCTACTACAAAGTATATGGGCCACTGCTTCCTTTCCTGCATGGTGCTTCGGCCACGCTCCTCTGCTCCTGCCGCTTTAAAGTCAATGGGAGCTTTGCCATTGGTGTCAGCGAGCACAGGACCAGCCCTGGGAGTCAGTTACCCCGATGCAGTGCACTGTGATGCTGCCCTGCGCCTGAGGCCAGCTGCTTACCTGGGCCGCATTATCTCTGACTGTCGTCTCTTTATAAAGATGGACGTCTGGTTTTGTGTGGCTTATGAGGGCCAAGACATCCAGATGTTTTGCACTGATATATCGGCCAACCTTCAGTTCATGGTTTTGGGCACCCTGGTGTTCAAAAGACACAGATGTGAAGCGAGTTCAGAGGAGAGCAAACTTAGTGGTGAAGTGTTTAGAAAATAATGTGCAGAAAGAAAGTCAAAGAGAAAAGAGGAGGAAAGGAATGCATATATTAATTATTCTTCCAGTCTTCTTGTTATGGCACCACCTAGAGACCAGAGCCCCACTCTACTAGGCTCTACACAACCAGAACAGAAAGGTGGTCGCTGTCCAAAAGAGTTTACAATCGAAGTTTGTTGAGCTACAACAGGTGGATGGCAGATGGGGTGAGCACAAGGTAACAGTGATACAGGTATGAACAGTGTGACAAGCAGTAGTCACAGCTCACCAGTGGCTAACTATGGCCAGGTGTCTTGTAGGCATCATGGCACAGGTGGGTTTAAAGGAGTGGTTTAAAGGAGAATATGATGATGTAGCAGCTGTTTGGATTCTCAAAATCATTTCTGAGCTCAGATCTTTCTCGACTTCGTACACTGCACTATCCAGCAGATGGAGAGGAAATGTATTGTGTATACCACGGGTAGGCAACCTATGGCATGCGTGCTGAAGGCAGCACACGAGCCGATTTTTAGTGGCACTCACACTGCCTGGGTCCTGGCCACCGGTCCGGGGGGCTCTGCATTGTAATTTAATTTTAAATGAAGCTTCTTAAACATTTTGAAAACCTTATTTACTTTACATACAACACCAGTTTAGTTATATGTTATAGACTTATAGAAAGAGACCTTCTAAAAACATTAAAATGTATTACTGGCACGTGAAACCTTAAATTAGAGTGAATAAATGAAGACTCGGCACACCGCTTCTGAAAGGTTGCCGACCCCTGGTGTATACTCTAGGTACTGTTTGGCAAAGCAGTATCTCTGCCTCAAAGTGCTATAGAGGCAAGGTGGGTGAGGTAACATCTTTTATTGGACCAACTTCGGTTGGCGAGAGAGGCAAGCTTTTGAGCTACCCAGAGCTCTTCTTCAGGTCAGCTCGGTGTCAGCTTGTCTCTCTCACCGACAAAAGTTGGTCCAATAAAAGGTATTATCCCCTGCCTTGTCTCTCTAATATCCTGGGACCATCACATTCACTACAACAATCCAAGTGTTATTAATTGGGAGGGTGTCTGTAATTTGCTGGTCTTGTGTAGCTGAGAAAAGTAGGTGCTTGCTTTTATCCAGCCTCACCTGCCGTTCCAATGTGTCCCAGCCTCTTTAACTTTCCCATTGTTCTTCCAGAAACAGGCGGCATCTGCATTGCTCCCCGGCCCTCGGAGGAAGGAGCTGACATCATTCCTGCTATGGCAATGAGACCGTTCTTTGGGATTATACCGGCACTGATGGATGAGAACGTGAGTTGGGACTGTGCTCTGCCACTGGGGGCAATGGTGCAAAGGCAGGACAAGAGCTGCCGGAGATGCTGCCCTGGGGTTGTCCGGCTAATTCCCTTATTTCATGCCAAAAGCATTTAGGAGAATGTTTTGTGCCTCATCTGTTCCAATGATACAGTAGGGAATCAAGCCGTATTCATGTATATTTAAATATTCTAGTTAGAAAGCCAACGGCGAGTAGCACGGTAATGTTTTTGGACTGACTCCTATGTGATAGTGATGATTGTATAATGTAAGTACCAGTGCTGCAGACACTCATAGAGGTGTGTAACTTTACTCACACATAGTCTCGCTGGAGCCAACGGGACTGGCGTGATGAAGTGCACTGGGAACACAGCCAACTTACAGCTTTGTAGGGAATTGTTCTCCTTAACAATGCTGAATGTGCATTGTAGCCAATGAAACCCTCCTGTGATCCCTGTATAACCAGTGCCCTACACAGTCTCCACTAGAGTCAGGCTCGGCGTGTCTGTCTGTGATCATTCATTGATACAGCTGAGAAATATATATTCTGAAAGTTGGGTACATGACCTTAGACAAAATGTCTCCATTCTTAGCGGCCCCTTTTCCCACAGGGAGAATATTTTCATTGCCCAGTGGTGAGGCAGTGTTGTCTAATACCTTGGGCACAGGGTGAAGACCCAAAACATATGAGCTCCAGGCCAGTCTGTATTGTTGATTTGGGGCCTGATCTGTGTGGGCAGTGCCCCATAGGCTGCAGTGGATTTTGGCATGGGCTGAGGGGCCCACCCACACAGGCCTGATTGAAAACTTGGGGCCTTGCTGTGTAGCCTTAGGCAAGTTGCTTAGGACCGGGTTTTCAAAGGTATTTTGATGCTTAATGGGATTTTCCAAAGCACCTAAGCATGTTAGGCCCCTAACGCCCCTTAAAATCAACAAGACTTAGGCACTAAACCTGCTTGGATGCTTTCACAAATCCTGCTAGGCACCTATTTGTATCTTGGGCATGTAAATACCTTTGAAAACCTAACCCTTAGCCTCTCTGCCTCAGTTTCCTGAGCTATCAAATAGGAAGAATAATACTTAACTCCTCTTCACAGTGTCTGTCTCAGGCAGGCAGATAATTGGTGATGTGACAGCTGCAGTAACTTCCTAAGTGAGGGAGAGGAAGGGACTCAAGTTCACTACTGTGGTTTGGGTCATGGGAGTTACTGATGCTGTGTCCCTTTCTTCATATTGCTTGGCGGTATCTTTGCTCTGAGGGGCCTTGGCCTCTCTAGCCAACAGCTGTTCTGGGGCTATTAGCAGTCCACTCAGCCTGGCTGTCAGGTGGCTTAGGAAGGACGCTGCCTTCCCACAGGAGGCTGTGGCCCAGGGACGTGTGGGTGCGAGTTGGGAGGGTGGCATGGAGAGCGGTGATGTGGTGCTGTTGCAAGGACACTCAGGGCTGCCTTGTGCCTGTACTGGGCACAGAGTCAGCCGTGGCAGCTCTGGGATCAAGAAGGTGCCAGCCTTTCTGCCACTGAGCTGGGCTCTGCTCTGGCACCAGTTTGAATCCAGCATATGGACCATAATGCTGAAGAGTGGGATTCTGTGAAGCTTGTATTGTTCTTTGCACTCCAAGGGGTCACCTGTCTTTCCTTTTGTCTGAATAGCGTATTAGTCATAGAATCACATGCTCTGTTATTTGTGTGCACGAATGATGAAAGCATGACACAGACAATGCACAGTAATTCCTCTAGCGAGTACATTTCAATTGCTGCCAAAATGTGAGTGGGAAACATTAAGACTTAACCATTGCAATAATAGACACCGAGTCTGCGAATCTGCAGAATGTGAAGGGCTCTCACTTGCCCTGGTGTGAAACAGGAGTGACACCTTTGAAGTCAATGTAAAACGAGTAAAATCAGAATCCGGCTCCACATAGCTAGATCGTACTAACTAGCTACTTTCCTTTAATCTGGGATGTTTCCCATCTGGTCTGATGATCCTTCCTGTGCTTGGACCAACAGGGAAGAGTTATAGAAGGAAATGACGTCTCTGGTGCCCTGTGCATTGCACAGCCCTGGCCTGGCCTGGCGAGAACCATCTATGGAGATCATCAGAGATTTATAGATACTTATTTCAAACTGTATCCAGGTAAGGACGGTGTAAGGGAAGAATGATGGACTACAATATTAGTACCCAGCAGGTTTTCAGCAGTGCTATACAAGATATTGTTCTAGTGAATTGGCTACTGTGTCTCTTTACAGCTGCCCTCTACTGGATTGAATCAAAACTGCTGAAATGCAGTTGTGTTTTACAGGTCTGTCTACACAGCAAAGAAAAACCCGTGGCTGGCGCTCAGGCTGTGGGGCTGTTTCATTGCCGGGTAGCTGTCTGGGATCAGGCTGTAGCCCAAGCTCTGGGACCCTCCCACCCCACAGTCCTACAGCCTGGGCTCCAGCCCAAGCCCAGACATCTCCCCAGCAATGAAACAGCCCCACAGCCTGAGCCCCATGAGCCTGAGTCGGCTGCCATAGGCCAGCCGTGGGGTTTTCTCTGCAGTGTAGACGTACTCTTAGAGCCAGAGGATTTGGTCTTCTTCCAGCTGGTGCAATGAGGTTCCAGTGACCATGGGTTGCAGCACAACTATAATAATGAAGACTTAGGGAGGGATGAATTTGTTACAAACCAACTTGTTTTGCTTAGAAAGTTGTTTTTCTCTGTTGCGAAAATAAGACTGACCAAAAATATCCTCTTATTATCGTGCCACCAAAAATATCTTTGTTCTGTGATCATCTTGCACTGTCTCGCTGGGAGTTAATTCATCCTGGCAAACACTACCATCTAATTTCACCCATCATTTCCACTGCTGCCTTGTAATGCCTAGAAACAATTGCAGGAATGACCCAAAGAAATGTGGAGAAGCATTGATGGATTGGTAGTGGGACAGGGGAAAAAACCCATCTCCACAGCACGTGTCCGAAAACTCATGTGTTCGGCAATACCTCGATTTGTCAGAACCAGCTGATCTTTTTCTCTTCAGCAGACAGTTTCCAAGTGTCAGAATTCCACGTCCTCAAAATCACTTCCCTTGAAAGTAGTATTTCTTTTAATACATAAAGATGAAAAGATTCCTCTTGACAGTCTTTCTGCCACTGATCAGAGTTCTGAAGCTGGGGGGTTTGACACCCAAGCAAACCTGTTTGTGTGCATTATGATAGGCACAGGTTGTGTGTTCAAACAATCTTACAAGTGTGTTTGTTTTTAATAATTCAAAGTAACCATCAGGAAGTCAGTGCGACCTAACAGGTAGAACACTGGACTGGAACTCAAGATTATTGGATTCTTTTCCCAGCTCTGTCACTACCTCACCGTGTGACCTGGAGTAGATCAATCCCCTTTACTGATAATACTTTCTTACCTCTCAAGGGTGTTATGAAATGTGGGGCTTGTCTACATGGCCAGTTAATGTGTGTCAAACTAGCGTGCTATAGATTCACTCCCTGGCTGGCCACACATTGATTTGCCATGTAGATAAGCCCCAGGTGTCTTGAGTCCCGCTCAAGTGCTCTATCCACTGAACCATGCAGCCTCTCCTGGAGCTAAATCCTGGTATTATGGACATCATGTCATAAACATACATGGGATGTCCATGACATCAACACCTAAGCAGGGTTTAAGGGCTAACTCCTGGCTCTTAAACTGTGATCTCCTGTAGGAGTGTGTGTGAAGGGAAGCCAAGTGTATGCAGAGTGCTAAGGGTGTCAGTGCCTTATGGGGCCCTGGGAGAAGGATGCTGGCGAGGGGGCCGTTCACTTCTCCTTTGGAGAGACAGCAGAATGCTTTGGATTTTGTCAGAATGCTTGATTATCATTATTGTTTGTATTCCCGTGGTGCTGAAACCCACAACCTAAGCAGACCAGACAGATCACTCACTGGGAGAAAAGAAGGAGTGTTCTCCTCATTTTACATCAGAGAACTGAGGCACAGAGAGAATAAGTGATTTGCTTTAGGTCATACAGGGAGGCTGTGGCAGGGCTGGGTATAGAGCCCAGATCTGCATTCCAGTCCAGTGCCTCATCCAAGATACAAATTTCTAATTAGAAGTGGGTGGCTATTACCATCTGTGAAGTGGGTGTAACAAAACCTTGCCCTCCGGGGTGGTGTGTGGCTCAGTTAACCGGTGCCTGTAAAGTGCTTTGAGATCTGTGATTGAAAGGGGCTAAAAGTATACAGTAATAATAAAAATAATAACCACAAATACTGATAATGAATTATTATACTAACTGCTGTTGATCACAGGGGATGGTGTTCTTTGTTGCTACAGGTTATTATTTCACAGGGGATGGTGCCTATAGATCCTCAGAGGGGTATTACCAAATAACAGGGCGGATGGATGATGTCATAAATATCAGCGGTCACAGGCTTGGAACTGCAGAGATTGAAGATGCCATGGTAATTTTCAATACCCCAGAAAAGCTTTTCATGCATGGGGCCAGATCCTCAGTTGGTAAAAATCAGAAGTGTTCCAGGTACTTGAAAGGAGTTGTGGTACTGTACATCGCTGGAAGATCTAGCCCATCGGTTTATGTGTAAGAGTTAACATTGCTGCCACTGAATCTTTCTCGTATAGGTTTCACCTACACACACCCTTGATACTAAGTACACAAGGCAGTAATTATGCTGAAGAAAACAATCTTGTTATGTAAACCATGGAAGGGCATATGGATGAAGCTCATTCAGGGTAAGATAGTTTTTTATGGAGGATATCAAAGTGAAGGGCTACATGCAATTCCTTTGTTTGAACTGATAAGATCTAAATCGTATTTCATCTCTTCAAGATACACCTGTGACTTCATACCGTTGCAGTTTTACATTTGGATGGTGGAGGCTTCAAAACGTCCCTCTAGCTTCTCCCACCAGTAGCTTTGATGGAGTTAATGTTTTTTTCTCAGCTTTGTGGCTCAGGCCTATCTATACTACTTGAGCGTGTTTTGTAACCTTCTCCAACATTAAATATGGAGTAAAGGCAATTTACAGCAGCTGAGGATTGGCCCATCATCTAGATGAGAGGTCATGGTAGCCACAGAACTGAACAGACCGTCTCTCAAAGCAGTTCTATATACAGCTTGACCTGAGCGTTTATTTGCATATTATGTGCCTCACTTGCAAACATTAATCAGATGTGAAATTCGATAAACCAAAATCATCTTTACATTGCAGGAATGATTGTAATATCGTATCTACAAATAACTCTCTTAGCGACATTAGTGCAAACTTTTGATGATAGCTTTTTGAAGACCTAATATGATTACAACTATATATTGTCATGCAGGTTGCTTTTCAGAGAAGCCCAGCTAAGCGAAAGATTTCTTCCATATTTTAATCAAATTTAAAATAGCATAACCCATTTTTGGTTTACGATGAATATATGCTCTATCCGCCTGTACACATGATCTGCTCTATCAGTGTAGAAAGACTGTCAATATTAACTATGAATCATGGGCAGAATAAGTCTGTATTCTGAAGCCATATAATAAATCATAAAGATCTATATTCAGCCTGGCAGTGCCTCTTCCATCTGTTGGAAGATTGAGGCCCAATTCTCCACTGCCTTGTCCTGTACCTTCTGCACAGATTTACACCAGTGAAAAGTGGATATAAGAAAGATGCTTTGCACTTGGTTTGGTGTAGACGACTACCCAAAGTGCAAAGCGGTGGAGAATGAAGCTCAAGGCCTTGACTGTACTTGCGGATCAGCAGTGACTGGGGCTGCATCAATGAAGGTGTAGGCAAGAAAAGCTCATTTCCAGCAAGGAGAGGCTGAGTTAGTGCAACCCACAGCTTTGTCTGTACTTGGGGTTTGCAGCAGTGCAGCTGCTCCAGTCACTGGTAGTGGTTGGCTGCATAGGGGCTAATCCCAAGTATATATAGAATGCATTTTTTTTCTGGATTTATTCTTATTAGCCAAAAGGGATGTCAGAAAATACTATTCAGCTGTTTAAAAACAGGGCCCTTTTGAACCAGAACTAATGGGTTAAATGCTGCTTTGAGACAGGCACACATGGTTCCTGTTAATTTCATTAAGCACAGCATTAATGTGGCAAGTCTATAATAGGGTTAAAAAAAGAACTAGATAAATTCATGGAGGATAGGTCCATCAATGGCTATTGGCAGGGATGGTGTCCCTTGCCTTTGTTTGCCAGAAGCTGGGAATGGGAGACGGGGCGGATCATTTGATGATTCCCTGTTCTGTTCATTCCCTCTGGGGCATCTGGTATTGGCCACTGTCGGAAGACAGGATACTGGGCTAGATGGACCTTTGGTCTGACCCAGTGTGGCCGTTCTTATGCAGAAGTTGACCTTTTGGTACTGTGCACTTACACAAGGCTCAGAAAAGTAGGAAAGGTATTAAGAACTTCACACACAGTTAGCAACTTGTTGCAATTCCTAGAAGAGCTTGCATAGGCTCTTGTACACTACGGGTATGTCTACACTGCAATTAAAAACCCGCAGCTGGCATGTGCCAACTGACTCAGGCTTGGGCTAAGGGGCTGTTTAATTGTGGTGTAGACATTTGGGCTTGGGTCCTGCGATGTGTGGGGACCCGAGCCTGAATGTCCACACCAGAATTAAACAGCCCTTAGCCGCAGCCCCTTGAGCTTGAGTCAGCTGGCATGGGCCAGCCGCAGATGTCTAATTACAGTGTAGACATACCTAACATGGCCTGAAATAGGGGGCTGTTATATTTTGCTACATTTTTTTTTAAAGGATGAACATCCCGCTGTACCTGAAACAGCTGTGATTGGTTACCCCCATGAGATCAAAGGAGAAGGTAAGTGTGTAAAATAGTGTCCTTAATGGAAATATACAGATGGCTAATTTCCTTTGTAACCTTTCCCTCAACTTTCTGCCAAGCCAGTACACAGAGCAGCAGGCAGTTTGAAAGGGAGATTGGCTAGTTCAATACATCACACTGATACTTTGTTCTCTGCTCACTCCCTGTGCACTTCTGGATCCATTTCAACGATCCGCTCTTGATACTTAAAGCCCTTAATGGGAGAACATAGCTAATCAAAGACCAGCTTTCTCTCAGCACCTCACTGTGACAGCTGATGTCAACAGAGACATTAAAGTTTGAAGTCTCCAGAGGGAAGCCTGCAGAAGGCGTAGGGATAGGCATTCTCAGTGGGGGGCTCTAGAACTGACAAGCACCAGACCCTGAATCTTGCCACCTTCAAATCTCTCTCTTCAGTTTTCCCTACCCCAGCTAATGAAGGTAAGGACCAGACCAATCTTATTCTTGCTGGAATTCAATCACCATTGCTTATTTAACTCAGAGAAAGCCTTTTTTTATTTATTTAAAAAAGAATTGGATACCATCTCCTTTCCTCATCTGTGATCTCTGCCCCAGGAAGCTTATCGCAGACTGAAGGAGAAAATATTTGTGGGAGCCCCTTGTTAAGATACTGGCATAACATCATTGGGACCCTTTTTGTTCTAAAGGCAAGTCAACACTTAAAATGCTGCATCAGCACAGCTGTACTAATGTAGCGCCTTAATGAAGACACTCTAAGCTCATGGGAGAAGCTCTCCTGTTGACATAGTGCTGTCTACACCGGGGGTTAGGTCGGTATAACTACGTCGTTTGGGGGTGTGGATTTTTCACACCCCTGAGTGACATAGTGCTACTGATATACGTCTGTAGCATGGACCCAGACCTAAGTCATACTCTTCCTTAAAGTTAATGGGAGCTGCATCCCTGTAAGTGAAACTAAATCTGGGCCAGTAGAATAGCAATGCTTCCGTAACTCATGCTTATGGGGTGCAGGGATCTTAGATACCAGATTCCCCTTATGAGTCTTATGTCCCATACACCGAGACACAAAAAGATGAGTTAAGGATTAAGTGAAGGAACTTCACTGTGCATTAATTTCGTAGTTTGTGGGGAGGGAGAAATTATTTAAGAGCTTGTCTACACAGGAACATTTAGGAAAATTAATCTGAAACAACTAAAGGTGTGAATTTGAAGTAGGTTAATTATATTACATTAAATCGCTGTGTGGATGCTGTTATTCAAAATTAAAGTGACTTTAACTTGGTTTTGCTTAATTCACTTTGGAATTGAATTAAGCTAAACCAAATTAAGGCCACTTTTATTCCAAATGAGGGTGTTCACAGAGGGATTTAATTCGGTTTAAGTAATCTAGTTCAAATTCACATCTTTAGTTAATTTGGATTAATTTTCCTGGCTGTCCCTGTGTAGACAAGCCCTTATCCCCTTACCATTATAAGGGGATAGTGTTTTACTGTAGTGTTTGACTCCATTTCAGTAAATGAAAATAAAGGTTTGTTCTCAAGAAAATAATTTGAAACAGGATCCAGAATCCTGACCTCCATGGGCCAGATTCTAATCTCAGTTATGCTTGGTGACTTCAGTGGAGTTACTCCAGATTTACCATCACTGTAACTGAGATCAGAATCTGGTCCAGGGACTCCAGAACAAGGCATATGAATCGTTAAGGACCTGATTCTGCCATCCTTACTCACCACTACTGTGTAAATAAGCTGCTGGTATTCTTGGATGCACCTGCAGTGTGAGGTATTACTCAGAATGAGCAAGGTAGACCCTAACCCTGACAGTTGAAACAGCACCTATGCACGCAGTCCAACTGAAATGAATGCCTTTCCCAACCATGATTTAATGTACAGTACACGCCCTCTGTTTACTTCCCTTCCAGGTGCCTTTGCTTTCATAGTGTTAAAAGAAGACACAGCTCATACAGAACGCGTTAAAGAAGAGCTCAGATCTATAGTTGCTTCCAAGATTGCAAAGTATGCTGTGCCTGATCACGTTCTGGTAGGTGTCTGGGGGCCACCATTGCAAGACATCTTGTCTGTAACCCACTTAACAGGCCTGATCCTGCCCCCAGTAACGCTGCTTTGTTCCTTCCTGGCAGAGCAGCCTTAAAGCCAGGTTCACCAGATAGATGAGGAAGTCCTCTGTAGTGCAGAACTGGCATAGCAGCCCTAAGCCACTCCTCCAGGCTCTGGTGTCGGGAGTATATCAAAGGCATGGCTGCAGGAAAAGGGGGATGGCTGGAGTGCTAGTGCACCTGGGAATCCTTGGTTGCAAAGCATTCTCCTGGGGGGCTACTGCAGCGGTGTACAATTTAGAGTAGCCCTGAGGCTGTTCTACTTATGCCAAGGACTGAACCAACCCTAGAAATTTGGAGTGCACAAAGAAACCAGCTTTTCTACTTCCGCCTCCAAACCACATTAAGCAGAGTTCTGGCACGGGGGGATCTGGCCCCTCCTGTTTAAAGCATGTACAAACAGCCAAGTTGCTTAAAATGTCTGATATTTTCTACCTCCATCTTAATACAGCATCCCTGCTGCACTCATATGCCTCTGTGTCTGCTAGACCCACAGTACGGTTCATCAGAATGAGGGGTGCACTGATGGGAATACAGAGGTATATGGAATATCCCCGTGTTTTAAAAAAAAATCAAAATTTAAGGGAAAGGTTGGAACATACAAGAGCAAAGCTACAGTTATAGTACAACCCAAGATGAAGTGACGCATACTTTGCACCACCAACTGATGCTCATCTCACCCAGGCATTGGAAGACTTACTCCCAGAGCCATCAGGTGTTCCCAGGATTCCCAGATAGTCCCAGAGTAAAGTCCATGGCTGATCATACTGCTCCCTTTCCCTACAGATTAGCAGTTAATGCTCTTCAGTTTTCTTACCCACTGGCCTGTTTTCGGCATATATATCCAAAAACAGAGCAGTCGTATGGCAGGTTGCGTGGCCGGTCTGTGCAAAGGAGCTATCCTACAGAAGCCAGACAAAGGCTATGTCTACACTACACAGCTTTTAGCGACATGGCTGTGCCACTAAAAGTCACGCAGTGTAACCGCTGTTTGTCGGCCCTCTTGCTGACCTAAAACTTCCACCCCCAAAGAGCGGCGTTTGCGCCCTGCCAACAAAGCTCTGTTCACACTGGCACTTGTCACCGGCAAAACTTTTGTCGTTCAGTTGCCAGTGTAGACAAATAGTAACCCTTCAGGTCCATTGCTATGGCCTTTCCTATGACCTTATCAGTTAACATTAAGCCTTGCCTGTACATAGGAGGTAGCGGACTACAGTGGATAGGACGTGGGACTGGGAATTAGGAGACCTGAGATGTATTTCTGGCTCTGCCACTGACTTAGAGTATTATGTGACCTGGAGCAGGTGGCTTAACTGTTCCGGGCATTAGATTCCACATCTACGAATAGGGATGATGATACCTACCCGCTTTTGTAAGCCACGTTGAGATTTATGTGAGTGCTCAGGCCAAGATTTCTAGACACAGGTGCCTATGGGTAGGCTTCTAATTCTGTAGTTTAGCACCTGAATAAATAGCCTGATTTTCAAAAGTGCTGAGCACCTAGCATCTCCCATTGGGCCAAAACTGGAAAAAGAAAGGAGAAAAATCCATTAAAAACTAATAAAAAAATAAACATCACCATATTCCTTCTTCCTGGACTGTGACCACCATGCCTTGCTCTTAAACAGTGCCCAGGAATCTCACTAGGGATATGCAGTGGGATCATTTCAAGGCTGGGTTCACTCAAATAGTTTCATCAGGATCAAAGTTCTAAGGCAAGTGTATTTGTCCTTCTCTTCAGGTAGTGAAACGCCTTCCGAAAACGCGATCCGGGAAAATTATGAGAAGGGTGCTGAAGAAAATTGTTGCTGACCAATCCAGTGATTTGGGAGATGTCACCACGCTGGATGATCCAAGCATCGTCGCAGAAATACTAGATGCCTACCAGAAATACAAAACCGAGCAGTCTGCATCTTCATAGGAAAGTCTTGAGTCTCTTTCCAAAAGAAATTCAGAGGAACATAAACAACCATCCAGATAATTTTGCTCTTTCATGGACTATCATCAAATTCTGCTCACTCCTAAGAGAACAAAATGATGATTCCTCTCACAACATACTATAATCTATCATCGACCATGGTATACAGCTGCCTTCTCTTTCCTTGGAAACCATGGAATACACACTGTGAAGCATCACATGTTAAGAACCTTCTGAACAAGTGCCTGACTGAATTTGCCAAAACTAAGTGTTTTCACACTATTTTTAGGGAAAGCAGCCTTTTTAGGTTTCCACTAGCTGCATTAAAAATAAACAGCTAGTAAACTGTTTCTGACTGTTGAGGTAGGTGATGTTTTTAATGCTTGAAGCAATACTTTCCCCCTCTGCTCCCAGACACTCACGGGGAGAGATTATATAATACATTTTGCCATTTTGGAGAACAGTCAGAGAACCCAGATCTTCAATTTTTCATTTCACTTAGAATCATAGAAATGGGCTGGAAGGGACCTTGAAGAGTCATCAAGTCCAGCCCCCTGCCTTGAGGCAGGACCATGCTAGACCTTCCCTCATAGGGGTTTGTCCAACCTGTTCTTAAACACATCCAATGATGGGGAAGCCACAACTTAAATCTAACTTGGTTATCCCAGCTCAGGTAGCTGCAGCAGTGGTGTCTTTTTAGCACTGCTGTATACTCAGTGTATATTGCATGTGCACGATTTGTGAAATGGACCACAGATCAAGTAGCCATATTCTTTTCATTACAGTTGCTTTGGTGCTGATCATGGTTTTAGGCCTCACCACACGTGGCTCAAAACAGTCAATCTGGGGTCCAAAGGATCCCAGCCTTTGCCTTTCCCTTTCCTTCCCCAAACTCAACGAACCTAGGCCCAGATCCTCAATGGTCTTTAGGTCCCTAACTCCCATTGAAATCAGTGGCATTGAAGCACCTAAATACCTCTGAAGATCAGCACCTACTCCCTTCTAGGTAACATGGATCTCAGCTCCCATCTGAATCTGGAGCTGATTAGCCGCCTCTAAGCCCATGTTGCCTCATGTCCCAGCTGGACAGGGATGGAGCCTGCAGCTGTCACTTATTCTACATTTTACAGCAACTACATCTCTCTTTCCACCAGTGCCCCTCAGGCCCCCAGTCCAGCACCTCGTAACTGGGGAAAAGGAAAGAACAGAAGCAAGATCACACAAGGAGTCTGTGGCTGAGACAGGACTTGAAATCCAATACAGTAACTCCTCACTTAGCATTGTAGTTATGTTCCTGAAAAATGCGACTTTAAGCAAAACGATGTTAAACAAATCCAATTTTCCCATAAGATTTCATGTAAATGGGGAGTTAGGTTCCCAAGGACATTTTTTTTTGCCAGACAAAAGGCATTATATACATAAACAGTATACGATTTAAACCATTTTAAACAAGCAATTTAATACTATACTCAGCAATGATGTTTGTGAAACTCTTCTCCCCTCCCCTCCAGCCTCCTGAATGCTCAGTCCCGGTTGACTGTGAAAAATTAACAGGTGCTCTGCACCCACCGGCAGTGAAGCTCCCCCTATCACGCCACCTCCTTCCCCTGAGCGCGGTGTCCCTGCTCCTCCCCCAGCTCCCAGAAAGTCCTAACAGCTGGTTGGCGGCATGGGAAGTTCTGGGAGGGAGGGGGAGGAGGTGGAGAAGAGGAAGTTGTGCAATGCTCCCTTGTAAAGTCGCTGCTCTTCCAGAGAATCCTACAAGCAGTGGACAGAGCAGGCAGCCAAACGACATTATAAGGGAGCATTGCACAACTTTAAACGAGCCTGTTCCCTAATGGAGCAGGGACGGAACATTGAAACAGCCCTAGGATATTTTGAAACCCTTAGGGAACAGGCTGTACCAGGGTTCACTCACCGCTGGGGTGTCTCCTTGTGGCTGCATCTGTGGAGTAGCTCTGCCTGGTCTGACCACCCCTTCCTTCCTTCCTTCCTTCGCTTGCGCTGCAGCCCCTCTTGCTCTCTAATTGTAGCAGTGCTTCCTCTTTGTTGCTTGGTGCTCTGCTCAGGGCACTAGTTTTCTCCTTGTGGGGTAACAAAGTCTCACTGGACCAGCTGTCTGGATGCCATTCCAGGCTGTCACTTTCCCAGTGGCTGGTAGGGGAACCTGGGTGATACTCCAGGTTCCAGCCAGGAACCCTATCAGCAGCAACCAAGGTCTGCACAGCCCCATCCCCTGCTGCCGTTTCCTACTCCCCCTTCCACAGGCTTTCTTCTTCATTCTCTGGGTAAGCCCTTCCTTCAGGGTCAGGATCAGCATCCCAGGGCTTCTGCTCCACCCCTGGGTTTCCTCCTCACCACCTCTCTGCTCCCGGAGAGTGACTGCAGACCTCCACACTGCGGCACCTCATTTCCTGGCTTTATACAAGCCCCCTGCACACTCCTGCCTAGGTGGACGCCATATTCAATGAGTGCTTGTCAGACAAGCCCAGGTCTCCTCTCAGGTGCAGCTTACTTGGTTAAGTAGCCACCTTAAGTGGTGTGGGGTGAACAGCCCCACAACAGCTCAGTAGCACTGAGGGTCTCTCACTTTTGAAGAACAGAAAAAGTGAGCGACATCTGGGTGTTGTTGCACTGTAATGAATTCTGTGTGATCTTGGGTGAGGCACTTCACCGCCCTGTGCCCAGAGCCTCGTCTGCAAAACGGGGACGATTGTGCTTCCCTGCCTCACGGGGGCTCAGGTATGGTAGCAGTGGGGGTGATGTGAGAGGTGTAATTCTCTTGCTGCCATCTTGGTGCTGACATGACTTGCTAAGCACCCCCGCCTTTCTCCTGCAGGGAGGGAATGGCTTCCCCACTTCCAAATATCCTCTTCACATGTGGACACAGGGCCCACCCCTGCTGAATTTTACTGGCAGGGGATGCAGACTCCATGCATGGGCTTCCTGAATAGACAATAATTTTCCTTGTCCGCAGTGGTGGTGTAGCTATGTTGGTCCCAGGATATGAAAGAGGCAATATCTTTTATTGGACCAACATCTGTTGGTGGAAGAGACAGAGTCAAACAGACAGACAGAGCTCTGTGTAGCATGAAAGCTTGTCTCTAACTTTTTTCCTGGTCAGTAGCTAATAAATTTAATAGATTAAAACCATGCTTTAGGAGTACCCCTCCCTTTCTAATGCTACAGTGATGCTACATTGTCTTTCCATTCTACTCCCATTGAAAGAACTCTCTGCAAGATGTGTGATTAGAGCTTTGTTGCACTGGGAACAAGGGGAAGGAAAATCACTTTTAAACTACTTAAGGAAAATAATTAGGATAGGATAGGGAAAAAATAAGGGGAACAGAAAATAGTTGTAGAAAAATATTCGTCTTTTATAACGATTTAAAGTTTACATTACTGTTTAATTTGTATGTTACCTTGGCCACAGGCATTCAGGAGTGTTAACCTGGAAGTGGACTGATTGGTACAAAAAGATTTCCCTGCTGCTTTTTGGGGATTAGGAGGTTAGAATATACTCGATTGGTACCGTAATTGGGCCTGATCATCCTCTCTATGGGCATGGGTCAGTGCTTCGCAAGCAGTAGCTACATCAAATAGTTAAGTGATTGCCACAGTAATTTCTACACTACTGTGCACCATTTGGAGTCATTGAGCCAAAACTTGCAATCCTACTGCAAACCAAACTCAGGCTAAACTTTATGGGCTTCAGAGAGCTGCAGCATTTGGCCCAGGATCAGAGTAACTAATCAGAACCTGCGTTGCAGGCAAAATTGCATATTTTATCTGTCTGTATTAAAGCAGCAGCCCAGAGAGAGGGTAGCTATGAGCTCTTGAGCCATAAAAGAGTCTGATGCCAGGTGACTAAACATGGAAGCAAACCTCAAACTGTTTGTGTATAATCTGACTCCTCAGACATATGCGTTCTTAGATCACACTTTGCCTGTGTTGCATTCTTTACAGAGGAGAGTGACCTTTGTACATATGTATATTAGATTAATCTGTCATTTTTATTGTCACGAGGGGCTGCAGTATTAATGAAATACAATAAGCAGGATCCTCCTCTTCCATGGAAAATCCTCAGAGCTTCCTCCTTATCACTCCAGTGCATTGCACATTCCTGTGCAAAAATAGCAGTGTGAGCTCCCCTCCCCATTCCCTTGTAATCCCCTTAGATCCATGCGGGGGTCCTGTGGTGTCCCAGGACCATAGATCCAGAAGTTCTCTCCCTTACAAGTTTGTAGTTAGAAGGCTATTAAAACTCCACGAGATGCCCATCCTATTTTTCTTCCACCACCATGAAACAAAACCATTAAAGTGCTCTTCAAACAGAAAACATTCAGAAATGCTTTTTACAGAGTGGACAGACTCACTTGTTCAAACAATTGTAAAATTGCCTCCATAGTAATGAAGATTGATGTTGGGAAAGAAAAACAACCTTTTATGAGGACTGCACAAGTCACATAAAAGCAATGAAACTATTTACTATGTTGTGGAATAATGGACTTTTTGTATTGGAGTAACCTCAACTTTCCAACATGAGCGTTGATACTGTAAACACTCTCACACGCACTTCTTTGCTCACCTGAGCAGTCTGTCTGAGATGACACAAGTAAGTAAAGTTAAGTGTGTGGGTAAGGGTTTGCTGGTTTGGGGCTATAGTCTCTTCATTCATCATCTGCTCTGGTGAGTGAGTGGGGCAAAGCCATATCTTCTGTTCGTATAGAATGTGTGTCTTAACATAAAAGTACTAATGGAACTTAGCTGATACAAAGGTTACAGATTTATTCATGTAACTGTTCAGTCCAGAAGGGGCCAAATTCATAGCAATAACCCTTATGTAGTGATAGCATACAAAGTATGTACATACTCTCGTATTTCAGCCATAATGAGCCAGAAACCTGGTGAATTTCTAAAGTCATGTAAACAACTCTACTAAAACCATTTTAAAAAGTAACCCATTAAGCAAGATCAGAAGACTTCATGCCCAGTGGGTATTGCAATTAACTGTGAATCCTCAGCGCCTCTTCTTCCTGGCAATGATTTCCATAAGTTAGTCAAGCTGTTGAAAACGTGTCAAGTAGGTATTGCTGCTTTGAGGGAACCTCAGTTTGGCAGGGCTCAGGACTGCTACTTTTGCGTCGTGCAAGAAATGAAATATGCTCATAGATGATTTTGCCAAGATGAAACTTTCCAACTAATAGGTAAAGTACCAATATTTTTTTCTGATCTCCTATTAGATTATGGAGGCACTGGCTGCAGTCCCAAAGTAAGGTTGAATTGTGTTTTGCACTTAATACTATTATGTACTTCACCACTATCTTGGTGCCTAATTAAAAATGTACATTCTAGCTTGCAGGCACTCATGTAGTAAGACATTAATGAAACATCTTCGAGGATGAGGGACCATAGTCCTCCCCAGAAGAGTCACTCACTGAACACTCTTGAGGCTCCGCTCTGAAAGCTGTTCTTGGCAGGCAGGCAGGCAGATTCACAAGCCCCACTGAAATCATTACGGGTTCATAGGGACTTGGCCGTGTGGCTTAAAATGTACTTATTTCTTTCCTTGGAACGTTGGAGGGATTGAAGCTTCCAAATAGCCATAGGCCTTCCTCCTCTTGAAATTGCTACTCACCCAAGCTGGTCATGTAGGAGCTAGAGATATGCAAAACATTTAAAAGAGGGGGGCGGAACAGATTTACTGACATTGGCTTCATTAATGAAGAACAAAAGCAAAGGTAATGGAATTTTCCAAACATCTTATTGGCCAACATTAGCTTGTGAAATTGTATTTTCCAGATCACATTTGCCTTTCCTGCAGCTGATATAGCATCCTGAATTATCTTTATACTCTTTTTTTAACTGAAGGGCTACTAGGAAATTTTAAAAAGGGAAATAAGATTTTGCATTGACTACAAATTCTCTTTGTCTATTGCCAGTCTTGTAGTGAACCAAATGCTTTCTGTATAGATTTGTGTACATGTCTAACATGCACATTGTTTCATTACTCCACTTGTCCCCACCTATGACTTTTAGCCATATTGCCTTTTCCCTCCTCTGTGGATATGCATGTTTGTTAAATACTGTGGACATAGGCCATGATTCTCTTAATTTTATTTAAGGTCATTGTTTTGTAGATGTGGGATATAAATATAAAACAAATTAACAAAGCACCTTGAACTTCTATTTTTTTGTTTTCTTGTAATCATATGGTTTAAGTAAAAACTTGTTTTTTGACCAGGATCCAGATCCTCACAGGTATTTAGGCACCAGAGCCTATATACCTGTGCAGATCTGGGCACAAGTGCCTTAAAACTGGACTCTGGAATAATATATGTATTCAGATTTTCATTAAAAGAAATCCTTGTCCCTATATACAGTGTGTCTTCTTTTCAATGCCAGGCATAGCTTATGCACCTTAGCCTTGACATAAACCACCTATCCCTTAAAGTTTTTGAGGTATGGGTTTATTCAGCTCCGTAGACTCAAATCTGCCTTTACTGATTATTGTGATTTGTTTACACATGGTTTACTTTTCAAAATCAAAGGAATTTCCTAGATCAAGATGAGTTAAATCTCACTCTTGGATTCAAACACAGTGCCAAAATTGTTCAGGTTTACTTAAGACTCTTCTCACTGAACAATAACCCATTAAGAAGCACTGCATTTGTATTGTAAAACTCCCACCACAAAACAGAGCTACAGAAAGGGGGGTTCTGGGCTGCACTGTTTCTTCCTAATGAAGAAACAAACTGAATTATTTTGATAGTGGCCCCCTAGGCAGGTACAACACATTACAAAGAGCAATCTAGTTTGAATCCTATTTCTGAGATTTTTTTTACCCACTTGTCTCTTCAATTAAATTTCTAGGCAGTTTTCATTGTTAATTTCTTTGGGCAACTCAGCCATAGAGCTGCATCACTGCGAACTCAGATGGTATCACAAGTTGCAAAGTGAGATGCACAAATGAAAAAGACGAAAACTGACTTTTTGGAGAATGGGAGGGAATGTTCAATCTCACGAGAATTTGCATCTATCCAAAAGTCATGCTTTAGCACAGTGGTTCACAAACTTTTGTACAAACTTTCACACAGCAAGCCTCTGAGTGCGACCCCCTGGATAAATTAAAAACACTTTTAAATATATTTAACACCATTATAAATGCTGGAGGCAAAGTGGGGTTTGGAGTGGAGGCTGACAGCTCGCGACCCCCTGAGGGGGTTCTGACCCACAGTTTGAGAACCCCTGCTTTAGCAGATGAAAGTGAGGTAGTATTTTGCCAGGTGCTGAGTACTATCTGCAAATGTCAAGAGTACAGATAGCACATCTCTGCAAAGGGCCTTCCTTGTCTCCTAAAGTCCAGTGAAGATTTTATTTAAGCCTTAGACTACCAGATTAATAACACCATTCAGCTAATACAGATGAGTATGTAGCATGTTGTTAACTGCCCCCCCCCCCCCCAAGAATGCAACTGCCCCCTCAGCAAACTCACTTGGACAAGCATCCAAACACATTTGCAGCTCATGAATGCTCCTACATCCATTCTGACAAGCATCACCTTGAAAATGTGAGCTGCTCTCAAGAGTTAAAATGTATTTCCCCTCCTTACTGTGTTTTGTGCTTTAGCTGACCTGGTGATTCATTTCCTGGCACAATTTCTCAGTACAGTATAATGGGCGAGTCTCTGTGTCTTCAGCTCACACCTCCCCTGCTATTCTGGGTTATTACAGTAGCCATTATGGGTATAGTAGCAAGTTACATCCTGGTTTCAGCAATGAATTTCTGTTATTTAACTGTAACCCTGAGAAGTAACTTAACTTTTCAGATTCAAAAAGTCAGTTTTTTTCTTGCCAGTCCTCTCTTGTGTGAGGATGTTAGTCACAGGCTTGAGCATGGCCTTGGTATCACCATGCAGTGTGTAAACACAAGGGAAAAGGCATCTCTAAGCAGCCGGTAATCTAGTACTACTACTTTTGAGGAGCACTAATCAGGGGTATATAATAGGTGACTTTTGGAGCTATTAATAAATGATTTGTATAGATTACAGTTTCCAAGTAACTACCACTCAGGCTGGGTCACAGGCACTTGGTCTCTCTGTGCCTCAGTTTCCCATCTATAAAATGGGGCTTATAGTACTTCCCTACCTCACAGGGGTGCAGTGAAGATAAATATACTAAAGATTGTGAGATGTAACGGGAGCCAGATTAGTACAAGAAAGGAAGGATCTGCCACTTGCTGTGGCGTTTATTTCTGTGGACAGATGTTTACTAGGAACTAGGCTGAAATCCCATAACTCAGTCAACCTACAGTCACTATCCAGTGCTGACTGAATTCAAGCCAAAAATGGTGAAAGGCTCCACATCCCATTTGCATTCTCCTGAGCAAAGTCCCTTCTCCTTGAACATTATCAAAATTATAGTGTTCAGAAGTATGTTAATAGATTGTCAATACATGCTAAAACCTGGTTGGTATGGACCTTTCACCTTTCTGGCGCTTGCTTTCCTATTGATCTAAACATCTAAAAGTTAAACTTTGCTTCAGGATGATTAACAATGCCTTGGCTACCACCACACCCCTGCATTCTATTTTTTATAGAAATCACCACCTCATTCCCAAGGACGGAGAAGGAGCCAATGAAGTTTTAACGCTGTAGCAGTCGTAAAACCTCTTGGTCAGAGTGAGGGCTTCTAAGGGAATTGAGAAAGCTGAAAGAAAGCAGGAAACTAAGGCTACGTTTACACGGGAGCTGGAGGTGTAATTGCCAGCTCAGGCAGACATACCTGCATGGTGCCGATCGAGCTCACACACTAAAAATAGACGTGTAGCTGCAGCAGCACAAGCAGCTGGCTGGACTACCCCCTCTGCTCAGACAGGAAGGTATTTGGAGCAGTTAGCTTCTCCCATCACCAGGGGCCTTTTTCATTTTTAGCATGCTAGCTCAATGAGAGCTAGCACTGTTGTGTGTGCCTGAGCTGTACATTACACATCCAGCTCCAGTGTAGACATCTCCAATCTTCCCTCCGTAGGGTACGTAATTGTCCAGACTGGGTCAGACCAAAGGTCCATCCAGCCCAGTATCCTGTCTACCGACAGTGGCCAATGCCAGGTGCCCCAGAGGGAGTGAACCTAACAGGTAATGATCAAGTGATCTCTCTCCTGCCATCCATCACCACCCAGGCTAATGAAATACTAGAAATGCACAGCCTTAGAGCAACCTTACTAGGAATGTCTGCTGAAAATCAGGACCTTGCTGTCACATGGCAGGGGGAGCAAAGGAGCTGTCCATTCTTAATCTTCTGTAGCTCAGTGCTTGCAATGGTGTAAGAAGGTGCAAGAGGAAATCAACACGAGTAGTGAGGAAACAAAGGCAGCTTGTGAACAAAGTAGCCAGGAGCAACCGGGGAAGAATGGAAGGAAACAAAATGCAGTGGAAAGGGAGAGAGAAAAAGGACACAAGAGGCCTCCCTCCCTCCTGCCTTGCACTTTGGGTCATCATTTACATCTGTGCAAAGCAAGCATAGCATGGGTGTAAAATGCTAATACCTCAGAGGGGCTTTTCCCATGTACTTGCACTGGTGCGAATGACAACTCATGGTGCTAGGCCAGTGGTTCTCAAACTTTTGTACTGTTGACCCCTTTCACACTGCAAGCCTCTGAGTGCGACCCCCCCTTATAAATTAAAAACACTTTTACAATATTTAACACTATCATAAATGCTGGAGGTGAAGCGGGTTTGGGTGGAGGCTGACAGCTCACGACTCCCCACATAATAACCTTGTGATCCCCTGAGGGGTCCCCCCCCGTTTGAGAACTGCTGTGCTAGGCAGTGGGAAATCAGGCCCCAGGAATTAGATAAAGTTACAGAGTAGAAAGGGAGCTTGTGTTGTGCTATATTGTCAGTCAGCTTTTTTGAGCATGCACTGTGTGTTGGGAGACTAACGAGCTAAGTTGAGGCCTTGTCTACATTAGGTGAAAGGGCATTGCCTACCACCCTTGAGTTTTGTAGTGCCTCTATACCTTGCAAACTGCTATGCCAGGCTTTTGGTGAGCATTGTTTGCACCTTTTTGCTGAAACACCTGGTAAGATGTCTTTAACTCAGATCTCAATCTGCAACAGGTTGGGAAACTACAGGCATTGGAGGTCATCAGTAGACCCAGTGCTCATAAATCCACCCTTTTGCAGCAAGCACTGTGTACCAAAGGCACCAGGTGAAAGTTCAGGTACTTGCCAAGGGCCATAAGCCGTTCATTTATAAATGAGGGTACCACCAAAGTCCAATAAGACTTTTGGTGCAGAAATTTACAAACGTTGTCTGCCTTTATTTGAAAAAGTGAGGGAGCCTCTTGCCAGGTCTTATTCATCTAACTCACCTGGGGTGAAATTCAGCCCCCCTCCTTGAAGTGAATGGGACTTTTCCCATTGGCTTAAACACAGCCAGAATTTCAGTCCTCCTGTATAGACTGTGATCCTTTATACCGAGTATTCCTTTGTAGCCAAGAAATCAGCCAATGGCTTGACAGGGTTATTTTATCCCATCAGTACAGCTTATTAGTGCCATCTAGTGGGCACAACAAGTTTCACAATACAGTGAAGATCTCTGGAATAAAGTCTTTATGGGCCAGCCAGCTTTTTGAGATTAATTTGCACAGTTCAGTTGACACCTGACCAGAATGTCTGTACAAAAGTTCTCCATTATCCAGGTTTCTCTCACTAACAGCTGGAGCCTCTGCTCAGTGAAGTCAATGGCAAAGTTCTCATGGACTGTAAAGGTGTAGGATCAGGGCCGTAGTTGTCCTGACAATTATTGGGTGTGATCAAAGCAATTTAAGCACCTAGCTCTGGAGTTTAGGCACCTAAGTCCCAGTTTTACACACCACTGCAAGCCACAAAACTCGTGCTTGGCTGCTGCCTGCACCTGTAGGCACCTAAATCTCACTCGGCACCTAACTTTCTGCTGTAAAAGTTTCCTGGGGCTTTCACACTACTGCCTCCCTAAGCCCCAGAGTGATTTACTAACCAAGGGAAGATAGGCATCGCATGCAACTTAGGCACCCTAGAGCTTGAGCTTCTGAGCACACCTACTAGCTCAAGTCCCACCCAAAATCCACATGGAGGAGCAGAGCCGTAACTAGCTATTTTTGCGCCCGAGGCAAGAATATAAAATTGTGCCCTACCCCCCTCCATATAATTTCATAGTAGTTACTTTGTGTAAAAAAAAAAAAAAAAGAAAAATACGTAAATAACAAGAATAATAACAATAATAGAACATTTATTTTAATCATAAGTTCAGCGTACAAAATCAACTAATACATATAAGGTGTGCATCATAGTGCATGTAACATACTATTTAAAAAAAGAAGAACAGGAGTACTTGTGGCACCTTAGAGACTAACAAATTTATTAGAGCATAAGCTTTCGTGGACTACAGCCCACTTCTTCGGATGCATATAGAATGGAACATATATTGAGGAGATATATATACACACATACAGAGAGCATAAACAGGTGGGAGTTGTCTTACCAACTCTGAGAGGCCAATTAATTAAGAGAAAAAAAAACTTTTGAAGTGATAATCAAGCTAGCCCAGTACAGACAGTTTGATAATAAGTGTGAGAATACTTACAAGGGGAGATAGAGTCAATGTTTGTAATGGCTCAGCCATTCCCAGTCCTTATTCAAACCGGAGTTGATTGTGTCTAGTTTGCATATCAATTCTAGCTCAGCAGTCTCTCTTTGGAGTCTGTTTTTGAAGTTTTTCTGTTGTAATATAGCCACCCGCAGGTCTGTCACTGAATGACCAGACAAGTTAAAGTGTTCTCCCACTGGTTTTTGAGTATTATGATTCCTGACGTCAGATTTGTGTCCATTAATTCTTTTGCGTAGAGACTGTCCGGTTTGGCCAATGTACATGGCAGAGGGGCATTGCTGGCACATGATGGCATATATCACATTGGTAGATGTGCAGGTGAACGAGCCCCTGATGGTATGGCTGATGTGATTAGGTCCTATGATGATGTCACTTGAATAGATATGTGGACTCTGAAACCTGTCATACTATTTAAATAATCACAAATAAAATTTAGTTGTAGAACCATATCAGATACGATTAACGATTTATTTTTCAAACTTGTACTTTTTCGCTTTTAATGAGGCAAATTCATCGATAATTGCATCAAAATTATTACTCACTATTTCACGTTCTATTGACAAAATGGACATATTTGTTAATCTCTCCTGACCTCTGGTTGCTCGAAGGTAGTTTTTAATTAATTTGAGCTTACTGAAGCTTCTTTCGCAAGAAGCCACAGTTACTGGCAAGCAGAGAAATATTCTTAATGCAATTTCTAAATTTGGATAAGATTCGGCCAAATTATATTAATGAATTAATTGGAGAAGGTCCAAACCAGTTGCGCATGAAACGTTTGGAAACAACGCTAACGCCTGATGTTTAAAACTCTGAATCTGACGAAATTTCGGAGGCATTCAAATCGCTGTCATATTTGAGACTTAAATCCACTACTGCTTTTTGAAGAATAGTAGTGTCCATTTTAACAAGTGGACAATTTTCGAAAGAAAATCAAAATCAGAATATCTCATTTAAAGTTTCATATCTCCAATTTAACTCAACTATTATGGTATCAAATACGTTTTTTATTTGTACTTTGAAAGATTGTTCAGCTGATAAATTAGAAGATACGTCTGCACACTCAAAGTTGCTGCCTTTTTACTTTTCGCTTTCTGGATTCAATAAATTCTGCTGGTATTTCTATATTTTCAGCCTTTTTTTTACAATCTGTAAAAATATTGACCATATCGTTATTGCTTTCACGCATCTCTTGTAAAATATTTTGTAATCTGTTGATCATTTTACAAGCCCGAGAAACAGTGACGCCTTTTGCTTGTAGGGCTTTATTCACTCTGTCAATATGAGTTAGGATATTGCACCATATGGATGACATGCAAAAACATTCATAATTAATATTTTTAAGAAGGCTATTAGCTGTTGATACGTCTTCTGGACATTTCGATGCAACAGCGACATTTTTTAGAGCCTTTTTCACTTCTGTAATCTGCGAATTTAAGGCTTCAATTGATTAGCTCTTGATGACCATCTAGTATCAGCATGACCATTTAGTGATACTTTTAACATACCCATTAAAATATCCCAGTGACTGGTTGAATGAGAAAAAAATGTGTATAACTTTTGTACAGTGGCAAAGAATGAAACCGTAGAAGAATTTATGGTTACGTACTCCAACTAAATTTAGACAATGGGCTGAACACGGTACAAAATTCGCTATTTTTTTGCAAAATGACAGCTTTGATGCCTTTGTACACACCTGACATATTTGCGCCATTATCATAGCCTTGGCCTCTTGCGTTTTGAAGATCAAGCCCATCATTTTCGAGCTTCTTTATTATTTCTTCGGCTAATCCACTTCCCATTTTTTCTTTGATTTCAATGAAGTCTATGAAACTTTCTTCTATAGATACAATTCCGTTATCAATTCTCACGTATCTCATAATCTGGGACATTTGCTCTCGATGAGATATGTCTGATGTGCAGTCCAGAAGGATAGAATAATATTTAGCTTTTTTAATTTTGGATATAATTTCATTACAAACTTGGTTTGCTAGTAAGCCAATAAATTCATTTTGTATAGCTGGTGAAAAATAATTCACTGAACCTTTTTTGTGAGTTACGATACGCTGTTTTAGTTGAACATCATAATGACTTATAAATTCCAATAGATTAAGAAATATTCCTGAATTAGGGTTTTCTATACTGCTACATGATCCTCTAAGTGGTAAATTGTTTTTGGCACAAAACATCACAGCATCAAGAATAATTTTAAAATTTGTCTCCATTTTTGTTTATCAGTTTCAGTAGCTTTTTGTAGTGCATCATCAACATTCTCCGCTTAATAATCTCTTTTGTAAGGATTTCCATTTACAGAAATTTTCACGATTGGAAAAATTTAAACTGTATTGTGGAACATGAAAATTCAACCAATCATTAAATCCTACTTTCTGATTTGCAGTATTAGGTTTGGTAAAGCGCTGATCGAATAACATGCATGGAAAACAAAAAATGGACTTACTAGTTTCCGAGTAAATAAGCAAATTACGCTCTACGGTTTCACCATTAAAAAGCTTTTTAAAAAACCAGTCTCCTGAAAATTTTCTTCCCTCTTCCGATGTTGATTCACGGAAATCTGCAGATTTTCCCTGGTCAGGTCCATGTTCAATAAGGTGGCATCTTATTTTATCGTTTATACAGGGCCAAGATGGTGGATCGTTAAAATTGATTTCAATGATTTGCCTTGCAGAGGAATTACGTTGCTGATCGCGGCCGTTCACATTAGTTTTAGTCATGATATCGAAGGTGTCTAGTGTCTCATTGTCAGTAATCGATACTGAAGGTGACGTTGTAACCTCACAATCCAATTGCTGGTCGATAGCAACAATATTTTCTGAAGTTGTATAATTCTCTTTGTTGCTATTAGATAGTGGTGCTGAACTTATGACATCAGAGATGTCAGCTATTGGCATATTCCCATCGTTTGATGCATTTTTCACTAGCCATTTCCCCATTGTCATTTTTTCATTTTCTACTGTAGCATGTTTTTGTCGTTTACGGTATTCTGCCCCACTCAGACATTTAGAATTCATACTATTCATAATGCAGGGTCTTGTACAATAGACTGGAACAAAAATTAAAAATACATAAATAAATGTATTGAATTGGTCTAAAAATTAAACAAAATTAATATATTATAGAAATCGCAGATTCCCAATCTGTGATCTCCATAAGAAATAAGGAATGATAAACAAAGGCACTCACCATTTGGTGGGTCTTAAGCGGATCCGAGAAATCCTAATATATAATAAGTGTGTGCTCACTGGGAATACTAGAACTCGATTACTCGAATGACTTGTTGTGTCTGCAGACAAACGCACTGACATCTTTTTTCTGTGCCCCTCGCCCTTGTTACGGCACTGTGGAGGAGGAAGGAACAGCACCCACCTTATATCTTTTACCTAGAATGTGGAGGACCCAAGTTTAATTCCCCTTTCTCTGCTAGCAGGGGAGAAGGAAGACCCCTGTTAGACCTACCTCTCAGGAGAGGGCTCTAACAACCAAGCTGTAGGATATTCCAATGTGGGGCTCCCTTTGGCCTGGTCTACACTATGACTTTAATTCGGATTTAGCAGCGTTAAATCGAATTAACCCTGCACCCATCCACACAACGAAGCCATTTATTTCGAATTAAAGGGCTCTTAAAATCGATTTCTGTACTCCACCCCGACGAGCGAAGTAGCGCCAAAATCGATATTGTCATTTCGAATTAGGGTTAGCGTGGCCGCAATTCGATGGTATTGGCCTCCGGGAGCTGTCCCACAGTGCACCATTGTGACCGCTCTGGACAGCAATCTGAACTCGGATGCACTGGCCAAGTAGACAGGAAAAGCCCTGCGAACATTTGAATTTCATTTCCTGTTTGTCAAGCGTGGAGAGCACAGGTGACCACAGATAGCTCAGCTCATCAGCACAGGTAACCATGCAGGCCGATAATCGAAAAAGAGCACCAGCATGGACCCTACGGGAGGTACTGGATCTGATCGCTATATGGGGAGAGGATTCAGTGCTAGCAGAACTTTGTTCAAAAAGACGAAATGACAAAACTTTTGAAAAAATCTCCAAGGGCATGATGAAGAGAGGTCACAATAGGGACTCAGATCAGTGCCGCGTGAAAGTCAAGGAGCTCAGACAAGCCTATCAAAAAACAAAGGAGGCAAACAGTCACTCCGGGTCAGAGCCGCGGACATGCCGCTTCTACGCCGAGCTGCATGCAGTTCTAGGGGGGGCTGCCACCACTACCCCACTTCTGGGGTGGGGGGTGGGGAATTGGCCCTGAGCTTTTTGCGTTTGGCTAGCAGGGATCTTCCCTGTTACCAGGCACGCGGTGAGGGGAGGGGTACAGCGATCATCCCAGATAATTCATGGCGGGGGGGTTAGTTTGGTTTCTGCAGGGATCTTCCCTGATACCAGCCATGCGGTGGGGGGAGGGATAAAGCGATCATCTCAGAGAATTGGATGGGTGAGGGGGTTAGTTTGTTTTCTGCTGCTGAAGGTTAACAGGAAAACCGCAGCAGTCAACGGGCTTTGCTTGGTATGTGGAACAGGAGGGCACAGAAGCCAAAAGACAATGGCTTACCGTGGCCGCATGCAAACTGAATTCTGTTGCCCGGACCTGCGTCTGGGATCTCTAACACCAAAGCCACAGACACTCAATATTAAGATGGAAAATGCAACCTTGTACTGAAATCATATGTGCTATGTAATGTGAATAGTGTTGTTCACCGTGAAAGAGTATAAGCATTGTTCTGTAAAATGTATCATTTTAAAAACTTCTCTCCTTTTTTTCAAGCCTCCCTCCAGCAGCTGCAAATTTTTCAAGCCTCCCTCCTTTGTCCCGAAGGCTATCTCAGATAAGGCGGCAGAGAAAGAGGACACGAGACGAGATGTTCACGGAAATAATGGAATGCACCCGCAATGAAAGAGCTCATTTGAATGAGTGGAAGGACATGGTATCTAAATTTAGGAAAGATGCCAGTGAACGTGAGGTCATGAGGGATGCTCGAGATGAGAGGTGGCAGGCTGCAATACTCGGGCTGCTGCGTGATCAAATTGACATGCTCTGGGCGTCTGGTGGAGCTTCAGGAACAGCAGCAGGATAACAGACTGCCGCTGCAGCCGCTGTATAACCTCCCTCGCCCCTCACCATGTTCCATATCCTCCTCACCCAGACATGTAAGTACGTGGGGGGGGGGGGAGGCTCCGTGCACCCTCCCACTCCACCCCCATGGACAGCCCAACCAAAAGGCTGTCATTATATTGAATTTTTTCAGTGGCCTTTTACTTCCCTCCTATCCTCCTCCCAAACCTCACCCAGATTACTTTGTCGGTTCTCTCCCTATGTTTATAATCAATTAATAAAGAATACATGATTTTTAAACGATAGTGACTTTATTTCCTTTGAAAGCAAGCTGGGGGAAGGGGAAGAGTGGGTTCCTTACAGAAAATGAGTCAATAAAGGGGGCGGGTTTTCATGAAGGAGAAACAAACAGAAATTTCACACGGTAGCCTGGCCAGTCATGAAACTGGTTTTCAAAGCTTCTCTGATGCACAGCACTTCTTGGTGTGCTCCTCTAATCACCCTGGTGTCTGGTTGCGTGTAATCAGCAGCCAGGCGATTTGCCTCAGCCTCCCACCCCGCCATAAAGGTCTCGCCCTTACTCTCACAGAGATTGTGGAGCACACAGCAAGCAGAAATAACAATGGTTTGGCTGAGGTCTGAGCGAGTCAGTAACGATCGCCAGCGACCTTTTAAACAGCCAAATGCACATTCTACCACCATTCGGCACTTGCTCAACCTGTAGTTGAACAGCTCCTGACTCCTGTCTAGGCTGCCTGTGTATGGCTTCATGAGCCATGGCATTAAGGGGTAGGCTGGGTCCCCAAGAATAACTATTGGCATTTCAACATCCCCAACGGTTATTTTCTGGTCCGGAAAGTAAGTCCCTTGCTGCAGCCCTTTAAACAGAGTAGTGTTCCTGAAGACGCGAGCGTCATGAACCCTTCCCGGCCAGCCCACGTTGATGTTGGTGAAACGTCCCTTGTGATCCACAAGTGCTTGCAGCACCACTGAAAAGTACCCCTTGCGGTTTATGTACTGGGTACCCTGGTGCCAAGATAGGGATATGGGTTCCATCTATCGCCCCACCACAGTTAGGGAATCCCATTGCAGCAAAGCCATCCACTATGACCTGCATTTCCCAGAGTCACTACCTTTTATAGCAGCACCTGAGTGATTGCTTTGGCTACTTGCATCACAGCAGCCCCCACAGTAGATTTGCCCACTCCAAATTGATTCCCGACTGACCGGTAGCTGTCTGGCGTTGCAAGCTTTCACAGGGCTATCGCCACTCGCTTCTCATCTGTGAGGGCTGCTCTCATCTTGGTATTCTGGCGCTTCAGGGCAGGGGAAAGCAAGTCACAAAGTTCCAAGAAAGTGCCCTTACGCATGTGAAAGTTTCGCAGCCACTGGGAATCGTCCCACACCTGCAACACTATGCAGTCCCACCAGTCTGTGCTTGTTTCCCAGGCCCAGAATCGGCGTTCCACGGCTATAACCTGCCCCACTAAAAGCATGATCTCCAAAGCACCGGGTCCCGTGGTTTGATAGAATTCCATGTCCATATCCTCATCACTCCTGCCGCCGCGCTGCCGTAGCCGACTCCTCGCTGCCTGGTCTTGCAGGTTCTGATTCAGCATAAACTGCACAATAACGTGCAAGGTGTTTACAATGTTCATAACTGCTGTCTTGAGCTGAACGGGCTCCATGCTTGCTGTGGTATGGTGTCTGCACTGTTCACCCAGGGAAAAGACGCAAAACGGTTGTCTGCCGTTGCTTCCCTGGAGAGGGGGGAGGATATACCCAGAACCACCCGTGACAATGTTTTTGGCCCCATCAGGCATTGGGATCTCAACCCAGAATTCCAATGGGCGGAGGAGACTGCGGGAACTACGGGATAGCTACCCACAGAGCAACGCTCCAGAAATCGACGCTAGCCCCGGTACATGGACGCACACCACCGAATTAATGGGCGTAGTGTGGCCGCATACTTTCGACTTTATACAATCTGTTTCCAAAATTCGAATTCTATAAATTCGGATTAATCCCGTAGTGTAGACATACCCTTAGTGTCGCTTGTCGAAGCTGTTCCCGGAGGCTAAATGACACAGTGATTAGAGCCGGGGGCTAGACCCTAGCTCTCCCACCTCCCAGGTGGGGCCCCCATTCTCTCTCTTTCGCCGGCCCAGTGACTAGGGCCTGGGGATAAATATGTAACTAGTCATTACGCCAGAGGGCGAGGTCCGCTCCCACACAGTTCTTTCCTGTGAAAAGCCTGGGCAAACCCTGGAGACCAGGGTCCGGCACTGCCCCGAGAGCACGTGGTTCGCCCTCACCCCTCCCATCTTCCTCAGATCAAACCCCTTTTCGCTGGCGTGTGGGGGTTTGGCCCGAGAGACGCTTTGGGGGTGAGCGGATACAGCCCCCCCCCCAGGCGTGTTTGGCTCGCGCACGCCATGGGGAGCAGGCTGCGTGCGCACACGCCGCAAAGCACGTCGCAGGGGCACTCACCGTCGCACGACGCGGCTCACCGTAGATGTGGGGCGCACGGGGGGGGGCGCAGGAAGGAGACTGCGGCTCAGCGGCACGGCCCCACCGCCAGCCGTTGGGCCGGGGGAAGCGGGAGGCGCGCGTGACTACAGGGCAGTTACCCGGAGCCAGTGACCGTTGGTCCCCAAGCGGGCGGCGCGCGGCGGGGGCGGGGCCTGTGGAGGAGGGCGGTTGGGGGCGTGGCCAGGAGGGGGTGGCTGGCTGCCGGCGGGAGCCTGGCTTGTGCTGGTTGGTGGTGGCGGGAGGGGCCTGGCCGGGTATTGTATTGCTATTGGCTAATTGCTGTATACGTCATCTTTCTGCGCGGGCGGCGGCATGGCCGTTCCCACGCCCGGGACGGTGGGCGTGGCTTGTGAGGCGGCGGGCTTGGATTTGAAAGGGCGGGGTGCGCGGGTGTCTGTGGGAGAAGTGGGCGGGGCTTTGTGGCCCGCGGTGGGCCGAACAACACCCAAGGGCGGGGCGGGGCCTGTGATTGCCTGTGGGGAGGAGCCGAGACAGTGGGCGGGGCCTACGGCTGCTCAGGTGTCGGGTTTGAGCGAGGGGGCGGGGCTAGGCGGGGCCCTGGCGTGCGCGCGACGCTGTGGGGTGGGACTGAGTGGGGGGCGGGGCGCCGCGCGCCTGTGTGGGCCCGGGGCGGGCTGAGGCGCTGACCAGCATGAATGAGGCTGAGGGCCTGCGGCAGCGCCGCGCTGTGCGACCCCAGGTCATCACGGAGGACACCCCGGCCCAGGCGGCCAAGGATGGCAGGTGTGGGCCGCACCCAGCACCCCGGGGTGTGGGGAGAGCGAGCTGCCCTCACTGAGAGGGAGGGGTGAACGGGCTGAGCTGGGGAGGAAGAGCTGACCTTGCTGAGGGAAGGGGGGGATTGGGGGAGGGAGAACTGAGGTGAGGAGGAAGGGGAGGGGAGGGAGGAAGAGCTGACCGTGCTGAGGACAGGGAGGTGAGTAGGAGTGGGCGCATGGTGGGGGGGGGAGGAAGAACTGAGGTGAGTAGGTGGGGGGAGGGGAAGGAGGAAGAGCTGAGGTGAGGGGTGGGGGAAAGAAGAGCTGACCTTGCTGAGGGAAGGGGGGGGATTGGGGGAGGGAGAACTGAGGGGAGGGGAGGGAGGAAGAGCTGAGGTGAGGAGAAAGGGGAGGTGAGGAGGAGGGGAGGGAGGAAGAGCTGACCTTGCTGAGGGCTGGGGGTGAGTAGGAGGGGGCGCATGGTGGGGAGGGAGGAAGAGCTGAGGTGGGGGGGGGGGAGAAGAGCTGACCTTGCTGAGGGAAGGGGGGGGTGAGTGGGACATAGTTTAGTTTTAGTGCACTGAAAAGGGGGGTTGGGGCACTCTCTGCATGGGGTTAGTGACTGGGGGCAGTAGTGGGAGGGAGGAGGTGCTTGGGGTACACTGGGGTGCTCGTGCTTGGGTGTCTGGGGTCTTTACATGAAAAGGGGTGGCTGGACACTGAAGAGCTATATCTAGGGGGTACAGGTGGCATTGGCCTGGTGGAGTGTTTCAGATCTCTTGTTTCTTAGGCCTCTCCTGGCACTTCATCCCCCTCATCCCTAGATCCCTTCTGCAGTAAATAGTATTTATGCTACAGCTATTTCCCTTTTTGCGACATCTCTTGTTGGTGTTTTTCTTGGTCAACATCACACTTGCTTTAGGTACCAGGGAACGTCAGACTTTCACTCTATATTTGGATTGGATAATCAGAGTCTAAAGGTGGTGGGCTTTTCCCGTATTTTATACATCTAACAGATTTCTCTGGCAGAAGAGGTTTTTAATTGAGCGGTACTATTTTGTGCTTTTGAGACTTTTATGCCAAAACCTATTTTTGAAACAACACAAATACACATTAACCAGGCCAGAGTTACTCATGCATTTCTGTGGGCCAAGTTCTGCTTTTGGTTGTACTTGTGTTGTCCTATTGACTGTTTTGAGGTTGCACAGATGTATTCAATTCTTTGGTGCTCTGTACTGGATTTCTGTTTTGCAGCAGTGTAAATTTACAGTAATTACTTACGTTTAGGCTATATAATGCAATAGCTTTAAACTGTTATTTCAACACAATTAGATTAAAGGATTCCATTTTAAACTATCCTCTTTATTTTTAATTCAGTAAGCTTCATGTAAATCTGCATAACCATGGAATAAACTGCACATTTCTAATGGTAATAGTTATAATTGATTAATGTGATTGTGGCCATTTTTACTTTCTATCTTTTTTAATTGTTTTTTGTTTTGGATTCGGCAGTTGGTGATTTGCACAGCCTTGGATTATATTTGTTTTCTGTTTCTTTTCATCCTGACGTCTAGCAAATTATTTTTCCTTTTTCCTTTGTCATTCAGGTTCATCAGAAGGAAGTAGTTGCCACGGGTGGCTTTGTTTGTGTATTGCCCAATAGTATACCTGGCCGCCATGCTTCTCTAATTAGGAGCTCTGATCCTTCAGCCTGAGGGTATACACCTCTAAGGTACATGTGGCACATCTTCTGTCAGAGAGGTTCAGCAAGCTTTGCTGCCTCAACACTTCCTGGCCGAAGAGGATGTGGCTGCAAGGACTGGTTGTTTAACCAGTTTTTCCAAGTATCCGGAGGTGCCAGCCAGGCTCAGAAGTTGTCAAAGTAACTTTTTCCTGCCTTGATATGTCCTGCACTAGTCCAGTGGCTGGGACCACTTGTTGCACCAATCTCCCTCCTCCTGTCTTGACACTGTTCTGAAATGGAAGAAATATTAGGGATGGTTGCTTTGGTAACCTGTCTTGATACTTCCTGCACCAAGATAATGAGCCAGCTTCAGCATCCCCCTCTTCCTGGCTTGGTACAAAGGAGCCATCTGCCAGGGCTCTCCGTCCTTATTTTAAAATAAAATTTACTGTTTTCAGTAATGTGATAGCATACACTTATGGAGTGCTCTTGAGTGCAAGTGATCTTAATATAAAGAAAAACAGACACACTGATTTTTTTCAACCAACAATGTGTAACAAAAAAGCAACAGTAGAGAGTTGCATGTATTTTTTTCCAACATCTGAGTTGTAGATCTAGCTTGACTAGCCTGGGATGTTTGTGGATATGTACTCTGCCCACCAATTACAAAAGGGGTGTGTTTTGTATTTTGCTTTTATCTTAGATGGCAAGTATAAATTAGCTCACCTCCCAAAACAAGTAGTTTTTTTTTTTTAAATTAGTAGACAACTGAGAGTTTTGTTGGAAAAAGGAGTGAAGCTGCACTGCCTTTAGCAAAATCATTTCCAGTCCCATTCAGCACCTATCCGGCTAGGCAGCATTGGAGGTTAGGACACAGCAGAACCTTGCACCCATCAGATTCTATCTGAACTTTTTTCCCTGCGTCTAGAAGTATCTCTCTGCCTCTTCAGTCAGAAAGAGGGGCCATTACTGTGCTGCTTCCTGGAGACCTTATCTGTCCTTTTGGATTCTAGAGCTGGATTCCAGATATGTTGGCTTCTTGAGGTCTAATCTTATCTAAGGATTCACATCTTGCTTATCAAAACTAGTAAATTTTAACTCCAGTGATTCACCTTATTGCCCACTGTTTGGAATATAGGAAGTTGTCTGTATTCTGTCTTTTTATATATATATTTTTTAAAAGGGATTTTTAGCAGCGCCTGGCAGCTCGAGGAACCGAAAAAGCCTGCACAGGGCCAGTAGCTTGCTGGCTTGGAATGTGAGGTTTCAAGTCCTTTTTGCACCCTTTCTTTGTCTTTTGTCCATTGTTTAGTTGGGGTCAGAAATGTAACCTTTACCCTGGAAAGCAAGATTTAACTGACGTTTAAGCAGGCTTCAGCAGCTGAGTTTCAGATTTCTCTCTGATGCTCACTTTTTTTAAGTAGTTTTCAGCTGTTATAAAGAGGTTTTGGTTGAAGCTCTTGGCTCAGAGTAATTTCTGACAGTTCTGAAGATATTGAGCCTTTATCTTTTGAGACGCAGTAGATAAGAGATGTGAAACGTGGTTAACTGATGTATAGAGATGTAGAGTTAAGAGGCCAACTTCAATCAGGACCCCGTCTCCCTTTTATTCTCTGCTCCCACCTTTCAATTCCGAGGCTGCTGGTGTTGGAGCTTCTGAGGTGCAAGTTCTAAACATGGTGATTGTTACAGGGCAAGCAGATGCTTGACTTGGAGGAGATGAAGGAATTGGTTTGAGGCAGCTCCCAGAATCGCTCAGTTTAGGTGGTGTTGTTTGGGTATGGAGCTTGCAGCTGTAGTGCAGCTGAGGAAGATGGAGGAGCTGGTATGGGGAATGCCATTGTAACTCCCTGAGTTACCCAGAAGCATGAGGGGCTTGGTGCAGGTAGGTGCACAGGAGGGGGGAGCGGAGCAATTGTTACCAATAACACACAGCTTCAGATGAATGGTTTTAAAATGCAGAAGATAACTGGCAGGAGGAGGACACCCATAGGGTGGTCCTCTTGGAAAGCATCTGAACTGTGGAAGAGCACTAGATAGCTCAGTGGTTTGAGCATTGGCCTGCTAAACCCAGGGTTGTGAGTTCAATCCTTGAGGGGGCCATTTAGGGATCTGGGGCAAAAATCTGTCTGGGGATTGGCCCTGCTTTGTCCAGGGGGTTGGACTAGATGACCTCTTGAGGTCCCTTCCAACCCTGATATTCTATGATTCTGTGATTAACAACCAAAGCAGTGATAATAGCACATTTGGCTTGATCTCTGTCTGCTGCCTTGGAGCAGCCTTGTGCCAAGTATCATGGACTCGGTCTGGCTCAGCACTACCACAAGTAGTCTGCTGGCTACAGCAACACCACCTGGAAAGGCCTGCTATGTGCTGTGCCCATTCTGAATGAGCAGCTACCAGGCAGCGCCTGCCTAGAGTGGCCAGGCTCAACACAACAATAGATCCTGTCAGTTGCAGTCAGAACTGGGTTGCCAACAGTCATGCCTCTGCAAAAGGAATATGACCAGCTGCCTGCTCAAATTTGTGAATGCTTACACACAAATAGGAGCAAATCCAGTTCTACTTAGATTTTTCACATAGGGAACAGCACTACTAATCCCAAAGACTACCTGGTGTCAGCACCTTGTGTACGTGCTAACTGCCTAGTGGTGACAGTGATATTTGTACACAGGGCAGCGACACACATTTCTCCCCTATTTGGATGATTGGCTGATCAAGGACAATACCTTGGAAAGGTTCCAAGGATTAATGCATGCCATCGCAAGGTACTATTGCTGTTGGTTTAATTGATACTGCAAGGAGATCGGGTATATGCCAATGGATATTTTAGAGAGCAGCTGAAAGTCTCAGTGGCTGCCTTTCCAATTCAAACCATAAATGCTCCAAAAATCCTTGCATTTCTTTTCTCTGGAAGCTCAGTCTGTGTCTTTGGGCTTGTTACAGTCAAAAACAAGGAATGGAAGAACCATTCCCGAAAGATGACCCTGTTTGCATCCAGGAAGGTTGTGCCTGGTGTGCCTCCACAGAAAAGCAGTATATATTTTCCTCCCTAGCTGGGCCATGTAAATGTGTAAAATCTAATCCATTTCAGGATTTGAGGGACCTGTCAGGGTCATTGTACTCAGTCTTGAATTTTCTTGGTTGACACTTGGGGATAATTCTTGGCTTTTACACCTTTGAACTCCAAGGAAGAGTTCTGGCCAACTTCAGAGAGCAACAGAGTGTCATGATCATGATCTTTTTCAAGAGTGAGGAACACGGTTCTCATGGTAAATATGGAGAACACAGGCTACTATCTGCAGATGGGCTGCCTTACTATATCTACCGGAAGTCTGTTGTACTCCCAGGGTGAAATTCTGCAACTGGGTTTGGGAAGGTACTATATCTGTATTGTTTTCTGAGTGGCATGATCAGCTTGCTGTTCACACATTCTCAGTTTTAGACTTGTTACTTTAGAGTTCAGTGTCTTGTTTCATGTTTTGATGGATATTGTGTCCTGCATGGGTGAATTGAAGGGTTTATTCGTAGTCACCCTTGTGACGCTCTGTACCTTGGGGGAACACACTACACCCTCATGTTCATCTTTATAAAATGATTGTGTGGTATCCAGTGCAAAGTTTGTCATATTGGGTGTCTTCAGAAGGCTCATGATGCACTGAGCATGGTTGTTATAGTGATGTTATAGTAATTGTTACAATAATGTTATAGGTTTATAATTTCATGTATGTAGTTATGAGGCTGTAAACTTATCCTCCTGGTTTAAAATAAGCCCAGGCAAAAACTCTCCAAGAGCAAAGAGGTAGTTCACACCTCATCAGGGCAGATATGGGACAAGCCAAGCCCAGCCCAGCCTCACAGGAACAAAAGACGCTGGCCTAGGCAGCAACAAAAGAATCTGTTAGACTCTCAAGTGAGTCACCTCCCTTCCTTTGGTCAGTTTGGAACTGCAATGAGGTAATGCTCACCTGACTCTGAAAGGGGAGGGGGGACAAAGCCAAGAGGGAAGAAAGGACATGATAAAAGCGAGAGACGTTTTCCATGCTCTCTCCCACCTACATCTACAGACACCACACCAAGCAACTGAAGTGCTGATCTAGGGGGAGAGCCTGGCTGAAGAGCAACCAGCCAGTCTATGGTGAGAAGCATCTAAGTTTGTAAGGGCAATGAAAGTGTTAAGATCAGCTTAGAATGCGTTTTGCTTTTATTTCATATGAACAAATCTGACTCGTTATGCTTTGACTTATCACTTAAAATTGATCTTTCATAGTTAATAAATCTGTTTGTTTATTCTACCTGAAGTAGTGCGTTTGGTTTGAAGCGTGTCAGAGGCTTCCCTGGGGAATAACAAGCCTGGTACATATCAATTTCTTTGTTAAATTGACGAAATGGTATAAACTTGCAGTGTTCAGCGGGCATAACTGGCCACTGCAAGATGGAAGTTCCTAGGGTTGTGTCTGGGACTGGAGATACTGGCTAGTGTCATTTGGTTGCAAGTAGCTAGGAGCAGCTTACATGCCAGAGGCTGTGCTTGAACAGCCCCGGAGTGGGGGTTCTCACAGCAGGGTAAGGCTGGGTCCCAGAGTCAAAGATTGGAGTGACCTAGCAGATCACCAGTCCAGGTAACACCAGAGGGGAACACCACACCCCTATGTTATGAGTTTCAAGATAAGTCTCCTTAAATTAAGGAAGTGTTTCTTTAAAGTACTTCAATATCTCTTTTGTTCCAGTTACTTGAGGTAACTTATTCTTGGCAGCAATATTAGCTACTAGAATGGGAGTTTCCAGACTGGACTCAAAGTTAATTTAGAAGGTAGATAGTAGTCTATCCATATGTATTTCTAATGCATGGATACTCTAGTTATGATACATTGTGTATATATATAATACTGTAGTCAAACAGATGACAGACCTGATTTTATGCTGACTACATGATTTAGCAGGGGGTTGAGCATGAAGAGAAGTGTATGTGTGTAGTGGGGGTGAAAGCAGAAAGAAGTGGACTTTTCAAAAACAAAATTTTGTAATGAGAATTCTTAAAATCTTAAAGTTGTGTTTATGCTCTAATCCTAACTTGTTTGTTTTTGTGTGGTGGCAGTACTTACAGCAGCAAGGTGTTCCGTGTGACCTTCATGATTTTGGCTGTCTCTCTAATTATTCCCTTGCTTGGAGCAATAGTTTTCCTGGAATGTCCAATAGACCCTCAATCTCTGAGGTGAGCTATGTTTTGTTTTAACTGAATTTTATTGCAAGGTAACTTTTTTTTAATGCTGATTTTATGTTGGTGGATAAAATTTAGTCAACTTCTATGAAGTTACTGAGGGCTAATTTACACTTCAAAATTAGGTAGACTAAATTTAGGTCGACCTACAGCCACCATAGTAATTCAATCAGCTCTTGGTGTCTGCACTATCCTCCTTCTGTCGGTGGTGTGTCCCCTCACCGGGAGCGCTTGCACCAACTGAAGTGGGGGTACTGACAGCCACGCGGGGCTCACAGCTGCAGCCGTTCTCCCCTCACCCCGTGCCTGAAGGTGACAGCCTGGGGTGGGACTCAATTTCACGGAGTTTTTATATATTTTGTTTAATATCAAGCAGTAGTGTGCAGAAGCAGGGTTGGGGGTCCCATTGTTGTAAGCACTATATAAATACATACAAAGGCTACAGTCTGTGTCCCAAAGTGTTACAATCCAAGGCTGTAATCCAGCAGTTGGATCTGCTGCAGGGAACCCTTATGCCTGCATGGAGTTTTACTGAAGTCAGTGGGGAACCACATTGAACACAGCAGACACCCCCCCCCCCCCAATGGATCAGATAGCAATATTCTTAGGCTCATATTCTGCAAACTTGTTTACTAGATTTTTTAAAAAAACACCCTCAAAGCCAAACTAATTACCACTGCTCTGCTAATGCTGTACTTACATGAATCTAGGTTATTTTAACAGAAATTGGAATTCTCTACCTTCCCAGTTGCTACTAGTCACATCAGTCAGGCTTATAGGCTCCAATGCTTCAAAGCTTATTCATGTAAGTAAATGTAACCTACTGGTCAGTGTGTGTTACTTGGCCCCCTCTGTTCCCAATCTACAGAGGCTGAGGGTCTGTTATGGTCCCAGGCAGAAAGCATAGCTCTTTAGCTCAGAGACTTTTAGCTGTGGAGATCCTGGTTAAGACCCTGGTGTTGGCCAAGATTGCAGCTGTTACATAACTACGCATGTACATTCAGTGGGGAGACTACTCACATGTGTAAATAAGCACAGAATCAGGGTTGAAGTGAGGTGTTTGTCACAATTATTAAGGCTCTTTCAGGCGTATAGAATATAATTCTCTAGGATGAATTCTCTCCTACTGGCATCAAACCTACAGTCAGATCTGTGTGGGCTCAAGCATCCATCTGCATGGATCCAGTTGAAGGTTTGGGGCCATAATAACTGGGACAGTAGTTTATCAACTAGCTAAGTAGCAACATTGAATTGAATTTTATTTCAGCTATTTAAGACTGCTGAACCACATCTTTGAAACTGACTTGTATTTAAATGAACATCGAGACGCTAGTGTTGTAAAACTCTCTTATTTCCTAAGACTTGATGCAGGCTAGAGCTGATATATTGCATCAGAGGAGTCTGTTGATGTCCAGGAAAATGAAATATACTGTTTCAAAAACGGCTGTCATGTTTGCAGTCTAGTTGGCAACCTGGAAAAATTGCTCAACTTTTAGCTCAAGAGCATTTGACTTTGTACCTATTCTGTGATAAAATCATGAGACCTGCATTTTGATTTTACAGCTTCAAAGAACCTCCCCTCCTGACCGGTGTGTTAGAGCCAAATATTAAGTTGCGACAAGCAGAGAGGATATTTGAAAACCAACTTATTGGACCCGAATCCATTGCCAATATTGGTGGTAAGCACTGGAAAACTGTAGGGATTCAGGGTGGCTTTTTCACTATTGCTTCTTTGCTAAGAGTTTGATTCAGCCACATATCTCTTGGATACCAAATTGTGCAGGCTTCCATATGTCTGCAATTTAACATTGTCTTGGGTCAGCAACCACCAACTCAGAGCTACATATCTCCATGTAGCCTCTTTCCCAGGAGTAAGTCATTTAGGTCTCACAAGAAATCCATACCCTTCTGGAACATGGCCTTTAATGACGTCAAGGTCCTAACTGTAGAAACTATTGTTCCGATATTCACTTGTAGTAATTTTTTAACTAGGTCTCAGTGGTTATAGAGCCTTTTTAAATATCCACCCGTATGATTATGTAATTGAGTTTCTCAGAGTATTAAGCTTTATTTAAATTTGATAAAACATACTGTCAATAAATTTTATTTAATGGTAAATCAGATGCCTAAACATTGAATTTTATTATTGCTGTATACAACCATTGGAGGTGCTTTTAAATAAATTTGTCCCATTACATAGAAAGCCCCTAATAGCTCCACACTGTCTCCTACTGAGCAGCTTCTTATCAGAAGGGCCAGACTCAAGTGGAGTTGGAGGCACTGTGCCCATTTCTTAGGAAAGTACCTTTGTGACAGGTGGATTTTTGCAGTGTGCCCTGAAAGTGGTGAGATTCAGGCCTAGCCATAGAATAAGATCTTTGTGTGTTTCAATGCTAACGGTAAACAAAGAGCTGGAGCTGCAGTTTTCTATCCGAGACAGTCTCTCTGCAGTTTCATTTAAAGGCAGGAATTGATTAGTAACAGTATGTTTAGCTCAGTTCTTGCTGCCATGTTTCCTGGTTAACTAGAAAGATATATTAAAGCCCTAGTTATCTTTAACCTTATCAGGAAAGTGCCCAGTAAATCATTACCAATGTCCTAGATATACCTATCTCATAGAACTGGAAGGGACCCTGAAAGGTCATGGAGTCCAGCCCCCTGCCTTCACTAGCAGGACCAAGTAGTGATTTTGCCCCAGATCCCTAAGTGGCCCTCTCAAGGATTGAACTCACAACCCTGGGTTTAGCAGGCCAATGCTCAAACCACTGAGCTATCCCTCCCCAGTCCTTCATTCTCTAATTTCTGCTACTACTGCCTGTCTCCACAAATGTGTGTTGAAGTGTTTAGTCAAAGTATGGATGCTGTCTGCTGCTTCTCAATTAGTTAGTCTTTCAGATTCTATTCTTTAGGTGGTGGTTGCAGGAAGATTACTGGATTTCAGATGGCTGAAACCTCTTGACCTGGCTGGAAGTTTAGAACTTTTCTAGGAAATAGAAGCTGTTCCTTCCTTGAAGATCAAAATAGTTTTTCCTCTTACAGTTTTGGAGTAAACCATTACACTTTCAAGCACCTAAACTGGAGGTTTAAAAGCCCAAACAGTTTAGCAATTCTTCTAACCCACCATCTATGTACTTCTTAAGAACGATGGCAAAGTTCAGAGAGGGGCTTGAGCTCATCATGGCGTATTAAGAACTAATTTGTCCCATTGCTGTCTTTTGACTTGGCATCAAAATGTTGACTTGGCAACATTTTTGGTTTTGGATGACTTAGTGCTGGATTCATCCCTTGAACTGAAGTAATCTTTTCACAGATCAGGTACAGCCTAAGCAGTATCAGTATAATAAACATCCCTGCTTGAGTGTTTCAGACCTGAAGGAACCATTTCTAGCATGAGAGGATAATTCAGTTGGTGGCATCCCTGTTGAAACTAGTAACAAGGGTGACTTATATGGTGGTGTCTGATTCTTTTTTTGGTGATGTGGAAATCTGCTCACTGAGATGAGGCCACAGAACCATCGCTAATGTCCATGGTCAGATTCAAACCAGCGACCTGGTCTGAGACTCAACTCCTCCTTGTTATCTGAATGAATCCAACTTAGCTAGTTGAATGATTTAATTGCCTGGACGCTCTCTCCACTCACTTCAGTTGAAGTACAAGAATAAATAGGGAAGAATTTATCTTTAACTAAATGTGTTCGAAGTGCATTAGTTTTGTGCGGGAGGAATGTGGGCTCAATGCTGACATTTGTGCTACATCTTTATAAAAAGATTTGGTATATTACGGCAGTTTTGTAGCCAAGCTAATCATACTATTTTTTTTTGCAGATGTGCTGTTTACTGGTACAGCTGATGGAAAGATTCTAAAAATTGAAGATGGGGAAATAAAAACGTTAGCCAGACTTGGCCATGGTCCATGCAGTAAGTAAATAATGATTCCTGACCATTACACACTTTTATCATTCAGTTGAAAATCCATGGGATAATTTTGTAATGATTAATAAGTTAGCATTCAATCTTGCTCTCTTTTGCAGATGCACATCTTCACATATTTCACCGCATAGTGCACGTGTGCAGTAGCTGGATTTTAGATGACAGTAACATGTCCATGCTTAGTTGACATGTATGCTCAATATTTTCTTGATTTCATAGGCTACGTTGTACCTATGCAAACCTGATGATTTCTCATTGAATGTCATGTACCCCAACATGTTAAACTAACGTTCATGAGAATATTAACAATATGTACATGACAATATGCCTCTCTCATGATCTTTCACAAAGTTAGTGGAAGCTGTATATATTTATAACCTTTGTTAGTGAGGCCTCTTCAGTTCAAAAGCCTAACTAGGTTTCTAGATCTGAAAATCTTGGCTAACATCCCTTGCACCTGTCGATACTTGTTTACAACAGTAATACAGCTGCAGCATAGTGTAAGCGTTAGTATAGTATTGCTGTAGCCCTGCATCAATAGTCTATTTCACTTCTGATTTTTGCCTGTATAGACCTAGCCAGAGAGAGCACAGCTGGCCTAGGCAAGCTTGGGGCTATGCTTTCCTGGTTTCACATGCATTTATGGTTTGGCTGTCAGATTTCATGTCCATGTGTAGCTGCTTGCATAGGTACAGTAAGACTTATTTAAGAGCATTCAAATGCTTCTGTAATACCTGGTGAGAGAGCTTTGACCATGATGACAAATTAGATCTGCCCTTCTTTAATACAAGACAAGATGGCATGTGGCTCTTGAGTAGGGGTGTGGGCTGGGGGAATCCCAGGAGCATGGATTATCCCTTTTCCCTGCTCATCTGCTCAACTTCATGCAGCCTGTATGTAGCGCAGGCTGTACTGCATTCCTTGTGGTTGGGGAAACTGAAGGATTGCACTGTTCCATCTCCCTGGGGTGTATGACAGCAAAAGAGGCAGCGAGGAGGTTGGACCATGCTCTGAAACCCTCTGCCCCATTTGGGAGAGTGGGTTGTGCCCCTTGAAGGTGTAGTAGTGAGCATGCTCACCTGTATACCAGTGATTTTCGGGGGGGAGATGCCTCCTTGTGCTCCCTTGGGGCATTGGAGCTCCTCCCCTTACTCTGGGATATACCAAAATGGCACGAGCTAGCTCTCAATCTATAGAAACTTGAGAAGAGAGAAAATATCTTGGAACCATAGGCAAAAGGTTCAGTTCTTCTCTCATTCAAGGCAGAGAAGTGAGAGTTCCATATAGCTTAATCTGCGGCTATTTCAGAAGCTATATGAAAGACGCAGGTCCTGCTTGGCCTTTTTTACCATTAGAGATTATATGTGTTAATTCTTTTATAAAGATTGTGTAAAATCAAATAACAGTTTGCCCTGTGGCTCCCCTGGACAGAGTTTCTTCTCTACTCTGTTATGAAGGCTATGCTTTGCCGGTTATCCACCTGCTTGCTATCATCCTTCCCAAATGTATTTGCATCTCAGTAATGCTGCATGCAGTTTGTGAAGAACTTAGATAGACTTCAGGTTTAAAGGAACTTTATACTGTGAATGTTAACTATTTCAGAGTTTTATAGATGTGATTTTTTTGTAATCTCTGAAGAGTTTGAGATTTGGAGACAAAAATATTTAGGTGTAGCTAAGATATCTTGTCTCCATCAGTTAAACAAGCTTTCATCTTTTCCCCTTCTTTTGGGTGAATAGGACACATTGTTTGAAGGAGGAATGCGGAAAGAGTTGCATAAATTAGAATTGCTATATATTAAGCAAGATGACGGTGATCAGATTGTAATTACTGTAATTATTTTTTCCTTGTTACCTTTTCCCTGTATTTATTAAAAATCTGATACCCATCATATAAAATAGACCCAGATTAGAGGCATACAATTGCATGTTCAGTAAGGCTTACAATTGCACAATTACATGTTGGGTGAGGCATGCATTTGTGAATTTAAAATCCCCCCCTTTTTGGTAATTGGGCTAGTTGCATGTTACCTAAATGTACTGTAGTGCCTACTTTAAAGTGTTTAATTTGTAAGCAGGGCTCTGAGAGTCTGAGTTAAACCCCCAATCTTAAGGGAGTTCAGAGTTAGGTTTAAAACAAACTTTATCTCCCAATGCTGTACTTGGGGGTGGGGGCTGGGGACCAGTTTTAGGGTACACTGCAGTAAGGAGGTGCAATTGCAGCCTACATATGTATATTCAAACTAGCTTTGATTGAGCTAGCGTGCTAAAAAAGAGCAGTGGTACAGGCTGGAATCCCAGGGGGATTGTATTTGGGCAGCTAGCCTATTCTGCCGCGGTTAAATTGTTACTTTTAGTGAGCTAGCTCCATCAAAGATGGATTTGATTGATGTGTGCTATCCTGACTGCAGTGTAGACATACCCATATAAAAGACAAGTGGGAATTCTCTGCAATACCTGGGCGCAGTGTGGTGAAGGATGGCATTACAGCCCTTTTGCTGAATACCCTTGCGTTTGTTTGGTTTAGCCTTTCTACATCACTTTATCATGCATCAGGCCAGATCCTCAGCTGGTGTAAATGGCACAGCTCAGTGAAGCTACACCTCTACCCCGATATAACGCTGTCCTCGGGAGCCAAAAAATCTTACCGTGTTATAGGTGAAACCGCGTTATATCGAACTTGCTTTGATCCGCCGGAGTGCGCAGCCCTGCCCCCCCGGAGCACTGCTTTACTGCATTATATCCGAATTCGTGTTATATCATGTCGCGTTATATCGGGGTAGAGGTGTATGTCGATATACATCAATAGAGTTGTCAGTTTATACCACATAAGGATCTTGCCCAAAATATAATTTCCTTTCATAGTAAAACTAAGGACTAAAAACACACCCCAAAGAATAGTCAGGCAGCTATTTTCCAGCCTGTGCCAGGATGTTTCGAAGTGCATTTAAACTCTCCCAAAGCTCAATACCCACTGTTAATCTTAATGGAATCTCTGCATAGATCCTTGACTATTACTGTTGTGCTACTATCTAGTTGACATTATCTATGGAGTTTTAGCAAACAAATGTTGTTACTTCTGCGGTAGATGGAGAGATGACTCAAACAGTGATTGAGATATTTCCAGGTAGCATTGCTGTTAGAGTAAATAAGTAGAAGAGGTCCCAGGATAAACATTAAACAGCAGCAACCACCTTGTGGACATTTTTGAAAAACAAATTTAATAAAATAGATAGTGTTACTTGCTTGTAATAGTTTTCCTCCATCTTTTATTAGAAGGGAAACTTGAGGCGTGTGCCAAGTATCCTCTGGCACACTCCTTCTTTGTTGTCCACAACCTTTTCAGTGTTGTTTTAAGGTGACTAAGTAAATACCAGTTATTACTAACACAATACTAGTGCCATGCTTTGTCAGCTAATATAGTAGGTGAGTTAGTAGAATTTATAATGGTAACTGCAATGATTTCAACTGTATATGCATATGAAATCACTATAGTCAATGGCTAAGCCATGTAGATACAACAAAGGCAGTAGTGCTAAATATCTGGTTTGAAAACACAGCTCTTTACTGCCTGTTCTAAAGGAGGATTTCTGTTAGCTGTCAGAAGTATTGAGGTTAGGGCTGGTTGAGGGAGAGTCTTTTGTTTTTTATTAATTTACAGCAGAAATTTGACTTTTTATCAGAAAACCAGAGTACTTTTGGTTTGGGGTTTTCTGACTAAAAAAAGTCAAACATTTTTGAGAACAGCCACTTTCTGTGTCAATATTTGTTTAATCAAAATTCCAAACTTCTGTCAAAACAAAAAATTCGGAAAATATTCATCACCCCTAACTAGGGTAGGTATGCTTTTTGCTAGGCCAGTCAATAGAGGGCAGTGTTAACGCTAACCTTCGAGCAGCTCTGATTCATTGGTCATTAAAATTCATTTCCTGTTGGAAAAATGAGAGCATGATACATTTATAAGGGTGGTGGTGGTGGTGGGGAGCTGGCAATATAGTCTTGTTATATTTGAGCTTTCCTTTCTGGAGTGGCTTCAATACCTTTATATACAAACTGCTCTGCCTATAAAACAGCTGTAAAATTGTCTCAAAAGGAACCAGGGAAGATGAGCCCACCTGCGGGAGACCCCTTGGCATCAGAGTTGGGCCAAATAATACCCTGTTTGTGGCAGATGCATATTGCGGACTATATGAAATTGATCCTGTCACAGGTATGGTTCCCCCTGCGCCGCCGCCCTCCCCAGCTCCCCCCCAGCTTTGGGCACTGAGTTGTGAGTTAGGCAGCTTGGATTCTGTACCTGGCTCTACTTGACTTTTGTGGCTTTGTCCCAGTCGCTTTGCCATTGCCTGCCTCTGTGTTTCTGTCTCCATAAAGAGGGCTACCAATGCTTAACTTTTGGAAAGCACTTAACTTCTATCCAGTGCTTTTTATCCATAGAGCTAAGTGCTTTATTTATCCAAACAAAAGCATATTTAGCTGAAGTACTTCTATACCCCCCCTATTACCATAGTATCTGAGCATTTCACAATCCTTAATGTATTTATCCTTGCATCCCCCTTACCCCCAACATGAGAGAGGGAAGTGCTATTATTCACATTTTACAGATGGGGACCTGAGGCAGAGAGGCTAAGTAACTTGCCCAAGGTCACACTGGGAGTCTGGCAGAACAGGGTCTTGAACCTAGGTCTTCCAAGTTCCAGGCTAGTGCTCTAAGTATTACAGTTCTTCTCCCCTATAGAGCCAACTGCAGGATGGTGCAGTGGTCTGCTTGCATGGATCCAATTGCAGGATCAGGGCCTGAGTTTATACTTTAAATGAAAATACATTTTAAAAGCTTTTACAGTGTATGGCTCTGTACAATATGAAGCTTCTTCTGTGTAAAGGTTTTGTAGTGATGCTAGTTTTACCCTGTATTTCAGTCACTATCCCCCCTGCCCCTCCCCACCAAAAAACAACAACCCTCCTCCTACCCCTGGGGATACAAAACTGTTACTAAGTTTTTGTTCTGTGTTGACATTCTGCACAGGGTGCCTCAGCCTAAGTACAGTTATTCCACTCTGAATAAATTGTCCCGGCTCTAAAAAGCACAAGTACTAAAATAAACTCCCTTATGTATCATATCCAAAACCTGAAACCTTTTTTAAAGTAAGAGCTGTGAAAGTTATACGGGAAAAGCTTCCAAAACCCAACACGTGATCTACAGTAACACATCTCTGTTTTTAGTGGAGAGGGGGGAGGGAATTTCTGGAAAGAAACAGATTTCAATCTTCCGTCAGTTGGGACTTTTTGTAATTTGATTTACATATATGAAATACATAGCTCTCTTGCAAAATAAGAGCATATTTTAGGTATGTCAGCAGTGACTTCAAAGTTAAGGTTGTGTTTTTGGCTTTTTAGTCAAGGTAAGATTTATATTCCCTTTGTTACACTCCACCAGAAATGTTGATCACAGCCAAATTTATCCTATTCATTTTGGAAATTTACAAGTAAATATATTGAGTAGATTTGGGGTTCAGTGGATTTGAAAACCTACTCATTTGTGAAACTTGGTTAGTGGTATCTGATCCCTTTAACGTAAAAATGGCTTTGTTTTAAGTACATTTAGAGCTAAACAAAATCTCATGCATAAGCTAATTTTTAAAAAGGCAAACACAATCATTAACACTTTTCATCATTACCATTTCTATGCATGCCATGGATGTGGATTGATACCTTAAAATTTTACACATACAAAATGGTGTATAACATTGACAGCTGCTCTTCTGAGGATAGAAAAGATACTGGGCCAATTTAACACCTACCTGACTATGTTAAGATTCAGATTATTGGAATGGCAGGATAAAAGATGGGCAGATTTATTTATTTATTTATTTATTTATGTAATCAGGTGACGTGAAAATGCTATTATCAACCAGTGAACAAATTGAGGGTCACAAAATGTCCTTTTTGAATGACCTCACATTGACTCGGGATGGGAGGAAAATCTTCTTCACAGACTCCAGCAGTAAATGGCAAAGAAGGGATTATTCATTCTTGGTTATGGAAGGCACAGATGATGGACGGCAAGTATCTACGTACAGCAATCCATCTACCCTAAGGCAGATCAAACCAATAGGAATAGTCAGGATAACTTAGTGTTTAAAACTAAATCTTTGAGTCTTTATTGACCATGCAAATAATGCTACTCTGAAAAGGGCAAGGGGAGAATGTGTGGAAGAAGCTGGCATGTGCAGAAATGAAACAGATGTAAGAGATTTCAGTCTCTTTCAAAAAGCCTATTTGTGTAAATCTTCTCTAGTTGAATGTGCTTTTTAAAATTAAAGGAATTAATGTTTTTTACCCAAATTCTGTCATGGACAATTGGCTAGCAACCTTAAAAAGCTAGCGTCTTTCTGCCCCACTCTCCAGGTCATAAATAAATAAACTTAAATGTGCCCTGAGTGCTCCGCTTTTTCTCATATTCTTTGCGTATAAAACCTGGAGGAATAAGAGGAAGGGAAATGCCTGGCAAAGCAAAATGCAATTGAGCAAACTGTCTTATCCCACTTCACTTAAGTACACCTGTAATGTTCTGTCTTTAGCCTGCTTGAATATGACACTGTGACAAAAGAAGTGAAAGTCTTAATGGTAGGACTGAGGTTTCCCAATGGAGTCCAGCTCTCTCCTGCTGAAGATTTTGTGTTGGTAGCAGAAACAACCTTAGCTAGAATAAGGAGGTGAGTGTGACACTTGGGGATACATTACTTTATCAAATGACTTTAAATTGATTTCTCTTCTCTTCTATATAGGTTTTTATACCAGCCTCATCACTATCTGAGCCCTTTCCAGTAGAGCGTTAAGCAATGTGACTACACAGCATAAAAGAAAATCTTGGGCCAAATACTTCCCTGAATTACAACTCATGCAACCCTATTGATTTCAAGTAGGGCTCCACAGGGTGTAATCAAGACAGATTTTAGTCTTGTGCATGGACCTACCTAGGTATTTGATTCCCATCACTGTGGCATAGGGGTGCCTCTCAGTCATTAAGGGAATAGGCAGAATCCCTACCCTGACCTCAAAGTGCACAAACACTGCATTAGTATCCAAAGTCACCCCAGTTTAGCTGTGTTGGTAACTCAAAGCATAATAACCCAACACAAACCTTAGCCGTAACCCTTCTCCCTGTGTCTGGCAGTCGTTAGGGTTTCCATCCAGAGCCCCTTCTGTTCTTGGTCCTTGCTTCTCTTTAGGCAGCTGCCCCCACTTAGCTTTTAATCCAGCTGGAGTTAACATGCTCCGTGTCATGCAATGGCCCTGCCTACATTAGAGACATTTTTGAAAAATTTCCTGCAGTTGTTAACCCTGGTGCAGCTTTCTCTGGTCCAGGTCCGCTGGGGTTCTGGAGGGAAGTCAGTGGAAATGGGTCAACAGCTGCTGACACTGTTCTATGCACCATATCAATTAATTTGGCCTGCTCAGAGCAAAGCTAATCAATTTGGTGTTTAAAACAGTGCCTGCAGCTGGTGGTCCATCTCCATTCAGGGGATCCCGCTGTTAACACTGGTGGGATAAACAGTAAGGGTGGGAAACTTTAAAATCTCCCTAGTGTGAACAGGGTAGGAACTGGTAGGATTTCAATAGCTCTCTGCAGAGTCTGAATACCTGTTAACAGTGCGATTCAGCAGAACATCCCTGCGGCTCTCCAAAATGGACACACAACAATATCATTGTGTCTGTCTGCCCTCCAGTCAGCAGGGACTGGTCTCTGTTTTGTGTGTTGTTGTTTTTTAAGCATTAAGAAGAAAAGATTAATATTCTTGCCTTCTGGTCACAATAAAGTGTGAGCTAAAGTCAAAACTATTGTGACACTGGTGGAAAAAGGGAATGCAGGGTTCAAAAAGTGTACTTGGTAGAGGTTTCAGAGGTTTTTCAGGCTTCAGACTATTTAACCTGACTTCCAGTTAGCCACAGAGCATCTCTGCTTTACTTACACAAGCAGCTGAAATTCAAATTTATTTCTTTTGAAATTAAAACTTAGTTAACCCCAGTTGGGAGGAAAGGCTCATACAAGTTAAGGGGGACTGTAAAACTTGAGTCAATTAATTCTTCACTCTACTCGGTGCTCTCACCACATATTTTCCTCTACCATAGTTCATAGGGTAGATGTGACAGACTGTAGCACCATATCTTTATCTTGTTTTTTATAGGTAAACTGAGTTGAATTGCTCAATCCCACAATTTATATAAATGATGTGGGGCAAATTCTGCTGCTATACCAGAGATCAGCAATAATTCCATAGAAGGCAATGGAGTTACTCTGGTTTTATATTAGCCATCAGAATATGTCCCACTAACTCTTACAATGTCAGTGATATTGCAGCTGTGTTACACTGACAATTGAAATCTTGGTATTTCAGCCAAATCATTGCATATTTGGCTTCCCAAACCAGACTCCTAATCCACTTATGGCTTTACTTTGATCTCTGTCTACACCATAAAGGTTAGCTAATATCTTTCAGAGAGATTAAATCTTCCTCTCTGAGGTTTTCAGCAGCAAGGCGAAAAACTCCTATTCTACCCAGTTTTTTCCTTCACTGGAGACATCTGGTTTACAGTCTCTTCCTTTCATCAGCTGGATCCTTGTACATGGTGGCACAAGCTGTAGTCATTGCTAGGCGCATATCAGACAGAAGAATGTGGTCCTATTGTACTTCACTCTGCTAGCAGTAAGAAAAGCTGTTTTTAGTAGAAAATGCATTGAATTTGTTTATTGTATGAACTTTGTTTAGGTTAAGAGGATGTTGTGATTTTACAGATACTATGTCTCTGGATTAATGAAAGGTGGAGCAGATATGTTTGTAGAAAATATGCCCGGCTTTCCAGATAATATCCGGTTAAGCAGCGCTGGAGGATACTGGGTAGCCATGTCAGCTGTTCGACCCAATCCTGGATTTTCTATGGTGGATTTTATATCTGAAAAACCATGGATTAAAAGAATAATATTTAAGGTAAATGTATTTAAGATAAAGGGAAAAACAGTTTACTACTTTCTTTAAGATAAAGAAAATACTTTGTTTTCGCTCTTGTTCACTGGAAGATATCATGGTGCTCTGATTAAAGCTACAGGTAAGCCACATGATGCTAGTTGGAGGCATCATCCACATTTTTTATAGTTAGCAAAACTAAGACTTGCTCTTACCAATAGTAAGTACACAATTTTCAAATGAAAAGTCAGTCTTTCAAATCCACTGTCTCTTTTAACTGTACATATATTTTCTTTGGTATTATCAAACTCTCAGCCTCACTGGTGCATCAGCATAAGGTGTTGGCATTTGATTGCCTTTTATTAAAATCAAATTAAAAGAAAGTACAAAATATTTTGTCAACATGACTTTAAGAATTCTTGATCCTCAGACACTTTAACAGATTTGTTTAAAAAAAAAATTTTTTTTAGCTCCAAGTTTCTCTCAGAAAAACATCAATCTTGACTAACAATAGGCATTTAAGATAGAAATGCCAGCTCAGTTAAACTCTCTGTTGCCATGATGTGTTACAACTTTTTTTTTTTTTTTTTTAATTTCTGGGTGTGGTAAAAGAATATCAACAGAGGAAGTCATGTGTGGGGACCACAAATAAGCAGCACTGTTGAGCGCTATACAAAATCTGTTTGATTTTTTTGGTCACTGACAACCACATCATGAAAGTGTGTGAGAACACTAGTGCCTTGTGCATCAGTGTCATGCTGAGTAAATCCCAGAGCTCCACATTGGAGTGAATTTTCTATCAAACATGCTTTTAAAGTTGACTTTTCAGTGTTCTTAAGATGTTAAATCTATGCAGTTAACTTTCACCTGAAATCTGAAGACTTATTTTGTTCACTGATTACTGCCAAGGTTTGGCGTGATCCTTGATTGCTTTGAAATATACGATCAGTTTATGTAATTCATGGTTAAATAACTGTATACGACAACTTACTCTTGCTGTTTTTCTTTCTTTAGTTGCTAAGTCAAGAAACTGTGATGAAGTTTGTACCCAAGTATAGCCTTGTTGTAGAACTTAGCGAAACTGGATCTTACAAAAGAAGCCTTCATGATCCCAATGGAATGGTGGTAACTTATGTTAGTGAGGTACATGATCACAATGGATATCTTTACCTGGGCTCCTTCCGGTCTCCGTTTATTTGCAGACTTAACCTTGAGCATGTTTAACTGTCCATACAAAATGAAATGCCATTGTTATAGAAAGATTCTAGAATTGTTAAAAGGACACTTGCGGCAATGTTTGACCAAGGAAGAGAGATGGAAATGCATCCATTATGTGCAGCAGGGAAATCCTATGCTACTGTGTTGCTATAGGAAAATGTGTATGGTTTGCTGTATTTGTCCTCTTTCTTGGTTTAACTACTTCATGTCTTTAAAATGGCATGCATAAAATTAATGTCTGTAGGGAGTACAGAGACAAGTAAATACAACCAAACGCTTTTGTTAAACAAAACCTATTGCACTCGTTACAATCACAGAGCTGCTTCTCTTAATTTTGAGCTGTCTTAAAGGCATCTGTCAACTTTAATAGGTGTTGAGTTCAAAATATTACACTGGAAATAGGTAAATGGTTTTAGTGAAATAATAACCATATTGAAGAGAGGCTGTCTTGCATGTGTTTACGTCCAATTTAGATCCTACTCTGTAGGCATGGTTTAAAAAAATTATGCACGTTCACATGTCATACCATACTTCAGTGGTAGATGCAGTAACCACCAGAACATGCCTAGAAATCTAGTCACATCAGTTAGATTTCTTCAATTCAATCTATATAATGAGACTATGAAACTATACTTGATTGTTAAGTGACATAAAATATTTTACCTGTGATATTTTGTCCATGAATGCTCTTTCTTATAGTATTGTAGTTACTTGACAATGACTGGTAGTTACATTTTATACACTATTAAACAGAAGATTGGTTCAACTAGGTTTTAAATAGTGTATTTAAATTACTGTTCATTACTTATAGGGAGGTAGTGCCTTTTATGTGCTCTGCTGCACTTCCCAAACAAAGGATGAAATAATGTATTTACTTGATTGTTCTACTGAGAGGTACAATATCACAGGCATATACTGCAAATTATTTCATTGTGCTGGCCTTTCACTCTGGTTTGACAGGGCTGAGTTAACAAAAACTAAGTATCTTTTAGCTCACGCCAATAGTATTCACATGTGGCGGTTAGAGTGCAACGTTTCAGTGTGCTTTGGAATTTACACCACGTGGTCCGCATGATGGAACCGTGTAGGCAAGCCCAGAGTTTCTGTTTAAAGTCAAATTTTCAGTCCATCCGACATATCCACGTGTATGTTGTGATTGGCTTGAACACTTAGTATTCCAGATCATGGCCCAGGATACAGTTTGGTGCAAATTTGTGAGGTTGTATACTCAAGGGTTTCCTGAGACGCATCTCCCCAAAGAAAGACCTTTCTTGAAACTCCAAAATTCTCAACAATTGCTTGTGCAGATGGGGGATTGGTGGTGAAAGGGAGGATCCATGTGAAACGTGGATCACGGGTATCCCTGCAGGGTGATTGTGTCCGGCACCAAGATTAAAGCTTAAAATAAAAAAATAGTTTCCTTTTGGCTTTATAGAGCAACCACTGGATTGTTGTGTGCTGAGCTCGACTCGTAGCCACTCAAGCATGCTGTGCAGACCCAAAGTACGTCTGTGTATTGAGCTGGAGGTGCGACTCCCAGCTCAAGGAGACATACCTGTGCTAGCTGTGATCAAGGTAACATGCAAACAGTAGAGAAGCAGTGGAAGAGGCTAGCCACTCCAAGGACAGACCCAGTGAAAACCATGGGCATGTAGTTGGGGTGGCGAGCGGCTCACATTGCCATTACTTTTACCCATACTAGCTCTGATCAAGCTAGCATGCTGTGTGTCCTTCAACTAAGAGTCACACCTCCAGCTCAAAGAGTAGGACATATCCTGATTGGCTACCAGGGGAATGGGTCTAGGAGCTGTGCTCTGTAGTTGTGAGCTCTGACTCTTTACTTTGTTCTCTCCAGGCCTCCTGGCCTGTTCAGAAGGGGCAGGGACGGCGCAGAATTGATAGCTGCACAAATCTCCCTAGAGTTCTTGGTTCCAATGGAAGTGATTTGAACTTCCTGGCAACATCTTGGTTCTCTCCGAGCTGTGTATGAAACACAGTAGTTTCAAAGTTAACACTTACCCCATCTCCTCTGCTGTTTTTTGGGTGAGGGATTAGAATATAGAGAAGTGTAGATGGGAAGGAGAGATTAAATATAGCAGGACTAGAAACAGAATTGCCATATCAGATCAGACTTGTGGAGTGGTGTGTCTGGGCTCTGTCCCAGAGAAATGGCTATTCATGCAGTGGAGCTAATGGACTAGGGTGTACCTTCTCTATACTGAGAAACAGGGTAGGTGAAGTAATATCTTTTATTGGACCAACTTCTGTTGACGGAGGGGACAAGCTTTTGAAATATACAGAGTTCTTCAGATATAGATATTAAACCTATATGCTTTAGCTTGGCAAGGAAACTAAAGTCATGAGCGCATAATTTTGCACAATTTACTTACATGGTGTAAAATCTGCCTGTCTAGCCTCTGAGAGAAGTATAATACAGATTAATTTTTTAAAGACTGTTCAAATGCATCAAAATTTGATGTGTAAAGTATGGATCACATTATGGTATGGTATTAATGTAATAAGCAATGCGTCAGATGACCACAGTCTATCTCACCAAGCCATCATGTATTGTTTTTTATTGAGCGGAGATCAGGGCCCCATTGGCCTAGGTCCTGTACATGCACATAGTAATGGGCAGTCCTTGCCCTGAAGATCCTTTGTCTGTCTGGTCTATGTGGATTGTAGGAAGAGTTATTAGCCCCATGTGAAGATTGGCCAAGGTCACGCAGGGAGTCTGATAGCTAGGAATAGAACTCAGATCTCCTGGGTCCCCGTCCACGACCTTAACAATAAGGCCCTCTTTCCTCTCTCTATGTAATGTCACTTCTCCTGCTACAGTTGACCAATCCTGAAAGGCAGACACCTACAGCAGCACCCTGCAATCGTGTTTTTAGGAAATGAAGTAGAGAATAACTTATCTCTGTTACCAGCTTTGTAGGCCATGTCTAAAGTTCTACTAACCAAAGGAGATACTCTAATTCTCCAATGGGTATTAAGGTGTCAGTTGTTTACATCGTTTGTTACCCAGTGGAATGATGATAGTCTGTTACATGGATTTCAAACTCTTGGCCTTATGCCTTTAATAAGTACTGCTCATCTTACAGACGCTGTCCCCTTCTTTGCTTAGCAAAGCGTTAACCCCGCTGGCTCTTCTGGCAAGAGAAGTGTCTAGATCAGAACTTCAGGAGCTTGGATATTCTTAAAAATGGGAATACAGTGCATTCTGCTTAGCAAAAACTTACCGTATATACTCATTCATAAGCTGAATATTTTTGGTAAAAAAGTGACGCATCAAAGAGCGGGGGTTGGCTTATAAACATGTCTACACCAAAATTTGATGATTTTAAACTCTATGGAATCATTGAATTGAATATCTAATACATTGTCATTTTGTTTACCTGGAGCGTCTGCAGGCACGGAGCCCCTCAGCTCCCTGTGGCCGCGGTTTGCCGTTCCCAGGCAATGGGAGCTGTGGGAAGTGGCGCACCACTTCCCGTAGCTCCCATTGGCTGGGAACGGCAAACCGCGGACACTGGAAACTGAGGGGCTCCATGCCTGTGAACGCTCCAGGTAAACAAAACGTTCAGGCCTGCTAGCGTCTTACCCTGACAGGCCGGGAGCCAAAGTCTGCCAACCCCTTGGCTTATGAAAGGGTCATATAGTTTTTGCTATTTTTACCTAACCATCTTGGGGGTCGGCTTATAAACAAATGGGCTAATGAACGAGTATATACGGTATTCAAAAGTTGCCAGTGAGCACCAGGGAGCTTTGTGGGGCTGCCGTTAAGGAAGTAAGTGCTGGTACATGCCTTCACAGGCGGCAAACTGCCTGTGGCTGGTGCTCAGCAGAGTCCATCGCTTCCCCCCGGCTGCTGCCTTGGAAGAAAGCCCTGGGACGAGCTGAGCAAGACCCCTTTGTCAGGGAAGGGCGCAGCCCAGTGAGCGCGGGAATGGGTGGTGGGTGATTCTGCTGCTGCATGATTGTGTACTTCCAGTTCCAAATGAGGTGTGTGGTTGACTGGTTAGTTCATAAGGTTCTACTGTAAGAGTTTTTAAAATGAAAGTAGTGGAGAAGATCTCTGTAGAAGGGTTTAAAGAAAATATGAATTAGTGGTGGGATCATATTGCAAGCAAAGTATAAGAATGTGCAAAGAATGGATGCTTGGTGAAACAAAAGCAAGAGTCTATTTCCCCCATGAGATCTGGAGGTGGAATGAGAAAGTTTGAGACCATGAAGGAAAAGAAAAAGCATTTTAAAATTCTGGCAAATGACACCTAAACAGCAACATCTTCAGGAGTATAAAAAAGCCAAAAACATAGCAAAGAATGAGGTGGCAGCTGTTAAGCCTAAAGCCATGGAAAGCTTATCTGTCCATCTTGAAACGAAGGAAGGTGAGAGAGAAAAATATAGACTGGCAAAGACCCTCGAGAAAATAACCAGAGGGGCTGGGCTGGTGGCACTAGTTCTAGAAGAAATTGAAACCGCATTGGGCAACATGGAAAAATAAGAAAGATTTTGGCTCGGATGACATACCAGCAGAAGTATGGAAATGCCTGGAGCAAGTAGGCAGGAACATACCCACATAAGTTTAATTTCATCATGAGGACTGAGAAGAGGTCTGGAGAATACGTTAGTACCGATATTTAAGAGAAGAGACATCCATGGCATTAAAATCATAAGCCACATGAAGATCTGGGAGAAAGTTATTGATAAGAGACTGTGAAGAGAAGGTAAAGGTCAGGGACAGTCAGTTTGGATTTGTGCTAGGCAAGTCAAGAATGGATGCTATCTTTGCATTAAAATTGCCTGTGGAAAAATATAAAATGCAGCTGAGTCGGAAGCAGAGTCATGATTAGTGCATAGTGCTCAGCAAACGTGGGTAGAGCGGTCCAAGCCGTGGCTCTACATATTTCAATGATGGGAACATTTTTGAGGAAGGCTGTGGAGGTGGAAATAGACCTCAGAGAGTGAGTTTGTATGTCTGAAGGTGTTTGGAGATTACAGGAGTGGTAACAACTACTAATGCAGCCAGATATCTGCTTGGAAAGTCTTTGTTTAGATACTGTGGACCCTTCTGATCTATCTGCCACAGAGACAAAATAATTTGGGAGTCTTTCTGAAAGGTTTTTTCCTGTCAAGATAGAAAGCCAGGATTCTCCTGACATGGTGTGTGTAACAGTGCCTCTTCTTTGCTTAGGTGAGGTTTAGGGTGGAAAATCTGAAGGTGAATAGGTTGGTCAATATGGAACTCAGTTTTTTTTTTCTTGTTCGTCATATCCCACATATGCACATATAATCTTCTGAATGAAATGTTTCATTTACAATCAAAATGTTTCTATCAATCAACTTTTTGTGGGGAGGAGGAGGAATTTTGTTTTGTAGGAAACACACTTTTTGGTTTTGTTCTACTTTGGAACAGATTTTTTGAAATCATGGACTTTTTCCCCAACATGGCCAATCCCATTCCCAACCACCTTTACTTGTGGCTGATACCCAATCTCCCACCCCAAAAGCATCAAGTAGGAGACTTAGTGTCTCACAAACAATACTACTGCTATGTGTCCTGTAGCTGATGAAGAATTTTAAACCAGGACTCAAGTGGACTGAAGATTTTTTTTATGTAGTTTTATCAACAAATGGGCATAATGACCCATACACATGCAGTAGCTATGCCTCATTAATGAACAAAGTCATGTCTTTCATCTGGTTGCTGCCAAGGATCAAAACATGTAGCCACATGCACCATGCCCCAGACTGTTCATGCATTACCTGGTGAGACCATGGATTTAACTCGGATTGCACAAGGGCTTATAAATTACTTCCAGCCATGTTCTTCATCTTGAGGTGATTGCCATGTAGGGACATTAAACACTAGGTGGTGATGGTGTCATGAAGTAGAACGAAAGACCACAGTTGTTTTGATTGCACCTAGATTGACTCCTGTGCAAATGGGAACCACAGGGCATACACAGTCAGGAAATAGCGCTGCTCTCTGTCATAACGATGTCATTATTCATTTTGGATGGTGTTCAGCTACTACACTATGAGCTGCTTCTATTCGAGAAATTTACAGCACAACAAAAAAAACCCATTACAGAGGGCAAACACCCATCGTGATCTTAATGCTACAGGTGTAAGAGTTTGCAGAGCATCACGACAAGCCATGAGAAAATGACTGCTGCTAAGCAGCTGTCATTGCTTGACTGGTCTGGTGCTGTGTGGGCTTGATTCTTTATTGTGCAGTCATTTACTGCCATGCAAAGTGGGTGGATGGTGTTTCTGCACCCATTTTGCACTGTGTTAAATGACTGCACAATGGAGAATCCGGACCTGTGGCCCCACCAGTCCATTTGCTCATCGTGGGTGGGATTGGGATCAAGATTGCAGGGCAGGACCTTGCACAGAAACATAACGTCTGCTAAAACAGGTGGCTTGATCTGCTGAGGGGAGGGCTCCCTCATAAATCTTTCTGAGGCCAGCACAGAGTATGCGCAGCCTTTGCTAGTTGCACTGCTGCTGTTCATGCTTTTTTCAGACCACCTAGGTCTCTTTCTCAGCTGTGACTGAGGGCTAGTTTGTATCATACAATTGCTTCATTTTCCTCATGGCTTTCTGTGCTGAAACACTCTCTCACTCCCATGGTATGCTTGGGGGCCTATAATCTGAAGCACACTGAAATCCCATTGTCTTTGACGGCCTTTGGATCCAGGTGTGGATCCTGGGGCAGCTCTTTGCAATTGAGTCTTATCACCCTTGATTTCTCCCTGCAGAGGTGTAGCTCATTTATCCTCATGGAGCACCCCCAGCATGTCTCCCAGCGGTGGCAGGTACATTCCATCATTGGTAGAAGTGCTCAAGTACACGGGGTGCAGGTGATTCTACCACGATGTGGTCTCACCCTGTTCAGAGCTTGAGTCACTTGCACTGGGTTCTGCTGCTCTTCTCCTGCCCTGGCAGCAGCCTGGCCTACCTATTCCATACTGGCCGCTGAATGGTGCATAGCTGAGTGAGAGCATGTCTCAGAAGAAGGCTTCCTAGGAGTGGCCAGAGGCAGATGTGCTGGCACTAGCATCTGGGCTGCTGAGGAGATCCAGGCAGGTGTCTGCAGAGCATCACTTGGTCCCCTGGGAATGGTTAAAGGTCTCAAGGTGTGATGTAACAAGGCCCACAATGCTCGCAGCCAGCTCGAGAGGGAGGAGAACCTGTGGTGAACCAGACCCGATTCCCAGCCCGCGCAATTCAGTACAAGCCAAGACGCTGCTCCACAGAACAGAGGCGCTCAACGTCATGGCCCTGGAACATCCGGAGGGGGAAACCCGCACGCGGGCCCCAGCTCAGACAAGGGTGCCAGAGATGCCTGAGATCATAGGACAGGACCTCTTCAGAGAGTCCCAATCCCTGGAGATGACTGCAGCGGAGCTGATTCAGGGGGAGGCAGTATTGGGAGATAAGGGGCACCACATGTGTGGCTTTCTAATTGCTCTTTGTTCTGTGGGGGGCTGGGTTTGTAGGCGCCTAGGCTGAGGGATATTTGGACACCATTATTGTTATGAAACAGGCAGAGGCTGCCTCGCCCCTCTGCCTTTCCAGATACATCCACCCCACACACACCCCATCAGCACAAGGGGCAGTGCTCCACTACCTCCCACCTTCAGTTCTCCCAGCCTCTGCCAGGTTCAGAAGTTTCCTCCCTGGCAGGCTACAGGGCCTGCTGCACTTGGCTGAGCCATGCCCTAGGCCAGCCAAGTGGGGAATGGGCTGTGTGCAGGGGCTGCGTAGCACCACTGATGCCCAACACATTTTCAATTGGGAAACAATGGGGATATTGAAAATGAGCATATCTCCTTGTCAATTGCCGGAAATGGGCCATTTTCATTACCACTATAAACAATTCTTTTTCTCTCCTGCTGATAATAGCTCACCTTAACTGATCACTCTCCTTATAGTGTGTATGGTAACACCCATTGTTTCATGATGTGTGTGTGTGTGTGTGTGTGTGTGTGTGTGTGTATATATATATATATATATAGTGTGTGTATAATCTTCCTACTGTATTTTCCACTGCATGCATCCGATGAAGTGGGCTGTAGCCCACGAAAGCTTATGCTCAAATAAATTTGTTAGTTTCTAATGTGCCACAAGTACTCCTGTTCTTTTTGCGGATACAGACTAACACGGCTGCTACTCTGAAACAGATCTTAATGTTTTTTGTAAAAGAGAGGATTTCCCTGCTGTCTGAGTGGGAGACTGGTCTCCATGGCGGTGTACTGATACCTACACCAGACAATAGTTGCAGGCATAACCTGGCATGGGTAGAATGCTGTGGTATATAGGAATAGGGTGATATCCCTTTAAATAGCTTAGGAGCCATCTAGTAATGGGCCCTGTCTTCTGCTGCAGAAGCCACCAGCCTCCTGCCAGAGAAGCTGTGTGTGTGTGTGTATATATATATATATAGTCAGTAACCCTGATTATTGGAATCTGACTGTGCCTTGTATTCCTAATGTTGTAGAGAGAGCAAAGACACACCAAATGTGTATTAGATTTGAATCAGAACTCTCTGGCAATTGCATGGGCCTTTGCATGTAACAGCTATTTCTCTAACAAATGAGGTACTAACTCATACTGACAAGGCAGAGACAAAGCCTTTAAACCCTGATTACAGGCTGTGGAAAGCTGACAGCTGAGAAATCTTGTTCTACTGACATGCTTAGCTGCACACTTGAATCTGTGTCACAGCCATGACCAATTTCCATATGTTCCTTCTAGGAACAACATCACACAGTGCTGATTGGTGTTTAACTTAATTGGGTGCAATCTATTATATCACCCAGCCAGTAAGCTGGAGGAGGAAGCTAGACATCTGGGTGAGTGCCAGACCACTCTAGCCACCCCCTCCCAAAATCACAGCCAGGCATGGAACACCATAGCCCGAGCCCTACCTCCATGCAAAGTACCCGCTAATGGGGAATAAGCATGAGGCTCCTTTCCAACTACAAGAGACAAGGGATGTAGGCAGCTGGTCACCTGCAGCACTTACTGGTTATGATCTGGGCTGCACCATGCATCTTCTGCTACTGAGAGAAGCATGTCTGGTGGCCACTTGTGACCAGCTTAGGGTGGGCATCCTGCCACAGGGCTCACAAGGGCTTAATGGGACATAGGCCTTTAAATTACACTAGGGGCAGGCTGCCATGATGTCTTCCCTCCTGTCCCTACTCAGTCTCCACTGGCTTTGTGGGGTCTGCCAGGTCTAAGTGGTGGCTGTAGAAGTGGGTGGAGGCAGAGGCCCTTGTCAAAGTGCAGCTCTTTGCCCAGACAGGCGCTCCTGCCACGCGCTCCTGCCACGGCCTGAAAGGGGTATGAGTGCCACTGGCTGCCCTAGGGATGCAGGGAAGTGTTTGAAAGAAGGAAGAACATCACACTAGGGGAGAGTGGGTCTTTGTCCCCCACTCTTGTGCCTGGTCTAGATAAGATTGGAGGCTGCTACAGCTAGAGGCTATAGGGCTGAGCTCCTCCAAAGGTGTTTAGGTACCTATCTCCTATTGAGTTCAAGGGGAGTTAGGCACCTAAATACCTCTGACCTCTGCCTTAGTCCCTTACCTCAGGCATCAGAGACTCATGGGATCAGTGTATGCGGTGTGGGGTCTGACTCCGGCTGAAGGCCCAAGTGGGTTTGGACATTCATAGTGAAGTGCAGGTGAGAAGAGAGTCAGCGGTGAAGGGCTATTGAGTGTCATTGGGAGCTGATTCACCCTCGTAGACTTGAGCTCTTGTCAACCAACATTTAAAGTGGAAAAGGTGAATAACTGGACCTTGAACAGAGTGTAGCTTAATTCCCAGATGAATTAAAAAAAAATCAAATAACCGAGTTCAGTAAAATAAAACTCTGCACGTCTTTATACAGAATGATTGACAATTTATTCCTCTTAGAATTGCAAACAACATTTTCCCTAAGATCTCTCAGCATGTGCATGGATAGGTTATTTGTTGATAATGTATAAGTGCTGCCTAGTTTGTCACTTTTGCCATACAGCAGCTGAAATCCTAGATAGCTGGCCACCGTGGTCCATTTAGACTGTATGTGAATGTTTCAGCTAATACAGCAAGAATCTAGTTTACTTTCCAGCTGACTGGTGGGCCAGTGTCGACTGGAGAAATAAAGCTGTCCTCTACAGGTTAGTTAATTTGTCAAAATGCCTAGGCTGGACAGCAGTAAACATTAACCTGATTCGTTAAGATCCTGTCACTTGGTGGGTTTTGTGGTGTAGACTTTTCAACTATCTTCCCAAAGAGTCATACTTGAAAAACAGCCATTCATTGGAATGATCTCTTTGCAGCAATTCTTCACTGGTCTCAGCTGCTTGCGGAAAACAGACAGTATCGAAATTCTCACTGCGAGTGCATTGAGGCCAGGTGTGGCTGTGGCCGGGGAAGTTGGATCAGTGACAGAGAGCAAGCAGCACTTGGACTCGCTGTAGCCAGGGGATAGTCCAGACCTCAAAATAGCATCTGAACATCTGCAAGCAGAAAAGAACACATAAGGCTTCCAAATTCAACCCCTGTGTCACTGACTCTCAGCCTTTTCCAGGCTGTGGCCCATGTTACAGCAGAAAAATGTGGGGACTTTCCTCCCCTCTAGCCATAAGGAAAGGAAGGGTAGACATGACCCCTGGGCCCCGTGTTGAGGATCTGTGCCTTAAGTGATGGTTAAAGCATCTGCTGAGCCAGGTACCTGGCCTTACAAAATGGTCATTAGCCTTTCAGCAGACCATTTAACCAGTATCCTAGCAGGAGTATATGAGGGGGTACAGAATCCTTGCTTATAAGCATGTAGCAATTCTTTCCCCTGCTGCTGGTGAAGTCTGTGTACCATGAATGGCTCTCCAGGAGGGCTGGAGAAGGATGCATGCATAATAAAATTGCATCTGTCCTCCAGGAAGCCTCCTCCCTACCAATTTTGGGTGGAACTTCCCAGAGTGCTCCACAGTGGGCCAGCTCTGCTCCTATTGAAGTCAATGAAAGATCCCTCTCATAACTGATAAAACACAGTGTCTCGAAAACTTGTCGACTTGAGTTTTGTGAAGGGTGTGAAATGGAAATGGCTAGCGTGTGTATATAAATGAACGGGTGAGAGTCGTCCCACTGCAAATCAAGAGTGACGCACAGGCATGTTTGCAGGATTGGGGCCTTGTTGATTGTGATCGAATGCCTGTTGAATCCAGTCAAAAGACTCCCCTTGATTTCAGGCCCTGTACTCCCATGAACTTAAACATGTAGCTACTAAGCAACCCCAAGAGAGAGGGAAAGAGAAAATGAAACTCATTCTACTTGTTGCAGCTTTTTCTTCTTCTGAAAGTCGCAGCTGTCCAAGTTGGAGTGTCCCCTCTTGTCACACACCGTCCGGCCAATTTCCACATTGAGCATGTATTTTAGCCCTCTGACCACCTAGAGGAAGGAGTTTCCAGGTTAGTTAATAGAGGGGAGAAGGGGCAGGGCAGGGAGAAGAGATCAGATGTATCCAAAAGGAGTCAGAGCATTGGGCTATGGAACAAGAACCGGGTACTTGATCTAAATAACTACACAGTGTGTTCTAGGTGTGTCAAACAATCTCCCTTGGGAGAATAAGCTGTTGCTTGGCGGCTTTGGGGTTGAGGGGGAACCTGGGGCCAGAGCCCACAGTGCTAGGTGCTGTACAAACATAGGTCTGAGGCCCTGTCCCAGAGAGCTTCCACTGTCTAAATAGAGCATTGAAAAGCAGGTGCTTAGGACAAACTGATCACTGCAGTGGGATTGGGGAAGTGTCTGCTGGGAGCGAGGTGGAAAACTATTTTATTTGCCAACCCTGTGGGATCTAGCCTGAGTTACAGACCAGGGCCTGGATCCTGTGGGTTCTTTCACTGACTGCCCTGGAGGAAACTCAGTACAGCAATCCTGGCGAATCAACTTTGCTTTGTTAGCTGTCCCCCAGGGGTGGGGGGGAAAGACCCTTTTAAAGAGTCAAAATACTTCTGTTGACATGAGAATGAGCTATTTCACTGCTAGGCCTGAGGGGCCAGACCTCTGACTGAAGGCAGCAGAGCTACACTGCACCGAGTTACAGCTGCTGAGTGAGGAAGAGGAATGCTCCCGCTTGGACTGGTAAGAGCAGAAGAAGAGCTCGTTACTCTTCGCTTATTTGGGCTGAGTCAGAAACATTTTCTATATGACCAAGTTGTGCTTACCTGCACCATTGCTTTGGTTATATGAGACTCTTTGAATAGAAAAATGTCGTTTGAGCTGTTGTTATAGCGATAAACCCCAAAGCGAGCGGCTCTGCGAACTCCGGGGTCATTGGTGTTCATGGGTCTGGGGAATCCAGGTCTGGTGGTTGAATTCGGCTTCTCCAGGTAGAGAACTAGAATGCCAGAAACATGCTCCATTACAAACACTGTGCAGGGTCAGAGAATACAGTATGTCTCCAGCTTAACACCACTCTGCCACTACTCCAGTGGGACATCTGCCCCCTTAGATTAAACTAAACCTTCTCAGAGGGGCACTTTTCTTGTACTGGGGCTGCTAGTTTGCAGATGCCAGCTGAAAGGTGCTGTTTCATCATACCTGGTCTCTAGAAGCTTATGAAATATCCTACTTAGCTCCATGTTCAAAACACTTATCTAAGATCCCAGGTCAGTTGTCTCACTGTGGATTTAATGGGAGGGTGTGTTTTTTTTTGGAAGCAATTTTAGAGGCATTTACACTTGGTAACATCCACTGTTCAAAGCAGACAGATGGATGCATGTGAGTGAGAGGTTATTGTACAAATAAACTAACAGCTCACTGCTGAAGAGTCCTTTTTGATAATGTATCTGCAAAACTAACACTTATTTCTAAAATATGGGAAAATGCAACATTTCCAGTTGTTTGCCAGGGCTCCTGAGAGTTTTGTAGCATGAGCAAGGGTGAGAGAGAGAAATTAAGGGCCAGTTCCTTAATTGGTGTAAATCACCACAATTCTAGTGATTATGCTGATTTACCCCAGCTGGGGCTCTGGCCCTGTAAGTTGCTCTCATACACAGCTTGTGCTGATTTACTGTAAAAATTAAGTCTGGGTCTCCTCCAACTTATCTTTCACACCCAAGTCTCTCATCAGCACCAAGCCACAGAGCAAAATAAGTGTTATTAAAACAGTTTACACTGAGAACGCAATTAGATCACATTGCTGTGAAGCATAAGAGACAATGCCTGTGAAGTGAACATGCACTCGTTAGAATGCACATAAAATGCATATGAAAGAGGACACCGAATTCTCCTTTATCTGCCTACCCAGCTCTTAAGATTCTTTGCACAATTTACCTTCCCCTTCTCCCAGTCAAGCATGAGTTTATGCTGCTGATGGGGACATAAAAGAATTGAGGGATGCCTAAATAAATAATATATATATATATATATATATATTTTTTTTTTTTTTGCTGGGGATCAAGATGTGAAACAAGCTTGCAGCCATCTGAGTTATGAGCAGACCAAACTTATTAAAAAGGATGAAAAACTCCACCTTTTTGCTACACCTCATAACTTCTAGATTGTTTGTCCAATTAACTGCCAGTGCCCCCTCATGAGACTATTTCTCATCTGCCACCAGCCAAATACCTGGTCTCCAGGCAGTTGTTTCAAATTTGGGAAGAACTGAAAAAGGGAAAGGTGTAGAAGGAGAAATCCAGTTTCAAATGGAAACAGATTTATAATCTGGGGCCCCAGCCTTGGAAACATCTGATGTGAGTAACTTTTATGTATATGAATAAACTTAATATTACATAATAAGTATTTGCAGGATTAAGCCCTTAACTGTAAAACTGCTGCTGCAGCTCTTAATACATGTTAAAATAAGGGTAATCTCACCTTCAAGGAGTAGAAGGATCTATCCAAGGTACTTAATAGCCCCCCACTATAATGGTATCTGAACACCTCACAGTTTTTACTGTACCTCATGCCACCTCTGTGAGTTCAGGCAATGCATTATCCCCATTTTTACAGATGGGGAGCTGAAGCACAGGGAGACAACGGGATACAGGAAATCCATGGCAGAGCAGAGCCTTGAACCCAGGTCTGACAAGACTTGGCTTGTGCCCTAGCTACTAGGCCACTCTTCCTCCCCTTCACACTAGTAAGGCAGCAATGCTCTTCCCTGTCACAGCATTGCAGAGTTAAGTAGCGCCACCAATGGGGTATGTGAATTAATGGTCCCTGGCGGCATCATTTCTAGGCCACTGCCCAAGGCTGGAGGCCGGAGCAATGCTCTGATCTGTTTTGGCAAAACGTCACTGGCCCTGGGTGGTTGCTACAGTTATTTGGTAAGTTCTGCATGGAAAAACTGATGCTGTTCAGGGCTGGTGTCGATAATATTAGCCCTGTGTCTGTAGGAGGAACCTGATAACCTCTTCCTCTTGTTCACAGCTAGCGACCCCATTGTGGCTTAACGCTCACCAACACCTATTGAGTCACAGTCTCTTGTAAGAGTGGTGAAACAGCTCTCTGCCTGGCTAGGGAATCACACAAAAGGCATGTGAAGAGCTTTAAACGTCCTGCCTTGAAAAAAGGGGACACCAGTGTCAGAAGAAGTCTCTCAACTATGACTCCAGCTTCTAACTGATCATATTGGACAGATTAAGTTTCCTTTCAGATGAAAGAAGGATGCCCGGATACCCCAAGCAGTGGGCACATTAGAAACACATAAGTAACCTTGGTGCATGGTGGGATGGACGCAGAGAGATTGTATCTTCATATGATTCAAAAGTGATTTGTACTAAAAGTTTATGGTTTGCCAGTGATGGTGGGCAAACCTCAAGCAGATTGATTCTGATCAGATCTCTTGGGAGTCTCACTAGAGCAGGCTGGTGTGTGTGTTATAAATCTCTCAACCCAAGGCACAGGGCAACTGCAGAGTTAATTGCACTAATAATAGTCGTCATCATCCCTAGCTCTTATATAGCACTTTTCATCCATAGATTTCAAAGCACGTCATGAAGGAAGAGGTCAGTATCATTATCCCCACCTTGCAGATGGGGAAACTGAGGCAGAGGCTGGTGAAGTGACTTGCCCAAGGTCACCCAGCAGGCCAGTTATTCCATCGGAACCAGTTTGCCCAGCCCGAAGCCCATAATTCACATCAAGCGATGCAGCCATAGCTATGAGTCCCACACCACAACCTTCCTGGCAAGGTCAGTCCCAAGCGGAGTCTCCTCTCCTTTGTGCAGAGGGGGCGTGCGGGACCGGGGAGGTCCTCCCGATGGCCTGGATTGTTCATCGATGCACGACTGAAGCTGCGTTCCCTAAAATACCAAGTCACAGGTCAGAGGCAGGATGACTCAGTGGCTGGGGCGCTAGGGTGGGGCTGAGGAGACCCCACTTCCAGTCTCTGCTGTACCACAGACTCTCTGGGAGAGCTGGAGGTCAGCCCACATGATCAGTCTCTCGGAGCCTGTGACAGGGAAATAAGCTCCCAGGAGTATTGTGAGGTGCAGCTCAGATACGAGAGTTACAAGGGCCATGCACATAACAGGGCTGCGTACTGGAGCTGGCTGCAGCCCAGTCGGATTTTAGCCAACAGGCTAAAGACATCTTGATCGGTTCTGCACACATAGCCACATCTTTCCTGTGTAGCCCTGTGGCTGCTGGCTAGCTGTGACAGGCCCCACGGCAGTTTTAATGGAAAGGGTATCGCCTCACTGATGGCTGCAGGGGGAAAGTGTAATCCCAGTCCTGCCTGTCCTGGGCAGGGGTGTCATTTCAGAAAGATTCGGGGGGGATAAAGTGGAGTTTGCATATAGAACATGCTGTGTGATTCTGTTACATCCTGCACAGCTGGGATGGGGCGGTGGCAAGGGGAGAGTGGAAGACACACAGACCTATGAGAAATTGAGGGGAGGGGACACAATCTGGGGGAAGAGGGACAGTTGCCTGACCCCAAAGCAACTGACACTTCTGTTCCTAGGCATTAGCGAGACACATGACACTCTGGCTGGAACTAGTTGACTGTTCTAGCCCCACTTCTCGCCCTGGGGAGAGGAACAGAGAACAGATATGTGGCAGATGTTAATCACGGTGCTTAACGACCGGAAAGCACTCAGATACTGCAGTGATGAGCATGGTAGAAAAACCTATATAGGCTAGAACAGACGGGTGGTCGCCCTACCCGAGCAATCAAATGCTTGTATTTCAATCTCCATCTTCTATCCATGTCAGCTTTTACTTCCCAGGTGGGAGAGCAGGAAAAGAGTGACTGTATCTTGCCTTCCTCAGTCCCTACCCCCTAAACACCTGTTGTTCAGAGACAAAAGCTAGAGGGTACGAGCTGTAAGGTCGCCACTTTTCCTTTGCCAGAGTTAAACACAACCACCCCGTACTAAGCCACAGATAGGCCATCTCTATAAGAACGGATAAGTGCTCAGGGCCTGACTGGGTGCACTGAAATGGCCTGAAATATCCTTGTGCTCTCCGTAGTCAGGGACGGTGTGGTAAGTCCACCATGGTAAGTTAGAGCAGCCCTGGGGCTACCCTGACTGGTGCTCTCCTCCCCACAGGCCCTGAGAAATACAGAAAAGGGGTCCAGTGCTCTGCAGCCCCACTCCTCATATCCCAAGAGCAGAGCCAGCACAAAGCCCTTGTGCCAGCAGGGGCCTCCCTCTGTACAGAGGTCATCCTCAGGGGCTGTTTCCACAGACTGAGAATGAGGCCATCAGATCCTTGCACCCTAAACGTCAGGCCTCATAAAATTCAGATCCAAATTCTGCAGCTGAGGCCCAGATGTGGTTTCTTATTTGGTGGAGTGAGGCTGGTAGATGAAGCTAACCTTACGAAGCTTTGTGCACTGGTGACAAGAACAGAGGCGCAAACTCAGATAGACATTAAACGTGTTCCTCGCTGGGGAAGATCTGGGCAGAGGTAGATTTGTAAGAAGAAGCCAATTTTCAACATTCCCCTCTCACTTTGAGGAACAAGGCCACGTTTTATTCAGACGCTTAAAAAGAAGCAGACCTCTTTGCAGCCCTCTTCAACCCCAGAAGGAAACCACAGCTGAAGCAGAGAGCTATCAATTCATCTAGCAACGTGTTACCAGAAACCATAGGAGCCCCAGTCGCCTTTTCTCTGCATTAGTATCAACATAAAAATACAAGTCCTAAAAAACAAAGCGCCTTTGAAGTTACCACTCTAAAGATTTAAGGCTAGCGGTAATCAAGAGAGTTTCCTGGATCAGCAGAGTATGCAAGGAGCCAAAGGAATGCTTCATTAGAGTCTGCTAATCACTCCGCTGCCAGCCTGTAATTGTTACATGCTGTCTTTACAGTTAATAGTCAAGGTCGTGGAGAGGTTAGACTCTGATATAAATTAAAATCACAAGTTGACTTTAGAATTAGTAGACAAGTCTCCCCAGCTCACACTGTTTGATATAGGTAGGGAAAGGCTATGGAGCGGTTGAAGTTACATATGGAAACCTGCACTCAGACCATAGCTGCGACACACTGGAGTTCAGAAAGAGAAAGACTTGGCTCGCAGCTATTATTCACACACACATCACATATATGTAGATGCACACACAAGGTCAGCAAACCTTAAGCTTAAAGAAGATTGAAGTTATTTTCTGATCTTACCATTAGAGGTGCTGGCTAAGTCCCATAGACTTAAATAGCAAAACAGAGCCAACCCCCAGCCAAAACTCATTGCTCCCAGCTCAGCAGAGATGCAAGTGAAGAGTATTTCACTCAGAGAACTGGTTGCTCCCCCCACAGGAGGAAGATCTGCCTGTCTGAGAGCTCCCATTGGCTGCTGGAGGAACACACACACACACACACACACACAAATTGACCACAGGTCTATCATTAACTTTATCTGCTGTTGATGACTTGACACTTTGAATGGCAATTGTCAAGCTGTATCCCTGACTTCTGGGCAGCATGGCTGCCCCCAGGGGATGAGAGGTAGTTACTTTGAACCTTCACCTGGTACAAATGCACAGAGGGTATAAACCCTATATCCATGTGAGCATATGGAAAAAGTAAAACCGCTCTCAGTGGAAGTGAAGAGCAGGCGGGACAGGAACTGACAGGGTGTCCTGAGCCCCATCACACACAGCTGAGCCGGCAGCCGCAGAGGAGACTTGCAGCTGACGGGGAGTATGGAGTTCCCCACATTCACAGGGGTGTCTGGGGAGCTGGAAGGGGTGTGAGGCACAAAGGAAGGAGGCAGCATGCCAGCTGGGGTGGGGGGATGGGAAATGAGTTAACTGGGCACTTCTCAGCAGAGAACCAGTAGAGTCAGGGCTGTGAGGTTCTGGGGGTTGTCTCCAAAGTCAGTGGGTAATGTAGCTCCCGTCCTGAGAGTCAGTCCATGCCAAGGCCTGCTGACGCAGGGTAAGCCGTAGGATCGGGGGGCTATGGAGTGTTGCTAACTCTTGTGATTTTATCACAAATCTCATGATACTTGGAGTTTTCCTTAAAGCTCCAGCTGCTGGAGTCTGAGGATGACATGAGAATCCCAGTTTCCATTTATATATATCTAAAGTTTCTAGTCCTCGTGGTTGTGGAAAAAACATGAAAAGCCTCACAAAATTATGTTTTAAAAACTAAATGATTTTTAAGCTCATCTCATGATATTTTGGGGCTGGAGGCCTTATTTCTGAGTGCTTGGAACTGGCAACACTACTTCTGAGTGTACATTCATTTTAAACTGGCGGCTGGAAATCAGTTGCCAGGTGAGGGAGTGCAGCCTCGTGGCCTGTGCACAGGATTGGGACTCAGGGAGCCGGGGCCAGGCATTCTCAGCGGAGAGCCTGAGTCTGTTTCTTAGACTTCTAAGGCACTGTTTATAGCTCATCTTTTTTCTCAGGCTTTTGCCGGGGGAGAACATCCCTACAGAACAATGAAGCCAAAACAGGTCTGATTTGGGTCCAGAGGAGGAGCAGGAAGTTTGAAGCAACCAGACCTTTTTCCTTTTGATTTCTCTTTGTAATAGAGCTAGAAATAAACTGTCTCTAGTAATGACCCACTTGAGGGAGCTAGAGGGCAATTTACTACAGATGGCCGGATTTAATGATGAGGTTCGTGTTTAGAGAGGGAGGACGCCTTGTGATGCTGTAAATCTGCCATGCTCCAGGCTTTGAGTCCCTCTCTTTAGAATTTTACACTGACACCCTTCACCGTAGCCTCCATTCGCCTTCCATGTAGAATCAAGAGCAAACTTTGAGTGGAGCAGAGATTTTGAACTGTTCCACTCTACTGGCAGGTTGGGCTGGTTATCTATAGAAGACCCTGCCGTCTGTGCAGGCCATACCCAAGGGCTGGTGAAATGAACCAACTTCTTGGTCTGCGTTCTTGGTCTGGTATGGCACCGGAACCCCTCTCTACCCTTACACTGTGGAGTGAGGTCTCCATCATTCCTTATAAGGACTCTCTTTGCATAGGATATAAAGAAGCAGAGTTGGTGGGCTTACGAAGAGTTGATTTATGCCCCCGACACATGGCTTTTCTTCTCTTTACATAACGATTGCTAATTTACAGTTTATGATGGTGATAATCTCATCCAAGTGACCTGTTTAGTACTGTGCTGAAGAAGTCTCTCCAGTGCTTTTCCCCAGGAAGCAACAGCCAAATCAACCAGGGCTAGCATTAATTTTGCAGATAACGTGTTAATCTCACCCCCAAACTCACCCACCTGTTCTTTCTCTTTTACTGGGCAGCTTTTGCTTAAGTGACACCAGAAGGACGGGTCTGTGGTTGGGACTTTGGCATTGGGCCAGAACTCCTGGGTTCCTTCCGTTCCTGGATCTGCCAGCGACTCCCTGTGTCCCTTGGACAAGTCACTTCATTTCTGGGTGTGTCAGTTCCTCACCTGTGAAACGGAGGCAATACTTTGTGTCTCCTGCTCTCTGTCTGTCTTGACTGTTTAGACTGCGAGCTCTTCCTAGCAGGCACTGTCTTGTGTGCTACGTAGGTACAGTGCTCCAGGTGCTGCTGTCATGTAGGCCATGGGCCTGAAGCCCTGGAGAACAGGGAGCTCTGTGGACACTGCTGGTGAACTGGAAGAAGTATGGCCCAGAGCTGCTTGAGAATTGCAGAGGGGCTGGGACTCCAAAGGGGAACTCTCTGCTTCCTTCTGCCGGAGAGCAAGGGGAGGTGACTGAGTGGGCCAGGCCTCATTTGCATTTCAGTTATGGAACAGTTTGGGGCATTTTGGTTAAAATCCAGGGAAGTTTTGAGTTTGGGGCTTATAAACTGTTACTGACCCCAGTAGGAAGTGAAGGGACAAGAGGCACACACCACATGTGCCGGGGTCACCCTGACCGAGACTAACGTCAGGAAGAGGTGGGTAAGGGAGTCTGGCTAAGGCTAAGAGAAGAAAGAGAAAAGTGTCTTAGATGTTGCTATGTACTCTTTGCTGAGACTGCTAGCAAACAGCAGGTCTGAGGGAGCTTCCAGGTGAGCTGTGGTGTAGAGAGAGCAACAGTCTATGTATCTGGCGATGAAAGCTGAAATCATGCCGGCTGGGTAAAGCCTCCAGAGCAGCCCTGACCTTCTAGCGTCCTTGGACTCCACCAACCCAAGAGTACAAACTGTGAGTGGGGACTGGGGGGAGGGACATGGCTGTAATGCACCAGCCACTCACAAGCACCAGAATATAACTGAGATTGGGGCTAGTGTTAAGACAGCCTGGGGCAGGGCAGAGTCTTGCCTAATAATGTTAATTTATTAATTGCCTCTGGTTTTCCCAAATTTAGTCTGTTGTCCCCCCCCTCCTTTTCTTTTCCTCTCAATAACATTATTTGTTTTAAGCCCCTGGACTCAGTGCTTGTGCATGGGGAAGTTTGTCTCTCAAGGGCCTGCAGGTTTCTGGATGGGGGTGTGACCTAGTGTTGTTTAAGGTTTTTGAGAAGGAGCTCCTAGAAAGCTGGACCCGGCTGTTTTTGCTGCTGACAATACCTGGTAGAAGAGTTACAGTAATCATTATAATCAGAGTGTTTAGGCCTAAGGATTAGCCATATTCAAGGCGGCGTTAGGGTTGAGGTTTTGTGTGTGTGTGTGTGTGTGTGTTAGTAGGCAAAGTTGATGAGGACTCAGGTATTTCCTTGATGCCTACTGTGTTCAGAGAAAAAGGACTTTGTACATTCTTTGTAAATGACCAGGATTATATCGAACAACAGGAGCTAGTTTTTTTGCTCACAGTTCCAAGCCTTTTCCAGCTAGCACTCTGCCCAAAACTCTATCCCTAGGCGTTTTCTCAGGGCCACGCTGCCAGTGCTTGTTCTGGCTGTCTCTTTGGCTTTCTGCAGCCCTGCTTCTCTCTCACACAGCTGCAGTCTCTATCTCCTGCCCCTGTGCTTGTTATCAGAACCCCAGGAAATCCCTTGGAGTTCATGGCCCTGCTACTGTCCAGGTTTGTATATGGTCTGGTCCTTGGGCAGTGGTTTCCCATTGTATCCGCTAGTACTAACCATAGAGACATTTAATTGTTCCTTCATTTAGCCTGAATGGATGACAGCCACTATGCTCAACAGACTCAATGAGGCCGTGGGACTGGCCGACGCACAGCGTAACAACAACAATCATAATCAATGTATTGGATCACAGCTGGACCCATGTTTTTTCTCTGAGGCATTTTGCAACTCCTACCGGGTCCCCTGGAAGTACCAGGCACGTACCCAAGGGTGGAATTTGGCCTCTAGCATTCTAGGGAAATACTCCCACTGTTTCCACGTGGCATTCTCCAGGATTGTCCCTGATCTGAGCGTACGTGTCAGGTGGGGCGACCAGACAGCAAGTGTGAAAAATCGGGATGAGGATGGGGGGTAATAGGCGCCTATATAAGAAAAAGCCCCAAATATTGGGACTGTCTCTATAAAATTGGGACATCTGGTCACCCTTATGTCAGGTAAGACCAATTTCAAATAGTGAGTCAGATTCTCTTCTTACTTCAACCCCTCTGGCACCATTAACATTGATCTGGCCCACCTTATCTGGAAATATTAACTGCTGAAACCAGTGCAAAAGGTCTCCTGTAGATAAACATGAATCCCCTATCCCCATCACTGGAGGTTTTGAAGAACAGGTTGGACAAACACTTGTCAGGGATGGCCTAGGTTCACTTGGTCTTGTCTCATCGCAGAGGGATGCACTAGATGACCTCTCAAGGTCCCTTCCAGCCTGACATTTCTATGGTTCTATGATTTCTATGAAGCCCACAGGGTGCCCCAAGGGGTGTTTTCTGCTTCATAATATCACATTTTGTAATAGTTTCTTTAGGTGCAGGGATCCCTTGCATGGGACCTGGGCTGGGTGGGAAATTCTCTTCCTGCCCTGTGAGAATTTTCAAGAGTACAAATATTTTTCCTGTCCCAAATCAGGACAAGAAACTGAACTGCGTTGTTGTTGCTTCAGAAAAGTTTTCAGTTTGAGGGTCAATCAAAATGTTTTGTTTCAATTTTGACCTTTTTTCTTTTTCTTTTTTTACAAGTGTTTTTTTGTGTGTGTCTGCCTTAGCTAAAATTTCAAAAGGAAAAGTCACTTTGACTTGAAAAACAAAGCTTTTTATTTTGAAAATGTCAAAAGAGGATGTTCTGTCAATTTCAAAACGTTTTTTCCTCCAGAATATTTCAAGTCAGGAGATTTGTCAGAACTGACCTTTTTTTATGAGCAGTTTTGGTTTCCACAAATGGGCATTTTTCAGTGGAGTAAATAGTTTTTCAAAGATTTCCATCCATCTCTGTGAGAGACAGCTCTTCCAGGTTATTCTCCGACGCAGGGCTGACTATTAACTGAAAAAGAAAGGTGAATCTATTATCCGTAGACAAACATAGTATCTGGTATAAACAAACTGTTCTCTCTGACCTACTCTAAAACTAACTTACGAGTCTTCTGCATTGGGCTAGATTAAATAGAGGTGAATTACTAGCACTACAGAATCATCTTGTTTACTTCCCTTTGAACAACTGATATTTATCACAAGCCCTATGCGATTGTCTCTACTGATATGGATTGTTAGATGCGAGGATTCACAGTAACATCTGATAATTAAAAAAAATAACCACTCTCCTTATTATCTATGCAGGACTGATCTAACGATGCACTTATTTTCATCTTGTTTTTCTGTTGAAGAAGCAAAGCATGCAGTGCATAAGTCTGATTTTTCATGCCGTTTTGCATGCAGATAGAATTTGGTTTTGAAGCAGTCAGCCCAGCTCCGAGTCTCAGCTGCCAAAGTCAATCTAGAATGATGCCTGTTGACATCAGGGGAGTTACTCCACATTCACACCAGTGCAAATGAGACCAGAGTTTGGTCCCGTATAGACAATTAACTCATTTTTCATTTGTGATGTTAGATGTTCCGATGGCATTAATGGAACAATAGGGACTGCAAGAATAATACATTTCATTAATTGTTGCATGCATTTGGAGAGTGAAAGGAGCTAGTGGATGCACTTGTACTCTTAGAAAAGTTTTAAGTAAGACACATTTGCCAGTGTCAATAGTTTTTTTTTTTTTTTGTTTTTAATCTTTTTCACATTACCAAGCCTTCACAGGGGTCCCCAGGGTGACCACTTCAGATGGGTTTGTTTTAATGAAGGATCTGGACAGTGTAGAGGATTAGGTTACCAGCTTCAATGTAGAAGTCACTGAATTTCAGTGTTTGGCAGACTTGTTACTTAAAAAGCATGTATTGGTTCAGCAGAGTGCAAGGAAGGGACAAGTTCTCGCCCTTTGCACCCAGGGTACGTCTGCACTGCAGTCAGAGGGGTGATGGCAGCAGGTGCAGACACCTAGCTCAAGTAACACTGGCAGTGAAGCTGTGGCAGCACGGGTTAGACCCGCCCGCCCTGGGCTCAGGGTACATAAGCGAGCTAGATCAAAGTTAGCTGGGGTGTGTCGACACCTGCTGCAATCACACCTCTGATTGCAGTGTAGGCAGCCTTAGAACGTAAGAATGGCCATACTGGGTCAGACCAAAAAGGGTCCATCTACCCCAGTATCCTGTCTTCCAACAGTGGCCAAAGCCAGGTGCCCCAGAGGGAATGAACAGAACAGGGAATCCATCAAGTGATCCATCCCCTGTCGCCCATTCCCCGCTTCTGACAAACAGAGGCTAGGGACACCATCCTTGCCCCTCCTGGCTAATAGCCATTGATGGACCTGTCCTCCATGAACTTATCTAGTTCTTTTTTTGAACCCTGTTATAATCTTGGCCTTCACAACATCCTCTGGCACCATAGCACTGGCTAAGACTCAGCAGTTTGGTGGGGCCATCTGCGTGCTCTGTGCTGGGGAGGAAGGAAAGTCCAGGGCCGCTGGGAGAAGGAACTGGGTCCGGAGATGATTGTCCCCACTTTCCTTTGCCAGGAGCCACCCCTCTCGCCTACCACTAGTCCTGTCCGCTTAGAGCTGCTTCCTCTTGCTCTCACTCCATCCCTCAGCCCCGGGAGCTGGAGCTGGAGCGACTGTGGTGGAGACATTCCAGCCCTGAAGTAGGAGGGGTGGCTCCACGGGAGACTGTTCCTTGTCTCCCACAGCAGCAGCGCCGTGCCCTGCAAGAGCAAACACTCGGGCTCTGTCTTTGCTGCCTGGCCTGGAGCTCTCTCCCTGCAGGTATCGATCTAGGGGTCTGTCTGTGTAACAGCTGGGTGGTGCGAGTCCTGGCGTGGGGACTGCTTGAGAGAGCCAGCTAGAAATAACAGGGTGGCCGTGGTGGCCCCTGCTGCAGCCTAGGGTAGCTGCCTGAGTCCCCAGGGGTCATGCGATTGGTCTTGCTTGGCTCGGCAGACATACCCGTGAATCCTCCTGGAGCCCAGGCACAGGTCACCGATGTAACTACATCCAGGCCAGCCCTGTCCCCCCACCTGCCTTGATGTAAAACCCCCACCGCTTTTCTGCAGCGAAATCACATCTGTGTGTGGGGATGGCGGGAAGCAGGGCCCCTCAACTGTTTGCTACTGTGTTGCGGTTTCCCCTCTATGGGGCTGTAGGATACACAGATTTCACTCCTGGCTTGCCCCTTTTATCTTCTTTATGTGACTGCACATCCCCTGCACTCCCTCTCCCAGGCATTTTAAATGTATACTACAGTGACAGTCAGTTTGTCTCCAGCCACAGTGGTGGCATTAAAAAGGAAACATTTATTTTATTGAGGTGCGGGTTTTGGTTTTACAGTAGCACCTGGGTTCACCTATTACTCATTTCATCCCGATGTTCACTTTTAGCAGCTCGGTGAGATGAAGCATTCCTCTTTTAGGAAACTTCTCAGCCCATTAATAACCCTTAGCGCCATCTGCTCCCTCCCGAAGGATATCTTAAATGTAAATTAGCAAATTGTATTGAATTCCATCCGTGAATCCCTTTTTATTGAGGAGGATTAGACTAGATCAGAGGTCACTGAACAGTGAATTGGGCACTCAGGAGACCTGGATTTTATTCCCAACTCTGCCACTGACTTGCTGGGCGGCCTTGGATAAATCACTTCCTCTCTCTCAGCCTCTGTTTCCACTCCCAGCTTTCTCTTGGCTGCTTGGATTGTAAACGCTTTGGGGGCAGAGACCGTTTTTACAATGCATCAGTGCAGTGCCCAGCACCATGGATTCCTGACCTCTCCTGGAGCTTTTGTGTGTGAAAAGCAATGAAACATTATACTTCTTTTAGAGGGGGGACAGACAGGTGAAGTGACTTACCCAAGGATACAGTGCGAGTCGGGGGCAGAAACCAGAGTGCAGAACGTTTCCTGACTCCTAGTCCAGTGCTCTGTTCACTGCCACACCCAGTGTCTCTGCTCAGAATGTGAAGTTTGGGAGTTTTACTACGAATTCAGAGTAGATCTCTGAGTGAGATTCGTTAAGGCCCTGGTCCTGCAAATGCTTATGCACATAAGTAACTTTATACATGAGACCTGCCCCAAACTCATGTGGGCAAGTGTCTGCAGGATCAGTGGGTTAGTGTGAAATACCAAGGAATGGTAGATACTGAGCTTGGTCTAACAATACTATCCACGTTTTCATTAATGGCTTGAATGATGGAGTGGCGAGTACGCTTATAAAATTTCGGGATGACACCCAGCTGGGAGGGGTTGCAGGCACTTTGGAGACAGGATTAGAAATCAAAACAGCCTTGACAAATTGGAGAATTGGTCTGAAATTAACAAGACAAAATTCAATAAAGACAAGTGCAAAGTACTCCACTTAGGAAGAAAAAATCAAATGCCCAGCTATGAAATGGGGGCTAACTGGCTAGGCAGTCATACTGCTGAACAGGATCTGAGGGGTCTAGTGGATGAACGAGTCAACAATGTGATTCAGCTGCAAAAAAGGCTAATAATTTGGGATGCATTAACAGGGGTGTGGTAACTGTTCTGCTCTACTCAGCACTGGAGCACTGTGTGCAGTTCTGGGCACCGCACTCCAGGAAAGGTCAAACTGGAGAGAGTCCAGAGGAGAGCAAATGATCAAAGGTTTAGGAAACCTGAGCTGTGAGGAAAGGTAAACAAGTCCAGTTTTTTTAGTTTTGAGAAAAGAAGAGCGAGGAGGGACCTGATTCCAGTCTTCAGATATGTGAAGGGCTGTTCTAAAGAAAACAGGGATCAGTTGTTCTCCATGGCCACCGAAGGAAGGACAAGAGGAAATGGTTTTGATCTGCAGCAAGGCAGGTTTAGATGAGCTATTAGGAAAAGCTTTCTAACCCTCAGGGCAGTTATGCTCTGGAACAGGCTTCCAAGGGAGGTTGTGGAATTGCCATCACTGGAGGGTTTTAAGAACCAGTTAGACAAACCCCTGTCAGGGATGGTTTAGGGTTATTGGTCCTGCCTCAGGGCTGGGGGCTGGACTTGGTGACCTCTCAAGGTCTCTTCCAGCCCCACATTGCTACGAATCTGGCTACATTTCCAAACTAGCAAGACTCATTACAGTAAGTTATTAATGCTGTAGCATATGGGCACCCTGCGTGCTCAACCAGTCCAGTCAAACTCCCATTGCAATCTGCAGGAGTCTTTCCATTGACTTCAACTGCAGCTGAATTGTGTGATGTAGCTTTTAGTTTTAACTAATTCAAGTTTTGGAATTAGCACTATTTGTGTACTGCCCTGACGCTAATTTAACCATGAATTCCTTTATTCATTCCAAAGGCCCAATGATATTTATACAGTTGCTATAAACAAGCTGAAAAGGCCTAAATAAGAAGGAATTTACTACATCCAAATATTGACAAAGCATTTATAAGCATTTGATCAAGATACTTACAAACAGGCTAACCCCAGGAGTGCTTAGAGCCAACTGCTCAGTTCCAGCATGGCCAGGCAATGAACCTTTTCAGAGTTTATTTTTTATACCCTTTAACAAACAAGTGATGTCATTGCCAATTATCGAACCTTAGCTAAGTCTGGATGAAGCAACTTTTTATAATACATGAAACCAACGTACAGAGCCAGTTATTGACCCAGCCTGGCGCCCAGTTAACTATGTTTTGTTTCCACTACTTTAGCCCACACTGTAAATAAAAAAGCACCGGTATTTTGAAGGACACTACAGATTTAACACAACAGCTCCTCTTTCCTATGAGCTCATTCTTTTTGGACATGTGCTTTGGGCCTATTGCTCATGCTAATAGACCAATGCAATTTAAAACCGTAGTTCACCCAGGTCTAATGAGGGATTGTGTTCCTACATCAGGTATATTCTTATCTGATCAGTTCTCGTGTACGTGTATTCTAGCGTACTGGGTTTAGTTACTTTTACCAGGCTTCCATCAGTTAAGGGGTTTCTCTGAATCAGCAAAGAGATTTCCATTAAGAGCCATATCTCAAGTTCCCGTTCGTTTGAATAAACACCCCACACTTCAGTAACTTCACACTCTAGCCAATTAGCCAATCCAGTACATGTCCAACATGGGCATTGCAATTGAAGGACTCCGTGCTGGATTTAATTAGGCAAAATGTAAATCTGAGCAAATCAATGCAAATCCTTTATCATGAATGCAAATTAATAGAGTGCAAGTAGTTAATAGCAGTACATTTTAATGGCATGGGACACACACACACACACACACACACACACACACACACACACACACACACACACACACACACACACAAAAATGTAGGAGACAGTACCTGCCCCAGAGGTTACAATCTGCATACAAATGATAGCAGCACAGAGGGGTTAAATTACTTGGCCAAGGTGATGCAGGGACTCTGAGGAAGAACTGCAATAGAAGCCAGACCTCCCAAGTCTGAGCCTAGTCCCTTAGTTACAATCTCAGAAGTGACAGTGTAAAAATAAGCGTCTAACCAATAACAGTACATCAATGCCACACGTCTGTGGCCAAGCAGTGCTCTGGAGGTTCCAGTTCCAGATGAGTACAGGTGAAAGCAGAGAACAGAGACGGCTTCAGAACCAAAGATTTACCCCATTCTGTTTTCACCTCCTTTCAGCCGTTCCCCCAGACGGTCCTGCACGCTCACCAGCGATTGACCTCGGACGGGAAGACTGAAAGGTGCTGCTGTCTTTAGAGCCTGGGGGACATCCAGCAGGGGGTCACTTTTGAGCAGCACCGGGCTTGTGAGCTACTCCCACACCCAGGGTCACCGCTCGTCCTGAGGAACGAGGGACTCAGTCTGGGAGGTGAGCCCAGGTCTGATGCAGACGGGTGGATTGTTACAGCTATGGGGAGATTTTTCAAAGGCACCAGCTGACTCCCATTTGTGTCTCTGAAATCTCCTCCTAGACCCCCAGTTCAGCCTCTGGACAAGACACAAGAGCAGAGGGTTTGCCAGGCTAGATCAGACCTGATGTCCACCGCGCCTGGCATCCCATCTCTGACAGAGACCAGCCGGGCATCCTTCAGAGGACTGTCCCCACAAGGCAGCAGATGTACATAAAGGGTGTGAAAAGTGAAAGCTAAATAGCATCTAATTCCCATGGACCCAGGGCTTGTGATGTGCTTGCTCAGTTATAAAGGGGCGTTGTCAGCATGCTGTGCCTTGGGCCTGCTGGCTTGGACCAGCACCTGCTCCTTGGGGAGGGGGTGTGGAGTGATTTAGGAAGCATCGCCTTAGGTGAACAAAGTCCCAGTCCCCACAGACAGTTCTCTGGGCATCCCAGTCCCCTGGCATCTCTGGATGGCGCTAACCCCATGGCAGCTGCTTAGTGCTCTCTTCTCAGTGCCTACGGCCACCTCCACGGGAACAGCTTGTCCTGAGAGCCTCATCCCTCAGCCTTTAGCTAGACGAGCAGCCCCATTGTTACATGCTCCTCAGCAGGGTGGTCAGCACATGGGCTGGCCTAGCTGTCAGCTGGCATTGCTGACCCTGAGAAATTGCTGTGTTCATCCCACCCACCTTCCTTCCACAACACACGTTCACTGAGCGTACCTCCCTCGGTGCTTGAGAGGCGAGGCCAAGATAATGCCACGCAAGCGGGAAGGGCAGGGCTGTGCTCTATGGGCGCATTGCTTGAAACGACCGGCTGTCAAGCCCACCTGACAGTTGGGATTATTTGGTGGTGTTGTTGACAGGGTGGAGATGGAGGGATCTTCCGGCTGGGATATAGAAATAGATACAGCAGAGAGCATGAGTCTGGAGAGATGTGAGGTCAGTTCACTGGTACATTCAGTACAGTACATGACTGGGAAACACCAACTCCTTTAAAGAAGATCTACACAACCGAATGCATCAGAGGGTGTGTAGAGAAGCAGGTGGCTCGGAGAGGAAGGGATCAGATGTCAGAGAGCTGGTCTAGTTCCAGAGACAGTCCCTTCATCTCTCTGGAAATGAAGGTCGTCTGCAGGTGGGATTTTCAGAAACAGTCTGTTGGTGTGACTGGGATGCCATCTCCAGACGTGGCCGTCCCACCCTCGGTCCCCTGGCTCTCCCTGTCACTTTCCACAGTGCAAAGCATTGAAAATAAGATTCCCCTTCTGGGTCTAACATACTGAGTCTTTACGCACCAATTCCAGTGGCTCTTCCCTCTTGGATCTGGGATCCCACAGCCCTCCAAGTGGCTCTGTTGCTGTGCTACTCTCTGGTCCCTCCCGTTTCCCTCCAGCAGTTCCACTCAGGCTGGCAACCAGAACAAAACCTTCCTCGCCATCGCCCTTGCTCCCAGGTCTCTGCTGTGGCGCAGTCTCCCAGCCTCCCTCCCCAGGACACCGCTTCCGTCCTTTCTCCTGGGCTGTCTCCTCGAGTCTCTCAGCAGTTTCTGCAGGAGTTTCCACCTCTGGCACCTCCAGTATCTACCCAGAGGCCTGGCCGGGGCACGTGGTGACATGGCCAACTCTCCACAAGCTGGGCCGAGACCTGTCATGTTAATTTAGATGGAATACATGGGCCAAAGATGTTAACAGAACCCAGTCACTGTCCAGCGTTAAACCGTGTAAAGCCAGGCCCGGCCTGTTGGTATCCAGAGACCTCCACCTGCTCAGTGCTTGGCACAAACGCCACTCAGCAGCCTTTGAACTTTTTCCTTCTTTCCTGTATCTTCAACAAAAACAGTTCAAGCCTTTGAAATGTGAGGTGTGTAGTCAGGCTTTCATTTGAACAGTGTCCCTGACTCCCTTTCCCTTTTTAGCTGGAGAGCGTTTTGAGGAGGAAACCCCCCTTGTCTGACCGTCTCTTAGCTGGTATCAAAGACGGTCATAACTGTCCTCTGGGGAAAAGAGCAGAAGTGAATTGAGTTGGGCTGGATCTGTTGCTGCTGTTAAAGTCTGATCCTGTTTTATTTCAGGTGGTGGCTGGGATTTAGAAGGAGCTGGGCCAGGCAGCAATGTCATCTGGGTCCCCTCGTTGGCCCGTTCTGGTCAGGCCATCCCTCAGGGTTAGGATGGAGAAGGTCTGGGGACCCAGGAGATGGGGAGGATGACAGCCATGGTGGTGAAACTCACCCCAGTAGCCTCCATCTGCTCTTCCGTTTAGGGCTCGGGGAAGATGAACGAAGCTGGGTTGTGATGAGTTGAGCTGGGATGAGAAGCTGACGGGTCAGGAGCCAGGGTTTTTCAAAGTTTCCTTTCTAAGAACCCCCAAAGGGGGTGGGGTGGGAGAGTCCATCCCCGCATCATTTTGCTCACCAATTAAATCCAGTTCTGGAAGGCCAAATTTGGCAGAGGTGACTTAGTTCCCACATTTTCTTATTTACCGAGTATGAGCTCATCTGGTCCTTGAATGATGTCAGTAACCCTCTGTTTGGACTAGTGCAGTTTCTCTGTCTGGTTTCCTTGCACCTGTGATAACATTGAGCCTTGTCAAAAACTTGACCTGTTTTTCAGGCTGGTTTCAACGTCTTATGAACGTTCACATACTTTTCATAATTGAGCTTGGGGTAACTTTCTAGGCTGAGACGAGTAAGTGGGATGGGGTGGGAGAAACAGGCTCATGGGATGAGCGCCATTCTTAGCCTGTCAGGAGCAGCAGGGACATCTCACCACCTGCCTAGCGGGGGGAGATAGACCAACACTAACTGACTTTGAGAATCCCACCCTGACACGCTCTGCTGTTGGGGACAGCTCCTCAGTTACAGCTGAACTGTAGATGGGGGGGATTGGGGGGCCGCACAAAGGAAACTTAGCACAGCAGCTTTGCACTCCCCTTTCATCCTGTCGGGGGGGAGGAGAGGTGGGGCCAGTCCCCCTGTGCTATGTTAGAGTAGCCCAAGGGCTGCTCTAGTTTCAATTGAGCTTCAACAGCCACAGTGCAAGTGCAAGTGGAGATCAGCGTCCTGTCCTGCCTCCTTTCCCTCGCCACTGCCTCGTCCCCCTGCTAGGCCAGCGGCAGAGTGCGCTACGTCAGCTCTATGCCCCTGTAGGACCAGCCTCACGCTGTCTTCTCCAGGCTGGCTTAGAACTAGGTTACACTGGCGGGGTACCCCGGCCACCCCATCAGGAGCTCTGGAGACTGCATATCTCGGACAATACAAAAGGCAGCTTTCTTGCTGTCCTCTCTATCGTGGAACAAGCTGGAGTCTCACCAGAAGGTTTTAGGGAATTCTTCATGCCGCATGCATGCGTTCCAGAAGCCAGCCTGCCACGCCTCCCCCAGGATTTATTAGTGTTGTGGGCATCATGTGCAACATCTTTCTGATGGCCTGGGATTGGAGCAGTGACTCGCATGTCTCGCTGCTCTGCCATGTCAGGGTCATGTTTGGGTTTTATATTCAGACTAGAGAGAGGCAGAAGGGTCCCGTGGTTAGGGTGCTACCATGGCATTAGAGAGTGGGATTCAACTCCCTGCTCTGCCACAGATTTCCTGTGTGACCGTTGGCAAGTCACTTATCCGCTCTGTGCCTCAGTTTCCCCATCTGTACAAGGGGATCATAGCCCTGTCCCACCTCCCAGGGTGTTGTGAGGGGATATACATTAGCAATGGTGAGGTGTTCGGATACTATAGCAATAGAGGCTGTATAAAACAGATGGTCACCTCATGGGTTCCCTTTCCCTATGCCTTCTTTGGACTTCACGCAGCAGCAGCAGCAGCGTGTCAGTAAACAACTGAGCTGGGCCTGGGTGTATGTTCTGCTGGAGGAGGGTAACTGGGATCTAACCAGCGGAGAGGGTCTGGAAATTAGGGCTCCAGACACCCCAAACGTGGCAGCTTTGGATCCAATGCACATGCCCGCCAGGTGCATTCAGTCAGGAAGCGGGTGTCATTTAGAATGATGTACTGCAGCCTCCCACAGAGACACCTCGTGGCTGCATGACGTACTGCCAGTAGCATCCGCACAGCTGGGGCCGTGGGTGTCAGAATGACCGGTGGCTCTTCTTTAAAGGGCATTGCTGGACCCACGCCAGTATATGCACCCCAAACCCAGGGCACCAGCTGCTACATAGTCCCGCTGCACTGCCAACACTTCAGGCTGTGACTGAGAAGCCACAGCACAGCCCCAAGTTCATAAAGCAAAACGCTGGCTGCTGAAATACATCACCAAAGAAATTTCATTAAATGCATTCTATAGAGAAGGGTTTAAAGAATCAATCTGTACTTAATTATCTTCCATGTGATTGTCAATACTAGTTTCCCTTTGGAGGGAGTGGATGAATCTTCTAACTGCATTGGGTCTTTTTCCTTCAGCAACAGTTGATCGGCATAACAAGGAATAAATATATTGCCTCCAAACTTTACACAGCCATAATAGGGGCAATTCTGCATGGAGATTAAATAATAAAAAAAATCAGGTGTGTAGCAAAGCTGCCAGTTCTGTGCTTGTGGCTGTTCTGTTCTGCAGCTAGCAGGGGGATTAACAGCTTTTCATTGGAAAAAACAAACAAACAAACAACATCCCTCTCGTGGCATTGCTGAAACCAGCCTTTAAGATCCAGGGTCTACCCAAGGAAGAGACAAGGATGACTGGGGGGGTTCCTGTCATGAAGAGCTTTTAGAGACAAGAGACACCATCCCCCAGAACATGTAGCTCCTCACATCATGTCAGTTGTAGGAGGAACCTGCTTTTTAAAATGTCTGTCTGGTAAATAAAACGTTTTAGCAAGAGAAGGAAAATCCTCCAGAATGGACTGGGTATTTATATCGATAAGAGGATCTTCAAGAGTTATAATAATAAACATTCAAAAATAATTCAGAAGTTCTAGAAGGCTGGTCCAGTAGCTAGGGAACTTGGAAGACTTGAATTCAATTTCCAGCTGAACCACAGACTTCTTGAGTGACCTTGGGCATGTCACTTAGTCTCTCTGTGCTTCTGCTTCCTATTAGTAAAAGGGGAATAATGCCCTGCCTCCAAAGAGTGTTGTGAGGATAAATACATTATTGATTGGGAAGTACTTTGAGATCTACTGATACCAAACACTTTATAAGAGCTAGGTAGTATTATATAAACTCACATGCTTCAGGGCCTAAACTAACCTCTAGCTAATGGAGGTCAGGAAGGAATTTTCTCTCGGGGCAGCTTACTCCATCATGGCTTCTTGCAGGATTTCTACACCTTCCTCTGAAGCTGCCGGTGATGGCCGCTGCCGGAGACAGAATCCTGGACTAGCTGGATCAGGAGTCCGAGCCAGTCTGACTGGTCCTGTGTTCCAGAGTTAGTTGGAAATTTACTGTTGGATTTATTTTTTTTGATGGAAAATGTGGTTTATGCAAGATCAGAATCCTCAGATTTTGCCAAAAAATTACAGTTTTCCTTTGGGAAAATAAACAAAATGTTTTTGTTCTCAGATACTTGGTGATGAGTGTGGTATAAAAACTTCTATAGACTAGAATAGATTCAACCCTAATCTCTGCATCCCTGAGCTGCCGCGGTGCCTAATGGGAACTGTAGTTTTGGTACCTTATGCAGACATTCTCCACTATGGGCTGAACCCCATTTCCCATGATGTATTGCAGTCACAGACTCCCCTGATGCACTGTGGGAGCTCACGAGGAAGTGAAATAATGTTGCATAATCCAAAATTTCCTCTCCAAGCCAGATGGAAAGTGCCAGGCTGTGGGAAGCCATATGGGCCGCCCTTAATCCTATTGAGCTAATGAAGAAACGGCTGCAGATTAAAAAGCTTTCCCTGTGCTGGGTTTGCTTCCTCCACCAATTGATTCTCAGTAGAGCTGGTTGAAAAGTTTTCAGTGTAACAGCTTTCCCTCACAAACTGCGGTGCTGTTGAAAACGAATGTTTCACAGGAACATGCCAGTTTGGACTAATTTTTCAATGAAAAGTTTAAAAACTATTCAAAATGTAACATTTAATTTCAACTTCACTTCTCAATTCCTTTTCCCATTTACCTGGGGTTGGAGGTGCCCACGTTTCTTCCCCACTCCTTCCAGCCCACAGCACAGGCTCATAGGTCTTGGCGTTCCCGTTCTTTTCCCTTCAAACTTCTCTTGATGGTCTTTCCATTATGTCCTTGGTCTTCCACCTCCTTTCTTGCTGTCCTTTTCCTCCCATGCTTTCTTTGCTGGTCACCTTCTCCCATTCTTGCCACATGTCCACAAGTGCGCTCCAGCTGATCTATGACTGAGAGTCCCAAATTCATCTCCTCACTAACTTTTTCCACGTGCACTCTGTCTACTCTCCCTTTGCTTGCCATTCTCCTCAGTATATTTCCTTCTCCCTGTATCATCTTCGTCTTTGTAAGACCCACCTTCCCCCACGTTGTGCCCCTTCTGAATTCAGGTTCTCAAAAAGGGGGTCTGGCCCCCATGTTTAAAAATGGGGGGGTGGCTGTTTGGCCCCTCCATCTCCAGTGCCTATGGTTGAAATTGTAGCTTGGATGGACCCACAAGCGGGGGTCTCTCTGCAGAAGTGGAAGATGGTAAATACTTGTCAAACACTAGATTCCACTACATGGTGCTGAGGGAGGTCTGGTGATAGAAGCGTGCTGCTATCTGTCACTAATTGACCTGAAGGCCCCCGGCCCCTTTTCCTTGGGATGGCAGTTTGCTTTGGAATCCCAGCAGTGAAGGAGAACTGCTGGGATTCTGAGCAAATTGTGACTCTCCTGCTAACATAACTGCAGGTTTTACTGCAAAGCTGCCATGATAGCAAATTAACGCCAGACCGTAAATCACCATCAGTAGTGCCATGTGTCTGAGTGGCGAGGATGCCTTGGGCTGCAACACCGGAGACCCACAGGGAAGCCGACGTCAGTAACCCAGAAGATTTTCTCTGGCATAACAAAGACAAATGCAAAGTGCTCCACTTAGGAAGGAAAAATCAATTTCACACATACAGAATGGGAAAAGACTGTCTAGGAAGGAGTACGGCAGAAAGGGATCTAGGGGTTATAGTGGACCACAAGCTAAATATGAGTCAACAGTGTGATGCTGTTGCAAAAAAAGCAAACATGATTCTGGGATGCATTAACAGGTGTGTTGTGAGCAAGACACGAGAAGTCATTCTTCCGCTCTACTCTGCTCTGGTTAGGCCTCAGCTGGAGTATTGTGTCCAGTTCTGGGCGCCGCATTTTAAAAAAGATGTGGAGAAACTGGAAAGGGTCCAAAGAAGAGCAACAAGAATGATTAAAGGTCTTGAGAACATGACCTATGAAGGAAGGCTGAAAGAATTGGGTTTGTTTAGTTTGGAAAAGAGAAGACTGAGAGGGGACATGATAGCAGTTTTCAGGTATATAAAAGGGTGTCATAAGGAGGAGGGAGAGAACTTGTTCACCTTAGCCTCTAAGGATAGAACCAGAAACAATGGGTTTAAACTGCAGCAAGGGAGGTCTAGATTGGACATTAGGAAAAAGTTCCTAACTGTCAGGGTGGTTAAACACTGGAACAAATTGCCTAGGGAGGTTGTGGAATCTCTGTCTCTGGAGATATTTAAGAGTAGGTTAGATAAATGTCTATTAGGGATGGTCTAGGCAGTATTTGGTCCTGCCATGCGGGCAGGGGACTGGACTCGATGACCTCTCGAGGTCCCTTCCAGTCCTAGAATCTATGAAATCTATGAATCTATATGTAAGCCAACGTAATGTTCTATCATCTTCTGGTGAATTTAAATGGAAGACGCAGTGTGAGGGCGGGAGGGCTGGTTTGTGAAGGGTTCTTTGAATGGCGAAGGCTCGGACAATGCTGATGGGATCTAGTGAATGAAAGGTAGAGTTTCCCACTCAGAAATCCCAGGAGGCCCTGTCTTGAGGGATTTACTCAGTTTCACCAGTTCCGGGCAGCATAAATATTTTGACCAGTATCGCTTACATCTGGGGAGAGATGATGCCCTTAGCCCCAGCCCTCCGCAATGGGAGGCATATAAGTTACACCGTTCCAGGAGCCATTGTGCTCCAGAGACACCCCTCTGAGTCGCCCTGTTTCCCTTGCTTGCTCCCCTCCCGGTGGAGGGGTAGGAATTTGCTGCAGGCCTGCACCAGCTGGAAATTACCACAGCTGTGCCGGGGAGTGAGTAGGGTGTGAGCCATTCCCCACCCTCATGGACTGAGGAAGTCGTGAGTGAGTGGGCAGCCCTTTGCTTACTGCCCCGCGCTACACTCACAGCCCAAACAAACTGTGTAGGGATGAAGAGGGGAGGGGGTCTTCATACTCCGACTGACTTCCCTGTGCAGGTGCTGGCGGAAAGGGCAGATTAAGCTGCCCACATGAGCTGTCATGAGGCGTCTATGTTAAACTTGGCTGTGGTGCATTTGCTACTGGGTGAAGCGGGGGAGGCTGGGTCCCCCCCGTCCGACAGCCACATGGTGAGTGAATGAGCCAGGCAAGAATCCAATCGCGTCCTTTGCAACTAGGACCAGGCAAGCAATGACTTTGTGCTGCATATGACAGAGAAAATTAAATGTGAACTCTGTGCCAGCCAATAAATCTCCCAGGAGCCCCGTGAGTCTGGGCACAGCGCCTTGGCCAGGGGCAGACAAGGATGAAAATGTCTCTGATCTTCCTTATTTGTTCCCTCTCCCTCCCTCTGAGAGATTCAAAGCCCCATTGGCTTCCGGTAGCCCTGCCCTCCCTGGTTATAAGTGCTGTGCTCACCCAGGCAGGGGTTTCTCAGCAAGGAAAGCGGGTGGTGAACACTAAATACCTCTGAACTGCTCACAATCAAACCACACAGTGGGGGGGGGGGGGAAATAAGAGCCTTGCAGAACCAGATAGAGTAAATGATAATAATGACTGAGCGTTCGGAGTGATGATTTATAGCAGCCAACAGATGTGAGATCTCTAGAGCAGAGAAGATGGAACAGCGGGAAGAATAAGTGTAGAGTAGCTTGTGCTTTCTGCACTTAATGTTCCAGGGAGGGCTACAGCTCTTGTAAAATACCCTGCGGGTTAGTTTGAGAGCGGGGGTGGGGTACTGAACTTTCTAGCCCTGCACAGGGGCTGTGTGATGGGTATCGTAGAGGACGGTGCATAGCTGGGTGATGGCACTAGCAGGGTTTTCCAAGGAGCACATCCCTGGAGGCGGGGCCAGCTTTGATCTCATTGGCATTCAACCCCACTGGTGCAGCATGATCGGGATGCAGAGCGCACAGAACACACGGTGTGGGGATACAGGGAGAGCCGGGAGCGGAAAACAGCTTCATCAGCACGACGTGGGCTTCTGCTGACCGAGCCCCTCACCCAGCGGCCTCTGTCAGGCTCAGGGGTCAGTAATTCTGCTGACCCCCCAGCTGGGGAGCAGCTCCTGGGCTTGTCATTAAAGCACTAGACAGGGATTCAGGGTAGCTGGGTTCGACTCCCAGGTCTACCACAGTCTTGCTGTGTGACCTTGGGCCAGGTGCATATTGGCCTCCCCCTCTGGAAAACAGGGATGAAATACTCTGCTACCTCCCAGGTAGAGCTGCGTGGAAACAAACGGAAATGTTTCCAGTTTGTAGGGTTTGAAGAAGATCAATTTTTAATTTAAAAAAAAAATCATTTTTTTTCAAACAATTTTGAATTTTTGAAATTTTGAAATTTCATTTCCCCCCTTTCCTGGCCACTGAGTGCAGTAAAATGATTAACATCCAGAGGTGTTGGGGTCTTTCTCCCCTTTTCCTGTTTCTTTTTTTCACTCTCTGACTTTTCAAACCTTCCCTTCAGAAAAACGCCAGAACGGCGGCTGTGTTACAGAACTTCATGGAGCCTTTCGCCAACCCGTCACTCTTCCAAAGTTGGGGAAGTTTGGATAAGTTACATGGGGGGGGGGAAAAATAGAAAAATAGCAGAAAAATAGCACCCTCAAAAATCACTCATTTGATTGCAGTCAATGGCAAAAAAAAGAGGGAGAAATAGGAAACAAAACAAAGAAAAATAATCCCCAAATCTGAAACTTTTGAACAGTTGTCAAAACCAAAATGAAATAAAAAGTTCAGTTCAAAAAGGACTTTCCTGTTTGATTTGAAATCTCCCATCAAACAATGTGAACAGAAGCAACATTGTCCCACCAAAAAAGGTCACTTTTGATCCAGCCCAATTTGTCGGCGGGAGACTTATTTTGGTCAAAAATGTTGGCTCTGTTCTGCTCGCAGAAGGGCTGTGAGGACATACGTGCTGTGGTGTGCGGAGCGTGGTCAGGGGCTGCAGGAGTAAAGACAGACCCATGGGCCGGGGTGCTGGGGTCAGTGCTGGATCCCTGTTCAGAACTGGGACACTAGTGACGCATGACTGGTCTGACAAGGTGTACAGCCACATAAAGCTAGTGGGGCCCAGGTGGGATGCTGGCATTAAGGGAGACAACAGTGCAAAGCGACTGGCGGGGGAAAGGGGCTAGGAGCTGGCAGGACAAAAGTCCCCTGGGATTTTAACCACCAGGGCCAGGGTCTCCGTCAGCACAGCACTCCCTTAGCACTGCGTCACGAGTGGGACTTGAAGGATGATCCAAATGTAGCTAGCTGGAGAGGCCAAAGTTGGGCGCTGCAGAAGAGCAAGTGATGATTATTAGCGGCTGAGACGCTGCTGTGTGTCGGGCCCCCGCACGGCACAGGAAGTGGGCCCCGGAGCTGGGCCAAGCTAGAAGTGACGGTGTTGGGGAGTATACCCCCCACAGGTAATGTGTCTGTAAGTGATTTCCCCCCCCCCCCCAAGGTCGGGGATGTGAATTTCTCCGAGTCTTCATGTGCAGGAGGCTAGAGCGTTTGTGGCAGAAATCACAGCGCGGCACTGCTGTGCGGGGCTGGGGGCAGAAGGTACAAGATGTGCAATTACTTTAGGTGTCAAAGCTGAGCTCGGGCATGGCCGCACCGCCTGGCTAACGTGAGGCTGGGTCGGCTCGTCTGGAAAGTGTCAAACTGGCAACGATAAATGCATAAGCCACCCTTGGAAAACAATCTTGAACGGTTTAGGCAGCTCAGGAACCCAAGAATGATATTTTTGCATGTGGAAATACCTCTCTTTGAACACATTGAATTGCCTGTTCCCTTTGATCCTGAGGGTTTGGTTGCTGTGGTCTCTGTCAGAAGCACCATGTTTCTCTGAGGGGAAGTATGGCAATTGCTTATGTTAATATAGTTCCTGGTTGGTGAATAAATAACCCTTGACTCTGTCCTGTGAGCAAATAGAGAGCTCCCGGCCAGGAGATCCAGCAATAACTTTGCAGGAATCATCAGGAACCTAATGGAGAAAGAAACGAGAAGAGTATGTCACTATTCCCCCTTCAGCCCCAGAGAGAATCTGGCTCCAGCTCTGTGTCAATAATTCTTGGTTATTTGCAGTGTGGTTATTCTGCCTGCAGAATAGACAAGAAACTTGTCAATATCTTGCTCTCGCTTTCTTTGTTTAGCTGAACAGGGAGGAGATGAAAAATGTCCTGAAATGCTGCAGGCACTTCCATCGGCCAGGTGTCAGACCAGACCTGTGTCAGTGGTATCCCCAGGTGTACCCAGGCAGGCATCTTACCCCTGTGTCAGACCATCGTCTTCTCGATATTTCACTGGAGGGGGCGGTGCGTGGGTTCTGCCAAAAAGCAACACAGGAGCTGATTACCCTGGCTATTGCAAGATGTTTGTACGGGAAATAATCTCAGTTCTGGAACATGTAGCATATTGGGCAGGCCTCTAAACTGTCTCCGTTCCCAGGGAGAACAATGGACATCCATGGAGACAGCCCATGTTTACTGTCTGGATTAGATGCAGGCTGGAGATTTACAAAGGTAAATGGACCCCAGGAGAATTCTCGGAAGTGGGGACCTCTGGACTAAGAGACAATAGTCTGTGACTCGTTTCGGAGCACAAAAAATGACCCAGGAGGGGACTCTCTGTCCTGGGGGAGGGGAAAAGCTCTTTGGATTGGTCAAGCCCTGCAAAAACTGGCTTTGGGGGAGACGGGAAAGTAACTTGGTAATGAGTCTAGGCTATAGCTTGTTCTTATGTTTTTCTTTTACTTATAACTTCGTTTCCAGATCCTTGTACTTGTCTTTATTTGTGTGTTTATCTCCGGCTCTGTTAAATAAACACCCTGGGCAGTTTATTTACCGTTGCATCCCACCACCTCACAGCATCCCTAAGACCTTTCCCACACAGGGGAGAGTGAGCAAGCAATCAATCAATCAATCTCGCTCTCTCCCTCCCTCGTAATTCTGCTTCCTTCCTATGCCTATTTGTGGGCTCTTGGCTAATGGCTTAATTGACCTTTCTGCCCTGCCCACAAATCAGGCACAGACTTGCATAGTCCGCTCCAATCTGCTTTGCCTGACTGGGGCTGCTGTGTAGAGCGCTGACTCCGGCCTTTGTACTTCGCACTCTGCCACCGGCTCGTCCCATGACCTCGGCTGCACGGTGCTCGAGATGCGCACGTTGGCGGGATGAATCCGTCCTGCGGGGATTTGAACCTATTGTACTAAGACCGTGGTTCTCTAGCTGTTTCGTAGCGGGACCCCTTTTCCATACCGGCAGCCCCCAACACCTCCCCCATGGAGACCCTCTCCCATTGAATGGTACGGGACGAGCAGGGGGGTCACGATCTCCTGGAACCTGCCCATGACCCCTGTGCAGTGGAGAACCCATGTTCTGAAGAACCAAGGCCTTTTTAACAGATTGCCAGCCTGCTAACCCAACTCAATCCACCCGTGGCTTTCCTGCTTTCTCCTGCCCCCAGACCTGTGTACTTAGTGAATGGATACAGGAGATTCTTGCAAGGCCTGAGGTGGCCTTCCAGGCGTGAGAGATGCCATGTTTCCAATGAGGCCTCATTTTCTGCTCTCAATCTGGAAGCCTGGTGTGATGGGTTGGACCCCTTGGGAAGTCACCTGGTGTGTTGGGACACCCCTGAGTCTACCTGTTCTGCCAGCCTGGGTCTCCGTTAACCTGTCTTGCTGAGCCAGGCTCTTAAAACCTCCTCACACACACACATAGGCAGGGCCACGCCCAGCTGCAGATCAGCTCTGGGCAGACGCCGCTTCAGGGACTTGCTCCAGCACTCAGCTGTCCCCCTCCCTTGGCGTGCAGACCCAAAGATCTACTATAGTCGCCTCTTCCCTCAGTGTAGAAGAAGGTATGCACAATTTCTTGCCCCCCCCCAGTTAGAAATCACATATATTGGGTTTTATTATAAACTAGAAACAAATGAATGAATTAGAACAGGTGTATTTTAAATAGTTAAGGAGGTAGCAGACAGAACAAGGCAGATTACTAAGAAAATAAAACCGAGCCCGCAAACTAAGCAGTAAATAGTGCTGCTGTTATTTGCAGTGTCACGGCCTTACTGCTGCTTTTGTGTCCGATTTGCTCGCCGGAGTTGGTCGTCGCACTTCGTTAATGGCAACTGCTCCTGCCAGGGGGAAATAAGAAAGCAGCAGGAACTTGAGTTGCCAGCCGCAGCCCTCCGTGCATTAGCTTGAGTATGGACCAACCCCTTTAGAAATGTCAGAGGAAAAGAACCATTAGCGGGGTTGCCATGGCAATGGTGGGGATTGTACATTAGATTGGACTGAACGTCGTTCACACCAAGCAATCCCCCCCCTCCATGATTTGATTGGTTGTTGTGTTGACATATTTGCTTTGGAATCCATACGAAGCGTATGCGTGGAGAATTCAGATTTCACACAGCCCCCTCCCACAACGAGAGTGACAAGCCCGATACAGCCGCCACAGGGCCCTCGATCTCTCTGGTGAGTGAACGAGATGGTGAAGAGGGGATTGATCGAAGACCTGCCCAGGCAAAGAGGCACTCTTTATCTAGCCGGCGAAGATGTAACGAGCCATTAGCCGGCAGGTGAAGTTTAAAAAAAAAAAAAAATTCAAACTGGAAATTGGATGCAGATTGTTAATGATCAGGGTTATGCAGGAGGTCAGACGGGATGCTCCTAATGGTCCTTTCTGGCCTCAAAACCTATAACCCGTCTCACTCCCTGTGCAGGATGGACGGCAGGTGGTGAATGAGGCAGGGTGCACAGTGAGCGAAGCTGGAGTCCTGTGGATCTCTACTTCCATTTTGGGACAAATTCTTGCTGTTACCACCGTGTTAGTCCACTGAAGCCAGTGGCAATCCTTAGAAGTTGCACTTGTTTATCTGGGGGTGGCTTTGGGCCTTCAGAGAACAGTCTGGATGGACTGTTTGACTCATTGAACAAGGACAAAAATGCAGACAGCTCCCCTGTCTCATTCCCGGGCCTGACCCCAGAGTTCAATAGAATCAATGGGCAGAGTGTTTAGCCTCTCAGAAAGAAGACTGAGATGACTTGATTACAGTGAGTCAGTGCCTTAATGGGAGAAAATACCAGTCACTGAAGAGCTCTTTAGCCTAGTAGAACGAGGCATGACAAAACCCACTGCCTGGAAGCTGACACCAGACAGACTCAAAGGGGAAATAATTCACAAACGTGGATGGTGAGGGTGGAGGGGAATACCCTAGTGTAGGAAAGGGTGGATCGTCTGTCTCCTCATATCTTCAAATTGAGACTGCCTGCTGGAAGATCCGCTTTAGCCAGACACACATTATTGGGCTCAGTGCAGGGATAACTGGGTAAAATGTAATGGCCTGTGCTCTACAGAAGGTCAGACGAGATGATCCAATAGTCCTGTCTGGCCTTAAGCTCTATGAATTGATGAAAGACGTCCACGGGCTTCAGTGTTCTTTGGACCAGGCCCTCAGCGTTTAACCTGGGCACTGAATGGGGCAGGTGTGCCCTGGGAATCACAGCATGCGATTAGAGATCAGGGCATATGCACAAGGGGTTCTCCAGGCGACTTCACTTTAGCATTTCTTGACTTTTGGGGCGTCAGTTTCCAACCTTTGTTCTTTTAATGTATATTTATATGGAATTGCATTTCCATTTCTGGTCAGCAATGGAGCCAGTGATTTGAAAAAGTTCTGATTTTACTGCAATACTTAACCAAATGCTTGTAAAATACTAGGCTCCCTGTTAGTTAGATGGGGGTTAGGGACGGGGATACAGGTTCACAGTTATTATAGCTTGTGGAGCCTTAACTCCAAATCTCATGGCATGTCTTTTTTTTCATCACTACAATATTTTAGTAATGTTGTTTTAAAGTGATCAATCTGAATTTACCAGCAAATGGTATAATGTGGGAATGCTAATGTGGGGACAGGTGAATATGAGCCTGGCTGGTCTAGACTTGAAAGTTTTAGCTTACAGGTGTGACTTTTTGCCAGCATAGTTAGACTGGGGAAAAAACCTAATATAGATGCAGTTATATTAGTATAAAAGTGTCTTATTCCACTGTAGCTTATTTCAGTTCCAGAACTGGAATAAGATATAATGGTATAAGACAACTTTATACAGGTACAACTGTGTCCACCCCCTGGAGGTTGTACCGCTCTAAATACACTAATGTAATTAAAGCAGCAAAACTGACTAATGTAGACAAGGCTTGTTAACCAAAGTTCATGGAAAAACTCCCATTGACTTCAATGGGATTTGGATAAAGCCCTATCACAGTTTGTAAGAGATTGTGCTTAACGAAGTGAGCCCTTCCCCAAGGAGCTTGCCTGGTGCACAGTAAAGAGATGGTACACTTGTATTGTTTGGTATGTAATACAGCATTGTACTGTTGGCTATATTTGTATGCTGTACTGTATTTCAGTGTTTGGTATACAGCAGAACCTTAGAGGCACCTCGGGAACGGAGGTTGTTGGAACTCTGAAATGTTCGTAGCTCTGAACAAAAGGTTGGGGTCGGTCTTTCAAAAGTTTACAACTGAACATTGACTTAATACAGCTTTGAAACTTTACTACGCAGAAGAAAAATGCTGCTTTTCACCATCATAATTTAAATTAAACGAGCCCAGAAACAGTTTCCTTACCTTGTCAAATCCTTTTTTTTTCCCCCAACTTTCCCTTTATTTGTTTAGTTGTCTACATTTAACATAGTGCGGTGCTGAATTTCCCTTTTTTCTTTTGTCTCTGCTGCTGCCTGATTGCATACTCCTGGTTCCAAAGGAAGTGTGTGGGTGACTGGTTGGTTCATAACTCGGGTGTTTGTAACTCTGAGGTTCTGCTCTACTTGTATGCAGTACAATACTGTATTGACTGGCAGACATGCATTGTATTTCGGAGCTCTAGTCACAGTAGCTATCAGACCTCATTTATTTTTTGATCTTGGTTTGTTCCTGAGTCCATCACTTTAAAAAGTTTCTCTCTCTACCTCAGCCCTCTTGACCAGTATATTACATGGTTTTACGCCACGCACATTTTAAAAGAAAATTCAGTCATTTTCGTACAGAACGTAATTCCCTAGTAATTGCGGTCTCTCTCTCTTTTTTTTTATTGGCTTGATGTATTAACTTTACAAATGCAAGAACCAAATTGTATCTGCAATACTCTTGGGAATGTCTGTTTAATAAAAGATGCATCATGGAAATCTGGACAAGCCTGCTACAGATGACTTCTCTTCACTGCTCCTGTCTCTGTGCAAACATGAATGAATTCACTTTCCAGAAAGGCCGTGATAGGGCTCAAAGGGTAGAGCAGGCTGGGATATCTGCTGACGAGGAATGAGGTGGCAACACCCAGCAGACACATTTATGAATTCCCTTTGTGAGAACATAATATACCAGGGTGGTAGTTAACTGAAAATCACCCACATATCTGGACAGGATCACTTAGGTCATAACAGGTCAAACATAATTATTTCAACCTAGTCAGTAAAGAGGGGCTCTCACAAATCGTGAGTTCTGAAGGTCCAATCCAACACCAATTGAAGCAATGGGAATCTTTCCCATTGAGTTTTGGATCAGACCTTTAATGAATTGCACCAAGACTGCAGCTGCCTGCCTTCAGTATACAAGGACATCGGTGGTATTTTTTTTTTTTTCATTCCTCTTGAAATCTTAGTCTTCTTATCTACTTTGGTTGGGGGGAGGGGAAACAACCAAACCATTCAAAACAAAACATCCTTTGATAGTCACACAGGGCAAACTTCCTGAGAGATTCAGGGTAATTTTTCATCTCACAGTTGGATCATTAGATGAGACAAGTAAACAGTGCAGAATAAAAACAGACAAAACCAGACCTTTAAATACTGGCATCTTTAAAATTGATGTTTGATAAGATGCCATGTTGACTTTTGATTGTTGGTATCTTTATACAGCTCACATGTAAGATCCGAATCTTTTATTGTACATTCCCAGGGAGATAAAACATATGTGTTTTGCAGAGTGCAGGGATTGCATGTGAAAGAGGCTGAGTGAAACAGACCCCAAGGTGCACGGCCCGGCTAGGACCCTTCCTCTCTCTCTGCCTCAGTTACCCCATCTGTGCCATGTGGAGGCAATCCCCATCTCATAGGGGAGCTGGGCTCAGGCTGGTCAGTGGAAGAGATGAGGTTGAAAAGTGAGATGTCCTGCCCCTCTCAGCCTTCCAGGCCCAGATCCTCCCACGGGAGTTAGGTACCTAAATACCTTTGAGGGTCTGGGCCCTGGTCAGTGGGAATTTGCCTGGGTCAGGATCTGAAGGGTGGGTTCTTGAACAGGGCTGCCCACCCCTGGCTGCACTAACACATGTAATCCTGTAGCCAGCAGCTTGCTACCCCTACGGATAATATGAATTGTGTTTGCTCTCTGAAGTGGCAAATGACTCCAGCCCCAGGCTGTTAGACTCGTGTAATAGCCTGGCTAATAGCCAGTGAGACTGTTCCATTTTCCTCAGCCCGTTTTACAAACCATCTGCCGAGCACGGCTGTAATTTCTCCAGCAATTCTGAGGACAAATGGCTGGCTCTAAAAACCAAAGCTTCAAGGTGACCTGCAAAGCTTTAAAACAAAATGAGCCAAAGGGATCTTGATGCGCTGGATGCCTGGTGCAGCAAGGCCACGGGGGGGGCATTCAGAACAGAACTCCGCGTGCCTTTCCTCCCCTCTGCCGTTCCACAGGCTGGCTCCCACTCCAGGGGGATGCCCCATCATGCAACAGGCCGTGACAGCACCGCTGCTCAGAAACCCCTCTGGGCCACGGAACTGGTCTGTAGTGGGGGACAGGCTATTGGGGTGGAGGCAGTTATACGGCACGGAATTGCAAAGCAAGAAATGTAGCGAGAGATCTGATCCAGCCCCTTTGCGCCGCGCTGGCGGCCTGAGCCCCAGGGAACACCACTGGCTGGAGTAACACTTTGCCTTGCAGCCTGTTACGCGGGAGGCACAACTGCTCTGGCTACTCTCAGCTGCTGCCACAGCTCCTGGGATGGAAGAGCAGCTCCCGAGTCCAGGGATCACACGCATGGCTTGACGGCTCTGTCCTTCCTGTGCTGCGCCACGGCCCAGACGTTCGTCTGCTCCCCTGGCAGCCGGCCCAGGCGGGGAGTGGGAGGAAGCCACTTCTCACACTGCTGAAGCTAGCCGCTCCAGGTCGCTGCTCTGTGCAGCGCAGCAGCTACCTGAGAGAGCTCAGCTGGGGTGGCAGTGGTGGTGGGCTGTCCTCCCCCATGCAGGCCCTGCTGCTAAGGACAGGGGCTGAGCAAGCCGGAACCGCACCAGGGGGACAGGGGACTCCAGCTCTCTTGGCCCGTTCCCAAGTCCACCGCTGCTCCCTCCCCAGCCGCTCTCTCTCTCTCAGGCAGCTGCTGCGTTGCACAGAGCAGTGACCCAGAGTGGCTGATGAGAGAAGTGGGGCTGGTCCCACCCCCTCTGCTCCCTGCCCGGGCCCAGCTGCCAGAGACAGGGGCTGAGCATGCGGGGGACGGATGCAGCGGGAGAAGGACAGAGCTCCTCTCCCTTCCCCACGCAGCAGGCCAAGTAGAAATCTGGGGGGGACACTTGACGCCACATGCACCCCCTACGCGTTGCCTACAGTAGTCTCTACCAAGGTCTCTCTGGTAGAGCTGTTTGTGTACTGTCTGGTTCAGCATTGTCTCTTGATTTCTACTGGATCTCCTTTCAAAAGTCCAATATCCTCAAATCCTCCATTGAGTTCTTCCACCTTTCTCACTAGGCCCATCCTTTGGTCACATACACTCTGAATGCAAAGCCTTTGTCTTTGCCAGTTGTTTCTGTGGTGAACTGGCCCATGCATATTAGAATCCCGCCCGGGCTAGTCAGAGCTGTGTTAGGTGATTTCAGCTCTGAGAGGGGATGAAGGTGATTGTAAGTCCCTTCTGAGATGACTGACATTAGCCTCTGAGTCAATTTTAAAATCAACTGTCTTGCCAGGAATATTCAGTTTTGCTCTCCAGGCAGGATCTATGTCATCACGGGTGATAGATCCCAGAAACAACGGCTCTTAATTGTCTGTGATATGAGTCAACTCCCTGGCCTCTTTGGTGCGGCCAGCTGCTGCAAAATGTCCATAGTTCATGCATTTATTACACCATGTACCTCTGGCTGGACATGTATCATTTCTTGGGATATGACTTTTTCCACAGCTTGTGCACATAGGCTGAATTTGTCCCGCTTAGTCTGAGAGTTCTCTCTCCTTGCCTCCGGGTTTTATGGTCATGATTTTTAATACTCAAGTGTCTGTTTACAGTTTCTAAGCTAGTTTAAGGTTTTTCTAGGTTTTGCTGTCTTACCAGCTCAGACTGCTTTGCTCTCTGTATAGCTGTGGCTAGGGTTAAACTTCTCATTTGTAGCTGCTGGGAAAGGTTTTATTCTGTTAACCCAATAATCAACCTGTCTCTGGTATTTTCATGTTTTGAATTCCCAAAACCACAGTTTTCAGCCAGTGCGTGCAGAGCTCTTATAAAACATTCACCATCTTCCTCTGACTCTTGAATTCCCTGGTGAAAACATGCTCTTTCATAAACCACATTTCTCTGAGATATCTTTATATATGTATATAAAGTATGCGTCAAACATAGCCAGAATCCTTTCATAGTCATCTTTGTGACTGTCTTCATTTAAGTCAAAGGATTTAAAGATATGGTCTGCCTGCTTCCCCATAGCATAAATTACAGATAGCTGCATATCTTCAATTTCTTTGTAGAGTGAGTTTGCAATTTGAAATCTTGCAAAATACTGTTTCCAGTCTGTCCATTCTGAAGCTTTGTCTCAGCTGATATTCTCTGGGGCATTGAGGAATGGCATGTTGATGAGATCCTGCAACGTTTGATGCTGTTTTCCTTCTGTTGCTGTTCTTAGTTTACTCCTGACACCATGTCATATGTTTCTGTACCAGATCTGGCCTGGCTACAGAGCTTGCTTATGGGCACCAGGTGTGTTCGTCCTAAGATCCTTTAATGCTCTGCCAGGTATGGCTGAGGTTCATTTAAATCAGGTATTTTACACACCGTGCCACTTAAACTGGATTATACTGTTCAGACACTATCATTCCATTCTGCCTTTTGCATTACAGACTCTGAAAGGGCTGGCCCAGATATGCCACCGTGGCCGGCTAATATAATTGTAAGTGGATTTTGCTTTTAAAGAACCATGACATTCATTTCCCACCAAGTGACAGACTTGTCTCATTACCTAGATTCATTTGGTATCTGATGGATTTTCATAGCCAGGATCTGGCATCTGAGGATTAAAAAGCACTTGAGGAGGTGCCACATCGTTAGCAAAGTGTGTGAATGTTAGCGTTGGAAAGGAAGATGAGGTGTTCACTGGGAATAAGATCACGGAGTCAGGGACTAGTTGGCAGGAGGTCTAGGAACAAAAAAGGGGGTGAAGACAAGGGGGAGGGGGAGGAAAGAGCTTGTGGGAAAATAGGGGAGTACTCACAGAGCAAAGAGAGGGAAATGCTTTTTGGAGGAAGAGACCCTTGGAAGAGAGGAAGAGGATGCTGAAAGCAGAAGGGGAGAGATGGGGTGCGAAGTCTTGTCTCGGTTAGGGTCATTTGCACTGATGTAGCTACTGGTTTCCACTCCTAATACAGACACACTGCAAGGGGTAAACGGGAGCTTGCATTGATAGGACTTATCCTGGTAACATACTGGGCTAAGTCTCACCAGTGAAGGTCCATCTCACACTGGAGCAGCCTGGGTACATGCAGGTTTGCATTGGCGTAACTACCTCAGGGCACAAATTCCCAGTCTGGTCAGGGAGAGGGGATTAACGCTCCACAAGCAAACGCCGAGGACGAGACAGAATGAGAGGAAGGACGGTAGAGGAGAAAAGGGCACAGACCGAGAATTCCTACATCCGACAGGAGCAGAGCTAGCTGAGAACAGCACAGCAGGACTAATGAGCATTCAGGATCTTTGGAGCAGGGACTTGTTTTTGTTATATGTACGTACAGCGCCTAGCACAACAGGGTCCTGCAGCATGACTGGGGCCTTGAGGTGTTGCCACAATAATAGTAATTAATGCATCCAGATTCGGAATCATTGTTCAGTTCAGTCATGTCCACGGTGCCTTATTTGCTATTCGCAAACATTTGTGTGAATATGGCAATTCCTATGTTCCTGTAGGAATTCACATGCGAACGGGAATATTCCTGTTTGTGGCATTCATTGTGCTCCTGGGTACGTGGTTTCAGGTTTCCAATCAGGGAGCCAGAACAATACTAAGTCACTTGGGACCCCACCACGAGCAGCACATTGTAGGTGGAAAATGGCTTGCCCAAATTATGCAAAGAAAAGATGCAAGTTGCAGGCGCACTTGCAGAAATGAGGATAGAGAGACAGACTGAAAAAAGGGACTAAATTCACAGGGAATATTATTGTCAGTAGCTAACTCTATACCGACTCTAGAAAAGAGCCTGGGAGCTGGAGGAAGAGACAGAAGGGACTAGTAGGGTTGCAGAAAGAGAGGCCCTGCTCTCCCCCCCCTGGAGCGGCGATGCTGGTAGATGTACAGGTGGGCTAATGCCTCTTCTCTTGCAAAATGCGCGATGGGATCTTTAATAACCACAAATGGTCCGGGCCTGTTTTATGCTTGATCTGAAAGAGATGATTAAGATATAATATGTTCACTTGTAAACCTTTGAACATGTGGGCTGAGCTGCGCTGTCGGTGTGATTTTCATGGCTAAAGAAGACGTTAGTCAAACATTAATATACCCATTAGAAGATCTGAAATATGGTCCCGTATTAGCCAGGATGTGCAGGGATGGTGTCCCTAGCCTCTGTTTGCCAGAAGCTGGGAATGGGCGACCGGGGATGGATCACTCGATGATTGCCCTGTTCTGTTCATTCCCTCTGGGGCACCTGGCATTGGGCACTGTCAGAAGACAGACAGGATACTGGGCTAGATGGACCTTTGCTCTGACCCACTATGGCCATTCTTATGTTCAGTTGATATGCCTTTTATCCCCGGACTGTGGAAAAGCAGGACGTAGTTTAGATGAATAGTGAGAGGGAAATGGAAATGTGCCGGAGTGTTTGGTTACCTACAGGAAAGTCCAAAGTGCATCAACGTGCTCCATCCTAATGCAGAGAACTGTATAAGGCTTACGGGCCCAGTCCAAAGCCTATTCGAGTCTTCCCATGGATTTCAATGGGCTTTGGGTCAGGTCCCAGGAGAGGAAAGGACAGAGCGGGGAATGGAACTGAACAGGAGAGCTGGAAATACAGGGGGGCTCTGATGCAGAGCTGTGATTTATCAGTCTAAAGGCCCAGGCAGCCAGTTGTACTGTCCTTGGATTCCAGCTGTTTTCGTCCCCGGTGAGCGGGGAAGAAGGAAAGGTGGGGCGACAGCAAATGAAAAGCCAGAGGCCAGAAGGAATGCCCTGGTAGTAAACTAGCTGTACGGGCTGAAATTAGGGGGAAGGCCCATACTCGGCTCTCGGGCTACTGCAAGGGGTGCTGGAGATGGCCCTGCCCTTTGCGTGCTGGGAATGGCTTTTGGAGCACAGAACTTTCCTTTTCCCTCTGGCCAGTCGCTTTGCCAGGCGACCGGCTCCCCCAGGGCCGAGCTCAGAGTGGACAATTGGGCCGTGACTCGTTGAGCTCTGCCCTGTTTGTAATAACTTGCGATGAAACCAAACCAAACCCTCGGCCTACCGTAAGTCCTAGACAAATTGTGCAAGTTCTCGCAGAGCTTTGCTAAAGAGAAGGAACTGTCTTTCCAGGTACCTAATCCCAAGAGCAGTTGTGTACCTCAGCCTTTGGTCCCTGAAGGTTGGGGTGTTCCCCATGCCCATTCCACACCCTGCATGGAACGAGGAGGGAGATACTCCAAGCAGAGATCCTTGTAGAGTTTTCCTCCGCATTAGTCTCCTGCCATGGGTTTTACCAGCCGAGGCTACATCTGGGCTCAGGAGATTTATTTGTGTTGCAATGTCAGGTTTTGACTGATCTTCCTCTTTTACAAACAGTTTTTGATGTTCTTTCGCCCGTGAATCCCCTGAGCCCCGGAGTCTGGTTTCTTTGAAGCTCCGCGCATCTGTCTGCTACCTTTAAAATTTTTTTTTGAATTTATAAAGAATGAACAAAGTCATCTGCTCTGCTCCGAATTCATCTCTCCGGCTCCTGCAGGGTGGGGGAGACTCTCCAAGTGAGCTGAAGGCTTCTGTTGGGGACAGAACAGTCCCTTGGACTTTCAAGGAGCTATGAATAGCGTCTGTCCATGTGCTGTATGGAGCACAGCTGAGTGAAAGGAAGGATGGAGTTGATGCTTAAATCACTGGACTGGGCCTCAGGAGAGCTGGAGTCAAGTCTAGGTTTACCCTGAGCTCACTATGGGCCCCTAGGGAAACTCCTCTGTTCCCATCTGTACCATGGATTGTGTAACACTTCCATTCCCTGGTGTGTCTGGTTAGACTGAGCTCACTAGATGCAGGTTCACCCCAGCACAATAGGCCCCCAGCTTCCTTTGAGGCTCACAGGCACTGCTGATGCACAAATCACAAGGAGAGTAACAGCAAGGGGTTCCACCAAACCCAAACCCCATTGATCAGAGGAGCAACCAGAATGTGAGCCAATGAGAAGGTGGGTCAAGGTAAATCCTGAAATGTGCCAGGGTCTGTGCAAAAGGGTCAGAAAATGGAGCAAAATTAGAAGATTCTTTTCTTTTTTTTCTTGTGTGCCTGTGCATGTCTGTGTATGTGCCTGTGTGTGCGGGTGCATCTGTGCGTGTGTGTGTGTGCATCTGCGTGTACATGTCTGTATGTGTGTGCATGCCTGTCTCTGTGCGTGTCTGCATGGCTGTGTGTGTGCGTGTGTTTGTGCGTCTGTATGTGCATGTGCATCTGTGCGTCTGTGTGTGCGTCTGAGTGCGCAACTGCATGTGCGTGCGTGTCTGCATCTGTGCTTGTCTGTGTGTGCAACTGTGTGTGTGCATGCGTGTCTCTGTGCGTGCGTGTCTGCGTGACTGTGTGTGTCTGTGCGTGTGCGTGCGTGTCTATATGTGTATCTCACGTTCGTGAACCCTTGTGCCTGGCAGCAGGATCAAGGTGGGAAAAGTGTGTTTTTCGAAGCCCAGGGGAAACGTTCCGCTGGCTCCCTCCACCCGGTGCTGTCTGTCAGCCGGACCCTCGGAGTGAGTAATTTTCACTTTGTCGCCACTTGTCCCTAATGTGCTATTTTGAAGCAGGCTTGAGAAGAGCTTTATTGAGCCATTTCCCACTTAACCTCCAGTCCCGCTTTGCTCCATAAACGCCTGCATCCTGTGGAGGAACCGTAAGAGTCAATTAAGGGGAAATTCACTGATTCCCCTTCTCAGGAGAGAGCCTTGCAGTGCTGACACCGCTTGGCGGGCGGCACGAATCCTCTAGATCCTCCCCCTCGCTCAGGGGTGTCCGCGAGGAGCAGTTCATACAGCTCAAACCCTCTTCTGTGAGCTGAGATGCGGGAAGCCTGGGGCAGAGCCGACCTAGGAGCCCGGCTTGGTTCTATTACGGTAGCAGCTAGAGGCCCCGTTGGACTAGGCCCTGTGCAGACACATGGGAAGTGGCCAGTCCCGGCCCTGAGAGCAAGACGAACACAAGAATGATCCTCAACCCCATTTCACAGCTGGGGGGCTGAGGCACAGAGACGGAGGGCGAGATGTTTAAAGGTATGTAGGTACCTAGAGTTGCTGATGGGGCAGCTCGTGAGATTTTCAGAACCACCTGACTCCCTTGATTTCATCAATAGCTGCCCAAACACCTTTAAAACCCAGGCCTAAGTGACGAGGACAAGGTCTCTCAGGGAGTCTGGGGGAGATCAGGGAATTGAATCCTGCTGTCCTGACCCCCAGCTCTGTGCCTCTCTGAGCCAGTGTGTTTGGGGTTCCCCTCAGACTGCGATGGGTCACATCGCCACCTGGCTGTGATGCTGACAGACCAGGTGCCAGCTCCTGCCAAGGCTCAATAGAACAGTGACAAGTACCTGGCTGGACCCAGTCTGGCTCACCTGTCTTGGTAAAACAGGTATCAGAATGATAAGAATGTGTTTAGTGTTCAGACTTTATTGAAAGCTTGTGAGATGCTGCTGGAATTAGTCTCACTTGTAACATCTGTACCCCCTATTGTAAGGCAATATTTGAGCGGTTGTCCTGTGAGCCTCTGTGACTGTGTAAATCATCAGACAGGAGAGAGATGTTAATTAGTATGAAGTGCTGATCATTAACCGCAGGTGTTACGTCCTTCCCAACAGGAAAGGTTCTGACACCAGACAGATTATTGTGGGACATTAAAGAGGACAAAAGACTGTTGTTCTGTTCTCTCCACCATGAAGGTGAGTCATGCAAGTGGACTTCTCCCATCTGCTGCATTTGCAGCTCAGAGCACATGGCAGGAGGGGGATTAAAAAACCCTTAACAAGAAGGAATCGATTAGCTCTATGCTGCCTGGACTCTGGGGGCCAAGGGTTTGCTAGGCGTGAGAAACAGACTCACCCCTCCTCCAGCTGCTTAGCTGCTGGGCTGGTCCTAAAGGACGTACAAAGCTTGCCGATTATAGCAGCCCGCTGTTACCTTTTGAAATTTAAGATTGTAACTCATTTGTGTGTCTTTTTACCTGCATTAACCTTGTAAATAACTCTTCCTTTTTATATTGAATAACTCTTGGTACGGTTTATTATAGGACTGGCTACAAGTGTCTTTGGTGTGAGAGCTAATTGCAGTTCAACTGGGGAACGTGACTGGTCCTTTGGTTCTGGAAGTAACCTGAATATCGCTGTGATCCTTGAGGTAAGGGACCATCCATCACAAAGAAAAGCTCACCTGGATGGCAGGATAGATCGGACTGCCCAAGGTCACTGTCTCGGACGCCATGTTACGGCTGTTCTAGTGCCTGAGAAGTTTACACTTGATTGGTGAAATCTAAGTAGAGAACTCACAGCCAAAAGCATCACATCAGAGATTGTCCATAATCCCTCACATAGGGTTAATACAGACATTGCACAATGATGTGAATCACCAGTGTGCCCCTGGCTTTCATAAAAGCCCTTACTCCATGCACTCTTAGAGTGCAGTAATCTTTCGTACAATCTGTTGATTTGAGTTGTATATTTTTGGGAGTTCAACGTGCCTGTTCTCTCTCCCCAGAGTATCTGGACCCTGACTGTACAGTGTTGCTTATGGATTTTTGTCAGCATAGCTAATTTAATTTGTCTCTAATGTACTGTACTAAACCCCCTTCTCTAAGAAGGCCTGTGGTGCCCCAGTTCTGCATACAGCACCAGTCCAAATGAAACAGATTGTGTAGCCATTTTACCGTGTTCTGGGGGAACTCACTGCTCACAGCTTTAACTGCGTGTCTTGTAATGAAATTAGCCAGTGGCTACGCTAACACTTCGGGGCTCGGCTCAGCCAATGAGCCCATTCCCCCAGTGTGGGGTGGTGGCTTGGTATCATATTGCTGCTGTAATCTGGCCCAGAGAACAGAGCCAACGTAGGGGCTCCTAAGTCTTGTGCCCTCCCTGCTGCCAGTGTTGCAGGAGAGGTGGCTAATGGAAAGGGGGTGGGGCAGGGGAACTGGGTCCCTCCTCGGCTGCATTTTTAGCCCATCAGAGCTGCTGCCTCCCTGAGCAAGCGAGAGCAGGGAAGCAGTATTGCCAAGCGCAGCAGCGGAATTGGCATGAGCTTGTGTTCCATGGAGTGTGGCCGTGAGGGAGGGAGGATGCAGCCCCCTTCTCTACATCGAGCTGAACCAAAACCCTAGGTTCAAGCCCTGTGGAAATGTGCAAATCTTTGAATCTGGATTCAGAGGAGAACTTCACAGCTTCGGCCCTTCTCTGATTTGACTGCTGGTGGTATCACAAAGCTTGGCAGAAGCTTGACAGCGTTGTCTTTCTCCCGTGATGCTGTGTGTCTGCTCAATCTGGGGAAAATCATTTTGAGTTTTTTGTCAGTGGCTGCCTGACCTCAATACGGCCGCATCTCCCATCTGAGTGCGGTACAGCAATCTGAGAGCTCATTTCAGGTACGAAATACTGACTTCGCTGAATGAGGAATTCTGTTTACTTGGGACAGAAGGCGGCTGTCTACAAGGGTGGGTTGAATGCTGATTGTTCCGTATGTAATGACAGAGCCTTAAAACTGCATATTTAGAAAAGGAAGCCCTGGAGGTTAAAGCGCTGCTCTGGGACACACACAACCTGGGTTCGCTTTCTGGATCTGCCAAGAACTCCCCATATGACTTTTGATCGAGTCCCCTTATTGCAGCGTTGCCTATCACGAGCTCAAAAATCACGAGTGAGGCCCTCCCAAAAATCACAAGATTGGCTTAAAAATCATGAGATCTCAAGAATAGTACTTTCTGTTTGCTGAGCCTTTCAGGATCATGTTTTCAAGCTTTTCTCTGCAAACACGAAGGCTAGAAACTTACTTAAAAAGAAGGCTGAGATTTTCATCTAATCCCCTGACTCCAGGACCTGGGGCTTTCAGAAAAACCCCAGATACCGTGTGACTGTCAATAAAATCTTGAGACTTGGCAATTCTGCATTCATGCTGTTTCTCAGTTCCCAGTCTGTGTAGTGGGGCTGAGGATGCTAATCCTTCCTTTGTCCATCTTGTCTGTTTCTCCTGTAAGCTGTTGGGGCAGGGACTGTCTCTGCCTCTGTGTATGTATGATGCCTACATTGGCAGGGCCCTTATCTCAGTCAAGGCTGTTCAGTTTCTATTACTAATGATACTTCCCGCAATAGTTAAATTTACTGTGGTGTTGGCTGCATTTCCCATTGGAAAGGTATGAAATACCATACGTATCGTGGACAAGGTAAAGCTATGGTAAAGGTAAATATCATGGGATGGGAAAGACCCATGTTTAAATGGAGCGCAGCATTCTTCTCCTAAGCTAACAATTTTTGTGTGTAAAGGAGGCTGAGAGCGGAATTTCAGGGTATCAGCCGGCACAAAACTCACTTTGAAAATTGTACATTGAAGCGTAGCTACATAATTTGTCTAACTAATAGGCAGCATTGTTTGTGCATGTCAGGGTCATTCAGAGTTAAGAGTCTCGTCTCCATATTGAGTAAGAACATTTCTCAGGACCGGGACTCTGATCAAATTAATTGAACATGTGCTACGCACGTCACGCATAGCCTCACACAGATAATGAGTCCTCTGGAGCCCTCACTTTTGCTAGGTACAAGATGTCCTACTTTAATTCATTTTCTCTCTTTCCAAGCAGAGATGGGCCAAAGAGAAACAAAATATATGTGACCAGGTGAAGAAAAGGCGAATAGAGGCCACATGCTAAGGTTTATTTTCAGTATGTGGACCCTTCTCTGAAACAAATGCTCAAGAAATGGCTCTGATGAATCAAACAAAAATGAGGTTTACTGCACAACGGTCTCCTGGTTCCACTGCCGATGTGCAAGTGATACATACAAGGGTTGCTAAGAAGCAGGGCTTTCTGACCCCCAGCGTCATGCTGCAGCAGAGTGAAGAGCTGTAGTATAAGGAAAGAACTTGCCTTCAAAGCACAGGTGAGCTGTACTTCAGTGTCCTACAGATCTAATGGCTGCTGTCATGTTTCGGCCATCAGTGTGTCTTCCCTACTTCCATTTCAGAGGGACATTTTCAGTCTTTACAGGCCTGCAGCTGGACCTTGGGACCAGACCCTTAGCTGGTACAAATCAGCATAGTGCTTCTGACTTCAGTGGAGTCATGTTGGCTACTTTACACCAGCGGTGGTTCTGGTGTTAGATTTTTAAATCAAAATCTGCTTGTATGTCATTGAATTTCTGTTTTTCCCTGTCTACCTTTTGTCTTTACTGATGTCCTGGATAAGAAGACAGGATATTTGTGCTTGAGGAGTTTGATTTTTCAGCACATGAAAATCCCAGAGTTGTGCAGAACAATGCATGTGCAATTGCACCACCAGTTGTGATGCACAATCACCACAACGGCACATGTAAATGCAGGTGCAAATAGCTTCACCTGTGCACGCAAATATCCGAATTATATCTGCCACTAAGGGAAATGCAACACAATTTTTGTGCATGGTTCTGACCTTTTGCTGCTCTGAAGAGCATGCCCTAGGAGTGAGTCTGATCCTCTGATCGGTGAGACACTCAAAGCCACCTTCCTTTGTGCACATCACAATGGGGCGTTATGGATACTGTAATGGCGCCTGATCTCCCCCACTGCCTGGTGCCCTGTGTTGTCACTGAAACGTGTGCAAACTCACGGACGATGTGTGTGAGATGGTACTCTTCTGACTGCCAGCCTTTCACGTATACGACTACTAACCATGTGCAAAGCAGTGGGGAATCAGGCCCACGTCCGAGATCAAACTGTTTTATTACCCTGTGTAACTTACGTATTGTTACGCAGGCAGGTGGGTGGTTCTCGGCGGGGTGGCTTTCCTCTCTAGGCAGTCAGGCCGCACCGACGCTGAGGGGTGTGCGAGCCATTAGGGCTCAGTGAGGGAACTTGTCCTTTGTTTAGTGATAGCTGAAACCGTGGAAGCCACCGGCCTCAAACTAGTCTAAATTCCAAGTGTGTCATGTAGACCAAGCCTGAGGGACAGCAGGAGAAGAACTAGTAGTAGCATGGATTTAAGAGAGAGCTTTTTGGCAGCTGGCTGGACAGGCAGGCTTCGAATGGTGAGGCAGGAAACTGTGTCCTGTTGTGTGATTCCTGCTGTGTGCGGGAGGCAGGACTTGGTACGTTCTTTGTGACACGGATTCCATCTGAGAAATCTCTGGTTTCCCTCCTCATGGAAACAGCCCAGCAAGGCTCTGAATGTTGGCTAACTGCCTGGGCTAAGAGGGGCAACAGTACCCTACAGGGAATAGCTTTCAGTCAGCAAGGGTTTGATGTAACATGGCAGGTGTAAGATTATAAGACACGATGCCATCTGCTTGCATCTAAGAACATCAAATCACTGGAAATATTGGCAGACAAATGAGCTTGAAAAGCCGGTGAAACGTTCTAGGTAAATGTCAGACTCGGGCAGCAGAAAACAGGCTCTGGTTGTGACATTCTGTAATTGCTGTGTCCCTAAGATTGGCCAGGCTTTCCTTCCTGCGGTAGAGAAATGCCTGCAAGAGGAGAGAAGTGTTGGTCCTCCAGCAAATTGTAAAGTAATATAGTAATAAGCCTACAAGATGAATCTGATAAAACATTACATATGAAGTTTATTTCAGAACCGTCGCATCAGAGACCTTGGAGAGTAAGGTTTGATGGATTAGAGTGGACAAAGAAAAGCAGCAGGTGGGATAAGGTCATTACAATATCTCTTTAATTCAGCTTTCAATTTGATCTGCGATGTTCCCCAGGTAAAACTTGTGAGACTTAAACCCCAGACTGTAAACCTAATAGGAATTTTTTTCGCTCCAAGAGTGAAGATAATTGTACTTTGAAAAGTGTTTTTGCTGTAACATTAATTTTGACCTTTCTGTGAAGTGTGACATAAGCACATTTCAAATGGATATTGAGGCCCAACACCGTTTCCATTATCATCTAATCAGATGTTCTGAGTGTTCTGTTACAGTTGATAGTTAAGGTATTTAAAAACACTCTCCCCCATGGACTGGTTTTATGCTCTCATGGAGATGCTTAATGCTGATTGAACAGGTTTTTCTGTTTTTCTGCAAAGAAAATATAAAGTTCACGTACGATTTCCAACAACTTGTGCTTGAAGACTCACGATGTCAGGAATTAGGGCCTGCAGCAAAGCCAGTCTCCGGGCCATCTAGCGAATGCAGCTGGCTTGGGGTAGCCTCGTGGATTGGCGACACCACCTGATGGGCTGGAAGAATCAGCAGACCAGCTATTAAGCCCAGCAGCAGCAATTTGGTGGTAGCTCAAAGCGTTTGCCTGCAGTTGGGTTAGCTCCTGCCTTCCCTTACTCCGTGTAACCTGGCTCTGACCCTCAGTTGGTTCTGCGTCCTGACTGCTGACCTGGGCTCTGCCCCTTGTATGTGCCACAGGATCACCAAGCTTGTCTAGTTTGGGTAGAACGGCGCTGGCAGAAGTAGCATAGACCATTTCAACTGCTGGGTAATGAGGACGGTCGTCATAACAGCAGAAAGTGTTTTCCATTAGAGAGATCACAAAAATCCACATTGACTTCCCTCCATGGGGACGTGGGCAGAGGCGATACATGTAGTGGAGGAGTGTGATTTTTCCAGAACTGCTGCCTGGCACAGTCTGCAGGACTGAATGCAACTTTCAGTAAGGCCAATAATCCCAGGGAATCAGACTCTTTCTCTGCGCAGGGATTTTGTTTTCTGGTGACCTGCATGAGTCAAATCAATGGTGTGATCCCACAATGAACGTGGAATAACAAGTCTTGTATCTCAGAGTAGGAGGTCATTGTCCGTCTCAGTAAGTTCACCTTGTGTTTCAGAAGTCAAGTGCAGTAGGCTATGCGGAAGTTCCTTCCATTGACCACTTTCAATGGTTTTGGTGACGATTTGGAGACAGGTCAGACTGTGTGGCTGTTTTTATTTGTTGTAACGAGAGCTTTAGGAATGGGGTGTGAGTGGAAGAGGTTTACATGAGCTTCTGCTTTCTCCACGGTGTTGTGGTTGTGAACTGTTTCAGGAATAGGGCACCGGGAGAAGTAGCCGGCAGGGTTATGCTTTTCTAGGCCAATAGATAATTTTGCAATCATAACCTTGTAGTCTGAGCATCCACTGCTCGATGCGAGCTGGTGGGCGTAGGGAGGGATTGTTCAAGAGGTTTGTGATCAGTCAGAATTGTGAAAAGACATCTGTAAATGCGTCCGTGAAAATGGGAACATCCCCAGGCTACAGCAAGAGCTTTTCTTTCTGTCTGTGGGTATTGTTATTCAGTGGGGGAAAGAGCCTTGCTGGCTCGAGCCAATGGTGTAACTTTGGCCGCTTTGGTCAACCTATGTGAGGCCTGCTCCTAATCCATCAGGGCTGGGGGCGTCTAAGAAAAGCTTGTTCTCTTACTGGAATCAAAATATGGCATGACTACAGCACTGGTAAGGGATTTCTTTAGGTCCTTAAATGCATTTTGATGGTCATCTGACCAAACCCATATTTGATCCTTCTTGGTTAGGTCTCTCAGAGGCTTTGGGACAGCGACTAACCTTGGAATGAATTTTCCACAGTGATTTGAAAGCCCTAGCAGGCTACGAACTTCAGTGGGGTTGTGGACCCAGGGCCATCATGTATGTCCTTCACTTTCTTCAGATCCACTCTGGCGCCGTCTTTGGAGAACGTGTATCCAAAACATTTTAATGTGGGCTTATTGCATTCATATTTGTCTGGGTTTGACGTGAGATTCTGATCCTGCAGTCGTTCAACAACAGTTGCTAGCTGAGTGTCGTGCTCTGCAGATGTAGTGCCACATACTAATATGTCAGTGCTCACATTAAGAACTCCAGGGATTTCAGCTAGAACCTCACGTAGGGTGTTTTGAAATATTTCTGCGGCTGAAGAAATGCCAAAACGAAGTAGTTGACATTGGCGTAGAGCCACATGTGTTGTGAAGGTTGTTAGGTACCTTGATTCAGGGTGGAGTACAAATTGATGGTATCCTGCTGTGAAGTCAGGCTTGGAGAAGAACTTTGCTCTGTTCAGATCTGCATTAATGTCATCTGCAGCGGGGTGATGAATCGCTAACGCTTGATAGCCTGGTTGGGTAAACGCATATCCACGCAGATCCGGATTATGTCTGGTTGATTTGGTTTCTGGGCCACTGCTATAGGGGAGACCCCTGATGTGGTGATGCCAAGCTCTTCCAGGTGCGCTAATACTTCTTCCGCCGGCTTTCTGACACGGGAAGGAATACGTCTGTATGGTAGAGCTCTGGGCTGAACCATGTTGTCAATGTGCAGTTTTCTTTGCTGTCCTCGTGAGCCTGGAGGAGTTGAATGAGCCTGTTAGGCGGTACCGTTTGGATCACCTGAATCAGTCCTCGTGCAGTTGCTGTAGCATAACTAATGGGTGTGTCTGTGCCACTAGTCACCATGTCTATTGGACTGGTAACAGATCTGTCCTTAAATAGAACCTGAGCTGAGAACACCCCACTCCTCATCAGTGGCTCTGGGTTTCCAAAGGCATGGACTGCTACTGCTGTTGGTTGTAAAAGCAGTCTCTGTGGCATGGCATCATACACAGGCTGATCCCGCCCATTCACTAGTGTACTGGTGTGTATGAAAACTTCAGTCTCAGGTCCAGGTATGATGATGTGGCGTCATGGTTGAACAGTGTGCTCGGAAGACTTTGGTCTTTTGGGGGAGCACTGTCTTCAATACATCCCATGATGCCAACTTCGCAAAGACTGGATCTGGGACACACATTAAGTGTCTCTTTAGTCGATTGTGAGCATTCTGGGTCTGGTCCAAAAACCCACTGAAAGACTTCCGTTAACCTCAGGCCCCTGAAAAACCTTATTGAAGCATCTGCTCGTGTATGTCTGTATTTCTTCAATTACCAATTATGCAGGAACCTTTGATGTACAGAGGTTCTGGGACATCCATGACCGAGCAAAGTGAGCCTTGTAAATAAGGTTACAATGAAGCAGTTGTTGTCTTCTGGATGCTACCATTCTCTATATCCATTTTATGGCCATGGGGGAATTTGCAGTTTACTTAAGACCATTTTTGACTAGTTTTATTTTGTCCCTCTGGTCCACCGCAGCGTCCGTCTGAGCTCATGCATGACAACTTCTAAGAGGATTCTGTAAGGTTTCACTAGAATCCAACTGTTCCCATATCTTCAGCCCCGAAAGTGCAGAAACCTTGATTTATCATCTCTCTGCCTCCGGCTAGTCTGAGAAGATTTAACAACTTTAATAAAAACTTGTATCTGAAATCAACAGTATGTTTTTTGTAAGGGGAAGACATTTATAGTTTTTACATTGCAGTAACTTTTGTTTAATTTATTTTTATGATGTGTCCTCATTCTATCCACGGGTCGCTGAGCTACTGAAATGTACCTGAGGTTCCTCATTCTGGGAATGAGAGAGAGCTTTACGAGAGTATTGAACAGAGTGCATTATCAAAGCTCTAGTTCTCCAGAAAGCCAATGATTCTCCCTTCTTCTGTATTCACTAAACGCCTGCTGAGGAGAACGCTCACACAGTGAGCACCACAATTAGGAACAGGTCTGAAATGTGAGATGACGGAAAGGAAAACAATGACCATTTTCAAACTGTGTGAATTTGAATGCAAACCATTGTCTTAGAAGTGTGTAACTGTTTCCTGCCGTAGCTAGGACAATGGTGGTAATAGAAAGGAGAAATGTTTCTCGGTCCCTTTCCTCACCCCTTATTTATGTTTTCATAGCAGCTCTGTGTTCATACATTCAGGGGCTTGCTTCTCATCTACACCGAACCTGATCTACACTTCAAACTTGAGCTGGCAGGGCAGCGTCAGTCAGTGGTGTGGGTCTTTACTGACATAGCTGTGATGGCAAAAGCCCTAGTGTAGATAGAACTATATTGATGTTCACTGAGCTGGTACAAACGATGCTGACAAAAGCACTCTTTGCAATATAATCTTGCTCTACACTAGGAGAGGTTGGCCAGCGTAGCTGTTCCTCGTCCAGTGTGTAATTAGACTCGGCAGAATTTGAGTTTCATTTTTTATAATTTCGATGGAAAATATTAATGTGTTTAAGCATTTTTTTTTTTTTTTAGTTTTGTATCAATTTAATTTTTCACAGATGCTGGAGATTATGGGAGGAGGTCAGATAATTATTTAATCACAGATGTTGAGATTCGAAAAGCGAAAGCTTTATAAGCCATTAAAACACACACTATCAACATTGCGTGTCAAAATATACAAAGTAAATACAGTAGAACCTCAGAGTTACGAACCCCTGGGGAATGGAGGTTGTTCGTAACTCTGAACAAAACGTTATGGTCGTTCAATTGTAAACGTTTGAAAGAACATTGACTTAATACAGCTTTGAAATTTTACTATGCAGAAGAAAAATGCTGCTTTTCTTGTATTTGTTTAGTAGTTTACATTTAACACTGCACTGTATATTTGCCTTTTTTTGGTCTCTGCTGCTGCCTGTTGTGTACTTCTGCTTCCAAATGAGGTGTGCGGTTGGCTTGGTGCCGTCCCTGTCACTTTAAGCGGTAGGGTGAAGATCAGCAAGTTGCTTACTGTAGATATAGCAGGGGTCTGGAAATATTTTTCAATGTATGTAGCAGTTTTCAACCAATCCTCTCCTTAAGTTCCAGCAATATTTTTTGTTCTGCATCCGCACTAAGATCATATCCCTTTGTGTTTGTAGGTGGCTCAGTCACATACACACAAGGGGATCTATTTATTCAAAATTACACACACAAACCCCTTCTTTAAAATAACATTATTCAGGCAGCAAAGTCAAGCTCGCAAAAGTTAGGAAATGCCAGAATTAAGGCTCCTTCTGCAACCTTAATTTGCCCCCCTTGTGCATATGCATTGTGATAGTTTTTAATTCCCTGATTACATGCTATATTTTCCAACAGGACCCTTCCTCATTCAGTGCACAGGATGGACCTGCTCTGGGGGGAATCAGGGTTATATAGGGGAGGAGGTTGTTGTCTGTAGGACCCTACCTCATTCGATACAAAGTTGGAAGGCATGCAGTGAATGAGGCAGGGGTGGTAGGAAGAGACAGGATGGTCTAATGGTGAAGGCTGCCATGGAGAACTGGATTCTATCCCTACCTCTGCCACGTGGTGCTGGGCAAGTCACGTGTACCAGACTTTTCACAGAGGGTCACTAATTGGGTGTTCCTCATTTTCTGGGTTCGGGATTTGAGACCCTGCAGACTGATTTGCAGACATACTGAGCAGGCACAGCTGCAGCAAACATCTGTGGGAGCTGGGCTTAAATATCTAAAGTTCTGTATAACGCTACATCCTCTGGACAGGCAGGTCCTAGGTCTCCGAATGGGCACCTAAAATTAGTGGAAAGTTTTGCCCTTAATCTCTCTTTCCTCAGCTCCCCATCTGTACAATTAGGGTTGTACCCACTCATCTCACAAGAGTGTTGAGAAAATAAATGATGTTTGTAAAGTGCTCTCAAACTTTAACCATGAGTGCCGTAGAAAAGCCCAGGAGGAAATACAAGGCTGCCTAGGGTTCGGATAGCAGGTAGTAAATAAGGCCTTTGGCCGCGCATCAAACAATGAGGAGAAAGCTGCTCATTTAGTGAACACTGTCCTGTCAGTGAACTAAATTTGGCAGAGGTCCTGTCCTCCAAGCCTCCAGTTCACCCTGGTCTCCATTCACCACCTCCCCCATCTACCCAATCCTCACTGGCTCCCAGTCTCCCTCCCTGGGCTCCTTGTCCAATCTCAGCGTTCCTCCACTCCCCCAATTCCTTGTCCCAGTCTTTGCCCAGCTAGTCTCAGTTCTGCCCTGCACCCCAGATCCTGGGCAGTCTGTATCCCCTCCCTTCCCTCCTCCTTCCCCTGCCCCACTGATTCTCAGCCCCAGTCTCCTTGCACATGTGTTTTCCCCTAAACTTGTTATCAGAAATGGCTGAAACATTTTGGCGGACATTTCCCAAAATAATTCAGGCTGAGGCAGACACATGGCCTGGGAAATTTCAGCCGAAATGGGTAAAGTCTCTGGTAAAGGTATGAGGAACTGAAAACAGGGTCTGATAATGAGAACTATCACGCAACCTTAATAACAGGCACTGCTACCAGCCCTGTCTATCATATTCTCTGTTTCCAAGGCACATTACAAGTTACTTCCCTCTGGAACTGCAGTTCAATTTTACTCCCAGCTTTTGTTATTTTTATTTGATGCCACGGAAACCCACTATACAATACTTCGGCTGGAGCGCATTTTAATGAAAGTGGCAATTTTTGAGATGGAATGTGTGGTCTGCTTGATATAAACCAATGTCTGATACACCCTGGCTGGAGAGTCATAACCAGGGGCAAGGGCTCCAGGATACCTGGTCGTACATTGCTGGTGGAAGCCACCTGAGGAAGGCGCTGGATCAGCAAGTATACGGGCTGGCCTGTTGTTGTTTGTATTTGGACCAGTACTGTGCTGGGCACTGCACAAACACAGAACAAAAAGACAGTCCTTGCCCCAAAGAACTTACCATCTCTGTACCACACGGACTTTCATAGAGGAAGCCAGGGCCCCAAACGCCCCTATGTTCAAGCAAAGAAATGGGATTATGGAAAGAAAAATTCTCAGGGGAAGCATAAAGGCATCAGGAAAACATTCAGGGGAAGCCAACGACCTGTATAAAGTCTCATGTTCATGTGTAAAACTCTCTTCCAAGACCTATGCTTGGGGGCCCCATGGGGCACTGTGGAGGTAACCAAAGAGCCACCCCTAAACCTCACTGCAAACTCCAAGGGAGCCTGGAATGAAGCTGTCCTGGGTTTGAAAATGAGCCATTGGTATTTGGGGTTTTCCTTTTTGTGTGGGCCTGGCATGCGCCTGCTTTTAGCTGCCGCTGTCAACAGAAGACCCCAGATAGCTGATCTCTCCATGTGTCTGCTGTTGTTACACCAGAGTGCGCAGGCGCCAATCCAGGCTCGGGGCCCCACTGTGCTGGGTGCTGCATGCACACGTGGCGAGAGACAGTCCCTTCCCCACAAAGCTTGCAATCCAGGTAGACAAAGGGCAGGGGACAGGAAATATTAGTGTCTCCAACGTGCAGATGGGGAGCTGAGGTGCAGATCTCCTGAGTGCCAGGATACAGCTGTGACCACCCTTCCTCCGAGCCGGGACGGCCGGCGGCCCCAGGACTCTCTCAAGGCAGCTTGTTCTCATGACATTCCCAGCTCTCGGGAACTTGGCTCTGGATTAAACCAAGCTGCCAGGACTCTTGAGGTTCATCCCACAGCCGTGGTGGGTGGGCCTGGCCCTGGGCGCCCCATGGCGGTGGGGGCAGGCTGAGGACCTACCAGTGATGTGGCCTCTGGGGCTGTGGGTGTGCACCACTGAGGCACTGGGGCTGTGAGCATGCACCACTGATGCACACGGCCACAGAGGGCAAGGCAGGCCGCTCCCACGGCTGCTCCCCAGGTGCTGGCTGTGTGGGTGCCTGAGACCCTAATTCCAGTTCCAGGCAGGGGGAAAAGCTGGTTAGTCACATCCCCCGTGCCAGGGGTCAGCCGTGGCCGCTCAGCTGTAGGGGGCTGGACTCAGAGGAGTCGGTGCTCACAAACCGCAATGAGCACCTGAGCGCTCAGTGTGACGGGGAACTGCAGGGGCCGCCTGGGAGGGGGCCTGAGCCAGAGGCGGCAGGAGAGCCGACACCCCGGGAAGACTGAGTGTGAAGGGCAGTGCCCAGTGCCGGAGCAGAGGAGAAGACGGCGGAGTAGCCTCCAGAACGGGGAATGAAGGCAGAGCCCAGAGGAAAGGCTGATTTGGGGATGTTCATTTGAACTTTCCTGTGACTCCCCCTCCCCACCCCCCACCCCCCCAAAGGGAGCCAAACGAGAGCTTCTCAGCGGGGTGAATCGTGTGCAAAGGCAGATGGCCTGCAGGGGGTGCTGGAGTGGAAGAATGCCTGCAGCGCCGTGTCCCGGCAGGAGGGGGCGCCCTGGAGGCCAGTGCGCTCAATAACACCCCCCCAGCTCCCCCACACCTCAGGTGGGCGAATCTCGTTAACGTCGGATTTGTGTATGCACTCCGCACTTGGCCCTGCATCTGAAAGGGGCCCGGGTGTCCTTTTTTTATTTTCCGGGAGCTCATGGCTTCTTGAAGGAGATCGCTATTAAGATGGAGGAGCGGAGGGAAATCCATGCTGAAAGCAGTTGGACAGGAGAGACATTGCTGGGTAGGGCTTTTTGCTTCAGTGCAAGATTGCCTGGAGATAGAGAACCGAGCTGAGAGGGGGAGACGCTTACGTGGCCATGTTGTAACTGAGAGGTATTTTCAGTGTCCGAAGACAGATGTTTATCAACGTGAGCATACAGCAGGCTCACATTGGTCAGCTCAAGGAGCTTACGGTGTGATTTTCAAATGCCCCATTCCCCTCCTGCCTTGCTCCATTAGATCAATTGGATGTAGCAGAAGTTAAAACAAGTGGAAGGTCTCTGTGCCTGGGATGGTTAAAACCGTCCCCCCTGTAATATACGACTCCGCGAGCTAGATTTTTCAGCAGCCTTCACGTTTTCCAAAGAGCTCAGCACATCGGGTGCTGCGCTTTTCTGAAGACCCAGCCTGAGGGTCACGATGAGAGTTGAATTCCTTTGAAAATCTGGCCCCGGTTTGTGGAGGCTGAGCCCTGGGAAGCCTGGCGCTGTGCTCTTTGGAGATCCTGAAGCTTACGGGCAGCCAGAGGCCTCTTCTTAGTCGTCTGTTTCCTGCCAGCACCGTCTTTGGAAGTTGCACTCTAGCAGGTAGCATACTAAAGTGGTATGTACATCAGAGCCTTCTAGCAGATCTGTAAGCAGCTCCTCTGATATCCCTGCAAGGGTTAAACGTGATCACTCCCTGCATCCAGGCCAGGGGAGTAACCTTCTGCATTGGCACCTGCACCGCTCACTCCTGGAACGTCCGTGCTGAAGTGGGAGTCAGAACGGCTGACAGTGAACGTCACCCAAAACTCAGTTTGAGACTTAATTCACCAAGGTGACCTTTGCATGAATTTACAGCAAGTCCCATTGGCCTCTTTGGACTTCCAGGTGAGGCACTGGGGAATGTTGGTTTCAGAGAGATGGACGCTCAGCTCTGCTCTAGGGGGTCTGATTCTGTGGGGCTGGCTTTACAGTTCTGCCTTTGTTAATGTCTCCAACCCCCATCAATATAGACTTTGGCCCCGATCCTCCAGGGTGTCCAGATTTCATGGGTATTGATTTCAGTAGCAGGTGCGTCCCCAGGACCCCTTGGACTGAAGCACAATTCCCTCCCCGCTTCCCCCTGGATCCCAAGGATTAGTAAATTCCTGGGTGCCTGCACCAGCCGCAAGTCACAACACTCTGCTCCCACCCGCCCTGTGTAGTTGTGCTGGCTGTATGTACGCTGAAGGGAGCTCCGTGCATTTCCTGCTGCCCCCTGCCCCTCGCCTGCAGAGGGTGTTCGGAGCCTGTTTACTCCGGGACCCCAGGTGCTAAAGCCTGGGTAGCTGGCACAGGGGTTTTACTCCCTTCCAAGTCACAATCGAGCCCATTGAAATCCCTGGGGATACTCATGGGGGCAGCAGCATTGGTCCCTGTTGTGTTATTGGGGACAGTGCCTGTGAAGACTGAGCTTCCCAGACAGACAGTCGGTGTGGTGCAGACCCTCATGCTGCTGTTCTGTACAGTCCGTTGGAACCATACACAGAAAGAAGCAGAGGTCTTGTGAGCACCTTAAGCAGTGAGTGATTCCTGACATCCCAGTTACAGGCTGCATTTGAATCCACAGACCTTTCCACGTGCATATCTCCTGAAGCCGGTAGGGTGTCTGTGTGTGTCAGCAAAGCACCATCCAGCTTCTGCATCAGTGCTAGCCACAGCAGCTCCCTGAGAGCTCCTCAGAGACTCACTCCGTCCCAGCTCCAGGGACGCTAGCGATTCCGTAGCCAAGGCAGGAATCAATCCATTTCTGCCACAAGGGAGAATGCCCGCAAGACAGATTTGCCCAGACAATTAGCCGCCCTAGTGGGATCCTCAGTAGTGACACTCTCACCTCCATCCCTAATTGCAATTCTGCATTTCCGATGGGTACAAACCAGTTTAGTGAGCTAAGGGGAACCAGAAAAAGATCAGGCCTGTGAAGATCAACCTTTGTGAGGAAACGTGGATAGAGCTGAGGGGGTAGAAAACCTCTGAGGAAAGGTTAAAAAAAACTGTGCATGGGGGGGAACATGAGAACAGTCTTCCACTATGTGAACGGCTGTAGTAAAGAGGACGGTGATCAATTGTTCTCGGTGACCACTGGAAGTAGGACAAGAAGTAAGAGACTTAATCTGCAGCAAGGGAGGTTTAGCTATTAGCAAACACTTTGTAACTCGCAGGACAGTTATGCTCTGGAACAGGCTGCCAGGGGAGGTTGTGGAATCACTGGAGGTGTTTAAGAACCGGTTGGACACACCCCTGTCAGGCAGGGTCTAAGTTTACTTGGCCCTGCGTCAATGCAGGGGGCTGGACTTGACTTCTCGAGGTTCCCTCCACCCTGCATTTCCCTGATCCTGTGATTAATGCTGGGAGCCCTGCAGTCACTTCTTTCCCTCCCGATTCTAGTCGCACTGGGGACAGGGCCTTCAAAAAGGTTTAAGGAGGGTGAAAGGGGCTGGTCCCAGGAAGCAACTATGTAGTTGTAACTAGGGTGAGGTTAGAAGCACTTGGTAAATTCTGAAGTGTTATTGCAAATAAAGCTCTGACAAACAGCAAACTGACAAGCAAAAGCACTCAAAGCAGGTGCAATGGGGCAGGAGCCGGGCCTAAATCTTGCAGGACAAATGTGTGTGTGTGTTTGTGTATGTATATGTGAGTACATATATCTGTGTGTGTGTGTGTGTATATATGTATATATATATATATATATATATATAAAATATTGTGTGTGTACTTATGTACATAGATCTATGTATATACCATAGACAGTGGCTTGTTGGCCCTATCAGCGGTAGATGGTGGAGGGGAATTTGAGCAAGACATTCACTGTGCTGAGTCCCGTTTTGCCTGGTAGACCCAGGGTACGTCTGCACTGCAGTCAGAGGGGTGGTGGCAGCAGGTGTAGACACCTAGCTCAAGTAACACTGGCAGTGAAGCTGTGGCAGCACAGGTTAGGCCCGCCCGCCCTGGGCTCAGGGTACATAAGCGAGCTAGATCAAAGTTAGCTGGGGTGTGTCGACACCTGCTGCAATCACACCTCCTACTGCTCAGGAAACACACCCTTAAAGGCAGAGGGTGCCCAAGGCTCTGTTCTTCAGAGGGGCACAACTACAGCGCGAGTCCGTGGGAGCTGAAGGCACGCTGCACAGCCCCCCCAAGTACCAGAAAATGGGGATCTGGTTGGGCCAGATGGGGCAGGGGTCCTGTCCTGCTGGAGGTGCAGACCTGGCTGCATGACCAGAAGAGTGCAACCGAAAATACATTTAAGCACCTAGATTGGAGTTACGGGCCCCTGGCCTTCCACAAATAGACTAAAGAGTTCTTTGCTTGGGCCCGAAAACCTACCGAGACACTCAGGGACTTTGCCAACAGCCTTCAAGTGATCCTCAGCTCCACAGACGATTTAGAGAAACTTGCCCCTAATCCAACATTGCTCTGTGTGCTAAGTGATTTAATTACCGTATCTAGCTCTTCTGCATCTAACAGCTCTGTAAGGGCTCCTGCCTGGTGTTCTCTGAGCCTGTTAACCTTCACTGTAATTGTCTAATTGCATGCAATCCATTTGTACCACTTAATAGTGCACAGTATCTGTGATTGAAATTGGTTTCCTTCCAAAAATATTTCATGATTCCCCCCCCTCCATTTGCATAAATGGAATGATTATTTTAGCTGCCTGCTGTTCACAATTTTTTTTAAAGGGGCGCTCTCAACTTTTCAAAAACCCACAGAGCCTGATCTACCGCTGCAGTCTAACCCCACTGACTTTAATGGTCTGACATTGGAGTATCATGGAGTGAAGTGTCCGGATCCGTATTGTAAAACTCTTCTTTCCCTAGAAGTGGGCAGGAAATGGTTTGTAAATTTCGAAAATGTTCCCATTCTGCACTGGGAGGAAACTGACCTCTGTTGAAGTTTTTCATCCAAACAACCAGAGCCAGCGGTGGCTGGGACTAGCCCACAGCTGGGGGTAGTTAGCGCCTGCACTTCAGATGTGGCAGATACAGGGTCAAGACCCTGCATGACTTGACCTGAACCTGGGTCTGCCACTTCCCTGTGAGTGAATGTGCATTGCAGAGAGACTCTAAACAGCCGAGAGTCGCAGACAGCCCATGAGTGCTGACAGGACTGATTTACTTTCCAGTATTGAGAAGAAAGGTGCTGCCTAAAGAAAACTTCACTGCATATGAACAAATAGAACGAGGCTGGACATAGTGCGGAGGACATGGGGCTGCCCTGTTATCATTTGTGAATACGGCATGTTCTACGTGTGTGATGGTTGGCCGTGGGTTTACTGTATGGAAAGATGGTGGTAATTCAAGAAGAGGATGCATGCACGAAGGTAGGAAAGAGGCCAGTGACTTCAGATAGGCACCTATCGGCTGACACTTGGGACAGTGCAGGAGCCATTTGCTTTGCTGTCTAACCACTCGCTGAGCTCACCGGACTAGCTGGTCAAGGGGGATGTCCCGGGATGTAAACACAGGAGAACCAAAGCGCCCGGGATTCTGTGATGACTCTGTGTGTGTGTGTGTGTGTGTGTGTGTGTGTGTGTGTGTGTGTGTGTGTGAGAGATAAATGGGACCCACTCAAGTGAGGCGTAGTGGTTGGGAGAGACAGTAAAGAGAGATCTGCCAAGGGATGGCAAAACTGTCGGTGAGATAGACGTGCACTGTGTTTAAACTGCTTGTGCTCTTATGCCACACTTTGTTCCCACTGTTAAGATCAAACAATACTTTGTTTGAAGAAGGCCAGCCGGTTGCTATTGGTCATGCCCATGTGGAAGATGGGCATGTACCAAATGCAGCCAAGCCTGCTGGCTAGGCATGGTCAATACACAGGGTCCTGTAGCCCAGGCCCCAATCTAGGTGTTAACACCCTCCGTGAGGTGAAGGCCTGACACCTGACGGGGTGCGCTCCAATGGGCCAGAGAGAGGCCAGAGATGCAGCGCACTCCTGCACCCTGATGCATTGCACCTGGGATAGAATTTCAGGCAATCTTGCAAAAATTCCCCTACAGTCAGAACATACCTTTTATACAGGTTTCAGAGTAGCAGCCGTGTTAGTTTGTATCCGCAAAAAGAACAGGAGTACTTGTGGCACCTTAGAGACTAACAAATTTATTAGAGCATAAGCTTTCGTGGGCTAAAACCCACTTCATCAGATGCATAGAATGGAACACACAGACAGAAGATATTTATACATACAGAGAACAGGAAAAGGTGGGAGTAGCCAGACCAACTGTAAGAGGCCAATCAATTGAGATGAGCTATCATCAGCAGGAGAAAAAAATATCTGAAGTGGTAATCGAGGTGACCCATATAAGGTGTGAGGATATTTTAACATGGGGAAATAGATTCAATTAGTGTAATGACCCAACCATTCCCAATCTCTGTTTAAACCTAAGTTAATTGTATCTAATTTGCATATTAATTCAAGTTCAGCAGTCTCTCTTTGGAGTCTGTTTTTGAAGTTTTTTTGTTGCAAAATTGCCACCTTCAAGTCTGTCACTGTGTGGTTAGAGAGGTTGAAGTGTTCTCCCACTGGTTTTTGAATGTTATGATTCCTGATGGCAGATTTGTGTCCATTTATTCTTTTGCGTAGAGACTGTCCGGTTTGGTCAATGTACATGGCAGAGGGGCATTGCTGGCAGATGATGGCATATATCACATTGGTAGATGTGCAGGTGAACGAGCCCCTTTTATACAGGCCCTTCACGCTGATTAGTGCACACACTACAGTCAAATGCTCTCAGCAGGTTGTCATGGCAACACTTGAGGCAAGCGTTCTAAACTACACCAGGTAAAATAATAACCATATGCTTTTGGGTCAAATAAACTATTAACTGTGACTAATGGTTTTATAAATAAAAAACTACAGAGCCCACATTTCTCAGCCATAAATTAGTAATGGCTCTCGACATGCCGTTCATTGTGGGGCGGGAGGTGGTCCGCGGGGAATCGGTCTTAATAAATACATACCGCATGGATTAGGCCCCCGCGCAGCGGGAGGAGAGCGCACCGCTTCACAGGCTGCCACCACACAAAATAAAATTGGGGAGGAAGGAGCAGGAAGGACAAAATGGATGGGCAGAGGGAGAGCATAGACCCCCCGCACCCTCCGAAGAAATGTTTTGAAGTGCAGTCGCTCTAAGGATCGGCCATTCAAAGAGAACTGTCTTTATCCATTCTGCAGCGATATGATGATGTATTTGCGTTAGCAGAACTCTGAGCCCTATTGTGCTGGGGCCACACACACGCTCACAGGGTACGCCCACCCCGCAATCCAAGGGGAGACGGCACTCCTACCTGGGCCAGCTTGACTAACAAGAGCCGAGAAGTTGCTGCAGGCTGGAGCCAGGGGGGTTTGTACGGCTTTCGCTGCTATTGTTATTCAAAGCTAGCTCGCATTTTTCTGTACTGCGGCAGAGACGCCTCCAACTGCAGTGGAGCTGCACCCAGAGCCCGGCAGGCATTGCCCTGAAGAGCGTACGATTGAAATAGACAAGAGAGACGCGGGGTGTCAGGGATTAGGGCTTGCGGTTGAGCCTGGGACCAGCTAGCGGTGCCGCCCGAGTGAGCAACAGAGGACGTGCAGCTGAACTCCAGCGGGCTTGCAACACAATCACTCAGTTGGCCAGACGCCTGGCTTGGCTGCTGGAACCAACAGACGTGTTCGTACACCCAGCAGCCGCATGAGGCCGATGGATGCGTCTGCCACAGCTGTGATGACGCCTGTTTCTGCCCTGCACCCAGCCTTGGCTCTGACTCCTGAGTCCTGACTCCCGCTCCAACCACTAGGCCTGATTGCCCGCGCCCCAGCCAGTGAGCTCTGCGGGGAAATGGAGACAAAGAGAGAGACTGGGCCGAGGTCACCCACCCTGCTGGTCGGTGGCATGGCAGGGAATAGAACCCAGGTGTCCTGAGTCCCAGTGGAATGACTTACCTACGGGGCTATGCAAAACCACCCAAAAGACCATGAGCAGGCCATTGAAATGGTGGCACCATCAGTATTACTGACCCCAGGATGAAGGAATGCAAACGTACACATTCACTGCTGCTTTTCCTTTTCAGATTGTGACACAGGAGAGGGCCAGGGCGTGAGTCTAATCCCAGCGTATACGTGTTAAAGGGCTGATGTGTTGGTACAGCACAATGGCCACCGCCCTCGCTGAGGCGACCAATGTTAAATGATGATGTAAAGCATGAGGTTTGAATAACGGTAACGTGTCTGAGTCATGTTATGTCACAGCTGCATTGACACAGCCATGTGACACCAACTGTTTCTCTCCAATTTTTTGACACTAGACAGCTATTTTCTCCATCAAAGCTGGGTTTGACAACTTTTCCAACTATCTTGAATAAACTGGAGGTGTGTTACATTTCCATTACGTGCTTGGTTAGTAACAGACACTCAGTTTGTAATGTTCACTGGAGTATTTCATTCATCTGCTAGTACTCTACCAGACTTTTGGAGAAAGTTGTATCTTTGTGTGCAGTCCCCTTTGCATGTATATTTCTGTAACAGAAATTGTAGCAAGAAAAAAAAAATGACCCGGGACATCTCAGCTGGCGGTTGGAATTTCTGAAAGGTATTTCAAAACAGATATTTTATGCCTTAAAAGGGCAGCCTCTTCTTGCACAGAATTCGCTAGCACAGTCACTTGCTGATGGGAAGGGAAGTTCTGTTAAGCAACCAGGGCTTACATTTTCAAAAGTGACTCATGCTCTTCGGTGTCTCAGTTTGTGGGTGAACTGTAAAGGGGCTTGATTATCAGAAAGTGCTAAGCCCCAAACTACCTTCGCTCCCAACCCCTAAATCTGTACCTTCTTCACACAAACTGCGCTCGTCCCTCACCCTCTCTTGGAGACCCTTGCCTCCCTTTGCCTCACTGGGCTTGTATGGCCTTTCATTTCCCTTCCCGCTACGGATTGCAACGGCGCGATTAGGCAGAGCAGTTCTAAGAGCAGATCATGTGCCGAAGGCGGCACACGAGCTGATTTTCAGTGGCACTCACACTGCCCGGGTCCTGGCTGCCGGTCCGGGGGGCTCTGCATTTTAATTTAATTTTAAATGAAGCTTCTTAAACATTTTAAAAACCTTATTTACTTTACATACAACAATAGTTTAGTTATATGTTATAGACTTATAGAAAGAGACCTTCTAAAAACATTAAAATGTATTACTGGCACGTGAAACCTTAAATTAGAGTGAATAAATGAAGACTCGGCACACCACTTCTGAAAGGTTGCCAATCCCTGCCTTATAGTATACCGCCTGTGCTAGCTAAGGGAATCTGAACCCTGTGACGCAGCTAGCAACATGAGATCCAATGCTGGGACTTTCAATGGGCTGTTAATGTTGCAGCCTGTTTGCATCTTCACAGTTTCTTTGGTATGTCTGCCCTAAGGCATTCTAATACACAGAAGGTCATTATTCAATTAGTTTTCTAAGGTATCAGCAAGATTAAACTGGCATAATAGACACAACCGCCTATGCCATTTCCCCTCACATTTCTGGGCGGGCACCCAAAGACTCAAAATCATAAGCAAAGGGGATTTGTTGTTTGGCTGGTTAGCAGCAGCAAAAAAACAAATGATTTGAGTGTGTTTTAGGCCTGCAGCCAGGGTCATGGGAGGGAAAGTGCTGCTCTCCATGGTTCTGTCTTCAAAATTGACTTTTAAATTGATTTTTCTCTTTCTAGAGGCTCTTCTTGGCCAATTGAAATTCCTTCCGCAGGACTCCTAAGCTGCTTTTTGTATTTGCGGCTGTCGAATAGTGCGTCTGAGCAGGGCGGGGGATGTAACGCAGTAACAGTGTCATAAATAGTGTGGCAGAATATGGTTATCAGCGACATCTTAGCACAAGCAATAGACCTAATGTCCAGGCTGATGGGAAGAAAAGACCACCAGACTATGAACCCAGGAATTTAATCACTGGTTGTGCTATTAAGCCCTCGCTCTTGTCTAGCGCTTTTCAGCAGTAGATCTCCAAGCGTTTCACAAGCGTTCATGTATTTAGCAGCGATGTGAATTGAGGTTATGAACAGAGGCGCTGTAATGGGGCAGGGTTAGCCGTAGCACTCACTTTTCACCAGCTAGAATCACCTGAATTGTATCAGAGTTCCAAAAAATGGGGGCTAATTACCGAGGGAGGAAGAACCTCAGGCAAGGTGAAACCTGTAAATCCCCAAAGGGCCAGAGTGGATTAGAACCCCTTGAGGGCCATGCAGCTCCCCCCCCCCCAAGCCCACATGTATCTCCGCTCGGTTTACACGCTGTCCCGATAGGTCACGAGATCTGAAGCAAAGCAAGGCCCTTAGGCCCCAAACTGGCCTAGTCCTGCTGAAGTCCACTGTGCTAGATGGATCCTGTGACATCTATGGAGAGACTCAGGCAAGCTTCAGTGGGCTTTGGATTGGGCCTGTACTGGCGCTCCCTCAATGCCAGCTCTGTCCGGACGCTCACTAGCTGTGAGCCAAGCCAAGCACTTTCCCGTGACTGGGGCTGGCCGGAGCAGTAGCGAATGGGTGCTGAGAGGAGCACCCTCCTAACAAAGGGCCGAGTTTCCTTCCTGGTGCTTGTCTGGAAGGCGGGCGTGGGGGACACGCATGTGCGAGGAGGGCGGCTGAAGCCACTGTCAGAACGGCTTTTGAGTAGTTATTCCCGACTAGTAGAAAACCTGTTCAGTGCAAAGTGCTTGTGGGCCCCCTGCATTGCCTGTCCCCCTTGTGCCCGAGTCACAGAGCATACGAACCTATGGATGGTGCAAGCCACCCGCTCAGTGCACTGTGCTGTCCCCCCGGTGGTGGCTGGGCCAGAGACCACGGGCGATGGACCTGATACAGCCTGGGCTAACAGAAGCAGGACTTTTCCTTTGGGCAGTAGAAGCTTATGCTTCTAGACCCAGAAATTCCACGTTCTGAGGTGCGGTGTTACATTAGCTGACAAAGAACTTCCTCCTGGAGCTCTGCAGGCTGAGAGTTGTGTCCTTAATTCCGGGGGCTTCGGTTCCAGAAGGCAGTTGCTTCATGCACTCACTTAGCTGCTACACAGTTGTCCTCCTTTTGGTCTACAAGAAGCCGCGAACTGCCCCAGATCCTAAAGAAGGAACCTCAAATGTTGACTGTCAGCAGTGCAAGCTTCAGTGACTTGGTTTCTGACTTGACTCAGACCTTTATCTGTGGTTTGCAAAGACGATCGTGGTATCGGCCACTAGTTTTAGGGGACATCAAGACATCACCAATAATTAACTTCAGATTAACGCACTTCAGAACCAACACGGCACTTCTGAATTCCTCAGGAAGCCAATGGCTCCATACGCTCACCCTGGGAAGTGACTCCGCCCCAGGCCAATGGAGCTGCCAGGGAATACAGGTTGTGAAAGAGCACTAGTGACGTGAGTGATTCTTTTCCAGCTCCACACATGCTTGTCAGGATGTTTTTCAATCTGTGCTTGACTGAGCAGTGTGCAAACCACAGCTGTGGAAACAAACAACCAAAATGAAGGAAGAAAGGAAGAAAGAGAAAAAGAAAGAAACCCCTGGAATTGAGTCCAACAGGAAAAAACTCTCCGACAGGTGGTACAGGCTAAAAGGTATCATTGAAAACTGAATTCAGAAGCTGCGTGGGCCTGTATATGAAGGGGACTTTGACAGAGCAGCTGCCACTCAAGGCATACACCAGCAGACACTGCAACGTTTTCCAGGGCCAATGGAAGCCGAGTGGCTGAGTAGAGTCTCTTTTGAACACGGGCAACGTAAAGTCACAGAGAAACGACATGCTTTTGATTTATTAACGCACCACTGACAACTACTGCACTGGGCCAGGCCCGGGGATGTCTGGTTCAGTTACCGGCACAGGCCTGGACCCCCCAGGTGACCTGTTGGCCAAGTCACTTTGTCTCAGATTCCTTTGAAATCAGTGGAAGTGAGGACTCTAAATACCTCTGAGGATCTGGTTCCTGGTGCCCCAGTTCCCCACCTGTGCGATAGGGACAGTAGCACTTCCCTGCCTCCCTGGGGTGTGTGAGGAAGGATACATTACAGACTGGGAGGTGCTCAGACGCCACGGTGATGGCAGCCATTTACATATCGAATTGGCCACATTTACAGATGTTCCAGACGCTTCCCCACACTGGTATGCACGCCTACGCCAATACGGGAGGTGCATATTTTTATACAGCAGGAAACATACAAATAGTTTCAGGAAGATAAAAGAAAATATATGCAGCATGTTTGGGGATGCCTATTACATCATAGGACAGCCATGTTTTGTCACAATTTGTATTACAAAACCGTTCTTGTCCAAAATTGACAGTAGGGTTGTGTAAGTCCTATGGCCAGAGCCCAGAGAGGAAATAACTCTCTACTCCCTTTGTTGGTGAAAAGGGGAAAGTGCTGCCATAGAGAACTTCATTTGCATAGGTTACTTATCCACAATTCCTCTAGTGACACTTTGGGAGTCACCATAACTGTACAGTGGATTTTGTGGGCAGTGCACTCACAGGGAGAGTTTAGAAGGGGAAAGTATTTTCACTCCATGGCAAAGAGTTCCGTTTCCAGCTGTGGAGACTATGCTGGAGAGTTTGAAGAACTGAAGTCTCTGTGATGCGAGACAATGTAGATGGAAGACTTGCTTGTGAGTGGGATGTGGTGGGTGGGGGAAGTGGTGCAGTCAAGAGGCTGTACTCTGTGGGGCATCCTCAGCAGTGCTTGGGAGGAGACAAGTTACTGTCAAAGTCAAGGGAAGGGGGTAGTTTATTCTTTGTTTGCAAATGTATTCTGGTGCTCTGGTTTCCCAAGTTTATGACTGTGTTCTCTTTCCCCTCATAAGGGTTTCCTTGTCTGGGCAGGGTCTCCGAGTGCTTGTGCGTGGGGAGGTGCTGCCTGAAAAGGGCACCAAGGGAGGTGCAGTTAGATTTTCTGGGTGGGGGTCTCAAACCAGTTTAGTTATTTGTCAAGCGTGATCCTAGGTTTACTGAACCGGGCCCTTACTGTCGCCGTTAACCAGGGTTACAGTTACAGCGCTACCCCTTTGTCCCTATGTCAGCTCTGTCTCCAAGGATCTCAGGCGACTGTGTGATCAGTAATCCCAACCCTAGCAGGTGAAGTTATTCTACGGTCTCACCGATGGGTGTACTGTGGCAGAGGAAGATCAGGCGACCAGTTTAAAAGTCAGGTGCGTAAAGTTAATCATCTAAATCCAAACTTAGGCACCTAATAAGTGGCTTGCGTTTTCAGGGGAGCTAAGTAGAGCTGGCTGAAAACTTCTATACTAAATAAACTCTAGACGTGTTTTCAACATCCACAGCGTTTCCATCCCCATTTAAAATGCAGGCATTTCCCGGAGCGTATTTCCAGCGTCATCACTTGACAAAGATTTTTAGCCAGCGGTCTCCATGGCACAAGCTGAACCTGTTGTAAAGAAAAGTGCAACTAAAATCAAATGTTTCCAGCTTAGATTTATGTAAAACCTCCCAGGGAGACAATTTCCAGCTCTCCAAATGCAGCCATTCCTTAGCTAGGGGAAGCTGAAAAAACGTTAGATTCAAGCTGGAAAGATCAAAGAGGGGCCACGTCTCCATTTTTCACCCATGCGAGTTGGAATATTCATTCTGCGCTCAGTGGGTCAGTGCTGCACCCTTGGGAGGGAGCCACTGTAGCTTTCATTGTGCACATGAGAGAGTGAGTCCCTGCTTTCCGTGCAAAAATCAGTGCAAATGGCTTAGCCGTGGCGCTGTTCTCAGCACCTCTATCCTGCTGCAAGGCATGTGCCCACGGTCCACCAATACATGCCTCAGGGGCTGGGGGAACAATCTCCGCACTGGTGTTTCACAATGCACCAGGTGGGTATAATAATGGGCCACTCAAATCTGTCCTGTTGGGAGACAGAATCCTTCATGCTTCTGACATAATTCAACCCTGGGGAACTGAAAGAACCTTCCCCTCTGGACGTGCTACTTCACACCGGCCTGATCCAGTCTCCGTTTAAGTCAGCGGGGGAGTAGGTCTTTCAGTGGGCTCTGGATCGGTCCCTAATTGTCCTCAGAAGGTCCCTGGCACCTTTGATCTGAAGCATGTGGGATTCGCTAGTGGGCCAGGATACTGGACTAATCTGAGCCCTGCTCTGCCAGTTCCCAAGTCCCCTCAGCCAGGGGCAGGGCGACACCTGTCCCTTCGCAGGCTGGGCCGGATGGAAATGGCTAGCCAAGGGACCCAGGTAATACAGCTTGGTAGGGCGCTGTGCTGAACGAGCGCTGCTCTCCGGCCCCAGGCGTCAGGACAAAGCCCCGTCGGCAGGCTGGGCACGCAGCTCAGAGCCCACCAAATGGGAACAGCGGTGACACTGTGGCTCCCCTGGTGTAGCACCTCGCTGTGCAGGCAGCACCATTGATTGCAAAGCACTCCACAGCCTGTGCAGAAGGCTCCGAGTCTGGCCTGGAAAAGGCCATTTAATTCAGGTGACCCTGGGGAGGGGCGCTGTGCTAGCCGCCCCATCCCAAGAGCAGCCCTGGGAGGAGCCGTGATGCAGAGAAACCCTCTGAGATGCAATTCTCTCCCTGCGAGGTGTGACTTACTGTTGGCCTGGAGCAGCCACTGCAAATCATAGATCAGCCGTGCTGGCCAGCGGGTAGGGGGCAAGCCACGGCTCTGCCTGTCCTGCACCCTCTCTCTGGCTATCGGCTACAGAGTGCGCATCAACCAGTCACTCCTGCTGGCCCCACCCCAAGGCCGGTGTAGCCAGGCTGTGGGTGCGAGGGTGCGTTCTTACTCCTCTGCAGTGTAGACTAGCCCAGTGAGCGCTGGCTTGCGAGTCAGGCGACCTGCGCTCTCAGGCCAGCTCTGCTACTTGTCTGCTGGGGGAGTCACTTCTCCTCACTGGCTTGTCTAGTTACATTGTGAGCTCCTTGGGTCTGTACAGCACCTAGCACCATAGGAGATGATCTTAGTTCGGGCCTCTAGGTGCCACCATTATCCATATAAATGGGAATAGTAGTTTGAGTCAAACTCTAACTTACATTAGAAATTAGGGAACACTTTGATTTTTATATTATGCAGCAAATGGGTGAAATGATTGATACTAATATGAAAAATACCACGGATGGGGTATAAACACGTAGGGCTTGTCTACACGAGCAGTTAGTTCATGGCAAGGCAGGATGTGCATTTACCCTGCACTAGCCTGCCATGCGGTAACCGTCGGTACGGACCCTGCTGACGCACGTTTATAATTTGATAATGTGCTTTGATCCAGTCCCATTTCAAAGAGAACTAATGCTCTAATGGAGTTAACGCTCATCAGCAGGGTCCGTATGGACAGTGAGGGACAGTGGGTGGGACAGAGTCACAGCCCGGCTTGCCAGGAAAGAATCGTCTGTGTAGGCAAGCTCTTCAGCTGAGCTATCGTTAGTGAAAAGGAAATAAACTCAGATTGATTAGTTCGGCGTCTGTTTTCAAAGCCAGAGGAGAAGCGGAGATGAGGCACTCTCCCTGTTGGAGGCGGAATGAAGACCCATTTCCTGGGGTGTACGGAAGAGGAGTTGATGAAGCATACCCTGAGCTTCCCAAAGGCACACCATTCCTCGGCAGTGGTCGGAGATGGAGAACGTTGCAGGCTCTCTCTCTGGATAGCCGCTAGGCCGGCTTGTGAGAGGGAACCAGCACTTCGCTGCCTTTCCTGGCCGTGCTCGACCGCCGCAGGAGGGGACTCACGCTGCTCCTGTTTTTTCAGTGCACTTGGAAATCTGTTATTATGGCTCAAGTCAGGGATGTTATTTCTAAAAAAGGGTTTCTAAAGCTCCCAACCATTCTGTCCCCAGAGCCACTAGCCAGCCCCGCTGCATGGGACAGTGCCTCCTTCAGGAAGCGAGAGGAAGTGCAGACTGTACGGGAGGTGTCAGGCAGGCCTGGGAGGGTAGGGAAAGTCTTTTGGCAAAGGAGACGGTGACAGTAGCAGTGAGGCGTGAGGGCGAGTGTCAGACAGACACAAAGAGCAGAGCGCCTCTCCCCCCATGGGCAGGACGACTGCGCTTGGGGGAAGCTGAATGCACACTAGGTAACGATGGGTTTAGGCAGCTGATGTGGCCATCACCCACTGATCTCCGTCCCCATCATTCTCCTCAGCAGGGCTGTGTGGCCAGTGGCAAAATCCCTATGGACTTCAATGGACTGAGCCCCCGTTGACGTCAGTGGGAGAAGCTGGGAGCGCCGCACCTTTGAATGCTAGGGCCGAGGAGCCTGACTTTAGGCACCTGCTCTTTTAAAATCTTGGCCAGAGGAGGCACTGCAGTCAAAAGCCATTTCCAAGGGCAGACGTTAGAGGCTGTAAAACCGGTTTGTCTGTTACCAGGTTGTTTGTCGTATGTTACACGGTTTCTTTTACTCGTACACTATTAATGTGAGTAAATCTGGCTTGCATAAAAGGGGCCCAGTGATATTACCGTTGGCACGTTGCAAAGAATAATGGTAGAAGGGTGCAGTTAAGACCTGGAGAGAGAAAGAGCCCAAACTAAACCGGGGTTGGTCTCTTTAAACCATAAAAATAAATGAAAACATAAATTTGAGCCCATTATGGAGCTAGAGTAAATGCTGCGGTAAATCAAAGGAAGCCAATAATGCAGTGATCACACAAGCTAATCATACAATCCCCAGGAACTAGCGGCTCGGAAGTGGCCATATATAAACCAGTGAAAGAGCTAATTTGGCTGCCTTGGAAGTCACTCCCTACAACGGCCATGGGGAAGGACAAATCCGTCCAGTATGGCCCCACGAGGAGTGTCCTCGCGAGTTCCTGAAGTTCAAGGAGAAGTGAAAGGAGGAGAAAATGTCTCTGCTGGCATGTGAGAAACAGAAATTGCAGTTGGTTTCTCCTAATCTGGGTTCAAAACTTGGCCACTGAAGAGACCGGTCTAGCTGATGGGTTGTTGAAGGGGAGTACAGTAGGGTCTTTATATTCCTACCCTGTGCAAAATAACCCACAGCCTCTCATAAAGCAGACAGTCCATACAAACATCAGCTGTAATTGCAATAAGGTGAAAGCAGTAAGTAGCCGTTTAGATTAATCACCTAAAATACTGTGGTGCTGTGTACATCTCGGGGTAGGCAACAGAACTACACACAGTGCCGCATAATTACAGCCATAAAGGGCGAGTGCTCTTGGTGCTCCTAGGGAAGAAGAGTCAATTTAATTGTGCTGAGCTTGGGAAGCCGTTCATTTGCTTGATCTCTGTAGATTTCCACTTGGTCAGCAGGCCCCTCGGCTGATGTAAATTAGTGTTGCTCCAGCGAGCTCGATGCAGCTCTGGTGATTCCCACCAGCCGAGGATCTGGGGCGACGAGTCCTGTCGGAAACTGCAGTGAAATGAGCTGCATTATTCAGAAAGGCGTCGATTTAAAGGCCAGAAGGGACCATTACGTTGTCTAGTCGGACTTCCTCCATCACAGACACCGGAGAATCTCCCCCGGTGATGCATGCATCAAGCCCATGACTTCTGTTTGCACTAGATCATATTTTATAGCAAGATATCAGCCCGCCTTTAAGCCGTCAAATGATGGTGACTGTACCACGTCCCGAGGTGAATTGTTCTAATGGCTAATTACCCTCACCCTGAACAAACTGTGCCTTATTTCTAGTCTGAATTTATCTAGCTTCAGCTACTCACCATTGGATCGTGTTCTGCCCGTTTCTGCTAAATTAAAGAGCCAGCCACTCTCAGACATCTCTTCCCATGTAGGTATTGGTAGACCATAATCAAATAAGCTCTTAACCTTCTCTTGGATAAACTAAATAAATTGAGCTTCTTGAGTCTTTAATTATAAGGCGGTTTTCCAGACCACAAACCATTCTTTTAGTTCTATTCTGAAGCCTTTCCGGTTTTTCAGCATCCTTTTGAAAGTGTGGATGTCAGAATTGGATGCATCTCTCTGATGCCACCTACAGAAGAGTACCACCCTCCTACTACTATTTGATATCCCTGAGGGCTGGTCAAAAATTTCCCACTGAAACAGTTTTTTGACGGAACATTGGATTTTTGATTAAATGAACATTTTCAAGAAAAGTGTCTGCTTTCTGCAGAACATTTTCAAGATGCTTCAGCTGAAAACCAAACGTCTTTGGTTTAAAACTTTTGGTTTTTGAGTTTTTGGCCAAAAACTCCAAAAATTCCCTGGGGGGAAAAAAAATTCAAACCAGCTCTGATATTCTGCTTTTCCCCCTCCCAACCATTCCTCTTTGTCCCATCATGATTGGCAAGATATATCTACAGCGGGTATCTATAAACATCAGGGAACACAAGAGGAAAACAAACAGGTCTTCCTTTGCATGGGCCCACCAGCACTGTCCTCTGGTCTCGAGATAAATGGCTCACTAGCCAGTGTTGTCTGGCTGCCTAATGATGCTGGGTCTGCTGGAGCATACAGCGGTTTAATTGTTACATGTGATCATAGCACTGGTTGGTGGCACCTCCCTGGTGGTCTGGGTCCTAGAGGGCTGTTCTCCGTAGAGAAGCTTCGATCCAGCGTAAAAAGGACAATTTCTGGATCCTTCCCTTCCTCGTGTCTCCTGTGATCACTGTGAGTCCCAATGAATTTGGGCTCCCAAACCTGAGAGGCTAGTGTGGCATGGCTTGTCTGGGACTTAGGAGACCTGCATTCTGCTCCCAGCTCTGCTACTGCTCTGCTAGGTGACACTGGAGGCGTTGCTTCAGCTCCTTGCGCTTTGGTTTCCTCGCGTATGCTAAAGGGCGAGTACGGCTCCCCTGCTTGGAGATCTATGGAAAACCAGAGGCGCTATCACTGAGCAGCATCCGGTGAAGGTAGCTACGCCGCCAGGGCCGGCTCCAGCTTTTTTGCTGCCCCAAGAGGTGAAGGAAAAAAAAAAAGATAAAGCCGCGATTGGTGGCACTTCGGCGGCAGCTCTACCGCGCTGCTTCATTCTTCAGCGGCAATTCAGCAGCCGGTCCTTCCCTCCGAGAGGGACTGAGGGACCCACCGCCGAATTGCTGCCGAAGACCCGGACGTGCTGCCCCTTCCCCTTGGCCGCCCCAAGCACCTGCTTCCTGTGCTGGTGCCTGGAGCCGGTCCTGTACGCCGCGAGATGCAATGCCGGAGGGTTCCTGCCAGGATGTCAGCATGTTTACATAGCTTTGTTCTGATGCTGCTAATGACGCTCATTGTCTTAACGCAAAGATCCTGCTTGTGGCATTTTTGCATGTTTTATATTTTTCTCGAAAAAAATCAAAGAAGAAACATTAAGACAAAACCCCAAATTAGATAATTTTGCAATGGGAATAGTGACAAAGGCCCAGGAATGGTTTCTTATAACGTATTAGATGGTGAGTCAGTGTGAGGGGATCCTGACATCCCAGCTTCACAACAGGGTTAGGACGGAATCAGCTGATACGTGCAAAATTGGAATTGTCCCAAATATTTGTCGTCCCCCCCCACCCCCCCCCGCACACACACACAGAGCTGGAAACATTTTTCAAATTTTGCATCAGCTTCTGCAGGCCCTGATCCAGCCAACCACGGGCATAATTTTAATCTTGTGAGTAGCCTTCAGTGAGACCACACCGGTGTTTAAAGTTACGCCCGTGCTTTGGTGGATCGGGGCCTGTCGGTCCCTCCTCTAACGCAGGCCTGTGGCTGGCTGGCTTCCACTCCACCAGAGCCGGATTCTGATCCCAGGGACCAATGTAAATCTGGAGTCACACTGGCTTGACACTGGTGTAGGAGATGAGAAGCTGGCTCTGCTCAGTATATACCAGTCGGCTGGGTCCCACTGCTTTGCTCTTGAAAGGAGACTTGCAAAGGATACGTTCTGCAATTAAGTCTGTGCCTTTTTAATTTTATGTATTTGTTTACTTCTCTCTAACAAAGCCGTGAGCGGAACGCACCTTGTTTCCGATTTTATTGTAGACCAGGTGCCTCAGGGTTCTTTAAAGCTGGGAAATCAGTCAAGTGACTCTGGGTCCACGTTGGGGGTGAATTTGGTCTCGATTGTTGAGTGAAGCCTTGGCCTTCTGGCTTTACAGTTGAGACTGTGAGCGTCTGACTTTCAGAATTACTGGCCTCGGGTGGTTCAGGTCTATTAATACAGCGTCAGCCTGCGGCCACAGCACAGTGCAACAAATATAAGACAAAAACAAGTTTCAGAATCAACATAGCTCGGCCCAGTGAATGCAAATGTTACAAACACAAACATTAAATCATCAGATCAGCCCCGCCGCTGTGCCTTGAAAGTCACACTCACCGACCCAGTGTACGCATGGCTTAGAAATACATTATTTCAAACAGGCCATAGGGAGCCTTTCACACACTTTCTGCAGCCGAGTAGGTAAATAGAGCAGTGGCCCGTAGACTCGAACATAATATTGCGGCTATCACAGTTTCACCAGGGTCTGCTCAAGAGATGCTCTCTTAGCTCTCGGGCTCTAACCATCACCTGTCTATGGGCAGAGACCAGTCGCAGAACCAGGTTTTGCAACCAGGGCGGATGGGTTGTTGGCGGTGGGTTGGAGAGGGAGCCTGCCCTGTGCTCAGGCCTTTAGGACGGGACCAGCCCTGTTCCCTCTGAGATCAAAGGGAGTTTTACCACCAACCTCGATGGGAGTGGAGTCAATGGGGAGAGCTTTGGAAAATCCCGCCCTTACTGCCTCATGCTACGAGCTGGATTTCACCTCGCTACATCAGCACACCGCCTCCATGATGCAAAATGCAGACCCACGCAGACCAGCACCGCCAGTAGCAGATCCCGAGAAACCAGCCTGACCATGGTAATGTCGACAGTCTGTAGCAGAGGAGGCAATGTGAGCTAGTGGACAGCACACTGGACGAGGTCTCCTCTTTGTGCCTCGGTTTCCCATCTTTAAAATGGGGCTAATGATACCGCCCTCCTTGGTAAAAGCATTTGGAGACCTACTGATGAAAAGCACTGTACAGGAGCTAAGTAGCATTACTATTATTATTAGACCCTCACGGCTCATTTAACATTTAGGCTTGGGGGTTTTTTCCTTCCCCAAAACTTATGCGAAAGAAACCAATTCCCGGTTGCTAAATTACTGATACAATCTCCTTCTGACTTGTCTGATCTCTGCTAATTGGTTTGACATTCAAGATTTGCTATGAGTCAGCTCCTCCAAGAAACACTTGCCCTGGCCTTACTCAGAAAACGTACTCCTCGTCAAAAGCCTGGCTTCCTTGTTGAGTGCTTTCGATCAGCTGGCTCCTGGATTTCTTTTTCTTCTGCTAGGTCTGCTCACACACGCTCCCTCTCCAGTGATTTAAAGAGCAATAATTCAGCCTGACTACTCTGGGCTCCTTTTCATCACCATCTTTGTCATTCTCAAACAAACTGCGACTGTGTCCGGTAGGCTCCCCGGCCTTAGGAAAGGCAATTCAGATTTATAGAGATCCTGTCTGCTTCTGGCAGGGGAAATTGATCCAAGATGGCTGAAGAACAAAGGCAGCTATTCATTGATATTGACTGTCCTCAGTCAGCTAGACACACTCCCTGTCACTGATAGCCTTAACCGGACAAGAAAAGCACCGAAGAGTCAAATGGATGTGTCTTCATCACAGCTGAGACCATTAGTGGGACGTTGCTGAAAAAGTCTGCACTGCAGTTGCTTTGCATTGTATCTGGTGTGTTGATAATTAAAGGCTCTTAATTAGTGCTCTGCACCTGCATCTTCTATGGGCATGCAATAAATCACTTCCAGAATGGGAATTCATTCTGGCTCCCAGGCAAAATTGATTGGGTTAGGGTACAAACCTACAAATCTTACAAACATCTGAAGCTGATTTGCAGGGTATTTTTTCAAACATGTAATCACATACCGTTATAGTTCCTTAATTATGCAGGGTATTTCATATGGGCATTTGTCCTGATCTGATTGGCTGTCAGATTTTCAAGAGAAATGTTCATTAAAGAGCTGTTATACAGAGCAAATTTATGGTGACTTCAGGTTTTTTTTTCTAGATGTTCAAAGAAGTTCCTCTGTTTATTTTTCCCTCTAGCCCCATATTTTAGCTTGTTCTCCAGTTGGTACAGCTTGACTATACTCCGGCATATCCCTGTTTAAAAAGATTCTAGTTGCATACATTATGTACTTTGGTTGACAAACGGTAAATCAAATCATGGAAAGTTTTTTTTCAAGGAAAATTTCCTGTTTGTTTATCAAAATTAAAGATTTTATTTTTTACAATTCTTTTGTAATTGTGAGTTTGAAACAACTGGTGCTAGAGTTGGCTAAAAAACGGGGATGTGATGGGGAATAGTGACATGTTAATCCAAAAATTTTCACCTGCCAATTTCAATGAAAGTTTTCATCACATTTTTAAAATCTGAAAAGTTTTTCAGCTGTAATAACAGGGTTATGTTTTGTGTTCTCTTGTAGGAGGCCTGCCTTATGTTTTAGCAACTGTAAAGATTTATAGGTGGTCAACTTTATTTTGACAAAAAATATTCTCCTTGAAAAATGGGGTTTTATCAACAATGAATTTTTGGTGGAAAAATGTAGTTTTCAGTGAACATACTCAGTTTCTCACTGGGGAACAAAAAATAAATCCTGCAAACCAAAAAATGTTCGGCAGCTGCAAACTTTGATTTTAAACCCCAAAATGTTCAGTTTTTGGGCGTGTTGCCAAAAACTAGAAAATTTTCATGGAACATTTTTGATGAAACTATGTTTTCTTTTATTGAAAAATCCTTTTCAACCCATTCTAGTATGTCTGTGTATGTATTCTATACTACTAACAGTAATAATATCCAGCCTTTAGGGAGAGCCTTTCAGCGGTAGATCTCAAAGCGCTTTACCAAGAAGGTCAGCAGCATTATCTCCATTTTACACAAAGAGAAACTGAGGCACTGGGATGCAGTGACTTGCACAGTCTGTAAAATGGAGATAATAATAGTGATGTCCTGTGTGAAGTGCTTTGAGATCACCTGCTGACAAGCGCTAGATAAGAGCTAGGGATTGTTATTATATAGCACAGGGTTTTCAGTCCACTCTGCGCTATCCCATATCAGTGCAGGCCTGATCTCACGGCAAGGGCTACTTATACTGGACTTTGGTGAGAGCACAATTACTCATGTGAGTAAGCACTTCACAGTGGGCCTAGGGGCTTGTCTCCATGAAGGAGTAATGTGCTCCAATGGGGGGGGAGGGTTTTCTAAAGTGCACTCACATGTTGCATGTTAGCTGGTCTGTGTAGACCCTCCCTACTGTGCTCTCATGTAGTTGCAGAATTAGGCCCTGATACATTGAGACACCATTAACAGAGCACCAATCACAAGACAAGAGCACCCCTGGTTCTCGCTGATATATATCTGTGGATCTGCTAGAGTGGGGAGCCCGACTCTGCTCACCAGGCGTTCTCGTCTGGAGATGGATATCTTCTCCCCCCCGGGGGCTCACAGCTAAGAAGCACTTCTGAGCAGAGTGCCGGTGAACAGCTCTCTGTCCTACCTCAGCCACAGGGCCCTCCGTCTGGCCATATGCAATTCCACCAGGAACAGCCTTCTGGGCACACGGCTAAGGAACTTGCTCAAGGCAAGGAGCTAAAATAAAAGGCTGCTGCTGCCAGAAATGTAAACCTGGACTAGAGTCACAAAGGGACACATTGACAGAGTCTGTGTGCTAAGCAGGCCTTTCAAATAGCTGTTGGAACAGCAAGCTCTCATCCGCGTCGTCTCCTTTGCAGTTTAGCTGCAGCGGAGAGCTGCAGTGTGTCTCAAGCCTCGGCCAAGCGCTGTGCAGTGTGTTCTTTTTTTAAACTAACAATTCATATATTGCTTTGGAAAAATCCAGTCCTGCAAACGCTGCAAAACTCACCTGGACAAGCCGCACTGGCGCTGGGCTAACGGGAGGTGTCTGATGGCTCCTCCTTGCTGCTTCTCTTAAGGAAAGGATGTTCTTCTTGGTTTCCTAAGCACCTAAAATGGCAGGACGAAGTGACAATGGTTTCTTTAATGATCTCAGGAGAGGATTGTGCTGGTTTCCCAGGGCATGTTCTGCTAGTGGTGTAACTGATCAATAGACAATCCACCACTTCCCTTGGTACCTCGTCCATTTAAGAAAACTTGCATCCTTTCCAGGTCCTGCTAATCAACCTACCTACCACCCCTCTGGGTGCCATCAGCTGGGTAAACGGAGTTCTCATGCTCTCGTTAGCCCTCGCAGTACCAGTGTGGGGTACATGGCCCAGCACAATACCACACCCACGCTCACAAGTACACGCCGTGCAGTTTTAATGGATTTTCATCCTGACACCCCAACCCGCACTCCCTCTGACACCGGCCTGTGTTCGTATCACAGCGTGTGGCTGGCTGTACTAGGCAATCTCTGGCAGAATCTGAGAACTCCCGCTAGGCAGCATGACAGCCACTGGTTTTGGGGTTTATTTAAATACAAACAGGAGAATAATCAAAAGAGTAAAGGGCAAGACATTGCTGAGAAAACCGATGTGAATAAAAGAGGTTAACAAGAGATTCGCAGTGAGTTACACCCTGGAGAAGGATAAAGTTCAACTATTATAAACCATTCGTAGCTACAGTTGGACTCTGAGGAGTCCAGGCGATAAGCCCATTTGTTCTTACTCTCGCCACTGCATCCTTTGCTGCCTGGCAAAGCCATTTTGCACCTGAGCGCTGGGCAAACAGGGTTGATCCACGTCTGACAGTGTAACGCTCTGAGGCCTTTCCGAGGCTGTGATGCGCTTTGGAGGCAAGTGGGGATAAGATTATCTACCAAGCATCCCTTGAGTGACAGCTCTTGTAAAAGCGCTGGCTCGGTAAAGTTGGCTTCTTACGTTTACTTTGTAAAGTTCGGGTTTGACTGGGAGGAGACTAAAAGTGGCCCCATTTTCAGATCTAAACATGCCCTGAGTTTGAGGATGGTCCAGTCTGGGCTTTCGGTTCAGTCCATTATAGGGGGCCAGGGAGCTGAGCATCATTCATATTTATGATGTGTGTTGTGGTGGCGTCCAGGAGCCCCAGCCATGGAGCAGGACCCTGTTCTGGATCTGAACCTCCTCAAAGTCTGGGGTGTTCAGACCTGGGCTTTCAGTTCAGCCCATTCTATGACGTGAGGCGGCACCAGGAACTTCGCTTCTGGGTCTCAACTTCCCCAACGTAAGGGGCAGTTGAGATCTGGGGTTTCAGTTGGGTCCATCCAATTCCAAGCAGCAATGAAAATCGTTACATACCCTGCTCTGCAAGACGGACCGCTCGAGCCAGGGGAGCAGAGGGTGGCTCTAAGTAGCCAAGGTGAAAAGGAGCTCAGTCAGTGCTGGAACTGAGCTATGAGGTCCAGGGGAAATTCATTTTTGTCTTACCTTGATTCATGTGCATTACCTGGGCTCTTCTTTGAACCAACGGGGTCCAGTCCTGGCACATTTCTAACATGGCTCAATTCCAGCAGCCTATAGTTTTTAAACCAATATTTTCAAACTTAGATGCCTAAAGTTAGACACGTCACCTAACTCCATAGTTACCTAAATATAAGGTTAGACACGTAACCTAAATATAAATGGTCTGTTTTTCAGAGGCGCTGAGCACCCAAAGTAGAATGGACTAGAAAAAACTAGTGGCCTGATTTTCAGAGGCGCTGTGTATGAATACAGATTCTTGGAAAGCCACTTGATTTTATTTTCTGGCTCCAACCCCATGCTAAGGGGTCAAGCTAACAAAGGTCACATGATGGGACGGTATCCACTGATTCAGGTAATGACCGCAACACGGCACCTTTGAAAATCAGACCAATAATTCTGTTCTACTCAAGTTTTTATACCACTCCCATCATTGTCGTATGTGAGCATCTGCCAAAACTTCAGATGTCAGGAGTCCGTAATAACTAGCCCATTTGAAAATTGCATCTTAACTATCAGGTAAGCCAGGCAGTCCCTACTAAATGAATTTGGCTTGATTAAATTTTAATTGGCTCTGCAGTAGCATTGGCTGCAACTTTTATTTTAATCCTTGCTTTCTAAAGAATTAAAAACAGTTTCTCTCCGTCATTAAGATCTGCAGACAGAACAATAGGGCATTGTATGATTTGTGGCTTTTGGGGGCAGTCTTTTGCTTTTGCGAATACATTAGAGCATCGTCATCCTGTTCTATTCTTCATGATTACTGTGGATGTCAGCAATTGTAAGCACGACCTTCTGATCTGGTTCTGCATTTACTGTGTCAATTTCAAAGGACTCAGAGGCTGGGTATTACTGCGTCTTTTTTCCATCATTTTGTTTTGATTCGATTTTAAAATCCAACTGTTATCAGTTAGACTCGGCCAAGTTCTCGTGATGTGCTTTTGCTTCTGTGCGGCAGTTAGTTACTCTCCAACCCGGGGCGAGAGCCGCAGCGAGAGTAAATTGGCATAGCGGCACTGAAGTCAATCTGGCTACATGGATTTACACCTGCTGAGGATCTGGCCCCATTAGGTTATGTCCAAAATTTGACCTTGCTATAAAGTGCTAGGCTGCGAAGGGGACTGTCCTGAAGAATAGAGTCTGTTTAGGGGAAGGTGCGTTTATCTCTGCAAAAGGAAGGTTTAGACTATGTGCCCCGAGCTTGTGCCCAACAGCACATGCCCAGCGGGCGGAAAGGATGGTGCCACTGCAGGTCCAGGTCCACAGGCCACCCCAGGGCGGAGGGGGATAGGACAGAGCAGCTGTCACAGAAATGTTGTGTGGCAGGGCCTAAAATCGATGGCTATGTGCTCAGCCCGGCTCAGCCTGCCTCTGCTGATACCACCTGAGCTCCCGTGGCGATGCTGCTGGCTGGATGAGGGCTAGCGCCGGTGTAAGTACACGAGCAGGGGACTCCCGCGCCGGGGCGTCATGTAGATGTAGCCACAGACAGGACTGAGGATGCCTGTGCCACCCTGGAGAGGTGTTCTGAGCTCCTCTTCAGAGCCGCCACTGATGGGGGTTTCACAGCTCGCCTGTCCCAGTGCTTCGCTGTCCCGGGAGCTCGACCGCGTTCCCACCAGCCAGCCCAATTCTCCCTGCAGAGCGGATCCCGCCTGGCCATGGAGAGCGTGCCTGCCCTGCTCCGGGGGTGTGCCAGGGGGAGCAGGCTGTGGTCTGGGCTCCATCTGGCTAGCCTGGTAGCCATCATGTGTGCTGTGTGGGTCAGTCCCTGTCTCCCAACCTCCGTCATGCAGCTGCAGGAATACTGGGCAATGGGCCGGCTGGCCCGGGGCTTGTGCCTGTCCTCTGCCACTCCCTGCTGGCCACCAGGGCAGGGCTGGACTGGGGCATAAGCTCCCTAGACACATGCATAGGGCCAGATTCGTGGGCGGGCCCAACCTGAGTGGTGCTGCAACTCTGTGCTCCAGGTCACGCCACTCGCTCAGATTTGGCCCTGTTTCTCCCCCACCCCCCATCAGAACAGAGGGGCAGCGGGGCCAAACCTGACTGGGTGGTGGGGCAGCCAGCGCAGCTCCTCCTCTCCGCGGCCAGGGGACTGGCTCCTGGACCAGCTGACACAAGCCACCAGCCAGGGTTTCACCGCGCTCCTCTACACGCTGCACTGAACATCCCCTCGGGGGAGCCGGCCAGGAGCCCGGGCGGTATGGACATGAGGGAGTTGATAGGGCAGTGTCTGTGCAGCGGCAGGCAGCCACGGACTGACCCAGGACAGGAGCGGTTTGTTAAGCAGCATTGCTAATGAAGCAGCATCGGGGTATGTTTGCTGAGGGCCTGGGGATGGGTTTCTCTGGCCCTGACCGCAGGCCAGGCTGAAGTTGCCAGAGTTTGGGTCCATGAGTCGCTTTCTCCTTTACGCATCCCCTTTTTCTTGCCCACGTTGGCACCGGGGCATTTGCCCTCTATCAGCTCTCACAGTGACCCCCCCTGCCGTGGGACTTTCACCACGTACTGTTCATGCCCCTGCTTCTCCAACCTGTCCGCTGCCTGCTACTGGCCAACCCCGGCTGCTGTGCGGTCCCCAGAGCCCTCCCCTGGCCGGCTGCCCCGAGTGCATTTCAGGGGACTAGTCCCAGGTAGTTTGGTTGTGGGCTGCCTGCCCAGTCAGGGCACCTACCGGGAATGCTGCCTCCGTTTCTGTCATGACGCGCTGCTGATGCTGGGCTCCTTTCAATGAAGAAGAGCTCCGTGTAGCTAGAAAGCTTGTCTCTCTATTCCCTCCCCCACCTTGCCTCTCTTAATAACCATAGCAGACAGCAGCTGCAAACATCCGAGAGACGGTTTAATTAGAAGACAGGCCAAAGAACAGGAAGAGGAACGCCAGCTGGTAAGGAATAGCTGCAGTGCACAAGCTGGTGTAAGTTGGAAAGCTGTGCTGCAGAGAGCTACACAAGCTCAGGATCTGGCCCATTCAGGTCGCCACATTCATCCCATTTGAAGGCCAATCTGAGGTCAGGGAGAGCTAGTCGGGAATTTTCCAACACCACATTTCCCCCCCGAAACGAAACGTTGGTTTTTCTGTTTCTAACGCCTTTTCGATGGGAAAGTGTCATTAATTTTTACTAAAAACAAGGTAACGAAAAATGTGAAAGGCTGAAAGTGAAAGGAAACATTTGGAAATGAATCACCGTTCCATGTTTCGATTGACCCAATCCCGTTACCCCCAGAATTATTGGTACGTGAAAATTTTCGCAATTTTGACTTTTTATCCTGATTTGGGGTGGGAGAATAGTTCAAAATCTTTTAATTCTCACGGGACAGGCAAACGCTTCCCCATCCTGCTCTAACCTCTGGACATTTTATGGAGACAGCCGTCCCAGTCTGACCTCCCTCACTGGGGCTGGATGGGACTGGAGGATGGGCTCACTCCAACTAGACTGTCGATTCAAAGCTGGGGAAAATGTGGCCAGTTCTATGCATGTGGTTGTGAGGGAGACAATTGACATGAAGGGAGGGGATCCTATAGAGCACAATTTCTGTCATCAACTCACCTGAAACAACCTGCTTTTTCGTGGCTGGAAATGCACTAGAAAGCCACTGGATTAACCTTTCCGGCACTCGGGCAGACAAGCTGGGTGAGGGAATATCTTTGACTAGACCAGCGTCTTTTATTGGTGCAATGAAAGTTATCCCCTCACCCACCTTGTCTCTCTACTATCCTGGGACCGACATGGCTACAACAACACTGCATTAGCCACTCCGGTCAAGACGAAATCAGAAACCAGGGCCTGAAAAATCCACCTGCCTCCTGTTTCAACTCCCCCAAAGTTGCCAATATTTTTTTCTGATGGCTGCTCTGCAGCACCCTCCAGCCTGTCCTCCTTGAACCTGTGTGTGCATGTGCACTGCTTCAGGGCTGCACGCGGCTGCAGAAGCCAGCTGTCATTGTCGTTAGCATTAGGCTATGTTAATATCGCTCAGGGCCATGGAAAGATTGCGGAGGTGCTGGGTGTCACAGAGGAGAAAGCTTATGTTTCCCTTAACGCTTGGTGTCGTTGGGGACGGGGAGAGAGGGAAGGAGAGGCTCGTCTCTAGGGGAGAAAGGAAAAATAAAATAAAAAAGTAAATGATAAAATATTTAGAAGGTGAACAGCGCAGGACGTGGGGTACAGGGCTGGGGATGGACGGCAGGCAGAAATGCAGAGCTATAGGTTGTACCCTTTGCATTATGGGACCGCTGGGGTGGGAGTGCGTTACAGGCCGCGTTCGGTGCTGACCCACAGAGCTCCTGAGGTCTTGTAGGCCCCAAATGCAGCGCTTTTAGCTCAAGCTGCAGGGCTTATGCTTCGACCACTGGAGCCCCCGGTTCAATCCCTGGTGAGTTGGCCAATAGGGTGGCCATCACGCCTGCACCTCTGGGTGTATGCATGGGAGTGGGAGACTCCTGCACTGCAGATCGAGCGGGGGGCAAAGCATGCTGTTTCAGGGGGGCAGGATGATCTTGTGGTTAAGGCACTGGACTGGGACTTGGGAGATTTGGCTTCCTTGGGCAAGCCAGCTAATTACTCTCTCTGCCTTGTTCCCCCAGCTGCGGCATGGGATTCATCTTCCTTTTCTCCCTCCCCGCTGTGCCTGTCTTGCCTCGGTAAGTTGTGATTTCTCTGGGGCAGGGGCTGCCTCTTGCTATAGAATCCTAGACGGGATCTCGAGAGGCGATCTAGTCCAGTTCTCTGCACACACGGCAGCAGTCCGTAATAACTAGCCCATCCCTGACAGGGGTTTGTCTAACCTGCTCTTCACAACCTCCAATGACAGAGAGTCCACAGCCTCCCTAGGCAATTTGTTCCAGTGTTCAACCACCCTGACAGGCTCACTTCAGCTATAGAGGGAGCTCCAGTGATGGCTGATCCTGCAGTCAGTGCACAGGCAACCCCCGAGTTCCCCTGGTGTTCTCCAGCCAAACAGCTTGTGCCTTGGAATTACTCACATGGGGCTCACTGTAGCAAGAGCGTTGATTTAAAATGACCTTAGAATGAGGTTTAACTACTGTGTAATGTCTTTGGATACCACTAAGCACCTATCTCAGCAAAACAACAGCCGTTCTTATCCCTGGGCAGGGAATCCCTTATGGAATTCCCATCAAAATAATCAAAATGTCCCCGAATCGCGCCGTGCCCCAGTTCCCCTCTGTACGGGGGGAGTTTAACCCTGCCCTTTGTCCGTCTTGCCTGTTTCGATGTCTGGAGGCAGGGGGACTGTCTCCTACTTTATGGCTGTAAAGTAAAGCTGATTGACAGTTTGTTGAACCCAAAAAGTTTTGTCAAACCCGCTACCTTTCCATGAACTTCTGACGAGCCGCAGGCAGGTTCTGACCTGCTTTCCAGCTGGTTCATCTGGCAGCTGTTGGGAGCCTGGGCTTCCAGGGTCCATAGCTCCAGGACATGCCTGCCATGTGGACTGCCCCAGAATTGGACTCTCGCTGACTCCTGGGGACTTCCTGGGCTGCCCTCGACTCCCTGAGAGCAGGAGTCCGGTCTAGTGGTTGGAGCAGGAGTAGGGTGTCAGGAACCAGGGGCCAAGCCCAGGGTGAGAGCTGGAGTCAGGAGACTGTAGGGAAGAAAGGCTGGAGCAAGGCAAGGAACAAGCCAGGCTCAAGGCTGGAGCAAAGCTGGGAACAAGGCAGGCCCAGGAGTGTCGCAGCTGCAGGTGTAAGCATTGAGCAGCCCCTGGGCTAGTGCTGCTGCTCGCGCTTAAGAGAAGGTCTGGTGAACCTCTCAGGCAATCCGGGAGTCTGATCTGGGTGCTCACTGCAGGCCCCGATTCCAGACAGGAGCACCCGGAAGCCGGGGCAGACGGCTGCTACGTTGCCTTTTGAGAAAACAGAACTGAAACGGTGATGTTTTTCCGAAATGGAGAATTTCTTTTCCATGGAAAATTTCCAAATAGAAAGTGTTTGTTCTGAATCTGCACAACTTTTCTGATTTCTCACAATTTCCCACGGGACGAAAACTCTGAGTTTTGACCAGCTGTAACGTACAGCGCCTAGCACCATGGAACTCTGGTCTTGGCCAGGGCCCCAGCCCGCGACCGTGGTAGAAATGATAAATAACAATAGCAAAACCCATGCGTTCTGCTGCTTTGTGCCCAGCTGGAGACTTCACCCCAGAAGTCTGAGAAGCTGTAATGTTGGAAGTGTCTTGCCTTTGAACCGATGCTGAAATGCCGGCAGTAGGCTTCCTTGGGCACACCAAGGGCATGACAAGAATGGGAGCTGTGTGTTTTGGCACTCGTTGGAGAAATACAATGCTCAGGCAAGAGGGAACCCTGCAAACCTGTAAGTGAGGCCGTAGATAAGGACACAAACCATCTCTTTCCCCCGCAAGGGAACTGCAGAACGGAGCTTTGACAGTCTCTTTGCCAGGCTAAGCTGGTTTTGTTGGGTCCCTCGTCTTCCCTTCTAACGTTGTCCTGAATGTTCTTCCCTCTCTGGGTTTGAAGCTATTTCCCAGTCAATGATTTCTTTTTTTCTTCTTAAAGAAACAGAACAGGAAGGAGTCTAAATACAGGACAAATGGCCTCATTTCCCAGGGTCAGGGTTTATTTGTCTGGGTGCAAATTGACTGCAGTAAAGGATGTGGTTCTCTCATGTTCCTTGTGGCAGGGCACTCGGCAGCAGACGTGTGGGGGGAAGAGGGGGTTAAAAGGAGAAGGCCTAGTTCAGTCTGGGGCTGACCAGAGCTCTGCCCCTCCCTGGGGGAGGAAGCCTGCTTGCAGTGAAGAGCTAGCAGCCTGCTGGTGGATGGAATCACTAACCAAACAAATATTCAGTGGTCAGGTGGGGGCTTTTCAGATTTTCTTAAAAAAAAAAAAAAAAAAAACTTTCAAGGAAAATTTTTGAGCAAAAAAAATAATTTTGGCTGGAATTTTTCATGGGTGGAAAAGATCTTTTCCCAACCAGCTCTAGGTCCCAGGTGTGTCAGCGTCAATGCCTGCTCTACCGCCGATGTGACTCACACAACAAAGAGAAACAAGAATGAAAAAGACAGGGGAGAGGCATGAACAGTGAAGACAAAATGAAGTACTGAAGCAGACAGCGGGGCCTAAAAATTAAGGTCCTGCCTGTAGTTGTATGTTTCAGATGTACAAGGACTCAAGTTGACAGTGTCACTTTAAACGGCATGAACAAAAGACGCAGCTCCCTTCTTAATCCAATCCCTACATTTTCCAGGGGTTGCAAACAGGCAGCTCGTCAGTATTAGCTCCATTGTACATTGTGAACGCACACGCTACTCCTACACGCGGGCAAAAAAAATGGAACAGTAAAAGCAGGATCTAGTTATATACTCCAGATAGATCTACTGTTCAATTCAATATACTCATCATTTCAGTATTGTTCAATGGCCATTGTCATCAATATAAAAGAATAGCATAATATACAATAATGAAGAGCAATGTGCCCATTGTTATGCAGATTTAATAACTCTGAACAAAATAAACTTCCCTGTGACTAAGGGCCTGATTTGCCAGTTGCTCAGCAGACTGGGTGTACGTGCGGTGCAGAGCACTTTTGAACATCTAGCCCTGACTTCGGTGCCTAGATGGGAACTGAACTCTCCTGAAACTCCAGCCCTGAGCACGTGACAATCTAGCCTGCAAGGTCTAATCCTGCCCCGTGCTGAGTACTGAATGCTCTCAACTTCCACTGACTCAGGTTCAAATCCAAATACTGGAGCCAAAAATGTAGCCACTTGAACACCAAACTTTTGACCCATGCACAGTTGTATGTGAAAAGGCCAGGTGGCTGCTATGAATGCAATGGCCTCATTAACCAAGCGCCCGAGTGGGGGAATTGACTGTTGACTGTGCAATACAACAATGACAACGCCAAGTTACGCTCCTAAAATGCGGCACGTCCTGAGCTCCCGCTGAAGCCAACAGCTGCTTGAAGGCACTGGGCACGTTTGAAAAATCAGGGCAAACTTGGAAGCCATCATGGGAATTTTGGAGTCTCTCGTTAGACATCCAAGTTGGAAGGAAAGACTTTAATCCTGTGGGTGACTCAAACCAGATCAATCCAGAGGCCTTCCCTGAGGCTCAAGAACAAGCACCAGCATTTGAAGCCATTTATGGCTCCTAGATAACTGCGCATGTCTGGCGTGTGACCATCAACTCCTTCTTCAGAGGGGCATGCCAATAGCTGGCTAGAGATGGGTGAAACACTGTCTGCGCCAGATGCCTTCAGAAGACATCGCTTTCGGCTTTGCTCTGTTTTGAGGACCTGCATTGGCATTTCAAGGGCTATCCCCACTTGTCTTTTGGAACCCCGTTACCACTATAAATCTCTCTTACTAGATGTGGTGAGATATACTCAGAGGCACGGCCACACTCACCTTTTCTGTTAGCTCTGCCTGCGGGATGAGGGGTCATTCCTAAATCGAACAGAGGACACAGGGCAGCCCATCTGAAGAGCCTACACCCTGCTCTGCTAACCCTTTGAGATGCCGTCTCTCAAGACTTGGGGATGCTGGCGAATACGGGGCTGTTGTTCTCACTTTCCGCTTCCTGCCTGGCCGGGGCTGCAGCTGACCTCTGGGAACTTTGAACTGCCACGCATGTCTTGTCGGACACTGTCCATCTTGGTGGGTGGAGATTACGGTGCCTGTAGAAGAGCGGACTCACCCCTGCGGCACCTCCTGCTGGTCTCTTCCGGGAATTAGCTCTTCCAGCGTCCTGGAGCGCCTCCTGCAGGCCGGTGATCCGCCTATCCTCTGGCCCCGTGTCCCTCCCAGACCCCGGTGCCCTTTTGTCTGGGGTGCTGCCCCCGGGCAGTACACCCCGCAGTACTAGGGTCTCCCCTCCCAGGGGAACCTCCACCCACTATCCCTACCTCACCTCAGAGTAAGGCCACTGCCAGTCACCAACTAGCCCCCGCTCTCTGGGGCAGACTGCAGTATAGGCCACTCATCACAGGCAAGGTTGGGTTTGGACCTGCTGCCTGGGCCTACCCCTGGGCTGCCCTCTGCAACCCCCAGTACCCCTTGGCCTTCTCCTAGGCTGCAGCCTGGGGCTATCCAGGCTGGAGCTCCCCAGCCCTGCTCCACTCAGGTACTCGGTCTCTAGCTCCCTGCAGCCAGGCCCTGCTCCCTCTGAAGGCAGAGCGACTCTGAGCTCCTGGCTCCCAGCCTCTTTATACAGGCCCACTGTGGCCTGATTGAGACGTGGCCCAGCTGCAGCCACTTCCCCCAATCAGCCAGGGTTTTACCTTGCCCAGCCCCAGCCCTCTGCAGGGCTTTTCCGACCCCGTCAGGGCCGGAGCGGGTGTTCACCCCGCTACAGTGCCCTTGACATGGGTCATGCCATGGGATTATAAAGTGGGAAATTGAGGTGCAAATCCGCCAAATTAAGCATAGTCAATTTTTCACCTTTATTTATACATTTTCAGACAGAATCATTGTTCCTTATAGTGTCTGATTGTGTTCATAGGCCAGACAATGAGCGAGACGATGGAACCAGTAGGGACCCAAGTTATCAAGCTCTCTGGGGAATCTCCACTTCACGACAGTTGTTTCAGTCTCTGGACTGGTGTCTCCAACTTGGACCCTTGTTGGCTTGGTTTTTAATGCATTAATTTGTCCTTCTACATGATCATCTCACATAACCAGCTATACGTTTCCCCACATTTTCGTGAACATTATATCAACACAACTCAATTTTACCATTCAACATGCACGGTCATAAACGATTAACATTAAACAGATCAACCATGGCCTCTCTCTTTACCAGTCAGCGATTTCCCCTCCTTAGGATCATAGCCCAGTACATGTGCAGCATCCCAAATTGCTCTGTACCATCAGCTTTAGTTTTCTTATCTGAATAAAAACATTGGGAAGACAACATGCCCTGATGTCAGCAGGTTCGGATCTTTTCCAGACGTGGGTTTGCAGGGCCCGTTGGCTCCAAGCTGAGCATGTCAATGCTCGTAAATCAGTCGAAGTCTTGGCAGCAGTTTCACCTGTTGCACTGGGAGGTGCTAATTCAGTGTGGGGCTCGGGGTTGATTGCTTCCCCAGCGGGCAAGGGGTGCATGGTGGGCTAGCACGGGATTGCCAATGTCCGTATCAAGCTGCGCTGCTCATCATTTGCAATTGGGGCTGTCAGGGACCCAGGGCTGAACAGACCCTGCTCATTGCCCTCAGCTGAGTCAGCTAATGAAATCCCTGCAGCAGCCCTGGGTGCCTTGCTGCTCAGTAGCGTTTCCTATCTGCGGCTGTGGTTCTGGTCCCGCTTTCCTGCTCTGACTTCCCCCAAATGCCTGCTCCTGCCTCTGCTCTGGCTGATTCGCGGGTTCTGACCCTTGGCTCCTAGTTTCTGACCCCCAACTCCAGCTCACAACGTGGACTTGGCAACTCGGCTCCTGCTTTGGGCTGTGGTCGCTAGGCCTGTTCACCTGTTTCAACCATTAGGCCAACTTCCCATCCTACCCATTAGGCAAGGGCCCCACAGCCTGGTCCTTAACAGGCATACTGCTCTGTAGCCTCTAGCTGGTGGGAAGAACGGCTTTCTGGAGCTCCCAACACACACCCCACTATTCGAGACACAAACTCCTCTCAAGATGCTGCAAGATCCCTTCTGTCGCTCCTGGAGTACAACATTTATTAATATTCGTGCTAACCCCATTGCCCCATTAGCCTGTTCTGTTTCTGGGTCCAAGATTAACGGGGCCGTTCCTGAGCCGCATTCCACATAAAAGCAGGAAAGTAAAAAGTGACGTCCAGCTCCGAGCTGCTGGCGCCTGATCTCGTGACCAAGCACAACGTGAAGTTGGACGGGCGGATGCTTCAGACAAAGAGACTAATCCTCAGCCCGTTAGAGTGAACAGACACTTGGGGTCCAGCCCGCAACGTCCCTATGATCAGAGAGCCACCTGCCAGCCCATAACAAAACATGGCCGAGTCCAGCTGAAAGCAAGACGCCTTAGGGAGTATCGGCTGTGTCCCTTTAACTGCGAGATGTTGTTAGTGAAGTGACTTGGCCAATACCAGACAGGCGGTCGGAGTTGGGAACACAGCCCACGTCTCTGCCCAGGGCCCGAGCCAGCAGACAGCATGCCCATCTCAGCTGAAGTCTGGCCATCCAGCCCATGGGCCTGCCCCAGCGATCCCGCTTCTCACACCCCAACTGCTTCTGAGGCAGGTCCGCTCCTGGTGTCACTCAGCGTGGCTCTGCAGACTGACAGCAATGGAGGATCTGGTCTTGGTAACTCATCATCCAGCACAGATATTGGCTCCCCCACCTCCTGAGAAATGAGCACCGGGCCCTCAGCTGCAATACAGACAGTGAACATGTTCCTGCTGTCAGCTCGCGCTCTAATTTGCAAGACCTGTTGAAATATACCCCTAGCTTGGAACAGCCACTATGTTCAGACTTGCCGTGGCTTGAGAGGCTTTCAAATATGCCTGGACACAGCAACCGCTCAGCTCCTGAAAACCAGCAGTCCCGAGTAGTGGGCCATCCAGTCAGCATTCCTATGTGCTCCCATGCAGCAGACCTTGCAACTGTTATAACGCTGAGGTGCTTTGCCAGAGGGAGTGAGGGAAGAAAGGGACTTTGGGCCTCTTCCCGATGATCTTTTATTCTTCGATTTCTAATTCACATCTCAGCTTAGTATGTCCCACCTTTATTTTCTTCTTTAGCTCGTCTGCCCACTGCACCGTGCGGTGCAATCGCTGGGCTCTGCCCTGCGTCTGTGGGAGCAGAAGTGGTACAGTTCTTTCAGCATCAAATTAAGTCTGTGACACTTAGAGAAAATTACAAGGAAGCTGAAGAATAGCAGCTGGAAATGGAAAAAAAAAAAAAAAAAAAAAGACAAGTTGGCCAGTCCTTTATCGGGGGTTTATCTACTTGATTTGTAATGAACCAATGTAATGTGGTGTTTTGAAGGGCATGGAAGAAAAGGAAGATGCATGCAGCATTGTAGAAGAGACTGCATGTGCTGAGGGCAATGACAGGTTATCTCGTGAAAAGTGTTGATGACATCACGGCGCAATGGAAAGGTGTCTCAATACTACTCCAACCTGCGTTTCTGTATGCAGAATACCCTCTGCTGGGACCTGACGTTTGCTTTCTCTTTGGTCTGCCTGTATGTCAACGGATTCCAGCTGTTCTGAACACAGCGGCATGGGAAATAGAGCTATTTACATTCCCTTCACTGCAGCGCATGCTAGGGCATTTGTCTTGCGAGGAAGACGTTGCGACGATTGTATTTTTTCTGACAGGCGTGAGCAAGACCGATGTGCAGCATTTGTGCAGCAACAGTGATGGTCCATGTCATTGTCATTCCGAGCCTTGTCAGGAGCAGGGATTCACGCGATGCCAGTTTCTGCTCTGGTTATCATCTTTGTCACAAGAATAAGGATTTAATCCATCAAGTGTCTGGTGAAAAGACAGTCAGGAGGTTTAGCACTTTGGTCTTTGCAGCAGTCTGTAATTTGACTGGCTACTAGCCATATCCGCTCTCCCCTCAGATTGTACCTGTAATGGGGGAGAGAGAAAGGGTGAGCCAGGCCAAACAGTGCGTGAATAGGGCCAGACCCTTAGCACAAAGATGCAGCAGGTCCCTGGAAGCAAAACAGCCAAAGTCATGTCTTTGTAGCCAAAGAGAGGCTACAAAACCAGAAGACCCAATAGTAATGGGGGATTTCAACGATCCCCATATTGACTGGGAACATATCGCCTCAGGATGGGATGCAGAGACACAATTTCTAGACAACATCAATGACGGCTTCTTGGAGCAGCTAGTCCTGGAACCCACAAGGGGAGAGGCAATTCTTGATTTAGTCCTAAGTGGAGCACAGGATCTGGCCCAAGAGGTGAATAGAGCTGAACTACTCACATTTAATTACATTATAGTTGTTATTACTAACATCCTTGTAGGAGGGGAAATACCAAAGAAACCCACCGCAGCAGCATTTAACTTCAGAAAGGGAACTACACAAAAACGAGGAGGTGAGTAAAATGGAAATGAAAAGGAACCGTCACAAAAGTGAAATGCCTACAAACTGCATGGAACCTATTTAAAAACAGCAGAAATAGAATCTCACATTAAATGTCTGCCCCAAATAATAATAAAAAACACAGTAAGAGAACCAAAAAATGCCACCGTGGCTAAACAGCAGAGTAAAAGAAGCGGTGAGAGACAAAAAGGCATCCTTTAAAAATTGGAAGTCAAATCCTGGTGTGGAAAATAGACAGAAACAGAAACTCTGGCAAATTAAATGTAACAGTATAAATAGGCAGGCCAAGAAAGAATTTGAAGAGCAACTAGTAAAAGACAAAAACTAACTGCATTGTTTTATAAGCACACCAGAAGCAGGAAGCCTGCCAAACAATCACTGGCGCCACTGGATGATCTAGGTACTAAAGGAGCACTCAAGCAAGACAAGGCCATTGTGAAGAAGCTAAATGAATTATTTGCATTGGTCTTCACGGCTGAGGATGTGCGGAAGATTCCCACACCTGGGCCATTCTTTTTAGGTGACAAATCTGAGGAACTGTCCCAGATTGAGGTGTCATCAGAGGAGGTTTTGGAACAAACTGATAAAACGAACAGTAATAAGTCACCAGGACCAGCTGGTATTCACCCAAGAGTTCTGAAGGAACTCAAATGTGAAATTGCAGAACTACTAACTGTGACATGTATCGCTTAAATCAGCCTCTATACCAGACACCTGGAGAACAGTGAATGTAACACTGATTTTTTAAAAAGGCTCCAGAGATGAGCCTAGCAATTACAATCTAGTAAATCTAACTTTAGTACCAGGCAAATTGGTTGAAACTATAGTAAAGACCTGAATTATCAGACACATAGATGAACATGATCTGTTGGGGAAGAGTCAACAATGCTTTTATAAAGGGAAATCATGCCTCACTAATCTATTACAATTCTTTGAGGGTGTCAACAAGCACATGGAGAAGTTGATCCAGTTGCTATAGTGTACTTGGACTTTCAGAAAGCCTTTGACAAGGTTCCCCACCAAAGGTTTTAAGCAAAATAAGCAGTCATGGGATAAGAGGGAAGGTCTTCTCCTGGATTAGTAACTGGTTAAAAGATACAAAGAGTAGGAATGAATGGGCACTTTTTTACAACTGAAAGATATAAATAGCAGGGTCCCTCAAGGATCTGTAGTAAGACCAGAGCTGTCCAATATATTCATAAATGATCTGGAAAAAGGGGTAAACAATGAGGTGCTTGTTCTCAGACATAACTCAGGGGATGAGCCACACAAAGAAACTCCAAAGCAACTTAACATGGAGAAAAACGTGTGTGTTATTTAAAAGTGCCTGAGGATGTTTCACTAACCTTCAGCCTCTGTCAGCTGGGAAAGACTGCGGCTCACAAGCGTTCCAATTCTCCCCACTCTGAGCATCAAACGTTATATAATGGTAACGGTGCCGACTGCAAGCGAGAACTGTGATCTCCCATCATAGTCATGGCAGAGAAATATTAGCTGTGAAGTCTTCACAAGTTTGAACCTCACAGGGTGTATGATACCCACAATGGGAAGAAGGAACATGAATATTAGTATAAATAGGAGAAGCGAGTGAAATGACTATGCATTTCAGCCTAATAACGCTGCAATATTAAGACAAAAATGAAGGAATCAAGGCTATTAGACCAAAGCATAGTTTTCATCTTGTTGGATGGGTATTTCAGTACAGAGATATACAAAATCACCATCTTGGGTTAGTATCCCAGCTTAGCAAATCAATAGATTCTAGTTCAGCAGGAATCGTATGGCATTGGGTGCAGTTTTTTCAAGGAAATCCCTTCAGGCTGGGCTGCTATGGAAATGACTTTTGGCGAGATATTTGAGCTCACCTGCATGTTCCACTAGAACCTGATTGTTCTCATTGCTTTTGTAAGCCAGGCCAGGCCTTTCAGCAGTAATGTTCAAAACAGACCAATACTTAGTCACCACTTTATTAATCCACAAATCAATAGATGTGAAAGTGAGTCAACTCGGTGGGTGATTTCTTCAAACAGATTCTCCGTAGTTGGGAAGTTCTAATCCTTTAAAGCCTTCCTGTAATTGAATGAATTAAGTCCCCTTTGTAGCCTGTTGCTAAATTGCTGTCACCAAAATCTTTTATTTTTGAGTCTAGGTTCCTCTTGAGTCTTCAGTTCCCGCGGAGCGCTCTGCCGGAGGCCTGGTCAGGATGGAGCCTCGTGGGTGTCATTCACCAGGGCTGTTGGATGAGCCAGCAGAGCGTGTCAGGAGCAAGTTGCATCTGCCCACGTAGGCTGTTCTGTATGCAAAGCACCAATCCCATGGTGAGCTCCGTGGGAACTGCCCTCTGGGACCGAGTGGTAGCCCATTGAAGCCAATGGTTAGGTGTCTGATGTGCTGTGCCTTAGGTTTATTATGCTAATCATAATTGTCTTGCTGTAATGTCCCAATTCCTCTGCCCCCCTGCCCTGCCCTGCCCCACCCGGTCTGACGTATCCACTTCTTGTCTTATACAAAGACGGCAGAGTCTTTGGGGCAGGAACTGTCTTTTTGTTTCACTTGTGTATGGCGCTCAAGACAAGGGGGTCCTGATCTCGTTTGGGACTTTAGTTGGGGCCTGCGTTGCTACCGTAATCCACGTAATAGCATAATCATTCGTGCTGTCTGGCTGCAGACTCAGGAAAGCAGCACCGCATTGATTGACGTGCCATAGCGCGTCTTTGTGCTTCAAACTGCTGGAAACACATTTGTTTGTGTTGAAGTGAAAACCTGAATTCGGCACAAACTGAAGGTCTAGGCCACCACGTAGGGAAACGTTCCTCGCCCTAGTGAACAGGTTTTTCCAGCCTCAATCGCTGAGCTGGAATGGAAGTCACGCAGATGAGGGTGGGAGATGGGGGAGCCAGAAGACGGCACTGGAGGGAGGAAGGAAGGAAGGAGGAGGAGCTGGGATTCCGATGGACAAAAGTGACCCAGCTGGAGAAAGCAGAGAGGAGCCAGGCAGCATGTTCTTTAAAGGAGGAGAATGGGCGTGTGCGGGCTCGAGCAGGAGGCCAGTTGCACCAGGAGCGTGCCAGATGGGAACGAGAGCAGCCCGGGGAACGTAACTCGCCTGCTGTGGGGAATGGGGGACAGAGATTGAGGCTGGAGGGTGAAATCAGCAGGCAGGCGGCTGTGCCTTGATGTCAGCGCTCCGGGCAGCAGAGATAAACACCCCAATGCTGCGTGCTGACGGCACCACGCGCCTCCTGTTTATTCTGCCCTTTATGCCTTGTGCCAAGGGCTTCCTGGGCTCCCAGCGGTCAGTGGCCCGGTTTTCATTTCGGTGCTACAGGGGATACGTGACGTCAGGATGGCAGGAGGGTGGTGGCTGAGTGTTTGGTCGGGGCCATGGAGGGGGGCTGAGAGTTCAACCCTGGCTGGGGTCAGGCTCTGGCTGGGGTCAGTGGCGCCACCCCATGGGGACCACCCTGCTCATGGCCCCGCCCCTGTTTCTCCACTCCCCCTGTGGTCCCACCCCTGTTCCTCTGCCCCACTCCGCCTCTTCCCTCTGTGCCCCCTCCCCCCAGTCCCAAGACCGGAAAAGCTCTGTGCCCCCGCTGTGGCCCCTCCCTGGCGGTGTGACGTTTGGAGAGGCTGATCCTCCCGCAGCCTGTGTTACACGCCGCCCATGTCTGGGCCTTTCTGTGCATTCTGAATTTGTCTAGCTTCAGCTTCCAGCCTCGAGCTTTCATTCTGCCTTTGTCTGCTTGATTAAAGAGCCGTCTGCTGTTAGCACCCTTCTCCCCATGGTGATAGTTATACACTGTGGTCAAGTCACCTGGACCGGCCTGCTCTGTTCCCTCTCGGACCAGGCATGCTGGGACACGTCGTTCCCTCAGGAGTGTGGGGAGTTGTAGTCCTGAGGTGGGGAGGGGCTAGCAGGTGGCAATCACATGCCCAGCCACCATATATAAAGCCAGGCTGTAGCTTCGTTAGTCTGAGCTGCAGAGCAGGGCAGGGCAGGTTCTGTAGAGGGCCCAGGCAGGGGACATCTCTGGGGCGCAGGAGTCTGCTGAAGGAGAAATCCCTGCTAACAGCCCCCGGGAGGAGGCTGGCAGGTTTTGACTGTACTCCTGGTGGTAATGAGCCGGATCCAGAGGGGAGCGGTGCAGTGTAAAGACCAGCTGTGAGGGTTTGCCTGAGGTGAGATGGAAGGTAAGCAGAGGCAGCGGGAGGGCCCCGGTGCCAGATCAGCAGAGCACTCGCTGCCATCACTTGGACAACCGAAATGCCCTGAGCGCCTGACCCCTCCCTGTGGGGCAGCATTGCTGTCCTTGGCTCCTTCTCGTAGCTCTTCTCTGTTCCGCGTGAAGGCTGGGTCCTTCCCTCGCTGTACTGCTGCTCATGGGATCTAGACTGTGCTGTGCTGTTGGGAGACCCCACAGGCCGTTGGGTACGATGGTCGATCCCCCACCTCTGCAGGTAAAAGCCCTGTTGGGGCACTTGGGGTGGGGCAGTCTGGGGGGTGTCTCTCTCCCCACAGCCCTGGCACCATGGATCCAATGGAGCGACACTGCCTGGGAGACCCCAGGCTCTAGCTGCCCCAGGACCCCTGGGAGGGGGCTCTGGGAACAGGAGACTATCTCAGACCCTCTCCACCAGGCCTGACCGGGTGAGGCCTCTAAGGGGCACGTCTACACTGCAATAAGACTCCCGGCACCACCATGGCTGGCCCAGGTCAGTGACGCTGGCTCGGAGGGCTAAAAATTGCAGTGTAGACGTTTGGGCTCAGGGTGGAGCCTGGGGGTGGATCTCAGAGCCCTGGCTCCAGCCCCAGCCTGAACATCTAACTGTGATTGCTTAGCCCCATGGCCTGAGCGCCACAAACCCGAGTCCGTTCCCTGGGCTCTGAGACTCGGCGTCTCGGCTGTGTTAGTGCAGTGCAGACGAAGCCGAGGTGTTCCCAGTAAAGCTGGAGGGGGGAAACGCGTGTTTTGTTTCACTGGCAATCTTGAAAAGTTAAACTGAAAACAAACAATTTGGGGTTAAACAAAACATTTTGTTTTGACCGAATACAAACACTTCATTTCAGTTTTGAGCCTTTTAAAATATTTTTGAATTTTTTAAAAATACAATTAAAGGAAACTTTGAAATGAAAAGTTGCTTCAAACCAAAAATCGAAACCGTTTTGTTTAGAAAATGCTGAAACTGGAGGTTTTGATATTTTTTTTTTCCCCAGAATTTTTTTGAACATTTTTTTAAGCAAAAAAATATCAGCGCAATCAACACATATTGAAGAAATGTGGAATCTGCATTTTTCACCCAGAAAAGGGTTTGTGTGTGGGAGAAACGTCGGTCCATTTGAGTTCCCAGGTATGTAAAACAACAGCAGCCAGACAGACTCGTGTTTGCTGAGGCTGCCATGAGGCAATAGACCTACAAGAGACGGCGTTACCGTCACACACAGCGACGCGACTCGTGTTTGCATCTGACCGTGGCAGCAATTTCCGTAATCGCTGTGCCTCTCTCTCCGTGGAGCCGCAACTCAGTGGGCTGGAATCCATGTCGCTATGATAGCTGGTGCTCGTCCGGCTGTGAGGGTGTCTTGCTGCCCCCCAGCAGAATCCCTTACAGGCTTGATTGTGCAGCTCACGCTGGCGAGCATTTGCTAGCACCAGCGAGTTCATGGCAGAGAGAAGGGTTGAGCACTCTAGCCCTACCCAGCCTGCTTTGCTGCTCCTCAGGGATGATACCGCTCAGCAGGTTGAGTGACGTGAATTAGGCAGAAGGATCTTCTCTTCAGTCGAAGGATTAGCAAGTTCGTTCGTTGTAAGTCTGGCTCGGCATGAGTGCAGAGTGCAGCTGTAGATCTCGAGGGAGCAACGCCGGGTGTGTTTGTACAAGATACTGGTGGCAGCTGGTGCCCGAAGAGTGCGGCAGGGCTGCAGGTAGCATTATGCATGTGCTTCTGCAAGGCTGCTCGTATTCATGCAGGGACACTAGGACAGTGTCAGTGGTCATAAGAGCGGCCAGACTGGGTCAGACCAAAGGTCCATCTAGCCCAGTATCCTGTCTTCCAACAGTGGCCAATGCCAGGTGCCCCAGAGGGAATGAACAGAACAGGTAATCATCAAGTGATCCATCCCCTGTTGTCCATTCCCAGCTTCCACCAAACAGAGGCTAGGGACACCTTCCTTGCCCCTCCTGGCTAACAGCCATTGATGGAGCTATCCTCCATGAATTTATCTAGTTCTTTTTTGAACCCTGTTATATTTTTGGGCTTCACAACATCCCCTGGCAAAGAGTTCCACAGACTGACTGTGCCCTGTGTGAAGAAATACTTCCTTTTGTTTGTTTCAAACCTGCTGCCTATTAATTTCATTTGGTGACCCCCCTACTTCTTGTGTTATGAGAAGGCGTAAATAACACTTCCTTATTTACTTTCTCCACCCCAGGCATGATTTATAAACCTCTATCATATCCCCCCATCAGTCATCTCTTTTCCAAGGTGAGAAGTCCCAGTCTTATTAAGCTCTCCTCATATGGCAGCTGTTCCGTATCCCTAATGATTTTTGTTGCCCTTTTCTGAACCTTCCCCCCTGCGCTGAGAAGCCTCTTGCTGGGGGAACAGAGAATTTGGTAGATAAGAGCCCACGCCCCCGAAGGTCCCACATAGCTGTTAGGTGCCTATCTGGCCCCTTTACAACCATATCTGAGCACATCACCTTCGCTGTGGTTATCCTTACAATACCCTTGTGCGCTATTGTCCCCATTGTACAGGTGAGGAACCGAGGCACAGAGACTAAGGCCAACATTTTCTAAAGCGACGAGTGACTTTGGGTGCCTCCATGTTTACATTCCCAGACTGCCTCACCTGAAGGAGGTCTGAGTTCTCCGAATGCACTGAGCCCCAGCCCCTGAAATCAGGCGCTTCCACAACCTCTCACATTGGATGCTGAAAAACTGAGGCACCCAAAATCCAGAGTCACTCTTGAAAAGCTTGGCCTAAATGACTTGCCAAAGGTCACCCGGGAAGTCTGTTGGCGCTGGTATTTGCACCCAGGTCTCCTGAGTCCTAGCCTAACTCTAGTTAGACATTGTCTTAATCTCAGAATGTTTTATTATATACCTCCCAAGAGCTCTTTTGTTAGCATTAACTGTTGTAATTGTTATCCGCAGCAGAACTGTCCAGTCCCTGCGGGCTTCCTGTGTGCTCTTGCTCTTTCAGAATCAATTGCAGTACATGGTTATTGTCGGTGCTATTGAGATGTGAGTTTCCAGCAACTATTTAACTTGATCCATTTTACAACCCGCTCACTAGCGCAAGTGACACACTGTTGGGGATTTGTGGGTGTACCGTGCCTGCTGTTTAGTGCAGCGTTAGAGGCCCCAAAACACAATACGATTTTGTTCGGGTTAATAGCACATGTCGAAGCAGGTATTTAGGCAAATTACTGCAGCGTTTGGACACCTGTACAAAATTACTCTATTTTTTTTTATTCAGGCATTTTTCCAAATGACTCTAATTTTCTGGTTTTTGCCCCCCAAATGCAGTTCCTGTATCTCTTAATAGCTTCTAATTTAATCAAGTAATGTATTAAAGTCAAGAGTTAAACTACAATTCCTCATCAGTATAGCGCAAAAGGGGGCATTCTCTGGGCTGGCTTTCTACTCCCAGGGAGCGTCCTCAGGGCGAGAGGACTCAAACCTGGGCTAGGCTGTGCCAGGTCCCGCATGGGTGTAGAGGAGCTTCCCTCCCTGTGGCCCTCTATAGGGCCTGACGCTGCTCACACTCGCAGGCCTGCCCCACATTGCGATCAGCAAGTCGCGCCGGGGCAGATGCAGGAGCACTGAGGAGCAGAACTTGCCCCGCGGCCCCAGCCAGAGCACTGCTGCAGGGCGAGGGCAGGATGTCCCAGGCAGAGCTGACACTGGGGTCACGTGTCCCCCCACCCCGATAGGCTGCGTGGCCTGCGGAGGTGAGTCGGGGTGGACGTGCAGGGCTGGCCCAATGGCCCAAGCCCTGCTGCCACTGCCTGTCCCCCCAAATGTTTCTCCGCCCATGCTCCACACTTTGACAATCTCTGTGGGGCAGTCATGTGCCCCCTGAAACCTTTAAATTGTGCTCTGGGGCCCCCACTATCAGCTGTTCCGGGTCACCTCTGCCCCCTACCGTCTTTTTTCTGTCCTTTGTCCACCCCATATTTCTGCCCCTGCGGCTTTGTGCCCTGGGCGGCTGCCCCACTCGCCCTGCCCTGGTTACAGCTTTCACGTGCACGGTACATAATTCACACACAAGAGGCTTCTGTGCACGGCTCGTTTTCCAAAAATACCACTTAGGTAAATGAATATGGAAATCAGGCTTGTGATAAAATTTGAATATTTTAATTTATGCAGCTGATTGATATTATGCGGTAATTAAACTCTATTCCCATGACATGTGTAACGTGAGGATGGCAGTAATATCAAAAATTAGTAATGAAATCTAATTAGTTCAATTAGCAGATGGCAGATTCCAGGTGAGGAAAGGCTTTGCAAGTTGCTCAAGGAAAACGCAAAGGCGCGAGTGAGTTTGGAAGAGCTCCGGTCTGGCTGTATAAACGCTGGGAAATGGTAGGAAACTAATTTGGGAGGATCCAAGGGCGGGGGGCATGGAGTGTAATTTTATTGAAATAGCCTTCCCAAAACAACCAGCCCGGATGATTCTCTCCATCCCTCGTCTCAATTACTGCAGAGAACACCCTGTTCTCTGGCGCTGCTGACTGCCTCTTGCGCTGGTTAGATCCGCTCAGAATGCTGCTGCAAAGGTTCTTTTCCTAGCCTGTCGCCTTGACCCTGTAACCCCCTCTCTTTGCATCCCTCCACTGGCTCCCCCTGCTCTGGTGCATCAAACAGAAGCTGCTTGTCTTTGCCTTCAGGGCCCTTTTCAGCCCATTCCCAGCGTATGGCTCTTTCCTTCACTGGAGAGATGTCAGTCCGGCCTTCATCACCCACTTGCTCCATTTTCAAACAAGCCCCTGCGTGTTTCCTCCCATGCTGCAGTCCCTGGTGCTTTGGAGGCGCTCCCCAGACACCCACAGAGCTACCTGGTTATTCTTCAAATCCTTCCTTCAAACTTTCCTTTGCTGTGGCACCTACAACCCACTTGGTGTTAGTTAGGCTCTTTATGTAAAGCAGTGGTTCTCACTCCCCCCCTCCACCCCCCCGCAGACCTTTTGAAAATTGCTGAGGGTCTCGGCGGACCACTTAATGATCTTTCCAAATGGCGTTTGTCCCGTTAGCTAGTTATTGTAAAGGGCTTTGGATAAAAGTGCTATATAAAAAAAACCTTAATAGTGATCATTGTTTGTTCTACAAATAAAAGCACACAACTCAGATTTTAATATCGGTAGTCTTACCTTTCTAATGCGATGGATGTGCCCTCTCTCCCCTGCTGTGGCAGCGCCCAAGCCGGGGAAAGTCGCCTCTTTCTCTGGTCGCTGCGGCCCTGCACGTCCCAAATTCCCCCCACCCCCTCTTCTCACCCCACTGCCCCCTCCCACCTCCCCCTATCCCCACCCACCCACCAAGGCCACCACCTCACCTTACATGTGCGTCTTCTCCAGGATCCAGGCACTTAACTAGTGGAGCCAGTGGTGGCCCTTCATTCTCTTGTGTGCGGCCGCCCAGGTGCACACCTTAGAGGGAGCTATCCGCAGACCACCTGAATGGAGCTCGCGGACCACTGGTGGTCCATGGACGAAAGTTTGAGAACCTCTGGTGTAAAGACTGCAGCTTATCAAGACAGTAACATTGTCTCACTGTTTCCTTGTATTCCCCACCTGTATCCATCTGTTGTCTCATTTTATACTTCGATTATAGGCCCCTTGGTGGCAGGGACCATCTTTTTGCTCGGTCCGTACAGCACCTGGCGCAGTGGGCTCCTGGTCTGTGACTGGGGCTTCTAGGTATGTAACTTTGGATTTAAAATGTTTTCAATTCATGTAATTGAATTTGGGTATTGGTGTTCTAATTTCTCTAGGTTTCAGCCTCCAGGGCGGTTACAGATCAACTGAATTGAGTGGAGAAGGCTGAATGGCACGGTGGTGAGTGATAGAATGAAGAACAGTTAAAATAAACGGGTATCATAAAAACGCTGCATTTTATCCTCCCATTCTGAGATGAAATGGTGCATCCGGGGCGATCGGTACCAGGATGAGACGAAAGGGTCACAATCCGCCCTCTAATGGTATCTGGATGGTAGCTGAGTGCACTGAGCTGAACTGAGCACACCACCCTTTTTAAAATCCTTTACAATAACCCTCTGTAATTAATTAGTGTTAAGCCTGCCTTTTACCATATCTGTATTTCGGCTACTGTCATTAAAATGCCTTCTACTCCCTCACTGGCTAGTTAATATTTATCATCACCTTTAATTAACATCTGCGTAAATGCCATGCCAATAACCATCACTATAGATAGCGTTCTTCCAAACCCCTCCACATTGCACCTGAAACTCTTGTTAAGCCAGGTCCTGTTGTTAGCATGCTTGGGTCGATCTCCTCACTTTTCTCACGTGCCCCCGAGCTGGCTCACTTCACTTCACCCAGAATTTCTCCTGCCTCATTATCAAGCTTAAACTTAGGCCCGAAAACCTTTACTCTACTTACATTTTAGCACTTGTAACATAAACAAACATCACTTGCTTAGCTGCTACTGAACAATACTAATTACGATTGAAAACCCTAAAAAGCAACCAAACATTACCACAGTTTGGGGGTTTGTATCCCTCTAGTGGTTGGACCAGGAAAGACATTTGAGTCTACTGATTGAAAGCTACTAGGCTTAGGGCTTGTCTTGATGTACAGCGCTGTAGCGCTTTAAGGAAGATACTCTAAGCAAATGGGAAAGCTTCTCCCATCAGCATGGCTAATCCACGTCCCCGGAAGGAGGAAGCTATATCGACGGTAGAAGGTCTTCTGTCGGCACAGCGCTGTCGGTCGGTATAACTTCATCGCTCGGGGGGGGGGTGGATTTTTCACACCCTCGAGCAATGTAGTTATACCGATATGTCTATAGTGCAAACCTGGCCTTAGTCCCCTACCTCAAGAGATGCTCTTAGCCTGAAGGACCCCAGGTTCATTTCCCTTTGGCAGGGCCAGCTCTGGCTTTTTTGCCGCCCCAGGGAGGGCGGTGAGCCCCGCCGGGGAGAGCGGAGCCCCGGCGGCCAGAGCGCCGGGGGGAGGGAAGCGAGCCCCACCGGGGCTCAGCTCTCCCTGGGGGCCAGAGGCTGCGCCAGGGGGAGGGCGGCGAGCCCGGTCGCAGCCCCGCTCTCGGGCCGGAGCGCCGCACCGCCCCCCTCCAGGTGCCGCCCCAAGCACCAGCTTGGTGGGCTGGTGCCTGGAGCCGGCCCTGCCCTTTGGACAACCCAGCTGGGTTTGTTACGCATGAGCTAGGCAAAGTAATTTGGAAATCGCAAACCTCCTATGCTGCACCAAAGTCACTTGGGAATGGCACATTTTCCTCTACAACAAAGTAGCTGCCTTGTGAGGCAATTGAACTGTCTCAGAAGTAGGCACTGAAGCCGGGTCCTGTGAATGAGAACAGGTAGTAGTTGGGCCAGCTAGAGACTGATGTTCAGGTCAGAGCAAGGTTACCTCAAAAAGCAAACTTTCCATTAGAACGGACACTGGCTATTTGCAGGGCTGGTGAAAATTGTGCTTCCCCAATGAAGAGGTTAGCAAAGGGCAGAGGAAACGAAGTGCATTTAATTGGAAATGCCCACCGAGGTATGAAGATGGACTATGAAGAGACACAATCAGCAGGGACCCAATTTGTGCGCAGTAACTGTGGAGGCAGATACAACACAATTCAAAGGGGTGAGGTGGCATGCTTGCAATAAAAGCAATAATTTTGCAAGTGGATTTTTCTCTTGAATAAATTGCAGAAGCAAGATATGCGCACGAGCACACCACTGGAGTACAAAGCTCTGAGGATGATATGGAAACAGAATTCTTTGTTGGATCCGTTAACACGTCTCCAACAGCTGAGCTAGGGACTTTGGGGATAAACAAAGATAAAGGATCAGAACTGATACTCCAGCGCTCTTAAAATTCCATGGCATGTTAACATTGATAATGAAGCTTGCCTGATGTAGCAGACACACAATGAATCCAGTTGCAAAGCAGCTATGTCTGTATTATTATTATTTACATTCCCATAGCACTTAGCACCTGAGCCGTCTCTCCGCCCTCATGGTGCTAGGCACTGTACAAACACAGAATGAAGAGATGGGAGGAGCTTAAGGACATACCACTAGTAAAGTTGAAACAAACCCGAGCTGTGTGCGTGCTTGGGTTGAAGAGCAAGCTGAAACTGCAGATGATCAAGCGAGTGAATAACCTGCCCGTGCAGCACAATGCAGAAGACATTCTTACAGAACTTACCGAGGCTGTGACCCCAGTGACCTATTAAGAATGGAACACACAACGCTGACGCAGATGCCAGGGCACCATCAACAATCCACGCACCACATTGTGTTGTGTGGTTAACACAGAGAAAGCACAAACTGAACTTGACATAGGAAAATTAGAGCTTATTCAGTGACTTCAGACACCAGCTGTGTGGTCACTGCCCGGTTTTATTGCAGGCTAAGGAGTTGTAGACATTGGAAGGAGGCCATCAGCTGGGAGCTCTGCTCCGTCAGATCAGCTGAGGAGCTCATGTCTAGACTTCGAAATGCAGGCATGACTTCAGATCTGGATGCAAGCCAAGGGTTTTGTTGGGCTGACTTGCTAGAGAAAGAGAAAAGCTCTGCACCTTCAGCTCTCCTGGGGGGGAATAAGCTCTCAGCTGCTGCCCTTTGGATCGGGGTCTGGGCCTTGGAAAAATGCTTCCCCTTTCTGGGCCTCCAATTCCCTTTCCAGACGTTGAGTTTTGGGGCAGGGACTGTCTCTTGCTGTGTGTCTGTACAGTGCCTAGCACATTGGGGCCTGTGGGCCCTACAGTAATACTAATAAATTGCCTGTGCTGTGCTAAAGCACCATGACCCATCTCTGGAAGGATCAGGGTGAGGCGGAAGTAGTTGTTACCTGTGTGCTGCTTTGTGGCATTAGCGATGATCCGCACTGGGAGAGCAGGTGTAATGTGCCATGGAAAAGAGCCTGACGTTGGCCAGGAATGACCGATCCGTTGGGCTGAACGCGATCAGTCTCTGCCATGCGGGAGATCTACGCAGTGACAGGCAAGTCTGGCTAGATTGTACCCATGGAAATACCCCCAGAACCAGGCGCTTGGCTGAGACGCAGGGATAGGTTAGCATAGCCAAGCAATTCAAATCTAATCGCCGGGCGTTGGCTTAGTGTGGGACTCGATTTGGGATTGGCCTTCGGGTCTGTCTACGCTGCAGCTGGCAGTGAGCCTCCCAGCCTGATTAGAGAGACAGGTGCCAGCTCTGCTTGAGCTAGTGTGCTAAAAATAGCAGTGTGCCCACTGAGCGGGGCTTGGCTGCCTGAGTACACGTGCCCCTGACCCCCTGGGTCCGAGCTCAGGCGGGCAGCCCACGTTGCTGCCCACATGACTACCAGGTCCACGCTACTGTCTGTAGTGCCCCAGCTCACGCCAAGCTAGAGCGTCTCTGCCCGCCTGAGCGGCGAGGCTTGGCCCAGCTGCGGTGTAGACAGAGCCGCCGAGTCGGGGATCTGAAGCGGAACCTGGCGAGCCCATCTCTCCATTGGCATCCCTGCCGCTGCTAGGGAAAGCTGTGGCATGACTGAAATTAAAGCATTAGCATTGGCTTTAGTTTGGTTAATGAAATATATGTGTGTGCTGTAAAGGGAGGCCCACGTGGGTCCGTGCCGTGGGGTCGTGCCGTGGGTCTCTGATCACAGTGTAGATGTGCCCTCAGACTTCTGACGGCGGGTCTGTGATTTCTTCTGTAAAAGCTGGGTGAGGCCATTTCTATTGGACCAGCTTCTGTGACCTACGTTTCTTCTCCACAGCGTTCCCATGGGAGATACCGGTCGGCCCACCTGTGGGTCTCCTGGCTCACTGGCTCGCTAGGGCGCCGCGGCAGGTTTTGTCGTGTGCTCTATTTATAGCACCCAAAATGACCCTTCCGCATCGGGTTCCAAAAGCTGGCTTGACTGTTGGATCCAAATGTCACGGGCCTCGAGGGCTTTAGCCGTTGCTCCAGCAAAGGCGGATGAATGGGGATCTGCAGAGATGCAGCATGTCTGGCTCGCACGCAAGGATCTTTGGCTGTTCAGCTTTCCGGCTGGTCTGTTAGAATTCAGTCATTACAGGATTACTGGATTTTTCTTTGCTCTTGTGTCAGGAGGAGAAGAAAGGACGTTGGCTCTAGGGTAGAAAGGCTGGACTAGCAGGTAAAGCACTGGGCTCGAGGGCTGGGTTCAATTCCCAGCTCTGCCACAGACACGGTGACCTGGGGCAAGTCAAGGCATTGCTCTGTGCCTCAGTTTCCCCGTATGTAAAAGGAAGATCATCGTTCTTCCTTTCTCCTGTGTTTAGACTGTGAGCTCCATGGTGCAGCCGCTGTCTCTTCCTAGGGGTGTGTACAGCGCCTTGCACGTGGGCTGATGTGAGATGGATCTTCCAGGGGCACCTGCAATATAAATAATGGTGGCAAGAGAAGACATTTGAAAGAGGGAGTGAGAGGCTGGGAGTAGCTCTGACCCGGTGGCTGGCACTAGCTCCTGGGTGCTTTGCCTGGCTGGTGCCGGCTGCTGTGACCAGCGCAGGGTGGGGGAAAAGAGCTAGGTCTGACTTTTTTTTTTTTTTTTTAAAGCTGCTCCGTCACACTGCCTTTCTCTGCACCGTCTGCCTGGCTCGTTCAGCAGCCGCTGGGCTCCAGAGGACACAGCCAAACACAGCGACAGCGATGTAGCTGTTCCAGATCAGCGCTCTGTCCCACTCTCCCGCAGCCTTTGCTTCAGGCTTTTTCTGTCTCGCTCCCGGAGGGTGCTCAGATACCACTGGGTTGGTCATGGTCTGAGACTCAAGCAAAATCCTGCCCTGTATTACAAGGATGCACTAATGCGTAAAGGGACCCAGGGACCATATGGCTGTGATGAGTTTAGCAGAAGAACCTGTGGCGACTCGAATACAATTTGTCCACCCCGGACAGACCCACGGAGCAGCCGGGCAGAATTCCAGGTCAGCCTTCCTTCCCTGAGGCTGGCTGAACACGCCCACGAGGCTACGGCGTGGCAGAAAAGCAGGGCCCTGCCTCCAGCCTCCCTTTTCTGGACACTGAGGTTGGTGGGAACATGCACTGCCCCTTCCTTTCTGCAGCCATCCTTGCAAGCCTCTTTGCCATCCTTACCCACTGTTACAGAGCTCCCCTTGCCGTCAGAGCCACAGGGGAGACAACTGCCTCTGCCTGCCCTTTAGCTCCAGCTATAGAGACCCCGACTCTTAGTTCTGGAAGAAGAGTGTGGTCACTGCTGGAGACAGGAAACTAGACAAGATGGCTCCACTGTGGCTATTCCTGAAAGCATCAGTTAAAATCTGTCTCCCAGTCTATTACCAGTAGAGCTGTGTGCGAACTAGAAAATCCTGTGTGTGGGAAATTCTGTGATTTTTGTTCTGTTTGTACAGCGCCTAGCACCTCTGGGCTTTGGGAATACAACTAATAATAACTTCAGAATATGGTTTGGTTCCAAATTCGAACAAAATATCAAATTTTTAAATTTCCCACAAAACAAAATAAAAAAAAAATGTTCCTTTCGGTTTACTCAAAATCTTTTGTCTCAATAAAACTGAAATGTTTTGTTTCAGTTTGGCTATTTATTTTGGGGATTTTTATAATCAAATACGTTTCTAAATGAAAAGTTGAAATGTTCTGTTTCAATGTTATCAAAATGCACCCTTTTGACTTTTTTAAAATGAAATTGAATCGAAATTGACATGACCCCGCAGAAAGTTTTGATTTAAATGGAAACACCGTTTTCCAAGGGGAAAACGTTCTGTCTGCATTTTTTCAACCAGCTCTAATTACCGCTATGTGCCAGGAGCAAGATGGCAGATAATTTCTGTTGATTTTGCCCATTTTCTGTTAATCAGACTGTGCTGGTGAGCAAACTCAATAACTGCTAAGGAGCTATTGACTGTGAACTCAAAGGGAAGCTGCAGGAACAATTTGATCAAGCAAGAAGATAAAGATAACCTTTGTGACACGCATTGTCTCTGCCTGTCACTCCAAATCCTCTTCCGACACTCTTGTCATTCAGATCCTGACTGAGAGGAGCAATGTGTACAAGAATGGCAAAGCCTGGTGTCGGGCTATAATAATTAAAACCAATTCGGGTGTTTGTGGCGTGAGACGTGCATGCAGCACCATGTAATGTAATGAACATGAATTTATCAGGATGTCAGCAGGTAGCCTGGAATGTCAATGAGGATTGTGACTGTAAATCGTTCTCCCCAAGGGCATGTGGAGAACATGTGTATTTCTCTGTCCTTAAATAGTCACAAAGGACATTTACATTTCACGGGCCAAATGCTGTGCACCCATTGGTTGGAAATCAGTGCATCAAGGTCACGGAGGAGCATTGGGGTGCATGGAGTTGCAGGAGCTCAGAGGAATGTCTTGTTAAAATTCTGCCACCGCATCTAAGAGACAGCTGATGCTTAACCTTACCTGATGGCTGCCAAAGATAACGTATTCCTGAGACTCCTCGTTATGACTGTTATGACAGGAGTCATCAGGTGGCACTGTTATACAAAGTCTTACAAACGCTTTTTCTTAGCGGCCGAGCTGATGTTCAGCCTTGGGAAGACAGCTTGTGGTGGTAGTTTTCTGATGCAGGTTTTTGAAGGTGCTGTGGCTTTGCACTCTGTGTTACGTGAGGCAAAGGTGCTCTCTGGGAATGGGTATCGGTGCTGGGCTGAGAGCCCTGACAGAAGGGTTTGCCCAGCATGCGGCTTGGCCCCCAGGACTGTGGTATCTGTGTAAACTAAACAAGTTTTACCAAGCCCAGACCCAGACTCCACGTCACTGATTTCTCCTCTGGTGGGAAAGCCGACCTACAGGCCTGAGATCTGTACAGCTAAGCAGAGGATCAACATTATTATTATTGTTGATTTCTATTTTAGAAGGACCTAATGGCTCCACCTGAGACAGTGCTAGGCCCTGTGACACACACAGCCCCTGAGGAGCTTATACCTGCAGCCTTTTTGTGTATAACCCAAGGTCTGAATTTAAACGGCTGTGGTTACGCCGGTATAACCCTGTGGGTGGACACGGATTCTGGTGTCAGAGTGGCCTTTCTTTGCTCTTTGGGACGGGGGCTAAGCCATTCTCAGACACAGTAAGAGGGGGCTGGGTTGCAGCTATATAACTACATCGGCATTTCCCATTCACACGGCCTTCATGGAGATGACAAAGATGTGAGAAAGGAAGTGTTATCCCTGTTCCGCAGGTGGGGAGTGAGGCACAGAGGTATTAAGTGACTGGCCCAAGGTCACACACACAGTCTGTGGCAAAGCCAAGAATTGAATCCAGATCCCTAGTCCAGGGCCTTGACCACGACACCACCCTCCTTGTAAAAATCTCCCTTTGCAGGGCTATGGAATGCCCCCGTTTGCCACGGGGGAGGTGTCCAGGGGAAAGCCAGTGCCCTGGGAAGGATGTTCTCAGAATCCCGTACAAGGTCTTTGATCTCCAACCCCCACCAGGAGCCAACTGACTCTGCGTTCTACTGCCGAAGAGGGCAGAGACACTTGTAACGGGCCAATTGTCAGACTAACCCAACTAATTTCAATGTCCCCACACGGCGAGGCCCTTGCCATTGGGTGACCTCAATCATTATGGGGCTCTGAGTGTTATAAAACGTTGTTGGGTTTTTTTGTAAATCCCACTGCTGACCTGAGACCTTTTCAGTCAGCGTCGCGCTCAGTGCGCTTCAATTTTCCACATGCCCCTCGGGCTTCACTGTTAATGTCTCCTTCGCTGTGGGTGCAGGAAACGTGGCATGTTTGAACTCTCTGCTAGAGGACACCAATCAGTAATTGGCCAGAGATACAAAGGTTCTATTCACGTCTTCAGCGAGGCAGCCGTGTTAGTTATGCAGCCCCCAGTCGGGGCTAATCAATGCCATCCGAGAGCAGGAGCTACACTGCAGATTATTAGCTAAGGACATTTTTGAAGTGATGGGCGGGCATGAGAGACGCGCTGCTTTAATAATCAAATCTGCCCATAGAGTGGAGTACTTTTGTAATGCCCTGTTCCCATGTGGTGTTGGGAGCAGGGCTTGAACCTGGGACCTCTGATTCCAAAAAGACCCAGCTTTTTTAGCCAACACTATAGCAGGCTAATCAGCCTTTATATGTATCCCAGCCACCAGGAACGGGGGAGAGAGTGCCACCCGGAGCCAGTTATACTTTCACCTAGTGTGCGTGTAATAATCTTCAGGAGCAAAACACCTGCATTCTGGCCCTGGTTCACAGCCCCTGGAAGCCTGTCCGAGTAATGGTGCCTCCCTGTTTCACTGTTGTAATTGTGCACAAATGTTTTCATCTTTATGGGAAGAGAAATGAACAGAGCAGTTGAGTGCAGGGAAGGTTCCTGCCGCAGCAAATTTCTCTGCTGTGAGGGATTGAGCATCACATTTCAGGGATGTTTGGGGGTTAGAATCCTGTGTCAAAATATTGGCGTTGGGTCCCTGATTCAAGTAGGGCCCCACATACGCGCTGGGGGGTGCATTATGCATAATGAACAGAGCCGGTTGGGAACCTTTTGGCAAAATGTTTTTTCGTTGGGGGTGGGGGGGGTGGGGATGGGGAGAAGATTCATTGAGACTGAAACTCTGGGTGAGGCCGTGCCAGATTTGAAGAAAGTTTTGTCAGGAGATGCTTCTCTGGCCCAGCCGTGTCTCCTGCTCGAGCTGTTCTCCTCAGTGGAGCAGGACTTACCGGGATCTCCCAGCAGTGCCCAAGGCACCGGGCCCTTGCGAGGTCTTGTGCTGTTTTTCCCTGAAAAACTTCAAGCGGTCTCTGCTTCATCCTGATTGGGGAGATTTCCACCATCTCGAAAATATTTGTGGGACGGGAAAAGAGTTTCCTGCCCAGCTCTAATCATTAATAGCTGTTTGCATTTTCTGCCTGCTCTCCATAGTCTCATTTCCCTCACTGCCTCAAATCACCTATAACGCTGTCTCTGCTGTACAACGTTATTCATAACCGAAGCACTTTAGTTATAACACAAGTTGATGCCTCGTGCATTCACATTTGAAAGAAAATCTATATTACTTAGCCTATAGATTGGTTCATCTGACCAATTATGTCAGTGCTTTAGATCAGCCCGGCATTTTGCGAATGTCTTGAAGGGTTAGAAAATAACAAAGAACAGTTCATCTCTAGGTTGGTGGCTCCAGGAAATATACTGGGCAATCCAATTCCGTGCTCTAACAAGGAAGTCTGGCCCCAGTCCCACAGCTGATGCTATCAAACTCCCCTGATCTTTCCAATCAATCCTTACGAGGGAGGAATGTCAAAGAGGTTAACCCCACCCTGCTCTCTCGGGAAGAGTAGCTACAAAATGAATTAGACTCGTGTATCTGGGTACGTCTATAGATCCCTCATCGCGGGATCATTCTAGAGCTGGAAAACTAAGGCACGGGGAGATTAAAGGCCAGATTCTTAGAGACAAGAAGCCACCTAACTCCCATTGAAAGACACTTAAATACCTTTCAGCATTGGGCCTCAGTGCCTTGGCCAAGATCATCTGGGAAATCTGGACCTCAACCACATCTCCAGAGTCCCATTCCAGGGCCTGAGCTACACAGCTGGCCTTCCGCTGCAGAAATATGGCTTCTCAGCCGGGACTCGGGCCAGGGCAAACCGCCCCTGTAAAAGAGATTGTGGGCGCTTTACTCACTTCATGCGTCCGGCACCTTGTGTCTTATGCTCTGCCCAGAAAGTCAGCACCTGTGATATCCCGCTGCCCCCTACCAGCTTGTGAGGGAAGCATGCACCTCCTGAGCTGGCCAAACCCCTTGCTGCAATTAGCCTCTGCTTGTCCTGGGATACCACCCAACAGAGTACTGGCCCAGCCTTCCGGTCAGCCTGTGTGAGCGCACAGGGGTGAACGGGCTGCAAGGGGGTGTGGAGAGAAAGGATCGAGAGGGACGGATGGAGAGAAATGTGAGATTTTTTAGTAGCATGGTAGCACCTAGCGGTGTCCCCCAAGAGTGGGGCCCCATCACACTAAGGATGTGTACACACACCGAGCTGCGCTCAAGAGCTTACAACAAAGCGAGCAGGGAAAGGGCGGGAGAGGAAAAGGAGATGAACTGACCTGCCCAAGCTCACCCAGCAGCCAGGATTAGCCCCCAGCTCTGCTGACTTGGTCCAGGACACTGGCCATCAGCCCAAGAGGACTATTTTGTGTTAAGTTTGTGAGTGATGGTTCCAGGCCAGCGTGACTGATCCCCGCGGGGACAGTTCATCCGGTACTGGGAGTAGGATTGTTTTCTTTTCATTAGCCAGCTTGCAAAGCGGCTGCAGATCAGAGAGCTTCCCTGCCTGCGTGGTGACTGCACAAGCCCGCCCCTGCCCGGCAGCAGGCAGCTCTGCGCAGGACAAGCTGGCGTGCTGTGCTCTGCTGACGCCTTTCAAAAGCCAGAGCTTTGCTGTCCCACTAGGTTACCTTTTCAAAGCCAGCCGAGGCCGCCTGCACAGCAAACTGCCTGCCTGCCAAGGGGCGCTAAGGCGGCCTTTTTACTCGCTGCTCTGTTTGCTGCTTGCTCACGGGATTCCTGCAACCGGCTGAATTAGTTAATACCCATAAATTATGGGTCTCCCGAGACCGTGATCTTGGCGTGTGAGATTTGCCATCGCTGGGAAGGGAAGGATAGGCACTGGATTAGTAACCAGAGCTTTGGTCTCCTCTGAGTGCTTCGCTATTATCTGGGCTTTGGGTGAAATTCCTCGATGCCCCGACCTTCAGTGCCCGGGTCACGCTCTAGTCCTGCTAACCTCCCCTCATCTTCAGTAACCACAGTAATTTATGGACAGCGCTGGACTTCATTATTCTGCTTGCACTTTGTCCTAGTACCAAGGGTCACGTTTATACAGCCTGTCAGTCTGCCGGGTAGTTGAACTGTTTCCAGCTATGATCACGCGTCACTCACTCACACGGTCATGCATGTTCTCACACGTGTTGGCCCCTCGTCTCGGTTACTCTGTTCCTGTACGTGGGGCGTGAACAGAAGGCAAGAGGGAAAGTGAATTTAAGTCACTTTTGTGGTGCCAATGTCCTGGGGAAGCTATGGGCCTGTTCAGCACCCAGTGTCACTTAGAGCAGCTTCAGGGCTGCTCTAATAAATGCGCTGGCAAGCAGAGAATAGTCTCAGTGCAATGGGCTCCAGCAACACCCCCCTTCCAACCCTCTATGCCCGGTGGGGCCACTGCAGAGCCCTTAGGCCTTGATCCCTCCCCTAGGCCCTACAAATAGCGCCAGCCCCCCCAGCGAGCAGCACCATGCACTGCAGAAGCAAATGAACTGGTAGCACTAGTAATGAAATGACACCACTCTGGAAGCAAGAGCTGGTGCAGGGGTGGGCGCTTCCCACACAGGTTGCATTAGTCCGGTGTGCATGGAACAGAGGAGGAGGTGCTGCTAATTGACAGGTCAGCTTTATTATGCAGAGAATGTCCTCACGGTGGTGGAGCAGGGAAAGAGCAGGTGGCCTAGTTTACTGCTTCTCTCGCTGTTCGCCCGTGTCTGGGGAAGGGCAGATGTTAATGCAGAACATTATTCACACCTCCCCTTGGATCAGGGTTACAATTCATCATGACAACATAAGCAGCCCGACAACTTATCCCAGCGCCATCCCCGGGCTTCACAGACTGCGTCTCAGTAAACAGACATGAAAGCTGCCCTGACCCATCGCACGGGCTATGCTGAATTTCAGAATCCACTGCTAGTTGTTACACCGAGCCAGACCCTGGCGGGTTGCGTGTTAGTGCGTGCCTCGTTGTGGCCGTTTTGCTGAGGGGGGAGATGCCCCCTCTTTCTAGGGACAGGATGCGCTTTAGAATTTGTCACCGCTTGTAAATCGGGGTGTGCGTGCGCGCCCTGCCGAACAGCTGTGGCTGTGGGTGGTGAGCACTCCCTAAGTGCTATATGCGGTCTGGAACGCTGAGATTAAGAACATAAGAACAGCCAAACTGGGTCAGACCAATGGTCCCTCTAGCCCAGTGTCCTGTCTGCCGACAGCGGCCGGTGCCAGAGGCTTCAGCGGGGCAATTATCGAGCGATGCAGCCCCGGCCATCCACTTCCAGCCTCTGGCAGTCACAGGTTTAGAATGCGATTGCCTCCCTGACCATCTTACCTAATAGCCATTGATGGGCCTATCCTCTGCCAACTTAGCTAATTCTTTTTTTGAACCCCACTGTGGTTTTGGCCTGGGAACAGCTAATTTAGACCCCATCATTTTATATGTATAGTTGGGATTATGGTTTCCAATGTGCATCACTTTGCATTTATCAACATTGAATTTCATCTGCCATTTTGTTGCCCAGTCACCCAGTTTTGTGAGATCCCTTTGTAACTCTTCATAGTCTGCTTTGGACTTGACCTAACTAGTCACTTGATTCTAGGAGCTGAGACTTTCAATCGCACCAAACATTGCAACCCTTGGGATAAAATGAGGAGAGTTGGCAACACTCTGGGGACTTTGCCCTGGCCTGCAGTGAGGGGCTGGGAACCTCGGCACCACATGGGAAAAGCTGTTGTTTACTTTTTGGATCTTACAGGGTCTCTTGTGGGTGGAGAGCTGGGCGTGGGCAGACCAGGCTGCACTGGTGACCCAGGGAAAATGGCGGAGGAAGAGTTTGTTTGCGTTAAAAATTCTGGTTTGGTGGGAAAACGTTTGTGTGGGGGAGGAAGAAACATGAAGGGTTTTTTCCCCCCTGCCCACAATAATTTTTTTAAGTCTTTATCAACCCCCCATGAATCTCATGAAAAAAACTGAATAAAAGGATAGGAAACAACCTCGTTTCTTCCAAAATTTAAGATATTTTGGTTGGGTTTTTATTAGGCCAGAAGAGGAGGAATTTTATTGGCTTAGCCGGTCAGCTAAACTAACCAACCGCTGAGGGGAAACTGAGGCTCCGTCCCAACAAGGGTAAGGTAAGCCACAGTGGCTGTGCTAATGTAATACACATAACTAGTAACAACCACTTCAGATGCTTTATCTTCCGACAAGCTCAGGCGATCTGGTTTCAGAGATGTTCCGTTTGCGGCCACTTCCGCTGGCTGAAAATTCATCCAGAACAGGGTGGCCGCGATGTGGTTATTCGGGGATTTTTGGGTGCATACACAGCCCCATGGTTCCGAATGCCATCAAGCTAGACTGCAAATATAAGCCTCTTTTCTTAATCCCTAGCCTTTCCTCTTCCATCCCATGGCAGCTGTGGCTCAGAGTGGTACCTCTTTGCCACTGATTGCTTGGACCCAAATGAATATTAAAGAACTCCTGGGCTAATTGACTGTTGCATGGTATGTTTTAGTTTCCATTTGCGAAGGGTTCCGTTTTTTTCCTTTGGTCATAGTTTCTAAAAACACGGTCCCGTTCTCTTTCTCTGCAGACATGTTGGCAAGGTTGGGCTATCTCAATGCAGCATGTTCCCGTGGAACGCATTGGCAATGTGAGTGCCAGGGAGGATTTCTGGCCACATTCTGAATATATGTCGTATTGCAGAGGAAACAGCTCTGTATCCGGCCTGTTCGCTGCAATGAACGCTTCCATACCAGGCTGCACGGCCGCCTTGCTAATGTATAACTGAAGCTCCTGGAGAGACGCCTCCCTGAGCAGCAGAAGCCTGGGAAAGTGGCACCGACTAATTAGTCCCAGAGCAGCAACAGCCCCCTGCTTAGTAGTCCAGGCCACCCTGAGACTGGTCAGAAAATAGCTTCCTGGAAGACTGACTCCAGCCCCTGTGCTTTAGCCCTTGGAGACGTCCAGAGCCTGCGAGGGAAGGGTAGGTGGCTCCATTTCAACGCTACAGCGTATAGACCAAGAGAGACAGGCGGTTCAAAATCCTTAAATGTGATGGACACGTTGTTGTTGTGACTTTGAACGACAGCACTGCTGACATCTGCGTCTCCCCATTTCCAGGCTATGGTAGCAGCCAGTTCTCCGAGACTACGACAGGCCAGGGCTTTATAAAGCAGCGCACAAGCGACCAGGGGCTGCTAACAGGGAGTTTCGCAAGGGAGTTCTCCAGGTGAAGGAGGAGCAATACAGCAACCTTTTGGGGTAAGTGACTGTCTGTAGTGTGTGTTTGTTTGTGTTTGAGGGTTACTTGCTGTGTGCTGAGCTTGTGTTTGTCAGTCTGTTTGTTTGTTTTGGTTGTTTGAAGGACCGTGTGCTGTGGCTGGCAGTTGGAAGCTGTGAGCTTCAAAGGAAGGTTTGAAAGCTAGAAGCCTCTGGTAAGTGGCTGAGCCTTAATCAGTGGGCGGGGCATTCATACAGGCCAGGGCTTTATAAAGCAGCGCACAAGCGACCAGGGGCTGCTAACAGGGAGTTTCGCAAGGGAGTTCTCCAGGTGAAGGAGGAGCAATACAGCAACCTTTTGGGGTAAGTGACTGTCTGTAGTGTGTGTTTGTTTGTGTTTGAGGGTTACTTGCTGTGTGCTGAGCTTGTGTTTGTCAGTCTGTTTGTTTGTTTTGGTTGTTTGAAGGACCGTGTGCTGTGGCTGGCAGTTGGAAGCTGTGAGCTTCAAAGGAAGGTTTGAAAGCTAGAAGCCTCTGCTGACAGGGGGCTGCAGACGGGAGTTTGACAGAGGGAGGCTTACGATGGTTAGGAAGACCCGCAACACCTGTGCCAGCACTGCTACTGTCTCCTCCACCTGTGCCTGTAGCCAGACAGAGTGCCTAAGCATGGATGCCTCTACCCAGATCCTGGTGTGGTTTTGCAAAGACTGTAACTTGCAATTTCCACTTACGGATATCCAGGCTGGGGGGACCATCCAATGTGAAAGGTGCCTGCTGGTGGAATCTCTCAGGCAGCAGGTGAGAGAGCTACAGGAGGAGGTGGCTAGGTTGAGGAGCATCCGTATCCACGAGCAATTCCTCGACAGTGTCCATGTGGAGACAGCTGAGGTAGCTGTCCCAGTACACAGGACTGCTGATACAACACTGGTGGAGGAGGAGATGGCTCAGGGTGGACGCTGGCAGCTGGTTACTTCTGGCAGCAGGCAGTGCTCCACCCTTGCTCCGAACCCTCCTGCCGTGGTTATAGGTAACCGTTATGCTCTTCTTGATACAGGAAAGAAGGAATCACTCCCTACAGTAAAGGAGGAGAAGCCTCGTACCCCTAAGGCTGGAGAGTCTGCTGCCACCACTGCGAATAGGAAACGTAGGGTAGTGGTGGTCGGAGACTCTCTGCTGAGGGGGACGGAGGCGCCCATCTGTCGCCCTGACATTTCATCTCGAGAGGTATGCTGCCTGCCGGGGGCCCGTATCCGAGACGTTACGGAGGCATTGTCGAGGATTATCCGGCCCTCTGACTACTACCCCATGCTACTCATCCATGTGGGCACAAATGATACTGCGCGGTGTGACACTGAGCGGATCAAGAGTGACTACAGGGCTCTGGGAGCACGGGTGAAGGAGTTTGGAGCACAGGTGGTATTCTCTTCAATTCTTCCTGTTAAAGGTAGGGGCCCGGGCAGAGACAGATGCATCATGGAGGTGAATGCCTGGCTGCGAAGATGGTGTCGCCAGGAGGGCTTTGGCTTCCTAGACCACGGGATGCTATTCGAGGAAGGACTGCTAGGCAGAGATGGCGTTCACCTTTCGAGGAGAGGGAAGACCCTATTTGGACACAGACTGGCTAACCTAGTGAGGAGGGCTTTAAACTAGGTTCGATGGGGACAGGTGAGCAAAGCCCACAGGTAAGTGGGGAACATGGAGACCGGGGAAATGAGTCGGAAACAAGAGGGAGTGTGGGCTATATTGGCAGAGAGAAAGGAGAGTCAGGAAAAAACTGGGAGGAAAGATCAAACCAGTATTTTAGATGCCTATATACAAATGCGAGAAGTATGGGGAATAAGCAGGAAGAACTGGAAGTGCTAATAAATAAATACAACTATGACATTGTTGGCATCACTGAAACTTGGTGGGATAATACACATGATTGGAATGTTGGTGTGGATGGGTACAGCTTGCTCAGGAAGGATAGACAGGGGAAAAAGGGAGGAGGTGTTGCCTTATATATTAAAAATGTACACACTTGGACAGAGGTAGAGATGGACATAGGAGACGGAAGTGTTGAGAGTCTCTGGGTTAGGCTTAAAGGGGCAAAAAACAAGGGAGATGTCATGCTAGGCGTCTACTACAGGCCACCTAACCAGGTGGAAGAGGTGGATGAGGCTTTTTTCAAGCAACTAACAAAATCATCCAAAGCCCAAGACTTGGTGGTGATGGGGGACTTCAACTATCCGGATATATGTTGGGAAAATAACACAGCGGGGAACAGACTATCCAACAAATTCTTGGACTGCATTGGAGACAACTTTTTATTTCAGAAGGTTGAAAAAGCTACTAGGGGGGAAGCTGTTCTAGACTTGATTTTAACAAATAGGGAGGAACTCGTTGAGAATGTGAAAGTAGAAGGCAGCCTGGGTGAAAGTGATCATGAAATCATAGACTTTGCAATTCTAAGGAAGGGTAGAAGGGAGAACAGCAAAATAGAGACAATGGATTTCAGGAAGGCAGATTTTGGGAAGCTCAGAGAGCTGATAGGTAAGGTCCCATGGGAATCAAGACTGAGGGGAAAAACAACTGAGGAGAGTTGGCAGTTTTTCAAAGGGACACTATTAAGGGCCCAAAAGCAAGCTATTCCGCTGGTTAGGAAAGATAGAAAATGTGGCAAAAGACCACCTTGGCTTAACCACGAGATCTTGCACGATCTAAAAAATAAAAAGGAGTCATATAAAAAATGGAAACTAGGACAGATTACAAAGGATGAATATAGGCAAACAACACAGGAATGCAGGGGCAAGATTAGAAAGGCAAAGGCACAAAATGAGCTCAAACTAGCTACGGGAATAAAAGGAAACAAGAAGACTTTTTATCAATACATTAGAAGCAAGAGGAAGACCAAAGACCGGGTAGGCCCACTGCTTAGTGAAGAGGGAGAAACAGTAACAGGAAACTTGGAAATGGCAGAGATGCTTAATGACTTCTTTGTTTCGGTCTTCACCGAGAAGTCTGAAGGAATGCCTAACATAGTGAATGCTAATGGGAAGGGGGTAGGTTTAGCGGATAAAATAAAAAAAGAACAAGTTAAAAATCACTTAGAAAAGTTAGATGCCTGCAAGTCACCCGGGCCTGATGAAATGCATCCTAGAATACTCAAGGAGCTAATAGAGGAGGTATCTGAGCCTCTAGCTATTATCTTTGGAAAGTCATGGGAGACGGGAGAGATTCCAGAAGACTGGAAAAGGGCAAATATAGTGCCCATCTATAAAAAGGGAACTAAAAACAACCCAGGTAACTACAGACCAGTTAGTTTAACTTCTGTGCCAGGGAAGATAATGGAGCAAGTAATTAAGGAAATCATCTGCCAACACTTGGAAGGTGGTAAGGTGATAGGGAATAGCCAGCATGGATTTGTGAAGAACAAATCATGTCAAACCAATCTGATAGCTTTCTTTGATAGGATAACGAGCCTTGTGGATAAGGGTGAAGCGGTGGATGTGGTATACCTAGACTTTAGTAAGGCATTTGATACGGTCTCGCATGATATTCTTATCGATAAACTAGGCAAATACAAATTAGATGGGGCTACTATAAGGTGGGTGCATAACTGGCTGGATAATCGTACTCAGAGAGTTGTTATTAATGGTTCCCAATCCTGCTGGAAAGGCGTAACGAGTGGGGTACCGCAGGGGTCTGTTTTGGGACCGGCTCTGTTCAATATCTTCATCAACGACTTAGATATTGGCATAGAAAGTACGCTTATTAAGTTTGCGGATGATACCAAACTGGGAGGGATTGCAACTACTTTGGAGGACAGGGTCATAATTCAAAATGATCTGGACAAATTGGAGAAATGGTCTGAGTTAAACAGGATGAAGTTTAACAAAGACAAATGCAAAGTGCTCCACTTAGGAAGGAAAAATCAATTTCACACATACAGAATGGGAAAAGACTGTCTAGGAAGGAGTACGGCAGAAAGGGATCTAGGGGTTATAGTGGACCACAAGCTAAATATGAGTCAACAGTGTGATGCTGTTGCAAACAAAGCAAACATGATTCTGGGATGCATTAACAGGTGTGTTGTGAGCATGACACGAGAAGTCATTCTTCCGCTCTACTCTGCTCTGGTTAGGCCTCAGCTGGAGTATTGTGTCCAGTTCTGGGCGCCGCATTTTAAAAAAGATGTGGAGAAACTGGAAAGGGTCCAAAGAAGAGCAACAAGAATGATTAAAGGTCTTGAGAACATGACCTATGAAGGAAGGCTGAAAGAATTGGGTTTGTTTAGTTTGGAAAAGAGAAGACTGAGAGGGGACATGATAGCAGTTTTCAGGTATATAAAAGGGTGTCATAAGGAGGAGGGAGAGAACTTGTTCACCTTAGCCTCTAAGGATAGAACCAGAAACAATGGGTTTAAACTGCAGCAAGGGAGGTCTAGATTGGACATTAGGAAAAAGTTCCTAACTGTCAGGGTGGTTAAACACTGGAACAAATTGCCTAGGGAGGTTGTGGAATCTCCGTCTCTGGAGATATTTAAGGGTAGGTTAGATAAATGTCTACTAGGGATGGTCTAGGCAGTATTTGGTCCTGCCATGCGGGCAGGGGACTGGACTCGATGACCTCTCGAGGTCCCTTCCAGTCCTAGAATCTATGAATCTATGAATCTATGAAAGCCAGCGCCGGGTCCAAAGGAGCATGGATTGGAAAGGCCGAGCTCAGATCCAGGAAACACGCAGCTGCCTGTGCAATGACATCCGATGGTAAGGCACGAACAGCTCACCAGAACTCCCGTACGCAAAAGCACCCTTCTAATGGAGCAGCGGGCAGCTAGCAGCGGTGTTTCTGGGAGTCTGGCCTGAGAGGAGAGTGGGGAGTTTGTGTTCTGAAGGGACAGTGATTTGTTCCTGTCGTGTGCCCTAACCAGGGGACGGTGCTGACCTCGTTTGGCTGGATTTAGAAGCCAGTCGCTAGCCGCTGTTGGAGCTGTGACCAGCTAGCAGCAGTTTCTGTGGGAGTTTGTAAGTTGGGGGGAGGAAGGCGAATTTTTCCCCCGTTTTTTTTTTCTAGGTGCGTCTCGGAAGAGAAGAGACTGATGGTGACTGAGGCAGCACTAGGCGCATCCTGAGAAGGAAAGGAGACAAAGAAACTGGTTGGAGGCAGAAATTGCGGGAGACACATCATCCTCCAGTGGGTATCTGATGGAAGCTACTTACGCATGAAAAGTCGCCTGTTAGCACTCCTAGCAGAGAAGAGCCAAGGATCTGAGATGCAGCTGGAGACTACGATGAATTCAAAGGGGAATTTGAAGGTATAATACAGGAGAGGAGAGAGAAGGTGGTACAGACAGCTTCAAGATTGGCGGACACCAGTCCAGCAAAAGGACCCGGAGGGCGGATTGCCAGCAGAGGAGGGGTGTCTATGGCAGAATGTGACCATGAGGACAAGGCCGAGGAACAGATCGGCTAGTGGTGCTGCATGTCAGCACAAATGACACTGCTAGATTACCACTGGAATGGATCCAGGATGACTGCTCGGCTGGGTAAGAGGAAGCTCAGATGATCTTTGGCAGACTACTTCCATTCCTAGAGAATGAGGAGGAAGGAATGACCAGATAATGAAGAGCAACAGGTGGCTCAAGGACTGGTGCTATGGAGAAGGTTTTGGAAGACTGGCCATTGGGAGGCATCTGTAGAAAGTAGATTGTTCTTGACTGATGGGCTGAGGTACCAATCTTCTGAGAACAAGGCTGGCATGATTGATAAGAAGGGCTTTAAACTAGGAGATGAGGGGAGAAGTTTGGCAGAGACTTGTGAGATCTCCATGCCTGGCCTGAGTACACAGGAGCAGGAAAATCAGCTAACTGGAGATCCGGTCAGGGATAATGGAACACCACAAGGTAAGAGTACGGACAGCAAGGAGAAAGGAAGTACAAATGTTGGCTGGAGTAGCAGTCAGGTAGGCGTTACAGTTAGTGAAAGGACTATATGTAATCCAGCTAGAAAACTGGGTGAGGTCTGAGAGGAACCACTGAAATGATTGTACATGAACGCAAGAGGTCTGGGCAATGGAATGGAACTACTGGTGCAGGCGGTCAGGGCGGATAGTATCGGGAATTACAGAACCATGGTGGAATAGCACTCGCCTGGACTACAGGTATTGAAGGGATGTGGTGTTTAGGAGAGAGAGGAATCAGTGTAAGGTGGCAGTGTAGAGTTGTACATCCGATGAAGTGGGCTGTAGCCCACGAAAGCTTATGCTCTAATAAATTTGTTAGTCTCTAAGGTGCCACAAGTACTCCTGTTCTTTTTACGGATACAGACTAACATGGCTGCTACTCTGAAACCTGTCAATGAAGCAGTAAACTGAAGAAATAAGAAGTGACGGTATAGACAAAACAGACTGTCTGGGTCAGAATCACGGTGGGGAAGAATTGTAAAAGATTCTGTTGGGATAAAGTTGGGGTCTGCAATAGATCCCCCAGTCAGACTCGGATATGGATAGAGATCTCTTTAATGTTATTAGCAAGAAGTACTATTGGGAATCGTGATAATGGGGTATAGAGAATATTTATTGGAGAATAAATGCTACTCATACTGGTAGAGCCCGGTTATTTCTGGAGGTGATAGATGACCATTTTCCTCATCAAATTGTCACTGAACCAAAAAAGAGGTGATGCAATTTTAGATTTGGTTTTGGTAAGTAGTGAAGACATCACAGAAGAGCTGGTGATAGGAAATAATCTTGGCTTGAGTGATCAGTGTGAATTAAATGGAAGGACTATCCAAAACAGGTTATCAGCTGTGGGGGTTTTTTATGTCAAAAGGATAGACTTGGGGAAATTAAGGTAATTAATTAAAGAAGTCAACTGGCCAGAAGAGCTGGGGGGCTTAAATTTGGAGGAGGCTTGGAATTTCTTCAAATCAACTATACAAAAACGATCTCAAATTTGCATCCCAAGCAAGGAGCAAAGACCTGTAAGGAAAGGCCCCAGACCCTGTTGGATGAATAACCACTGCAAAAAGTTTATTCAGAGTAAGCAGAGAGCCCCTAGGGAATGGAAAACTGGATCAGCAAAGGAAGCTACATCATGGAAGTTAGAAAATGTAGGAATAAAGTGAGAGTTGGTAAAAGCCAAGCTCTTGCCAAGGCCATTAAATTAAATAAGGTTTTTTATTGTAAAAAATGAAGAGAGAATAGGGAAGGATGCAGTTGGGCCACTATGCAGTGGGGACTGGCAGGAGGTTAAAGATAATCTAGGTATGGCCCCAAAATGAAATGAATACTCTGCCTCAGTTACAGTCATGATGATAATCTGGACCATGGGCATGAAGGCAGGACAGCTGATGAAATGGGTGTCTAGAAATGGAAATGACCACATCTGAGGTGGAAGAACCACTTTAAAGAGCTCAGTGCACTCAAATCGGGGGACCGGATCATTGCCAGTCCAGAATACTGAAAGAACTGGTGCATGAGATTGCTAGTAGCAAGGATTTTTAATTAATCTATCCGGGGGTTTTCCCATATGGCTGGAGAATAGCTAACGTTGTACCTGTATTTAAGAAAGAGAAATAGAGTGATCCAGACAATTACAGACCTGTTAGTCTGACCTCAGAAATATGCAAGGCTTTAGAACAAATTGTGATGGAAAGAATAATTAAATTAAATTAGGTAGTCAGTAAAGCGGATATAATGCAACACGGATTTACCAAAAGTAGATCAGGCCAGACTAACCTGATTTTCTTCTTTGAGAAATAACTGATCTTTTTAGATAAGGAAAGTGCGATAGACCTAATATCCTTGGACTTCAGTAAAGCATTTGACAGGATACCACATGGGCAATAATTAGCTAAATTTGAGAAGATGAGGATCCGTATAAGGTGGATAAGGAACTGGCTAAAGGGGAGAAGACAACGGGTTGTGCTGAAAGATGAATTATCAGGCTGGAGGGAGGTTACCAGTGGAGTTCCTCAAGGATCAGTCTTGGGGCCAATCTTATTCAATATTTTTACTAATGACCTCAGCACAAAAAGTCTCAGCGCTCGAGGGAACACAGATGCTTTGCTTAGATGGACTCTGAGCAAATAACACAGTCAGTTCAGAGACTAATTACAGCTACCGGCTGATAGGATTTCATAACCACTGAGATACTTGCATTGATTCTCAGTGTCTTAGAGTCAAGCCCTCGGTAGCTTAGAGCATCGTTTACTGCTCTGTCAATCGAAGATAAATTCCCCAATTCTCCCTGGGAAGTCTGGAGTGTGACTCGCTTGCAGAAGCTCTGCTCAAAGCAGTGGGAGGCCAAGCTAAACACCAGAAGCAAGGTCTGAAGCACGCGAATTGCTGACTGTTCCCAGGCGGGGGCTGAAGAGCGACGCTGCCTTTGTAGCACAGATCCAGCTTCCACTCTGTCGGTTTTTTGCCCCTCCTCAGTAACCTGGGGCCACTACCATGATAATCATGGTGCCAGTCACTGCAGGAGCGAGGGCCCAAGTCTTCACAGATATTTAGGTGCCTCACTCCCACTGAAACCAAAGGGGAGTTAGGCACCTAGGTAGTGTGGAGGAGCTGAGCCTACACGCCTCTCGAAGAGTTAAAGAAACCAAAGTCACCACTAGCCAGTGGCCTACTTTTCCTCCCAGCTTCCACTTCAATCCCTGCTGGCCTCATGTCCTCATCTGCAGCGTGCTGATGAGAGCTGCAGCTGGCATTTCTATAGGGACCGCAACGTCCCAGCCTGCAGCGTGTTCAGCACACAGATAGAGCAGGGGCTGGACCAACGGGTTAATCATGAAATAAGACTAGGTCCGAACGTCAGCCTCTCTCCAAAACCGGGCTGGGTTCTTTGGGTTCTGCCTGGCTCGGTGAGGAAGCACCAGCCTTCGCTCCAGATGACCTAGAGGCTGCTGTGGTCATAGCCCAGAAGGGACCAGTAGGTCATCCTGCCTGATCTCCTGCACGCTAAACACACCCAGCCCGAAGTGTTACAGGCCCCAGAGACTAGACGGGTATGGGCCACAGGCAGAGAGCAGGCCTGTGCTTGAGGCTGTCAGGGAAATGCTGAAGTAGGAGAGACTCCGATAACCCCGGCAAGTGACCCGCACCCCCTGCTGCAGAGGACAGCAAAAACTCACCAGCGTCACTGCCAATCTGAGCTGGGGGGAAATTCCTTCCCAACCCCGCCTGTGGTGATTGGTACCGCCCTGAACATGGGAGCAAGCACCAGCCAGCCCGGCACCGGAGAGAGAGAATGCTCGGCACCACCTCACAGCCCCGGCCCTCCCCGGCCACTGTCTCATCGCCAGCCACAACCACCTCTGATGCTTCCAAGGCAGAAGATGCAATCAGTCAATCAAGAAAGCAGACGACCTGGCTTGTGCACATGACCCTTTGATGGGACTTTACATTACAAGAGTCAATCGGTGCATTCCCATCAGCGGCGGCTCCAGGCACCAGCGCTCCAAGCGCATGCCAGGGGCGGCAAGCCACGGGGGGCACCCTGCAGGTCCCTGCGAGGGCGGCAGTCAGGCAGCCTTTGGCGGCATGCCTGCGGGAGGTCCACTGGTACCGCGGATTCTGTGGCAATTCGGCGGCGGGTATGCCGAATCTGCGGGACTGGGGACCTCCTGCAGGCATGCCGCCGAATCCGCGTTACCAGCGGACCTACCGCAGGCAAGCCGCCGAAAGCCGCCTGACTGCCGTGCTTGGGGGCGGCAAAAAAGCTAGAGCCACCCCTGATTCCCGTGCTGGCATAGACGGGTTCGTAGTCACTCCTTGTGGGAACCCTTGGTTATTATTGCAGCCGGTCACCGGTTAGACATTGAGCCTGTTTTCCTGATGCCTCGTGATTGGTCTGGGTCCAACTGTTCTGATGCCGAGTGCCCTGGTTTTTAGGTGACTTGTACCGCCCAGGTGAAGTGAAGGGAAGGGAGCGGTACTACAGAGGCCAAGCTACCATAGTTATTGTGAGAATGACCTGGTGCCGTTCCCTCTCTGGGCGTACCCAAGCTAAAGGCGAACTCTTCCTGGCTAACGAGCAGGCAGGATGGAGAACGGGCTACCCAAAACGTGAAGCGCCTTTGCAAAGAGGGCTTCCTTGAGGCAGGCTAGAGGAGTAGGGTGAAGACATTGCTTATCTCCTTACGCCAGTCTGAACAGCGCTGTAGGTGGAGCGCCCTGGGCCTTGCTTCCTTTGACCTGGCTTGCTCCTGCAGGGCACTAAGAGGAGGCAGAGCTCTGCACAGGGGTAAATGAGCCTGCCCGGTGCAGAACAGGGGAGGACTGGGTCTGTCTCCTTCCCCAGGGCCGCCAGACGGACCAGGGCTGGAAGCCCAGGATGGCTTGTTGGCTCCCTGGGCAGAGGCAGGAGCTCTTGTCCCTGCCACTGAGGGAAAACCTGCCAGTAGCGCAGGCCAGGTGAAGAGGAGGTGCCCAGGCCCGACAGCCAGAGGGCAACGGCAGGAGGTCCTTGGCTGGTGTGACTCACTGCAGCTCCTTTGGCTGTGATGGAGTGGCCCCAATTCACGCCTGCGGAGGGTGACAATTCACTGCGGAGGTGGGGATAAATACAGCAAGGCAGTGAACAGTCTGGCCAAACGGAGACCCAGCCGCTCCAGAGAGACGAACAGGAGAGCTGGTCCCGTAGGGCCCCCCCACCCCCCGCATGCTGAGCAGGAGTTCGTCCCGATGGCAGCCTACAGCACAACCTAGTGAGAGACACAGGTGGGGCATCCTGCAGAGCCCCTGCCTGGGCCAGGCTCTGGGAGCAGACGCTGCAGCCTGTCCGAGCGCAGCCAAGCAGGAGACAAGTCAATGACCCTCCCACCTGCCCAGTTACGCCAGGTTCTGGTCCCAGAACAGCTCTGCCCTGGGTCAAACCGGATTTAATTCAGGGCCGGTGCTAGGCCGGAGAGCAGACTTGGTGATCACAGTGCTCCTGTCTGGCCTTACAATGGCCGAACCCTGAACCCTGGAAGACTGGTAACAATGATTGGGAGGGGGGGAGGACGGGATGTGGGACGTCAATGGCACCACCATCTCCTACCCCTCCCCCCCCGCCCCCGCCTGGCTTGTGAATGGCTGAAACCATTTGTGTCAAATTTGTGAATAGTTTTGGGCTGCAAATAAACTATTTGTCCAAAAAATGTCACCCAGCTGTACTCTCAGTGCAGGTCTAAAGTGGATTAGCGTTAGCTCCGTCTCATGGCTGGGGAATGAAATGGCCTTGTTTAAGCCACACGGCAAGCCAAAAGCAGCACTCCTGATTAAAATCCAGATCGCCTGCTCACCAGTCTGCAGTGTAATTACTGGGACAGTCGTTGCTGGGTGTGGAGTCATGGGGCAGATCACTGATGCCTGAAGGCAACTTGGCTGATTCAGGGGCTATCAATATTTTTCCGTAGCAGGCGATTTGTGACTCTCTCAGTGAGCGCTGTTTGCAGTGGCCCTGGCTAGATCAGCACACACGTGAAGGGTACAGTGACAGGGCATTTGATGCTTTTGCTCGGAGGTGAATGTATGCAATGAGTTTTAGGAACAGCTGGTACTATGGAGAGAGCAATCACGCTGCTCCACTTTGCTGCATCATCACGCAGGTAAAGACTGTTCAGTGCAAATCATGTACACAATGGAGCTGGTCCTTAGCACATGTAAATGGTCCTAGCCCTGTTGCAGGCAAGCTATTTTCAATTTGCACAGCAGTCCCACTTTGGTTTTATGGCGTTTCTATTTGTTCAGTATTTGCTGGCTAGTCTGAACTCGGTTTTCATAATTCGAGTTGGTGGTAATGGCCTCACTTTGATTGTTTGCTATTCATTATTCATGTGCGATTGGGCACGTCAGTCACATGGCATTTCTTAAACAGGAGCCTAATAATGAATGACAGAAAGCAAACAAAGACGACTGCACGTTGGGTCTGAATTTTCAGCTAATCATTCAGGCTACCGTGTTGTGGATCTTGTCGGGCTCATGAATATTCTCATAAAGTAACCAGCAGTGGCTCCGGGAGTTACATAATGACTCGTCTGACCCCCATCAACGACAGAGGAGTCGCTTGCCCCAGTGACAGAGTCATGAAGCTATTCACAAATCACGCTCTGCATGTGTGACCCAGGCTAACACAATATGGCTTTGGCCCACTAGTGGTAGGCTCTGTATCTAGGGGGATGAATGTGCTCAGGGCTGGTTTTCTTGCTCAAACAGTAGGGGCTTGTGCTTTGAGATCCTGCAGATGCCCTCTCCTGTGGTGTCTTTCACATACCCCCGTTATTTGAGCAGAACTCCTTCCATTGTCTTTGTGATGCTGGCAGACCAGGGGCCAGGTCCCTAGGTCTCAGCTGAACCCAGACAGATGCGGAGCTGGAGTCTGTCCGGCTCACCTAAGGGTTAATAGTGCTAGGATGGGTATTAGAATGATAGGAAGTGAGTAGCAGTTGGACTCTACCGAATGCTTGTTTAGTGATGCCTGTGTTAATCTGACTTGCAGTAGCTGTTGTCCATTTGGTTGTGTAAGATCTGAGCAGGTACTGAGAGCCTCTGGGATGGTCTGAATCACCAACACAAAAGAGGGTTGTTAATGAGTGTGAAGCACTGCCAAAATTGGAGCCCCTTCGATACCAGACAGGCTCTGGGTGGATCTTACAACTGGAAAATCCTTAGATCTGGTTTGATAAACCAGCAACAAAAAGACGCCTACTGCTGTTCTGCACCCCTCCCTGTGAGGAAGAGGCAGGGAAGTGCACACCTCCCATCACCTCAATTTGCAGCTCAGAACACATGGTAGGAGGGGGATTAAAACCCCAGATGAAATGAACTAGGCATGTCTAGACCTCTTGGATTGTGTGTGGGGGCGGGTGCAGCGGGACGGTAAGGTCTTCCTAGGCATAAGCAAGCGATCCCCAGCTGCTTAGCCTGGGTTAGCCCTAAAGATCAAATAGCGCTTGCTGATTATTACCTTTTGAATCCTAGGACTGTAACTCATTCGTGTGTCTACGTTTGCTTGCTTTAACCCAGTAAATAACTTGCTAATTTCCTTTTCAATAAAGCTTCCATTTGCAATAGGACTGGCTTGAAGCATTGTGTTTGGTGTGAGACCGAACGCGCAATTGACCAGGGATAAAGGACTGGTCCTTTGGGCTCAGGAGTAACCTGAATGTCGCTGTGATTCTTGGGGCAAAGGGCCATCGACCCCAGCGATACACGGACACCCCCTCCCCAGGCTCCCACCTCTCCCAGGGGAGGGACCGACAGACTTTCCCCGCGACACACACGTATGCCCTCCCCCGAGACCACCTCCTCCCACACGAGGGAGGGCCCAACAAACCCCTCCCGCCCCAGACAAACCTGGTAACCCCACTTTGGCCACCAATGTGTGGACTCCCACCATAACCTAGAGATGACCCGCCCCGATAGCTGGAATAATACTCCCCCCATCCTTATCCCCACAGTGTCGGGGGTGTGTGAGAGGGATGATGTCATCATCACTAGGGTGACACCTCCCCAGTCCCTAATGCCTCACCTCTCTCCTTGTGGCCAGCACTGGAGCGTCTCTGCCGCGCCGATCCCTCCCAGGGGCGGCAGGCGCCTCGCGGGGGCCCCCAGGAAGCCAAGGGGGCACTGGCCCTGAAGGACTCGCTGCCCAGGACGTGGGAGCAGAGCTTGTGCTGAGTTAGCTGCAGCCTCTGGGCATGGGGCAGGGGTGTGTGTGTGTGTGTGTGTGTGTGTGTGTATGTGGGGGGGGGTGCTGGAGTCTGTAGGTGAAGTGGCTGCAGCCCCACTGCAGAAAGGGGGTTCTGCTGCCTGGGCTGGACACGCTGTACAGTTTGCGGGGAAGGGAGGCATTGCCCCCCCATCTCTGCCTGTGTGTAAAATGTCAGCGACAGGCTTTATAACCCAGGCTGACGCCAAATCCAAACCCCAGGGGGACCAAGGAGCTGAAGAACCCATCACCTGGCGGTTCAAAAATCGCCATCCCGAGCAGAACAGCCCCAGTGTCGGGGTGCGGCGAGCTGGGGCTGCAGGCGGGGCCCTGAATAAGGGTGGGCCAGTGCTATGAATGCTGAGCTGAACTCGGGGCAGAGCTGAGGGCGTGCGCTACCCCCCGATTTGTGCTTGCTGTAGAGTTAATGATTGTGCTGGGCTAAAACTGGCTCATGGACCCCGTCGAGCCCACGGGACACCCGTATTAACGTGACTCGTACACCAGGGTGTGTAGCACAGCTGAATGCACTTTTCAAACGCTAGCCCTGTATTCGGTGTCCACACAACGCTAGATGGGGAGCGCCCACCCCCGTGCTTTATCACTGTCACGCTGGCAGCTTAGCCAGGTGTACTCCACGTCTCACTTGTGCCCACTTCAGCTTTCAGCCCTCGTCCTCTGATCCTGCCCTTGCTAACTACCCTTCCTGGCCAAGAGGGGCCAAACCCGGGGGTGGTGCTGTTAAGGTTTTGCGCCTACAAGTTCGTGTGTGTGTGTGTTTTGTCCCAGACTTGAAAAATCCATGTGGTCAGGGTATAATGCAGCTATAGACTAAGCGGCTGTGCCCTTAGCTTGCAATCTCACGCTTGTTTGTCTTCCAACTCGCTCGGTGGCTCTCTCTCTATGGTAAACTTTTTTTTAACTTAAATATACAAGCTGCAGTTCTAGGCTGGACTTCATGGCAACCTTTGCTTTCTTACTTGTCACATGGGAACATCTGATCAGAAAAATGTCTTTTGTGAGCCAAGACCAGACACGCAACCTGCACCGAAACAAACTGCTCTTGATTCCAACAGGGCAATATTAATGGCCACCTATTCTAGGGCCCCAGATCCTGGAGTCATGTGATTAAAAAATAAATGCTGATAATCTTCTGTAAAGTCACCCTTTCTAGTGTTCGTGGTTGTGAAAAGCAATTTGAAAACGTGACCCAAGTGTAATCGATGGAGTGCCATCTGCCTGAGTCTGCAGGCAGTCTGAAACTAAAGCTTGGAGAGGTGTGAACCACATCATGAATCTCAATGGTGCATTTAACACCAAGACCCACTGCTCTGGGGAGCCAGGCCAACACCACCCCAGCAAGGGGCCCTGTGTGTGGGTGGAACGGGCAGAAAGCAGCCAGCCAGGTGGCCCCACTCAAGCAGATAGACCCTGCTTGCTAGGGCAAATATTGGGGTGCACCCCCTTTCAGTAGCCCCTGCTGCTACTCCTGCAAGGAGAAGGGAATGGCAAGGCCCTGATTTGAGGGGAGGGGCATGAACTCAGGAGTGACAGAGCCTGGGCTGCTACCCCTGTACAGTACAGGGCACTGGCAGCTGTCCAAAGAAAGCTCCACCACTTGGCCTAGCGGCTGTATGCTGTGTGTTTTACTAAACCGTATAACTAGCCAAAAACTAGTTCTGAATGTGTTTGTATCCTCCCCCGCTCCCCTCCCCCCAAAACACAATCCCAAAGCACAGGGAGAAACTAGACAAGAAATACAGAATTGGAACAAATGATCCTCAGTGGCCTTCTTCGAGAAATAAGTGGTGCTGACAGCCCCAAATGAATGAATATTAAAACAGCCATTTGCAATGATCAATGTTTCACCATTATTATATACATATAGCTCTCCGATCAACCAACTCTCTTGAAAGAAATGCTAGATTTGAAAAAGAAAGGTGGAGGGGGGTGGCAGAAAGCAAAGAAGCCTATTATTGCGGTCAGTGAAATGAGGACAACGCTTAGTTCCTTTACAGTGGACCAGTTCAGGTGTGTATCGGGGGCGGCACAGTGAGAAAATGGCACACGTTCTCTCGCCATGTGGCGGCTGGGCGTGATGTCTAAGAATCCGCTGCGGTGCCATGATGTTGGAATTTGAGGGTCTTCCTTTGCTGTTCTGTGTCCGAGTCTGCTCGGGGGTGGGCCTACGAAGTGGTCCTTCCCTGTGTTAGTCCCCTGCTTGCCCAGGACATATTGCCGAGGGTTGCTTGTATTAAGGTGCTGAATGGTCCCCCCAGGGAGGTGGAGGCTGCCTGACTGCGTTACGTGGCTCAGGGGCATCACTCGCGCAGCATGACTGCCGAGAAGGATTAATTTGACAATAGATCCCATACTAGACTAACGTCATGTGCCGTGCACTGAGCGTGTTCGTGCTTAGCTGTCGCTGTGCACAGCCCCGCCCCATTAGTTTCTTTTTAAAATGAACCAAGAGCAGGAAAGGAAAATCATTTTCTCTTTTTTCCTCTTACGGCAGCCTACTGAATGCAAGAAGATTAGGCCACACTGTTCTATGCTGAGGCCTCAAGCTCACCCTTCAGCAAACGCGTCCTAGTGTCCAAAGAAAAACTTTCCGTTTCAGGAATCGCTCCTCGAAGAACCAGTAGTGGAGTGTGCTCCCGCAGAGTTCAGTGCAGTGCAGACTAACGTATTAACTAGCAAGCCGGGGCAAACCAGCGGTGGGGGCAAAGTTCTAGATCACCGGTAGGAGCTAGATTCTTGTAAACACAGTATTGCGTAAAACAAAGAAGAGTTGGAGGATGAAAAGATGCAGGACGTGTGCATCATAAACCATCAACCCACTTTTCTGTCTTTCCAGTATCCAACACCAGCACGTGTGTCTCATGGGCGCCTTGGAAAATCGCAGTCCGAGCTGCTGTGGTTTTCTGCACTGCAGAGAGCTGCACAGGTGGTTCTTCCTCTCTCCTGAGCCTCACAAGTGGTTGTTCTTGGACAGGTAGGCGATCAGAGCCACGGCAACCCCCACATAGATGCCAGTTCCAATCGTGATTGACAGCACGGCCAAGAAGAGTGCTCGCCGGGAGCTAGAGCTTGCTTGGTGGAAGTCTCCCTTGGCCACTGCTTTGTTCGTCTGAAAGATAAATCGACAAAAACGGTATTTATTGACCCTGAAAATGAAGTGGACACATTCCTACCATACGGAGATGACTCTTACGATTCACAAATCAGTAACAGCTTCTGAGTGGAATTTAATGGAGATAGGCCCAGATTTTGCAAGGTATCTGGGTGCTACTGTGGTCACATCACAAAACCTAACTAATTTAGGAGATCAAATCTCATTTTCAAAAGGGGCCTCTTTTGGCTTTCACTTTGGCCTCGCCCTTAACGAAGCAGGGAAAGCAGCCCTAAACGTTCTCATTACCGTACCGCTGTTGTGCACATATTTCTTACTGGCAAATGATTACCATAATTAGTGGGTACAATAGAAAGCAGTAACACGGCCCCCATCTCTCTTACGAGTGAGTTGTACTGTTCCACAATGAATGTCCACACTGGGGACACGTAAGGTATTGGGGGCGGGGAGAAGGATTTGTGGGCATCAAATGGAACATTTCATGGGACTTGCCCTGAGGCCATTTCTCCATTTCCACATGCAGTGTCCGAGGAGCAGTGTAAGAGCTGGGAACCCAAAGATCTAGTGAAATGTGAAAATCACAACTGGCTCCTCTCAGATGGCCTTCAAATGGCTGACGCGCTTCCTGCTTCACACGCTCGCTGCCAGCTGCCAGACAAACGTTCTCGCCAACCTGGCCAAAGCCGCTGCAGACAGTCACTCCACATGGCTTGGGGACAAGAGCCAGAGCCGTGCTGCTGTGGGACAGCAGGTTTGCAGCTGGAGGCTTTGGGGGCTCCCGTTCACTGGCAAAGTTACTGCTCCTATGCTTAGGTGCTTTGCGGAACTGGGGCCATAGGGGTGCTTCTCCCTGGGTTTGGCTGCATAACGCTGTATTTAGCTGCTTGATCCCCACCCCCAGGGACCTACAGGATGAACCTCACCTTGATCCCCACCCCGGACAGTGGTAGGGGAGGCACTGAGTATGCTCGGACATCTTTTTCCCTAGCTGACTCGATGGCTCAGAGGCACAGTCCAAAGCCGGCTGAAGCTGATGGGAACCATCCCACTGAAACCAGTCCATTGGATTCTTCCCCTGTCTGCCCTAGAAAGCTACATGACAAGGACGCTGGATGGGAAACTGCAAGGTTGAAGGGCGCTCCTTTGATTATTGCAATTCCATTTGCTAACAATGAAAACCAAGACGACAACGTCTCAAACCGCATCCTTTTCCTGTTCGGAGTATCCTTACGCCTGTTCACCCCACGCCAGTGACACACGAAGGCCCATGGGCGTAGGCTCCTAGAGACCGGTGACGATGTGGGACTTTGACAGCAGTGGCATTACTCGTGTGCTTAACATTACACATGCGCTTAAGCGCTTTGCTGGGTTGTGACCCCAGTCAATCATTCGTTTGTATTTTTAAATTACCTTACTCCTAGGAACCCTGGACATGAAATGGTGCAGTGCATGGGCTGGCCCCACATGCAGAATTTTTAAAGTATATGTATTAGTAGGCTGAGCAGAATTCAATTTTGACAGTATCGATGGTTATTTTTAAGCATTTTTTTCTATTTTTATCTATTTAAATGTTCACAGTTGTGGGAAATTACGTGGGGGTCAGACAATTATTTAATGACAGGAGATGCTGAGATTCAAAAAGTGAAAGCTTTATAACTGTTAAAACACAAATTGTCATCATCACGTGTCAAAATATACAAAGTAAATCTCCTTAAATCAAACTCTAATACATTCTCAAACAGCATTTTTCTTACTGTGCCTGTCTGTACATTTCAATTATCAGCAATGGAAATATTTTTTGGTTGGCTTGTGTACGGTGAAATTAACATTTACCAGTAAAAATTGAATCCTTCCAAGTCTAATGATGACCCTACTATTATTTATTGTTTGTACTGCCCGAGCACCGAGGAGCAGCAGTAAAGACTGAGACGCTAGACACTGGGCAACCATGGAACAAAACCCCCAGTCCCTGACCCAGGTCAGTAAAACAGTTAGAAAAGGAACAACATTACAGGGCTGACTCATAACAATACCTACCTCTCATCTAGTGCCTTTTGTCAATGGATCTCAAAGCGCTTTACAAATGAGGTCAGCATCGTTATCCTCATTATACAGATGGGGAAACTGAGGCACAGAGCAGTGAGGTGACTGATCAGACCAGTGGCAGAGCTGGGAATGGAACCCAGGTCTCCAGAGGCCCAACACGGTACTCTAGCCACTAGGCCACACAGCCTCCCAAATGGCTTCTGTCACTCTGTCGGCTTCATATTGTCACTGGCAGACTTACTCGTCAGTCAATTACAATATATCAGTGTGCGGGGAGAGGGGGAGGGGCATAATGAATGCTTTGATTATATTTCTTTGTGCACAGACACTCTGTTTTTGACACATCTCTGCCCGTCTCTAGCTTTCTAACCGGTTCCCGCTACGCCGGTATTTGCCTTTTTACCATCTTGCTCCCTGAAGCAATTTCGAGCAGCCAAATGACAATCCACGAAGCTGACAAAAAGGCTGCTAGCCATTACGTAGTGACTCTATTAGGAGAACTGTCTCTTCTGATTTATCAGCCTAATTCTTCTTGAGCATAATGCCTTATGAAAGCGAAAACAACCTCAAACAATACATTAGTAGGCATCAGCGTGGGCCGGCAGGGGAGGAGAATAATTCTTGGGAAAGAGCGACAAGTAAACAGCTGCCATGATGAGATTAACCTCTCCTCCTCTGCCACCAGGCGAAGCTGCCGCTGACTTCCTGAGCAGCACACGGTATTTCCCCAGCTCTTGGCATCTGGCTGAACACACAGGCCAAAAGTTCCCAAAGTGACCAGTGATTTCAGGGCCTCCTGTTAGCCCAGCGAGGGCTACGGCCAAGCAGGCCTGCCCCAAAGGTGGGGCCCGTTGAAGGGTCTCAGGTTCACTACACGAACGTACTAGTCACTCTTAAGGCTTGGCCATAGGACCTGATCCCAAGCCCAGGTCCCCAAAGGTATTTAGGTGCATAACCCCTATTGAAACTAATGCGAGTCAGGTGCCTAAATACCTTTGGGGATCTGGGCCTGGGAATCTTTCCATTCAACAGACTTTGGATCAGGCCCATAGCGAGAGGAGTTTCCATTTATACATTACACTTTATTCCTAACATGTGCAGACACCCACAGAAAGCTTCAGAGATTGTCGTTCCTTCCTCAGGGGATTGCGATAGCTTCAACTTGCTCCCCACCTCCATGCCCCGGCTATCTGCAGCAGTCTTAACAAACGGCCTGATCCAAAACTCTCTGAAGGGAATTAAAAAAACTCCTACTGCTCCGGCCCATACTCCCATGGGAAATCTGTCTGGAACGCCCCAACTGCCGTGCTTAGCTCTGCCCTCGGTAGCCACTAAGCACCCCTGTCTTCACACCCTACACACCACTGTAATAATCTTTGTACAGAACATGCCTGGTGAGGTGTCATTTGAAAACTAATAACTCGCCGGTCAGTCACATCATGGTGACATGTCTGTAGCAACATGATAAGTCAGGTTATGAATTCCCCCATACGATGCCACTAGCACGCGTTCCGGACCAGACCACCTGCCTAGGCAAAAAGGTAAAACTGGGAGGTCCTAACCAAGCAATGTGGGTTTACCTCAATTTACATACAAGCAGTAAACAGGGCCATCAAGCTAACAAGGCAAAGAGACTGCAGGAGACAGAACAATTTGCATTTAGCAAGCGGGGGCGGGGAAGAGAAAGGGGGCGGAGGGAACACCAGGGAGCTTCCTTCACTGCCAGACTCCTCCTCACCTTTCTCACAATTTGAATAAAACTTTACTGTGAGGGGGAACCTTCTGAAGAATCCAATTCAAAGGTTCACTGGACTATAAAAGAATGGGACAAAGAACCCCAAGTTCTCTCTTTCAGTGAAGACATCAAAGGAACCAGCACTTTGGGCTTCCGGGGGAGATCCTGATCGAGAGGATGGGGTGACGTCCATCTTGCTGGAAAACTCTGGGTGAGAAAAGCCATCTTGAAGAAAGACTTATCTTGCTAGGGTAAATTCAGTCACTAGAAAGCATAGGGCAGTGCGCGTTATTTTCTTGTCCACACTGTCCTCGTTTACAGCTCTCCACTGTCACCTTTTAATTTCCTTGTGATTTGGGGGTTTGGCTAAAAATAATGATTACAGCATAAGCATCATATGGCAGGGCATGTAGACAACTCACACTTGGCATGATTATTGCTCAAATCACATCGCCTGCAGCTTCACGAGTGATCATTTGCTTTCAGGCAGGTCACTTTTCAACTCGCAGGGGAACTGTTTTGCACTGGACCCCGCACGTCAGTCTCTCTTTCTCTGCAGGTGATGTATGTTCTCTTTACCATGCAGTCATACGTGTACTGGTGTGTTCCCTTTGTGTTAGGAATTGCCATACCGGATCCGAGAAGTTGGAAAGGGTTCAGAAGGGAGCTAGGAGAATGACTTGAGGTTTGTGAAATCTGCCATATAGCAAGAGACTAAAGGCACTTATCTATTTCGCTTATCCAAGAAAAGGCAAAGAGGTGATTTGACCAAGTACCTACATGGGGCAGAGATGACCGATAGTCAATGGTTCTTTAATCTAGCAGAAAAGGGCATAGCGAGCTCCTGCGGCTGGAAGCCGAAGCTCGACAAATTCAGATTAGAAATAAAACATGCATTTTTAATAGCCAGGTAATTAACCACTGGAACAAGTTATCTGGGATGTGGAGGATTCTCCACCAGTGGGCATGGTTTAATGAAGACGGGGAATCTTTCTCAAAGATAAGCTCTAGCTCAAACAGAAGGTATGGGCCTGGCGCAGGAAGGACTAGGGGAGGTTCCACAGCCCCTGCTATGCAGGAGGTCAGACAAGATGATCGTAATGGTCCCTTCTTGCCTGAGACTCTGAGAGTCAGCCCAGTGGCCGATCTTGTCCAGTGCCGTGTCTCCAACAGAGGCCAGAACCAGCTAATTCACTGGATGGTTCAAAACCCCATGAAGCGGGCAGTTGTTGCCCATAGAAAATTCTTCTGACTACACTCCATGTCCTGAAGCCTGCGGGCTTACCTCTCTTCCACACTTCTGGGATTTATGATCCGAAGCCAATGGAATTCTATGAGGAGTCTTTCTCTTGAATTCCATGGGCTCTGGATCAGCCTCACCCAGTTCAGTCTTTCTCATGGGCCCCTACGCACCTGGGCTCATTGCTTTAGTTCCTTGGCACCAAACTGCTGCCTGAAAGCTTCAAGGAAACAAAATGAACCTTGGTACAGTCAAATCTTCGAAGTGAGGCTGTTGATCTCAAGTCTGATCCTGCAAGTTGCTAGGAATCCTTGACTACTATTGAAGCTGGTGTGAGTTCAAGATGCTCAGCATCGCGTTGAAGTCACGCAACTTGTAGGATGGCGACCTTAAATGTAACCTCCTCAGTGCCCCAGCAGGGATGTCAGCATTCCAACACGCCCTTTCCAAATGCAACCCACCCACCTCCACCGCAAACGGACCGGACGTCACTCCCTTTACACCATCCATTCTGCGCAGTTCTGTACAATGATGGGGACGGTGCTGCTGGATGGAGGCATCTCTTGCTGGAGCAGGGATACCATTGTGGTGCATTCTTTGTGGTTTATGATGGTTGTGCTAGTGCCGAATGTCTCTCTCTGGGTGGGGGAGTAGAGGGCATGAGCTGATGCTCGCTTTAATGTGTAATGTCCTTGCTTTTTAGGCTGTGGGTTAGGTGTATGGGGTTAAATCCTGTCTCCTTTGAAGTCAATGGGCCCGGAGTTCACCTGTTATGTATGGAGCAATCTAAATAGACACACAACACCGTGTATTTGTATTAATTTCCCAACTATTTTAGATAGGACCTTCACCATAGCAATGATAGGGTTAATAAAAACCAGCATTTTTGTCAATGAGCTCTTTGATGAAGGGTGTAGCTCTTTGTGACTGGAGCCCTTGCTACAGCAGAGATCCAGCTCTTGGTTAAACTGTTCACCCCACGCAAAAGCGAAGGTCTTGAATTGCCGAACAGCTTTCATGGAGTTGCTGTTTTTGGACAAACCCACAGTTACTTCACTCACAGCCCCACTCATCGTGACACTGTTCCGTTAGCTCAGCCGATTTGCTTCGGAACCAGCTGAACACTTCCATGGAGATCCCATGTATGTGTCTTCAATGTACTACTTCATCAAAATCTTCTTCTCAGACACAACCCAAGCAAGATCCAGTCACTATGCACCCAGTTGTGGATACAGGAAACATTACTGAGAGCACATACAAAAGGCAGTTTTTTAGTCTTCTAATCTGTTCAGAAAGGGTTCCCTATCACACGTTGGAGAACAGACGTCACTGGGTACATCTTATCTTTCAGTCAGAGGTCTCACTGGATAATTTGCATCCAAGAGATTTTAAAAAGCTGGCGGAGGAGCTTATTAATGTTGATTTTCAATAAGTCTTGGAACATCAGGGAAGTTCCAGAAGACTAGAAGAAAGCTACTGTTGAGTCAATATTTGACAAGGGTAAACAGGATGACCCATGTCATCGTAGGCCAGTCAGTCTGATGGTGATCCTGGACAAGATAATGGATTGACGGACGGGGGGGACTCCATTAATAAAGAATTAAAGGAGGGTAATATAATTATTGTCATTCACCACGGGTTTATGGAAAATAGATCCTGACTAACTTGATATCTATTTTTTAATACAAGTTTGGTTGATAAAGGGAATAGTGTTGATGTAATATACTTAGACTTCTGCGAGGCATTTATCTAGGTGCCATGATTAAAAAACTAGAAAGGTATAAAATTAACATATTGTCCCTTGTTGTTTGCAGTGTTGTTGTGTCAGTCTGTGACGGGGCAGAGCGGCCCCGCACTGGGACAGCAGGGGTTAATCCTTCCTTCCTGGCAGAGGAAGCCCCGCCCCGGAAGCTCTGCTGGGCATGCTCCAACTGGAGGCTAGGTATAAAAGCCTGCAAAGCTGCACAGTTGGGGCTGACCACCGGAGAAGGACGCACACAGCCAGCTCCCAAGGAGGAACAGCCCATGTTCCAGGCTCCAGCCTAGCCGGCCCGAACCCTGCATTTCAGATGGAGGACCCGCCAGAGGGGAACAGACCGGAACCTACGTCTCCGGAGGAAACCGTGACATTGAGGGTAGGAAGTGACTCAGGGGAACTTTAGGGACGAGCTGCATTAGAGCAACACTGACGTTTGGCATGCTGTGGCCAGATCCCCGCCGAGCCAACGGCCAGGGGAACCCCGCCATTAGGAGAGCCCTGGGTCGGGACCTGGTGGAGAGGGAGGGCCCGGGTCCCCTTATGCCTCTGGCCATGGGGCCACACTACCCCGCAGCTGAGGGGAGTTCTCTGGACTGTGGCCGTTGGGCTGCACTACCCCGCAGCTGAGGGGAGTTCTCTGGACTCTGCCCGTTGGGCCACACTACCCTGCTACTGAGGGAGAGACGACGGATGGGACACCACCAGGAGGGGGCGCTCCACTGGACAGAGCTAATTCCCCAAAACAACCAGTAGACGGCACCAGGTGGTGAGTCCCAACCCCGTTACACGGTCCCAGGATATTCGAGAGACCAAGCGGGTGAGGTAATATCTCTTATTGGACCAACTTCCATTGTCTCTCTCACCAACAGAAGTTGGTCCAATAAGAGATATTACCTCACTCACCTTGTTTCTATAAAATGGACATTGCACCCATTAAATGGATTAAAAGCTGGCTAACTAATAGCTCTCAAAATGTAATTGTAAATGAAGAATCATCATCAAGTGGGTGTATTTCTAATGGGGTCCTGCAGGGATCAGTTCTTAGCCTTTTGCTATTTAACATTTTTATCAATGACCTGGGATAAAACATAAAATCATCACTGACAAAGTTTGCAGATGACACAAAAGTTGAGGGAGTGGTAAATAAGGAAGAGGACAGGTCACTGATACAGAGCGATCTGGGTTGGGTGGTAATCTGGGTGCAAGCAAACAATATGTGTTTTAATAGGGCTAAATGTAAAGGAATACATCTAGCAACAAAGAATGTAGGCCACACTTAAAGATGGGGCCCTCTATCCTGGGAAGCAGTGACTCTGATTGCAGAGTAGATATCTCCATTGATGCAGAATGTTTTCTCGACTGGCTAACTACAGCTTAGAGGACCTCGCTCATGATTAGCAACATCCTCCCCCCTCCTTTTTTAAAATCAACAACAAAAAATCCCTAACTCCAAACTCTCACTATGTACAAATGATACTTTGTAGCTTTTAAACTAGGAGCCCAAAAAATCGTGAAATGCAGAAGGCAATTGGGGCCAATTTTTGATGGATTAGAACTTGGAAACTCGTGGATTTTCTTGAAACTTCTCCCAAAATTCCAGCTTTACTCAAACTATGTGTTGAAACTTTGGGACTGATACATTCATTGTGTTTTCCCCATAAGATAATCAGGTTCAACTCCCCCCTCAGTGTGAATCAGAACGTAACTTTTATCTCTGGCATCACAAAGCCCTTTCACAAATATCATTCAGTTCAGCTTGCTAAAGAACGATAAATATACACGGAAGTGATACAAATATCTGGTTCTAAGATCAGAACTACCTAGTAGTCTCCGACTGCCAGGATTCAGGAGGACATGTTAAATCCACTATGAAAATAAAGAGAAACTGTTAATTGGTATATATCTTCGTTTCAGCCTCAGTTAGGCAGAAGTGCTACTTTTAGTAGAGGCAGCCCTGATTTGAAGCAATCTAGATCATGGCTGTGCAATTTTAGCAGATGAGCCACGGGGGAAGGTAAATGGGCACGATCTCTGTCTAATTCTGCTCCCGTTTGCCTTGCTTCTGGGGCACCAATGGACTAGAAAGCTTGTTTCTCTCTGCTGGCTGCGCTAACCTATGCCAGTGTCAGCACAGATCAACCCACAGAATCCGGGAGCGGGAACCAGCTGCAGGTACCACTCCTGAGGTCTCAGCACAGGAAAGAAGCTAAGTGGATCAGACATCATCTCTGCTCTAAACTGCAAGGGAAGAAGGAATTAAATCTAACACAGGCCAAGGCTTTGAACTGAAGACAGAGTGACTGTACCATTTGTTACTGTTTTCATATACTATACATCTGACACTATTCGCTTGAAGTGGAAACAAGTAACTTCCTTAACGGGCAGGCTTTAGGGCCACTGAGCGGCCGATCTACCTAGTTCCACAGCCAAGCATCAAAGAGGGATAGAAAAGCACAATCTCACCATGATAAACCACAACAGAGACAGGATTCGGAGATAGAATACTGCTGGCCATGAGGCTGGAGCCAAGGTCATTTCAAAAATCTAATCTCCTTTTCACAGAACCCTTATTATGGTCAAATGCAGAAAAACTTTCATAGCGCCGCATTGGTTAAAACCTGGGCCAGATTCTCAGCTGGTGTAAACCACTGTAACTCCACGGGAGTCAATGGGCCAGATCCCCAGTTGGTATCAATCGGGGTAGCTCCACTGAAGTCCGTGGAACGACACTATTTTACACGAGCTGAGGATCTAGTCCACAGTGCTTGTACCTCCCAGCCATGAATAAAGAAAATTGTATTTTACGGGTCAAATAAAAACTGCCCTGTGTTAGGTGACGCTAACAAGCGACTTCGTCCATCCAGGCAGGGGCTGCAGGATTGAAAATCATAAATATGAAACTAGCACGATCGGGCCACCTCTGAGCCACTTGGGCTAAAAGAACACAGAGCGCAAGTGCAATTCTTCCCAAGCCACTCAGCCTGCCTCCTTAGCTGGTGTAACCTGGCGCAGCTCCCCGGGGGATCGGATACGGATCAATGCCTCTGCAAGGATCTCAGTTAACAGTCTCTGACGGAGGGAGGGATGTAGGCAGGAGCCCAGTTTTAAGAATGTGAGCAGTGCTCTTGTGCTGAATGTACTAACACTCAGTCGGGGTGTTTTGGTTGCTAGCTCCCAGCACTAAAAGGGGAGGGGTCGGTGGGAAATCAGGGGCCTGAGACTGACAGGCCCCAGGAACAGTGGGGAGAGGCCAATGCTCCAGATCAGCCTGATTGACAGGGCGGGCAGGCTAATCGGGGAGTCAGGAGGCCAGGGGGGGTCCCGTCCTCCGTGTGAACTGGAATTGCCTGGGTCAGACAGAGTGGGGCCGAGCGAAGGAGAGAGCAGGGGCCTGAGCTGAGCTGCTGGGAGCAGAGCTGCAGCCCCAAAGCCAGAGCACAGCCCAGAGAGAGCAGAGCTGCCCTGGGAGCAGAGCTGCAGCAACCAGAGCCAGAGGGGCCAGACAAGCAGCCCAGGGAGCAGGTCAGAGCTGGGAGCGGAGTCACAGAAGCAGCCTGCAGAGCAGACCTGTCCTGGGAACAGAGCTGTAGCCACCCGAGCCAGAGAAGAGCCCAGGGAGCTGGAGGCAGAGCGGAGCTGGAGCTGGGGCTGGAGCCGTCCGGAGCTGGGGCTGGAGCCGTCCGGAGCTGGGGCTGGAGCCGTCCGGAGCTGGGGGCAGTGAGCAGCTGGGGAGAGTGAGGGGGACCCTGGGCAGTGGGCCCAGCGCAGGGAGACGCCTCAGCCAAGAGGCTCTGCAGGCCAGACTTGGAGGGGGACCGTAACCCTGTCAGGGCAGGGGCGACGCTGGGAAGAAGGGTCCTGCCACCTAGAGCCTGAGAGCGTGTGGCCACCGCCCGAGCAAGTGTCCGACCCGCAGCGTCCCTGCAGCACAGCCAGGGCCTGAGAAGGAGCCTGGGACCTGCCCTGACGTTCCAGAGACACTGTTTGTGATGTTCCCTGCCACAGAGAGGGGTGATGTGTTTCCTTTAACCTTTCCCATTTTTCCTTCTTCTTTTTTTAAATTAATTGTTAATTAAACAACTTGTATTTGCTTTAAATTGTATGAAATGATCAGTGGGTCAGGGAGGTGCCCAGTGCAAACAGAGTACCCCGGAGTGGGGATACCCTAGCCCCTGTCCTGGGTGACCACAGCAGGATTGGGGGTCGAGCCCCCCAGGAATCCTGGGCCCAGCCTTGTTGGGGTTATGAGGACTCTGCCAGACAGGAGAGTGGAAGGGGAGTCCTCAAGGGCAGGGAGGCCTCTGGGTAAAGGAAGTGGGAGCGAGGACTCAGATCCTTTCGCTAGCCCACTTCACCGGGGTAGTGCAGAAGCCAGGAAAGTTACCCACAATAGCGGGACCATTCCCCAGCTTACATTAAAATTAGGCATAGGTCAAAGTCCCATACTGACCCATAGCCAGGATGGAGAGAGAATTGTGTCAGATTTCCAGCGACTTCCTCCTTTTCTCTTGCATGGCAAGATGGGGGTTGGCACCCACGTGAGTGCTAAGCCAGTTTAACTCAGTCTTCAGGCTGCAAGTTTGGCAGCAGCAGGGCCAGCAGGTTTGATAAATAAAAGATGTGACAGGCACAGAACATTGAAAGAATTGTGAGTTAGGGATAGTTCATCACGCACTGGACTGAGCACTCATTCGCTGCACTGCCGACACAATTAGAATGTGGCGTGTGTTCTTGCAAAGAGTTCGGAGCTTGGCGCTTCACCGATTCTCGATTGTCCTTACATTCAAGCAACCCATAACAGGGGTGGATTTCCCGTGTGACTGCTTGCGCTTGAGAGTAACTGTACTGTGCGGCTACCGGAGCAGGCTGTGGACACAGCTGGAAGGACTCCAAGTCTGAGAGCATTTAACCTCGTACTCATTCTAGACGCTACGGTGGTTGAAAGATATTTTCTGCAAAGCTGTGGAAAAGCGATGGGAAAATTCCAGTTTTGCTCAGCTACCAAAATGAATGTCTTGTTGCTTCAATAGACTGTTCAAGGAACTGCTCTGGCATTTCCACCAGAGAGTCTACAGAACATATTAATCATCTCTCTGGGCTATGGGTCTATGGGCTTGAGGAAGATAAATATTACATCTCTGTAGCTGTGAGTTAAAAATCAGATGCATCATACAGTGCCTCATACATCACACCCACATTGCTCACAAATGCCTCTTCTGCGATGCTGGCTTTTAAACCCAGAAACGCATCCAGCACAGTTATCAGTTAAACCCTACGTCCTGCCCCCTGCCACGGCCTGAGCAGCTGGCAATGTGCTGGAAGGTCCCTGAGGAGGTCTCCTCCATGCCAGATTGCGCTGTGTGGCTGCTGCACCAGCCTCCGGACTGGAGGAGCCTTCCTCCCTAGTCTGCAGAGAGGAACAATTTGGGGAATCTATGAATGTGATGCAATTGTTGTATCACTGACTGTATCCGTGTGTAGTGCATCATTCATGGGCTGACAAAATCCCCAACATGAATCTCCCACTCCCTCTGTTACCCGTTGTTCACCCAGAGCACAGTCGTTAAGGTTATGCCAAGGAGGGGGCCTGAGCTGGAAAACTGGTTTGACCAAGTAGATCTGCAGAAAGCCAGGAGTGGAGAATGGAAAATATCCAGACAGGAGAACAAAGGGACAGAGGTGACACAGCAGGTGTTTAAAAAGACGGAGGATGTTTGGGGCAAGAGAGAGGAGCAGACCTTTGGAGCAGAGGGGACTGCAGGGACAGCTGGCTGCAGGAGAGAGAGAGGCTTCATGGTTCAGAAGAGAAGCTGTGTGCAGGACTGGCATCCTGGACACTCCGAGGCCTCTGACTGGGGATGCCACCAAGTGTCCAGGTTTTCCCAGGTAGCAGTCCTGGGAAATCCATAAGGGTGCTCAGTGCACACTGCCCGCTGGCCAGTTTTGTGGGCTCAGGATCATCCTAGATGTCCCGGGTTTTTGTGCGTCAGAGGTGGCAACTCTAAGTCTGCCCAAATCCCAAAGCACACCCAGAGCGGTGAGGAAACTGAGGCGGCAGCACTGTGAATTGCCAAGTGTAGCCAAGGCCTAAGTGTTGGCTGCCTGTGGGTAAGTGATCAGGACTCTTCCCCCCCCCCCCCCCCCCCAGCTTGGAGTAGAATTTGTCCCTTAAAGATCAGATGCTTGAATGAAGTGCTGATGGCAGATGCAGGCACGTGTACACACACAGCCCATAGGTAAGATGCAGCCATACGAATTCCAAGAATGTTGCCAATGGATGTTAACTGCAGGCCAAGTTCCATTGCACGGCTTTTTATTTCAAGTTTAGTTGTTGGGGGAAGGACTGTGTAAAGATCATCCAATCAATCGCTCAATCTAGAGGTGATTTACAGGGGGATTTTCAAAAGCACAAATGGCAGTGAAATGCTCAACTCTTCTGGAAAGTCAATGGTAGCTGGGTGCCTCGCTGCCATGTGAGTCCCTCTGTTATCCCCATACCCCGGCCACAGCCTTGCTAGTCCAGACTGACTGACAAAACGCCACGTCAACGGCATGGTGGCTGGGTATTCTTGCTTCCAAAAATCACCGCTTTCCTTGCAAACTTATCCTGCGTCCCGTCAGCAGCAAGAGACCCCTAATTCTTCCCAGCGTTTATATAGAGCTTTATGTTCTCAAAGTGCTGTATTGCAATTAACTCACTCACACACAAAGCACTCCTGAGAGGCAGGTAAGTATCATCACCTCCTTTGTACACGGGGGGAACTAAAGCAGAGAGCTACGTACTGTTCATGGGAGCCGGCAGATCCTCTGCTTCTGATGTCAGAGGAGCTCTGGCAATCGGCACCATCTGAGGATCTGCCCCTGATTTTTGAACCGTATCTCAGCTGTGCCTTCCTTCCTCCCTGCACGAGACTCTAGATCCCTGCCTGCTTGATGTGAGTGGATTCCCTCTTCCCACACCCAGCCCAGTCAGATGCCCGGTAACGCGACACCTCGCAACTCTGGCAAATCTTTCCATCTTTCTAAATACACCCTGTTGGCCCCACTGTATGGAAGTGGCACTTCTGATTGTTTCTTGCTTGGCTGACTGTAAAATTTGTAACAGCAGCCTGGTGTGCTTTGCTCTTCCTGTGATCAATATTCTTCTTCTGAGGGATTGCTGCTGTTGTCCCTTTGCAATACATGTGCAGCCTGCGCCCCACAGACATACACCGCACGGGGGCTGTGCAGGCCCTCAGATCTTCAACTCGGATAGACACATTTTGCTGTAAGACTGTCACATTTAGGATACTTTTCCAAGTGCGCACCTGGCTTCCAACGAGCCAGATTTCCCCCCTCATTACGTAGCTTTTCACTGAAGTCATGTCCACAGATCTTATACAAATCAGACTAATCGGACACATCTCCAAGATACATTCAGTCTGTGCATTCATCTTGGATTTCTACTTTTTCTTTTGGGATAATGACCCCTGCTTTGCATTCGTCAAGCAGATAATAAAGGATGAATTCTAAGAAAGGAAATGATAAACTAGCGACCCTATTCCGTATCCGAATACCTAGCACTGGTGTTTGTATGTTAGAAAACGATCGCTCAGCTGAAGGAGGTTTTGCTATTCTACTTCTTTGAGAATATTCAACTCAAATCAAGCCAGTTTCGCCTTACATCGTCTACCTGCCAATTTCCCTCTTTTCTTCTTTCAAAGGGTTGGAGATGTTCTGCCACAGAGTTTAAAAATGGAGTCCAGAGCTTTAAAGTTCTTCACTTTGTTTCGGAAAGAGTAAGTCTGGTGCTCCCTGCAATTGCTGTATGTTAGTCTTACCTGCTGATGCTCCAGTCTATGCGTCTATTTGACATTCTTGCCCTTCTTATAGTGAGAACTGAGTCAAAAGATTGTTAGCACAATTACTCTCCTGCTTTTTCAGGTGTGTCCTTCGTAGTTTACCCCCCCGTGTTCTCAAGCCAACAAAGGTCTATGGGTCAGTGATGCCTGGCTGGGGCCAGGTTGGCCTGGGGACAAGAGGGGACTGCCCCAAATCTCACTGCCCCTCAGTTCCTCATGGGAATCCAGCAGAAAATTAACGCAGTGGGAAACATGGCTGAGTGCAGCTCCTCAGGTGACACTGTTTTATCTGCAATCCCCCTGCGCACCTGGGAGCCCACCTGCCTCCTGAACTCTGGGGGCAGCATCGCACTGAGTCCCTGATGGTGCAGCCGGTCGCCATGGGAACTCCCAGGGGGCCCACGGGCTGATTGAGGGCCACAGCCGCTGCAAGGGTGGTTTGGGGGACCCATGGAATTGCTATTTGCTCCCCTGGGCAGGGGAAACTTCATCCCTTTTCTCACCTTCCCACCAGGCGCTGTTTTTTGGGGGGGAATTGGGGACGATCCCTGCCCCAGGGCACCTCTCTGATGGGCATTTCTGCAGGCGGCGACAGTCGGTCCCGTAACCAGTAACTCAACAGGTATGTGAGATTTGGGGATTGCTAAAGGGACGTGACCTTTGAGACCCATACCTAGGAGCTCTCCCCACCCCCGCCACCGAGCAACAGTTATCCAGGATACCAAGCACAGAGCAAGAATCAGCGACAAACAAATTCCACATAAGTAGCTTGTCTAAATGCGAAAAGGCAACACTCCGTTCCACATGCTCCAGCTGAGAGATTCTGAACAGTCCCTAAATGCCAGGGAATATATGCACAGCTCCAAAGTTAAGTGATTAGATCCTCAGGTCACCGCTTGACCCAACCTCTCATTCAACAGAGGAATCTCACTTCGTACCTTTTCATTTTTACACGGAATAAAATTCACCAGCTGACCTGGAACAAAGAACACAAGATTCATTTGTATTCCTCCTCTGATACTTGCTTCGACATAGGATCCTTAGCCTTGCATTAAGCTGTCTGCACCCTGGCAGGAAAGATCTATGTCTTCTAGGAGTCAGAGCAGACTTCAGGAAAAGCCAGAACTTTATGTTCTCAGCCGGAACACACCAGAGCATCGGCTCTCCAGCTGAAGTCCCAAAACCTGATCTGCTGCATGCAGGGAGCTGGCCAAGCCCCTCTCCTGTCAGGGGCTCTGTATGGGCGGAAGAAGGGTCTGCTACAATGCACCTTCTTGAACGATCAGAGTCCAAGAGAGATTCCTGAAGAAGTGGAACATGCAACAGCCTCTTCCTCGGAGGAGGCTGGAATATGCTCCACGGCCGCAGAAGAATGCTGGGTGAACGGCAGTTCTGGCACAGGTGGGTGTGAAGGAGGCACAGCTCAATAGGGAACCAGGGACGGCCTCAGTAAAAGCTTCTCTTGATTTTTAAGAAGGAGACATTTAGCAAAATGCAAATTGCAAACCATTGCAACCCCCGTCAAGGAGCTCCAAGTGCATCACAGAATGAGCCTAGCAGGCCCCAAGCCTGCCAAGACTGGTGCATGTGTTTCATTTTGTGTACAGGGCTAGTCCCTGGGAGTCTGCAGGATCCAGGGGTGTAGCGACTGGTGGGCTGCGGCCCACCCACTTAGCATCCAGGCCCACCCAGATCTGAGCAGGGGTGCAGTGCTGCTACAGCAGCCCGGCCCCGGAGCATCACTCGGGCCCGAGAAGCAGGACGGAGCTCTGTGCCTGCCTGTCAGAAAGCCACGCTCCGGCAGCTCTGCCTGGCCATGTTCTGAGCCACCCCAGGAGCCTGCCCAGCTCGGCAGGTGAAGCCCTGTGTCTGGGGGCACCAGAGCTAGGAACAGGGCGTCGGGGGAGAAGCTGAGCGAGCACTGTCTGTCATTGCCCGGCCACCCAAAGGTCGGGGCCCATCCACATTTCCACTCCTAGCTCCGCCACTGGCAGGATCAGGGCCTTCTAGGCCAGCGCTCCCAGCTAGAACCATGCTTCTGCTTGTCCCAGGTCCCCTCTATCCATGCTTGCTGGCTAAAGCCTCCCTTGGCTGTTCAGGAGATGGCCGATACTCGCCTGGCCAAGGAATTCAAAGTTTCCTCTTCATTCAAAGAGCAAAGCAGTAACTCACCCTACCCAACATCATTCTAACAACCATCCTCCTCTAATTTAACCCATTACAAACACAAACAAAATGGCCACCCGACGCCTAAAGTACATTTCCCAGAGCTCCCCAGGCCTAGTGCTCTCTACGTATAACAGCTCCTGCTGTTGGGCATTCCTCCATTAGACGTCCCACCTGTAGTTGGAGGTAGGCAGGGTAGAGAACAGTGTTCCAGGTCTCCTGGGCACCCTGTGGTACAATCGAACACACCTTCACAACTTCAGTACAACCACAAGAGAGTGCTACCGTGACAGAATATATGTAGTCTGGATGACCCAGTACATATGTAGATGAGCTCTCACATATGTATCCTTTACCTCAGAGAGCTCCTTAAAATGTGTCCTTTGATACCCAGCCAACACCAAGAGAATGGCCACACTGCCAAAAAAAGTGGGGGTTAACACAGGTTAACTAACTTGGATTAAAATAGCAATGAAGACACAGGTTATAACTCAGATTAGCTCTTCGAGCTAAAGACTGTAGAGGAACCAAACTGAGTTAAAAGCCAAGTTGCTATGCCTTCTCTGCTAAGTTAGCAAATGCGGGTTAGAGAACCCAGGTTAACACCGCACCTTTTATCTGCAGTGGAGACAAACCCTAAGCGTACAAGACTCTAACAGCTATCTCACTCGGCAACCAGGAGCAGATCGAGGACAGCTCTGCATGTTTCAGGATTACCTTTGGTAATATCAGAGCAACAAAACAGTCTGCTGCCTTGCTATGGAAGACACCCATCTCATGCCCACCCCACTTCATACACATGCTAGCTGTCAGCTATGTTTCCGGTCTCATGCATCTCTGCCACTGACCCAGGTTATGAGACACTGCAATTGTCATAAGATTCTGTTTTATTTGTATCGCTGGAGCCCCATCAGTGATCCGGGCTCCACTGGGGTAAGTGTGGTACACACATAAAATCAGAGCTCCTGCTCTGAGGATCTTACAGCCAAAATAGACAAGACCAACAAGGAATTGTGCTAACCCCTGCCTTACAGCTGGGGAACTGTCGCCGAGAGAGACACGGGCCCAATTCATCCCTGCTACTCGTGCACCTCTGCTTCAATGACCTCTGAAAGAGCACACAACGGCCAAGATGCAGGTCTGCCCTGGCCTGACCCCCTCCGGTCACTCCTGCGGAGGTGATGCAAGCAGGTGAAGAGCTGGCGTGGTGCCTGTACTACACCCCTCAGCATGGCAGTAGATACCAGGAGACCCTTTGCAGCAGCCTAGCTGGCACAAAGGGGCCATACAGCAATGAAGAACCCGGCCGCTAAGTGAGGTCGCGTGGCCCACACTCACAAGGGAAGTCTTTAGCAGAACTAGAGACTCAGATCTTCCGAACTGGCAGCCAGTGTCTTAATCGCGGGCTCGCTCTTCCTTTCTCTAGCAGGCCTTGGGATCACAGTGAAGGTTAACTAAAAGCCCCAGGGCCTCCCAAGGAAGAGGAGAATACCTCGGTGAAAACCCGAGCTTTCTTCAGATACATCTTAAACATTTCCACTTTTATTATCATCACTGGGAAGAAAGGATAACGAACCAAACAGAGACTTGTATATTTCCAGTGATCCTCTAGCGGTTCGATACAATCTCTTTCTGCAGTGTTTTATTAGTACCTTTTCCCTTAATGGATTACCCCTGGGCTCTGTGTTCTCAAAATCTCTTATTGCCATACTAATAGAAACAAAGTATTATTTCACATGAAAGTGAACTATTACGATGGATTCTAAAGTCACATTAGCTGGTAGTGACCCTTTAATTTAGAATCATCAAAGAAACCGATTGCAGTATTGGCTGCCTTGATGCATATTGGTTTCTTTCCACACCATAAGGCTTAACAAACTGCGCCATAGGGGTGGAACTCTTCTGTGGTGAAGATCCATTAGCATGCAAATGGCAAGCCATGAGTGGCGAACCAGGACAGCTCCAATTGCTAATAATTATCTTCCTTTTATTACAGCTAGGCATGATTAGCAGTCTGGCGACGTTCTAGAATAGAACATTATTTCACAGGATAAAAATAAGAAAATTAAACAGACCCTTCCCCTCTGCTTGCTGCATACAGGCAGAGAATACCTCGCTGTGCACAAATGGATAGGCACCGCTCTCCCTGCAAAAAAGTGATAAAATGGTTGTAAACATCCTCCTCCCATTTCATTTGTTTGACAACGGAGGAGTCAAGCTCGAACAGTAGTCACTGAATAGGCCAGCTCCTAGTCACTTGGACGTGTGGGCTGGGGTTTAAATTCCCCATGCTAGTTGCATCACTTGGAAACCCAGTAAAGGGGCAGTGCAGGGACCCGGATGGACCTTGGGTCTGACCCGGTATGTTCTATCCTACACAGATTTTAATACAGAGGTAGCAAAAGTGATGCTGAACTAATAAATGTATTGGCAGAAGATTGTGTCTGCTATGCCCCCACCTGTCCATGGTAAAGGATAAAGTGTCTCTCTAAAGAACGCCTTCCCAATTCCCTAATAGGTTGCACTGACGACTCAGGTGTAACTGGTGAAAGCCTCCCTCTGACTTCACGGAGCTTTGAACCAGTCCTCAGTGACCTTCCTTCAAGGCATTAAAAGACCAGTGGGTTACATTTAGCACCTGTCAGGATAAGAGCTTGTCTACACACACAACGCTGCAGCTATAGCGCTTAGTGCAGATGACGGGAAACGTCTCCCGAAGTGGAGTATTCAGACAATCATTGCCTCAGAGACAGAAGCTCCTCACAGATGTAAATACCGTTCAAATGGCTTCCTTTTGTCAAGCCTGGCAACGTCAAAGGGGTCCGCAAAGGTTTGAGAGAGTCAAAATAAGGGTCAATCAAGAATAGGGTAAAAGGTGGGTTTTTTCAAAAATCTGTGAATAGGTTTTAACTCGAGGGTTGCTGGTGTAGCCAGGAGAGAGAGCAGCCTATTAAGCGGCTACAGGCCCTGCATTCTATGTAGGCTTTTCTGGCGTTCCTGATTGTCACCAAAATCAAAAGCATTCTGCTCCTGGATGCCTAGAACATTCCCTGAAATTCTGGAATTGATTGGCTGTGGTGATCAAGAGCTTTTGTGTTACAGACAGCCTCTCTTCGCTCAGCCAACTCACACATTGTCAATCCCTCCCTGTTAGTTAAAACGTATTAGCGATCACCTCCCCTTTTAGCTTAGTCCGGCCACACCCTTAGGGGCTGGATTCTCCCAAGGGCTCCTGGGATACTGAGCTCTTGAGAAAACCTGGCCTCTACAGAGGTGCCGAAATGGGAACTGAGCACTACTGAAACCTGGCGGCTCAGTTCCCACGTAGGCCCCAAGTCCTTGGAAATCAGGCCTGGAGCAATTTTGAAAGTGTGACCCCGGATATGTAGGGGTGATGCGTGAGTGACAGCTACAGTCGTACGCCATTAGGGGAGACGCGTTCAGACAGGGCAGCACATGGAATGGGAGGCAGCATGCAGGCTGAGGAATCAGAGGGACGGGACTGGAGCACAGAGCTGCATGCTTGGAGTTCGGAAAGCGATGCCCCGTTGATGAGCTATGAACTCACATTCTAGCTGGCTGCTTGTTCCTCAGTAAATGACAGGATCCTGTGGGGAGCTGGCTGAATAATATTCATTTAAATCATTTGAATTTTGTGACATTTGAAGAACGCACCATTTGCTAAGTATTTTTTGCTTTCTTAGCCCTGCCAAGCAAATAATTCCCCAATACTCAAATCCACACTTTGTGCACATTCTTAAGTAAACTCTTCATGAACAATTATTTTCATTATTCGCTCATCTCTAATTCTGTCTTCCCTCCCTTCTCTCCCATCAAGGCACTGTCCCAATGCAGGAAGCCAACTACTTTTTCAACGGGACGCAGACACTATTACACTTGGAGAGCTTTTGGGTTCTTGGGAGTCACAGATTAGGTGTCTGTAGCAGCGAGGAGTCTTACATTCTGAGGTATTGCTTATAAAGTACAATACATTGCGATAGTAACCCAACAGATAGACTTCACGTTGGCTAGGAACTTTTTTTTTATTTCTATCCATTACAGAAAAATTGTCTGCTCACTCAGTAAATATTTTCTTTTAATATCACAAGGTTGAGAAATTCGTGCTCAGTTAAATTCCATCATGCTTCCTTAGTCAAACAGCAGGGCAACACGTAAAGTTGCACGTGATCTAAGCTGAGCTCTTTATTATTCATTCTGGGAAGCCAACTGCACTCAGGATCCAGATAACATGTTTCAGATGACCTGGACTGTTTCCACATTCTGATGGTTTGGTTGTCAGATGGTGATGCAATTGATTTGCTTCTGCTATGTAAAGATTAGGAGCCAGCTCCTCACCTGGTGTGAATCGGCAGAGTTCCAGGGACTTTGCTGGAGCTGGCGTTGCATGGAATAGTGGCTGGGGGGCTGGGCTGGGTCTCTCCCTGATTTCCCTCACCAACCTGGCTCTCTGACCTTGGGCCAGGAGCTTCACCTCTCCCCGACTCTGTTTCCCTCTCAGCCAGGATCAGGACCTACAGCTCCACCTCACCCAAGTCAGCCAGTGCTGTCCAATGCCTAAGCCAACGTGTGGGTGACAACAGGGCAGGGACGGGAGCTGGTGGGCTGAAACTCAAGCCAGCCAAGACTGACGTGACGATGCTGCTAGGTTGGGGGGAGCAACCAGAAGATGCGGTGTGGATTATTTGTGCCCCTCTTATTATACAGTAGGAATCCAGGTGGGTGAAGTCCTGCTGCATCTGAATGAAACAACCCAAGTTCCACTGCCATGCTGGCCTAAGGACATTTCTGCAAACCAGAACCAGCTGGTAGTGTGACGAGCAGAAACAGAGAAAAGCCCTGCTATAGCGTGGGGGCATGGCCAGTCCCTCGGGGACGTGGTGTCCAGGGCCCAGCACAACAGGGCTCTGAGCCCTGTGATATAGAGAACACAATACGTCACAAGAACAACGTGTGTCTGTGACGCGGAGGGAGGACTGTGTTGTGCCTTCACTCAGCACAGCTGTCAGGGGGTTGGCTGATGAAGAGAGGCCATGGGGAAGATGCAGGCCGGGAGAGCAGCTCCGGGGCAGAGGGGAGAGTGCAGAAGCGACTCCTACCTCACTTCTGAAGGGCGGTATGCGTTCACTCCGCACTGGCTTTACCTGAAGGGGATTCCAAAGAGGATGGATCTAGACTGTTCTCAGTGGTGGCAGATGGCAGAACAAGGAGCAATGGTCTCAAGTTGCAGTGAGGGAGGTTTAGGTTGGATATTAGGAAAAACTTTTTCACTAGGAGGGTGGTGAAGCACTGGAATGGGTTCCCTAGGGAGGTGGTGGAATCTCCTTCCTTAGAAGTTTTTAAGGTCAGGCTTGACAATGCCCTGGCTGGGACGATCTGGTTGGGGATTGGTCTTGCTTTGAGCAGGGGGTTGGACTAGATGACCTCCTGAGGTCCCTTCCAACCCTGATATTCTATGATTCATTGAACCAGTCCTGATGTTTCCACCTTACAAAGCCAAGAACCTTGAATGTCGTATTATATGTGACATCTCTGAGCTTCTGCCAGGTTGCCTCATTGTCTGTGGAGTTCTCTGGGACCTCAGCTAATGCAGTCTCCAGTGTCTGTTCCAACTTTGCTTGTTTGCTGGCATCTTTCATTGCAGCAACATTGATTTCCTTTTGTGGTTTGAGGCGTCTTCCGGGTGCCTTGGTGAGAAGTGTAGCAACATGATACTCTCGCAAGCCGATGGTCTGACCAGCATTTGGTGCCTCTCAAAGAACGGGTGATGTGCACATCTTTAATGTCTCTATACCATGCTGTTACATAGTCCAGCATGTGCCACTGTTGTCTTATATTTGTTGACCTGTTGGAAGACTGTGTTCATAATGGTGAGATTGAACTTGGCAGAGAAGTACTTGGCCATTGGAGTTTGACCTTCCAATGCTGTGATGGCCTAAACACCCTGCTCCACCTGTTAGAGTTGGTTCCCACACGAGCATTAAAATCCCCAAGGACAATGAGTTTGTCCTGGTGTGACACCCTTCAGGGAGTGAGTCAAGCTTGTGGGCAATGTCGGACCATATGGCAACCTCTACCCCCAAATATCTGGGTTCATCCTTAGGCTTGCCAATCCAGTAGTAGGTGTAGCCTGCTCCGACCTCCGCAAGGTGGGACTCATCAGCGAGTCTGGTTTCACCGAGGGCACTGGCGTCTACACCTCTTCAGTGTTTTGGCAGTAAGGGCTGTTCTTCGTTCCAGTCTTTGGCCATTGTCAAGAAGAGTTCTGATAGTCCATGACCCAAATGCATCAGTGCAATAAGTTGGGTGTGGCAGCTCACACGCAGGCGAGGCTAACCTGGGTGCTCAAACATAGATGGCTGTCACACAGGCTGACTCTGCAGGGAAGTCAAACCTAAAGTTTTCCCGTGAGCAAGCATGCAAGCAGTGGAAAGATTCTTTCAATCCTCATCCCCACTCATGTACCCTTTGACTGGACGTGAATACATCATGCTTGTCAACAGTGAAGGCTGGGACAGCACCTGAACTACAGCCCACGATGGTGTGAACTCAAGACTTCCTGCTATCTGCTGCATATGAGCAAGATGGCCCAGTGGTACCCGGGTCAAAGGAAGGATGCAGGAGTGGGGTTACCAAGCTGGAGCGAGTTCCATTTAAATGCCCATCTCTCTAGACACAAGCTGATGCTGTTTTGCAGAGCGAGAGGTTTATCTCCAGCAGCAGGTTGGGAGTGAAGCACAAGGTCACGACAGGAACTTTAGCAAGTCTCAGCTGTCACAGTTCTTGGAGTAAACAGGTGACTCACCCTTGCTGTACTTTAAATGATCTTCTTTTAACCCCACGAGGGGGAGAGCAGGTTTACCTGGGAGAGAATGTGAGCAGCGACACTCACCCCCAAAAGAGAACGTGAGTCCAGGGGGCGCTGGCCGGCTCTGCGGTGTGAAGCTAAGGGGACTGTGGTATTTTTAGGGATGGACTCTGCATCTGTGCCAGAGGATTTATGCACAAGGGAGTTACAGGGAGGCAAACCCGCAGCCAAACCAGGGCTGCTCGCTCAGCTTCCCCCGACAGAGCTGCGGTGAGTCACCACTCAGGCAACAACCCAGCCATACTGACTTCCCTCCCGCAGAGCCTGCGGGGACTCCGCCCTCCGGCGTGTGGCAGCCTATCCCTGAGCAGAGCCTGGGTCAGATGACCCCCAAACGAAGGTATTTCGCCAACTCCGCCTGACCAGGAACCTCAGTCTGCCTCGCAGCATCACAGACTTCCAGCCGGCTCCGGTGCCTGCCCCAGCCCTCTTCCAGTCTTGTCCTTGCTCTGACTTTGCTCCAGCCCTGTTACTGACCCACTCCAGCCTTGCCCCCACCTCCTGACCTCCTTGGACCCTGACCACCTGGCTTTGACCTCTGGCTTGCACTGGCACGCCGGCTACGGTACTGATTTTGGCTTGTCTACGGACTCTGATCTGGGTTCCAATCCCGGCATGTCCCTGGACCTCGAATCCAGCGCTACCCCTGGCCCAGTCCCAACCCTATGTCTGGCTTCGACCTCTTCTCCAACCACTAGGCCTGACTCCTGGGAGACAGCACCTGACAGTTACCTCTGGAAATCCACTATGCATTGAGAGAACACTAGCCCCTAATGGTGTCCAAAGACACGCGCTTGGTTTCTGAGACATTCAGCAGTGGCATAGGAATCTCTCTAAGGACAGACTTTCCTGTTACCTCTTCCTTCAAAGATTTGGATTGCAGGAATAGCATTTTAAACATAGATCATCAGCTGGGGTAAACTGCCCTGGTTCCATTGAGTGCAATGGAATGGTGCCAGTTGAGACCATCTGAGGATCTGGCCCACTGACTCCAATGAAGCGGTTCGAGTTTGCACCAGCCAGGGATCTGGCCCACTATGTCTATTCAGTGGGTCTGAGCTAGAGTCCGGAGCTCAGCCCCTCTGTCTCTGACAGGAGCTGACTGCATGGCAAAGGACGCATACTCAGCTGAAACAGTTACGTGGCCCACTTGGGACATCCTCTGGTCAGATGGAGGTGGGGCATAGATAGTCTCCAGTGGGAGGAGCCATTTGGAGTCCCTCTCTGTTGGCAGGATGATTATTGTAACACAGGTGTCTGGGGAGGAGGCCCAGAAAATGGCATCACAGAGCTGCAAGGAGATCTTGCAGGAAGTCGTTAAGATCCACTTTAAGAAACAATCACTCATGTGGGGTCTGATCCAAACCCACTGACGGGAATGGGACTCTCTCCCTGGGCTTTGGATCAGCCCCCTGAAGAGGTGCCTTAGATCTGATTTCCTTTGTAGATTGCTCTCATTTTGGGGTCAGCTCTGCTAACTTCATCCGGCTTCAGCATGAACCTTCACCCTTTGCCCCAGGTGTATGCTTTACCGTGTGAGTGCATGCGAAGATAGTAACGCTCTTGAATTACTGGCTAGTCATGCATGTCTTGAGAAGGCCTGGATTATACATCAAGGAGAATACAGGAGGTCAGAGTAGACGATCACAATGGTCCCTTCTGGGCTTTGAATCTATGAATACTTCATCTCTTGCTCCCCTTTTATGAATTCCCTCTGTAATTCAATTGCTCTCTCGTAACACTGTATTTTGCTATTCCAGCATGCCTAGAGGCAAACTGACTAAGCCAATTACAGATTCGAATGTGGGCCAATATTTACTCTCTCTCTTCGGCACAAGTAACTCTTTCCTTGGCCAGCACCAGACTTATATGAACCAGTTCTCTTCTAACCTGTAAATAACTAGCCTTATAGTTAAAGTACCAATGGATCCTGTCCCAGTCAGGGTATATTAAACCAGATCCGGCTGGGTTGTTCCCCCCCTCGCCCTGACCAAAATAAAATTATTCTGTTTCTGCTGAAATTTTTCTATGGGTTTTTGGATTTTTTGACAAAACCCTGAAAATTGTCAATAAAATTAGACATTTTCCACAAAAATTTCTGTTTTGTCAAAAATGCTTTGACGGAATTTTTTTTGACCAGGTCCATGCTGGCCATTTGTAACGGGACCCACATCAGCTGACTCTGGGCTGGTCTACACTGGGGGGGGAGGGGAAATGGATCTAAGATACGCAACTTCAGCTACATGAATAGCGTAGCTGAAGTCAAAGTATCTTAGATCGATTTACCTCGGGTTCTCACGGCGCAGGATCAACGGCCGCGGCTCCCCCGTTGACTCCGCTACCGCCTCTCGCTCTGGTGGAGTTCTGGAGTCGACGGGGAGCACATTCGGGGATTGATTTATTGTGTCTAGATGAGACGCAATAAATCGATTCCCGATAGATGGATTACAACCCGCCGATCCGGTGGGTAGTGAAGACGTACTCTCTGGCTAGCAAATCAATGCCAGTCCCTTACTAGGACACCTTGGTGTTGTGTATGTGCTTAATGGCATCAGAAGAAAACTAAATCGCTGTCAAAGATGGAGCAAAGGAAGTCCCCGAGTCCCACTGTCTGAGAGGGAACCTTGCCAAGGTATGGGGGAGGTGAGTTTTCCTGGGAATGAGTGGCCCTCAAGAGAAATTGCACAAGATGGCATGCTCCGCCTGTCCTAGTGCTTGTAGCGCAATGATCCTTTCCAGAGGGAGCAGGAATGGAAGGGGATTACCAGCTGCTAAACAAAGCCACTGAGAAATGTATTTTCCACTGCATGCATCCGATAAAGTGGGTTTTAGCCCACGAAAGCTTATGCCCAAATAAACGTGTTAGTCTCTAAGGTGCCACAAGGACTCCTCATTCTTTTTGAGAAATGTGCAGCATTCCAGGATCACACCAAATGTCACTTGAAAAAGGCACATTGTCTTTGCAACAAGCCAGCTGTCAGATGAAACCACTGACTGGTCTAACAGACCCATTTGAAAACAATGTTAAAGCATGCGGAGTTGAGTCGGGCCCGAGGAGCAGTCTCTCTGTGGTATATGCCAGGCTGTTGTGAGAAATTAATTTGACGCTGGTGAGAATGGGGGATGTGTTGTGCTTCCTAAGTGAGTGAAAAAGCTGACGTGCATCTAATTAAAATATGTGCAATAATCTCCTGCTAGCTGAGAGAGAGAAGGTTCAATACACGTGGAATTTGGTGACATGATAAAATTAGATGTAGAGGTCACTGTAATAAAACCAAGCAAATTAAGGATTTATACAGAACCAAAAGTTGTTCTGAGCATTAGTACGAATACCTAGCGCTTATCTAGTGCTTTGCATCAGTAGATCTCAAAGCACTTTACAGGGGAGGTCAGTACCTTTATCCTGGTGTAAGTTAAGCACAGGGGGTGGGGGGGGCGGGGGAGTGACTGTGCCAAGTCCAGGCCCCTCGAGTCCTAGTGCACTGCTCTACCCACTAGGCAATACCGCCTCTATTCACTACTCAGTAACTATTTTTTTTCCATGTTGTTTTCGTGCCTGGCAGCCCCTGTCTTGGCATAGGTCCCCACTGTGCTGGAAGCTGTACAAACAAACCCAAGGGTTTCCAGGAATAAGCCTTTCAACTGCAAGCTCTCGCCCACGCGAACAGTTGAGCAGGTCAGATCTAGACTTCAAAATGCAAGAGCAATTTCAGTTTTAGGTGCAAGCCAAAGGTTTTGGCAGTAGCTCCTTTCCTGGCACACAGATGTTTAATAGCTTGTCTACATGAGACCGTTGCACTGAATTAACTAGGGGGTGATTTTAAACCAATTTAGTTTCTAGCTGACTTAAGCTAACCTGAAATAAGAGTGTGCCAACACCGCTTTGTACCGCACTAACTAAATCGGTTCTAAAAATAATTTAAGTTAAACCAGTGCAACTTTCTTCTGGAGACAAAGGCATAAGTGACTTCCCCTCATTATCGCCTGAGTCTCAGAGATCTAAAGCCTCATGGTGCTGGGCCAGGCATAGTCAAATGAGTTAGCAAAAAGTTGATGCCAACAGCGATGGACTGGATTTTAAAAGGAAAATAAACAGCCTGGGGCATTCCAAGGGTCCCTACTTCACATTCTTAGAATATCACCGCCCATCTCACAATGCTTCACTAGAACGATCAGAGCAGAGACTTGTGCACAGATGGACAAAAACCTCCATTCCAACATCTCACAACGTTTCTTGAGCCAAACACCATGAACTTGGAGGCCGTCACAAAGGCACTGTGCTTCAGGTAACTAGAGCAGAAAACAAAATACTCTGACAAGAATGTCAAACCAGAATGGCCCATCTCAAGTGGGAGAAAATGTCAGAAGCTAAACAGGACATGGCTGGCAATCTGCCAAAGTCACAGCTACGCCATCCACACCAAGGTCCCACCCATCACCCCGAAGAGCAGCGCTAGAAGAGGAACAGAAGAGATCCGAACAAAGCCAGCAGGACACTGGTCTGGCTTTCTTGAGGAGTGTGGATGGATGCCGTTCTAGAGCACCCGCTTATGGCCTGGGACAGCCCCACAGGGACCCTGCCTCAGTTTCCCCTTTTCAGGGCTTCCCAAGCATTGTGCTCCTAACAGTGATGGAAGAGTCAGGTCAGGCTGTTACAAACCAGGGCACAACCCCCGCCCTGGCTGGGAGTTCCAAACTTGGATGTCACCCACCAACCGCACCAAGTGCAGACTCCACCAGCACTTTAACAGCCTGAACACAGAGTCACAGACAGGCCCCGGGGTACTCCAGACTGTCTTGCCATCCAGGTGAGTGTATCTCTGGCATTAATGGCCCCTTGCTCCAAGAATCACAGCAATAGTCAGTTTGCTCCTAATCCCAAAGGACCAGGCCCTTATCCCAGATCAACGCCCGTGTAAACCTATAGTACAATCCTATAGTAAACCATGTGAAGATGTATTAAATAGGAACAGGAAATTAGCGAGTTATTTACTGGGTTAAAGCAAGCAAACGTAGACACACGAATGAGTTACAGTCCTAGGATTCAAAAGATAATATCGGCTTCTATCATCAGCAAGCGCTATTTGATCTTTAGGGCTAACCCAGGCTAAGCAGCTAGGGAGCTCTTGCTTATGCCTAGAAACACCTTACCGCTCCCCCCTCCCCCACCCCCACCCACCCAGTCCAAGCGGCATAGCCATGCTTAGTTCCTTTCGTAGCACTATGAACCCACAGGTGAGCATGCAGATCCCAGCTCTGCATCTCGCAGTATCCAGCAGGGACGTGGGGACCTGGCATGCACTGGCGCCTGGCCTGCCAGCATCACCCCAAGAACTCCACAAAGGCCAGTTTTCTCTTGGCCAATAAACCCCTCATTGTGGATCACAGCCCACTGGCAAGGAAGTGCTCAGAGTCTACAAAGTCCATGTGTTTATCTTCCCTCGCTCCTCCTCAAGGCCCTCCCAGACCCTGCTGCCTGGAGTCTGTCCCTGCGTTGGCAGACCACAGGAGCCACCTGCCGTCTGCAGCTCTCTCCCCCTGGGTGTCTCAGAATATGTCCACACTGCAAAGTAAGCCCGTTCGTGAGCCCGGGCTCAAGACTAACCCTCCTTGCATCTACACTACTGTTGCGCTAACCCAGGGCTCGGACCCAGGGTCCCAGGACCCTGCAGGGCTGGCGGGTCTGAGTTCAAGTCAAGCCGGGATCCCAGGGTCCAAGCTCTATTGTTTTGCAGCTGCAGCCCCGCTTGACTCAGGTCATCCAGGCGCATCCCACAATCCCACAGGACAACTTCCTTAGTCCTCTCTATCCCAACAATCCGCACTCCACTCTATTGAAACCGGAAGCTGCAGCAGTTCAGGCTGGCCTTAGTCCATTCTCATCTGACCACCGATCTGCAAGGACACTGTTGGAGAGCCCCGTGGGTTTGCAACAGAGAGTGAACTCAGTGAGCCTGTTGCCTTTTCCTGGTAACATGCAGGGCGGGCAGGACAGTTTTCCCACAGTGCAGCTTGGGCTACAGCAGCCACACGAGGGTTGGTGGTGCTGGGGACTCTGGGATTCAGTTACTTTGAGTCGGGTTGGCACACGAGAGTGTGGACTCCAGAGCCCTCGGTTTGAACATGGGTACGATAATTCTTAACCTAGGGTTACAATACAATACAGGGTTCCCTAACACGGGTCAGCTGACTCGAGTCCCACTAACCCTGGGCTTCCATTGCAGTGTAGATATAACCTCTGAGTCTCCTGCAGGAGCCTTCCTGCTCTCAACAGCCCTCTCCAGGTCTCTGCTACCTTCTCCATCTCCCACTACCCTGGCCTTTTCCTTATCTATCTGTGCCCCAATTCTACAAACACTTAGGCACGTGCTTAATTTTGCTACCGGAATCCCACTGGCTCACAGTAGCAAATTTAAGAACCTGCGTAAGTGTTAGGTCCCACTGGAGGTAAAAGGTACCTTATCTGCTGACTTTCAATGCTTCTGCTATTAAAAGTAACGGGACATTACCTCAGTAATAACCTGATTTGTAAGCTGTGTCAGAAAGTTGCTCAGGAATACAGAATACGTGGCATTTCCTGAAGTCACATACCATACTTTCAGCATGTCAGTTACCAGCAGCCTCTCAGAGCATCAGCGTATGAGGTGTAAAAAATTACAGAACATGCTCCTCACTGTTCACACTTCAACAGCTAAGACTACTGGAGTGACGCCAGGGAGAGCTTCATGGTCAGTGTAATGAATGCCCACAAATCAAAAGCTTGAGAAGATCTTCCAAGGCATTGAGGACTTTTAAAGCTAGAAATTGGGGCTGACTACTCCAAACACACACTCTGAAATGAAAGACTGGGAAGCGCCACTTTAAGGTGCCTACGTCTGGGGTTTTCTGCACTTCAATAGAAACTGAAGAGAATGACAAGCCTTGAAAGTCTTGCAGACCAACATCCCCCCAGGTCATTTTCTGATCATGTATTCAGCACACTGTTCTGGGACAAAAGGTTACTTGGAACGAGAAGCATCTGTCTGAGTTTCCTACTGCTAGGAACAGTAGAACCACTGAACAAAGTAAATGCAAGCTGTCACCCAAGGATAATGCATACATTTGAATGGATTGTTCCAAGAGGCTGATTACATCTCACCTATTACAGCCTTCAGTATTTGTCATGTCGCACACCCATGTTCAGATGAGAGTTCTTTTATACCAAGTTCACAAAGGCCAGAAGCTGTAGATTGCTTATGCCCGCCAAGATCATGGTAAAGTAGAGACAAAATATTCAGTTTACAAATGAGAGAGTGTTTGTGCCTGAAATGGGAAGTGACTGAAAAAAATACATGGCCAGTGTGACGGAATACACCCCTGTATTCACACCCTACACGCTACTGTAATAATCTTTTTACAAGGTATGCCTTGTAACGTATCATTTGAAAACTCAATTTGCTGGTCAGTATTGTCCTTGTACAATGTGTGCGGCAACATCATATGTGAAGTAATAGGATTCCCTTGTATGGTGTTATTGACACATGTTCCAAACCCCATAGCCCTGCCCAGGAAGAAGGCAGGTCTGTCCGAAACAAAGGAAGGAAGGTGTGGCTGCCTTAATATGCATTTAAGTAGTAAACAGAGTCATCAAGCAGGGAGGGGAAACAAAGGAAGCTCAAAGAAGTTAAAAACAAAAACAACCAACAAGGAACATCCTTCCCCATAGATTCTTAGTCTCCTGGGTGTCAGCTGGAAATGTATTTCAAGAGGGGGACTGAAACTATCAAAAGGGAGGCAAACATCCCGAGGCACCCTCTGCCCGCCCACTTCATTCTCTCCACCTGGGAATACAAAAGGAAACAGCCATTGGCCTCTGGGGGAGGGGGCCTGACCTCAGCGTTTGGTAGTAATCTGCTGGAGCATGTGGTGAGAAAGTTTGCTTTGCAACTAAGATAGTTTCCTAAGTAGATACTAGCAAGCTTTTTATCTTTATTTTTCTTGTAACCATTTCTGACTTGTATGCCTCATGACTTGTGCTCACTTAGAAGGTATCTCTTTGTAGTTAATCAACTTGTTTTATTGTGTCATCTAATCTAGGGTGTTTAAAGTTATAGTGTCTGGGTAACTTCATTTATCATGATAATCTTGTGTATATTATTCCCTGAAAGGAATAACCAACTTATTTCTGGACTGCCTGGGAGAGGGCTGGATAGTGCAGGACATACATTACTGGGGGTAAGTCTGGGACTGGGAGTGTGTTGGGGTCACCAAGGCTGGTGAGAACCAGGGTGTAACTTGCAGGCTACAGTTACACAAACACATCTGGGAGCGGGCTGCAGGCTGGTGGCTGGTTGTGAGAAGTCCAGGTTGGAAGCTACAACACCAAGATATTGCAAGACAACCCAGGTCACAGGGCAGGGGTGACTCGGCCCCCCACTGGTCTGGATCATACCCCAGTATGTCAAAGCCACCTACCCAGTAAAAGAACACAAACAGCTCTCTGATTTGCCTTGATCTCTGGGCGTCTGGGTTCTCATGTACAAGGTGTTCCAGCTGGTTCAGTTGCCTGGCAAGAGGCCCTGATCCAGCAAAACACTTAAGCACGTGGTTAACTTTAAGCACATGAATCTTCACACTGACTTCACTTTAGTACCATTTAGGAAGCAATTGAACCTTGATTTAAAAACCCCAAGTGATGGAGAAATTACCACAATCCTTGGTGAAATGTTCACTGGTTACTTGCCTTCATCATTAACTAACGGCATCTTATTTCCAGACTGAATTTCGATGACGTCCATTTCCAGTCATTGGCTCTTGTTATGTCTTTGTCTGCTTGATAAAAGAGCCCTCTAGTATCATACATCTTTCCCCGCTCATGTTAATTAGACTCTGATCAAGTCACCTCTTCATCATGTGAGGGGGAAAAGACTGAGCTCCTTTAGTCTCCAACCATAAGGCAGGTTTTCCAGACCTCAGAGAATTCTTGTTGCTCTTTTGTGAACCCTTCCCAATTTTTCTACATCCTTTTAAAAGTGTGGACACTAGAACTGACACAGTATCCAGTACTGGTGTCATGAATAGGTCTATTATCACCTCCCGACTTTTGCTCGATGTTGCCCTGTTAATGCATCCTGCAGGACCCCGCGGCTGTAAGAGAAATAACAATATATCTATCGTGTCAATTAGAAGCAATATCAAGAGGGTGAGACTGGCGTAAAGTCAGTTGGAGCGAGATTAGTATCAGGCCCATTATTGTTTCTAGCTAAGAATTCACAGTTTTCCTCATGGCATCGTCTCATCTTCCCAGCGAGCGGGGGAGGTGTTCGGGTTTGTAAACGGGGCCAGGCTATTTGTAAAGAGCTGCAGTTCCTCCTGATGTTCTCGAGCTTCCTTTGCACACATTTTTACCCACCCACACACCGAATGACACACTCCCAGACCTGTTAGCAGCACTTAGCAACATGTTTCTGCTGGGAGCCAGGCAGACATTAGCAACACAGATTGAAACCACTCTTTGGATCGGTCCTGCCAATTCCCACTCCATTGATCCCACCCGTCTCTTGTAGGGGTTCTGTCCACCACCTCCCACAACAGCTTTCACCCATCGATCACCAAGTGCTTTGCAGGCGAGGCAGGTATCATAACCCCCAAAATTACAGATGGGGAATGGAAGAGTGACTTGCCTAGGGTCACCCCGGGGGTCAGCAGCCACATGAAGAACAGAGCCCAGGTCTCCCGCGTGCCAGTCTCTAATGCACTAGCTCTTGGGCTGTACAGACAATTAAGTACCTCTTGGTCCTCCACGTGGCTGCTTCGTGAATTTCCTTGTTGGCTGTTCCTCTGGGGGTGAATTTAATCATGATCAGATTTACAGATGCCAACACAACTGGAGGGGCTCACCGATATAACAGAGTACAGCCCCCAGCCCCCCCCCCCCCCCCCCCCCACGAGGGGAGAGGCCGTACAAAGCCCTGTGCCCGGGGAGAGGAACCGGAATCTCACCATGTAAACGTATCCTCACAAGGCCCCTGGGAGGTAGCTGGGGACCATGACCCCCTTTTTACAGAGGGGGACGAGAGGCATACAGCGACTTGCTCAAGGTCACAAGGGAACTGGCAGCAGAGATAGGACATGAGCCCAGGTCCCCTCAGCGTCAGTCTGTTTCTTTAGGGCACAAAGGCAGCCAGGAGCAAGCTAAAAGCCACCTTCTCCCCTCTCCCTGACTGCCGTGCACAGGGGCGAGAGACAATCCAGGCCCTGCGCCTGGGAGAGCCCAGGGGCTACTCCCTCTGTGAACCCTGAGGGAGCACCCCACCCGTAGGAGCATCCGCCCTCTCTTGACACGCACCCTGGACTAGCCGACCTGAATGGTGGAGGCTGCACACACACTTTGCAGGAATGGAATCTGTTGTCCACACTACCCAGTCACCCCTTCAGCCAAGCACCCTAGGGAGAAATTTTCAAGGACACAAAGGGCAGCTAGGGGCCCAACTCCCATGGGAAGTCAAAGGGAGTTAGGCACCTGCAACATTGTCAGCTCTGGTGACTTCAGTGAGAGTTTCATCATAGCTGGTGTTTTTCTGGAAGCCTCAGCTCCTGGGATCAGGTGATGCGATGAGAATCTCAGCTTTCATTAAGAAAACACGAGAAGTCAGTTCCTAGTCCTCAGCGTTTGCGGGGGAAAAAAAGCTTTCAAACGTGAACCGTCAAGACTGAAAAACTGGAAGGCAAAGAAAATGAAACCCAAATAGATTATCTTTAGGCCACTCTCAGGCTCTCTCTGGGGCCCACCTCCTGAGTTCTGAATGCTTGGGATTGGAGTTACTGTGACCCAGCCTCTCATTTGTGTCTTTGAAAATCTCTTACCCAGCGACTGCCAGGAAGGTGGGAAATTGGGGTTGGGAAGGGAGATGATTCTCTGACTTGAGATGTATTGTGAAATCTGAAAAAGCCCGAGAGCAGCACTGCTCTAGTCCCTCCCCAGCAGTGGCCTTTTTGCAAAGCAGCCTTGGAAAACGGCGTCCTTGGAAGCTGGCTGTTCGGTTACAGAGGGATGTCTGAGTCTCACATACTTTGTTCCCTGCAGACAGGCTTTTATTTAGATTCCTAAACTCAGACTCTAGGACCATCATGATCATCTCATTTTGATTGTGAAGGTAATACCAGAAACAGCCGCCTGGTAAATACTGTCCCTCGCAGATTGTAAATACTAATAAACATCTGTGAAGCAGGCAAGATGGACGTCACAATGGATGGGCAACAAGATGAAATTCAATAACGACCAGTGCAAAGCACTTCACTTAGGAAGAAAAGTCAAATGTACCACTACAAACTGGGGAATAATTGGCATGGTGGTAGTACTGCTGAAAAGGATCTGAGGGACAGAGCAGATCACAAACTGAATACGAGTCAACGATGCGATACAGTGGCAAAAAACGTTAATATCATTTTGGGAGTATTAACAGGGATATCGTATATATGACACGGAAGGTAATGGTCCTCTCTACTCAGCACTGGTGAGGCCTCAACTGGAGTACTGTGTCCAGTTCTGGGTGCTGCACTTTGGGGAAGATGAGGACAAACTGGAGCAAGTCCAGAGAAGAGCAACAGAAAAGGTTTAGAAAACCTGACCTGTGAGGAAAGGTAAAAAAAACCCAACAACTGGGTATGCTTAGTCTTGAGAAAAGAAGACTGAGGGGGGAGCTGATAGCGCTCTTCAAATACGTGAAGGGCTGTTCTAAAGAGGACAATGATCAGTTGTTCTCCATGGCCACTGAATTAGGACAAGACGTAATGGGCTTAATCTGCAGCAAGGGAGATTTAGGTTAGGTATTAGGAAAAAATTTCAAGCTGTAAGGGTACTAAAGCTCTGGAACAAGCTTCCAGGGGAGGCTGTAGGATCCCCATCACTGGAGGTTTTAAAGAACAGGTTGGACAAACACCTGTGAGGGCTAGTCTGGGTTTACTGGGTCCTGCCGAAGAGCAGGGGACTGGACTTGATGACTTCTCAAGGTCCCTTCCAGCCCTGTCTTTCTATGGTTCTATGAAGATGAAGGCTGGGTAAAACACAGAGTTCCCTAAATAAAACAACATCACCATATTCCCAATTCAAGAGACTGATTCCAGTGGGGTTCTCCAAGACTGAGGTCTAGATTCATTACAGAAAACGATTGGGGCTGGTTGTAAATTTTCCATCATAACTGGAGGTGCTGGTTTTTTGTTTTTTATTTTATTTTATTTTTTTTTGTTTTAAACAGGGTTATTGCCAAAATGTGAGTGTTTTTGCAGAAAAAGGTAGGTTTTTGTTGAAAAACAAACCCCCCAAAACAAAAATATTTTGATTTGGATATCCTGCTACAGTGCCTCATGGGAGCTGTAGTTTGGTTTCCACATGTTCCTTTCTCCTCTGAGGGCCAGGCTCCCTGGCCAGACTACATGCCCCATGATGCAACGGTCTCCCCTCACCATGAGTAGACATGATGATGCATTGTGGGAGATGCAGTCTCCAACCAGGATACCCAAGCACTCAGACTACAACTCTCATAAGGCACCAAGGCAGCATTTCCAAATTGAATTATTTAGGTTTTTGGTTAAAAAAAAAAAAATGTGCTTCTTGATTTTTTTGCTGAAGAGTTGATCTTTGTCATGGAAAATTTTGAAAAAAAAAATTTTCCTGTTTTTGTCGAAATGTTCTGTGGAAAAAAAAGCCTATTTTCTGATGAGCTAGAGAAATTATGTTTGAAGGAGAAAAAACACATGAGCGTAGCCTGCTAGAATGAGTAGCATCTATTCTTAGTGTTCCATGGCTTTAGTTTAATACTAAAACACCCACACTGCTAACCATCATCTTTTTCCAGTTGATTTAAAAGGCAATTTATTTTAGATGAGTTTAATTCTGAAAAATAAAGCACTGAGAAAGTAAACATTTCCCACAGCGAGAACAGCTTTGAAATCGGCAATCCTGAAAAAGATGCGGTTAACTTTCCAGACCAGAAACCAATGCAGTGTATTAGCGCCTAATCCTAAAAGACACCTGGCCAAGAAAATCTGGGCAATTTGCTATTGTTGGCTTAGCTATCCTGTGAATGTGGCGAGATTACATCCAGGCAACAAATGAAACGTGTGGTATGGAACAAAAACCTGCCCTGTATACAAGAGAGAGAAGAAGTAAAATGAACACTGGCTGTAAAGAATAAGCAAAGAACAGATAGCAGATAAATAAAATAAATCAACAGCATGGCAAGAACTGGCCCAGCAACTGGATTCATTCCATCGTTTAACAATATGGGAAGAAACTACAAATCATCTAATATCAGTTGCCGTTTCACTGTTAATATGTTGAAATAATCCACAATTTCTCCCTAGTTACTGTGGTATTAGTTCTGAGTACCAGCCCCTGAAGGCTATGTCTACACTACGAGCTAGGGGTGTGATTCCCACTTGTCTGTACACACTCACGCCAGCACTCACCGAGCTAGCGTGTATGTAAATAGTAGTGCAGCCGAAAGCGGCAGCAGAGGCATGGCTGAGCTGTGCTGAGCACAGACCTGCCCTGGGCAGCTGCTTGGCATGGCTCAGGCGCTCAGCTCCATCTCCGCCATCACCACCCAAGCTACCGTGTCTACACTGCTACTTCTGCTCACGCTAGCTCAATGAATGCGTGTACACGAGCAGGTAAATCACACCCCAGCTTACAGTGTAGACCTAATCTAAGAAACACTCTCCTCCCTAAATCAAACCCCATCTTTGGAGATGGGTGGCCCTGGATTTTATTGTGCTAGAATAGCAGCTAGCAAGGCCCCAGCTAGGCAGAGATTGCAGAGGCAAAAGTGCCATTTCACGAAGGATTTTGAGATTTCAAATTCTGACGTCATTTCCGTTCAGAGCAAAACCCCAAAAGTTTCAAAATTCTCCACGAAGGAAAATTCTGGGGAAAAAAATCATTAATCAAAACATTTCATTGCGATTGTGACTTTTCTATTATACAGCAAATAAATAATAATAATAATAAAAGAAACAGTCACTTCAAAACAAAAAATTGGAACATTTCATTCCAAGAATGTCAAACCACTTCAACACTATCAGAACTCTTTCCTGGTTTTCTTCCACAAACACATTCCGGCAAAACTTGGCCCGATTTTGTGAAGTTTCAATTTCAAGAGAATATGGTTCCATTGAAGTTTCTCTGACCTGTTCTAGTGAGAGCTGCTGGACGCACATAACAACAGGGGGCCCTTGCCACAAACAGCTTCTGAATTTCAGACCCAAATAAATTCCTTTTGCTGATTTCTCTGCTACATTGTGCTACACACATGAGCCGCATCTTATCACAACTCCTATGCTTCAACTGCCTGAAAAACATTCCCCTGGGGGGTACGATGCTCTGAGACAAACATGGGTGATGACTCCTCCTTTCCTTCCGTGCGTACACGGCCTTCCTTCCTTTACAATACACACAAGTAGAGGTATTCTATTAGCAGCATTCGTATTACTATAGGTTTTAGAGGCCCCAGCCAAATTTAGGTTCCATTGGATACTGGGTAAACCCACAGTGAAAGACAACCTCTTCCTCAAAGAGCTCACAGTCTAAGTAGACAAAGGGTGGGAGGGGAAATGGAGGCACAGAGCCAGGAAGTTTAGTGAAGTCCTAGATCTGGTTTAATCCTCAGAATCCATGAATCTCTGGGGTGGCCCCGTGGGTGGCCCTCAGGTAGGGTTGAGGCATGTACCCCTTCACCCACTGATGGAGAGTTTGATAGTATGGTGAAGATTTAAATAATACCATGATCAAATGACCTCAGATCTTGACCACAAACTTTACTCTGCCCCTGAAACTAGCATATCAGTTTTCAAGCCAATCTGACTATCTAATATAAATTTAGAGAGGATTCAACATTCGCCTTTTAACAGAAACCAAGTCACAACCTTAACTAAAGAGCAACCACTGATCGCTCCGTAATTTGCGCTGACACAACAGGACTACAAAGGGGAGACTGAGAACAGCCTAGGAAGTGGACCACAAAGTCTGATCCCAAGCTAGATACTGGTTAGCGCGGTGCTGACTGCAGCTGCTTGGGAATTTTCATGGGAATGTATCGCTCCAATGAGACTTTAGGTGGGAAAAGGATCTCAGGCCCAGGATGGAATTTCTGGTCGAGAGAGAGAGAGAGAGACACCGACCCTCTCCTGGGTCACCAGCTGTTCAGGACACTCAAATGGGATCTGGGAAATGCAGGCTCAAGTCCCTGCTCTGAATTACAGAGACTTGATCCTGGGTCTCCCAAATCCCAAGGAAATGTTTGACCCAACTGGCTATTCGGGAGGGGAGGGGGGAAATGTGTGGCAAGTTGCTAACCCAGCACCTCCCTCCTGGCTTGATCTGTGTTGCAGCCACTTGCCTCAGTTTCCCCTTCCCTCCTTTTGCCTAGTCTGGCCATAGAAGTGTCCTGGCTCTCTGGCCTGACTACTGTACAGAGTCCTGCCTCTTCCAGGGCCAAGGAATCCTTTGCCAAAGTCTTAATGTGTTGTATATAGAAACCAAACCTTCAGCTGGCAGCCACCTCACTGCAGGCTGACCTCTGCTTCTTTAGCCAGTCCTCTGGTCTAGCCACAGGCTGTTAGGCCTGGATCAATGCCATGGCCTCAGGGTTCAGCCAGGCTACAGTACACCAGGGCCTGTCAGACTTCCAGCTCGTCTCTCCTGGTCAGTATTTTTTCCAGGCTGCTTCCCAGAGAGAAGGAACTTGCTGGCTTATAGCTTTAATTAGGCCTGGCCCACCCTCCAGCTGCACCCAGACTGGATTTCATGGCATTCGTGGGGTAAATACCCCATCACAGGAGGTGTTTCTCTCTCTCTCTGGTTTTCACAAAAGGTCTTGGGTTCATTCCAATGCAGAACAAAAGCCAACGTCAAACCTGAAATGTTTCACTGAATCCTCATTTTCCAGCTAGTCCTACAGCTGAGTTTTACAACTCATACTAGGATTTCGTTCTCACAAACCGATAGTAGTTATCATGCCGTAGGCTGGTCTCTGAACTGCAAAGACAAGGCAATCAGCGGACATTTTAGTGAGACATTTCTGCTCTATTCTTCTGCGGAGGGGGTGGTCACTTGGGGGACTGGGGCAGCAGACCCTGACAGACGTTCTGGAAGGAATAATGCTGCTGTACATGGGAAATATATGTGATGCGGAGAGCAGAGATAATGTGTGTCATGGTGAAGTTTATGTCAGGACCAGAAGGCGCATCATGACATGATTTTCTTCTTTATTGCTCCCAACACAGCTGCAAAACCTTATATTAGACTGTAAACTTCTACCATGCAATCAATGTAAATCACAAACAAAGCCAGGAAATGTTCCCGAGTGGCACTCACAGACCTCCATGATCAGCACTATAACATCCCGGGGACCCCTTAGTGCCTTCTCTTCATGGCGTCTCTGCAGACCATACAGCAGAGCTAAGAGGAGCACTTTTTCCTTGCTTGGAATATGTCCAGAGTCACAACGCTGAATGCCCCAGTTCAGGGGACAGCCACATCTGATGGACATTGATGGGTAAGAAATCTGTGGCACGTGTTACCACCTAGACGCTAGAGAGAATGCTGGAGACTAGACTCAGGAACTTGCAGGGATTGCGTCAACAGGAGTCAGCAAATGCATCTGACCAAGGAATAGCCAGTCTCTTCTCAGCAGCTCTTTGGCATTGGGGTCACCTCTGCGACCAGGACACGGAGATGCTTATGCCAGCGGAAGCCGAGGCCCACACAAGCAGTGGAGAATGGGAAGCAATTGCAAATAAGAGAGACCGCAAATCACCTCTCGAACAGAGCAACAGCCGGGGCCCTGTGAGGATTGCAGTGATCGATTCGCTCTGAGAGAGCGCCAGAACGTGTGCTGGGGAAATGGCTGCCCTGAGAAGACAGATCCCTGGGAAGAGGCGCTGCCTTGTAGGAGTGGCTCAGGCGAAAAAGAAATCAGGACGTTGGAAAGCTCCAGCTCCAGCTCCGGCTTCAGCGCTGAAGGCTCCTGCAATCAGGGAGAGTCAGAGGCCCAAGCAAAGGCATGTTCAGAGGTTTGGCGCCAGATGGACGGCAGGTGCAGCATCCCGCCAGTGGACATGGCATGCTGGTCTGGACGTTAGCAGAAACTCCTTATTCGAGCAGTTAATGGGGCATCACCACCCCTGAGAATGGGAGCTCAGAAACCAGGGGCCACATCCTGAGTTCTCTGTGCAGGTGCGACCTGAAGCCAGCCCCAAAGCATGGGGGACTCCTCAGTTGGCCTAGAGGGGCATAGCGGGCTTGCTGCCCTCCACTCCAGTGTAGGGGGCGACGGGTATGGGGAGAGGCGTCCTGGAGCGGCGCGAGGCTGGAGTGTGCACGGCTGAAAAGGGAGATGCTGGAGGAAGAAATCAACAGCACAGCGGGTAACACTTTACAATTCCCCCTGTCATGGGGCACATTCTGGATGTTTGACGCACCGTTCGCTCTTCAATCCAACAGAAATCAGTAGGGGAGAATGAATTGTTATTGGGCTCAGTACAGGAGTAACCGGGTGAAATTCTCTGGCCTGTATTATGGAGGAGGTCAGACTTGATGATTGACTTGTCTCTTCTAGCCTTAATATCTATGAATCTAGGGGCTTCATTCAGCACCATGGGGATTCTGCCTTGAGCTCCTGGGTGCTTAGTTCTGTTATTGTTTCCCCTCCACCCCCGCCCAGGGGATCAAGCTGTGAGGAAATTGAATTAATAAGCATGAAACAGCAATTTGCGGAAGCTCCACTAGACGAGTTGGTTCATGAGCAGCTTTTTCCAGGTCTTAAAAGCCCACCAGTGAGGACTCGTCCCTGGTGAAATAATTGGTGGCATATACTCTCCTGGTAAAAGGCATTCATCTCCTCGGAGACATGATAACAGAGTCTGACTAGATGCTTATTTGGCCATTCTCAGCAGCGAGGGATTAGAGCTGAGTGAATAATGGAGCTTTTGGTTTGACGGCCCACCTGAAAAATCCAAACCAATGTGGTTTGGTTGAACTGATTTTTCGCAGGTTTTCTTGCTGAAACAAAGAGATGAAACATTTCATTTGACCTGAAATGAGTTTTTTCTTTTTTTGGTTATTCTCTGTTTCCCCCACACACACTTTTCTTAATTTGCCTTAAAAAAAAAAAAAAAAAACAACAGTTAAATTTCTAAACAAATCACTGTTCTGAAATTACCATTTGAAATGCTTCATTTCAAAATGGCCAAAACAAAGCACTTTACCTTTGTTCCCCCCTTGGCTGAACTCATCGAATTCACACATTGTTACAGTGCTGCCCAAACTGCATTTTTGAGGCAAATTTACTATTCGCCAGGAAAAAAACCATGGCCCTATTCTCGTAGGGATGTCACAGATCTCATTCCCCGTGGAAAGGCAGGCTGTGCTACGGAGGGCTCCAGTCAGGCATTGCCCATGTCAGACAGGTAAGCTGGAGTGTCATTGTAACCCTTGACGAGGGGGCGTTGTAGTGACATTAGGCGTGTGAGTGAGTGTCTAGGAGTCCCAGCCTGGGAGCAAGGGACCATTATGCTAGGCGCTGTACAAACACAGGAGACAACAGCCACTGCCCCAAAGGGCAGCACTGGAATACGACTATGACCAAACGTTGTATTTCAGTAACCCCGAGAGGCCCCGACGAGATCAGGGCCTCGCTGTGCCAGACACTCTGCTAACACACAATAAGAGCCAGCCCCTGCCCTGAGCATTCACCCTCATTTTCCAGATCACTTATGCTGGCACCCGAGCCTGGAGGCAGCCAGAGACACTTCAGGCATTTGCAGCTCCTGGGGAAAAGAGGCCAGTCAAGCCCGAGGCAGAAGCGTGCTGTGAATGGGGGGCCAAAGGGATAGGAGGGGAGAATTGCCAGGGGGTGCAGTGCCAGTTGGCTGGGAAGGGTGGGTTCTGCGGGGGTTCCTACCTGCTCCCCAGCCCAATGCTGGACATTGTGGGAGCTGCTCCAGCCCCTCCACATCCTACTTGGCTTCCCTGGCCCCCCACATGGGCCTGAGTTTATGTGGGGGTAGAGCCCCCATAATACTTCCACTGCAGGGGTGTTTACCCCCACCCCCACCTGCCTGGTTCCACTGCCCCTGAGCTGGGCACCTGGAAAGAGGCTTCCACACTTGTGGCTTAAGAAGGCACAAAAAAATGGAGAGAGAGGAAAACTGGCTCCATGGCGACTTTCAGCCTGATCCCAGCCCCTGGACATCAGTGGGTTCTTTCCACTGACTTCAGATCCATCCCACGGTGAAGGACAGAAACGGTCACAGACTTGTTTAATATTGATCATCCTTGAAGTGTGGGAGAGAAGATCCTGTCTGTCTCTACTATGTCTTTATTATTCTACACAACGCTGCAGTGGCAGACAAACTGACAAGACGAACTGATCGGTCTGTCCCATCCCTAATGGCTCTGATTTTATGAAGCATGCAATCCAGGAAATAGGAGATGAAATGTTCGAATGAAAACACAAGACAATGACATCATTGGTTTGTTTCCTCTCTCTGGAATTAGTAATCAATGGAATTGATACTGCACCATGTATCATGGACCAGAAATCTTCAACTTGCTTTTCTTGAAATATGTTTCCCACCCCCTGCCACTAAATAAATCCAGTAACAAAAATGAACGGGCAGTTTCTTGCACACACAAAATAAGAGTTTGCAATCTGAATGAGTAACACACTTGCATGCATCACAAAACAGGACTATTTCAGCCATATGTAAATCTAAGTGGAAACTGAAATGCCTTATGACAGTCTTTGGCAGCATTTTCCTCTGGCTGTTCAGTGTAAGAACGCCTCTTGTGTCGGCTGCAAGGAACAAACCTCCTGGCTCTGGCTCGAACACTGGGAGTTCTACTACCTGCGTGAAAGGAGCGGCTCAGTTAGCGCCGAGGCAGTAGCAGAGACTCAGACTTTTCGATGTGGTCTAGCTGCTAGCAGCAAACAACTAACCTCACTAGGGGCCTGGGCTGCAGTCAGCATGTACTGTGCCTTGCTTTCTTTCACGGTTCGAAGAACTAGCAATTGCAAATTAGTATTTCCCAGTTTGGGGGTAAAGCGTGGCTGGATCGGTCTTTTTGTTCTGTGCCTGTGCAGCAGGGGAGTCCTGCCCACGACCGGGCTCTTAGGTGCTACTGCAATGCTAATCATCATCATTATAAATCAATCTAACCCGGGGCAGCGTTCATTTTCATTGCCATAAAAACAGCACTGTACCCGTCACGCATGATGTGGTGTATTGAAAGCTGTGTTAAAATGGCATGCTGTCACTTTACGTTTTAAGAGGTTTCCTGGTCCTGCTGACAGGCTGAGGGGCTCTGTAGGGATGCCCGTTATCCGGGTCTTCAATAGTTCATCTGCAGACAGGCAGCCTCATGTAAGGAGGGCTGAGCTGCGGCTCTCTGGCTCAGGGAGCAGCCTGCTTTGTCTCTGTACGGGGCTGTTGTGCGTTACAGTCAGTGTTCGGCCACCGCCTGGCCGGGAGAGTCCTGCTGCCGAATTTCTAACTCTCTGGGTGTACGTCCTGAACAGAACACCAAAAGGTCACAAGCCTCCCCTTTTCGGTCAAAATGGAGACAATTCATTTTTTCCCCCACACATGGCCACTTTTAAAAAATTTTTTCTTCCGTTCTTTTTAGAGACCTTTCCCCCTTCAGCCCTGCTGCCTGGATCACCTGGTACCAATGGGGACCCGTCATATGGGATTCCAGACCTGTCCCAAGTCATTTTCTTGTGAAGGCTCCAGAACCAAGTCAGGTGGGATGGCAAGTCTGAGTGGCAACACATTTTGGCAGCATTTTTTTTCTCTGATTGTTCAGCGTAATAATGGCCATTGTCAGTTCAGCTGCAAGAATGGAACCAGGGAATCTCTGGGTTTAAAGAACACAGACTTCTATGGCTTGACCTAAAAGAATTTTAACTTCAAAGGACCAGCAGACTCAAACTCTTTGCATAGTGCAGCCACTAGCCAAAAGGCCACTCAATGCCAGGATGGGCTACAACAATCCTGCTGTTTTAGTCAACTCCAATGATTTTAACTGAATAAGAACAACATTCAAGGACACAAATCAACACGATTCAAGCTCATGTAGCCCCCTGGTGGTGAATGGGTGCTCTGTGCCAATCCACAGAGGATATGGGTTGTAACAGCGCTCACCAATAGCTCATGCTTTTAGATCTGGAGGCCGCTAGCTCCAATGGGAATTAGGCACCTAAATTACTTTGAGGCTCTTGGCTGTAGTCCTTTGTTTAAGCACGCTCTTGGTGGGACAAACAAGGGCAGGTGGTGCATGGTGCTGGAATTACAAATCTCCGAGTAGCTTTGAGTTACCCCCCAGCTCTTTTGAAGCAAGCACTCGTATTCATCGGGGGGGGGGGGGGGGGAGGCGTAACTCAAACCTGTGGCAAATCCACCGTGTACCAGCTCTGAGGAGAGAAGCAAAGCAGCCTTGCTCAGCCAGTCTGACTTCTGCTGGGGAATGACCCCATGAAGGCAGGAAAAACACCCCTACCAGAACAGGGAGAGATGCAGGTCTGGAATGCAGCTGACGAACTGGGAGCCTAGCCTAGGGCGGGTACCCTGGCTGGAGCAGAGAGGGGGAATACAGGTGCAGGTGCCCTGAACTGTGACACCCGCAACAGAATATGGAGGATAAATGATCTTAATTCTTCTGTGATACACAAATCAGGCTCTGGTCTTCTCCGGGGGTATGTCTTTGGATGTAGCTTATGTAATAAAGCTCTTTCATCTTCTACAGCGACCGCCCCATTTTGCAAAAAGAAAGCTCCTCACGCCTGCTTTGCAATGTAAAGAGTGATAAAATTAATGGATGTCTTCAGCAGAAAGGACTTAACGCTGACCTTTCCGCAGTCTGCAGTCGGCGGGGGTATTTTTCTTCCATTCTAACAGCAATCAGAGCTGTATATCAAAGACCAGGCCAGGATTCTCAGCTATGCAGCATGCATCTCTGCACATCTTGCAATGGCTACTTTGTGCTGGATTGTTTGGTCGGTTTGGTGTCGTTTGGACACAGCCATGTGAACTGATCACCTGAGACAATTCAGACACCCCTTTCAAACCACTGACAAAAGAACTTCTCAAGCAGGAGATGATTCTAGCAGCCTTAAATTACAAAGGATGTCGGCCAGACACGTCTAGCTCCCAGCTGGGCTGGCTGCTTCCACAGTTCACAAGGGTTTTCATGGTGCATCTTTGGCCAAGCTGTGAAATGTCTAAATGTACGTGCCCGGCTGCATGGTTTGGATTGTAAAAGGCTTGGGCACTATTAGATTGTAAGCTTTTGGGGGCTTTTTATTCTGTGTCTGTATCGAGTGCTGGGCCATGACTGGGGCAGCCAGGCATTCCGTTAATAAATAATGAATAACATTCCCACTACCAAAGTGGGCCCCTCAGAGGTTCCCTTTGAGCTCAGTAAAAGCTGCAGGGGGCCAGTGCTTCCAAAACCCTGTCTACTTAATCAGGTGACTAAATATGGATTTAGGAGCCGGGCTTTAGCCTCTTGTGTTTTGCAAGTCTCAACCAGAGCTCTGAGCTGGCGGCCGGCTGAGGTCCTGTGAGCCGTGGCGGATTGGAAGCCCTACAACTGAAATGCGGATGAGAGCCCTTAGAAGTAGCCAGAGATGATTGAGCTTTATCTCCATGACCTGGAGCATTTACTGGCCCACAGCAGGAATAGCGAAGATGTACAGCTTTACTGACCAATCCGTTCGGGAGCCAAGCCTGCTAGGATGTCAGGGAAACCATGTGTTTTCCTGAATCAGTGCCTTAGCCTCAGGTCTCTGAGCAGCCATCAGATGGTAATTACTTTTAGCCACTACCAGCCTTGGTCAGTGATCTAGAGATTAAATTTCCCATAGTCTATTACCAGTCTCCTGAGTCATCTAATTCCACCACTCAATTCATTTGTGTCTTAGGCAACTGAAATCTGTGCAGTCAGAGGTGAAAGATTAGTCCATTAACTAATATCACTGCATTGTTCCCAAAGATAAGGGCTGTTTCTAATCAAAATAGCCCTTTCGCTAGATTCAGCCTCCTCTCATCTCTCAGAGGTACGTACGGCACTAAAACGCACCTACTGATACACATGATGCTAATGTATTCTCGGTAATAAAACTAATGGAATATTTTATGTACACTGGAGAAAAGCGCTATTGACCTTTTTCTGCACTTTCTCCCTCACGCCACATCTTCCCTATTCTCACATGCCGGTAGCGTTACAATCTTCCCAGTTTCCAGACGGCTCTGAGATGAGCAACATTTTACACACGGCCTTCTCAGACTGGAGAAATCTCAAAGGTTCAGGTGTGATTCCAGTGGGAGGAGACTTGACTGCCTCTGAACAGCTAGGGACACAAGGGCTTATGTGACAGTGGGACTCACCACCGCAGCGCCTCCTGCTGGTCATCTCAGGAATTAGCTCAGTCCAGTGGAGCGCCCTCTCTCAGTAGTGTCCCGCCCGTTGTCTCGCCCTTGGTTGGCATGTGGACCCGCGTTGCTTCCTGCTCGGCGGTGTCCTCTTCAGGACACTGCCCTCCGGCAGTGCCCACTGCTCCGGTCTCACCTCCTTCTGGGGGTGTTGATGATTAGCAGTCTCTCTGTGCCCCAGCCACCATGTCCAACCACATACCCCAAAGTCTAATCCCTCTTGTCAGGGATCTGGCGTAGTCTATGATGGCCGCTCTCTACGGCCGATGGCAGGGTGTACTGCAAAGGGGGAAGGGGGGGACCCAGGCTATCCTCTATTCTGGATCCCGGCCCAGGGACCCTCTGGCGGCAGCCTCGCTGTCCTCCTTCTCTCCCCTCGTCTGTCCACTTCCCTGGGCCGCTTCCCCTACGGCCCCTTGCACCCGCTAGGTGCTTCCCTTCAGGGCCTGCAGCATGGCAGACACCGGGCTGGAGTTCCCTTCTGCTCCCCGAGCCTGGCCAGCACTGCGCTGTCCCGGGTGCTAGTCTCCCTGCTCTGGAGACAGACCTTCCCCTAGCGAAGGCCTGGGACAGACTGCCTGCTCTCTCCCTGAGCAGCCTTTTTATAGGGCTGAGCCTGGCCCTGATTGGCTGCTTTGGGAGCCCCAGTGGGGGCTGATTCTGGGATTTGGGCCCCTGATTTATTTTGGGAATCTAGCCCTAAATCCTTGGATTCCGGCACTTGCACCTAACCCTGCCACATCCCTGCTCTGCCATAAACTCCTGGTGTGACCATGAGCAAGTCATGTCTCTCCCTGTGCCTCAGCTACCTCCGGCTGACCAGGCGGGCAACACCTTCTACTGGGCCTGAGGAGGTTCAGCTGTTATGGTGATGAGGGCCACAGAACGGACTGGGAGGGCAGGCGTTTGAGGCCTGTTTTCCACTCGGCTGAGAACAAGACACCACTGTTCGAAAGACGCCCCTTTCCAAAGCACCAGTGACTGAGCAGCACGAACTCCAAGATCCAGGCTTGTGCTCCTCAGTCATTGACGCTCCTTTGAAAATCCCACCCATCATATGGGCTATACTACAGGTCTCATCAAGCAGAGACAAAGGAAATGGCTGCTAAGTGAAATTTGTGGTAGGCTTAAAGCACCCAAGGGGGATAGACTTGTGGGTAAGGCAGTGAGCTGGGATTCAGCTCTACGGTCAGTTCTCGACTCTGCCATGCGCTTCCTGGGCCAGCCGAAGCAAATCACTCACTCTCTCTGCCCTGTAAAACGAGGCTTACGCCAACACTCCCTTTGTCTGTTTAGGTTGTAGCTCTGTTGGGCAAGGACCGTCTCTCATTGGATACAGCGCCTACCGCAATGGGGTACCAGATCTTGGCTGACACCACGGGGTGTTATCAATGTCTGTGAGCACAAAGGAAATTACAACCATTTAATTTTCATGATGTTTGTTAGCACTGGCACGGACATCCTCTATCATGCAGCCTCATAAATGTGTCAGAAGCGCAGTGCTCAGGAAGAAAGCAAGAACAGGTCACATTAAGGGTATTCTAAAAACCACGTTCTCCCTCGGTGTCGGAACAACGCGTTCCTTCACTGACTAACATTGTGACATCACCTTTAATATAGGCCACGGCAGCAGCACCGGTTGAAATTGCATTTGTTTTTATGGTCTCAGAGCATAAAGCATTCATAGATCAATCCCCGGGCTGGACCAGCTCCTGCCACACGCGGCTGGTTGTAAAAGACCCCTCTATCTCTTTGAACATTTCAAGCTGGTTTCTTTTCTGGGCCACAGCTTTCTCATAATTAAACAATGACACGTAATAAACTGAACGGTGATGAGAATGTGCCTTGCAAGCTACCTTTCCAATGATTTAAAATCAGCTTCAGGCCCGAGTCAATCAAGTGGTTCATTAACCTAATCTCCTCTGCTGTGCCTTGGTTCCTGCCTTGGGAACCCAATCACAAGACCAAGGGGACAAGGGGGAAGGAAGGGGCCTTCTCCAAGGTATTGCTAAGGTTTCCTGATCCACAGCCCATTTTAGCCAATAGATACCATGGGACAAAATTACTGTAAAGACAGCGCTTCCATCACACAATCACCATCCCTGCTGGATTCTATTCTATGTTCAGACTCCTTTCAAAGGAGGATGGTTTTGTAACCCCAAATGAGCTAGATCATCTGGAAGTCTGCAGCATGGCTGGGAATTAACCTCAGATCTCCTGCAGCCCAGGCTAGTGCCTTAATTACCAAACCCTTCTTCCTCTCCAGACACCACAGTCAGTCCCCTTACGCTGGGATAGATTTCCAGGGAGGTCATTCCTCCCAGTAGCTTTGCTGAGAACAGCTGTCATGTTATTTAATGTTGGCCCTGGCTGCCATCATTCCGTATTGACTGCCACCCTCCGCCCACCTGATTGTCATGTGTGTGATCGGAGCGATGATGAGTGAGAGCAATGAAAAACCAAAGGCTTTCTGCAAACACACTCTGGATGCTAAATTTCAGCCTGGGTGCCTTTCAACAACAACCCATACATACATACTTGATTGGCATGCATTCATCCCAGCACCACCAAATTCATTAACAAGGGATCGATCTGTATTCCGGCAAACACGTGCCCTTCTCCGCCGGCTTGCTATACCCAGAGACATGCAGACACACTCAAATTCAACTTAATATGCAGGCACCTTGTGGAATGATCACTGTCATGACAGCCAAGTCTGTCCGTTGCATGCAGCCAACCGAGTCCCTCGTGAACATCCACACATGTGAGCCACCTTGCTGGAGGGAAAACATTTCTTCGGTGAAATCTGCACGTGCATAATCTGGCCTTCAATCCTCCTTGGTAAGGGAATGATTGTTAAGGAATAGTCTACCCGATCTGCTTTCAAACACTTCTGTGGCACACACTGGATGCTTTGTTGTGGAGTCTCGTCTGTTTGCCTTAAGGGGCAGCAGATTAGATGAGAAGGTTGAGAGGAGATGAGCCAGGGATGCCTACCTGCTGTAGCAAGCTGTCTTGTCCATACTCTGAGTCAACTACCGCCATGGATGGTTGGGCGTGTTGTGCTTCTGAAGAAGTGTCAGTCAAACGAGATGTTCGACTGGTGACCACTTGGGGTCACTGAAAGGTACCCTGAGAACAGGAATGTTGGCAGGGCCTGTGTTCTGGGCAAACACCACCTGTTGCAGGAATTGGATGTGGAATTCTCTCCGGGTCCTCATGGCTCTGCAATGCTGCTGGTAGGCAGAACACCACAGATGTCCCACTTCTTACGAAGAGTTGAAGGGACCTCCCCAGAGCATCTGTATATCTGATCTTGGAATTGTGTCCTCACGTGCGCCTGAGGGGGGCTGAGGCCTGGTGCCAGGGTTATTAGGGGCTGCGCCTTTCCAGAGAAGCTCCTAAACTGGGAAGCTAACTCACTGCAAACTTGCATGGGTGCTTTCTGCCAGTCAAGTCCTAGAGTCATAGACTGACAGGCCAGAAGGGAGCAGCAGATCATCTAGTCAGACCTCCAGTATATCATAGGCCATCGGCACCATCCAGTACCCGACAAGCAAAACCAGACCAAAGTATCCCAGCCCACAGGAGATGTGCCACTGGCAGAGAACAAGCGGGACCCAGGTTCACCAGTGCCTGAGGCTCCCGCAGTGGCAGGGCAATGACAGACACACCCAAGTAATCCTGGCAAGTGACCCACTCCCCGTGCTGCAGGGGAAGGAAACCCCCCAAAGTCACTGCCAAGGGGGCAGTATTGCTGCGCTTCATGGTCGATTTCATTTCCCATGGATTATTTTCACATCCGCTGCTCTACTATCACACTCTGGCCTGAAGAGTCCTGGCGCCACGCAGACGACCAATCCCCACATTTCAGAGACTCTTCCAGCTGCCAGTGGGCAGAATCCTAGTGATCTGGGGAAACGAGATGGCCAGACAAGCTGGATTTCCACTACTTTAAGTGAGAGGAAAATCACGTGCACAGACTAGAGCTCTGCAACCAGACCCAACCCAAGTGTCAGGTGGGAAAACAACGGGGCAGTCTCTCCTCTTCCTGCCTGCAGGACTGGTGCTGGGAGGGGGCTGCAAGCCCGGCTCCTGCCAGCCGCTGCTACTTCTCTGCGCGGTGCGTGCTGCGGAGTGAGCGTGCCGGGCAGCAGCCGCGCCTCTGGCTCCGCAGCAGACACAGAGCGGCAGCGGCTGGCAGGAGCTGTGCATGCAGCTCCCACCATTCCAACCCCACAGCAGGAGGAGGAGAGATGACCCCGGGGGCAGCAGGCGGTAACTCGGGCTCAGCGGGAAACTGACTGCTTGGGCCCCAGTCGAGCTCAGGATCCCATCACACTGGGATCCATACACACAGCACAGTAGGAGACAGCCCCTACGCCAAACAGCTCACCGTCTAAATAAACTGGGCAGACACAGGGTGGGAGAAAAGAAAACCACCATCAGACAGAGGAGCACACAGGACTGGAAGTTGGACACGTGAGCCTACAGCTTTAGAAACAAATCGGACGATGCACTCGAGAAATGAGATGTGAATTACAGAGTCCCGTAACAGCCGAGGGCTGTGCCAGGAGAGCACCTTAATGTCGTCACTCCCCAACCTCTGAGCACAAGCCGGATGCTCTCACAAGCCGGATACACTCTGCAGGCAGAGTGGGTTGAGCCGCCTCGACTTGAGGTAGCCTCAGCCTAGCTGTTCCCCTGCTTATCCTGCCTGTGGGAGCCGACCAGATCGGACTTCTCAGTCGCAGCCCATGGGATCAGGCCCTGTACAAAACATTGCTGGGGGAGCCACTGGGCCACAGGATACTTGGGTGTGGGGCTTTCTCGGGCTTTCCTGTCGGATCAGTTCCCCGTGTATAAGTAGTTCAATAGGCATTAGGCCAGAGACAGAAGGACTGTATAGCCCAATGGTTAGTGCACTCCCCTGGGAAGAAAGGAGACCCACATTCAAGACCCTGCTAGCTAGCCAGAGCAGGAATCAAACATGAGAGTCCTAACCACTAGGCCAAAACCTATAAGGGCACCTCGGTTTTGTATGAGAAAGAGCTTCGGTGCCGGACTCCAGAAGAGGACCTCGGCTGTGAATCCTGAATGGAAGGAAGTGTCTCGGACTTAGCTACTCAAGTCACTTTAAGAGGTGGGGCTTAGGCCATACCCCTCTCCTTGGCATTTCCTATTGGCTGACTTAGGAGGCTTCCCGCTTGGAACGCTGGCTTTTGTAGGTCTCACGGCACCTCTCCCCACCCAAGTATTGTCCAGGGCACCTGGACCCATAACTCAGAGCGGTGGCTTCCATTTGACGGCGGGGCACCTAAACGTTCGGTGTTGCTACGCTGTGTCTGAGTCCCCTTTGTGGGTCTAGCTCTCAGACACACTGGAGAGAGCACTGCCTGGGAGGAGGTGAATAATTCGGTATTCTGGGCAGGAAATAAGGGTTGCAGCTGTACTTTGGATGAAGAGGTTAAAGAGAGATATTAAACCGCTACCAAGTCACCGAATGAGTTTGGGGTCCAGGGAAAAAAATAGTATGGGATTGTGTAATTAAAGCCTATCCTAAACACGTATGCAGAAGGAGACCGAATACACAGAAAGGGACCAAATTAAGGTTACATGGGCAACCTTAATACTGGCATTTCCTAACTGCTGAGTGCTTGACTTGGCAACCTTAAGCACATACCCGTGCAGTGTGGAGCAAATGCGGAGGTTATTACTGGAGCAACCTGTCACTGAAGTCAATGAACCGAATGTCTCAGAGGGTGTACATTGGTGTAACTCCACTGAAGTGGCAATTGACCCCAGCTGGGGATCTGGCCCGTTGGGAGCGTCCCTGAGTGGTTCTGAGTGTGGACTTCAATGTAGGCCAACGTAAATACCGAAATAATATGAATGAAATAGACGCAATATTAAACAACTATTAACATTTAAACAGTTTACAAGGAACCAAGACATCATTGTGTCTTCTGGATGGAGCCTGGAAAGCCTTGGCGGGAGGGGTTTTCAAATCGCCACGCTAAGTACAATTCTCCTGGGGAAGTGGGGTCTGAGGCAGGAAGGATGGAAGTGCAGCCTTGGACTGCTGGACCTGGAGACCTGCACAGAACTCAGCTGTGAAGATTTCTGCCATGAACCGTCCCGGCTTTGAAGAGCACCTTTCTCACAAGAGCTTTGTGTGAGGAGACTGAAGAAATGCTTCTAATTTTGACTCGATCCCAAAACAAAGGGGTTTGTCGCAGTCATTCTTTTGCAAAGCCGTTTAAAGCGTAAGCCTTCTAAAATATTGCTTTGTTACAAGGACAAAGAAAAGGCTCTTTTTCTGAGTTCTCAGGAGGGACACTTCAAAGCGCTTACTCTCGCTCTTTTTCTGACGATATCACACTATTTTATTGGAACGTGAATTTAATGCTTACATAAGATGTCAGCCTGAACGGATGGAGAGGATAAAGCATCTGCAGAATTGATACTGCACAGGCAATGGCAATACAGGCCTCTCCTCGCTGCCCCAGGGCGGCACTTAACCCTGAGCTGAAACGTTGGTTTACATTTTCAAAGCAACGAGGGAGTTTGGGGGCCCAACCTGAGACCCCCGCAAAGGGGCCATGTTTTCAGCGGTCGGGTGCTCAGCTCTTCGTGAAAGCCAGTCCCCTTTTTAAGGTGTCTCAATTTGGGTAACTAAAACTAGAAACACTGAAAAGTCACGAATCGCTTTTGAAAATTTAAGCCAACACTCCTACGTCCCTAGTCTCATCCCCTTTGCTGCATGGGACAGTAACGTCACCAAGAACCAGAGCTGTTCCTATGATGGTATTGTTACAAACAAGTTGTCTGATGAATTTAGCCTTTTGTTCCTTTTCTGCACATTTGTTTGCTGCACACGAGTATTTGCAGAATTGTCCAGACACAAATCTCAGCAAGCCTGGTTGCAAACTACCCGCCTTGACTCTGCCTTCAATCATTTACTTATCTGTCAGGTGTGATATGTCGCATGACATGATAGGACAGTGAGGTCTAAAGGATAGAGCACTGGACTGGGACTCAGTTGACCTGGGTTCTAGTCCTGGCTTTGCCACTGGCCTGCTGGGTGATTGTGGACAAGCCACTTCAGCGTCCTGTGCCTCAGTTTTCCTGTCTGTAAAATGGGGCCAAATGAGAGGGTTCAGGAAAGATTTCTTTCAGCAGGGGGGTCCCCATCGAGTATGGGTTGTAGCTATTTGATGATACCCTGTATGGTTCCAGTATTGGGTGGCAGGTGCAACTAGGGGTGTGTAGTTCTCTTGGGGTATTTGGGTCGCCTGTTCCATGATGCACTCTCCCCTGACCTGCAAACTTCCCCTCCAACCCAACCCAACCTCGCCAAGCTCACCATCAGAAGCAAGCTTCCGCAGACCAGGACCCTCCAACTCAAAGCAGCACCAGATGCTGCCAGAACAACAGATGCAAACCCTGCAGACATACCTCCACCTGCTACGATGATCAATGCCTCCCACAACACACCTTTCAAGATCCATGGATCCTACACAAGCCTGTCACAACCTGTGCAGAACCTCATCCAGTGCACTAAATGCCCCAATAATGACTCTGTGGGGGAAACCAGACAATCACTGCGCTCTCAAATGAACTCACACAGGAAAGTGATAAAGACAAAACCACCACATCACCGGCGGGTGAACACTTTTCACAGAGCGATCGCTCTACGTCTGACCTATCAGTCCTCATCCTCAAAGGAAACCTGCACAACACTTTCAAAAGACGGGCCTGGGAGCTTAAATTCATAACTTTGCTAGCCATTACAATCGTAGTTTTAATAAAGACACGGGATTTATTGCTTATTACAACAATCTGCAACCCACTAACCTCCCTTTTTTGACCTATGACTATAGGGGTGTCAACAGGCCACTTCACCTAGAATGGTTCCTTAGAATATACTAGAGGCAAGGTGGGTGAGGTAATATCTTGCAATCTGTGAGGGGGGGCAGGGATAGCTCAGTGGTTTGAGCATTGGTCTGCTAAACCCAGGGTTATGAGTTCAATCCTTGAGGGGACCATTTAGGGATCTGGGGCAAAAATCTGTCTGGGGATTGGTCCTGCTTTGAGCAGGGGGTTGGACTAGATGACCTCCTGAGGTCCCTTCCAACCCTGATATTCTATGAACTATGTATGCTAAACAATCTGTTCCACCTTGGATTTAATGTGACACTCAGAGCACCTTTCCCAGACTTGAAGCAGAGCGCTGTGTAACTCAAAAGTGTGTCTCTCACCAACAGAAGTTGGTCCAATAAGATATATTCCCTCACCCACTTTGTGCGTGTCTTTCTCTCACCACCGCCACCCCAAAGACTCAACATTTTTCCAAAATGGTTTTTCTTCAGAATAATTTATGGAAAACATTCTCAGAATTTTTAATTCACAAAACTTAAAACCTCTCAATAACCATTCAGAGATCTTTTTCTTTTTTGGGTGGGGGTGGGGGTGGTGGTGGTGGTGGTGAACAGCTTTTTAAAATACATTTTACATTTAAAAAGGGAGTTTAATAATACTAACATTTCACAATATATTTACATTTAAATTAAAAAACAAAAACTGTTGACCCTCTCCCCACAAATGCTTGTCATCCTGCCCTGGAGGTAATATACAATACACTGTACCTTCCTTTCTGACAATCAAGCCTTTATTAATCTATTTGAATTGCAAAGATGCCTCCTGGTAGGACCTCTTTTCCCCAGCAGGCCCTCTGAAATTTGACAGAGCCAGGTAATTGTAATGGTAAGTGGGCTCTTCTCTTCTGCAACAGGCTGCTGCTTGCTGATCACTTAGTAACAGTATCGCTTCTCGGCTCTCTGAGCTGTGGTGCAAGTTATATATATATATATATATATATATATATTAGCAAAAATTCAAAAAGTAATAGCAAATTTTTTTTAAGTACATCAGCAGCAGGAAGCCTGCTAAACAACCAGTGGGGCCACTGGACGATCGAGATGCTAAAGGAGCACTCAAGGACGATAAGGCCATTGCGGAGAATTCTTTGCATCATGGCTGAGGATATGAGGCAGATTCCCAAACCTGGGCCATTCTTTTTAGGTGGCAAATCTGAGGAACTGTCCCAGATTGAGGTATCAGCAGAGGAGGTTTTGGAATAAATTGATAAACTAAACAGTAATAAGTCACCAGGATCAGATGGAATTCACCTAAGAGTTGTGAAGGAACTCAAATGTGAAATTGCAGAACTACTAACTGTAGTTTCAAAAACAACAAGGAGTCTGGTGGCACCTTAAAGACTAACAGATTTATTTGGGCATAAGCTTTCGTGGGTAAAAACCTCACTTCTTCGGATGCATCAAAGCTTATGCCCAAATAAATCTGTTAGTCTTTAAGGTGCCACCAGACTCCTTGTTGTTTTTGTAGATACAGACTAACACGGCTACCCCCTGATACTTAACTGTAGTTTGTAACCTATAATTTAAATCAGCTTCTGTACCAAATGACTGGAGGATAGCTACTGTGACACCAATTTTTAAAAAGGGTCCAGAGGTGATCTCGGCAATTACAGGCCAGTAAGCCTGACATCAGTACCGGGCAAATTAGTTGAAATTATAGTAAAGAAAACTGTCAGACATGTAGATGAACATAATTTGTTGGGGGAAAAGTCAACATGGTTTTTGTAAAGGGAAATCATGCCTTATCAATCTACTAGAATTCTTTGAGGGGGTCAACAAGCATGTGGACAAGGGGGATCCAGTGGATATAGTGTACTTAGATTTTCAGAAAGCCTTTGACAAGGTCCCTCACCAAAGGCTCTTAAGCAAAGTAAGCTGTCATGGGATAAGAGGGAAGGTTCTCTCCTGGATCACTAACTGGTTAAAGGATAGTAAACAAAGGGTAGGAATAAATGGTCAGTTTTCAGAATGGAGAGAGGTAAATAGTGGTGTCCCCCCGGGGTCTGTACTGGGACCAGTCCTATTCAACATATTCATAAATGATCTGGAAAAAGGGGTAAACAGCGAGGTGGCAAAATCTGCAGATGATATAAAACTATTCAAGATAGTTAAATCCCAGGCAGACTGCGAAGAGCTACAAAAGGATCTCTCAAAACTGGGTGACTGGGCAACAAAATGGCAGATGAAATTCAATGCTGATAAATGCAAAGTGATGCATATTGGAAAAAACATAATCCTAACTATACATATAAAACGATGGGGTCTAAGTTAGCTGTTACCACTCAAGAAAGATCTTGAAATCATTGTTGATAGTTCTCTGAAAACGTCCACTCAATGTGCATTGGCAGAATGTTGGGAATCATTAAGAAAGGGATAGATAATAAGACACAAAACATCATGTTGCCTCTATATAAATCCACGGTATGTCCACATTTTGAATACTGCGTGCAGATGTGGTCGCCCCATCTCAAAAAAAGATATATTGGAATTGGAAAAGATTCAAAAAAGGGCAACAAAAATGATTAGGGGTATGGAACAGCTGCCATATGAGGAGAGATTAATAAGACTGGGACTTTTCAGCTTGGAAAAGAGATGACTAAGGGGAGATATGATACAGGTCTATAAGATCATGACTGGTGTAGAGAAAGTAAATAAGGAAGTGTTATTTACTCCTTCTCATAACACAAGAACTAGGGGTCACCAAATGAAATTAATAGGCAACAGGTTTAAAACAAACAAAAGGAAGTATTTCTTCACACAATGCACAGTCAACCTGTGGAACTCTTTGCCAGGGGATGTTGTGAAGGCCAAGACAATAACAGGGTTCAAAAAAGAACTAGATAAATTCATGGAGGATAGGTCCATCAATAGCTATTAGCCAGGATGGGCAGGGATGGTGTCCCTAGCCTCTGTTTGCCAGAAGCTGCGAATGGGCGACAGGGCTGGATCACTTGATGATTCCCTGTTCTGTTCATTCCCTCTGGGGCACTTGGCATTGGGCACTATCGGAAGACAGGATACTGGGCTAGATGGACCTTCAATCTGACCTAGTATGGCCGTTCTTATGCTCACCCATAGTATGGAAATCAAGCATTTAAATAACCTCCCTCTGGGTGCATTTATAATCAAAACTGTACCAGTACATGAACAGCGGGGATGTTTCGCATTTAATAGAACCGGCTGTAAGTTCACTGCCTGGATAAAACCAGTTAGTAGTTTTCAGTCTTACTGGAGTAACAGTATTACAGCAACCTACCCAAAATAAAATTAGGGTCATGGCCACAAAGCAGGATCCCAAATGCACCTACATGGAACAGTTCTCTACGGTAGGAAAACATTTCATATTGTGCTGAATCTTGTCCACTAACAGCTTTGGCTGGAGGGCAGAGGACTTGAAATACTGGGCACCCAAATACACCTCTACCCCGATATAACGTGACCCGATATAACACGAATTTGGAAATAAACCTAAAGCAGTGCTCCGGGGGGGCGGGGCTGCGCGCTCCGGCGGATCAAAGCAAGTTCGATATAACGCGGTTTCACCTATAATGCAGTAAGATTTTTTGGCTCCCGAGGACAGCGTTATATCGGGGTAGAGGTGTACTGTGTTTCTACACCAGGTATGCAATCCCCACTTTCAGCTTTCTCCTGAAAATTCCCCTGATGCAAGCCTGGAGCAATCAATACCCCTCAAACAAGGAAAAACTTGTTAAATTCTCTACTGAATCAGTCTTAATCTTCTCTGCAGTTTGGAGGCAGCTAAGATCAAATGTCCAGTGATCGATACATTTAAAATAAAGTAGCTTCATACCTCTTCCCTCCTACTGTAACCTTTTGTAACCTTTATGGTGAAATGTTCCCGATATTACCTTGTTAAAGATAAGGGTTCAATAAAACCCAACTTTTGTTTTTTAGGTTTGACTGTGTAGGTCAGTTACAGACAATCGATTTAGGAGAGGCCTGCTAGGCCACACTTGGAATGATACAATCAAATGTTATTAAAAAGAAACAATGATTCGTTAGGCAAACGGCTCACACAAATGTTACTATTATCCTGACACTCAAAGGTGAAATGGGTGATCAGCCACAGCCGTCTCATCCTGGAGCCCTGGATGTTAATTGGCGCGCTCCCACAATTTAGCAAAACCACTCCTTTTAGATGCCATTATAATATGAATTAGCATTAAACTGTCCTTCACCATTCTGAGAGTTCCACCACCTTCCTCTTGGCTCTTTACTTTACCCATGATTTAAATTAACATCTGCCCCAGTGTCCTTCCCATGCTCTTAATATAGACAGCATTGTAATAAAACAGTCACAATTCTCAAAAACACTAATGAAAAATCTTGCTCAAACCGGTTATAACCAAAACATAATGGTAACACAACCCCAAGTCATGTGCTTGCCAACTCTGACTTGCCCGGAACACTCTGTCTCCAACTTATCTTTAACTTTTCTCACACTAGCAACTTCATTTTCCCATATTCCTCTAGACTTTGGCTCAAAACCTAACTTCTACAGATTTTAATTTTAAGCATCTTCTAGGGCAGAGGTTCTCAAACTGTGGTCCATGGATCACCAGTGGTCCACGAGCTCCATTCAGGTGGTCTGCGGATAGTTCCCTCTAAGATGCACGCCTGGGGGGGCCACACACAAGGGAATCAAGGGCCACCCACCTAATTAGTGGAACTGCGCAGATGTGGCTCCACTAATTAGGTGCCTGGACCCTGGAGAAGACACACATGTAAGGTGATGTGGCTGCCTTGGGGACAATAGGGGGAGGTGGGAGGGGACAGTGGGGGGAATTTGTCGCTGCAGCCTTGCATGTCCCCAGAGAAAGAGGCGACTTTCCCCGGCTCCAGGGTTGCGGCTGCCAGTGAGGGACAGCCCTCCTTCCCAGCCTCAGCTCTGTGACTGCTGTGGTTTCCCAGCCCCAGCTCGGGGCTGCCGTGGCAGGGGAGAGAGGACACATCCATTGCATTAGAAAAGTAAGACTACTAATGTTAAAATATGAATTGTGTGCTTTTATTTGTAGATAATAAAATAATTTGTAATTATTATTACGGGTTTTTATATATATATATATATATAGTGCTTTTATCCAAAGCGCTTTACAATAGTTAGCTAACGGTAAAAACGACTTTTGGAAAGATCATTAAGTGGTCCGCTGAGACCCTCAGCAGTTTTCAAGTGGTCCGTGAAAAAAAAAGTTTGAGAACCACTGCTCTAGGTGCTACACAATAAACCATATTTGTAGGTTCCTTTGATCTTAAGGGCCTCAGAGGTACATAGATACATACAGACATGACAGAGACAATACTGGTGAACTTTAGAGCTGGGAGATTATAGAGTCAGACTAGAATGCGAGTGATTTCGGGGCTGTGAAGCACACAGATGGCATGTGCCAATGTGCTGCTCCATTTCTCTTATATTTTTGTCTAGTGATGGCAGCACACTTCATTGTAACCACCGATGAGTCCAGCAATGTGATTCCAGGCCTGTAAGTTACATTACCCTCTGCTCTGAGAGACTTCCAGCATTTCAGCCTTTCTGAAGACGCACTGGAGGGAGACGCTGAGTGGATATTAGTCATAGCGTGGCTGGAAAAGGGAAATCCTTCCTAAGAAAAATGTCATGTTTTTGCAAATTTGTCTATCCCAAATAGGGCTGAAAAGTTGAAAAAGCAAAATGGTTCACAGGAAGGGATTCCCAGAAAAAACCCATTTTGGAATTTTTCAGTTTCCCTCTGCCTGTCTGGAATGCTCTTGTCAATGTCACTTTTTCCCTGGACAGAAAATGAAACTGACAGAGCCTTCCAGGTGGGCTGTCTGGGAGTGGTGATTTTGAGTTTTCCTGGGGAGGGGGGATGGACATTTTTCAGCAAAATTTAAATTTTTTCCCGTGCAAAATTGAATTTTTCCAAAAAGGATATTTTCCAACAGGAAAGTGCTGACCCTCTCAACTATGAAGCAACATAACACTGGGCCACAAGAATCAGAGCTAAGGACTTTTATAGCATCTGCACTCAGTACAAAGGAAAACATGTAGGTACATGCCACTATCGATATATGCATTTCCACAGAAGGAGACCTGGAACACACACTCACCAGTGGGTTAGCTACACTCTGAACCGCTCTCTGCTTCTAGCTATCCACATCATGTGTGTGTAACCCAAAAATATATGCCCAGTTGCCTCCTTCCACATCACACTGGGTCCATCCAAATCCTAGACTGCCGTGTTCTGAGTTAGCAGGAGAGACTTTTACATTACCTCGTGTGACAAATAAAAGGCAGCAATTCCCAGTGGCCAAAAGCAGCAGAGCATGGAGAATACGCTGAGGCCGAGATGATCCCTTGGGGGCATCATGAGGAAATTGTCTTCACTCTCTGTGTCACTCGAGTAGTCGCTCTGGAATAGCAAGTGGAAGAAGGAAGAAAGAAAAGACTCCGGTTAATAATTCAGTTACTCCTCCCGCCAAAGGCGCCGTCTGTGAGCACCTACGAGTAGAACCTCCCCGGTAACTTGAGGCGTATTTTTATAGCTCAGACAGGATAATCACCTTTCCAAAATGCAAAAGGGTCACATACAGGAGCCCCACCCCCTCCATGGTCCCGCCTCCTGCTCCTCCTCTTCCCCCATGGCCCCACACCCGGCCAGGCCTGAAGCCGGAGCTGAGATGTGGGAAGAGCTGCCCAGGGAGCCCGGGCCATTGTGGGGAGCCCTGGACCCTCCACTGGAGCTAGGGTACCCCAGAGCAGCGCCCGGCCTGTGTCCCTCTCCCTGGGCTGCGCTGACCAGGGCAGGGGGAGGGTCTGGGACTCTGGGGCTCCCTAGGCAACTCTTACTACTGTCAGTCTCTGGCTTCTGGCCTGGCCAGGGGCGGGGCCATGGGGGGAAAGAGGAGGAGCAGGGGCGGGGCCTGATGGCGAGGGGGTGCTAAGGCTCACTTCAGCCCCCCACTGGGAAGAGGCTGGTGCCACACAGAGCCTCAGGCAGAGGGAGAGCGGTGCCACAGGGAATCCAGGACAAATGCTCTCCTGGAGTCATTCAGCCCGGGACCGGGACGTGTACATTTCGGGACTGCATTGTATGTTGCTAACGCTGTTTCAAGCATCTCAAGGCATTTTGGGAAGGGTTAAAGGTGTGAGTGTGGAGTGGAAGATTCCTTTGCAAGTTGCAAGGAACAGCACACACATCCTCCCGCGATGGAACGGTTACCAGACAGCTCATTTTACAATCCCAGCATAGAGCCCGTCTGGCCTTGCTGTGGCAATTTACAATACTGACCATGGCACAAGCACCTGGAGGAGAGGAAGGTGATCAGGAACAGTCAACATGGATTCACCAAGGGCAAGTCATGCCTGACCAACCTGATTGCCTTCTATGATGAGAGAACTGGCTCTGTGGATGAGGGGAAAGCAGTGGACGTGATGTATCTTGACTTTAGCAAAGCTTTTGATTTGGTCTCCCTTGGTATTCTTGCCAGCAAGTTATAAAAGTATGGGTTGGGTGAATAGACTATAAGGTGGATAGAAAGCTGGCTTGATCGTCGGGCTCAATGGATAGATGTCTAGTTAGCAGCCGGTACCAAGCGGAGCGCCCCAGGGGTCGGTCTTGGGGCTGGTTTTGTTCAACATCTTCATTAATGATCTGGATGATGGGATGGATTGCGGAAGAGGTAGATAGGCTGCAGGGTAGGGACAGGGTCCAGTGTGACCTAGACAAATTGGAGGATTGGGCTAAAAGAAACCTGATGAGGTTCAGTAAGGACAAGTGCAGAGTCCTGCACTTAGGACAGAGGAATCCCATGCACTGCTACAGGCTGGGGACTGACTGGCTAAGCAGCAGTTCTGCAGAAAAGGACCTGGGGATTACAGTGGACGAGAAGCTGGATATGAGTCAGCAGTGTGCCCTTGTTGCCAGGAAGGCTAACGGCATATTGGACTGCATTAGTAGGAGCATTGCTAGCAGATCGAGGGAAGTGATAATTCCCCTCTATTCGGCACTGGTGAGGCCACATCTGGAGTATTGTGTCCAGTTTTGGGGCCCTGACTACAGAAGGGATGTGGACAAATTGGAGAGTGTCCAACAGAGGGTAACGAAAATGATCAGGGGACCGCGGCACATGACTTATGAGGAGAGGCTGAGGGAACTGGGCTTATTTAGTCTACAGAAGAGAAGAATGAGGGGGGGATTTGATAGCAGCCTTCAACTACCTGAAAGGGGGTTCCAAAGAGGATGGATCTAGGCTGTTCTCAGTGGTGGCAGATGACAGAACAAGGAGCAATGGTCTCAAGTTGCAGCGGGGAAGGTCTAGGTTGAATATTAGGAAAAACTATTTCACTCAGAGGGTGTGAAGCACTGGAATGGGTTACCTAGGGAGGTGGTGGAATCTCCTTCCTTATTGGTTTTTAAGGTCAGGCTTGACAAAGCCCTGGCTGGGATGCTTTAGTTGGGGATTGGTCCTGCTTTAAGCAGGGGGTTGGACTAGATGACCTCTTGAGGTTGCTTCCAACCTTGATATTCTATGATTCTATGTCTGGACCCCAGGTGTAGTAAGTGTGACTCAGAGGAAGGCTGGTAAAGAGACAAGTGAAAATTAGCCCCAAGCCTCATGCATGGCTAACAAGTGTTAATATCCCTACGGCATGACAGAGCTCCGTGTCTACAGACTCCAGTGGCTTCTATTAACATATTTCCTTTCAGGGGAAAAAAAAATCAAATGCAAATAAAGCATAACTAGTGCGGCCTGTTAATTAATCACCTACATAGTCGAATCATGGAACGTGGGGAGGGGGTCTGACCTGAGCTCGTCAATCTGTCTGTTCTGCCTGTAACAGATTATTCCCTTTCCCACACTAAAGCCCCTCCCCTGCCAGCTACGATCCACTAGAACGATGAACATTTCCCCAAGGCCAGCGCACATATCTAGATATGTGTCTCTGGGACACAGAACATCTGCCGGGCCTAGACTTACATTATAGAACTTGCTCCTGCAGGAGAGAAGGATGGCTGCAGACCTCAAAGTGCTGAGTACTAAGGCTCAGGTGATGGGAGCTCAAGTCCCTACTCTGTCACAGACTGTGTGAGAGAGACCTTGGGCCAGTCACTTAGCCTCTGTGCCTTAGTTCCCCATCTGTACAATGAGGCTAAGAGCACTTCCCTATTTCATGGGGCATTCTGAGGATACATATCTTCAAGATTGTGAGGTGCATGAATACTATAGCAATGGGGAGCACACAAATACCGGTGATAGATTCTTCAACTCACATAAATGCCATAGAAACTGCAAAGGTCTGTTAAATACCAGATTCCCATCTCATGCACATGTTGCATTATTGTTTCCTAGGTCTAAACTCCCACTCGTGTGCAAGCCCTATAGGGTTTCTTCCAAAACCGGGGATTCTGTGCATCTGAGATGAAAAATGGACCATGCAGGTTTCTGCACACTCTGAAGAGTCATTGCTGGACTGCTGAGCCATGTCGGCACGAAGTTCATCACTGTGTTAGGGTGGAAGGCAATTCATTTCCCAACACTGGATGAAAAGGCTCCCCCCGCAGAACCCACTGTATGTATTTCATGGTAGCTGCACTCAAAGGAACATACATTGCTTTAGCACGCGCCAGCCTGTCCACGGAGAAACCTCCTTCACTGGCATTTGTTCTGGGCACATGTTGTACAACCTGAGCTCTCAGCCAGGAATTTTAGAATCAATATCCAAGTCTGACTTCAGTCATAAGAGGCCTTAGAATCCCATTAACCATTTCATTCTCCATATAGGCGCCACAAAGTAAGTCAAGTTTGTTAACACAGAGACCGGGGTGAAATCCTGGCTTCACTGAAATCAATCCCAAAACTCCCCTTGACGTGACCTTGGGCAAGTCATTGAGCTCCCCGGGTCTCAGTTCCCCACCTGGACAATGGGGAGCAGAGCAATGCTCTACCTCGCAGAAGTGCTGTGAGGCTGGAAAGCCAGGCGCGAGTCCCGGGCACTAAGACACGATGGAGAAAAGGGCCACATAAGCACTGAGACAGATGTAACAGGTTTTGGTTTTTACTCACTTAAACATTCTCTCTTTTTTTCCATTTTACAGAGAATATTTCAGACATCGCTGGATTTTTTTTAACACGAGAACTCAAATCCATTCTCTTATGCTCTATGTATGAATAATTCACTCTCTCACTCCTGTATTTCATCAATAACTTGGGTTTCTTTAATAAGCTAGTCACTGAGACGTTCGCATAGCAGAGTGTGTGGGGTATGACGAATGATACTCCTGGAGAAGAGACAGCAGCCCAACCACAGAAGAATACCTCAGTAAGGAACCTGTGCAGTATTTTAATGAAGCCTTATTTGATGGGTTGTCTAGCCATTAGCCCTGACATAAAGAACTGCCTGCAAGGTTACGGACCTCTTGAGATATCTAGATAGAGTTACGTACAGTTCAGGGGAGGCACCGGTGATCGTTGGTACCAGAGACATAGGGACAGGAGAGAGGACCCGAGGCCAAATTTAGGCTGTCAGGTAAGAGATTAAAGTCCAGGACCTCCATGGTAGCATTCTCTGAAATACTTCCAGCTCCATGCACAGAGCCAGGCAGAACTGCTGGGTCTCAGTGCGTGGATGAGACGATGGTGTAGGGAGGAGGGCTTTAGGTTTAGTAGGAACTTTCCTTTTGGGAAAGGAGGAGCCTATACAGGAAGGATGGGCTCCCAAACCCAAATGAAACTAGATAGCTGGCATTTCACATTAAAAAGGTCACAGAGGAGTTTATAAACTAAGGGCCGAGGGAAAGTCGACAAGTGCAGAAGAGCACATGGTTCAGACAGAGACACCCCTTAGGGGAGAATTTATTAAAGGGGATAATCTGTGTCCTAGCAAAGAGGAGAGGATAGAAGTTGACAAAGTACAGACAGGAACTCAAGAGAAACAGTCAAATGAAAGAGAGTCCCATTCAATTACATCACAGGAAGGCAGACAACTAAATATTGACAAATGTTATAAGTGTTTATTACAAATGCTAGAAGTCTAAATAGAGAGACAAGGTAGGTTGGGTCATCTCTTTTAATGGACCAACTTCTATTGGTGAAGCAATATTAAAAAGGAACAGTCACATGCAGAGAAACCATTTCAAAACGGCATAAGAGAGGCTCAAACTAAATGTATACCCAAATTAAAAAATACAAACAGTAAGAGGACCAAAGAAATGCCGCCTTGGCTACAGAACAGAGTAACAGAAGCTGTTAAGGCAAAAACGCATCCTTTAAAAATTACCTCCTGCACCTTGTCACTCTAATATCCTGAGACCAACATGGCTACAACAGCACTGCAAACAGAAGTCTAAATACTAAGCTGGGTGAACTTGAGTGCCAGGTATTCACTGAGGATATTGATATAATAGGTATTAAAGAAACATGGTGGAATGAGGATAAACAATGGGACATAATAATACTAGGCTATAAAATATACAGGAATGACAGAGTAGGTTGTGCTGGTGGGGGAGTGGCATTATATGTGAAAAAAAAGCATACCAGTCAAATATACACCTCTACCCCGATAGAACGCCGTCTTCGGGAGCCAAAACAGCTTACCGCGTTATAGGTGAAATCGTGTTATATCGAACTTGCTTTGATCCGCCGGAGTGCGCGGCCCTGCCCCCCCCGGAGCGCTGCTTTACCATGTTATATCCGAATTTGTGTTATATCGGATCGCGTTATATCGGGGTAGAGGTGTAGTACAAGTCTTAAACTAATCAAATTGTACCATAGAATCTCTATGGAGAAAAATTCTGTGCTTGAATAATAGGAGTATAGCAGCAGAGATACATTACCGACCACCTGACCAGGATGGGGACCATGACTGTGAAATGCTCAGGGAAATTAGAGAGGAAACAAAAACAGAAGACTCAGTAATAATGGGGGATTTCAAGTATACCCATTATGACTGGCTGGGTGTCATCTCCGGACAGGATGCAGAGATAAAATTTCTAGACACGATTAATAACTGCTTCTTGGAGGAATTAGTCCTGGAACCCACAAAGGGGAAGGCAATTCTTGATTTAGTCCTAAATGGAGCACAGGATCTGATCCAAGAGGGGAATATAGCTGAATCACTTGGTAACAACAACCATAATGTAATTTAATTTAACATCCGGGGGGGGGGGGGGGGCCGCGGGAGAATACCAAAGAAACCCACTGCAGTAGCATTTAACTTCAAAAACCCACTGGAAGCATTTAACTTCAAAAAACTACACAAAAATGAGGAAGCCAGTTAAATGGAAATTAAAAGGAACAGTCACACAGGTGAAATGCCTACAAACTGCATGGAAACTATTTTAAAAAAGCATAATAGAAGCTCAAACTAAAACGTATGCCCCAAATAAAAATCAATCAATACATTAAAAAAGGGTAAGAGGACCTTAAAACAAACAAACAAACAAACAAACAAACTACCGCCATGGCTAAACAAAGAAAAAGAGGATATTAAGAGGCAAAAAGACATCCTTTAAAAAACGCATGTCAGATCCTACTGTGGAAAATAGAAAGGAGCATAAACTCTGGCCTGTCAAGTGAAAATGTATAATTAGGCAGGCCAAGAAAGACTTTGAAGATCGATTAGCAAAAGATACCAAAACCAGCAGCAAAATATTGTTAAGTACATCAGAAGCAGGAAGCCTGCTAAACAATCTTTGGGGCCACTGGACGACCAGGGTGCTAAGGGAGCACTCAAGGAAGATAAGGCCTTGCAGAGAAACTAAATGAATTAATTGCACCAGTCTTCACTGCAGAGGATGTGTAGGAGATTCCCACACCTGAGCCATTCTTTTTAGGAGACAAATCTGAGGACCTGTCCCAGATTGAGGCATCAGCAGAGGAGGTTTTGGAAGAATTTGATAAATTAAACTGTAATAAAACACCAGGACCAGATGGGATTCACCCAAGAGTTCTGAAGGAACTCAAATGTGAAACTGCAGAACTACTAACTGTGGTACATAATGTATAGCTTAAATCAGCCTCTGTCCCAGATGAGTGGAGGATAGCTAATGTGACACCCAGTTTTTAAAAATGCCTCCAGAGGTGATCCTGGCAATTACTGGCTGGTAAGCTGAACTTCAGTACCTGTCAAATTGTCTGAAACTATCGTAAAGAACAGAATTATTAGACACATAAATGAACACAATATGTTAGGGAATAGTCAACATGACTTTTGTATGGGAAAACAAGCCTCACCATCTATTAGAATTCTTTGAGAGTGCCAACAAGCGTGTGAGCAAGGGTGACCCAGCTGATATAATGTATATGATATAATGTACTTGGACTTTCAGAAAGCCTTTGAGTTTGCTCTTAACCATCTAAGCTGCCATGGGATAAGAGGGAAGGTCCTCTCCTGGATCAGTAACTGGTTAAAAGATAGGAAACAAAAGGTAGGAATTAATGGTCAGTTCTCACAATGGAGAGGTAAATAGCGGGGTCCCACATGGGTCTATGCTGGGACCAGTCCTATTAAACATATTCACAAATGATCTGGAAAAAGGGATAAACAGTGAGGTGGCAGTGAGGTTTGCAGACAATACAAAATTACTCAAGATCATAGGTGCCCATGAAAAAAAAAAAATTAGCGTGTGCTTAGCACCCACTGGCAGCCAAGCACCCCCTGCCCCCCAGAGCCCTGCTGATCAACTCCACCCCCTCCCTCCCAGCGTCTCCCACCTGCCACGATCAGCTGTTCTGCACCTTGCAGGAGGTGCTGGGGGTAGGGTTGCCAACCCTCCAGGATTGTCTGGGAGTCTCCAGGAATTAAAGATTAATATTTAATTAAAGATTATGTTATGTGATGAAACCTCCAGGAATACATCCAATCAAAATTGGCAACCCTAGCTGCAGGGAGGGGAGGAGGGAGGAGCAGGGACAGAGTGTGCTTGGGGGACGGGGTGGAAAGAGGCAGGGTGGGGGCAGGAAGAGGTGGTGTGGGGCCTTGGCGGAAGGGGTGGAGTGGGGGCAGGCCTGGGGCGGAGGTGGGAGGTGTCAAGCACCTCCCGGGTAGAGAGGAAGTCGGTGCCTATGCTCAAGATAGTTAAGTTCAAAGCAGACTGCAAAGAGTTGCAAAGGAATCTCACTAAACCGGGTAACTAGACAACAAAACAGCAGATGAAATTCAATGCTACATAAGAACATAAGAACGGCCAAACTGCGTCAGAGCAATGGTCCATCTAGCCCAGTATCCTGTCTGCCGACAGTGGCCAATGCCAGGTGCCCCAGAGGGAATGAACAGAACAGGGAATCATCAAGTGATCCATCCCCTGTCGCCCATTCCTAGCTTCTGGCAAACAGAGGCTAGGGACACCATCCCTGCCCATCCTGGCTAATAGTCATTGATGGACCTGTCCTCCATGAATTTATCTAGTTCTTTTTTGAACCCTGTTATAGTCTTGGCCTTCACAACATCCCCTGGCAAAGAGTTAAACAGGTTGACTGCATTGTGTGAAGAAATACTTCCTTTGTTTGTTTTAAACCTGCTGCCTATTAAACTTCCTATTAAATATTGTTGATTCAATATTTAGCTAAATCAGTTTAACCACCAATGTAAATTCAAACCGGTATAACTTCCCCATGTAGACAAGGTCACACATTGGCCCGCCTAGAAAGGGTCTGCTGCTGGGGGTTAGCCCCAGAAAAAAGCCACAACGCAGATGTGTGGGGAAGACAACACCTCCCTTGCAAATCTGTGCCTTGAATGGGCACTGGGCCATGCAACTCACATCCAAGTGTCTCTTGGCAGAGCAGCTGATTCTCCCAGATACGCAGCGATGTGCCGCGCATACAGGATGGCAGGATCAAATTCTCTGCGTCTCTCCAAAGGCTGATGAAAAAAGACTTGGATCTCTGCTCACATTTCCCTTTACTGCTGATCTGCCTTAACAACTCTGCGGCACAGTCAGGGAAGCTGTGGGATGAAACCCTTTTCCCTTCCTCCGTTTTAGTACCAGGAGGAGGGAGACCCCTTCGCTCACCAATAACTGGGGATGAGCACGGGGAGCCTGCAGGGTTCCTGCGGTGTCATTCAGAAGCCCGTTTCTTCTTTTAGACAGAGACATTTGTATGTCATTAACAACCCAGCGGGGCTCAGTCCCCGCCTCAGCAGCTGTTGCGCTAATGTTTTCTTCATTCACGCTGTGGCAACCTCCAGCCACTGATGCAGGGGCCGCACCCAGAGAGACATGTTTGGGCCGCACAGTCCCATGCCAGGGGACCCCCCCCCCAGGAGACCCACCCTTTGCGGTTTCCTCTCGGTGTCACATTCAGAGCACCGTGAGGGGGCAGGCGGGGGCGAGACACAGGAGCGGCTGTGAAGATGGGGGGTGGGGCTGAGGCAGAAGGCTAGAGATCAGGGCTCTGTGTTCAAGTCCTGGGCCTGCCATAGACTCTGACCTGGGGCTCCTACCCTCCAAGCTACTGAGACATCTGAGTCCCATTGAACTCGCTGGGAGCTAGGGACCCAGCTCCTTTGGAGAGCCTGGGCCATAACCTCTCTGTGTCTCAGGCCGGGAACACTTCGCTCTCTCACGGGGTGCCGGGAGCAGGGCCGGCTTTAGGCCAATTCCACCAATTCCCCCGAATAGGGCCCCGCGCCTAAGAGGGCCCCGTGTCCAGTGGCAGGGCTGCCCAGATTGGGGGGCAAGTGGCAGAGAATCTCTTCCCTGGCTAGAGGCACCTTTTTAATTTTTACTCACCTGGAGGCGCTCCGGGTCTTTGGCGGCGGGTCCTTCAGTGCTGCCGAAGACCCGGAGTGAGTGAAGGACCCGCCGCCAAAGACTAGGAGCACGGTCAGGTGAGTACAAGCCCTGCGTGTTTTTTTTGTGTGTTCCCTGCCTGGGCCCCGTCGAAACTGTTCGAATCGGGCCCCGCACTTCCTAAAGCCGGCCCTGGCCGGGAGGTTCCCTTCACTGTCGATTCTGAGGTGCGCAGTTGCTATTGCACTGGGGGGCCCAATGAACAGGTTGATCCGGGCGCAGTGGGTCGAGGCAGCCCGTTCATACTGACCCCTGCTATCCCCTTTCCGTCAGCAGGGCCCCTGCTCTGTGACAGGGGCTCTCTTAAGCAGCGCAGGGTGTTGCGATTGCTATCAGAGCTGGCTTGGCACAAAGGTTCAGCTTCCACCGGCGGCTGCCAATTCTGCAGAGCCAGCCGCGCTAACGCAGCGCTCTTCTGGCTTCAAGCCAGCCGCCTGTGAGCTCAGTGAGACTGCAGGCCTGGCACGGGCCTAACCCTCTGTCTTTGCTAGCGGGATCATGCACGGAGCTACTCCCCACCACACACACACGCGCCATCATCTCAGCCCGGGTTCAAGCACTTACCGCAGCCCCACTGCCCACTCAGCACCGAGACAATAGACCCCCCCACACAGTGTGGAGAGACGGGGTCCCTGTTTGGGGCAGGGGGACAATTGCTGTGTGTTTGCCGTAGTACAGCAGTGCTAGCGGCCTCGACTGAGACCAGGACCCGAACTCTACCCAGGACCCGAGGTGAGGACGTCCCATGGCTGCTTGGAGCACTTGTCCTAATACAGCAATTGGCCCAGCTCCACCCCCCCCAGCAGAATTTTCTTTGGGGTAGAACAGTAGCAGCTGGAGCCCCCAACTGAGATGGGGGCTGGGTTGTGCCAGGCGCTGTCCGTGCGCATAGCGTGAGACGCGCCTGGCTCCAGAGGCTGTGCGATCTAACCAGGGCACAGAATGCTGCAAGGTCACATTGAAGGTCGGGGGCAGACGTGGGAGCAGGACGCAGGTCTCCTGAGCCCAGCGCCTGAGCCACCAGCCAATGCTGCTCCCTACAGCGATAGGAGGGGAAAGAGGGCGTCTCGCCTACCTCCTCTGAAAGCAAAGGGGGAAAGCGCCTCCGGTTTTACAGAACAACGCCTCCCCAGACCCAAACGAACAGCCAGTAGACTTAGCAGGAAGAGCCCCCCGGACCACAGCAGGGCACGTTTGGACTGGGCTCCTTTTGTATATTTTGTGGTTAAAAACCACAGAACCCTGTGCAAGAGGGAGAAGCCCATTCAGCGTGCACACAGGCCCTCCACTGATCCCCGCAGCACGTCGGCTCCAGGGGCAGTCTGCCGCTCGCACCATGCTCTCACTGAAATTCCAGGTGGCCTCAGGAGGCCTGGCTGGTTTGAGTTCAACTAAAGGGAGGGGCTCTCGGAGCAGGAGTTAGGGCCAGATGTGTCAACAACAGCATCATGCAATTAAACACCCACTGTAATTATCGACATCAAACCCCACGTGGAAGAGCTGGCTTTGAAGGGGACAGCTGCTCAGTCTGTTCTCCTAAAAGTAGGGTTACCATATTTTGTGCCTCCCAAAGGAGGACACTCCACGGGGGCCCGGCCCCGCCCCCAGCCCCGCCCCAACTCCGCCCCCTCCCCAAAGTCTCCGCCCCCTCCCCTGCTTCCCGCGAACATTTGAGTCGCGGGAAGCCTGAAGCAGGTAAGGGGGAGTGTGGGGGGAGGAGGCGCGGTCCAGGCTGTCCCCGGCCCTGGGGTGCCGGCCCCGGCCCACCACCCCCGGCCCGGCCTGGCACCGCCGGCCCGGCCCCCGAGTCCCCGGCCCGGCTGGCACCCCCGATCCCCCCGCCGGAGCCCCCGGCCCTGCCGACCCGACCGGCCCCGGCCCCGCCGGAGGCCCCGGCCGACCCGACCCGACCCGACCGGCCCCGCCGGAGGCCCCGACCCGACCCGACCTGGCCCCGCCGGAGGCCCCGACCCGACCCGACCTGGCCCCGCCGGAGGCCCCGACCCGACCCGACCTGGCCCCGCCGGAGGCCCCGACCCGACCCGACCTGGCCCCGCCGGAGGCCCCGACCCGACCCGACCTGGCCCCGCCGGAGGCCCCGACCCGACCCGACCTGGCCCCGCCGGAGGCCCCGACCCGACCTGGCCCCGCCGGAGGCCCCGGCCCGACCCGACCTGGCCCCGCCGGAGGCCCCGGCCCGACCCGACCTGGCCCCGCCGGAGGCCCCGGCCCGGCCGACCCGACCCAACCTGGCCCTGCCGGAGGCCCCGGCCCAGCCGACCCAGCCCGACCGGAGGCCCCGGCCCGGCCCCGCCGGAGGCCCTGGCCCGGCCCCCCCGACCCAACCCGGCCCCGCCGGAGGCCCTGACCCGGCCCCGCTGGAGCCCCCGAGCGCCCAGCCCCGGAGCCCCCGGCCAGGCACCGCACCGCGGGCCCGGCCCGAGCCCCCGGCCCGATCCCCGAGCACCCGCACCGCCGGCCGGCATGTCCCGATTTTCCCGGACATGTCCGGCTTTTTGGGCTTTCCCCCCGGACGGGGATTTGGAGCCCAAAAAGCCGGACATGTCCGGGAAAATCCGGACGTATGGTAACCCTACTAAAAGCCCAGCCCCCAGAGCTGACTGGCAAATGCCGCCGGACAGGGTTCTTACAGAAACTCCTCTGGCACACCTTGCTAGGACAACGTCTCCTCGCGTGGAGTTGGTAGCCGAGACGGCATGGCGGCCACTAAACTGGCCGTGAAGAATTCCCCTTTCCCTGCCCTATCGGTACAGAAACAGCAAAGAAAAAACCATTCCTGCCTTTTGTTGCATGTCTCTGAGCCAATCAAAGGGTAATGCTAGCCCTCGGGAAAACGGAAGCTTGCAAACTCTTCCCATTCGGCCCTTTTTGAATGGAGAAATCCCCTGGCCAGGGAACAACATAAAGAAATATTTAGCCTCTTAGGTTCTATTTGGACCATGTGAGGCTATGGACTCACCTTCACTTGGAACATCTGCACCAACCAACGTAGTTAGAACTTTGTTGGGTTCAGGGCTGTTAATACAGTAACATCTTATGTGGACACGCTTCTTAGGGCAATTAGGGGTAGCCAGATACAGGCAAGACGACCCAGGCCACAGCCCAGCAAAGCATGTGCCCCACCGTAAGCCTGTGAGGCTCCCTACTGAAGCGAACGGGTGAAATTCTGGCCCCACTGAAGTCAATGTGAATTTTGCCTGTGGCCTCAATGGGGCTGGAGGTTTCACCTGACGAGTCACAGTCCTGCGTGTGCTCAAGTGCCTTGCCAGATCGGGGCCACACCAGTCCTCGAAATGAGCATCATGCCCCTCCCACACCATTCGAAATAACGCCCCCCCATCCCCCGCCGATCAGGCAACATGCAATATCTGACCTCCAGCTCCTGGAAATCCTCGTCTTCCTCCACGTCATAGGAGAGGGTGTGGATCTTGATGTCGTCAGCAGAGAGGTCGATGAACTTGCTGTCGGGGTACTCCAGGCTGTCCTTAGTGGGGGAGCGGTCCTCGATGAAGGTGGTCTCACAGCACTCGGCGCTCACGCTCTCCCCCCAGGAGCGCAGCACGTTCTCCGAGTAGAGGATGATGTTGGGGCGGTAGTGGGACCCCACGGTCTGTTGGAGTGTATTGGGGTCCAGCAGCTGCTGCACCGGGTCGCTCCTACTTTGAGCAGCGAGGTTCCCCACGATGTGGCTCTGGTACTGTGGGGCTGGGTACACGGAGACCAGGCCATCTCTGTTCTCCGCCAGTAAGTTCCTGGTGTTAATTAAGCCATTCTTTTTCCCAGCTTCAGCGATTTTACTGTGCATTAACACACTGGTCTGTTCTAGGAGCCCATCCATGTTGTTCTTCACCTTCCTCCCACAGGGATCTTAGCTGGTCACTCGGAAACACTGGTCAAACTGGAGTAATGGCTCCCATTTTCCTGAGGGGGGTGAAATAAATACTAACATGAAAATTAAATATCAGGACCTCCCAAATCTGCATCCGACACCTGATAGCAGGTGTAACGACTGAAGCAATGTAGGCCCCGATCCTGCCAGCCGCTCCACGCAGAGAGATTGCCCGGCCCACCCAGAGCCCCAAGTGCACACCACAGCTAGCAGGAGTGGGGACTTCCCAGGCCTTTTCTAACCGAGTCCTTTTAAAGCAAGACTTTAACGCAGGGGTTCTCAACTGTGGGTCGGGACCCCGTTCTAATGGGGTCACCAGGGCTGGCTTCGACTTGCTGGCGCCCGGGGCTGAAGCCTGAACCCCACTGCCCAGGGCCAAAGGCAAAGCTCAAGGGCTTCAGCCCTGGGCGACGGGGTCAGGTTACAGGCCCCTGCCTGGGGCTGAAGCCCTTGAGCTTTGCCTTTGACCTCCACCCCCCCCACCGGGGGCAGTGGGGCTTTGGGCCCCCCGCCCAGGGTCGGGTAGTAGTTTTTGTTGTCAGAAGGGGGTCGCAGTGCAATGAAGTCTGAGAACCCCTGTAGTTTAACACATCGAACAAGAGGGAACGCCCAAGCCGGCCTCGGGTTTACGCTTTCACACTGGGCTGCGCCATGCCAAAAGGAGGATTTCAGCTGAGCACTGACCCTCAGGAGATATTCCACACTCATGGCACAAAAGCCCAGGAGCTTCCCCTGTCAAATGAACAAAGAACGGGAAGAAAACACACATCTTGGAAGCTGGCCTGCCCTGATCGCACAGAGAGTGTTCAAGACTCACCGCCCCTTTCTACACGCTTCAGCCAGGTGCAGGGCCAGTGAGAGAGGCTTTGCTAGGAGGGATCCCGTGCTCCCCCTGGCCCCGTAAGCTGCCCTGAGCTTCAGAGGAGTTCAAAGCTCCCTATGGGTCATCACCTCTCAATGACACCAGGGGGTGGATCATCTGAGGGGACTGAACCCTTGACCTAGAAGCAACAGCAGCTACCACTTGGCTTGAGCCAAAGCACGAGGCCTGTTAGCTCACAGCCAGTAGCAGGCTTGTAACCTCTCATATTGAACCACCATTAGAGGGACAGAGCCATGATGCAGGGTTTCTTGTGCCTCTCTCTGAAACCGCTGGTGCTGACGGCCATCAGAGACAGGATAAGGGGCCAGATGGACCAGTGTGGCAATCCCTGTGTGCCAAGTAGGACATGCACGACATACAGGTCGATTCGGGTCCTCCCACGCTGCTGATGGAGCCAAGACATCAGGTTCCAAGAGAAACAGCAGGGAACGTGGCGGCGTGCTTCGTGACAGGCAGGGATGTGAAAGGCAGGGTCCGTGCCCACTGCCTGGCTGGGGCCCATCACCCAGAATGTTTCACGCAGCGGTTGCATGGTGAGTGCTTTTCACTCCACTCGCACGTCGACCACACAATCGCTGGATGGAGAATCTCCTGTCCTGGTGTGCACTCGCCACAGTCAAAAACACTTACAAGTCCACAAGCAAGGCGAAGTGAAAGCATCCATTGTGCTTGCCCAGACCTGACGGCAAATGGATCCTTGCCGAGCTCTCTGGGTTCCTGGCAGGGGCGCATTATCTGTTGAAATTTCAGCCTTTTGGTCTGAGGAAAAGGGGAAGGCCGAGGGGGGCAGTTTCCCTTCAAACTGACTGAACAATACCGCCTGAGCGCAAGGGATTACATCTGCCCCAAGGAGCTAATGGGACTCAGTTCTTCCAGAGATCACCACAAATCTATAGTGTGGGTTTGTGTGTTAATATTTCCATTGAGACCTGCACACTAGCAGTTATTTTTTCACCCATCTCCAAACAATTCCTCATCTAAGGAGACTGCTGTATATGGATGGAATATGGGCTTGGGGCGTCGTTTCAGGCAGCCCGGGCTTTCATTTCACAAAGGGTGTGTCTACACTGCCATTAGACACCTGCAGCCGGCCCGTGCCCGCTGGCTCGGGTCGCGAGGCAGTTTAATTGCAGTGTAGACATTCTGGCAGCAGGTTGAGCTCTGGGATCCTCCCACCGTGCAGGGTCCCTGAGCCCGTGTCACATTCCTATGTGCACCCCACAATCTGACAGAACTGCAGTCAGCAATTCTGTATGTTCAGCCACTGCCAGCTCTAAATCAGACCTCACAGAGCTAGGAAAATGTTAGGGCCTAAGAGGCAAAGCCACACAGCTGCATGTTAGCAGCTTTGCTATCAAAATAAAAACAGAAAACAGAAAATTATATAATAAAGTAAATAAATAGCAACCTTGGTTTTAAGTGCCCCTAACGTATTGTTGTTATAACTACAAATACTAAACATGCTTTAAAATAATAGTTCATTAACATTTAAAAAATTGGTAACCCACTAAAATCACTAAAGGTTATGATTTGTTTGTCTTTGTTTAAAATTAGCTATAAAAATTAAATAAAAAATATGCTTCAAAGCAGTTCGGGGAGCTTTTCTTCAGGCAAAAAGCTGACATCTAAACTGCCCGTCAGCTGGACAGACCATTGTTCCCTGGATATTCCAGCTTTGCCCATTCCTGTCTCAGATAGAAAAAGTGTTCTGGTTCTCAGTAGAGCGAAATTTTTCAACCAACAATTGCCCTCTGCCCCATGGCTGGCACCTGACACGCATTTGTCCACGCACACGGAGCCACCACATAGAAATGCCGACGGGAAGCCCCACAACTGGGGCATCGTTTGGGATAAAAAGTGTACGTCAGGCAGTGCCCAAAAATAATGCACAGGGTGGCCGCTGTTGTGCCAGTTACCCGAGTGGCTTCTTTAAGGTCGTGCGATCAGGACCCACACCTCCGGGAAGTCACACCGCCCAACAAAGAAAGTCTTGTCTGTGTCAGTAGCACTTGGGAAAAAGCAATTTCAAGCCACCCTTATCTCTGCCTTCAAGTTCAGCTGTCAAATTCCCTGCCTGCTTGCTGTAGGTGCTAATATTGGCCAGATAACACCCAGCTCCAGGAGTTGGCGTCTCATCCTGGGTTGTTATTTACAACAGCACAAGTGGGAGTAAAATGCTCGCCATCTCATCTGGCAGAGCGTTCAACACTCACTGGATTTGCTCCGCACAGCTGTGAGTGGGGACACAAAGCGGTGGAGAGTTGGGCCACTTACGGCAATGGCGAGATCAGTGGCATTATCCTCGGGAAAGCATCCAGGCTAATCCTGCCTCCATGACCGTAGGGACAGCAGCTTCCAGGGCTCTGTCCACACATGGCTAGGGAGTGCTCAGAGAAGCAGTGGGACTGGAGAATCTGGCAGGGCACCAAGCGGCCTAAATTTCCAGTGACCAGTGAGTCTGAGGACCCAACTTGAAGCAGCACAAAGGGCCCTGACAGAGGCAGGGCGTTCAGAACTTTCTGAAAACTAGAGCCCTTCACGGGTCTTAAGCTGGCCACTCCACAATTGAGACAGCCAAAAATCACTTGGCACTTTTGGAAATGAAAGCCAGCCTCCAATTCTTCTCCCATCCCAGGGGAGAAAAGAGGTGTGGGGCTGGGGAACACAGAGCAACATTTTCCTAAGTGCCTAAGGGCCAGAATCAGATTTTTTAAAGGCATTTAGGCACCTATCTCCCCTTGAGTCAATTGAAATATGGACTTAAGTGACTTAGGAGCCAAGTGACATTTTCAAATGTGACTTAGGTACTTTGGCGCCTACATCTCATTGAAAGCCAATGGGATTTTGGCTGTAAGTGCCTAAATCTTGGGACTTAGACTCCTCAGTCACTTAGCAGAGTGGTAGCTGTGTTAGTCTGTAGCCACAAAAACAACGAGGAGTCCGGGGGCACCTTAAAGACTAACAGATAGTTAGTTTTTAAGGTACCCCCGGACTCCTCGTTGTTTCAGTCACGTAGGTGATTTGAGAAAAAAAAAAAGCAAACAATGGCCGCTCTAGTTGCTATGGTGATCATGGAGGGTATGTCTACACTATGGCAGCACAGCAATGGCGTTAGAGCACCATAACGTCAACACTTCCTACCTCGACCAAAGGGGTGTTTCCATCAACATCGTTCATCCACCTCTCAGAGGCAGTAGCTAGGTCAACAGAAGAATTCTGCCATCAACCGAGCCGTGTCCACCTCTTGGGTTAGGTTGACCTAACTACGTGGCTTATGGCATGAGATTTTTCACAGCCCTGAATGGCGTACCCAGGCTGATCTCATTTAAGTGTAGCCCAGAGGCCAAGTTCGGTCTCCATCTAGGAATGCCACACCAGAAGTTCCAGACCTTAAAGGTGAAGTAACACATACATTTCTTAAGGCGCCACTCTCCCAAGAACATTTTGCCATTGATTTCAACACGCCCAGGGCAGAGCTAATGATTAACTGTGTCGGAGAAAAACTGAGTTCTCACTATTTTGTGCTGCTTCCACAACTGGCTGGTGGCCACCCTCTTGAATTACGATCCTAAACCAACAGGCCTTTTCTGAAACAGGAAGGATCATTTGGTTGGTCCACTCTGAAATCTGTCTGAAATTACTGCAAGGATGAGAAAATGAACTGTATTTCCACTCAGCATTCCTATAGTAATAGGGCTAATGCATTCCCCTAATTCAGAGGTGATTCTCAAGGAATCCTGCATCTCACATATCTCAGAAAACGTCACTGGATGGTCAATCAGGATACACCGTACACTCTAGGAAAACTGCTTATCCCTCGTGCCATAATCTGTAACTGCTTAACCACGCACCACCCTTAACAGGCACTGTCCCAGTGTTCTGAGCACAGACTGGGTGAGATGCTTGCCTCTCTTTATTTGAATACAGCGACAGCAAAATAATAAAAGGTGTCACCGATTTCTTTTGAGGGGAAATTCCCGAGCTGCGAGCCACTAAGCTTTAATCAATGATCAACTTGAATGCCAACAAATTTTGTTGTGCAGTAGAAAACAAGGTCAATAGATACCGAGGGACTCAGAGTTATCTATACATTTCTCAGCAGTAAAGCAGCAAGGATGAACCCTCAGCAGACAGTCTGATTCCAAGCCCTCACAAGTCCTTTGTATTTCTGAGCCACAGGTTTACCAGAGTGAAACCAGACATATTTCAGAGGCATATGAGGACAAGCATTTTGAAGCAAAGATAAAGCACCGACCATGGTACTCGCCCTTCCTGCTATGCATGTGCAAACAGAGTTACAGACAATTTTCTTAGCTGTGCCTGTGTGTGTGTCACTTTGTGAAGTCGGAGTCTGGCTATCAGGTCTAGCCCCCATGCCGTATTAGTCCATTGTTCAAAAGAGCCTTATGTGAAATTATGAAAATTCTCAGCCTGTTCATACAGCTGGTTGGGAATTTTTTTTCACAAATTGCTTTTTCATCAAAAAATGCTGATTCACAAACAATTTTGGTTTTGATGATACAGGGCCAGTTTGCACAGATCTCCAGATTCTAAACAATGTTGAAAAAAAAGTTACTAAATTGTTGAAATACTTCGTTTTGTTCAAGACAAAAATGCCAGGTTTCTGGTTCGCGGTGACTTTTCGTTTAGAAATTTAAGCTAATGAGTGAAAAAAAAAAAAAAGTCAAAACATTTGAAAATTATTGAAACAAAACATTTTAACTGAAAAAAAATGGGTTTTTGAATGAACATTTTCAAGATTTTTGACTTTTTCATCTGTAAATGATCTGTTTTAAGGATGTGATTTTCAGAAGCACTCATTGTTGGCCTAACCCTCCTCCCGCTGAAGTTGACGGGAGTTTTACCATGGATTTCACTGAGGGCAGAACTCAGCCAATCCTGAGCACTTCTGAAAACCCTCACCACAATAAATAAACCTCTACATTGATTTAGTTCTTGGGAGGAGGGGGGGGGGTTATTAATCTATTAGGATAGTGTTCCCCAGAATATGAAGTGCACCTGAAGAACCAGCTAGAGCAACACAATAGGCCTCTCAACTGTTCTCCAGAAACTCAGCTTTCATTTACAAAAAAAGCAAGTCTCTAGCTGTTGTGGTTGTGAAAAAAGCCTTGAGAACGTAGCCTGAATGTAACCAATGCAGGTGTCTGCCTGAGTTTGCAGAGAGCCAGAAACAATCTTGCTCAGAAGCATGAACTGCACCGCTGATTTCAATGGGTCTTAGTGATTACGTTACATTAACTATTTCATGGCTCAGAGAGCATGTGAGAGCTCATCTATATGGGGAAATTCAGTGGCTTAATTGTACCGAGATAGTTATACTGGCATATCTCCCCATGTGGGCAAGCTTCTTCCAACATAAGAGAGCCTCTTTCCAGTTTAGCTGATGTCACTTTGAAAGCAATATAAACTCAGCTGGAAAAAGGCTCTCTTATTCTGGAGTAAGAGTGTCACACGGGTCATTAGACTGGTAAAACGACAGTGGTACAATTCGTGTAGGCAAGCCCTAAGAAAGTGGAAGATGTATCCGATTACCAACCTCAGCCCAGGCTACCCACACTTTCGGCAAGGGGCACAATGGGTTTCATTTGCCAACCTTTTGAAAGCTGGGTCCTCCAGCAGGACATCGCTGCGTTGGGGATGGGAACGCTGCTGTTAGTCGTTGCTGCACCTCTCCGATGAAAGCCGAGTTTCCTCTTTAAAACTAGAATCAGAGTTCGCTTCTGAAACGCGCAGAAATGAATCGGGGTCCCAGCCGGGATGGAACTAAGGGTCAAAATGCAAAGCTAAGGGGAGTGCTTGGGTATGAAATAAGAAGCGTCTGCACTGGGCCTTCACTTGGGCTTTAACACTGCCACCGTGTGTGCTGCAAAGTGGCTTTTATTTCAGCCGGATGTGTCACCTGGAGTTACCAGACTGACTTCTGCCGAACGGCAGGTCAGGGAGAGATTTAAAATTCTCACTCGTTGGGCCAGGGACGGTCATTTCCTCAGTGTCCGCACGCCTAGCACAATGCCGAGCCCTGGCTGGCCTCTCCCTGCTGCTACAATATAAACAACAACAAGAGCTCATTCCCTTGTTACAAACATATCGCTTTCCATTCAGATCCTCGCAGCCCTGACCCCACGCAGCAGCATCCCGCTGGGATGTCAGAGCTCTGAAGATCTCTTTATTTGCCCCTTTATCCTGTCTCCCCATGAGACCAGCTGATCCTCCTTCAGGAGACAACAGTTGGACGTGTTTCACCGCAGCGCTCCTCCTGTGGCCTTCCCTGCTCCCTATGAAATCAATGCTAAACTCTCCACCGAGCCTGACAGGAGCAGGAGCAGACCCTCCCTGAGCTAGGGGGGTTGTGAACATGGGCCACTTGCCCTTTTTGCACAGAGCACGCTCCCCATGCAGGACTCGCAGCTTCTTCTGATGGCACAAGAGCGCAGAATCAAGCCGTGATGGTCAGCTTGGATCCGCTGTGGGGCAGGTCGCTGGGCTACTGACAGGTGGGGCTGAGCCTTGCCGGGACTTCTAATGCTCAATAACAGTTTGGTGAAGTTCTAACTTTGGTCGGATGCTAAAGCTGGGGGCAGTTTGAGGTGCTTGATTTCGTGAGGCGTGTGCCATTAGAAACACATGTATGGTCCGGCCGGCGTATACCGGTACAACTCCACTGCCGTCCAGGGACCCTTAGCGACCCCTCTAGCTGCCTGAGGGGTGACTTCAATGCCCCTATGCTGATTTACACCAGTTGGGGATCTGGCCCCATTAATTTCAGTATTGCTACTCTGGGGCTCAGGCTCCGGATGTAGAATTGCATTCACTCGGGAGAATGGAAGCCAACAGCAGTACACGAGCACTGCAACTAATTTATTATTGACATTGGCTCCTCTGATCGATAGAGCTTCCCTCCCCCACGGCCCCCTCCTCAGGGGAGTTCGCTGCCCGGCTCGTAGGCCAGCATCACATACTCACGGCTCACTCGCAGGGCCGAAAACGCTCCTTGCCCAAGTTCCCAGGCCAAGCTGTAGCGAAGAATAGTTTGGCTGACAAGAGAGCTACCTGCAGGAGATTCTTCCTGTCCATTCCCAGCCTGGAGAACGAACGGTCGTTCCCTGGACCCCTAGCGAAGCTTTAGCAAGTCACTGTTACGAGCTCTGCACCGGTAATTAACACTGCCCTTCCGAGCGAGTCACTTCTGCCCATTGAGGATGGAGGTGGAGGGAGGCTCAGCGATCACATCGTCCTCCCTGTCAGTACCCGGCCCGGGGAAGCTACTGACCCAGCCAGCGGAGCAAATGGGGTGATGAGTCCCGGTCCCGTGCCGCCTGGGACACGCTGCGCTATGCTAAGAAGAGAGCGGACAGGCGAATTGAAGTAAATAGCCCAGGCTGAGCAACCTCCCCACACACATCTGGCAGCGTCCCTCATCCGAACCTGCAGCCCCCGGCCAGTCCAGGGCATGGTTTTGTTTAATATCTTCATTAATGATCTGGAGGATGGTGTGGATTGCACTCTCAGTAAGTTTGCAGATGACACTAAAGTGGGAGGAGTGGTAGATAGGCTAGAGGGTAGGGATCGGATACAGAGGGACCTAGACAAATTAGAGGATTGGGCCAAAAAAAACCTGATGAGGTTCAACAAGGACAAGTGCAGAGTCCTGCACTTAGGACGGAAGAATCCCATGCACTGCTACAGACTAGGGACCGAGTGGCTAGGCAGCAGTTCTGCAGAAAAGGACCTAGGGGTTATAGTGGACGAGAAGCTGGATATGAGTCAACAGTGTGCTCTTGTTGCCAAGAAGGCTAACGGCATTTTGGGCTGTATAAGTAGGGGCATTGCCAGCAGATCGAGGAACGTGATCGTTCCCCTTTATTCGACATTGGTGAGGCCTCATCTGGAGTACTGTGTCCAGTTTTGGGCCCCACACTACAAGAAGGATGTGGAAAAATTGGAAAGAGTCCAGCGAAGGGCAACAAAAATGATTAGGGGTCTGGAGCACATGACTTACGAGGAGAGGCTGAGGGAACTGGGATTGTTTAGTCTGCAGAAGAGAAGAGTGAAGGGGGATTTGATAGCAGCCTTCAACTACCTGAAGCGGGGTTCCAAAGAGGATGGAGCTCCGCTGTTCTCAGTGGTGGCAGATGACAGAACAAGGAGCAATGGTCTCAAGTTGCAGTGGGGGAGGTCCAGGTTGGATATTAGGAAACACTATTTCACTAGGAGGGTGGTGAAGCACTGGAATGGGTTACCTAGGGAGGTGGTGGAGTCTCCTTCCTTGGAGGTTTTTAAGGCCCGGCTTGACAAAGCCCTGGCTGGGATGATTTAGCTGGGAATTGGTCCTGCTTTGAGCAGGGGGTTGGACTAGATGACCTCTTGAGGTCCCTTCCAACTCTGATATTCTATGATTCTATTGTGAGGCACAGGCCTCTCACTGACCACAGCCCTCTGCCCCGTGGTTTGTGCGAGGCTGATAAATGGAGCCGATGAGGCCAAACAGCTTTTGGCTTGTGAATGCAAAGCGCGTCTTACCCCAGTGCTCCCAAGGGGACAGCGGGGTTGCTTACGAGCGCACAGTTGGCTTTTCATAGTTGCTACCTGTTCGGAAATTCAGGCTGAACCGCTGCGTTTTGTCTTGATTTTATTAGTATTTGTAGGACAGTAAAACCTAGGGGCCCAACTGCCATCGGGTCCCATGTGCTAGGCCCGCAACAGACCCATACCTAGGGCCAGTCGCTGTCGGAAAGAGATGGCAGTCTAAATGGACAATGGGTGGGAAAAAGGGTCACCCAGAGCCAGAGCCCATCTCACCCGCGGCCCTGTCCATCGTCTCACACACAAGATCAACCTGCCTCCCCTATTCGGTTTGGGCAACAGTGATGCGTGTCCCACTTGCAGTCTGTCCTTCCCCAACCTGAGCACGTGCAGAGCAGAACAGCCCGGGCACGGACTAGAGGGATGCCAGCCGAGGACCCTCACGCATGCAGCCCCATTGAAAGGTGCAGTAAGACCTGTGTCTAAACAAGGTAGAACTCCATTAAACAGGGGCGGAATCAGTCCAGCATCGCTACCCCTGGCTTTTCCCTGTGGTATGGCCCAGCCCTGGGTCTGATAGAGGGGAGCACTACAGAGACAATATGCCCAGAAGAGAAGGGAGTGCCCTACCTCAGTCTCAAGACTCCAGCTTGCAAGCTGTACGCTCTGCCTCTTAACAATCAAACCACATTGCAAAAGCGGCAGCTGGTGCTGCTAAGTTTGCAAGGCTCTAAAGATGCTACTCTGGCTTGGCTGAGACATTAAACTGCCATTTGCTTTTCCAGCACAGGTAACTAACTCTGACCTACCTGCCTGGAGCTGAAAGCCCAGACCCATTCATGGCAGAGCTCTGATCAGAGCCTGAAGAGAGACATTCCAATGGAGGCCCAGGTACGTTCAGAGAGGTACCTCCCTGGTGTCCCCCCACCCGCAAGGTATTATTGCCATCAGCTAGGCTCAGTTCTACTGCTCCGCTCACGCCTCCCCTTCTCCGGTCCCTCCCCCAGAGACGGTGTGGGTCTCTTAGCTCCGCCCCCGGCCTCTCTCCTCTCTGGCTGGGCCTGGGGTCACTCAGACCCTCAACAGAGGTGTTAGTGGGATGAGCTTGGGAGAAGAGGGATTCTTTTTCTTTGGGAAAACACACACACGCTCACTTTATACGCTGGAGCCTTCCCTGTTGACTTCACTGGGAGCCCCACTTAGGTCTCTACAGTGTAGTTTGCCCACCCCCACCCCCCGGAGATCTCCTCCTTTATTCACTATTAGCAGATTTCCAAATCGGAGGCAAGCACGAGGCACTGATGTATTCTGAAACCCGCCAGGACACCCGTCTTCGCTCAACGGCCACGAACACCAGAGTCTTCCCGTAGTCAGCAGCTGAACTTACTTAGCCAAGCAGAAGGAAAGCAAACTGCCCTGCCTTGCACTTTTGGAGCCTGCAGATACATCTGTTCTCTGGTGTGGATAATTGAATTCTTAATTGTAGGGAAGGGCAAAGTGCTGCTCTCATTCAATGCAGTAGAAATCCAAAGTGACTTCACTGGCTCCTCTGCGCCTAATTAAGAATTCATCCCATACACCAGAAAACAGGTCTATGAGTCGACAATGCGACGTGGCGGTGAAAAAAGCCAATGCTGTCTTGGGATGCATTAGGCGAGGTATATCTAGTAGGGATAAGGAGGTCCTGCTCCCGTTGTACAAGGCGCTGGTGAGACCTCACTTGGAGTACTGTGTGCAGTTCTGGTCTCCCATGTTTAAAAAAGATGAACTCAAACTGGAACGGGTGCAGAGAAGGGCCACTAGGATGATCAGAGGAATGGAAAACCTGTCGTATGAAAAGAGACTAGAGGAGCTTGGGTTGTTTAGTCTGACAAAGCGAAGGCTGAGGGGGGATATGATTGCTATCTTTAAATATATTAGAGGGATTAATACAAGGGAGGGAGAAGAATTATTCCAGCTTAGTACTAATGTGGATACGAGAACGAATGGATATAAACTGGCCGTGGGGAAGTTCAGGCTTGAAATTAGACGAAGGTTTTTGACCGTCAGAGGGGTGAAATATTGGAACGGCCTTCCGAGGGAAACGGTGGGGGCGACGGACCTGTCTGGTTTTAAGATTAAGTTAGATAAATTTATGGAGGGAATGGTTTAATGGTAAAACATAGTAGTCAAGGAAAACCAAACAATGGTAGGTAAATCGTATAATGGCTGACAGGGGTCAGGCTGGTGACTCTTGCCTATATGCTCGGGGTCTGACTGATCTCCATTTTTGGGGTCGGGAAGGAATTTTCCTCCAGGGCAGATTGGCCGAGCCCTGGAGGTTTTTCGCCTTCCTCCGCAGCATGGGGCAGGGATCTCTAGCAGGAGGGTCTCTGCCGATTGAAGTCACCTAAAACAGGATTGGGGACTTCAACAGCAGAGTCCAGGGAAGGGGTAGGGACGGTTTTATGGCCTGCAGCATGCAGGGGGTCAGACTAGATGATCATAATGGTCCCTTCTGACCTTAAAGTCTATGAGTCTATGAGGTCAAATGAAGTAGAAAAATTCTACCCTGGTCCCAGACTTCACCTCACACATTCAAGGCCAATCTGACCCTTGCTGTAGATTTTAGCAAGGGCCAGAACTGGGCATTCAATGAAAATTTGGTTGCAACCTTAACTCTGCAGTGTCACAATGCCCAGGACTTCTCAGTATCACTGAGGGATAAATTCAGATCACATTTACACTGACGTAGGGCCCAGAGTAACTCCGTTGACTTTCTTCTACTCTATTCCAGGCTTTATAGTGTACCCATCACTCTAGTATTCGAGCAGCTTAAAGGGGAGCAGTATGGCCCAGCTGCTGGGGCACTGAATGAGGACTCAGGAGACCTGGCTTCTACTCCAGTAGCCTGCTGAGTGACTAGGAGCAAGTCATGTCACTGTCCCGTGCCTCAGCTTCCCCATCTGTAAAATGGGGATAATAATATTGACCTCCTTTGCAAAGCACTTCAAGATTTACTGATGAGAAGTGCTAGATAAGAGCCAGATAGTAGCAGTACGGGAACCACCCTGCACTTCCATCTCCAGTGGAACAATGTACTTCCCTCCTGAGATCTTGGGGGGTGAGTTACGAGGGCTTCTCTCCTCTCTAACTATTATTGTGATCTGTGTTACAATAGCACCTCTGAGATCAGGGCCCACAGCATTATACTCTGTACAAACACACAGGAAAAAAATCAGTCCCTGCACCAAAGACCTTACAGTCTAAACACACAAGACAAAGGATGGAAGAAAAGAATTGCTATGAACTGCCATCTTGCAGATGGGGAAATGAGGCAGAGATAGATTGAGGCCCAGGTCCTCAGAGATATTTGGGTGCCTACCACCCACTGCCATGAATAGAAGTTAATCACATGCTATCAAGGATCTCTTCTAGAAGAAGGGGGTAGGGAAGCTTAGAACTGAAAGCAGGCTTTCAGACCAATACCTTCATCACAAGCCCCTCCTGCCTCCCAGATGTAAATGGTATCAGTGGTCCTTGTTCGCCGCCTGCCTCATCACCATCAATGGGCAATTTGCGGTAGGCAGCATGGTAAAGCAGACCCTGCTAGAGATAGGAACCAGTACCCCAAGGGGCAAGCAGTCTCATCGCTCTCCCCTGAGGTGGTCGGGGCAGTTCCCCATCGTACAGGATCAGCTGTGACCTCGCACAATCTGTTTAACCAGCATGAACCCTGAACCCTGAGACGAGGATGAAAATTCTCCAGGGTAATCACGTCTGTGGTAACCACGCGACCAGAATGCTTAGGTTGATTGACAAGGCATTTAAATGAATGATGCCATATCAGACCACACCCCGAGCAAGATCACAGTTTGCTTCAGAGAGAACGTGTACAGCAGGTCAACCGCAAGCCGACAGACAGAGACCAATTTAATAGGCCAGGTACCTTCCGGCTCTTCCCCAATTGGTGCTCTAGGGGTGCATGGGAAATGAGACCTGCTATTGCACTACAGCTGGCCTCACGCCCTGCGCACGACTGCCGGGCTCAGTCCTATGAACTTCTTCTACCGAGAGTCGCCAACTTTACACTATTTTCTCAATTACATTTTCCCAAGTAGTCTATAGAGGCAAATCCACTGTCACTTGTAACAGAGCTGGCCACGGAGCAGGCCAAGGTTTTTAGAAACTGGATTGGGACCCAGGAGACCTGGAGTCTATTCATCTCCCTGCCACTGACCTGCTCTGTGACCTTCACCCAGTTATTTCACACCTGAGTGCCTCGGTTTCCCCTCCCACACCCCGTTTCTGTCTTGTCTATAAGCTCTTCAGTACAAGGACTGCATATGTACAGAGCTTAGCGCAACCCTGATCTCAGCTGGGGCCGCTAGGGTCTACCAGGTAAGGACAGAGCAGAGGACGGGCAGTACCAATGGGGAAACAGAGAATTCAGAATTAATGCTCCCTCACTGGCAAAATACAAACGTATGAACTGACTTTGCCAGTGAAACAATTCACTGGTACGGTAAATAGCTAATATCCATCTATCACGGGCAGGAGGGCTAGATTAAGCTGACACCGTCAGGGCAATAAACCAGAGCTCGCTCTAGCAGGTTTTTAAGCAATTATGGAGCCAGAAAGAGACAGTGGCGCCAACGTGCCATGTACTAGTAACTGAAACGGGGCTGGGCTGGGACTGGCGTGTGACAGGAGCATGGGACACAGATGGAATAAACCAAAGTCACGTTGGACACACTCTCTCCGCCACAGGTAAACGCGTTTAGGGGCGGGTCCGAAGCCCATTGAAATCCATGGATCCCGCTGGGCCTGGGATCAGCCTTTATGGACGTTTCTTAGCTCCTATCCTGAGCACAGGTAACAGGCCCTAGAAAGCCTAGCAGAGCTGAATCAAACCCAGCCCTATCACGGGGTCAGCCTAGCAGACCCCACCCTGAGAGCAGGAAACAAGAACCTAGGCACCTTCCCCTGCCGGCACGGCCAGATGGGATGAAAATCAGGTGGGTTCCCGGCTCGGGGCATGGAAATAGAGAGGGGTTAGTACCCACCCGGCCCTGGCTCCGCCGAGAACTCTGGATGGCGATGGAGGGTCACCCGCGGGCCCCCATCCAGCAAGGTGCTTAAGCAGGTGTGTCACTTTAAGCACATGAGCAGGGCCAAGCTTTGCTGGATGAGGGTGGGTGGAACTGTCAGAAGTAGAGCACACATCGTCCTCCCCCTGCAAACCAGTGGGAGACCCACCGAAAAGCAATGCTATCTTAGGGCTGCACCAGCTTTTGGGTGCAGGCTGCAACCCCCCTTTGGAGCTGCGCTGGGGACACCTGCAAGCAGGGAAAGCCCTGTCAGCTGCCGGATCCCCTAAGATCTTGGCAGGCCTCGAGAATAACCCCTTGCTTCTTCCCAGGGCCTCTGGGAAGAGGAAGAAACAGGCCTGGCGCTCCAATTCAGCAAAGCTGAAATCCCCCTGACTTCAAATTAACCACACGCTCAAATGCTTTGCTGAATCGAGACTTCAGTGCTTAAAAATAAAGAAATTTTGCAGGTCTGTGTGGGTGGGGAACAGGTACCGTTACAAAGGCTAATTGATAGATACATGCAATAGGGACAAGGATGGGTCTGTATAAAAATAGCTTGTGTACTGCAGGCATACACGGCCATCCCACATGTACTGCATTGCTCTTTTGAAGTGCGGTCTTTGCAGGTGCAATGAAAACCAGTGCCTCCTAACCCAAACCCATCACACTTCGTGCTTTGCCTTCTGGCCAGATCCTTAGCACCGCCCCAGCGAAATCACTAGAGCGCCGCTGATTTGGGCCAGCTCAGGACCTGGCTTTTTGTTTTATTGTTACCATACAGACTGTAATAGCTCTGAGGCTCTCCTGTGTTAATCACATGTAGGGAAGTTTGGCCAAAGGATTTATTATTTAGTCTGTGTAGCCGTATGCCCAAGCATGTACATAGACTTATTACATCTTGGTTGAACCAAAGTTATTAGTTATTTCTAATATTAAAACCTTCACTTTGTTTTCCTTTTCTCCCACTGGCACAATGTAAATCATGACCTGTCAAATTTCTGTTTCCGAAAAAACACAAGGATGCACACACAAATTCTGAAGTCAGCAAACCTAATTGGCTATGCAGTCTTAGTTTAATAGCAGACCAAACTGGTTTTAACGCTGTCCTGGACTGAGACATTTATGGTTGAGTTATAAATGCCTGCGGATAGGAATTTATAATGGGAAGGAAGAGAAGCATATCAGGGCATTAGTGGGCATTGCTAGAATACGCTTCACCTTCTGATACCATCCTACGAAGTCAAAACATTAGGAATACTGAACGAGGTTCAATGGAATATGCTGCAGATATATAGTGCAACTGCATTATATCTGCATTTGTATAACTAAGAGCTTTAGTTCTGTGCGGGATGTATTAAGTATGTGGTGGTGGTGGTGGAATGCAATGTTCTTCGGCTTGATTTAATTTATTACAAATGCATTTATCTTTCATAAACACGCACATGAGCTACAGATACAAAATTCTCTCTAAAATGTCACCTTGACCAGTAAAATGAGAATTAATTTATCCTGTGGGGCAGCGAGCTTCCAACTAGTATGAAGAGGCTCCAAATGCTGCTAGTTTGAGGTAGACAACTCATTAACAATCACTATCTTCATACAGGAATGGATACAAGTGTATTCTTCACTCTGGCTGCAGTCTCCAACCCACAATAATCCCCTGGAAAACACCAGTTAGCACATCTTCCTGGGTTTAAGAATCTCAAAGCATCTTTTAATTGTTGTTAATACCCAGTTTCAGAGGGGTTCATGGCTCATTATTTTAACGGAGTGTTTAAGCCCCCTCAAGAAAGGTTATATTTTTCATAGGTTCTTTCTGTCTCTCCTTTCTTTATTTATCCTTAGTTGTTTATCTTTTTTTTTCTTTTTTTTACTTTTATTCTTATGAGTCAGAGCCCAAGAGATGTTTTCTAAAGCTAGTGTCTCATTTCACTGGCTAATTCCGCTTTTCTTTCTATGTTAAGAAAATACAACTGGATATACCTTTGCACGCCCCATTGCTACCGTTTTTGTTGCAAACAAATTGTGCTTTGCAGACGACACAGTATAAACTATACCTACAAATCCGTGTCCTAGCGTCTGACAACACTTCAGTTTCCGATTAGGAACATCTACCACTGCTGCAGTGCCGTGCACAGAAAGACCTTCGAGCATTTTGCAAATTGTCCCGAATGAAGCCGTTGGAGACCCGTGTGAGGGAGCTGCGTTTCCATGTTACCGACAGGCTCGAAGGGATAACAGACTTGCCCTAGATCACCCAGCAATCGGCGGCAGGAGAGACCCACATTTGCTGACTCCCAGGGGCTTGCTTTACCCACCAGCTTCCCTCCCCCAGAGGAATCGGTTCCTACCTGTGAACGGACGGAGCAAATCGCTTCTTCTTGCAGAATGATTCCGCTTGTCCAGCACCCAGGGCACACCGGCTCCGCTCCCACAAGCCAAGCCCGCACCTTCCCCTTAACCACCCACCGCCCTGACACCTGGTCTGTTGGGCACGGATCCCGGGCGGCCACCACCGCGCCCTGCTGGCGGGAGCGGAGCGCTGGCCCCCCGGCTGCGAGCCCGCTCTCCCCGGGGAGCCCCCGACAAACTTCCCCTCGGTGTTCAGCAGGACGGGCTGATGTGTCCGCGCCGGGCGCCCTGCCTGGCATCGCGGGCACGTCCCTGCGCCCACTTCCCCCAGCAGCCCGGGGCCGGGGCCAGGGCTGCTCCCCGAGGGAGGGTCCCAGCCCCCCTGGGCCGGGCAGGGCGCCTCGGGGTAACAATAAACCGCTTGAGTCCAGCGCCGCTCCCGGTACAAGGGGAGCCCCGGGGGGCCCCGAGACAAGGGGGGCAGGAGCAGCCCCCCCCAGCGGTTACAGGCTCCGCCGCCCGGGGAGCCGGGCTGGGATCCTCCCTTCGGCCCGCACCGCGGCTCCCCAGCCGGGGCGCATCCCTGGGGCGCGCCCGGACCCGCGTCCCCCCGCAGAGCTCACCTGGTCCGCAAGGTGACCCGCCTCTAGCTGCCCCGCTCGGGCCCCGCACACGCCGCGCCCCGCATGGCAGCTGCCGGAGAGGCCGGGCTGCGGGCTAAGGCGCCCCGGGCTGCGGGCGCAGGGCAGAGCCGGCGGGGGACCTGGCTGCACCGCGGGCGCCTGCCGCGGGACTGGCGGGGAGGAGGCGAACGCGGCCCCGCATGGCAGAGCGACCAGCCGCCCCCCTGCTGCCGGAGCGCGGGGTGCCCAGGCGGGCGGAGCCGCGGGGACGGAGGCGGCGGCTGCTGCCCGGGCGAAGCGGCGGAGGTTTGAGCCGAAGAACCGCTGGGGCTGGGGCTGGCCGGGGACTGACCGCCCTGCGCAGCTCTCCCTCCCGGTCCTAAAGGCAGCCCGGCGCCCGCACGCCTGGCCCGCCGAGCGCACCGGCCAGGGCCCCCCAGCCCAAGGATCCCGCTGCCTTTCCTACCAGCTCTGCCCCGGGGGAGGCTCCAGGCAGCTGGGGGGGCTGTTGCAAAGGCTTTCCCTTCTAGGGTGACCAGATAGCAAGTGTGAAAAATCGGGATGGGGTGGGGGGGTAATAGGTGCCTATATAACCGGGCTCGGCACGGGCTCGCCAGGGTAAGCACCCTAGCCGGCCGGGCCAGTTCAGTTACCTGCTGACGCAGCAGGTTCAGCCGATCGCGGACCCCACTGGCCGCGGTTCGCTGTCCCGGGCAGGGCCGGCTCCAGGGTTTGGGCCGCCCCAAGCAGCCAAACAAACAAACAAAAATCGGGAGCGTGATCTGCGGCAGCAATTCGGCGGGATGTCCTTCGCTCCGAGCAGGAGTGAGGGACTGAGCACCAAATTGCCGCCAAACAGCTGGACGTGCCGCCCCTCTCCGGAGTGGCCGCCCCAAGCACCTGCTTGGTAAGCTGGTGCCTGGAGCCGGCCCTGACCCCGGGCCAATGGGGGCGATGGGAAGCCGCGGCCAGCACATCCCTCGGCCCGCGCCGCTTCCCGCCACTCCCATTGGCCCAGGACGGCAAACCGCGGCAAGTGGGGGCCGCAATCGGCCGAACCTGCCGCATCAGCAGGTAAATAAACTGGCCCAGCCCACCAGGGTGCTTACCCTGGCAAGCCGCGTGCCGAACGTTGCCGACCCCTGCTATATAAGAAAAAGTTCCAAATACCAGGACTGTCCCTATAAAATCAGGACATCTGGTTACCCTATTCCCTTCCTCCAGGGAATTCGTGCTACAAAGGGCACCAGCCCCATCTAATCCGGGTTAGAATCATAGAATATCAGGGTTGGAAGGGACCTCAGGAGGTCATCTAGTCCAACCCCCTGCTCCAAGCAGGACCAATCCCCAGACAGATTGTTACCCCAGTTCCCTAAATGGCCCCTTTCTACTGTAAACTCTTTGGGGCCGGGCCCAGCTCTGTTCTGTTTGTACAGTGCCTAGCACATGGGGTCCTGGGCTCTGCCTGGGGCTCCTACACAGCAGGATAATACAAACAGACAATGACCGTGATGTTCATTGATCCCATTGCATGTCACTTTCCACCACTGTCAGCATCGCTGGACAAGCCACTTGGGTAAAAGCTTCTCTCACCATTCTGGATGCTTCAACTTAAAATTCTAGCCCAAGGTCCCCACCCATTGAGTGTGTTTCATTTCTTTATTTGCTTTTGTCAACACAATTGGCATTTCTACCAGCTGCAGCGATCATCCACAACATAATATTCATCAGGCTAGCCCCCCTTTGGCTCCATACCCATTCTGTGCCTTGGAAAACTTTAATGAGGAGCATGATGGATTTTCTCTTCTTGCGTGCACTCTCCTCATTAGTCATACTTGCAAAAGCAGTAGTGGCAAATCATTAATGAAAGATCAATCTCAATATTTAAATTGTATTTTAAATGTCTTGTACATGGCTTGGAAATCTACACTAGTCACATTTTTCTTTCTCTATTTACATAGTTTTACTAATTTGTTTGCTCACTTGCTGTTCTTGAAATGTGAAAAGGGGTGTAATTCCATTATTTCCACAGCTGTTCAAAACATGGGATTTCTGTCCCATCTGAAATTCTGATACTGACATTTTTATTTTCATCCCAAGTCGGGACAAAAAGTTGAAACGTCGAAACTGTTGCTGTAATGAAAAGTTCAGAAAAAATCTATTGAGAAATATCAAAATATTTTGTTTTGGTGTTTTTGATCAAAACATGTTGATGTTCACACACGATGCATTTCATTTTGATTTAATTTTCCCAACAGAGAATTCAGCTGCACTCAGTCTTTTCCCTTGGAAGATTTTTGTTTTAATAAAGCCCCATTTTTCTGAAAGGTAAAAAATATTTTATTGAAAAATTCTCTTCTTATTTCTTGGCTGGCATCGGGGCTTGAAAAACCCACTTGCCCATCATGGCCTCACCTGGAGTATTGTGTCCAGTTCTGGACACATTTTCGGAAAGATGTAGACAACTTGGAGAAGATGAAGAAAGGTCTAGAAAACATGAGCTATGAGGGAAGATTGGAAAATTGGGTTTGTTTAGGCTGGAGAAGAGAAGACTGACGGGGTGAGGGAGACAGGATAACAGTTTTCAAGTCATATAAAAGGTTGTTACAGGAGGAGGGTGATGAATTGTTCTCCTTAACCGCTGAGGATAGGACAAGAAGCAATGCACTTCAACTGCAGCAAGGGAGGTCTAGGTTGGACATTAGGAAAAACTTCCTAGCTGTCAGGGTGGTTAAGCACTGGAACAAATTACCTAGGGAGGTTGTGGAGTCTCCTGCATTGGAGGTTGTTAAGAGCAGGTTAGAGAGACACCTGTCAGGAACAGTCTAGTTATTACATAGTCCTGCCTTGAGTGCAGGGGATGGGACTAGATCACCTCTCGCCATCCCTTCCAGTCCTAGATTTTGGATTCTATAATGAGTAGGAAACTTTCCTGGGCAAATATCATCCACTTCTGCAGAATCTCAGTGAGCATTCAAAAAAAAAATATTCCAGTCCTTCTAGTTGTGACAAAATCCCCTTGCAACCACGACAGCGTAACCCAATGCAGTACCACCTGCGTGAGTCTGCAGGGAGCTGCCCTCCAGAGAGGAAGGCTAATCCACTGGTTAGAGCACCGGCCTAGACCCTGAGATGCCTTGTCTTCAACTCCTTGCTCTACCCTAAGTCACACAGCCCCTGTGCATCAGTTCCCTCTGCAACGGGGCCGGTAACACGAGGGTGGGAGGTGCTCGGTTGGCCCGGAGATGGCGGGTAGGGAAGTACCATATCTAGAAAGATAGTCACCATTATCTGCTGAGGAGAGGGAGGGGCTGGCTGCATCTGGACCCAGCGGCGACCACTGGTAGGTGGGCATGGCTGGCGTGGTCAGAGGGACCTGGCAGGGCATTGTTGGTAGGAGGCCCTGGCAGGATAGTTCTGCATGGCCCGGGGGGCACTCTGCTGACACCACCCCAGCAGCATGAATTAATACTCTGCAGGAGGATCTCCAGTAGCATTCATCCATTTATTTCCTCTGTTTTGCGAGGGCTGCGCTGCCTCCGTTGATTAGAGTGTTGGGGGGCAGCATTAATTGATTTCGTTAGAGTGTGGGGAGGGAGCATGCCCTGAGGCCCAGCGTGCAGACAGAAGGACACTGATCTCTGGACCTAAGCAAAGGGCCTGGAGGGGTATCTGAGCCCCAGGAGAGCCGTCAGGCAGGGCTGGAACTCAGCAGGGGGTATGCCATAAGTTTAGTTCCTGAGCCAGTGGATACGGGGTAAAGTTTCCCGGCTCTGATTAACACACCCCACGGTCACACTTGAGCCGAGCTCTACAAACTGACGTGCTGCTTTCTCAGTTCTTCTTAAAGACATAAAATTTGATTCAGCTCAAGCGCTTGCCCAGGGTTCTCCTTTGGGCTGTTATCAGCTGACATGTCTACACATTAGCCACCATAACACAATGTGTGTATCAAATGCAGGACTTCTTTTTAAATTCAGTTATTTATGGGTTGAATGCAGAAGATGCCCATGAGAAAAGCTGGGAGTACAAAAATAGGGGTATTCTCAGATACCTTAATATCTTCAAAGCCACATCAGAGTATGCTTCCATGGGAGCAGCTGTGTCATTTTTCTATCATAATTTGCATCGACTACAACACTCTTTACAATCAGACACCCAATATGGTTCTATTAATATCAGAGATAAAAGACAGATTGAGAAGATTAAAATGGAGTGAAAAGGGAAGTTAAAGAAGGGAGGGGTCTAGGCCACAGATTAGATGGAAATAGAGCCAGTTCCCCAGTGTTGTGTGTCTTATGCTCCCCTCTGCTGGACAGAACCACATTCATCCGAGTACTTGTCACTAGCCCCATTCAGCTAATAGCGATAGATAACCCTCCTCTAGTGCAAGTGGCAGAAGCTGTTTGGAGAAGGAGCCGCTGAGTTCTGTTCCCTGCTTGCTGTGAAGTTAGGTGAGCATCTTGTACAGCAGAACAACCCTGGGGGTCTTAATTGGCAACCGGTGTCCTACAGCCTTTAACTACACAAACCAACATCTTTGGGTATGAACAACGCAGCACTCACATCGCCAGCGTGGAACAGACCGACAGTCTCTCTCGGACAGTGGTCACACCAGCTGCTGCAGTAAGCAGTGATAGAATAACTTGTCCTCAGGGAAGTTTCTTCCTGACCCCGTTAGAGGTTTTTCTTAAATCCAGAAGCATGAGGGTTTGAAGCCTTCCAAACGCCTGTTTATATTTGAGTATTATCACTGGATAGGTTTGTTACCCAGTGTGACGCGGAGGGAATTTACTATTTTTATGAGTGATATGCATGACAATGACTTATTTGACTAGGGAATGCTACCCAGAGGCGGGGGAAGGGTTAAAAAGCTACCCCTGTGGCAGGCCAGGAGCCCTGGGTGTTGAGTTATGCAGCTGTCTGGGATGGTAGGAATGCAGAGCATTAAAGGACTGGCCAAAACCAACCCCATCAGTGTAGGATTCAGAAAGACCAGGGGTTCCCCAGGGACTGAACACCACACACCTAACAAGGGGAAACGCCAGCAGGCAGAGCCGGTGAACTCAGGAGGACAAAGGGCCACCAGGTGACAGGAAGCTAATAGAAGACAGCTGGTGTCTGGCCACACAGGGGAGACAGAGAGAGCCAGGAAATGGATTCCATGACAGCATGACTGGGCGGAGCGCTGGCTTGGCCAGGATGGACTGCGTCTTAACCCTTGCGTCTCTGTGCTAACACAAGCGCCTCCCCACACTGCGTTTCTGCTGACTGGTTAACCCTGCTCTGCTTTGAAAAGGCTGCCTGGGGTCACTGCAAATATGGGAAGAGGTGCATTGGGCCCTGGAGAGTGTCGATGTCTCAGGCCAGGAGTCTATTGAAAAGGGAGCGGGGATTGCAGGGGTGAGGTTCAAGTAATTGCCCCATTGGATTTCAGAGCAGGTTGAGCGGCCCCGAAGCAGTCTCTTTACACCAGCATGGTTCCAGGGGCTTGGCCACAGGTCTGCAAAATGCACCCTTTATCCTCACGTGGCCAGGCTCTAAGAGGCTGGCGCTGGTACCACTCCAGTTAGACTGATGCAATGCAAACTCCAGTGTAGACAAGCCCAGAGCAGCACGGAGATGGCCAGAGAGTGGGGGATGGAAAGTTAGCAAAGGGTGGGATAGAAGGAAAAGGCCCTTCCTGCTCTTACAATGACAGGTTAAGAGGCATCGCTCTGGCTGGTCTAAACTCCCCCGCTGCATCCTGCTGTGAAAAGCTCCTTGACAAATAGCCAGCCCTACTTTTGAGGGTAGGGCTGCGAAGAACCATCCAACCCTCTGAACACAGGTCGAAAGGGCAGCGGATAAGCAGCAGCTCCCTCTCGCGCTCTGTGTTGAGCGACTGCCTGAACTCACACTGCTGATAGAGAGGCGAAGGGCATGTGAGCAGAGGTGCGCACAAAGGGGCGGGGGGAAGTTCAGAGGCCTGGGAAATACTGTCTGGGACTTCCCGACAGAGAAAGGAAGCCAGGCAGTGCAGAAGGAAAGAAGTGGAGGCAGATTGGTGCAGCTTGGAACGGCGGGTACATGTACGGCCCAGGGGCCATTTCAAGGAACAATATTTCAAACCCCCTGGGAGGAGACCCCTGAGAAATCCCAGATCTCCAGTGACATTTCCCAGAGAAGGATCTGAATTCAGTGGAGCAATGCTGCTCCCCCCAGCCCATGACACTATCCCCACTGATCCTTTGCTTTCCCCCGCCTGGGCCGTTCTGTCCTGGTTTTAGTGACCTCTGCCTGGAGACCCGGCAGAGCTGGACCCAAAGTTGAAAGCTTCCTGGAATCTCAGCTCTGAGGCAGTAAGAGAGTCCAAGGAGTTTGTGAGACCCTCAGCATTCCTGAAGCCAGGCTGTAACGGGCGTGGGAGGTTGGGGAAAGCCCATCGAGATGCCCTAGGTCTGAGCAGGGGGGTGGATACCACTGGTTTTTCAGCACCGCTGTTACTGAGTGTTAAACTTGTTAAACAAAACAAAACAAAAAAACACCACACCACACCAAACCCTCAGCAGCTGGTTTAATAAATGTTGGCACTTACACCTCAGCTGGGGCTCCCGCTCCGTGACTGAGCAGCTGTGTGTGTGTTCTGGTAGCCCTGAAAAACATCAACCAGGGATCAGAGCCCACTGCACCAGGCGCTGTACAAACACAGTCAAGGACAGGCCTTGTCCCAGCAGCGCTGAGGCCCAGCTCCACAATGAAAGTCAGGTGCTGCAATAGAGATTTAGTCCAGTGGTTAGGAGACCCACTTGGGATGGGAGAGACCTGACGTAAGCCCCCTCTCTGCCTGCTGAGGAGAGGGGATTTGAATGAGGCTCTGCCGACACCTCTGGGGCTCACTCCAGCTCCCGTTGAAGTTGATTAATTCAATATTAATTGGGTCAGAGAGAAAGACTCCCCCTCCCCCCGTTTTGCATGGAGCTTGGCTACTGGAGCAGGCCCCACTTGCTAGGTAGGCAGAGAAGCACCCATCTCCCCAGGTTCACGGATCACTCTGGGGTTGTGTAGGTCACGGTGGCACCTAAAACTCGCACTTGGGTGCTTCACCCCCAGATTTAGAGACCTAAGTGCCTTTGTGGATCGGGGCCCTAGAGCCGACATAGTCAAGACAAAGGGATACAACGTTCCAGCAAAGGACTGGGAAGAGAGGCAGAGATTAAGTGGGTTTCCCCACAGTTATGAAGTTCACTGCCTCAGCCACACGGCCATCCTTCCTCCGAGTCCCAGGTTACTGCTGCTGATGAGAAAGTTCCTTGTCCAAACCCACAGCTGGTGTAAGTCAATCCTGAAGTCAGTGGAGCAATGCCAGTTTACACCAGCGGAGATCTGGATTCTATTGTATTCCTTATCTTATACCCATCCCTGTGGTATGTGAGCGCCTAACTCAGTACTTCCTGCCCCTGACCAATACAGGTAAGTGGAGAGAATATTGTACCGAGGAGGAAAGAATGAAGCCCACTTAATTTCACTGGGTTGTCATCTGCAACATGGGCCCTGCAGGGGGGGAAAGACCCTCAGTCTTTGTGGCAGAAGGAAACAGCTGGGAGGCAAATATGAACCTTTCTTAAAAGTTACATTTTAATTAACATGCAACAAAACCTGAGTTTTTAAAGCAATAAGTTGGGTGGTGGGTGGGGGTCGCACACTCCAGGGACCAACGTTCCCTGATTTACAGAGCAGAAGTGGATAAAGAAAAATGCTCCCAGAACCAGCAAATGGATCTAGGCACCAGTTCTGGGCCAAGGACCAGAAAGAAAGGTGCCCAATCCCAGAGACTCAGCACTGACACCTACCTGCCACCAGCAACTCCACCCCTTCCCTGCACCAGCCATGTCACCCCCCCCCAGGCTGCACACAGCGCTCCAGAGGAGTTAGGCAAGGAGGGACAGAGAACCTGGTTCTCACACTGGATGGGAAGGATGGTGGTTGCCTTCCTGGAGTGAGGGCAGAGGAGGAGGAAAGGGGGAATGGGAGAGTCCTACTTGGGCCTATAGTGGGGCTTGAACCTGGGACCTTCCTGCTAAAAACAGGAGCCTCTACCACTTAAGATAACGGATTAAAGCTGATAGTGGTGAGCAGCAGCCAACTCAAACTCCTTACATAGCCCAGCTTTTGCCTAGCATGGGTTGCAATATCATCCCAGCCTGCCACCCAGCCAGTCCATCCCTAGGAGACAAGAGGCCAAACAGAGCTCAGAAAGAGAGAGAAATGTCTGATGTGCAGAGCAGGCATCTCTGGAATTCTGAGACACAAGGGGGGAAAACTACATCTCATTTCATAGGCTCCTTCCCGGAAACAAAGCACACAATAAACCAGCCACGTTATGGAGGGACGGTCAGCTACTCTCAGCTCAGGCCGCATCACCATCATCACCCCCACAGCGATGGTGGCCTCCTTGCAAAGTGAGCATCACCCAGACTGATCTCTGGCAAGATGCATAAGGTGGTCTGGTTGCAAGGGAGGGACATACACTGCATACAGTCCTTTTGTGCTACTATAGCTTTGGCCCCTGGGATTGCTGGCCATGTGGTGGTTATTCCTTGGTGCACACGCTTCGGAATTCGTTGGTCTTCCGTTCTTATATGTGCATCCCAAGAAAACTGCCAAAACGGACCCAATGCTAAAAGAGGCCTCAGCTATCCTTGTGTTTAAAGCCACACTTTGTATCCTCTCCCCAAACTATCCCTGTCCCGAAAAGTTGGAGCAGCCTGGATATTCAAAGTCATATAATCAAGAGGTTCCTGCAATGTAGCAACTGAAAACTGGAGCTGTTTCCAGTGTTCCAAAAACCATCCAACTCTTTTTCCCATGCAGAGGAACAAACAGGGAGGGCAGGAGGCACATGAAACTTTTAGGACTGGTGAGAGCTAAGTCTGGTCCTCTGCACAACGATCTAACACTGGAAATACGAGACTTCATCCGACATCCTTTTTGTAACCATGGAGCAGAATGACATAGTGCTGGCAATGCACCAACAGAGCGCAGGCTCCAGAGTGGGAACAGTGCCAGCACCTCCTCCTACAGAGGATAAAAACGGAACACTGAGGGGACAGCCAACTTTCGAGTTTCACAGAACTCTTCTGCAGACCTCAAGCTTGACAGCTTGTCTCTTCCACCAGCAGCAGCTGGTCCAATAAAAGATATTAGCTCACCCACCTTGTCTCTCTCCAATCCTGGGACCAACACGGCTACCACACTGCAAACAAAAATGCTCCTCACTCAGTCATTTCTCAGAACTTCCACCACTTCAGCACAGACCTCCACCACTTGAACTAAAGGAATAGCTCCTTTCCCTGGCAGCAGTAGTAGGCTGTAATCCTGCTATGTGGACTAGCCACTAAAGGGAAGATGTGATCCCTGCTGAACCAATGGGTGACACTTTAATGGGGGCATATAAGTACCCATTGACCTAAAGGAAACCAAATATCACTTAACTGATCTGGTAAATAAGGGTGATGGATGTTCCATAAGATGACTTCAGGTGCAGCCAGGAATCGAGCCCGTCCCCAGGTATTCTGCCAGCGCTCAGCCACTTTGCTACTCTACCTCTCAGACAGATTAGGCCAGATCTATGCACTTGGCTCTGCTACCTGTAAGAACTGCTGCAACTCTGGACCCATCCCTGGGAAGAATCTGCTCCGCACCTCCTCTTCTTCCACTCCCCCTGGCAGGCAGGCAGGCAGGCAAGTGGGTGCAGGAGGGTTTTGCTGAATCCGGTGGGAAGGGAAAGTGTTGGAGGGAGCTGATCTTGGTGCAGTGCGGTATGGACGGTGGTGATGGCAATCAGAGGGGGAAGTAGGGGTGATTGCTGGCACTTAAAGCAACACCATGTATTTGGAGCCCCGGATGCTACAAATGAAATATAAAGGGCACCGGATTTCAAGGATTATTTATTGCTTAGAAAAAGCGATCCAGCTATAGGGTATTATGCACAGAACTTTACAAACATGTTGGCTTGTGCTTTTGTCTTAGAGCAAATTCCTTGCTTGAGAGGCTGCCTAGGATGGAACCAGTACCCAGGATCACATCCACAGCATAGATTGCATAGAATTCAGAAAGTAACCCCGGGTCTGATTCAAATGCCCACCGAGGGCAGCGAGGATCTCTCCAGTTACCGGATCAGACCCCAAACGCGTAGGCTCGTGCAAGATTAGTTTTCAGAATTAAAAAAAAGAAGTCGTCCCTGCAGCTCTGGAGATGTGCATGTTTCCACATCTTGTGGCTCAGCCGACAAAGAGGGTGCTATCTCTTCTCTTTGCTCCCTGCACCTAAACCGTGCTACAGAAATAAGTCTAGCCTACCAAGTCTCAGATAAACAGCCCCCCTGAGGTTCTCCAGCCAGCTTCAGCTTGCATAGCACAGAACTAGCTAAAATCATTTGGGATTCATGCAGCCTTAAATGCGTCGGTGAATGATGGTAGGACTGATTTCTTCTCCCTTGTTTTATTCTTTGCTGTTGAGACAGCGAACACTGAAAACAGATTACCATCATTTTCCTGCTATCCATCATTCATTTCACAACGCATGTTCTCCCTGCATGAACGCAGCACATTGGCACATCTCTTGCTGACATCAGGAAAAGGAGCTGGGGTTGATGCAGCTTCCCCACAGAACATTAGGGTCTGTCACGTAGATTTAAAGGAAAGGGTAAAAAGAAACGAGGTGTTAAGCCCCAAGCTTGGTGCTTACTTAGGAAATATTGTAACACTTAAAGGGGGAGGGGGAGAAATCAGCATTCCCACAATGCTTAAAAAAAATCATTGAAAGAATGAACCAGAGGGAAAACGATCCACTGCTGGATTAGCATTGGTCTCTCTAGAACCCACGCTAATGCTGTATGGCTTTGTCCCTCTCTAGAGGGGAGACCATGCATCAGGGTTATGAGCCTGCTACGGCCATTCAGTTAACAGTGGTTGGCTGTTCAGATTGAGTAGGCAAGGCTCTCGCTTTTAGCTACAGAGGTCCTGGCTTCAGTCCCCAGGATGGCGAGTTACATCCCCCTTGCTCTATAGCAGTGTTTCCCTGGGGGTTCGCACAATGATATAGCGGGGGGTCGCCAGAAAAATGTCCTTAATGGCGGCCGAGGACCCTGGGCATGGGAGGCAGCAGGTGTGACCCAGTTGCGGAGCAGACAGCCCAAGCCCTGTGGAGCGCAGAGCACGCAGCCGAGCCCCGGTCAGCGGAGGCGCCGGCAGCCCAAGCCCCATGCAGCACGGGGCCGGGAAGTTGGGGCCAGCAGCCCGAGCCCTGTGGAGTGCGGAGCCGGCGGCCCAGACCCCGGTGCGGAGCCGGCAGCCTGAGCTCCATCACAGGCAGGGAGGCAGCTGGGACCCCAGGCGTGCAGGTGGCAGCTCGGACTCCTGTCCTTGGCAGACGGGAAGTTGAGTGGCATGAGGGGCAGAGTGAGCAGGGGCCATGCTGTACGTGGGGGATGGTCCAAGCTAATTTGTCCCTCGTGGGGCACCTTCCTAGGGATGGCCCTGGACCCTGGTGGCGGAAGACAAGGTGTTTGCGCCAAACCAGCCGGAACCAGGCAGTAGTCAATGTAGCAGTGGTCAGGTGCCTCAGTAATTCGACACTAAGTCATTTTCTCTGGAGCGCTGTTTGGCTTCAGTGAGAGGTGAGTGAATGTTAGCAGCACACTGAGGAGATTTAAACTTAAATCCTTGGAAATAGTCATTTTTAGGAGGAGGTTCAGGAGATTTCACATTTTAGTGAAAGGGGTTCCCAGGTTGTTAAAGTTTGAGAACCACTGCTCTATGGGGAGATGCATGTTCCCTGACCCACCACCAAGGTTAGGAGAAAAGACTTGGAGGCTGACATCTTCCACTCAATTAGCCTAACGTTTTCAATCTTGGGTGTGTAACGTTAGGCACCTAAATCCACACTTCAGTACAAGGGGCTCTGGTTTTCAGAGTACAGGAGATGTCACTGCTCAGCTCTTCTGAAAATCATGACACTTACGGAGCTGCCGAAGCATGCATTGAGCTGAATATACCTAGGCCCTTAGGTTTTAACATTTTGGCCTTAATCCATACAGCTACAGCAGCATTGTGGTCAGGGTCTGAGCTAGGACTGGTGTCGTAACAGGGCTCATCCCTGGCTGGAAGGACAAGCCCAGAGATCACAGGACCATTCCATTTCCAGGCCCACTGGAATTCTTGATCTATCTTCTGCGGCTGCCAAGAAAGGCACCAGTTAGTGCTTGCTGAGATGGGACCATCTGTCAGCTAGGAAACAGGCTGGCTCCACCATCTGGTTTCTTATAAGGAAGCAACACAGCCGTCAACTTGTAACAATATTCAGGCATTGCAGGCTTTGTCCAGATTCAGACAGATAGTCGAGATGCGAAAGGCTCCCCTTAGATGAGGTTAGCAATCTCCCGTGCCAGTCAGTCTCCTAATACAGACATGCATCTTCATTCACTGGGCACTGGAACAAAGCTGCTGCACATCTGGGCATTTATGGGCACTTCTATTTGCAACTTCTTCCTGAATTACCACAAACGCCGACTTCTGATTATCGATATCCCAGGAGTGCCTAAAGTTCCCAGACAAGATCAGGTCCCTGCTGTACACACACATAATGAGGCAATCCATGCCCCGAAGACCTTATAGTCTAACTACACAAGCCAGGCAAAGGAAGCATTCTTGTCCCCAGTGAGGAATTGAGGCATAGAGTTTAACTTTAAAGCTGGGCAGGCAACGGGTATCCCATCCCACTAAAAAGTCAAGATATTGACAAGCTTCTCCTGCCCCACTGGGATGAAACGGAGCCTTTGGGACATTGTGTACAGGAACAGAGAGACACCCCCCCCCCGAATGCCAATAGCCCCCTGCTAGAGCTGTCACCTGGGAGACCTGAGGCTGCAGGTCACGTTCCCTCCCTGAATCCGGCACAATCTGTTCTGGGTAAGTGCTGGAACCCCTGGGCTCTAGGCTGTTCTAATGTGGGGCTCTCTCCAGCTTCCCTCGTGGAATGGGTCCACTTCGTAGTATTAATGGAATAGCCATTCGGCCAACAGAGAAAAAGGGGGTGACTCTAGTCGTGTGAGTAAGGTCCCTACCAGGCAAGCAGAGCAGCCTGGTTCATGTCTCCCACGATTGTCCTAATTGGCAGGCAACCGAGTCTGTCTCTCTCCAGCTCCATCAGTCTTTATTTACACAGGGTTAAGGAGGAGACTACGTCCTTTCCTCATCCCATTACACAGTGCACAACGGCTACTGGCTAACACCTGGTTCCGAGATCCGTGTTCTATACAACGGAGTGAGTGTCAGAGGAAAGGCTGTCTGAATTCACTGCGCTTACTCCTCTTCCTAGTTTGTGTGGGCTTAGAGCAGGGGTGGGACACTCATTGCACATGGCAGCCTGATCAGACGCTCTGCCATGAGCTACACTCAGCAGAACTGGATAAAGATAAGCCAGGCTGATGGTTACTTACATTCACCCTTGGACTTATTAGAAGTTTCCTTTTCTTGGACTGGCCAGGTGAGGGTATCTACTCTCCAGCTGGCAGATAAGCACTCGTCAGTACCACTTCCCCTCGCCCAGACACCTATCAGCTTCTGCCAGACGTACGCCTCGCCAGCCCCTCGAAAGGTGCCCAAGTGGCTCTGTGCCTGTACGCAGAGTCTGGACTATGGGGGTGTGATTCGTAGAGCGCACCGTTGTGTTACTCCCTTGTGTAGATCCTGCTGGCACACACTGAATGTTCCTTAGCAGGCATTGATTGAGTTGTGTTTGAAACAGGACTCCATCAACGCAGGCTGGCAGGGTCTACATGGGGGATTTAGAGCGCAACACTCTGGTGTACTCTCCAAAGCACACCCCCATGGCACAGAGTCCCCAGAGATTCATGGGAAGTCGGCAGGTTGGATCCAGCCCAGAGGCTGCCGGTCTGACACCACTGGTTTAAACTATCCAGTGCCTTTACTGTTACTTTAAGAAAGAGCTTTGAGGTGGATTTAATAATGTCCTTTATTTTTAGGAGAGCAGAAAATAAAAAACTTAGACCTAGATTCTCATCTAATGCAAGTTGTCATAGCTCCATTACTTACAATTCAGATCTGGGTCTTTCCACTGCTGCGCTGGGGGATGGCTATCCAAAGCTCTCTACTTCAGTGGAATGAGGCCAATTTACATCCACCGAGGCAGTGGGTCTTAATTTCAGCTTCCAAGTCTAAACCCAAAAAGGAGACTCCAGTGTCCCATTTCAGTGTTTCATGTTCTGCTCATGGAGTCAAAGTACCAGCAGAGCAACAGTGATGGGAAACATAGTGGAAGGGCAAAAATTGATGAGACAAGGGAAAATGACTTGGCTGCATGCAAGACTCTGAGAGCCTGAATGCTTCTTAATGAATGGGCTCCCGCATGCATCACATGACTCAGGAAAGGAATCATCCATCCAGCGGATACATACCAAGCAGCTTGGCAGGCTCACAAAATGACATCAGAAATATCTTACAAGTGAACTTCCCCAGCTCAGTTAAACCCCAGAAATGTATTGTCTAAACAGGTGTCACCCTGCCTGGTACAGCCGATTAGGTATTTTCTGGCTTTAAATGGCTATTAACGAGAGATGAAGGGATGGTAACAACCAATCTGTTCTGTTTGCTTTGTTAAAGCCCTGGTGGTCAGTCTCCCTGGTTACCCCCAGAGATGCCCAGGGATCAAGCCATGTTTACCCACATGAAGTGCTCGGGCTTTAATGGGAGCCAGGATCAGTCAGCGAGCCACGTTTTCATTGGTGGGACATCACTATCTGAGTGTGTGATTCGTTATTATGACACCCAGACACTAGACACAGTCAGGGCTGGAGGGAGATTTTAGACCCAGCCCTGGGCATGGGGTGGTGGGTTAACTGCACTGCCCCACAGGCTGGTGTCCCAGAGACACCGTTCCACCCTCTTGGTCCAGGAAGGAAATGAACTAGTGGAACCTTGGAAAGGGAGCAGTTTATTTCACCTTCACAGCTGGCCATGGAGCTGGGGAGGAGCCAAACCTGCTTTACGCCCCCCCCTGCCCCCCTTGTTTGGAACAGGAGACCTGGCCTCAGGTAGGTTTTATGGGCAAGGGGTGGGACCTTTCTACCACATGCAGCTACATAAGTTAAGGGTACAGTCTAGCCCAGGGGTAGGCAACCTACGGCAGGCGTGCCGAAGGCAGCACGCGAGCTGATTTTCAGTGGCACTCACACTGCCCAGGTCCTGGCCGCCGGTCCGGGGGGCTCTGCATTTTAATTTCATTTTAAATGAAGGTTCTTAAACATTTTAAAAACCTTATTTACTTTATATACAACAATAGTTTAGTTCTATGTTATAGACTTATAGAAAGAGACCTTCTAAAAACGTTAAAATGTATTACTGGCACGCGAAACCTTAAATTAGAGTGAATAAATGAAGACTCGGCACACCACTTCTGAAAGGTTGCCGACCCCTGCTCTAGCCCTTAAACAACATTGTCCTTTTTAGCGGTTAACACAGGGATGGACAGTTCCAAGGACCCATGGTATAAAGGAACCGAGACACCCCCTGAATGGAACGGGTTTTCCCTGTAACTATATCACTACGTTACTTCGGGCCTGATCGCACTGTTGAAGAAAAGCTCCCAGCTGAAATCAATGAAGAGTTCTGCTTCCAAATTAATTGCACGCTACGGCCCTTAGCATCTGGGCATCACATCAAAAACGATGAACCAGCTAAGCAGCCAGGGACCACTCCCGTACATACTTCCATCAGTAATGAGAAATACTGCAAAGCACTCTGCAATTCGAACATCCTCTGAAAAGGGAACGCAGGAGAAGAGCTACCATGCACCTCAAATGACTGGTCAGCTACCCGACAGGAGTCTCTGTACTACTGGCACTAAGTGGCATGACGTTTATTCCAATATGATTCATTACTTCATCTGTGAGGTAACATTAAGTTGGCAGATCTTCTCTTGCGAGCGATGGGTCAGATCCTCAGCAGGTGTAAACTAGCGTAGCTCCATTGAAGTCAAAGGAGTGATGTGGATTTACACCAGCTGGGGCAGGGGTAGGCAACCTAGGGCAGGCGTGCCGAAGGCGGCACACGAGCTGATTGTCAGTGGCACTCACACTACCCAGGTCCTGGCCACCAGTCCGGGGGGCTCTGCATTTTAATTTCATTTTAAATGAGGCTTCTTAAACATTTTAAAAACCTTATTTACTTTACATACAACAATAGTTTAGTTATATAATCTAGACTTATAGAAAGAGACCTTCTAAAAACGTTAAAATGTATTACTGGCACGCGAAACCTTAAATGAGAGTGAATAAATGAAGACTCGGCACATCACTTCTGAAAGGCTGCCGACCCCTGAGCTGGGGGACTGGAACTTGCATTTCTGAAAGAGGAGAACCAAATCCCAAATAAAAACTGCCACCAGCATGGTTTGACCTGTCTGCTCAGAGCGAGGGTAAGCTGAACACACCAGGCAATGACTATGGACTGCTCACGATGCAGCCTTACACGTGAAATGCACAGTAGGGGAACCGGTGTGGCTGAGTGACTAGTACAGTGGACTAGAACTTGGACCCTGAATTCTGGTGCCCATCTTGCCACTGGCTTCCTGGGTGACCTTGGGCAAGTCACTTCACCAATCTGTGATTCAGTTTCCCCATCTGTAAAATGGGAAGGATGGTAGTGACCTCCTTTGTAAAGCACTTGGAGATCTACAGATAAGAGGTATGTATTATTAAAGGGCAGAATGCAAACTCCTTACTCCCACCAGTGAGTAACTACTCACATGAGCAATCCCCCTGAAATCTAGGGTGTTATTCATGTGAGTAACTAATCAAAGGGAATAAGGGCTTGCTAAGGAGTCTGCAAAGAGTCATGTCCATTTTCACACCAAGTGCTTATTTTAAGATTGTTCCCATTGTACATTTTAAGCTTCCGCCATCCCTGCTGTTTAACAAATTAAATTCAGAAGGCTAAATAATTAATAGTATGCCAGTGATTTCTTCCAAGGCCACTTCCTTGGAGTAGGTTCTAGCTTATTCCCTTTTAATCCGACTTCTCAGGAATAGTGCACGACTTGTTTTGACTGGAACTTTACGTTCTGTATGTGGGAAACATGGAGCAGAGTTGATGTAGGGTTCACCACTCTCTTGCACTTTCATCCTTCGCACCACCGCCCTTTTTCCACAGACATCAGGTCTGATCCCTGCTCTGTTTCACCTCTTCCCCACCAGCGTCACTCCCCGGACACGAGCAGAACTGCCCCCAGCCTTAACCACCAGAAAATTTGGGGTTTGGGATAAATGAAAAATTTTGCAGCAAGTGTCTGGTTTTCTTGACAATTTTTCCTTTGAAAGAAATCAAAAACATCAAAACCAAAAATTCTCAGCCAAAAATCTTCAGTTTTCAGTTGTTGAAAATGGAACAAAAAAATGTTTGTGGTTTTTTGATGAAAAGTCAAAAATTTTCCAAGAGGGGGGAAAAAAACCGAAACAAAACAAAAAAACATTTTCCAGCCAGCTCTACTCTTCGTGTTAGATCACAAATACTGAAGAAAAACAAAACAAACCAAAAAACAGAACTGTTTTTGTTTTTGGGGATGTTTTTTATAAAAAACGAAACCCAATATTGACCTGGGAAAACTGATAGGTGTCCAAGCTTTGCTCTTTCAGAGAAGGAAAGAATCTGATCTTTTACCTGTAAAAATACTAAGGCTTTCTAGAGATTTCAGGGATTTCCTATTGGCACCAGTGGCTGTCAAACCTCCTAGTTAGTTTTGAAATTCTCATCTTAAGCCATTTTGTTTCAAACTAATCAGCAGAAGCGGCTTCCCAAGCTACGGGTAACGTCTCAGCCAGTGTACTGTATTCACTTCAGAGTGTAATTTGTTAACATTTCATCATCTAAGACTTCTGGGATAGTCTGATCAGGCCAATAATTTCAAACCACGATTTGATAAGTTCTCAGACTTGATAATCATTAATAACTGTGGTCATCTCACCACAAGAACCAGACAGTGACTTTGTAAATGTATCTAAAATCCGGCTTGCAATAAACTCCAGCTTCTCCTTAGAGCCACAGAAATAGCCCCCATTCCCCCCCAATCCACCCCTTTTGTCAGTTTCACCCACCAGTTGTGTCCTAGCTGTGGTGCAGGATCTGTACAATGCCCCTCACAGCAGGGCCCCGCTCTCTGGTGCTCCCCCTAGGAACTATCAGAACACAGAAACAAACAAGGACTTACTCTGTTATGCCAGCCATCTACTTTACTCCAGGAACCTGCACTGCAGACTCACAGAAAAGTTCCCACTAATCAGTGAGAGAGCTGTACAGCAGAGCTCACTGAGTACACAAGTCCATAAATCAGCATAGGCAACGCAGAGTGCAGCTGGCAAACCAGAATTACCCAGTCCACAGTGATTCACGCAGCAGCTCCGAGGTTTGCAAACAAAAGGAGGGCTGCCCAGATCTCTCGGGGTGGGATATCACACCCAACCCATCGGGCACATCAGGACTTTTCCAAAGTAGCTACAAATAGGATGACAAGCGAGTCATCAGCACTTCGAATGGGCCACATCTTCAGTTTGCTTAAAATCGGCAGCATTGGAATCAATGGAGCTACCTGGATTCACCCCAGCAGAAGACTGGTCCCGATGATATCGATGACCTTGGACAACATTTTTTTGAAATCCAGGTACAGTAAGAACAATTCTAGCAAGTAAAGAGAAGAGGGACGTATAGTCACGCTTGCCTGGTTTAATGTACACGAAGCCTGGTATTCACACAGCCAAGGCTGGCCTTGGAAATTTCTGGTGTGGGGGAGGTGTTTTTTCCAATGAAAAGTCAAATATTTGAGGAAAACAGATGATTTCCATAAATATTTTTTGATGACAGAAAAAAGTTTCAGTGGAAATGTTTCCAACCAGCCTCCTGCGGAAGTTAGAGATTTTCCAGCGCATCAACCCGCCTGAATAAGGCCCTGCCACAGTGTTTCCACAGTCAAGATGTTGCTTCTTAGCTGCATTCCTAACTGCAGGCCTAGGAACTGAAAAGCTGCTCCTTTGGCCCTTGATTTCGTGGGGCATTGGACAGGGCGCCCTGTCCTTTGTACAGAAACACGGTGAAGGTGAAATAAGGAACAAATGACAGGGGAAACTCCCACCTGACTCCTTGCCAGAACCCAAAAGGACTTGTCTGAGCGATACAAGAGTTTGGTCGGTGCCCAACCCCGTGGTCTCATGACCCTCTTTGCCCCACTGCTTGGCAGGTCAGCATGGTGCTGGGCAAAGCCCTTGTGCTGATAATACAGCAGGATGGGGTTTTAGGACAGAATCCTGGCCCTGCTAGGATAGGGGGAGTAAGGCCCTTAGTGCTGCATGGCTGGGCCATCTGCTCCCACTGCAGCAGAGCTGGGAGGGGACCTCTAGGTGCTGTTTGGCCGAGGGCTACCGAGCGACTACGGGTGATGTGGGAGAATTCCCTGGCAGTCCCTGTGAGCGGCCCTGAAGAGATCCTGGGGTCTGTCCCCTGGCACTGGGCTGCGGAGGGAACCGCTGTGCAGATCCCAAGGGCAGAGGGGAGCAGGAATTGTACCAGGTTGGGAGGTTGTTGGGAGCAGGGGCTCTGCCCTGCCCCATAACTGCTCATTGTGGGTCAGGGCTGTTCTTCAGCCCAGTGACAGCCTGTTTCAAAGCTCTCAATGGAGAGACTCCCCTTGGCTGGGCAGACCTATGAATCCCTAGGACAACTGTTCATCCGCTCAGCTGCTCCCTGACAGGCTGTCCCTGGCAGTCAGGACCCCACCCCTGGGCAGGGGAGGGGCTGGCTGGCTGCAGAGAGGGGGTGGGCGGCCTCTCAGGGTACTCACAGGCCCCTGCAAACACAGAATGCAGCTGACCACAGGATTCCAATCTTGGGCAACAAAGATCAGAGACATCCCGCAGCTACGGACTGACTTCACACAGCTGGCAGCACGCCCAGCCATGCAGAGAGCCAGGAGGAGTCGTGCCCAAAGCAGCCCTGTGCGAGGCCCTGGGTGCACAGCAGCTATCACTGTTGTGCAAGGATGTGGGGTGGCTACAGAGACCAACGTCCACCTCGGACAGCACGGCTCTGGCCTGTGGGGACAGATCAGGAAACAGCAGACGGCTACAGACACCAGGCACCGGTGGGGGACTAGTCTATAGCGCCGAATCAAAATAATGTAACAGTTAAATACCAGCTCTCTGGGCCTTCCTCACTAGGACAACAGACCTCAACATGGGCGGTATGGGAACAGTTAGGGGATTGTTGCCCAGGAAGCTGAGAAGAATAGGTTTTAGTCCCCCTGCTTCCCTGTAACACCACATCATCCATGCTCCCCACATCTCTCTTTCGGGACCCATTCACACAGCACTTTGCTCCCCCAGAGTCTGCGCTTTGGATATGGGCTTTGCAGTAAGCAGTCCTAGGATTTCCCACACAGTGTGCAACCAGCCCTGGGGTGTGCCTCCATTTTAGTTAAAAAAAAAATCATCATCTACAACAATCGGCTCCTTTTCTCCCCTCTGCAGGAGATCTGGTTCGTTGTGTGTTTCATAGTCAAGCTAACCCAAGGCGCATTGCCAAGACGAGTAATGCACACAAGCTTAAGGAGCCACTGTATTTTCAGCAACAGCTCCCACCCGGCCTCACCAGCCAAACCCCTCTTACTGAGCGAGGGAGAGTTGGCCAGCATGCTGGGTTAATCCTTTTGAGGGGGGCGCCCCCAAAACATATCATTATTTTGTAAACTTCCTACTTGCTCATATTATCAAGGAGCTGAAGGTGTCCCAGGGCACAGAAAACGTCAGCTCTGTAACAGGTCTGGAATTAAGGACAGTGAAACATCAGCAGCAAAGCTTTGTTCCTTTGGGGCTACCATGAATACTGACTAAGGGCATGGCACCCACCTCTCACCAGTGCCCTTTCTGGTCAGCTGTGGCTGTGGTCTTTAAACAGTCCCAGCCCTGGTACCTGGCCCTACCCCCAGGGCTTCCACCACCCTCTTGGTCTGTTCTGGCCCCAGCTCTCCAGCTGGGCATCTTAACAGCTCAGTTCCACTTCCAGGGGTTTATCACTATCAAATTGTAGGCCCTTCCCCAGTGGCCTATGTGGGGGACCCAGGGCCACCCACTATTCTCCCAGCCCAGGGACCCTAAGAATAGCAGCCACACACCACCATGTCCCTTTAATGAAACTGCCTTCTATTCCCTGGGCCACTTCCCCATGGCCCCAGCCTTTACCAGGGCTTCACCCTTACCTCAGGGTTGTTCTGTGGTCCAGCCCAGCAGCCAGCCAGGAGCGCCTTCTTGCTCCCTCAGTCCCTGCCAGCACTGAGCTGTCCAAGGTGCTGGTGTTCCCCTTGGCCAGCCAGGAGCACCCGCTACACTCTTCTGTTCTCCAGCAAGGAACTAACTATCTCTAGCGCTGCAGCTCCTTTTTATATGGCCCTCCTGGGCCCTGATTTGCTGCTCCCTGCAGCCTCTCTGATTGGCTGCTTCCTCTGCAGCCACTCGAACCTGCTCGGAGGACTTAGCTCAACTGCTTCTTTCCTGGGACGGGTGTGGCAGGACCCTGAGGCCTGCAGCAAGGGGCCTCTAGACCTAGTTCACCCCGCCCCACGCTGACACAGACACTGACCCAGTCATAGAATCACAGACTATCAGGGGTGGAAGGGACCTCAGGAGGTATCTAGTCCAACCCCCTTCTCCAAGCAGGACAGTCCATACTATGGTAGAAATTCTGGCCCCTTTGAAGTCAAAGGCAAAACTTCAATTGACTTCAGTGGAGACCGGATTCCACCCTAGGTCCACTTTCCAGGTCCCCACTCTTTGGCACAGTCTCCCTCTCCTGCACCTTCCTCTCCCTCAAGCTGGGACAAATCCCCTTCATCCTCTCTCATGTGAGCCATGGCCACCACCTCAGGGTCCCTGCAGCCCCCACCCATGCTGGTGTCATCCACTCTCACCCTCTCCAGGTCCCACCCTGTGATGCAGAAGTCAAGGGGCTCTTCCCCGGAGCTGCGGAGAGGTGTGAGTGAGGCTCAGATGGAGCCATGTGTACAGAAGTCCTGCTGCCCTGACTCCCTTCCAGTACACAGGATTGTGTGTCAGGGCTCCTGGCAGGGAAGTGAGATGCAGTGGTTAGAGTGGGGGGAGGACTAAGGGTCAGAGTTCCTGGGTTTCTATTCCCAGCCCTGGGTGGGAATATTAACAGACAATATTCCCTTTTTAACAACAGCCCCCATAGGAAATACTGAGAGAAAATTGATGGGAAAAAATATTCCAGACAATCCTGTGGGTAAGCAGTCAGGTTCTGGGATAAAATCTCCATTTCTGTGTGTTTATTATGGGTGAGGTCAGTACATGATTTCTGCTGCTTTATATCCATCTGCACCTTGGTAAAATCATTCTATATCTCCCCAGCTGCCTTCAAATCCCCCCTGCCCTGCAGAAAGAGGAAGGGTCCAGTTGGAGGACAGGACCTCAGTATCATCCATTGGTGCTCACCCTGCAGGACAAGCGGGAGCTCAAGGCTCCAGGTCTGTAGGATAGAAGGATCAAAGTGTTCCTTTCCCAATCTGCCCCAGCTCCTCACCCCAGCAGCTACAAAACCACCTGAGCTCCTTTGCTACCCCTCACCAAACATAACACCTCTGTGTCAAGCATTTAGCACCCTCTATCCCCACTAATAAATCCCTGAGAGCAGGGCTGTGATTTATAGCATAACCCCCCTACTCACCCTAAACCAATGCCCCATAACACTTATAATGGGGAGGTTCAGTCAGTAGCACCCTTCTGGTCACAAATATTCCCCAAAGTAACAGAAACCACTGCTCAGGTTAGGTGACAGAGCTACAGGTGAGTGTGGAGATGGGAGTTTACTTTAAAGATGAGACAGAGGGACTATAGATGGGATTAGATAGGATAAAGTTAATGATTTAAAGGGAAGGAGGAATAACTGGATCAGTAAGTGGGTAGAGAGTAGGACGGATGGATGGAGGGATCAGTAGGTGGGTAGAGAGTAGGACAGATGGATGGAGGGATCAGTAGGTGGGTAGAGAGTAGGACGGATGGATGGAGGGATCAGTAGGTGGGTAGAGAGTAGGACGGATGGATGGAGGGATGGATGGATGGATGGATGGATCAGTAGGTGGGTAGAGAGAACGATGGATGGAGGGAGGGAGGGAGGGAGGGATCAGTAAGTGGGTAGAGAGTAGGATGGAGGGATCAGTAGGTGGGTAGAGAGTAGGATGGAGGGATCAGTAGGTGGGTAGAGAGTAGGACGGATGGATGGAGGGAGGGATGGATGGATCAGTAAGTGGGTAGAGAGTAGGACGGATGGATGGAGGGATCAGTAGGTGGGTAGAGAGTAGGACAGATGGAGGGATGGAGGGATCAGTAGGTGGGAAGAGAGTAGGATGGATGGATGGAGGGAGGGATGGATGGTCAGTAAGTGGGTAGAGAGTAGGACAGATGGATGGAGGGATCAGTAGGTGGGTAGAGAGAACGATGGATGGAGGGATGGATGGATGACTGTCCTGCCTCACGTCTGGCCACTCCTGGACAAGCGTCCAATGAGCTGCTCCATGTTGTAAGGGGCTACTTCCTCCCATAGCACATAGAGCAGGGCAAACACTCCCGCCCCACCTCTCCTGTAGGGCTCAGCCCTCCCCCACTGGCTCTGCAGCCCCTCCTCCAGCTCCCAGCACTGCCCCCTCCCAGGCTGGGAACGGGGGTGTGAAGTGTCTCGTTGGGGCAAACACAGCCTAGTAGCTCTCTTTGCATCAGGTAACACATCTGCCCGTGGCTGCTCCACCTCCGGGGCCGCCTCTTCCTGGGGCTCGGCTCTGCAGCAGGTCACCTGGAAGCCTCTCCCCTTCTAGGGCCGTCCATGGACAAACAGCAAGGGGCTTTCATGCAAATCAACAGAGTGAACAGGACACAGAGGCAGTAAGTCCCCCTCAGACGCATCAGAATCTCAGCAGCAGACAGCTGGGAAGCACCTTTCTTCAGGAGCTGAAGATCTGTTGTCTGCTCCGGTCTGCCCAGCCGTGAGCTGTTCTGCTCCCTTTTGAAACTCCTCCTGCAGCTGGGGGTCATTTGCAGGCGGGGCTGGCTGAACCCAGAGCCTCTCCTTCCCCCTGCTTGTCCCCCGTGGGGTTTGTATCGCCCTCCACAGGGGGAACACACTATTTGTAGCCGCCATGGCGTCGTTCCCAGGACTAGCCTGCAGCCTGTTACTTCTGGCCCCTGCCATCTCCGTCACCTTCCTGCCCCCCGAGGAGCCGAGATGGCCACGGGGACTGCCTACCACGAACCTTCTCGCCACACCAGCATCTTCTTCCTGGAGAGACCCAGCCACGTGTGACTTGTTCCCTCGGGCATCCCCCGGCACAGGATTACACCTGCTGTAGCGTTGCCCTGGTGCCCAGCGAGGGCCATCTCTCCTGCACCATCTCCTCCTGGCGGGGGCGGAAATCTGCTGCCAGCTGGTGGGGAGAGGGTCCCCAGAAGCAATAGGGCAGGCAGGACACAGGGAGCTAGGGCAGAACCCTCTGCCCCAGGGGGTCACTGCTGAGGAGGGTGATGGGGTCGGTCCCATCCCTGTGCCTACAGGCCTGGAGGCAGCAGCCCCTCTGCTGTATGGAGTCGCCCTTGGAGGCATTGGCTTGTCCCCGGTCTTGCTGGGGGAAAGTCTTCATCCCAGGGCTGGCCTGTGAGCAGCTGCAGGGCTCTCCCGGGCCTGCTGGGATACTTTCTGAAGAGAGACAAGAAGCCACGGTGCACGTCTACGGATAAGCAGCCGCAGTGAGAACCAGACCTCCTCTCTGGGATCGTACACCAGCGCCTCCTGCCCCAGCCAGCAAAGCCCTGCACCCTGGGGAAGAAATAGCGCAGCTGTCACCGTAGAACGGATGGTGGAGCCGCACCAATGGTGGGCTGGATTGGCCTCTAGGCCCCGTGCGACGTAGGTGTGGTGGGTGGAGTCACCGGCCCAGGGAGAGCGCCGGGGGGACACTGCCCCGTGCAGACACCCCATGGAGGCAGCTCCTCCCACAGTCCTTTAACGAGGGCAGCAGATTGCCCACCGTGCCTGCCGCCAGCGGCATTGGCCTGTCTGCGGGGGGTGGGGCTAGCCGTGGTTCTGCCCCCTTGCTCCCACAGGGGCATAATGGGCACAGCCCCTGCCCTTCTCTGAACTCTGCCATTTGGGCAGGTGGGTGGATCCTTGCCAGCCCGACTCCTCGTGGAGGCTGCGTCAGGCCTCGTCGCAGGCTGGCCCTTCGTAGGGCTGGGCTGGGGATCGCAAGGGTGACGTGTAGCTGCCGAGAGAAGAACCAGGACTGGCACAGCGCCTTCCAGGCCCTCCCCTGGCCAGAGCATGGCAGGGCGGGGAGCCAACGCTCTGCTCATTCCAGCCTCTCTTTGCCCACGATCCCTGCTTCCCCCATCCCGCCCCTCCCACAAAGTGGGGTCTTACCCCCGTCTGGCCCTTCGGCCGGGGAACCTGCTGGCTGATCACGGCACGGGTGCCGAGCCTCCGGCCCCGTTCACAGCCCCGGAGTCTGCTCTGCAGTGCTGCAGTTTAGACTCCGGGGCTACTGATGTGGATGATGAGATATTATTGTCATTACCACTTTAATGAACAGCATCTGCAGTCACTCGAATCCGTTCATTTTCCCCAACCTGTTGACGACAGCACGCAGCGGTGCCAGTGAGTCATTCATGGCCCAGGTCCAGGGCTGGTGCCGGCAGGTTGTTAAAGCAACGAGGGGCTTAGTGGTGGCATTTCCGCACGTGGCTGCTAATGGGAGACAGACGTGGTCCTGGTGCAGAGATGTTCAAAGACACCAATGGAAGTCGGGCACGCAGCTGGCCTTGGCAATCATCCTTCCTAGTCAATAAGGCACTGGGCTGGGGCCCTGGAGACCTGGGACTCTACTCCTGTCTCTTCCACTGACCTGCTGTGTGACCTCCACCACTCTGTGGCATTGCTTCCCATCCCATCCTTTGTCTGGCTGCTCTGTGGGGCAAGGACTGTTGCTCACTCTGTGTATGTGCAGCACCTAGCACCATGGGGCCCTGATCTTGGGGGAGGCCTCTTGGTGCTACTGTCATACATATAAACAATAATAAATCCCTAGCTCTCACGCAGCTCTCTTCCTACCTAGCTCTCACAGGGCTTTACGAAGGAGGTTAATAGCACTGCCTCATTGTACAGATGGGGAAACTGAGCCATGGGGAAGTGAAGCGACTTGCCCGAGGTCACCTGGCAGGCCAGTGGCAGAGCTAAGCTTAGCTCATTCTCGTGCACCATCCACAGGGCCAATAACATCAGTGAACTGAGATGAGACTCTGACCCCCCCTGTCTTTAACAGCATGCCATGTGCTGGGCCATGTGACAATCTCTCAGGAGCAGAAGACACCTCTGTCGGGGGGCTTGTTTTCAAACCGAGCTGATAAAAATGATACCAGGAGGAGTTAAATAAACAGCAAATCCAGCATTGGAGCTATTCTAGGAGTCATGTTTACTCAGAAGTCTCTTGAATAGAATCAAGACGCATGGCTTCTTTCTGGTTCTGCACAGCAGTGCTGCTTACAAGTGGGGCGGGGGGGAGAGTTAGGGGGCAGGAGAAGAGCTCCTGGCTTGTCCGGTCCAAGAGGAGTGGTTTCATACTGGGTTTCTCATCATGCCACAAACAGGGGTGCAGCTGGCGCAGTTCAGAGCACGCCAGGCTTGCTGAGAAAAAAGGAAATGCACGTTGTGTGCTGAGCAATGTGTCTCGTGATAAAGGGCCACATTGCAATATGGCTGCAAACGTTTGCAGTTAAAAGAATGTGCTGTCCTGGTGCGCTCTGTAAGACAGGGATGAGGAGACCGACTTCCTTTGGAAAGTGCTGTGAGATCGACCTCCGAAAAGCGCCAGCTGGTGTTGTTATTTCTCCACAAACAGGTTCTCTCTAGATTTGGAGAGCAGATTTTCAGACGTGCTCAGCAACCACTTGCCCCCATTCTCTCAGCAGGAACTGCTGGGGGTAACACCCCGGAATCCAGCCACTGACTTGGGGGCCTACATACTAATGCCTAGTTCTTCTCTAGCTCCTTTCATCAGTAGATCTCAAACTGCTTTACAAAGTGAAACTCAGCTCCCTTGGAAATCTTGCCCTGAAAATCTATTTATGCAGAAAAATGCCCCTGGACTTGCTTTTTATTTATGATCATATTGTTCTTGCTCTCAGGTCCACTCAGCCCCAGCTCAACCCCCTGCAAACACATTTATTCACACCCAGCTGCCGCTGGACGGTGCTGAAGAACTAATCAGCGAGTTATAGTCATGAGCTCATTTTGCTTGATAAATCGTTGGCAGACAGACATAATTCTGTGCCCTGGTGTGCAGCGTATGGGGCTGCGTTTTGACACAGTGCCAGCGTTCATCTGCATCACAGATGCAAGGCACGGGACGCAACATACCAATAGCTTGTAAACCATTGGGTTGGGCTCAGCGGTCTACTGGTGGATTTCCTGGCTTTCTTTCTGCTCAGTTCGTTAGGGAGATGGCTCAATATTGGGGTGACAATCATGCAGAAATGAGGAGGAGTCACCCTGCTACACCGAAGCCTCGTTAAGAGCATTAGACGAAGATGCGCTGGCTGGGGGAGGCACATGTGGAGGGAGCATTAATATAAGCAAATTAGGGCTTCATCAATAAAACAGCAAATACAAATGGTGCCGGTTATTTTAAGAAGGGGCAGCCTGGAGCTCTGAGGTGGGCCTGAGGGTCGTGCTCAGGGTCAGACGGGTCACCATATGCGGGTGGGGAAGGAATTTCCCCCCAGGTCAGATGGGCAGGGACTTAGGGGAGGGGTTCGCCTTCTTCTGCAGTCTGGGGTGCAGTTCACTTCCCAGGTCAGCGGAGTCTCTCTCCCTCATCCAATGCTGTGCCACTGCAGGGGCCTTAGGCATTGGTGCAGCTCCATCCCGCCTGCGGCGTACAAGAGATTAGTCTCCTGATGCCTGTGAGAGTTGGTCTCCTTCTGGCTGGTGGACTCGGGTGGGGATGGCTGGGTGGTGTGATCTGTGGTGGTCTTGTCTCGCTTTACGCTCTGTGACTATGACTAAGAGTCTGGTGGTGAGAGAGGAGGACCGGGACTCAGGACTTTGGAGTTTATTTCCAGTATGTCCACGACTCAGCGTGATCATGGAGAAATCCAGCAGGCTTAGGCAATGGTGCTTAGGCACTTAACCCTCATTATATTCAATGGGAATTTGGTGCCTAAATACCTCGGAGGATCTGGACGTTAGCCTCTCTTGTCTCAGTTTCAAACAGGTCTCTTACCTAGGTCTCTTACATATCAGCCCACAAACAGTAAGGTATATAGCCTTAACGCACTCATATGGGGCAGGGAAGCATTAGTAACCCTCTTTTAGAGATGGGGAAACTGAGGCACAGAGGAAAGTGATGTAACCAAGGTCACACACAGAGCGTGTAGTAGAGGCAAGAACCACATGTCCATCTCCAGAGTCTCAGTTCAGACCCTTCCTTACAGACCCAGGAAAAGATGCTTTGGTATCCCCGCAGGAACCCCATTGTGGACATACAAACAATAGCAATGGATTTATAATTATGATGTAAACAATGATTTATTACAATCAATTGTTGTTCCATGTTTTCACATGAATTAGGTTGAGATTAGAAGAACAGGCCCCGGGCACAAGGGCACCTTGGTCCCTCCTATTCTCTGCCTCTAGCACACGATCGTTTAGTCTCCCGAGGGCTGTAATACTTCAGCCTGATTACGGTTATTACTGGATCTAATACAAGGGTAAGTGGGCGGGGTTGTCCTGTGATGTGCCGGCGATCAGACTCCATGATCCGGTAGTCTCTTCTGGCCTTAAACGCTGCGAAGGGAGGATGTTCTGATAAAGCAGAGTAGAGCACCAAGAAGCCTGAATTTCATTTCTGGATTAGCCATGTCCTTTCTGTCCAGCCTTTGGCAAACTGCTCATTTCCCATCTAAAGGCTTGGCAGAATTCAAATGTATTTCTTTTTAAATCATTTTGAAGGATAATATCAATGTTTCTTTTTAAGCATTTTTTTTTTAAATGTTCACAGTTGCGGGAAATTATAGGGTGGGTCAGACAATGTGGTGTGGGGCCAGACAATTTAATGACAGTACATGTTCAGATTCAAAAGGTTCAAGCGTTATCACTTTAAAACACAAGTTTGCAGCTTCACATGGCAAAACATACAAAGTAAACAGCCTTAAATCAACTGCTAATAAATGATCAAGCAACATTTTTCTTACTTGGTCTAACTGTCAATTCTGTTCATTCTCTGTGGAAATAGTTTTCGTCCGTCTGTGCGCGTACCATGAAATCGACGCTTATCAACTTTTACAGATGACAATCTAATCCTTCCAAGCTCACCCATCTGTAGACTAGAGATAATAATACTCCCAATCCACACATAGTTGATACACAGGAAGGCTTAGTTGAGGAATATATGTACAGCATTTTACCATCCTTGGATGGAAGATGCTCTGTTAGTGCAATATTATTATTATGAAATAAGTGGAAGCTACGAATAGCATAGCACATTTTGATTAGGTTGGTTATTTTTATTTTCTGCTTCCATTGAGTCCGGGCTTTCTTTTTTCCTTGCAAATTAATATACCTCTACCTCAATATAACGCTGTCCTCGGGAGCCAAAAAATCTTACCGCGTTATAGGTGAAACCGCGTTATATCGAACTTGCTTTGATCCGCCGGAGTGCGCAGCCCCGCCCCCACGAGCACTGCTTTACCGCGTTATATCCGAATTTGCGTTATATCGGGTAGCGTTATATCGAGGTAGATGTGTAATTATATTTTTTATTCTGATTTAATTACCATGTCCGGGCTGTGTTATTCCATGGGCAGTCCACCAATGCCTGGAGGACCCAGTTGAGATCAGGGCCCCGAAATGCTGGGTGCTGTGCAAACACCTAATTAAACCTGTCCAAGAAAGCTTACATTGTAAAGAGCTGGAAGAGGGCGAACAGAGATGAAGGCTCAGATCTTCAGAGGCGTGGAGTGAGTCATTGCTTAACACAACAGAGGGACAAGTTTGCCAAAACCCTTCACTAGAGTCCTGGCAGAGGCAGTTAAAAGAGCCGGGAATCAATTTGCCTACTCACTTTGCAATTAGGACAACACACACTCATGCAATTACTTTCATGTGACTGCAGTGAGGGAGAATTACATTTAAACTCTGCACCCAGCCCACAAATTTTACAGGAGCCAGACTTGTAATGGGAATGAGGCCTTGGGCCCAGAAAGGAAAGGGATACAATCTTTCTAAAATTCCTTCATCCCACTTTTCTGGTCCCTCTCCCTGAGAAATTCAAAACCAGACGTGGCTTCTTTAGAGGAAGGAAAGATGGTCCAAATTAGCATGCTTGCTTAGTGCTTGTGAGACCTGAGTTCAAGTCCCTGCTCTGTCACAAATTCTCCATGTGTCCTCAGGCAAGTCACTTAGTCTCTGTGCCTCAGTTTCCCCATTTGTTCAATGGCAATATTAGCACTGCTCTGCTCATAAAGATTATGAGGTGTTCAGCTGCTCTGGTCACAGGGGCTGTATAAGTACCTTAGGCAAAACCTTATCAAGATTCACATGTAACTACAAGGCTCTGCCACCAATTGTTATACTCGTCCAATCAGGGAAGGGCAATTGTACCATGTGATGCATGGGTCCAATCATAATGAAACAATGCAGCTCATATGATGCATATCAAGTCTCGAATGCTCACAGGGAACTGTTTGCCCACGGAGTATAAAATCCTCATGCAAAATGTGAGGAAAGCCAGTGGAAAGAGTCAAGTGAGGAGCGGGGACATCAGCTATGTGGCACGTTCTCTGCACCTGTCCCCTCACTCTGCTTAGCCTGCGGAAGCCACGTCAGCAGCTGCACACCCCACGGCCCATCTCCATGGGGGGGCGCTGCCTGTAGCAGCTGTTTGGGGCTAGGGCAGGAGCAGAGACAGAGGATCTAGCAATTTGCTGCTCCTCCAGTTCTTCCTCCCTGTGATGTGTGTGCGCAAAGGTCACGGGGGGAGGAGTAGGGACCGGGGAGCAGCTCCACGGTCTGGTAGGAGGATCCCTCCCCTCTGTGTCTATGGAGCCAACACCCGGCTGAGTCACTCACGTGGGGTGCTGAGAAGAAGATATCGTGTTCTGGGGTGTGGTTCTTCTGCGCAGACTCCGGTGAGCGTGCCTTCACCAGGTCCTTTTATTTCAACTTTCCACCACCCTTTGCACAACAATCCTAGAGCAACAGACGACTCAGCCTCCGTCTACAATAGAGCTTTTGTCGGCAAAACTTTTGCCAGTCAGGGATGTGAAAAACAAACAAACCATCACACCCCGACCCGTATCAGTTTCACCGACCAAAGCGCTGGGGTGGATGGTGCTGTGGTGGCAGGGGATGTAGACAGAGCCTTACAATGGTAAGCTAGCTTTTGGCCCTCTCACCCGGGCCTGAGGGGAACAGTCGTCTCCCTACTCTGAGCCTCAGCAAGGCAAGGCAAGCCCCGTTCCTGCCTCTCCCGCCTTGTCCTTCCTTCCTGTGCCTCTTATCTCACTAATCACCCCTGCCAGCTTTCTCTAGGGGAACTAATTAATATCGGAGTGATCAGAGTGCAGGCTGACCCTGCACTCTGTCACATACAGGCTTCAGCACATCAAAACTCACCAGACTTTCATTTGCATTGAACTCAGGCCTCAGCTATGCTGGGGTATCAGCTAGCTCCACCAGCTCGTGCCACAGTGTTGACAGGGTTTACCCCTGTGCAACGCAACATGCACCAGTGCAACGTACTCCAGGTTCTGCACCAGCATAAATCATGTCTACACAAGGGGTTTGCATCAGTGCAACTATGCCCAGGTCTGGGATCCCAGTGTAGATACTGCCTTAAGCCTCCTTCTCCGTCTAAAGATAGAGCTTTGCCCTATGGGATTGGGAAGGCTGTGTGAGGGGCAGTATGCCACATCAAGGAATAAATACAGTTCATAATTCTGAGGTTCTACACCAGAGTTACAAACTGACCAGTCAACCACACACTCATTTGGACCAGAAATACGCAATTAGGCCGCAGCAGAGATGAGGGGGGGAACCTGCAAACGCAGCACAGTACAGTGTTAAACATAAACGACTAAAAAAATAAAGGGAAAGTTTAAAAGGAGATTTGACAAGGTAAGGAAACTGTTTCTGTGCTTGTTTCATTTAAATTAAGATGGTTAAAAGCAGCATTTTTCTTCTGCATAGTAAAGTTTCAAAGCTGTATTAAGTCAATGTTCAGTTGTAAACTTTTGAAAAAACAAGCAGAGCGTTTTGTTCCGAGCTACGAACAACCTCCATTGCCAAGGTGTTTGTAACTGAGGCTCTCCTGTATTGTACCCTACAACTTTGGACTGTAAGCTCTTTGGGGCAGAGACCATCTCTTTGTGTTTGTACAGCATTTAATTAACTCTGGGCCCCTGTGTGCATGACAGCCGTGGGGATTGAACCTGGGAGGTCTGGAACTGAAAGCACAAACCTCTACTCCCTGAGCTAAACACTCAACTCCATTAGCTGAGACTGAAGCAGGTTTATCAACCTCTGTGTTCCAGCCACCACTAGAGGGGGACAGAGTTCCACAGGGAGTGGGTGTGGCTCATATGAGCAAATAAGGCTCTGAGTGAAAGACTGCAGCCCCCAAATGCCATCTAATAGGAATAAATAATGCTAACGAACCGGGAACGACTGTTTAGACTCACACCTACAGATTTATCACTGTAGCTACATTTTGTTGTTAAGGTGCCAAATGAATCTTTATAATAAAACCAAGAGTGAATTTTTTGCCATTCATTTCTTTTATAATGCAAATTGGCAAAATATCAGCAGTTAGAGACACTAATTCATTTTTCCAGGAATAACCGGATTGCCTAAAATCAAACCCCTCGTGATACCAGAAAGTTTTAACAATGTGATGAATAATTAAAAATGAGAACAACTTCTGTGAAAGCCGCCCACCTCGGCTATTCCACCCTGAAGGAGCTAGCTGAAACAGGGTTGCCTTGATATGAATTAATCATGACATGATCGTGGGTGTGCTGAGACGCTGAGTGTAATTATATGCCTAATTCATGGCATCCCGCAGTAGCTCCACCTCAGAAGGCTGAAGACACTTTCTTAAAATTTCTCTACCCCCCTTCAGTACCAATACACACTTGTGTTAAATCTGAGACACACATCACATGGTGCTCTTGCAATATCTTAAAATTCATGTCTAACAGTGTAGTTACCTTACGGAGGGGCTGGATAGAAATGATCACTGAACACATAACTCACAGATTCATTCATAGCTCGGGGCACGGCTCTTTTCTGTCTTGCTTTGCGATGATTTCTGCACTGAGGCCCAGGGTCAGCAAAGCCCTTAAGCATGTGTTCAGTGTACTATTGAAACCAGTGGGCCTTTAAAAGTGTGCTTAAGACCGTTGCTAAATTGGGACCCCCACCTGCTTCAATGCAGTATTTAATTCATTGAAATATTAAGTGAATGGAAGATTTCTGAGTCCCTCCCTTTGCTTAGACAAATAGTGCCCCATTGCTAAACATCAGAGCTATTTCCAGTGAAAAGATAGAGTTCCCCTTACTAAATTATACCCAGAGTAATTCAGTGTGGGAACTACGGTTGCAACCAAACCAGGGCATTGTTATTCAGCTCACCCGTGCTGACAGAACGCACCCTTGTTGTGATTTTGCTGCAGCTCTAAGTGAAGCCGAATAAACTGCTCTGTTCTTCCAGAGAGGCCCCCCTCGCCCCAAATTACAGAGGGGTGGGGCCTGGAGCAATGAAGGAGAATAACAATTTCAGTTTGCACCTTCCACGGGCAGTAATTAATATGGTGGGTTTTTTTTTTAAATCTCCTATTAGATCAAAAAGCAGCTAAACATTTGCTTCAGAGAAACGTGCTGCGGATAAGTAATCGCTGTGTTCATTAGAAAAGCCGAGTGTTTGATTCATGGATTTACGGGTTTGTTTCAGTTATGGTACCGCTAATGATTTCTGCTTTTAATGCTGTAAAATAAGACCCCTTTGTGTCTTAATTCAGGCCTCTTCCAAGCTCTTAGTGAACAGATGAATAAAGACACATCACCTGTTATATTATTTTATCCAAGACTTGTTTAAGCAGAGCTTACTGGGAGCTGAAGCCAGCTGTCTGATCTGCACAGAGCCCCGCCTTCCAAAATCGAGAATAGCCTCTGTAGCCCCACCCGCATCCTTACATAACAACCCCTCTCTGTGCCTCAGTTTCCCTATCTGAGAAATGGGAGTCATGGTACTGACCTCTTTTGTAGAGTGGTTTGAGCTGTGTGGATGAAAAGAGGGAGGTATTATCGTTCTTACAAAGAGGACACCAGGAGCTTCCGGCACTGTGTAAGCTCTGAGCACAGTTCTGTTGGGTACCCAGCTGCTGCCTGTATTGCTAGCTTCTAGGCCAGGGGTGGGAAAACTACGGCCCGCAGGCCGGATCCAGTCCATGAGCCGTTTTAAGCTGGCCTGCAAGCTCCCGCTGGGGAGTGGGGTCTGGGGCCTCACCACACGGCTCGGCCCCACTCCGGCACTCCAACCGGGGGCTGTACCACGTGGCTCCCAGAAGCAGCCGCACGGCCCCACTCCGAGGATCAGGGGTCGCTCCACGTGTAGGAGCCAGAGAAGGGACACGCCACTGCTTCCGGGAGCTGCTTGAGGTAAACGCCACTCGGAGCCTGCACCCCTGAGCCTCTCCCCACGCCCCACCCCCCTGCACCAACCCTGATCTCCCTCCCACTCTCCAAACCCCGCAATCCCAGCCCGGAGCACCCTCCTGCACCCCAAACCTCTCATCCCCAGCCCCACCCCAAAGCCCATACCCCCAGCTGGAACCTGCACCCCACCCCAGCCCTGATCCCTCTCCCGCCCTCTGAACCCCTCGGTCCCAGCTCAGAGCACCCTCCTACAGCCCAAACTCCTCATCCCCAACCCCACCCCAGAGCCCGCACCGCCAACCAGAGCCCTCACCCCCTCCCACACCCCAACCCCAATTTTGTGAGCATTCATGGCCTGCCATACAATTTCTATTCCCCGAGGTGGCCCTCAGGCCAAAAAGTTTGCCCACCCCTGTTCTAGGCTCTGATTCCGCAAAGCACTTAAGCACATGCTTAAAGTTAAGCATAGGGAATAAGCACTTACTATGGCTCTGTTCCTACAAAGTCTTACTCACACGCTTAACTTTCCATTGACTCCAGGGGGTTAAAGATAAGCATATGCAGGAAGTGTTTGCAGGCTTGGGGCCTGAATGCGGGGACCCTGCAAAGCCCCCAGGAACACTATGGCAGTGGTGCACAGAGAGCTAAACAAACAGGTTACAAACAACCATAGGGATCAGCAAAGATGAAGTCATTTAGAACCAGAGTCAAGAGAGAATGAGCAACTTCGGGGCAGGGTCATCGGTTTTATTCTGTGTTTGTACAGCACCTGGCACAATGGGGCCTTGATCCATGATCGAGGCATCTAAATGCTACTGCAATGTAAGTACCCTTCTTATTATTGTTGTGTAGTACGAGAGCAAAAGAAGAGAGGAAAGAAATAAGGAAGAAAAGAAAGAGAAGAGTGACGTCTGTCCAACTGCACAGCCACTCCCATTCCCATCCCACTGCTCCCTGTCCAGGAGATGCTCCACATTCGACCCTGTGAAGACGTAAGCAGGCGTGTACTTTGTGCAGACTGGACATTCTGCCGATGTCACAGAGACGTCTGACAGGGTTAAAGTCAAGTACCAACGTCTTCGCCTTTTGTTCGAGTGGTGAAAAAACAGCTCCCGATGCTGCTCGGCCTCCCTCCCTCTCTCTCCTCCCGCTCCAGTGTGGCTCTGGTGCTGCTCCGCCGTCTCTCCCTCTCCAGAGAGGAAGCTGTTCTATGCTTCTCCAACCCTGCATGGTCCAGATCAAGAGCTGGGCCCTGGCTGCGGCTAAACTCCTATTAGTTTCTATGAGTGCAGGACTGGGCCTGGACAGAGAGGGAGGTCAGAGCTCTCCTGGGCCCTCAGCAGCCTGCTCTTCCTGTAGGGTGAGATCGTAACCACACACTGTGCTTGGCCGGGGCACCATGCCGTTGCTCTGTTCCAGCGACTGACCAGTGCATGAATTATGACTCAGACGGTCACAGTTTAGTCCCCTTGCTCCAGCGGGACAATAACTGGTCCCGGTCCTTTACCAGAAGTTGATTTCCCCTTGCACGCTGCCTCCGCTGCATGTGGGGGTGGAGCCGAGGCTCCCCTCATGCCCTGTCCATTTAGGTGGGAGGGGGAAGTAGTAGCCCCAGAGCCTGTTCTCCTTGCTGGGCCAAACCTGACTGGTGCTGCAATGCCAGTCACTCAAATATGGCCCTTTGGTCATGATGGCGGGGTGCCCAAGCCAAACAGGGGTGGCATGGGGGGCAGCCTGCTAAAACACTGCCGAGGGAGGCAGATTTTGTTGAACAGCCTCAGGACTGTCTCAGAGGAAGCTAACTGGAGACCCCACCATGGTGTCTTTTGGACATATATTTGTAAATATCCTCGCTGTGCTTCTCAATGAGCAGACCCCTCCTTCAGCAGGGAACAAAGACACCAGTGTGATCTCAGCATCTTCAGGACAGGCCCAGAGACCACGCTGGGCTTTCAGGGTCAGATACTTCCCAGTATCATTTTGTACTGAGTCTGCCCTGGCCAGGAAGGTGGAATTGCCTCTGCCTGGCATCCTTCCGTTCCTCTAGCAGGAGCATTCCCTGGACCCCGTTCCCATCTGACCATGCAATGAAGTTGGGATGGTATCTCTTGTTGACTCAATGTTTTGTGTCATTTCCTTATGGCATGTTTATTTGTTGGCATAGTGAATAATTCAGACTCCAGAGCCATAGGGAGCCTGAGTAATTGTTTTGTATTATCTTCCCTTCCCACACCCAGGGAAAAAAAGAAAAGAAGTGCAACTGTAAATAAAGGAAACTTTGGACTGATTCCAAGTGATTTTGGTCATTAGCTGACCTTGTGGAAGAAAATCCTTCCATTGGGAGTTGTGAAGTATGGGTCCCATTTACACGATTTCATCCTGTCGTTGAAGAATCTGCTGGGGGGATACACAGACCAGCCTTTCCCTGCATTTGGGTGCATTTAATCACCCTGAGCAAATTCAGAAGCCCGATTCTCATTTACAACCAGGCCTCTTTACACCACTCTGGCTGTGTGAATCAGAATCAGGCCCATAGTATTTATTGAGGACGCTTTAAAAACTCAGCTTAGCTATTTTTTCTGCTTTCCAATTTTCCTGCACCTATGGGATGTATTATTTTACAGTCACACTAGTCACGCTATAATTATGGGTGTGAAGGTTCTTTATCCTTTAAGCCGTTGTTTTTAGGCAAGGAGTTTAATTTCCTGCAGGGGAAAAAAAACTCCCTTTAAGGCTGAAAAACGTCATGCTTGTTCTTAACCCCAGTGCGATCGTCTAAAAGGCTGGTTAGTTGGCTCAGCCCTACCTGAAATAGCTGAGTGTGGGGGTGGGGAACGGTGCAGCCATTCTATATGCCGGGTGACGCAAATGATTTTTTATAAAGCAAGGAATCAAAAGCACTGTGTCCTTTCACTTGTGAGTTATCCTGACCTTCTCTTGAAGAGGGATCTGGGATCGGCACTACTTTCACACCTCCAGGCAGGGCTAGATTAAGCTGGGCACTAGGTGCGCACGCGCACACACACGCGCGCGCGCACACACACACACACACACACTCCTTAGTTAACCCTCTCCCGGCCAGGTCAATCAGTGACTAGCTCCTGCTGCACAGACACTGCCCTATTAACCCCCTCATATCCACCCTCTCAGGGCTCTCCACCACCCCATCCCTGGCCAGCTCCCCCATGCAGCTCTTCACCACAGCTCCCTGGCCAGTGCCTACAGATGGTTCAAGAGCCGGCCCTTCAGCCTAGGTTGCCTGTGTCTTAATCCAGCCCTGCTGCCATAAACCCAGTGGCCCATTTGGCTGGTCACAGATATCTCTGAGGTACCTACATGGCCCCTGTTACCCCAGTATCGGAGCATCTCCCAGTCGGACATGCTCACCCCATCCCTGCGAGCACTGTTATTCCCGTTTTACAGAGGGGAACCTGAGGCACAGAAAGGCTAAGTGACTTGCCCAAGATCACACAGCCAGTCGGTGTCAAAGTAGCGACTCAAGCCCAGCTCTACAGCGACATCACTTAGTGCTCTAACCACCGGAGTATCCTTCTCCTTAACTGATGGGCCTTCCCCCTCCAAACCTGGGGTGCAGCACTTTGCCTCCCTGCTCACAGATTTCCTCCACCATTTGGGCTCCATGGCCAGCCACCTCCCTGAGGAACGGCCAGTGACGGAAGACCTCGCTGAGCTCTGAGCCACTGCTTCCCCTGATCGCTAGCCAGACGGCTTGCTCCACGGAGCCAGCCCCAGGCCTGTTCCACTCCCATTAGGAGCAGGGGCCGTGGCATTGAGAACTGGGCAGACATTGCTGGACAACTAATTTATTCAGCCAGAAATGCAGTTTCGATTGACCCCAAACCATTAGTGAATAATTTTTGCCATTCACAAAATGGCCAGAGCAGGAGGAGGAGAAAGTGCTACTGCGGATCCCCACAAGCGTCAATCCTTTTCTCAGCTCCAGCTGCTTTAGCATGAAGCCCCCGAGCTGCCTGTACCTTGCGCGAAGAGGCCTCCCCCAGCTCCCCGTGAAGCCAAGAGCACTCTGTACTGCCCCCTCTTCAGGGCTGGGCCTTAAGGGCACAATCGGGCCCCCGAAATGAGTGGGCAGCTGAAAAAAACCCTGCGAGTGTTTAAAAAGAGAACGGAAGAGTCCCAGAGACCCGCTGCACATGCTGCACCTGGGAGGACTAGGCTCCAATGATCTACTTTAAATTACATCACGGAGCTGGGCCATGGGAGTGAACGTGACTAGGAGAACCTTCACTGCTGAGTCTCCTCATTTCATTTTAAATGTACAGCCTTTGCACTGCACTGAGGTTGCACTGTCACCGCGTAAGCTTAGTGCGGCGCCGTATCTGTGCGTCTCATTCATTTACACCGGATGTTAATTTATGGCCACATTTGCATAAGACGCACCTAGCGCCCTGAGCACGGTCCTATGCAGCGCACTGGCTGAGGAGCACTTTGGAAAATCCAGGCTCTGGACGAGGTGCCACACACCAGGCAGGGAACCGGAGACCGCCAGAGCGAAACGCCGAGAGCCAACTAGCAAGATTTTACAGCTGGTGGCTGTAACAGGCTCCCATCTTCCCTGGGCTGGGGACCCCATCTCACCACGAAGAGCAGGTTCCGCCAACCCGGGTGGTGAAGTCTTTGAAGATCTGGCCTTTGATGCCATTCATGCCAAGTCCCTCACTGCCCCTTGCCCAACAGTAGCACTCTGCAAAGTGTGCGTGTTTCTTTCTGTCCCTTTTCTCACTTCGCAGTTCCGGTCCCATTCCTTAAGCCTCGTGCTGCTGGATAACTCAGATCCCGCTTGCTTAGATCAGATAATGGACTTTCAGTTAAGCAAGAAGCACCATGATCACTTAAAATACATCTTACCCACACAGAAAAGCAGAACACTTTACTTGTCAGGGATCTCGGAAGAGCCTGACAGTTCTGTCTGACATTTGTACAAGTCTTTTTCTTCAGCGTCTATATATAATACGCCTCCCTCCCGCTACTGTAATTGCTGCATTTGAGAGAGTTTCTGCTTTAACTTCTTTTGTTACTCCCCAGAGCATGTCCCTTCCCCGAGCAGTGTGTGGAGACAGGCCGGCGTTCTGTGGGCAGAGGCCACAGGCACCAGAGCAGAGGAAGTCCCCTTATACCTGCCTCCCTTCCGGGCCCGGTTCGGCTCTCAGCCAGGGCAGCACAGCCACTGACCTTTTATTTTTCCCAGTGGATGCTCCACCGCCGTTCCGCCCCTCCCCTGAGGCTCCGCCCTCACTCCTCCTCTGCCCCGCCCCCTCCCCAGGGCTCCCACCCGCTCGCTGCGCTTCACTTTGGGAGCAGGGGGCATGTGGGCGTTCAAAGTGCATGCCAGGGACCTGCCCAGCAGGGTTTGCATACCCCCATGAATCAAGGAGAGGGGGACACAGACCCCACTGACTGTGGAGGGGTGAAGATTCCTTGGACTTTCCCAGGAGGCTGAGAAAACAGAACAAAACAAAAGACATAAAATGGGTGCATTCATTTCACAAGTTTTTAAAAGAGAAGGGAACTCTAAAAGCAATGTGTTATTTCTTAAACAGTGACTTTTGTTGACTAGTCATTGCAGAAGAGCCGACGGATCAGACATGTCTCCCCACCTTTGTCTAGCGACATTATAAACTCTGTGTTGCAGACTCTCTCTGTTTATGTCTATGTCCAGCACCTTCCACCCTGCACCCCGATCTTAGTTGGGGTCTCTAGGCACAAAACAACAATTGTAATATTAAACAACGTGGAAGTATGTGTGTTAGTGCATGCTAGGTATGTACACATAAATGCACATGTATATCTGCGTGTAAGTGTGGGAGTCAGTTTCTACAGATTTATTTATATAGGTATCTGGGCTGGTGCATTTTTGTGGTTGTGCTCTATGGATTTGTATTTGGGCTTCAGGAGTGGTCTTTAATGGACCCGTTGCAGATGTGATAATGTGTGGTCCACACATAAAATTACAATAACTTTAGTGAACAAAAAACAAGGAGCTGGTTATGAAAAATGGGAAGAGAGGAGGGAATGGATCATGAAAACCTTTGTGAAATTTCATTTTTTTTTTAAATTACCCTTTTTGATTATTTTGCTGCCAGCTCTAGCATCCTGTAACAAATAAAACCTGAACTTAGCATAACACATCTGTCAAAACAATAAATATGCCTGTTTGGGCCTTGCAGTGAAAATGAGCAGGTGAGAGAGGGTGGAGGAGAGCAAGTGATGGAGGGAAGGGGGATGGAGTGAGCAGGGGCGGGGCCTCAGGGAAGGGACGGGGCAGTGGGCAAGGCAAGGGTGTTTGGTTTTCTGGAATTAGAAAGTTGGCAACCCTAGCCTAATGCCCGACTAGATGGTCCCATCTCCCCTTAAAACTCTATGAAACTATAAGCGCCTTCAACAAAAACTACAAGACCTTCTCTCTCTAGGAGCTATACGCTTTCCCACCTCAGAGACCCTATTAAAGTGAAGATTCTGTCCCTAATGCGAGACTGGAGCAGGTCTGTGCTAAGACACAGCCAGTGCATGACTCTATTGCACAGTGTCTTGTGCAATCGTTTCCCCAGTGCAGAGCTGATGTCAATCACCAGCCTTCTGGCGTGGTAGCATTTTACACTCTGCGGCACGTACACAGCTTCGAGAGGTGCAGGGAGTGGGGAATAAGGCCCTAAACCTTGAGGTGTCTATGCTCCAGTGCATTAAGTCTACTTTGCACCACTCGTCCAGTGCAAAGCAGATGTGATCGTGGCAGATCCAGGTATTGGAGGATTCCCATGCACATAGGGTGACCAGACAGCAAGTGTGAAAAATCGGGATGGGGGTGGGGGATAATAGGAGCCTATATAAGAAAAAGACCCCAAAATTGGGACTGTCCCTATAAAATCGGGACATCTGGTCACCCTAGATGCACAGCAGGATTCTCAGGTGACGTAGCACTGCGGTAGAGGCTTCTATACCTCTCTCTATGCCACTGGTGCAAGGGGCCCGGCCCAGGGAAAGCAGGTGACCAGATCACTCCTTACAAACCACACATACGAATTTGCTTCTCTACAAACTACATATTTAAACCACATAATTAAGCAACCAACCTCAATTAAAAAAAAAGAAAAAAAAGTTTTGCAGGCAAATGAATTTTCAGGATTAATTTAACTGTTCATTTCCCAAAGAAACAGCATAAAGAAATTATTCCTGTACCTACTCCGCATTGGCATGTGCAACCCGTAACTGCCGCGTCACGGCATGAGCTGCGCTCCCCACCAATGGGGCTAAAGAAACAGCGCTCTCAGCAATGTGCTCACGTCGGGCTAGATTCTGCGACCTCGACTTCAGCCGAGCTGTTCTTTACCCAAGAAAGGAGCATCAGTGACATGAACGAATCCCCCGCTCGCAGTGCAACGTATGATGCAGCGTGAGGGAGGGCAGCGGAATATGGCCCTTGGGGAGGTAGAAATCATCTAATGGACAAGATGTTAACTTCCTACTTTCCATCAGCATTTGTAGCCTACATAGTTTAAAGACACTTCAGGGTGCCAGGATGTCCCAAGCATGACAGGTTCACTCACGTTCACTGTCAGAATTGCGTGACAGGAGTGAATAACCGAAGAACTGAACTCAGAAAGAATGTGACGGGAAATGGGGAAGAAGAAGAAGAAATCAGTAAGAACTGTGGATGCGAATAAATTAGCAACATTAAAAAGCCAATGGCCCAAATCCTCACTGGTGTAAATCAGGCTAGTCCCATTGACGGCAATAGAGTTATGCTGGTTTACATCAGTGAGGATCTTCCCCATTATGCTACTTGGGCCAACTGCGACATGTGGTGAAGACGAGGTGAAGACGAGGGAAGGCACAGCAAGATTGGAATGAGAAATTTCCCTTGTTACATTAAAACCAAGGTTTGCATCTGACCCTCTTGTAGAGGAGGGCCCAGCCTACGGAGCAGAAGGCCACTGCTTTCTCACCAGCCCTTTTGAGGTGGCTAGTGCCAGGCGGTCCTTGCATGCTGGTGAGGGGTGCTGCCCCCTGTGAGTGCCCACCCCCCCATTACAATTTTGAAAAAAAAATGTCCACTGGCTCTATTTTTGCTCAAAAACGTGGGTGGAAATCTACGATTTGTCCCATATTTTCCCACATCAAAATTCAAAATTTAAACTTTGTCATTAAAATTTCAGCCAGGTCTAGTCCATTGTGCCGTTTCCCTACCTACCAGAGCTCCCCACAGTGTCTGGCTGCACTCTGACCCCCACAGAGACGACATACAGAATTATGAAAACTTTGGAGATGTAGCCCAGGGAAAGAGAATCTCACTGAAGCACATTGATTAATGACACTGCTACTCCCCACTGAACAGCAGGCCTAGAGAAAGCTTTGCTTCTTTCCTTTCCTTAATGCCGTAAAAGGCTTTTAGCATGTGAGTATTCTTCCACTGGAGTAAGACTGGCTGTTGGTAGACATCACTGTAAGCTCTTTAGGGCAAGGATGATCATACCTTTGTAAAGAATCTAGCCCAACAGGGGCTTAAACTGGTTGGCTTCTGAGTGCTACTGCAATATAAACATTAAATAACATTGTTATACTATTGGCACACTGCTCTTCCCTTCCTCACATTCCTTCTCTAAATATTTTATTAGAGCTAATTGGAAAAATGTTTCTTTATACCACAGAAAACTGGATTTTTTTAAATTACAGTTTGAGAGCAGCACAATTTTTTTTGTCAATAGTTTATTTGCTGAAAAATATATTTTTGGTCGAACAAAACAATTTGCAAATCCAGGTAAAAATTCAGCGAATAGTTTCTGCCAAATAAAAAATGGGAGGAAAGGAATTAGAGAAAGTTGAAATGATCCACTTTTGAAACATTTCTTTTATAAAATGTCATTTTGAAACAGTGACGTTTGTTTAAAATTTAGTTAATTTTTTTAAAAAAGGGTAAAAAACAAACAACAACAACAAGAAATGAAAAACCAAAAAAAACAAAAAGTGTCATTTCAGGTCAAAAAGGTTCAAGGTTTGTCTCCATTAAAGACGCGGCAGCTGCTGGGCTGTAGCACGTCAGTGCAGACACTTATTACAGCAACAGAAGGGATTCTTCCCTTGTCGAAGTGAATCCCCTCCCAGGAGGCAGCAGCTAGGTCGATGGAAGAATTCTTCTGTTGACTGAGTGCTGTCTACACTGGGGCTTAGGGCGGCTTAACGCCATCTCTCCAAGGTGTGACTTTCACATCCGCGAGGGATGTAGCCAGCTTGACCTCACCTTCTAGCATAGGCCGGCCTTCAGTTAGACTTGACATGAATATTTTTTTTCGGTTTGGGCACTGAACGGGGGGGAGGGAAACAAAACAAAGATTTGCTCAGCTCTAGACAATCCAAATACTGAAATATTTCAGCCAAAAAGTGAAATATTTTGATTTGGAAACACTGCTGCAGTGTCTCCTGCAGCCCTTCTCTACAGGCTGGGCTCCCTGTCAGGCCACACCTGTCATGATGTGCCATAGTCTCCTTTTTTGAAGCGGGGAGGCAATGAGTCATGAGAGTCTGTGGTTTCAGTGCATCATGGGATGTGTAGTCCCGCCAGAGAGCCTGGTTCTTACAGGAGAATGGGACTCTGAGCCAATTGAACTACAACTCTCCTGGGAGTCTACAAATGTAGTAGTGCACCATGGGAAATGTAGTTTGGATGGGGTGCCTGGCCCATAACGGAGAATGGGGGCATGGGGCAACTGCCTACAACATTCCTGAGGCACTGTGGTAGCAAATCAAAATATTTTGGTTCAGGCATTCGTTTTTAAACATCAGAATTTTCTGCAGAAAGCAGACACTTTTTGCAAAAAGAAAAAACAAATATTCATTTAGGCAAAACCGTATTCTCTGTCCAATAACAATTTTGATGGGAAATTTTCAGCCAGAGCTATTGCATTCATTTTGGTACTCTCTTTTCTTAAGCAGGAAGGAGATAGCCATTGCCAGTCTTCTGGTCAGGAAGCATGGCCAGTATCTCAGGATGCGATTATGTAATTGAGACATAGGCCCTCCCTTCCATCCACTAGAGGAATACGGAGGATGCTATCACGTCTGCCGGTTCCTTCAGTATTATTTCATATAATAAATGGCTGATCGATGAAGCTAGGACTTGCTCTTTTGCTTGAAAAAACATGATCAATAAATGTTGCCAGCTGTCCTCTGTCAACTATTTAATTCCTTGTGGAGCTTGCAAAAGTTGAACTATACTAGTGTCATGCCTCTTCTTCAAAAATTGTAGTTGAACTTACACCATAAACAGATGTTGGCTGTTTATCTGGACTCAGCTCAATGAATCAAGATCAGATTTTTCTTCCATAAGAAAAGAAAAAAAAAAACACTTTCTGACCCCACTCCCACCAGCACCACACTGCATGCATAATTTCATATATTTATGGACTGACTATTTTAGATACACATCACCATGGTTATTTTTCTCAGCCCTGACTAGACGAAAAGGTTTGGATGAAATGAAAGAACACAGCAAAATTGTTCCACACTTGAGCTCCACCGTGACCTTGTTAGGAGAATGAACTAACTTCTCCCTGCCAAGTGATCGGCTCTTGAAGTAGTTACACACACATGGGTTCGATAGCTTTTCAGGAGATTGGGGAAAACAGACATGGATTAAAGAGAGACTCTTGCAAGAAAAGAATAGCTTGGTTCTGTGGACAAAAGGCAGAGATGATATGGACAATCAGTGAGTTATGTTAATAATAACCAGCTGTTACCTAGCACTTTATCCAGATTTTAAATCACTTTACAGAAGAAGTCTGGATCGTTCTTCCCATTTTACAGATGGGAAAATTGAGGCAGCTCCCCCCCCACACTCTTCTTCTCCCCCTACATCCGCCTGCACTGCTCCATTTCTTCCTATGCCCCAGATCTCCCTGAACACTCTCAGCCTCCTCCTGACCCTAACACCCATCTGCTCCTACCACCACCGCCCCGCATCTTCTTATTTGCTGGAAAGTTACTTTTTGATTAAAGAAAGTTGACATTCTCTTGGCATCCCCTGACTCCAGGAGCTGGGACTTTCCAAGACAGACTAACAATTGGAAGAGTTGACTGCATGGCAATATTGCAGTGAAATGCAATTCATGTTTTTGATGTGCTTTCCAGCTGAAGAGACAGACATGCTATAAAGGCTAGGGATATTTTATTATAATGCTGGTCCTATGTTTACAAATGACTGTAGTTAGATTCCTATTGGCTAAATAGTTGGCCTGGAAGTTACTCAAAACCAGCGTAAGTTTCCATTCTTCAGTCCATCTGCAAACCACCAGAGAGTCCTTTGAACTTAACCTGTGTCTGGACTCCCAGATGGGTCTTCGGGCCAGTTTTTTGCTCGCTCTGGAAACCCACCAACTTTTGGAGGTCACCGTCCACGAGTGAAGCAAGCTGAACAAGGCATGCTGGGAGAAGGCAGATGGGCCGTGTCAGTCCTGCGGCCGACAGCATATGGTGCATTTCTGGTGGTGGGAAGGGCTGCCAGGAGGCTGCTGCTGGAGATGGGGTCTGCCGGCATTGCGCATGGTGCTCTCCTGGGTTCTCTGTCCCAGCTGCTGTGTGGGAGGGGGATGGAGATTCCCTGGGCTCGCCATGTCGTGAGCACAGCGAAGCTCATTTTCTTTCTCTGCAGCAGGAGCTCTCCTGCATTCCCCCACAGCTGTCGCACTCATATGCGGTACGTATGATAGCGTACCCCTGCCCAGGCCGTTCCTGATCCCCCAAGGGTAGTAGTCTCTAATTCCTCCCTCCTGTGGGTCCTGGTTGGGACCAGTGGCCCTTGGATTCTTAGCGCTCAGTGGCTGGCTGCATCACAGACAGCTCCTACGACGTGTAGGACGTTAGAAGGACAGGGCCAGCCGATAAGGATGGAGCCTGTTTTATTCCCAGAAAGGCGGAGATAAAACAAAGGAGGGGAAGTGGAGGAACCAGGAGCCAAAGGAAGAGGCATGGGCCTCAGGGATAACCCTTCGATGAGTAGCCAATGCTCCCTCCCTGGGCGATTGTCACGAGCATGGCCTAAGTCTTCACACTGGCCCGAGCCGGAGGTTGAGGAGAGGGAGGGGCCCTTTTGCCAGGGAGCCGACAGCTCTGCTTGCCGGGTGCAGTAGGTCCCTGGCGGTCTCGGGCTCCAGGTGGTGGCCTAGCGGGCTGAGCAGTTAGTCCTCTCAGGCGGAGAGACGGAAATGGAGCCTCCACCCCACAGCGAGCAGCTCAGGGGCTGCATCTTTTCCCAGGACCCCCGGGGCTCAGCCCACACATCAGAGCTTGTGCAGGCTCCCCAGGACCTGCAGCTGGTGACCCTCCATGTCCCTGGGCTCCCGGTCCAGGCTGCACAGGCTGGGTGTGGCTGGCCAGGACAGCTGCAGCGCCAGTATCTGCCTCTTGTGCTGCTCTCGGTCAAGTCCCCCCAGGTGACAAGAGGCGGTGGGGCTGGAACAATGTTTGTAGTGGGGGTGCTGAAGGAGGAGGGTTATTACTATGTCAAGCCAGGGGGTGCAGCAGCACCCCAGTTCCAGCATCTCCGGCAAGAGAGCTACAGTAGTGTAAGTGTAACATTTTTTGCTGCAAAAGCTGGATGGTGCGTCAGGACTGTAGTTTCTTGCACCCTGTCCCTTTACGGGTCAGAGCAGTGCTGGAGAGGGCAAAGCACACAGGTCTGGGGAGCAGGGTGTGGCCACAATAGAGTTGGATGCGCCCTAAGACTCTCTGTCATTGGGCTCGAGCCAGCCGGTGGTGCCTGTTCTGGAATTGGAAGATGGCAACGTGCCAGCTTAAAACAGCCTCCTGGTCGGGGAGTGCAGCAGTTGTGGGCCAGCCAGGAGCCGCTGACCTGCAATGAGCTAATCTCTCGAAGAGGCTAACCTAGCGCAGAAGCTGCTGCAGGCTATGCCAGGGAAAGTTGGCGGAAAGCAGAAAGGGATTTTGTAAAAACAAAGTGTTCTCTGGTAACTCAGCGGAGGAGGACAAGAGGGATTGAAGTGAAGGACCATAGGGAACAGCTGAGTATCGTCAGTCCCTACCCTCCGAAAGCTCCGCGGTGAAGTCGCCTACATGTCAGTGGCCAAGAAGCCAGTTGCTGGGGCTCCGATATTTCCCTCTGTTAGAGGGGGAGCCCCTTAATTGCTCCAACTGGTGGCTAGGCACCTGGTGCATTTTTTCTGCATACTCCATTATTGATTAGTCAAAAGCCCTGTTTTCAGAGGAATAGCAAACCCTAGGAGGTCCCCTAGCACCCCCAGACTGCTCACCAGATGCTTCTTTCTTCTAGGAGAGACCCTTTTATTACAGAGTTGTTATAAATTTGCATCTCTTTCAGCATGCACACTGGATTGTGTGTCAAAGGTATGCTTCCTTTTAAAAAGCTAGACACTGCTAAATCATTGGAGGCTGGACACAGCCTAGCCTTCCTTTTCTGGGCAGGCGATGTGCCAAGTAATTTTAAATGGGTCAGGTTTCTCTTCACACATCTAGACATCTTTTCGATTGGCAGCCGTCTGTCATTTTCATGGTCTCTTCTCTGTACAGGATATGGGCCCGTCTCAAAATCATGACATCCTACTCCCAAGAATATGCAAGCTCTTGCGGCAAGTCAAATGGCTTATCTCGGTTGTCCTGAGGTGAGTCTAGAAATCCTGCTGTCCCCAGGCAGCATGCTGTCAGCGCCATGGGCCTCACATCATTTTGGGTTTTTAAAAGTGTTAAATGTGGGAAATACCTAACCCACCACATGTGGAAGCTTGCTACACTTCATAGGCAAGAAGTTTAAGGAGTCTATAAAACAAATGCCCAAGGCCTTAACTTTCACATATTTTAGTTTACTACCCGGACTTATCAGTTCTATGCACATCTTCTCCTTCAGTAACCATCTAACAACGAAGTACACATCGTAACCTTCGGATTGTGTGCTAAGAATGTGTTGCCCTGGATCGTTTTGCCAGTAAAGGTCTTAAAGGTAGAACATATTCCCCGTCCTTAAATTCCCAGGATTTTTTCAGCGTCAGTGACATAGCAAAAATGTAATTGGGACATGCAACCCTGTCCATAGGGGCTGGAAGTAGGGGTGCTGCTGCACCCCTGGCTTGCAGTGGTTTAGTGTGGTTCAATGGCTCTCAGCACCCCCTACTACACACATTGCTCCAGTACCTCTGACCCAGTCTCCCATCTGCATTCAAAACCATAAAATAAATAAATAAAAAGTTTACTTTTCTGATGAGTCGGGGTTCGAATGTTGCCCATAAACCACAGGTGACTGTCTACATCAGAGATCAAACCCTGACACTGCATGTGTGTCCCTTGTCTGCAGAAGACTGACACTTATCAAAGTTTGAGCGAGACATTCCGTTTTAAGGGTTTTTTTTAATGACAAACCTACAGCTTGTCTAAACACTCTGCAGACCTGCAACGCAGTCTACAGCTAGGGCATCTCAGCTGCATATCCCTGCACATCTGCTGCTCGCGCAGAGGCAGATGGATACCTGCAATCGTGGCTGTGATTGACCAGCACATGGCAAAACTCACAATGAGTTCATGCACTAGACAACTTTTTCACACGCAGAATCCCCTAATAACGCTCATTGTGCAGCAGGCTGAAGAAGTGTCTTGGGGTATACCAGGGCACCGCTTTCTCCACATAAAGCGCCCCCTGCAGGTTGACTTGTTGTTTAAACACTGCCAGGTCACGGAGACTAATCTGTTTTGATTGGAATGCCCCAGTTTCTCACGCAGCTTTCTCGCCCGTCTAACAATTCTGCATCTGTAGGTTTACCCTCGGACACGGCAGGCAAGGGGGCATCCACAAAACACAGATTAATGCCACTCTATAAAATACTGTCTCTCTTTAAGGACAGTTAGACTATTGAGGCCAGAATTTAAAATGCTATGGCCACCCCGCCCATGTTTTGTGACAATTGCCACAACAAGGCACAACATCCCATCCACACGTATCTCTCTGTTACTCTGTAGTCGTTTAGCTTACTGATTTAGGAAATCTTCAGCAGATGGGTGATCCCCAGTTCTAACTGAAAACAAAGGCGGTCCAACTTATAGCTCTCCAAATGGAACGGAACCAAATTCTCTGGGGCAGCCAACCCTTAACGTCATCAAGAACTAATTGTCATCCATCCCCGTCTCCCCCGAGTGGCTTCCACAACCTGCAGATTGGAATGTATTTGCTCAAGACTAACAAAACGAAGTTCTGCACAATACGCTGCTCTCCTAAATCTAGATCACTCCTGTTGCCAGCGTCTCACTTGCTCCATATACACATCTGTTTGGAGGGCTGCTGCTGCATTTTCAGGGGTGCTGGAGGGTTCCTCCCAAGAACCATCAGGGAGTCTTCGACATCAGACAGTATTTGAGAGTCCACCTCCAAGGGTCCACCACATGCTTCTTCAAGAGTGGATGAAAACCCTGCTACAGACCCTTCCGGGGAACATAAGAACGGCCACACTGGGTCAGACCAATGGTCCATCTAGCCCAGTATCCTGTCTTCCGACAGTGGCCAATGCCAGGTGCCCCAGAGGGAATGAACAGAACAGGGAATCACCAAGTGATCCATCCCCTGACGTGCACTCCCAGCCTCTGACTCAGACTATTAAGAGGCAGTGGTGATGCTCAGGAGCCTAGGGCCAGATCCCAGGTCCTTTTTCCTCAGTCACGACAGTTCGAGAGCCTTCACAAGGTGGCATGGCATTTTGTTTCTCCCTTTACCACCTCTTTTGCCTTTCTAAAAATGTTTCACAATGACTCTGGCCCATCACTGTTTGGGGGATGAACAGACTGCGGTTAAACCCTGCAAGACATGCACACTGGCCCCATGTTTATTTCTCCCTCCACTGCCGTGCACTACAGCTAGCACCAGCCCTCTCCACTCCTCCCGTGCAGACATTCTTGTCTTCAACCCTTGGTCTGCAAAGCCTCGATACCACATCCCATCCCATTTGCTTAGAGCTCCCATCTCCTGGTAGAAAAGCCCCTTTTCCCCCAGCAGTCAGCATAGCCGCATACGCTTTAACGGTCTCTCGGAGCCACTCAAAGGGCCTGTAACAGGGGATATAAAGTCCATCATCAATTTTTGCTTCCAATTTTCAAAATTTTTACAACCGGTATTAATAAGCACCTCACCCTCCTTTAAGAGCGAAATTGTTTCAACAGTGTTATCACAGACCATGGCCTCCCCTGCATTGGGTGTTCCTTCAGATCTTGGTGTTTTATTCACAACCCCTGGAGCGCAGGCTCCAGGTTTGTCAAGCTTTGTGTTTTCACTCACTGCTTTCTCAGGGCTGGGTGTTGTGTCCACCTCTGAGGAACTGGAATTGTGTTTGCAGTGTTGCTTTTTTACCCGAGAGTCTTTTGTGTTGTCCTTTGGCCAGGGCCGGCTCTACCACCAGCAAACCAAGCGCGTGCCTGGGGTGGCACAATTGCAGGGGTGGCACTCCAGGGGCGGCAGTTGCGCTCGGAGGGTTTTGTTGTTGTTGTTGCTTGGGGCAGCAAAAAACCTAGAGCCGGCCCTGCCTTTGGCTTGATGAAGCCAAGCTTGGGGCTGTCCTGATGCTTGGTTTGTGCTCTTGTGCTGTTTTTATTGGTGGTGGTGTTCAAGTTCACAGAGCAAATTCCCAGTTCTTTGTTGGTGGTGTCTCTGTAGCTCTGACCATGGCATCATGAGGAGAGTTGCACAGGCCTGATAAATAGGAACCTATTTTACAAAATTCACAAAAACCCTTCACTCTGTAATCTCTTCCTCACCAAAACCCACCACCCCTATGTATTTACCTCAACACAAAACCAGATAAACCACCAAACAAATACATCAAAATATATTTAGTAGGTTTCAACCATCTGTCAGCTGTTGCCACTGCAGAATTTTCCTTTTCAGCTGTGTCTTTCTTTTTGCTTTTTCGCTTGTAAACACCACAGTAGAAGGGTCTCTCTTGTTTTGACTGTATTGTGGGGGCCAAGACTACTACAGAACACATGAACCAGTCTTGTAAAATGTATAAATAAAATACTAATTAGGGTGGTTTTTCTACTATTTAAAAGTCATTGCTTTACCAAAATCCATGTCAGCTCTAAAACAGACGCCCACGCACACTGCCACCCACACAGGGTTTGGTTTATTTCTACCACTAGTTTTTAATACAAACACATGTTTCTTCCATGTGCCCAAAAACAAAGTTTGTAACAAAACATTTCTAATATACCTCCAGTTCCTGAGGGGGACACATTTCCCCATGGGGTGGGAGTGGGGAAGACATATTGCATATGCCCCTAAATCACAAACAATTTAAACATTAAAACCTACTTTTTAGCCATTTTAAAAAACAGACACAAAAACACACTTTGCACAGAATAACCCCCCCCCTCCAGTATTTTAAACACCCAAACCAAACAATTTGCAACAAAATAATTTTTAAAAAGCCACACACCTATATACCCGCCTTTCCTGAGGCCACAGATACATCGTTCCGGGGGAGGGCGAACGAGCGCGCTATGGCGTATCCCAGACAAGAACTTAACTACTAAAACTAACTGTTAAAAACCCCATCTTAAAAGCACATTTAAAACCAAGTTTCAGAAATGTATCTTCCACCACAGAGTAAATATACACTGGCGCATTGTTATTCTGTTTCCCCCCCATGTGTTTGATTAAACAACAAGCAAAAATTGAATTAGTATTATTATCCCCCAAATACAGTAGCTTAAAACTCCTATACAACCTGTTTAATAGGTTTTGTTTTTAAACGAACAGTATTAAACACAACCATAGTTAAAAGAGGGTCCTACCTTGCCCTGGGGAAATACAGCCTGAAGTTGCTATTTCCATACTAAACAGCTCTCACTGCAATAAAGACATGTATCATTATTAGTATGGACACAGAGTAAGAGTCGACAGTATATATTTTCAGAGTTATAAAACCAGCAATATACTTCATCTAGCAGCAGCCATTCTGTCCAAGATGGTTTCTATTATAGAAAGACAATCTCTTTAAACAAAAAGACAAATAAAAAACAAAAAGCTAAGGTTTTTATCCAATCATGCCTCTTTGTTTGAAACAAACTCCAAGCTTTGTAATTAGCTGGTTGATTTGATCACTGCAGCTTTTAATTAACAGGTAAGGAATGCATGCACCTCTCCCTAAACACTCCTTTTTGTGATCAGTGAGTGAACATTAAATTGTCTACACCACAGGGCTGCTTTAAAATAAATTTTTCTGTTCCAGTTAAAACCAGAGAACTACAGAGCCTTCTCACAGTATTAAACAGTAAATCACCATAAACAACAGTCCTGTGACTGTACCCTTTCCAGACGGAGGATCTTGTGTGTTAACGTCTGTCTTTGTTTTTTTCATTTTAAACATGTTTTTTTATAGTTTGTTTTTAAAATGAAAATGGATGTAGCACAACCTTAATGAACACCCCACAAATGCCCACAGCTTCTCAAGGGTTGATGTTCTTCCCGCGTATTCTCATGTTATGAGTGTGGTGGTTTGTGAACCCTTAGAGCATTTCAGATTGGGGTTAGATCAGGTTACTCTTGGAAATATATTATTTTGTTTAACTTTTAATGACTTTGAGTTGCTAGAAAGACTAACCCATAATGTTCTACAAACTCCTGAGATTTTATTTACTTTATAATAGTAATCAGACCTCCCCATCTCCCTTTCTGTGGGTGAATCCCCAGCAAATCTAATCACTGATCATTTTTCCAGCCCCTATCAGGGGCTAATATCTTTAATCCTGATGGAATGTAGAGGAAACACGGGTGAGCGACTGCAGCGGAAGCCAACAGTTCCACGCTGCTCCATTTTCTCAGCAGGTTGTGGTTAAACCAATATCTCTCAAACCTCCACGTTGTAGACAAAATACAGGAGACCTTGCTTTACTGTAAACACATTTGTGTTATTTCCCCTGGACTCTCCTACATGCATTCAGCTTTTGACTGAGACGAGGTCTCTTTTCTTAAGAGACACCATAGCTGGGTGCTCACAAGCGAAGATGTACACCCACTGAAAACACACCATGCTGCCCCCTCAAACCGTTCACCTTATTAAAATCCCACACAGATCTTGTGATGGAAACACAGAATCACAAGGAGCTTTTCAATAGATATTTTTATTTACAGATACCAAGTTTTATTATATTTTATATCACGTTTGTCCCTCCACCATTCTCTAACTTCATCCCTTTCAATTTCTTACAAATCGTCTCTCTCCTAAGCAGGGATCTGTAACGTTTGGTGCGGATTTTGTCAATATAACGCACTAAGCGGGTATCCTTCCGTTCGGTCATTTTGTTTAAAACACTGTTAGGGGCTCAAGCACCTTGCACAGCGTTTACCAAGGTCACCCCTTGTGCTAAATTCTCTTGGGTTACACACAGACAGGACGACTCTCCAGGCAGGCTCCCTGGCTTTAGGTTTGAGCAAGCTGGAGGTGTTTGTTTTGGAGTATGGCAGAAGTTTAATGAAATGCTGCAGTTTTAAACAGCCCCTAGTCAGGAAGTGTACCATAGAGTCCTGCCGGCCTCTCCGGGGAAGGCCTCTTCCAGATCCTCTGGTGAGGAATATGGAACTCTCCCCGGTTCTCCTACGTGTCTCCTCAATCTCCTCTTGTGCCCCAAGGCCCTATGAATGCCTAAAATCTCCTGTTCCTTCACGTCCCTGGGTGAAAAGCCCTATTGTTCTCCCCGTGAGGGGTGTGGAGCTCTCCTGGGTTCTCCAGATCAGGAGCCTGGACTCCCTGCAGCACATCATAGAATCATAGAATATCAGGGTTGGAAGGGACCTCAGGAGGTCATCTAGTCCAACCCCCTGCTCAAAGCAGGACCAATCCCCAACTAAATCATCCCAGCCAGGGCTTTGTCAAGCCGGGCCTTAAAAACCTCTAAGGATGGAGATTCCACCACCTCCCTAGGTAACGCATTCCAGTGCTTCACCACCCTCCTAGTGAAAAAGGTTTTCCTAATATCCAACCTAAATCTCCCTGTAGGGAGGTTCGGCTGGGGCTCGTCCTCCTCCGGGCGGCGGGGAGCCAGACCGCCTCGCTACTTGGGTCAGGTGTGTCGGGGAATTAGCCTGGCTGTGCGGCAAACAGTCAGCAGCTCCGGCCCTCAGGCAGGGGCTGAGCAAACAGGTTCAATAGCAAATCCCCAGGCTCCTGGCTCTGAGTGGCCGGGGAGAAGGGGAGACAGCCACCCATGGGTTGGGTGGCAGGGGGGACGCAGGCCCACCCACTCCACTGCGTCCCAGCCCGGGGCCCTAGCAGCGGCAGAAGATCCGCTGCTGTGTCAGTGGGGATCCTGGCCGCAACACACTGACATGGGCTCTGGGTGTGCTGCTGCCAGACTAGGGTCGGCTGCCCCCGGGCTACTTCCTACCTCCCCTCTAGAGGTACCTCCACGGGGTCACACACCATGGGCTCCTCGGGTAACTGGCGCGCGGTTGGCCTGGCAGTTCCTCGGGGGAATGGACGAGCGGTAGGCTTGGCAGCATCTCTGGGCTCGGGCTAGCATCAGGCGTTGGCTGGTCTGGCAGTCCTCGGTTCGGCCGCCGATCGCCATGGTCTCCCCACCGGGAGCTACACCACAGGCGTCTGGTCTCTCCGGTGGCTGAGCTTCAAGTGAGCTCTGGGCTTTTATACTTCCTGTCCTGCGCCTTGACCTCTGAGGGGCGGGCGCAGGGTTTTCTGGCTCCGCCCACTTTGGTGTCCAGGGAGGCTCGTCCCCCTCTGGAGCAGCGGGGAGCCAGACCGACTCGCTACACTCCCCCACTGCAACTTGAGACCATTACTCCTTGTTCTGCCATCTGGTACCACTGAGAAGGAGTCTACATCCTGGAGATCCTGGGAACTTCCTCTATGGACGACACAGGGCTGCAGGTAGGACTTTCAATACGGGTAGGGGTGGGGTAGTGATTTTTGGTAGAGGCCCTGAGGAAAACCCTCAAGTGGCCCACATCCCCAAAACATTAAGCTCTCAGCAGAGACCTAACAGAAAAGCTCGTCCTGACCTTTTATGGTCAGAATCTAGGTAACAAGGATCATTCTTTGTATTTTTAGCTGCTGCACCAGTCCAGCATTATCTTTTTCCCAGGCAGAAGGGTATGAAGCTGGCCTCTACCGCACAAAGTTGCAGTCCTGTCCAACCCTAACACGGCAGCTCCTCAGCTGGTGTGAATGATCATCATTCCATTCACATCAATGGGCTTGATCCTCAGCTAGTGAAAAGGAGCTTAGCTCCACTGAAGGTGTTAGCAGCCGGGGAGGGGACGGAACAGCTCCTACCATTACTGCTGTCCACGCAGGTGGGTCGTCTCTCCTTCTGTCCGTGCAGACGGAGGCTGGGCCTCCCACAGAGCCACGCCGCCCCAGCACTCTGCGCATCACACAGGGAGCTGTCTCTGCACCTGACTGCGCTCAGAGCTATTGTTTCAGGCTGTCTGCAGACTCAGGCAGATGCCACTGCCTTTGTTACGCTCTGTTCACACAGTTTGAGTTAGCGCAGCTGGAAGGGCAAGATACTGAATTGTTTATTGTCCTACAGTGAAAGCGTAGAGCCTGCAGCAGAATGAGCCTGCATGTGAGGGGAAGGAGGGGCCGGTGGCTAAGGTACTGGATGGGGATTCAGGAGTTCTGGGTTCACTTTCCAGTCCTACCACAGACTCCCCTTGACTCTTTCACTCAGTAGCTCTGGGTCTCAGTTTCCCCATCTGTACAGTGGGGGTCATAATACTTCCTTTGGCACTCATCCGTGTGGACTGTAACGCTTCGGGGCGGGCACTTCCAGTCCTATAATCTATGAATCTATGAATCTTACTGTGTGTCTGGGCAGCCGGTGCTATTCGAATACAATACTCCTCAGGGAGCCTGCGAATAGAATACCGCTGCCCCAGAGAACGCTGGGCTGCCTCTGTGTAGGCAATCTACTGCCCCTCTCTGTGGAACTCGATTTCTTCCTGTGATCTTGGCCCCAGGCTCATCAGGGACTTGGCTTGCGGTTGTGCTGATCGGGCACGGGTTCTAAACAGCGTGAGACACAGCCCGGGTCCCATTCAGCTGCCAGGGCTTTTCGGTGGCGGCTCAGGAACAGCTATATCCTCTCTCCGTGTCAGCTGGCTTCACGTCGTTTGTTGTTCCTTGCGAAGGAAAAGCACAGCAAGATTTTCTTTGCCCTAAACAGGCTGGGTCTGCTCCAGCCGCACAATATGGCCTCAGCCTCCCCAGGCGCGGGAATGCTGGGGGGCCTCCTGGCTCTTGGAGAGACCCCCCATGAGCTCTGCACTGGGGTATCTGCTATCACCACTTCATCAGCCCTGCAGCGATGAGGAGTGGACCCACTGAGGGGATGAGAGGCTGTGCAAACAAATGCCTGGCCTGTCTTCTGCTGCTGCTGCTGCTTCTTAGTGCTGGCATGGGTGTCGCCCACCCATGGGAGCAGGGCAGCACCCACTGGGCATGGCCGGTAACAGGACTTTGGCCCCTGCTGGAGCCATCTGCCCTGCAAGGAGCTCCAGCCCCCTTGTGAATTGCAGCCCCTGTTTGGTGGCCTTCCCCGCCCCCCCGGGGAGAGCAGCAGGTCAGCACGGCTGCAGGAGCTGGGCAGAGCTCTTCCCTCTCTCCTTCAGGAGTCCAGAGCAGGTTTGGGGCTGGGAAGGGAATAGCCCACCCCATTGTCACAGGAGGGAGCTCCCTACCCTCCCGTCCTGTGAATATGGGTCAGTCTGATCCCTGCTCCTCCCGCCTTATCCTGCAACACCAGGCCTGGGAGGGTGGAGAAGGGACCCAATTGCAATTGCCTCCCGGCCTGAGTGGGGGGGTGAAGAAGCCCTGGAACTGCGGGAGCTGAGGTGGGGCTGAGGATGGGGGACAGGCCTCGCTGGAGGATGCTTAGATTTCTGCCCCCCTGGTGTTTGGCTTTCCCCGCTGTGGTGGTGGGGGGAGTCCCCTCCCTGCCTGTTCACTGGGGGATCCTTCTACAGGGATGCACTGGAGGAGAAGTGAGGGGCTGGGCTTCTTGTTCAGTTAGGGTGGGCTCTCCCTCCAGGTGCAGCCAGGTATCCCAACTGGCCCCTCAGGCCCACATTAACCCCTTCAGGACCTGTGTGGAGGTACACACCCCATCGCACCCTGCTTTTCAGGTTGTGAGTTGCTGGGGTGTCTTGATGAAACCTTGTTTACACATATAGCATAGATGTTTTACAAAGCAGACAGGGATCAGTTGTTCTCCATGTGCACCGAAGGTAGGACAAGATGTAATGGGCCTCTGCAGCAAGGGAGATTTAAACTTTCTAACTCTCAGGTTGTTAAGCTCAGGAACAGGTGACTAAGGGAGGTTGTGGAATCCCCGTCACTGGAGGTGTATAAGAACAGGCTGGACATACAACTGTCGGGAATGGTCTAGATTTACCTGGTGTTGCCTCAGCACAGGCGGAGGGACTAGATGACCTCTAGAGGTCCCTTCCAGCCCCACGTTGCTATGATATGATATACTCATCTACACACCACCTTTATGGTCATGCCAAAATCACAGAAAGTGCTTTGTTTTGCAAACAACAGTATACGAGGGTATAAATAGCAAGCCATTTCACAAACAGGGCCAAACCCTGTTCTCAGCTAGACCAGACTAAAGCCATTGACAAGAGTGACGGTTCTCTGGACTTACACTGGTGTGCCGGAGAACAGAAGACTTAGGGGGGTTGTAAATGCAAAGCCCTTCCCATAAAAATGTCATCACGGTTTCCATAGTAACTAATGTACTTCAAATGGAAAAGAAAAAGAGAGAAACAGACACAAACAAAATACAGGTAGTTAACCAAGTAAGATAATTATACAGCTTTTGTGGCCATTTGTCTTGAAAGATTTGCATATTGCATATTGCATTCAATTCTCTGCTACTCATGACTAATGCAATCTCCCGGCAGTACAAACTTTGTGCTATATCTCACCCTTACACAGTCTTCATACATGCGTTTAGTCATAGCAAGATAACATCTGATGAGCCAGATCGTCAGCCCGGGTAGGCTCCATTGGCTTCTGAGCGGAGGATCTGAGAGTGTAATTTAGCATGTGCGTGTGTGTATCTCTGCCATTAAAATCACTAGGGGCTGGATTCTGACACTTTGAGCTCTGTTGTATAGCACGTTGCTCTGCAGACTGGCTGTAGAAGGACAAGCACTGAGAAAGCGTATTAAAAACAATAACAGAACCTGCCCACTTGCTAAGAAGCTAACCAGAGTTAACCCCAGCCCTCACATGGATTCTGGCAGGAACATTCCTTCAAAAACCACCCGGGGGGAATTCTTGGAGTTACCTGTTCATCACAGCTTCAGCTCAGAATAAGGACCCAGTCGGTCCAATCCTACCCTGAGGATTGGGGCCCCCTGTGGACCAGGGGTCCCCTGGCTGTGGGCTGAATCAGAAAGAAGGCCCTGAGCCACTGTAAAGCCAAGCTCTTTATCCAAAAACCCTTTCTTTGTCTGCTGGTCCCTGGAGAATCCCGTCTAAACTAGTATAAGTGCTCCTTGCCAGGAAGGTGGCTTCTCTGGAGAGGTTACAAACTGTGTGAACTTGCCTGATCCTCCCGTGCCATTCTCCTGTTTACCCTTCCCATGGCACTACATACAACCCCGCAACAACACCTACATAACTGCATTTTAATACAATACATCCCCCAGATTTCAACACTAAGCCAACGGAACTTAACTCAATAACGTTCCTTTGGGACATGGCAGGAAATTGTCAGTCTGCCACATTGGAGGTAGGCGCCTAAATCCATTTGCCAATCTGGGCCCTCTGGGGCTTTGGAAAATTTTACCCATACTACCTCAAAAAAGACAAACTGCACTCCTCATCCCTCCGATGGACTCTCTCCAATTTGTCCACATCCCTTCTGTAGTGGGGGGACCAAAACTGGACACAATACTCCAGATGTGGCCTCACCAATGCCGTATAGAGGGGAATAATCACTTCCCTCAGTCTGCTGGCAATGCTCCTACTAATGCAGCCCAATATGCCATTGGCCTTCTTGGCAACAAGGGCACACTGCTGACTCATATCAGCTTCTCGTCCACTGTAATCCCCAGGTCCTTTTCTGCAGAACTGCTGCTTAGCCAGTCAGTCCCCAGCCTGTAGCAGTGCATGGGATTCTTCCGTCCTAAGTGCAGGACTCTGCACCTGTCCTTGTTGAACCTCATCAGGTTTCTTTTGGCCCAATCTTCCAATATGTCTAGGTCACTCTGGACCCTATCCCTACCCTCCAGCATATCCACCTCTCCCCCCAGCTTAGTGTCATCTGTAAACTTGCTGAGGGTGCAATTAATCCCATCATCCAGATCAGGGGTCGGCAACCTTTCAGAAGGGGTGTGCCAAGTCTTCATTTATTCACTCTGATTTAAGGTTTCGCCTGCCAGTAATACATTTTAACATTTTTAGAAGGTCTCTTTCTATAAGTCTATAGCTACACCTTTCAGGCAAAGAGACGGAGCTGGACTTTGCCACCCTCCCTCACGTTAAGTATTGCCACACTCCAAATGTATTCCCACTGAAATCAAAGGGCTGCTTCCAAAGTAAGGTGCTATTCAACATGAGTCCTTAAAGAACAGCCATAAATGTTACTCTGATGCTTTTCCACTGAAAGGAAAATGACGGTGAATTGCATGTACATCACTGATTGTCTTTCTTCGCCAGCTGTGAGGAGAGTTCCGAGAAGAGGTGGGTGCTTCCTTGGCCCACTTAATTCCACCCCCAGTGCTAGGTTCATTTCCTGGGTTTAATTTTGCTGACTTTGTACTCGTGCAAGGAATGGAATAAGGCTATCTGAGGGTATGTAATGTCACATGTCTGTTTGCATAAGAAATATAGTGCATCTGGCACGATTACTCACGCTAGTTGTAGCAGCTAATGTTTTAGGGACTCGTATGACTCAATCAACACACATTATGCTGAAATTTCCATTTGGACAGATATGTCAGTGTTGCACATGATCATTCATTTTTTTCAATTTCTTTTTAATCCTACTGATGACACTAATGTTTTGAACAATTCCAGCCCCTTTGACTCCTCTCTAATGATGTGCTCTCTAGCTGCAGAAATGGCCCCTAAAGGCCAGTCAGAATATGTTTTTCTTCGACTTCCATTCACAAAAGGCACTCCTACTGCGGGTAGCTTTGGAAGCAGTTAATACAATTTGGACAAGTAAACCTTCAAATTAGACCTAGCCGGACAGCTTTTCAATGGAATGCACGGGTACTTTACAATGTAATTAGTGTTAATGGACTATATCTCAAAAATGGCTAGATTTCATAGTGAAAATGTACCCACGTGTCTACTTTGAAGTTTTATTCAAACAGAGCAAAGGTCAGAAAGTGAAAGAGCAGTGGCTAAGAACTATTAAATCAATTACCGTTATTCAGTATTTGTATCACATTGGCGCTAAAAGGCCCCCACTGAGAAGCCAGCCCCATTGTGCCAGCTGCTGTATGACCAAATAGTAAGAGAGAGCAGACGAAATAGACAAAACACACAAAGAAAATATCCACAGATGAAAAACTGATAAGAGCTGGTCGGGAAATTTTCAACTAACCATCTTTTTTGCCAAAAAATGACAATTAGTCAAAACTGAAACTGAGTGAAACAGGTTCAGTTTTGACAAAACTCCTGACTCAAAAAAATGTTGGGATTCTCCCCCCCGTCCCCTCAAAATTGTCAAACTGTCTCATTTTTGACATTTTTAAAAGGAAACATTCTGGATTTTTTTAGTCAAAATGACTTTTTGTTTAAACACTTTCGATTAAAAAAAAGCCTTCAAAAAAGATCAGAGGCTGAAATTAAAACTAAATGTTTTGAAATGATCAAAACAAAACATTGGGATTTACCCAAATTAAATTTCTTTTTCAGTTTGTCCGTTTGCAAAAATGTTGACGTTTCGGCCCCATGTGGAACAGCTGTGGGCCAGGAAAGCTGTTTCTCCCCCAACCCGAGGAGTGACACACAGAGATCAAGTTTCAGAGTAACAGCCGTGTTAGTCTGTATCCGCAAAAAGAAGAACAGGAGTACTTGTGGCACCTTAGAGACTAACAAATTTATTAGAGCATAAGCTTTCGTGGACTACAGCCCACTTCTTCGGATGCATATAGAATGGAACATATAATGAGGAGATATATATACACACATACAGAGAGCATAAACAGGTGGGAGTTGTCTTACCAACTCTGAGAGGCCAATTAATTAAGAGAAAAAAAAAAAACTTTTGAAGTGATAATCAAGCTAGCCGAGTACAGACAGTGTGATAAGAAGTGTGAGAGTACTTACAAGGGGAGATAGTCAACGTTTGTAATGGCTCAGCCATTCCCAGTCCTTATTCAAACCGGAGTTGATTGTGTCTAGTTTGCATATCAATTCTAGCTCTGCAGTCTCTCTTTGGAGTCTGTTTTTGAAGTTTTTCTGTTGTAATATAGCCACCCGCAGGTCTGTCACTGAATGACCATACAGGTTAAAGTGTTCTCCCACTGGTTTTTGAGTATTTTGATTCCTGATGTCAGATTTGTGTCCATTAATTCTTTTGCGTAGAGACTGTCCGGTTTGGCCAATGTACATGGCAGAGGGGCATTGCTGGCACATGATGGCATATATCACATTGGTAGATGTGCAGGTGAACGAGCCCCTGATGGTATGGCTGATGTGATTAGGTCCTATGATGATGTCACTTGAATAGATATGTGGACAGAGTTGGCATCGGGGTTTGTTACAAGGATAGGTTCCTGGGTTAGTGGTTTTGTTCAGTGATGTGTGGTTGCTGGTGAGTATTTGCTTTAGGTTGGGGGGTTGTCTGTAAGCGAGGACAGGTCTGTCTCCCAAGATCTGTGAGAGTAAAGGATCATCTTTCAGGATAGGTTGTAGATCTCTGATGATGCGCTGGAGAGGTTTTAGTTGGGGGCTGAAGGTGACAGCTAGTGGTGTTCTGTTATTTTCTTTGTTGGGCCTGTCTTGTAGGAGGTGACTTCTGGGTACTCGCCTGGCTCTGTCAATCTGTTTTTTCACTTCAGCAGGTGGGTATTGTAGTTTTAAGAATGCTTGATAGAGATCTTGTAGGTGCTTGTCTCTATCCGAGGGATTGGAGCAAATGCGGTTATATCTTAGAGCTTGGCTGTAGACAATGGATCGTGTGGTGTGTCCTGGATGGAAGCTGGAGGCATGTAGGTAAGTGTAGCGGTCAGTAGGTTTCCGGTATAGGGTGGTATTGATGTGACCATCGCTTATTAGCACAGTAGTGTCCAGGAAATGGACCGCTTGTGTGGATTGATCTAGGCTGAGGTTGATGGTGGGATGGAAATTATTAAAATCATGGTGAAATTCCTCAAGGGCTTCTTTTCCATGGGTCCAGATGATGAAGATGTCATCAATGTAGCGCAAGTAGAGTAGGGGCGTTAGGGGACGAGAGCTAAGGAAGCGTTGTTCTAAGTCAGCCATAAAAATGTTGGCATATTGTGGGGCCATGCGGGTACCCATAGCAGTGCCGCTGACTTGAAGGTATATATTGTCCCCAAATGTGAAATAGTTGTGGGTGAGGACAAAATCACAAAGTTCAGCCACCAGGTTAGCTGTGACATTATCAGGGATACTGTTCCTGATAGCTTGTAGTCCATCTTTGTGTGGAATATTGGTGTAGAGGGCTTCTACGTCCATAGTGGCCAGGATGGTGTTTTCTGGAAGATCACCGATGGATTGTAGTTTCCTCAGGAAGTCAGTGGTGTCTCGAAGATAGCTGGGAGTGCTGGTAGCGTAGGGTCTTAGGACAGAGTCTACATAACCAGACAAGCCTGATGTTAGGGTGCCAATGCCTGAGATGATGGGGCGTCCAGGATATCCAGGTTTATGGATCTTGGGTAGCAAATAGAATACCCCTGGTCGGGGTTCTAGGCATGTGTCTGTACGGATTTGTTCCTGTGCTTTGTCAGGGAGTTTTTTTACAGAGATCAAGTGACCTGTCCAAGGTCCCACAGGGACTCTAGGGCAGAACTAGGAATTGAACTCAGAGCTCCTGAGTCCCACATGACTGCCTTAACCACAAGACCATCCAAAAACCAAAGTCCTTAGCCCTCACCCAGACCTAGCGTGGGCTAGCAGGCAATCAGAACTCTCTCGATCTGGCCCATGACAGAGCGGCCGGGAAGGGGGAGAAATCAATGGAGCTTCGCTAATTTACACTAACGGAAGATCTGACCATTTCCTATGTGACTGGCTGCTTCCCTTTCACTGCTAGGATGCTGGGTAGAGACAGAACCTGGTCAGCTGTAAGTGCAAATGACCAGCGAATGGCTTGTCAGCAGCCTACACAAAGGAATTGGTCTAAACATTGCTTGTGAAGCAGGTGCTAGCATCACAACCAGCAGCACCGCTGGCTAACCAGCTCCTGTGTTGGCTTATTTTCTAAGTTACTTCCCGTGATTAATTAGATAAATAAATTATGCTGAAACCTGTCTCAGTCGTGAGCGAAATGCTGAAGCAGATGCGTGATTATTTTGTCTCAACCACAAGCCAAGATTTCCCTCCTGTATTTAAAAGCCAGTTCCACTGAACATATATGCATTGCAAATGCAAGGCACAACTGTGTTATATAACATGCTGATTTTGAATACCGCATGCATCCCCTTTTATTACAGATCATTGGCCGTATTTCAAAAACTTTTTATTATAAGCTCAGTAAATGTCATGCTCTACCATTGTGTTCACTTGATTTTTCTTCAAATAAACATACAGCAAAAACCCGAAACCTGTAAATAGCCATTTACATAAAGAAAACGAGTTTAAATACTAAGAAAAATTAGCTTGCTTAGAGAGAGGCTACGGCTCATAAACCCAACATTGGATTTTTCCAGGGGGAATAGATTGTGGGAGACTAGGAGCCCATGTGGGAACACTTATTTATCTGAATGCAAAAGGAAATTGTTTCTCCATTAATGTTTCCTAATTTACATATTCAAATACCTTCTACTGTAGCATTTTACCTTCAGAAGTGTATCACCAAACCATCGGAGCAAAAACTGCATTGCAAACACGGCTGCACTTTGTATTAACCTCTGAAGAAATCATTAGGTAAGACAAAATGTTGACTTGTTCTGAAGGGAAAGCAGGCAACATTTTCAAGGAAAGATTAAGCCGTAGTTTGAAACCCTGTGGATTAGATTGTCACTAGAGTCACAACCCTGCATAACCAGAACTACCCCAGATGTAGCTGCAGGAAGCACAGGGGCTCAGAGAGATCCTTCAAGGTAAAACTCCTTCCCGGCTTGGGATGGGAAAGTAACTGCGGCTTTTGAAAGAATACAGTTTATTTCCCTCTTAAACCTGGCCAGAAGGAACCATTGTGATCATCTAGTCTGACCTCCTAGATAACAGAGGTCATAGGACTTCCAAAATAATTCCTGTTTGAACTAGCGGGTGACTTTTTAGAAAAACTTCCAAAACTGCCAGTGCTGGAGAATCCACCATGACCCTGGGTAAATTGTTCCAATGGTTAATTACCCCTCACAGTTAGAAATTTACACCTTATTTTTAGTCTGAATTTGTCTGGATTCAACTTCCAGCCATTGGGTCGTGTTACATCTTTGTCTGCTAGACTGACGAGGCCATGGTTAAATATTTGTTCCCAGGCAGGTACTTACGGACAGTGATCAAGTCATCCCTCAACCTTCTCTTTGTTAAGATAAATAGATTGAGCTCCTCGAATTTCTCACTAGGCGTATTTTCCAATCCTTTAATCATCCTCGTAGCTCTTCTCTGAGCCCTCAACATCCTCCTTGAATTGTGGGCACCAGAACTGGACATAGCATTCCAGCAGCACATGCCAAATCCTGGAGACACTATTTGGGTACCACTGCCAAATACAGAGGTAAAATAACCTCTCTACTCTTACTTGAGAGTCACCTGTTCAGGAATCCAAGCTGGCCATTATGCCTTTGGCCCAACTCAGTCGTGTGGAGCAAAAACTCTGCCCACTCCCCACCCACGTGTGCAGCATGGGAAGTAACGGCTCCAGGGAGTCTGATTCCCCCCCAACACGGGGAGCCCGTGCAGGGAAATAAGCTCAGGCTAGGGCCAAGTCTACACTACAAAGTTGTGTTGACCCAGCTGTGGCGCTCAGCGGTGTGAAAAATCCGCCCTCCTGAGCGATGTAGTTAAGCCAACCTAAGTCCCGATGTAGGCAGCGCTGGGGACCTAGCCACCATCTCCCCAGGGAGGAGGATTAACTACAGCGCTGGTTGCGGCCCCCCCTCCCATCACTATAGCGAGTGCCGCTGCCGCGGTTTAAGCGTAGACACAGCCGAGGTGATCATAATGGTCTTTTCTGGCCTTCAATCTGTCAGGCGTGCGGGGGCCTAGTCTGTGTCAGAATCTAGCCAGATAAGGTTCTGTGCTGATTGTACCTTTCAACACACACGTGTGAGACGTGGGCCAAGAGCCCGTCTCGCTGTTCGTTTTGGGCACTCTGCCGGAGAACTCGAGCATCTCCTCAGTACTACTAACGCAGCGAGTGCTTGAAAGTGCAACAGAAAGTTTACTGCTAAGGATCACATGGGTTTTTTTCCAAGAGGGAGCCTCAAAAGAAGCTAATTTTCTATAGTCTTTCAAAGGCAGACACCCTATCATACCGAGCAGCGCAGTCAGTGCTGGGAAAGGAAGATAAACTTCTCCACTTTACGGAGTTCAGGCTCACTAATGAAGACCACAATGTTACTCACGAGAAGGAGTTTGCATTGATATCTAATATGTCTGACATGCACGTATCCAACAGCCACAAGTAACGACTCCCCCTGTCTGAGGCCAATGATACACCGGAATGGTACGTGAACCTAGCTACGTCGCTTGGGGGGTGAAAAATCGACGTAGGTAGCAGACCTACCCCCAGTGCAGACAGCGCTAGGTCGGTGGAAGAATTCCGCTGTCCACCGAGCTGCCGCCTCTCGGGAAGGTGGAGCCCCCCTCCCATCGCCATAGCGAGAGCTACGGTGGTGTGACTGTGTCCCTGGAGCAGGTTAGGTGTCCAAGGGGCCTGACCTACTGGTCTAGACTCCTAGGCTCCAGCCAAGCCAGGATTTGAAGCAACGTAGCTTTGTGAAGGGTGCTGCTTCTGCAATCTTTCCTTCAGGAGAAGACGTTCATCCTTGTTTGCTTGTTTATGATGCGCAGACACTGTTCAGGATTGGGCCCTCACAGTGCTAGGCACGATCCTGGGAAGTGTCCCAGAAATACCCTTGCTACCGCCGGCCCTCGTCTTACTGGCCAGGAGTCAGCTCCCTGACTCCACTAGCTACAAGCAACACATGCCCGCCCCTCTCAGCCCATGTGGGCACTGCTGTCCCTCCTGCAGGCCAGCGATAGGCACAGTCCAACCCCTGAGCCCTCCATAGGGTGACAAGACAGCAAGTGTGAAACATCGGGATAGGAGGTGGGGAGTAATAGGAGCCTATATAAGAAAAAAACTAAAAAATCGGGACTGTCCCTATAAAATCGGGACATCTGGTCACCCTAGCCCTCCAAGCAGTGCCCAGCCCCTGTGCCACGGGACACACGGCACTGCCAGACCCGCTATTCCCCCAGCTTACGAGGCACAGCTCGGAACACAGCTCCGTTTGACACACAGCACTTGGATTTGTTCCCGGAGAATGCACGGGTAAGATTATTGACCAGAGAGTCCCGTGGTGGCAAACAGAAAGATTGGAAAGAAAGGGTTACATATAAGCTAAAATCGTAACACGCATTCTAGAGCCTAAGCTTAACTAACAAGATGCCCTCTGTCTGTAGTAAGGTCCTGCTTCTCCATAGCCCTTCTCACAGCATTTGTCAGGCAGGATGGCTGAGACCCTCCTTTCATAAGAACAAACCTTGTTCTGGCAGCAGGTCTCCCCAGATGAAGGATGCCCAGGCATGTCTCTGCACCTCTAGACCTATTAGACCGGTCCTTTGTTCTTCACTTGTAACCAGCGTTCCCAAACCCCCAGCTGTTCATCTCTTTCTGTTAACTTTCCTCCTAAAGCCCCCCACAATCTCTTCATTAGCATTTGACTCAGTATGGAAACAGACTTCTGTTGCAAGACACACACTACACAGTGATTGGCCAGGGAGTTAAGTGTCTCGCACCTCCTGTATGGCGGAATCTGTCTCCAGCCACGCTACTTCTGGGTGACCTGCCTTGAACTCCAAGGCTCCAATGTATGCACATCTCCTTCCATATAACCGCACATACATGTCTCCTGATGACCAGTGTGACACAGGCTTCAGCAGAGCCCTGACATGATGCTTTTCGGTGAACAGTAGATAATACCAGAGCCGGGATCCCAACAACCCCGGTGCGCCTGTGCACTCTCTGCCAGTTGGCATCAAGAGGTCCTTGCATCACTTATATAGGAGAGTCTGTCCCTGCCCCAGTTAGACTCTGCACATGTATATAAGAAACAGTTCAAGTTTGAACTCACCTTATGTACCCGCTGGCAACCAGTACTATGGGGGTGGAGAACATCGTCCCCAGGCCCACAACTCTCCCTCCAGCTGGGCGGGGAGGGCGGGGAGGGCGGGCCCACCCCACCCTCTTCCCCCCAAACTGGCAGCCCAGAGTAGCTGAGAAAGTGCCAAGTGAGAAGTACTCCTCCCTAGGGACAGGGCTGGCACAGACTGCTTCTGCCCCTGAGTCACAATCTGGTTGCTGGTCTGCTCCCGGGTGACATGCTGCCGCTTCCTCAGGACATGTGGCACAGTTACAACTGTGTGCCGAAAGGTGCAACCCAGGCTGACGGCTAGATCATGGATGTCGATCCCAGGCCGGTGCCAAGACCCAGCCACAGAATGGTGGATTTTGTGAATTGTCTAAGGGCTTGTTTACATGGGGAAATTTACAATCATAATTATTCTGGAATAACTGTTTGGCGCTCTCTCGCGCATGCGCGTGGCATCGGCAAAGCAACATTCTATAGATGCAGTTGAAGGTCTGTAACTCATTTCAAAGCCTTCTCTTTGACACTGTGGATATTTACCCAGTTCACTGTTGAGTCCATATTTCGGGCACTGCATTGTGATGGATTTGATGGTTTGGATGTTCTCACCACAGTCACACAAAGGGGAGTCCTTGATTTTCCACTTGTGTATCAAGTAGCCTCATCTTCCATGTTTGTTCGGATAAGGTTCAATGTGGTCCAAAGTCTGTGTGGCAGGTTGAAACCAGGAGGGTGGCTTATTGGTCAGTGATACTACGCTTGTTTGAAAGGTGGCTGGGGTCCAGAAACTTGTCATTCCCTGGCCAGATCCAGAGACAATAGTGGTCTATAGTGGTTTTTGTGATTTCAGGCGTTGTTGGAGTTTCTTGTCCATTACCTGCTGGATAGGAAGTCCTGGGTAGTTTCCGGTGCATTTAAGTTCTCCTGCTGTGGCTATATCTCAATGGACAGCTGGGGGTTCAATGTTTGCTAATACAGAAAGCCACAGTAGAGGTGTTGATTTTACAGTTCCCATGATGATTTGCATGGTCTGATTCAGCTGCCTACCCACAAGATAAGTGTGGTAGCTTTTTGTCCACCCCAGTGCACAGTATGGGGCCAAGGCTGATGCTCGTAGCACCAGGGCAACTGATCCCCAGCTTATTCCCGCTAACTTTTTAATAATGTTGATGTGAGTCTTTGCTTTCTGGAGGTTGTCATGAAAGGTCAGTGTGCGGTCAAGAATGACACCAAGAAGTGTTGGCTTTGGGTCATAACGCAGATTCACCACAAAACTCAACAGAGTGTTTTGTGCAATTCTGTTGTCACGGTGGAAAGCTGAGACTATCGATTTGCTGGGATTTGGTCTCAGCCACCACTTTGGGAAGTGATCCTCCAGGATTGTAAGGTCACTTCAGGTTCTTTAAAGCTACAGGCCTGAGGTGCGAGTGCAAAATCATCAGCATATGCAAATTTCTGCGCTATTGTTTCAGGCATATCGCGCACGTAAATTCTGAAGCCTGTCGGAGCGACTACAGAACCTACAGAGCCCATTATTCAAAGTGCGTGGCTTGCTGGTTTGTTCTCCGAGGAATACACGCTCCCTTTGGCCGCTAAGCACAGCATTCAGAAACTGGAGAATCCGCACACAGGGGATCCCTTTGGCCAGATTCAGTAGCTATCCATCCTTCCAGACTGTGTCATTATGCGCTGACAAATCGAGGAAAATGGTACCAGTCTTGAGATTTCATTGGAATCCAACATCGAAGGAAGTTCCCATGTGGACACTCTTATTCCAGAATAGCTAGAACACTTTAAGTTCACACTCTACGCCAGCCTGGAATAATTTTCCAGCCAAGCCTGAGATCAGATTGGTAAGTCTGACCACTGGTTAATATTAATAGCAGCAGTGTGATTTGAAATAGATGAGCGCTACACCTGAGACTCAGTAGAAACCTTGTGAGATCCTAACTATAGCACCAGCATCGCCCACCAGAGCCCTAACAATAAGTCACTTGAGACAACTCATCTTCCTTTGTTTTTTAATCACGCAGCTGCTGTTTGTGCTGGCAGCATAAAGTCAGAAAACAATTTGCCCGGCTGGAGTGGGCATGAAGCCAGGGAAGTCATTGAATCAAATGCAGAAAAGAAAACAATTCAGCATCAGAGCTAGCTGCCTGCAAAATATCCCTGTGGATAAAGAAACACCTCCACGTTAATTAATTTAAAACCTTTTGATGGAAACCTCCACTGATCTCTGCTCAGCCTCTGTTACACTGAAATTCTCTGTTGCACTTAACCTTTGTCCCACTGAGGCCAGTCTGCACTTGCCATTAGAACTGGTCGGGAATTGGATTTTATGTCCTGCAGGAAATTCTGATATTTCAACATTTGTTTTCATTCCGAATCGGACTGAAAGGCCGACATTCTGACATTTATCACAGAACAAAAATTCCAGAAAATTTCATTTCAAGAACGTTCGAATGTTTGGTTTAGATATGTTGAAATATTATAACAAACTATCAAATCTTAAATAATTTAATATAAAATAGAATATATTAAAAATTATAACTATGATGTAGAAGTTGAAACAAAATGAGAAAATCAAAACAAAATGTTTCAACGCTTCACTGAAATCGACACACTCTTGGGAAACATGTAGATTTTGACCATGCTACATTTTCCAATGGGAAACTGTTCTGCAAAACTTTATCGACCAGCTCACTTGGGGATTCAGCATCAAAGGCCAGCAAATGGCATAGCTGCACTGGAACAAGCCCATTGCCCTAATTTCTCCATTGCCCTAAGCCCTACAGAGTCATTTAGACAGCGTTGCCAGCTCTTGCCGTTTTCTCACAAGTCTTGGTGGTTTTCTTAAAGCCCCAGTTTCTGGAGTCAGGTGATGACATAAGAATCTCAGCTTCCTTTTTAAAAAACTACATTTCTGTCCCTCATAGTTGTAGAGAGAAATTTGAAAACACCACCCAAGTGTATCCTAAAGGTTCAGAATCCAGTATATAGAATGACTGTTAAGACAATCTTATGCTGTTTTGTGGCCTGACCCATGGGCTGGGTTTTTTTGCACACTTGGGCTTGGCAATACCAAGGGAGTCGCAAATGCTCCTGTTCTGGTTTATGCAGGGCCGTGGAGAATCAGTGTCCTAGTGCAGACAAGGAAAAGTGCGAAGTGCACCAGGTGAGCTTCTCCCTACTTGAAACACGGCACAAACTGCGGCTCTCCTTGATGGGGCTTACACCAGTGCAGTGCACTGGTTACTGGCTACCGAAGGCCAAGCTGGGCTAGTCCCCAGCACAGACGTGGTGTCCTGGGGCCCACTCCCCGCAGGTAGCGCCTCCTCCTGGTTGCTCTGGGGATTAGCTCTGCCCAGGTGTTGTGCCCTCCTCTGGTGGTGTCTCTCCCATTGTCCTCTCGTCCTGTGGCCCCTCTCACTCCAGGAACTGCAGCCACTTTTTGTGACTCGGCCCTCGGTCATAACGTGGTTCCCCCTTCCGGGGGGGGTTGTGTAACCTTGTCTTTCCTGGACCAAACCGTCCCAGGCAGTCCACTGTCCTCTGCCTGGTCTGGGCCACGTCCCAGTGGCTGGTAGAGGAATCCAGGCCTGCCCTCTGTTCCGGGTTCCAGCCAGGGGCTCTCCAGTCAGCAGCCACAGCCTGCACTCTCCTACCTTGCTGCATTCCCCCGAGCCTTTCCTACCTTCCTGTTTCCCACCCCCCTCTAAGTTTGGCCAGCTTCCCTCCTCCTTCCTCCCAGGGAGCAACTGTGGCCTGCCCTCTATAGTCTTAATACCCCTCCCTCCACCCAGGGAGGGACTACAGCCTTTCCCAGCAGCCCCCTCTGTTGTCAGCGTCCTGGCTTATATAGGCCTCTCCTGCTGAGCCGGCTTCCAATCCGTTCCCTGCTCCCTGACTCCTCCTCCAGGTGCAGCCTGTGGAGTTCATTGGCCCACCTGGCCACCTTAACCCTGTCCTGTGTGGGGCAGACACCCCGTCACACGTGGTGATAACCTTCCTGCCGGCGTCTGGGCTCCCCTGAGCATGCAAAGCACCATGAGCTCTATGGCCAAGATGCCATGTGGCCTGTCACCAGGGACATAGCACCAATAGTGAGGGAGGGTTCAAATCCTGGCTCTGCTCTCTGCCTGGTGACATGACCCTCCTCCTCCCGGAATTCATGAATTAAGCATTTGCACTGGATGTATGACACTGGACTGTATTTGCATTGGAGTTGTTGAATCAAAGGGATAAGGGGTCTCGAGTAATAAACCAATTCTCATTGCATTGTGTGTGATCTCAGCGCTCAGCAAGGCATGGTCTCGTGGTAACAGTGAAAGCTAATGTGGGGATTAAGATAAAACCTCTGGAGTGTGTGAATTGCTGCATGCTTTTATGGGCGTATTTTTCATACTCTGCTCTTAATACAAAATTTAATTATTGGAAAGAAAGTTGTAATCTGTTTTACAGGAGTGGAGCTGCATTATACTGCATGGAGAGGGTTCAGAGTCATTTGAAATCTATTATAGTCAATTTTTTGCTTTCATCGTCTAGAGAGCTGGGAGGTGAAAGCGGCCAAGGCTCTTTGGAACCACGTCTTTCCCTTTGCTCTTTTATAATTTGTCACAGTCCCAGGCCTTGTTCAGAGTCCCGTAACATTCACAGTCAAAACCTGACCTTCACGGGAATCACCTACCTTTCTTCACACACAATCAAAGAAAGCTACTTGACAACCAGGACCGAAAAACTGCTATACTCCGCCACAGGGGGACAACAGTCTCACTGCTGTCTTATAAATTAGATTCCAACAGTAGAAGGGACCAATGTCATCACCTCGTCTGACCTCCTGTATGAAACAGGACACAAAACTCCGCCAGAATAATTCCTGGAGCAGGGAATAACCAAACTGGATTTTGAAATTGTCAGTGATGGAGAATCCACCACGACCCTTGGTAAATTGTCCCAGTTGTTAATTACTCTGTTAAAAATTTACACCTTATTTCCAGTCTGTATTTATCCAGCTTCAGCTTCCAACCACTGGATCCTGTTAGACCTTCCTCTGCTAGACTAAAGAGCCCATTGTTATTAAATATTTGTTCCCCCATGTAGATACTTACAGACTGTGTTAAAGTCACCCCTTAACCTTCTCTTGCTCCCGGGCTGATGTTACCACCACATTTAGGCCTTATCTATACACCAAAGTTGTACCCCTTTAACTATCCGGGGAAAGGGAAAGCAGTCCACGTGCGGACTCAGTTATGTCAGTCTATAGAGGCTTGCACTGGTAGAGCCACTCCCCTATGAGAAAGGGAATAAGCTATAATGGTATAAGGCACATTTATACCCTTATAACCACGTTCAGACTAGGGGCTGTGTCAATGTCAGGATTGTGGTGAAAACTCACAGCCTAGCTGACATAGGAACACAGCACTAACAATCCATACAGCCCAGGGTAAGGCCCCAATCCTGCAAAGCACTATCAGTACATGAAAAGTCCCACTGACTTTAAGGCTTGGCTACTTCCCTGACACCAATGTGCAGAAGTGTTTTGTTGGCTCAGGGCCATGAGTTCCCCCTTCTGTGCCATTGCAGAGCAGATGATCCCGCAGGCTGCCTCTGCTGTATCCTCAGGGCATCACGCTCATTTGACACCAGTAGGCCATACTGCCAGACCCAGGCGTTCAAAAATCAGAGACGCACAGAAATGTCGGGCTGGAAGGGACCTTGGGGGGGTTGTCAAGGCCAGCCCCCGGAGCTGAGGCAGGACCAAGGAAACCCAGACCAATCCTGGGAGGTGTTGGTCTAACCTGCTCTTAAACACCTCCAGTGACGGGGATTCCACAACCTCCCTTGGAAGCTTGTTCCAGAGCTCAGCTACCCTGGCGGTTAGAAAGTTTTTCCTAATATCTCACCTAAATCTGCCTCGGTGCAGATCAAACCCATTTCCTCTTGTCCGACCTTCCGTGGACATAGAGAAAAGTTCTTTCCTTCTGTAATAGATTCATTATGGGCCAGACCCTCAGCTGGCGTACATTGGCATGGCCCGGGCCCACATTGCTTCTTTAGCTGTCTACATGAAGATCCTGACGCTGCAGCTTTGCCTCTGAACACGAGCTTGGTGTAATCAAGGGCTGCAGAATCGGTCCCTTCGTTACAGTCTACTCATCAGATCCAGGCAGGGGTGAACTGGGGCTGCTTCTTTCGAATGCGCTCTGGGCAGCGGGTACGGCAGGAAGGTGAACAAGGGTAAACTGTGCCACAGCTCAAAGCTGCTTTCGTTTATCAAGCTCAGTTGAACCCGCAGTGCAGTGTGCTGCAGAGAAGCACGTGTTGGAATGCTGCATCGTTCTCTAAGGCCACCTTTGCACATGATCTCGGCTCCCCTTTATTTAAACCCCTAAATAATCCCAGAGGGGAGATTTTCAAAGGGACAAAGCACAGTTAGGTCCCTAAATACCTTTGAAAATCTGGCCCTCAACTCCTATGGAAAGTGAACAGGAGTTGGGCACTTAAATTCCACTTTGTGTCTCGGAAAATCTCCTGCCAGGTTCTGAAGAGTGCTCCGCATCCCAAACGCCGGTTGTGACACTGGGGACACATTTTGCAGAACAAGACTCCTTGTTGATTTTGCGTAACAGCTGAGCACCCAAGGTGCTGCTGAGATCTTGTGACAATCTGCCCCATTAATCTGATGCCTAAATGGGATCTCATCTCTTTTCAAAGCCTGGTCCAACGGGGCATGAGCCAAGCCCACTGCCATCGGTGGAAAGATTCTTGTGGACTTCAGTGAGGTTTGGATCAGGTCCATAGCATCTCTCCCCAGAGTTTAGTGTGTCACCACTTTCCTAACGACAGAAATGAAAAACTAACACACAAGTTGCCTCCAGCTGTAGCAGAAATAAAATACATGCAGTCCAAGGAATAATAAACGTCCCACTGTCTAATCTTCATTTACTTTAATTGAGGACTCCAAAGAGAAATAAATTTCATTAGCAGACTCGGCATGAGAACCCGAGTCCTCTGCAGGTACATGCTCTATTAATTCACCTGGCTATATGTCACACATAGGTGCTGGGGGAAAATCAAGTGTTTTAAATTAGTGGAAAATATTAATTTAAAGAGAAAAGAATGATATCTAATATGTCCAAGGTTGTCTCTCAGCGAGAGGGGTTAGAATCTGGAAATAAGTCGTTAATAACGAATGTAAAGTTGTAATAATACAATGTGATACAAGGGTAACATCTTTAAATTACTTGTCGAAAGCAAAGTTGCACGTTGCAGAAGCAAAAATTGACACCTGTGAATAGTCCAGGTCAGCTGTTCAGCTGGTGTCAATGGAGCTACAGCAGCTGGGGGCCTGGATTTATAATATGACCTTTTATTATACTCGTATCGCTGAGCGCCAGTTCTCACTGATGTTCCTCCTGCGTTATGCTGCACCGGCCGTGTAAAGCTTTGTCTAGATTAGGATTTAAGGACGTGTTTTAGATTGTATTAGCTAACTTAATGTAGCTCAATGAAATTAACACCTTATAAAACTACTGGAGACAAAACAAACTGTACGTTACCACATGCTAAGCTAGTTAAGCTAAAACCTAGGCTCCCTGCTGGGCCCCGCATAGCGGGAAATTGCTTGGTAGTACAGGGCCAGAGGGACGGCCCTACATCACACTGGCCTGGCGTCAGGTTGGGGAGGAAGCATAACTGGATGCCCTTGTGCTCTGGCTCTTCTGAGATGTTGGAACTGCCCCTTGGGGCCATTGCAGTTGAATGTAAATTGGAGCATCCTTCAGGACTGCTCAGGCTTATGCTACATACCAGACCCGTCTCTGGCCCAGAAATTGCTGTAATACTAGTAGGCCAAGTCTTTCACAACGATATGTTTAAGAAATGTACTTTGATTGCTGGGACTTGCCAGTCGGAGTTGGATCACCTCAGGCCTGAGATAGGCACAGATTAATCTGCTCGGCAGGATACGGAACTGCCAATCAAAGCAGCCTTTCTGCTAAAGCGAGCCATGATATTTGTAATACATCTGCCAAATGAAAATTAATTGGTGTTATATTGAGAGGTGCTGAACCAGCAGCATTAATGCAAATCGTTTCCTTTCTCAAACACCAAGGACAAATTAAGGTTCATGTCATTATTATGCAGCGAGATACATTTGCTTCAGATAGGCCCTAGCAGACATCCCATTTGAATATCCCTCCTCAGCGTTCAAGGGGGAGTTTTACCACTTACTTCAATGAGAGCAGAAAAATTCCTACCTAGACCATGCTACATAGCACCTCCTCACCACACTGATTAATGAAATCATCTAGGCAGATCCCACTGACACTCTGGATCCCCCTTAACCCATTTGTAATATAACTGAACCCTCCCCGATTCTCAGCACAGTACTATAAAAGTACAACATGTCTTGTGCGTGCCTGGAGTTCTATTTCCTTTCTGTAGCAGAGGATGGACTTCGTTTTTGTGAAATCCTAAAGTAGTTAGGGTGAGATTTTCATTGGCTTAATTCTGCTTCTATTGAAGTTGAGGGGAGTTTTATGGCTGATGTCAATGGGAGGAGAGTTAAGCCAATGAAAATTCCACCCACAGAGACCTAGAGAATTTTGGAACATTCTTCAGAAATTCCATGGCACAAAACAAGAGAATGAAGGCCATTCTTTGATATTCAAATCAAGGATCGGCATAGTTGCCCATTCCAAGTAGGAGAACACTGTCCCGACGTCCCGTAGTCCATGGCAATAAGCAGCAATGTGATCTTAAAATAAAAAGTAATTGATTTTCACCTTTAGGACCAGATCCTCCACTGGTGTAAATTGGCACACCTCATCACGTCAGATACCCACCAATATACACCAGCTGAGGATCTGGCCTGTAGCCTTCCCCTGCTAATGAGTGAAGGGGGAGTAAGTATCAACAAACTGACGCTTGACGTTTTGTTTTTTGTAGGGTTTTCTTGAGATCATTTGCAATATATTGTGCAGCTAGAACTATCCCTTGAACCCAGTGGGTAAAACTCTAAAAAGCACCTTAGCGACTGAGGCTGCGTCTACACTACAGACCTGACAGTGGCACAACTGCAGCTGCACCGCTATAAGGTTTCCCCGTGTAGAAGCTTTACGCTGGCAGGAGAGAGCTCTCCTATCGTCATAATTAAACTACCCCAATGAGCAGTGGAAGAGCGTCTCCTGCCGACATAGGGCTGTCCACACCAACGCTGGTGTCGGCGAAATTTATGTTGATCAGGTGGGTGTTTTTTCACACCCCTGACTGACAAAAGTTTTACCAACAAAAGCTCTAGTGTAGACAGAGCCTTAGGAGTAAAAGTCCAATTTTCAAAAGTGACTCAGGCACTCAGTAATCTAATGGCTGGTCTGCACTGAAAACTTACATCGGCATTGCTACATCTCTCAGGGGTGTGAAATCCACACCCCGAGAGACACAGCTATGCTGATATAAGTGCCTTAAGTAGACCTACCTACCTACCTACCACCTCTCAGGGAGATGGATTAACTTCAGCACCGGGAGAACCCCTCAGTGTCTACAGGGCACAGCTGTAGTGGGTTTAGTATAGACGTAGTCTGGCTCATTCAAAGTCAGTGGAACTCAGACTCCTAAGTCAGGTTGGTTGAAAAATTTCCACCAAAACCGTTTTTGGTGGAAAACCGGGGCTTTGACTAAATGAAATTATTCACAAAAGGCACCTGCTTTCCTCAGAAAATAGATTTTTTTGTCAAAAACCGGAATTCCCCCAAATTGAAAGAATTTGATTCTGGCATGCTGCTGTGGTGTCCCATGGGAGTTATATTGAACTTATTGATAAGTAGCATTCTCGGTGGTGGGACATATTATTATTTTTCGTGTATTACAAGGGATTAAACCCCACTGTTATACCTAGAAAATGATGTGCATCAGCAAAGTAGAAAATCTGGCTTAGAATACAGGAAAAGCACTGAAACATGAGCGCTTGGGTGGGAGTTAATCCCTTTGCTAGGTCTGAAAAATAATATGCATCGGCCCCAAACTCCCACTATTTATTCTTCGGGGAAAGACTGAATTGCTGTGAAAGTTACAAATAAATCTGCTCACTAGTTTTGAAGTTAGACACCGGTGAAAATAACTCCTTTTTGAAATGTAGCCTTGCACTCTCCCCTTCCCTTTGGCTCCTCTAGCTAATCAATGGCTGGATTGTGAGGCTTCACATTTTAGATCCATGTAGCTCTAGGCGAAATCTCAGCTGTAGGCTCATTTAATTAAAAAAGAAACTGAATTCATAAAAGTTGGTGATGTTCTTCACCAAAGCTGCTTCTGCTTGCAGCAAGGGAAGCTAAAGAAACACCTGCTTCGTTGAGCAGCCAGTTTACAGATAGCCATCTGAGTAGATCTATCTATCCCCATCCCACCCCTCTGTCTCTCTGGGTTCTTACATTGGTGCGCATCACTGCGGCATCTGAGCACCTGTGCACAGGCTACTGCCACTAGCAGTGCTGGCCAATGGAGCCGTATGGAATCTAGTCTGGAGGGGAGACCCCGGGAGAGTCGAATCTCCTCCTGCCTTGTGGGACCCACCCACCGTGAACCCGACCCTGCTGAGAGACCTCCTTAGGCCCAGAGGGACAGTCAGGGTTTGGAGGGGATGGGCCACAGGCAGGAGTGGAAGGACTGAAGGCTCAGCCGGGGCAATGGGCACCATTCCCTACCCCCATGCTCTGTGGGGAACCTGGCAGGAAGTGAATGCTGCCTGAGATAGCCAGAATTGTTCCTCTGTGTCCAGGAGCCCTTTTTGTCTGAGCTGCTGGGGGCAACTCTCTGGCAGTGTCGTTCCAAAGGTATTTTTCCAGGGGTGAGGGGACGATTTGGCTCAATGGACTCACGGTTAATTGGACCCTGTAGAGGGAAGGCTGCCTAAGTGAAAACCCCTCCATCCTCTATAGAGCCTCCCCAAGTGACAGCCTGGGTTGGGACATTTGCTGGAGCCATTCCCCACCAAGCAAATTAACAATCGGAAGAGAAAATGACACATCTGGCTTAAAACACTGCTAATAGATTGGCCCTGCACCTCCTCTCATAGCAAAGATGCCATCTCATCTTCACGTTGGCTGTTTTACACTGCACGGTGCTTTGTTGCATAATCTGACATTTGGAATTATTCCTCGTATTTAAATGAAAGAACATTTCCCTTCCTAGTGAAAGATCATTTGCTGGCCCATCTCCTTGCAAGATTTTTTTTTTTTTAATCTGCTGCTTCAGTTCACTTTATTGCTAACTGTGATTTAAGTACAATTTACAAATCGAGTCAAACTTCTGATTGCATTTAGTTTGCCGGTGTCAGACTCAATTCATTCCGCGTAGAAAGAGTGATGCATTGCTTGTCAATCCCTTACTGGTCCGTGGAATGCCAAGCAGTCTGGTAGACATTTTGGTAGCTTTAGGACTTGTGTGCTTTCTGCTTACATCGTTTCATAATTAGTGAAATTCAGTATTTTTTACTGACGGAGGTGGTGATAGCTGGGACTATCCACGAGTACAGGCCAAAGAAACAAATCAATAATCAAAACAGAGTTGAAGCAAATGTAGACTACAATAAAAGATGTGATCACCCTCCCTCTGTGTGATTAAGGAGGGGGCAGGGCTGACCCAGGAGGGAAGGCCTTAAAAGCCAGAGGCTAAGCGACCAAGGGGAGCTAGCGAACAGGGGAGCTTGTAAGAGGGAGCCATAATATAGTCGCTATGATTAGGAAAGGCTGCATTGCCAGTGCCAGCCCTGCTCCTGTCTCCTGCACCTGTATCCAGACAGAGAACCTGACCATGGATGCCTCTACCCAGATCCTGGTGTAGGTGTGCAGAGACTGTGGCCTGCATTTCCCACTCTCAGAAAGCCAGGCTGGGGGGAGTGTCCGGTGTGACAGGTGATTGTGCTGGTGGAATCTCTCAGGAAGCAGGTGGGGGAGCTACAGGAGAGGCTGAGACGCATCCTTGCCCGTGAGGAATTCCTTGAAAGTATTCATATGGAGACGTCCAAGGCTGAGGACGCTATCCAGCTAGAGGGAACTGCTGTCACGCCACCGGGGGAAGAGGATATGGCTCGGTCACAGGGAGGACACTGGCAGCTGGTTCCTTCTGGCAGCAGGCTGTGCTCCACCCCTATGCCTAACCCACCCACCATGGTGATGGAGAACCATTATGCTGCCCTGGCAACGAGTGATGGGGAATAACCCCCAAAGGTGGAGGAGGAGAAGCCATGTACTCCCAAGGCTGGGAGGATCACAGCCACCACTCCCAGGAGGAAACGTGGAGTAGTGGTGATTGGTGACTCTGTTCTGAGGAGGATGGAGGCACCCATCTGTTGGCCTGACATGGCATCCAGGAAGGTGTGCGGCCCAAATCAGAGATGTTATGGAGAGATTGTTGAGGATCATCCGGCCCTCTGACTACTCATCCATGTGGGCACCAATGATACTGCGAGGTATGACCCTGAGCCGATCTGAAGTGCTGTCTACCTGGAGTTTTGGGTGAACAGCTAATGAAGTGACTCTCGACTGCCTCATTCACAAATAGATGGCAGGAGTGAGCTCCCTACTGTCTAGAGCGGCCAGCCATAGGGTTTAGTCATTCATGGGCCTTTTTCTTTGGCCCCAGTTAAAAGAGAGCGAGAGGAAGAAGAGAAGGAGGAAGCACTAGAAGTATAAGACAATAGGCGTGTGGGTTTGCATCCCTGTGTCCTGATGCAGGCAGGGATGATGGCTGAATTCTTTTTAAGTGCCTGGCTCCTGGCGCTTTGAGTTTGTTTGTTTCTGCATCTCGCTTGACAAATCAGTCATGCGAAGTGGAAAGACACAAGCAGGCAGTGAAGAAACAGGAGGAGGGATTGGTATGGCTGGAGCAGCAGGAAAGGAAGAGGATACTGCCTGCAGCTTGATGGAGGTGGAGGCGAGGAGGTTATATTGCCAATCATTTGGGATAACAGAGAATCACCCCAGGAGAAGACTGCCATAGGATACAACATACCCAGCTTTAAAAATAAAAGCTTCAACTTCATCTTGTCACTTATTTGGCAGCAAGAAACCATTATCTCCTGTGTTACTGATATTATCTCAGAATTCTTATGAAGGTGCATGATGAAATACGGGGCTGTCTGCACACAATGCAAGCCCAGGGTTAGCAGAACTCCAGCTAGCAGACTTTGGGTTTGTTAACCTAGGGCTTGAGCATCTCCACTCATTTGTAACCCCGGGTTAGGAATTGTTGAACCCCGGATCCCAGCCTGGGGCTCCAGCGTCTACACTGCATTATGTGGACCCGTATCCCAGACTTCTTAGCGCCACCTCAGAATCAGGCCCCAGTAAATTGGGCACCTGAAAAGGGAGTCAATCCAAACATTGAAAATCCTGACTCACTTTTGCCATTTGCACTCATTCTTTGTCAGCATAAAAAGAATGATAAAGTTCAGGCCAAGATGGAGCAGGCCTGGGGAACCAGCAGTAGCCCTCTCCAACAAACAAGGACTATCGGCAGCTCCTGAGTGCAGAGAATCAGTGAGGCATAGGGCTGGATGGGACCTCGAGAAGTCAAGTGCAGCCCCCTGCACTGAGTCAGGACCAAGTAAACCTCCAGACCATCCCTGACAGGTGTATGACCAGCCTGTTCTTAAACACCTGCAGTGACGGGGATTCCACAGCCACGCTCGGAAGCCTGTTCCAGAGCTTAGCTATCCTGAATAGTTAAATAGTTTTTCCTAATATCTCACCTAAATCTGCCTTGGTGCAAATTAAGCCCATTACATCTTGTCCTACCTTCAGCAGCCATGGAACAACTGATCCCTGTCCTCTTTAGAACAGCCCTTCACATATTGGAAGGCTGTTATCAGGTCTCCCATCAGTCTGCTTTTCTCAAGACTAAAACATGTTTTTTTTTAATCTTTCCTCACAGCTCAGGTTTTCTAAACCTTTGATCATTTTTGATGCTCTCCTCTGGACTCTCTCCAGTTTGTCCTCATCTTCCCCAAAGTGCGACACCCAGAACTGGACACAGTACTCCAGAAGAGGCCGCAGCGGTGCTGAGGACAGCAGAACAATGACCTCCCATGTCTTACATCACATATGAGACCCCTGTTAATGAATACATGATCCGAGCTGCAGCAGGAAGACAGGTTGCATCACTCGATATTGGAAATGTATAAAGAAATCCAATTCAATTTGCCTGTTTGTAGGAGAAACCTACATCCTGGTGTCTTTTATTTGACTAGTACAGGGAGCTCCTGTCACCAATGCCCATATTCCCTAGAAACAGGTGGGACTACATTTGAAGATGGGGTTTGTAAATGGGGCTGTCTGCAAAATGTCACACCGATGGCATTCAGAAAAATGTGAATGTTTTAAGAGCCAACAGGTAGCACCTCCCCCCCCAAGATCATGAGATTGGCTTAAAAATCATGAGATTTTAAAGAATTAGAATAAAAACATTGTTCTTTTTCTTTGCCTTCTGGATTTTGAACCTTCAGGGAGTCACATTTTCAAGCTTTTTTCCACAGTCAAAAGGGCTAAAAACATTCTGATTAAAAATAAACAAAAACAAAAATCGAGATTCTCGATTCTCACACGAACACCTGACTCCAGCAGCTGGAGCTTTAAGAAAAAACACCAAATATCACCAGACTCTCAATAAAATCCTGGGAGCTGTCAACGGCATTGCACGGCTCCTTTCCAGGATGTAACAGCCACATATAGGCGGCTAGGCCAGGGTCAGAGCAGGGGTCAGGACTGGTTACCAAGCCAAATCAGGAGATGGGTACCAAGGTTAAGTCGGGCCAGGGTTGAAGGCAGGAGTTAAGAGTAAGACAGGGCAAAAGACAAGGTCTGTAGCTATAGCAAGCCAGAGCCTGCATTGCTGCTTAGACAGCTTCCGGGACCCAACCTCCTGGTTTAAATGGTTGGGGTGGACCAATCAGGTGGCTGCAGGGTTCTGTCACTCTGGCTCTTTGGGCCAATACTTCCCGTGGGGCTAAGCCTCTGGTAACTGGGGCTGTTACTACACCCAACTCCCCAGTGGTGATGTGGCATCATTGGTAGCCCAGGACTCTGCAACTCTCAGTTCTCGGCCCATTGACCCAGTCCGAAAAGATACGGGTGCCCCTGTGAGGTCTCTACAAGGAGCATGTGATAAAGTCCCGAGGTGCAGCCCCAGACAGATGGGAGAAGAGGAGAAAAGGGGGCTATGGGACCAAACAAACCAGTTTCTGGTTTAGGTGACATCTGGAAATCAGGCCTGGGCTGTTTGGTTCTGATGATGTCCTGGGGCTGACTTGGCAGCGGGTGGGGAGTCTTAGCAGGCACTCACTCAGGGGCAGGAGGTACCTCCCGAGTCTCTGTAGGACTGAAGTGGTGCCTATGGACCACACAGGACAGTGTGTTACGCATTCACCCGGTGTGCCAGAACCACAGAGGATGTGTCTGTAGAGACTCAGGCTTTCGGCTTGGAGGGTCCCTGGTTCAACCCCTGTGTTCTCCAAGATGGTGGTCGCTATGCTGGACCCTTTGTATAAGGGGGGATTTCACCCTCTTTGTGCCCAGCAGGAGCGCAGGCACTGTCTTGACACAGCCACCCTTGGCCCCCGTGCAGGACTGGGGCTGGGGCGCCAGGCGGGGAAGAGGGAAGGGTGGGGGGCTGGGGCATGGACTGGTGGGAGATGCATTCCTCGCCATTGGAGACACCATTAAAAAGCTACCATCGCCTGAGCAGTATAATCTCTCCCGCCAAGTCCTTGCCACGGCAGGGATCCCCAAGATGTGCCTGGTGGGTCCCTGTGCGGAGGGATAGGGCTGATGGGACACAAAGTCACAGAGGAGGAACAGGGCCTCTGTGCGATGGCTTGGGCCCCACAGGGCCTTGGGAGGACCCCACAGCTGTTGGTTAATCTCCAGCATGGGATTTTCACCCTCTCCTATGGATCTGGACCCTCACTAAAATCCATTGTTCTTTCACTAGCACTCTCCCAGCCCAGCTGAGGGTCTCAAAGCTGCCCGCTGGGCATCTGGCAGCTTTGAAAGCTCCCGATTTAATGCCTCGTGCTCCAGGCACAAGGACAGATGTCAACACCTCAGCAAGGAGCTGGGCTCAATATTTATCACCCCACATGCCCAGAAGGACCAGTGGAGAGTACAGGCCACAGAGCCACACCGTGACCATTATAATTGCCCCCTTTCCAAAGCAGCCGTGGGTTGCTGACTTGCTAGGGGCCGGAGACCGGGCTGGATTCTGGGAAGTAGCAGTGTGATCACACATGCGCCGAGCCGCATGCGAGGGTGGTAAATGTCTCAGTCTCCTTTTCTGTGACAGATGCTGCAAGCGATCTGACTAGCATCGAACAGAATGCAAAAAGCCTGGCAGCCCGGAGCCAAACCTCGGCTCAAAGGGCTGGGCCATTATCCCATTAGTCAGCACAGACGCCTCTGGTTGTGAACTGAAACTGCTAATCGCATTACGCTGGGCTGGACCACGGCCAAATGTTTGGGACGTGTGAACACAAAACAGGCTCTGCTCCCTTTCCAAGGGCTCCCTGTCACATCCAGCCACCCTCAAAACAGAAAGCGGAGACAGCAGAGCTGCAGCCAGTTCCGAGCAGCAATGTCCTTCGAAGCTCGCAGGCGTCTTTCCAACAGCTCGGCGTCAGTGGCTCATTAGGCCAGTTTCTCATGCCACTGTCCGCAGCCCCAGAGCCCGGGCTCTACCCAGGGCACGGAGCTGGAAGGAGGGACCCCTCCTTTCAAACCTGGAGCCAGCTTGTGCAGATGCTATCATCTGGTTTCATTGTTTCCTTGTACTCCTCCAGCTGTCTGTCTGTGACCACCTATTGACTTGTCTTACACTTAGCCCTGGTCTACTCTGGGGGGGATCGATCTAAGTTACGCAACTTCAGCTGGTGAATAACGTAGCCGAAGTCAACGTACTTAGATCGACTTACCATGGTGTCTTCACCGCGGTGAGTCGACTGCTGCCGCTCCCCCATCGACTCCGCCTGCGTCTCTCACGGCACTGGAGTACAGGAGTAGACGGGAGAGCGCTCGGGGTCGATTTATCGCATCTAGACTAGACACGATAAATCGATCCCCGTCAATCCGGCCGGTAGTGAAGACATACCCTTAGATTGCAATCACTTTGGGGCAGGGACCATCTGTTGTTTCTGTGTTTGTACAGCACCTGGCACACTGTCCAGTTCCCAGGGAGCTATTGCTGTGTAAGGTTGTGTGGCTGCAGATGAGCGCTATTGTGGAAGATGGAGCAGATTGGACAAGGGAAGGCTGCACTCCCAGAGGGCTCTGGGTGTTGTCTTCTGTGATGTTTGCATAGAAACAATTAATTGTAAAATACAAGCTCCCATTGCTTTAGACCACAATGGCACTGTCCCTGGCTCTAGACTGTAGCACCAAGACACAATCTGCAGGGCTGTCTATACTGCAATCAGAGGTGGGATTGGCACACACGTAAATGTACACCAGCGAGCTTTAAACTAGGTAACTCGAGTACTGATCGCAAGGACGCTCTGGCAGCGCAGGCTTCAGAGTGGGCTGGTGATGCCTGCCCAGGATCCTAGAAAATTGTTCAGGTTGCCTGAAACTCACAGTGCCACAGTGTCATTTCAAGATTAAACCGAGCTTGGGCAAGTCTACGTGAGCCGCCATCGCACCCAGTGATTGCAATGTACAGGATGCCCTAAATCTCTGTGATTCTGATCTCAGTTTGAGAGAGAGAGAAAGGAGGTTCTCTCTTTTTAAAACACTTTCCCCCAAAATGATTTAATGTATCAGGACAAGTTAGCAAATGAATCACACAGAAGCCGCTAGTTCTGTATTAAGCTATCATGAACGAAAGCCAAAATGCCTTTTCGTTGGCAGTGAAACCCACCTTCTGGGAGATGTACATAGAAATTGTCGTGTCTCACACAAATGATGTACATGCTATTGCTCGCACTGAAAGGAGGTGGTATCCCACATGTTCTACTAAATCTGGTGTGCGATCTTCACACCGGTACCAGTGCTAGAGTTCACGGCCTTCCCATTGTTTCTGTACAGATGAGCAGCAGGGATGCGTTCTTGTCCCAGCACTAGTGTGATGAGGTATTGACTCGATATTAGGACCTGCCATTACACACGTCAGAATCAAGGTTGGTCAAGAAGTGTTCCCCGACCAAGACTACGCTGGAAATGCTTCCCTGCTTGTGAAGAAGCCAAAGAATGTCAGCCCCCCTTTCAAGATTTCCGAGATGTCACCCATGCTATGGGGTTGAACGTCTCAAGGCAGAAGACCAACGTCCAAGGACCTTGGAGCTGGGCCACCAGAACCCCCAGTACAGGTGAGGTCGCGCACCATGGAGAGTGTTGGCAAGTTTATCTACCTAGGCTGCAAGCAGAGTTCAAATTGCTGCAGCAAATCAGACTTCCTCCAACCAACAGGTCTCAGTGCCTCCTGCATGAAGCCTATGTCTCGCTTATGGACGCAGAAATGTCTGCACTGAGACAACGCTCAGGATCTATCAGACCTATTGCTATACAGGTCAGAAACCTGGACCCCCTTACAGATGGACTTGGAGCAGCTAGAGGCATTCCATATGTGTTGTCTGTGCCAAACCCTGAGCGTAAAGCGGTTTGACTTTGTGCAAAATGCCATAATGTTGCAGAGATCCAGCCTTCCTCAGCTCACCACATTCCAAAGCGGCATGGCATGCTCTTCGGCCATGTCATCATGATGGACAAAACCACCCCAGCACACCATGCTTTCGAGCTCTCCATCCATGGGCAAAGGGATGCACACCCTGATCCTCTCCTGGTGCCAGCTGTGGGGCTGCTCCAGAGATTCATGGATTTACAGGATTGAGCCAGATCTGGGAACTTCACTGCATGAGGCCTGTTGCGATGCCTTCAACATGGTCACTCTGGCTGGTGCAACAGTCCCCAGTAGACAATACGCCTTTGATGATGTTGATCATGATAGAAACTATACGGGATCCTTTGAAATTACGATAAGGTTTCTTTTTTAATCAGTATTGTTTAGCCTTTTCAGCAGCACTGTATGCAGAGACTTCCCAAACCCTGTAAATAAAGCAATGAAGCATTCTGCCAGGGTGGAAGGAACTAAAATTCCTTTGACACTCCTTTAAACAACTCACAGTCATAATGAAAGAAATTAATCAGGTCAGACATCAAAGAATCCCAGTGATAATGCATTGTGTAGCCTTTATAATATCAATGGGCTGGTATTACCAATGGTATCTCAAACCACAGTGACCTGTGCCAAAGGCTCCCCCATCCAAAGGGCTACAGTATCAGAATTAGCAGGGTGAGGACCACGACTAGACATATCAGTAGGTTTGGAAACTCTAGGAGCAGCTGAGGAATGATCGCAATGATCACAATAACATTCACAACCAGATGAACGAAGCCACAACTCCTGAGACAGAGACATACCCTACGGCGTCTAGCGTCAATGATTTCACACTCAAATCCCCAAAGGTGCCACAGCGATGGGCGTATCTCTCAACAGGGTTGGCATTTGTGAAGGGTCTCCTGATGTATCATTCCTTCCTTATTCATACTAGGCGAACCCCTTTGATCCCGTGTCATACTCATACCCATTTCAACCCCCTTTTCCTTAGCTTGACTTCCACACCCCGTAAGTTGGTGTGCCCCACTTTTCACAGGCTATCCTCTTGAACAGTTATGTCAACAAGTCCCCACTGTAACTTGTGGTCATTGCAGAGTTCCCCATGATTTTACAATTGAGCATCTTGGGGTAGTAATGGGCACACTGTGGCATATCTTCCCGAACATCACCCATTAACACATCTTTTACAATAGTCTTGCAACTTTACTGGTACTGGGTCAACCAGTCACGTCAACTTTTCAGGCCTAAGGCCCGACATGGCTAAGTTGAAATTTGACTGGCCTCAGACCTTGCTTTACAACCTTACCTATGTACCTAACACACACTTCCCAATAATATATGCTTATCAATCCTATCCCCCTATACTACTATCTTACATATTCCCACACTTATACCTACAACTCAAATCTACTCATCATACCTTGAGTGCACATGGACTAACCACAACAATAGATAACTCAATTTAATGAGTATATAAGATGCTTAGCTACAATTGTATTTTAATTAAATATTTTTAAAAGGTAGGAACAGATTTTTTTTAAAAACATCTGGGGTGGATTTTCCAAAGTGCCTAATGGAATTTGAAGAAAAAATCTCACCAAAAGTCAATGGGTCAAAAACCTCCCTTGGGGCTTTTGGACCTCTCTTCCTATATTCTAAAACAAGAGCCAATGATGTTGCCATTCTCCCTTCCCTCGGATGAGGGAAGATCCTTTTTAATCCAACAAGATAACCAGGCAAGAATTAGAATCCTGGTGCTGTAATCTTATCAAATTACACAGTCCTTGTAATTGCACTAATTATTTCTAATTGCTGTATTTATTATTGCCGAGATCACATTAGCATGGTTCAAAATTCATTCAAGGCAGAAAGTCTCATAACATTCTACTATACTCAGCCTTTATGGAGACATTCCTGCTTGTGGAATTTGGTGACACTTTACACACAAATTATATAGGTGTAACTCACTACACAAGGCAGGGCAGGATGAGACCCCATGCATATGGACTGTGTGCACTGGAAAGGGAAGAGAAATGGCAAACAGATAGTAGAGGAAGGAGGGTCTAGTGGCTAGGGCACGAGCCGAGTATTTAGGAGAACTCTTCAATTCCATGCTTTGCCACAGATGTCCTACATGGCCCTGGGCAAGTCTCCATGCCTCGGTTTCCCCATCTGCAGAATGGGGATTATAGAACTGTCCTACCTAAGGAGGTGTTGTGAGGATAAATACATTACAGATTATACGGTGCTCAGATGCTCCAGTAATAGGGTCTATATAAGTATCATAGAAAGGACAGGGGGTTGATGGTTACTCTTCTGAGACTGTTCTCATAATATATGGAACCACATCCCTCCTTAGCAAGACAGCAACAGGCGATGAACAAACAGGCAGGTTTCCATCTTCTGTCAGTTACTAGAAATCACACCCTTTTGGGGAACTTTCAGTGCAATCCAGCAATAGCTAATGGCTGTGCAGCATGACTTGCAATTAAATATCTTCAGGAGGGCTGGTCAAAACATTTCAAAACTTTTCAACAAGCAAAAGGGACAATTTGTTTGCTAAAATGTTTGCAGTTTCCTCCCTCTCCTGCTTTTCAACCAGCTTTAATTATTAAAGTTATGTCTCAGTAAGCCAGCCTGGCCTATACTGGGTAAGAATCACAAGAAAATAAAGGGACAGCAAAATGAATCAAGTTATCACAGTCTCCTTCATTCTTGGGTGCATTCTCCAACCAACTCCAATTGCAACAGCTGTTACCTGGAAGTCTTTTACAGTTCTATATTCAGAATGTTCCTGGTCTTAAAGGAGTAGTAACTATACACACAACTCCCACAGGTCTTAAAGCGCCACAAGTTATAGAGACCTTGAGGAGTTCCAGAACTTACTTTAAGGTATGGGCCGAACACCCCTTTCGGTAGCTCCTTTATACTTCTGCTCTGCTGTGTTGCCCTTTAACAGTAGCATGTCTTCCAATTTTTTCAAGTTTTTGTATAGTTTTCGTTAATATTAAAGCCCTTATTTGATTGAATTTAGAGGCTTTAAGCCTAATGAACTATTAAATGGAAATACATTTTCAAAATTATTATCATGTCCATTACAGTAGCTGCTGGGAGCTCCAGCCATGAACCAGGACCCTGCTGTGCTGGGTGCTGTACAAACACTGAACAAAAAGACAGTCCCTGACCCAAACAGCTGAGCCTTCTAGCAGCAACTAGCACCAGGACATAGGGCTGTTGAATCAAAGGTGTAAGTCTAAAAACACTGTTTTTTAAAGTGACGCTTTCACTTACTTTACACACCATTTCTTTCCTTACAAATTGTAGTGAAATTAGCACCCAGGGAAGTGAGGAGCTAAAACCACTAATTCCACTTGGAGGTAGAGAAGTCAGGTGTTGTGCATTCAGGGCCGGCTCCAGGCACCAGCTTGGCAAGCAGGTGCTTGGGGCGGCCACTCCGGAGAGGGGCGGCAGGTCCAGCTATTCGGCGGCAATTCGGCGGATGGTCCCTCACTCCTGCTTGGAGTGACGGACCTTCCGCCGAATTGCTGCCGCAGATCGCGATCGCGGCTTTTTTTTTTTTTTGGCTGCTTGGGGCGGCCAAAACCCTGGAGCCGGCCCTGTGTGCATCAGAGCTCTGCGTAAGCCCCTGAGTTCTGACCCGGGACTCCCCGGTTGTATCAGCCGTGGGCCTGCTATGTCCTGAAACTGGCGCACTCGATGAAATGTCCCAAGTCAGGGGAAGGGTTTGTTTGGAAGCCGGTGTTCAGACGTACATATGGCCAATGTAAATCAGTGTAGCATCACTGACGTCAATGCAGCGATGCCAATTTATACCAGCAGGGGAGCTGGCTCTAAGTCTATTTTTTTTAACCCCCCCCGCCCCCGCCCCCGCCGTTTTCATTCTGTCTCGCCAGAAGAACTCAAAGGGTGAGGATCGGAGATACAGATTCATCTGCTGATGTCCTTGTCTTTGTCAGAAATGACGCCAAGCCAGCTCCTGGACACATGGCTTCTCTGGCAGCCTCGCATGGCTGGAAACACAAACGCCTGTATCCCGTTCCCTTTGCAGCAGGCCTTGATTTCCCAGCACACCCCGCTTCCACAGAAAGAGCCCTGTTGAGTTTAGTGGCTGGGGGATCAGGGCCGCAGGGTGCGCTGAGCGTTTGCACTCAGGGATGGACAGGGGAGCGTAATGAGCCACGCAGGGGCCCCTGTTCTTCCTGGGAGGGAGGAAAGGGGTATGAGCAAGGTCAGAGACAGAATTCTTCCCCTGGGCTGTGTGGTCACAGCTCTCCCCTGCTGTACACTGGGCTAGACATCAACGCATGGTCTAGCCCTTAGGCTGCAACAGGTGTAGATTTAGTTTCCCAATTTCCATCAGTCTTAGGCACGAGGAGGGAGTCATGTTCTTCAGTTGCCTCTTCTGAGGGCTAAGGATGACCTCTGGGTTGCAAGAGCTGGGTGAATGGGCCCCCTTTGAAATTCTGAAATTCCTTCTCGGCTCTGTCCGAGGCCTCTCCTCAAATGATTAGCAAAACCGTCCTTGCGGAAGGTAGGAACTAATCCCTTCCCGTCACTGGGAAAAACATTAAAGTGAATGGAGAGATTTCTGCTTCGTCTCACTGGCGCAGGCACGGCTATCTCTGCCTTTGCTAGAACTGTCCGATGAAAACAAATTCACAACTCCCCTGTGCAACAGCTTGAAACCATATAGCAACGAGAATGCGAAACGCTTTGGGTCCAGCAAGAGGCTTGTTACATTTCCCTTGGACATGTTTCCAAGAATTTCATTTCACTTCTCTCTGCTGGAAGTGCCTGTCCTCCACCTTACCCTGATAGCTACTGGCTTCAGTGCGAGCACTGAGGTAGCACTCAGCTCTCACATCACCTTTAAAGCCACCAGATCATCTGAGCCAGAGCCTCAGGTGGTGCAAAGCGGTACAGCTCCACTGATGTCCATGGACCGCCGTCCATTTGCACCAGCGAAGCAGCTGGCACTAGAAATTTAACCTGAGGTTTTTTTCAATCTTTCAAGCTTTACCTATGATTCTTAATAGATTCCTACTTCACTATTGCATGCAATAGCATATAAAGGCTATTTAGAGGCACATATCATTTAAAGCTATGGCTGAGGCACTAGCCTAGGACTCAAGAAATCAGAGTTCATTTCCTGGCTCTGCCCCACAGGCCCCCGTGCAACCTTAGATAAGTCCCCTCAGGTCTGCTCCTGCTCCCACTGAAGTCAGTGTCAATGTTTCCATTACCTCGGGCTGCATGGCCCGGCATTTAATATCTCTGCGCCTCAGTTCCTCATTCTCTGTCCAATGGAAATGATAATCCGTCCTTTGTCTGGCTCAGCTATTTAGATTGTAGGGTCTCTGGGGCAGGGTCTGTCTCTCGTTATGTACCAGGGGGTGCTTAGCACGCTGGGGCCCTGAGCTCACCGGGGCTCTTTAGCGACCGTAATATAACCAGTACATTATCTACTGTGGATGCTGTGCCGTCAGGGGATACCAGAACAAGTGTCCTATTTACTGCAAGGTTCTGGCTTCAGTGCAGCAACAGCTTCTGGAGAACACAGCCACAGCTCTTTCTGCAGCCTGGCAGAGGTAAGATTGATGGCTGAGCATAGAAACGCAGAGCAGTCTAGTGAAGCGAACATAAAGAAGGGCCGTTAGCGCTCTCTTCTGTTCTGTGCTTACCTGATGCCCATGTCTGATTTAGCTCTTTTATCTCGGCTGCTGATTATGCTCTGTTACCTTTTACTTATTTGTGGGCATATTGTCTGTAGCACAGCTGTGCAGGTGCCTCGTCACAGCATGCAGAAGAAATGTTCGTCACAGCACATTTCACTCCAGATTTCGTACATAGGCTAAATAGTTGCTGTGCATGCTCATTATTCATCTTCCAGGAGGAGGAGCTGGAATTGAAAAGTGATTCTTTTTGCACCCATGCCTTTTTGTGTTCCCACTCTGCAAACAATCGCCTTGTATTGGCACGAACAATGGAGAAAAGTCCATTTTAAACCTGCATCCAACTCTTTACAGAGCCAACGGCATGTTTATATGGGGTGGGACGCTGCATAAGGCAGCCCGCCGAAGGGCTGAGATCCATCCCAACGCCACATGGCGCAGAAGCAATGAAATGAGCCACAAGGATCTGATCATAGAAATGTCGGGCTGGAAGGGACCTTGAGAAGTTATCAACTCTAGCCCCCTGCGCTAAGGCGGGACCAAGTAAACCCAGACCAGCCCTGGGGGTTTGTCCAACCTGTTCTTAAAAATGTCCAATGACGGGGATTCTACAACCACCCTTGGCAGCCTGTTCCAGAGCATAACTGCCCTGCGAGTTAGAAAGTGTTTCCCTAATCGCTAACCTAGATCTCTCTTGCTGCAGGTTAAACCCATTTCTTCCTCTCCTACCTTCAGTGGCTATGGAGAACAATTGGTCACCGTCCTCTTTATGACAGCCGTTAACAAACTGGAAAACTGTTGTCAGGTTCCCCCCCCCCCATCTCGCAGTCTTCTTTTCTAACAACTAAATTTGCCCAGTTTTCTTAACCTTTCCTCATAGCTCAAGTTTTCTAAACCTTTGATCATCTTTGTTGCTCTCCTCTGGACTCTGTCCAGTTTGACCACACCTTTCCCAGAGTGTGATGCCCAAAACTGGACACAGTACTCCAGTTGGGGCTTCACAAGGTCTGAGTAGATAAATAAAAAAAAAAAATAAAATTAATGGAGATATCCATCTCCTAGAACTGGAAGGGACCTTGAAAGGTCATTGAGTCCAGCCCCCTGCCTTCACTAGCAGGACCAAGTACTGATTTTGCCCCAAGTGGCCCCCTCAAGGATTGAACTCACAACCCTAGATTTAGCAGGCCAATGCTCAAACCACTGAGCTATCCCTCCCCCCCCACAAGACGTGTTGCTCATGTCTATTCCACAATAGGTGTGTGTGCTCGCCATATGCACTGGTGCCAGAAGTTTTTCCCCTAGCAGTACCCGTAGGGGAGTGCCCTAGCGACCCCTGGAGTGGCGCCTCCTCGGCGTGGTATAAGGGATGCTGCGTGCTCCCCCCACCTCAGATCCTTCTTGCCAGACAACTCTGACAGAGGGGAAGGAGGGCGGGATGTGGAATAGACATGAGCAACACATCTCGAAGAACACCAGTTACGGAAAAGGTAACTGTCTTTTCTTCTTTGAGTGATTGCTCATGTGTATTCCACAATAGGTGATTCCAAGCTATATCTATTGGAGGTGGGTAGGAATTCACAAACTCTTGGGACGGAGCATAGCCCTGCTGAACCCGGCATCTTCCCTGGTCTGGGAGATGATCGCATAATGCGAGGTGAACGTGTGAACTGAAGACCATGTGGCAGCCCTGCAAATGTCCTGAATGGGGACATGGGGACATGGGCTAAAAAGGCAGCCGACAAGGCCTGCACCCTAGTCAAGTGTGTCCTCACAATTGACGGCGAGGGGATCCAAGTCATTAATGAAAATATTGACTAGCACTGGACCCAGGACTGACCCCTGCAGGACCCCACGAGATACAGCCTCTCTGTTTGACAGTGGACCATTGATAACTATTCTTTGAGTGCGGGTTGTTCACATACCTTATAGTAATTTCATCTAGACCATATTTCCCTAGTTTACTTATGAGAATGTCATATGAGATTGTTTCAAAAGCCTTAGTAAAATCAAGATACATCACATCTACTGCTTCCCCACCCCATCCACTAGGCGAACAACCCTGTCAAAGAAGGAAATTAGGTTGGTTTGGCATCATTGGTTCCTGACAAATCCACACTGGCTATTCCTTCTAACCCTATGATAGTCTAGGTACTTACAAATTGATTAAGAACTTGTTCTAGTATCTTTCCAGGTATCAAGAACTTGTTCTAGTATCTTTCCTGGTCTATAATTCTTCTCCAGGTCCTCTTTGATCCCCCTTTTAAAGCTAGGTATCACGTTTGCCCTTCTCCAATCCTCCGGGACCTCACCCATCCTCCATGAATTCTCAAAGATAATAGCTAATGGTTCCAAGATTGCTTCAGTTAGTTTCTTAAGTACCCGAAGATGAATTTCATTAGACACTGCCAACTTGAAAATATCTAACTTATCTAAATATTCTTTAACGTGTTCTTTCCCCATTTTGGCTTGTGTTCCTTCCTGCTTGTTGTTAATGCAGCTAGGAGTGTGAACATGCGTTATTTTGTGTGACGAATGACAGAAAATTAAATTTGAACCAGGTAATAAATCTTACATGGGCCTAATCTTTCTGGGAATGATACCTCAAGGCAAGTTTTATGTAAATGAAAAAGAAGAAAGATGATCATATTCTAAATTATTCTAATCTTATTTATCTGCTCCCTTCCCTAAAAGTTTTAAAGTCCCTGTAGCTTCTTCAAAACCTTCTTATTATGGTCTAGTTCTAATGCCCATTGAAAGCAATAAATTGAATTCCATTGATTTCAATGTGCATTGGATCGGGGCCAATGAGAATTTCATTCATCCAATCAGAAAACAGAAGTAATGCCAAGTGATTTACCTCACCAATCACAAGTAACAAACAGAGCTCATCGTTCAAATCTTTAGTCTTAAGTAGTCACTAGTTTTGTTTGCGATCAATCCACAGCTAAAAAAACCTTGCAGAGAAATTAATCGAGTATGTCTGAGTAGCAGATAAAGAGAAGGGAATTCCACCTGGTTTGCAGACATTCCATGAGAATCAAAGGAGGCTAAATTCATTGGATAAATTATTCACTACAAATTGTTCACTTACAGCTCCAATGATTGGCTTCATCTTTGAAAAGAAAATACCAAACAGGCTTATTTTACTTCTGAATAATGAAAAAAACCAAACTTTCTAGTGAGTCTGGTTGAAAATGTTCTGTCTACCGTTTGTCAATGTTGAGTTTTTGTCCAAAAAAAAAAAAAACCAAATTCTATCCTATCTCCTAGAACTGGAAGGGACCTTGAAAGGTCATCAAGTCTAGCCCCCTGCCTTCACTAGCAGAACCAAGTACTAATTTTGCCCCAGATCCCTAAGTGGCCCCCTCAAGGATTGAACTCACCACCCTGGGTTTAGCAGGCCAATGCACAAACCACTGAGCTATCCCTGCCCCTCAAACACTCAAAACCCCAAAGTTTTGATTCAGAAATGCGCTGTGGTGCCTCAAGGAAGTTGTTGTTCAGATGATTCACACCCCCATTCCCCTTTATGGACCAGGTTCCCCAGCTGGACTATATCTCCCATGATGCACCATACCCAGGGACTCCCATAATGCACCACTTAGAGAGTCTGGCGCATAGGTAAGATTAAGGGCACCTGAATTACAAGCCCCATGTGGCAGCATGGAGTAGCATTATTTAATCAAAATGTTGGGGTTTGAGCTGAAATTTTTCAGTTTTGGGGGTATTTTGGTTGAAACAGTGATTTTTTTTCACAGAAAAAAAAAATCCATTTTCTGACCAACTGTCATCTCCAGTTCACCATTTTTTAGATTCTCCCCTGTTCTCCAGCATGGAATTTAAACATCATTTTTTCTTAACTTGAAAATATCCTCCTGAATAAATATATACTTGCAAGGAAATGATAGTTAAGTGTCCCTTTCCCCATATTTTTATTTTCACTCATTGGCGATGGATATATCACCAAGGGCCTATTTTCAATGTGTATTTAATAATAATCAAAGAATAATAATGTATAGTTCAGTAGTATCCATGTGACCACACAAAATCATACCCTGTTGTTAGGGGGCATATATACTCCTAGTAAAAGACAGCCCCTAAATCAAAGAGCTTTACAATCTAAGTAGGCAGACCAGATGCAAGATGTAGTATCATTTCATATGGGGAAAGGAGGCACCGAGAGAGTAAAGCTGTGTCTACACTACAGACCTTACAGTGGCACAGCTGTATCTCTGGAGCTGCCTCGCTGTAAGATCTCCTGTGTAGCCGCTCTATGCCGTCTGGAGAGAGCTCTCCCATCAGCATAATTAAACCACCCCAACGAGCGGTGGTAGCAATGTCGGCAGGAGAGCATCTCCCACCGACATAGCATTGTAAACACCAGTGCTATTGTTGGTCGGTCGGGGGGGGGTGTTCTTATTTTGAGCTGCCTGTCTGTGTGAACGCTGCTGTGATCCAGTCCTCTTTGAAATGGGACTAGCTCAAAGGACATTAATGAACTGCTAATACATATGATCCATGTAGTTAGACTACAACTGGCTGGTTTGACACCCAGCTTGCAGCAAACTAACTGTTCACACAGACAAGCCCAAAGTGCCTTTCCAAAGTAGATGCAGGGAGGTAGCTGGAGAGCTAGGAATTGAACTCAGATCTCCTGAGACCCAGTCTAGTGCCTTAACCACAAGATCAGCTCTCTTCTTGAGCACACTAGTCTGTAAAATGCAGCCACATGATATATTAGCAAAAAATATCTCTGAGCAGCTGCAGAATCAAGAAGGGCTTCTTAGAATTCTGCATGAGTATAAAATGACAAAAAATTAAAATACAGAAGGTGACCCCCGTCCCCGGAAAATTCCTCTTTGTTTTTTGCTCGTGGGGAGAACACCGTTGTTTGGAAAAGGTAAGAGATGCTGACACCGTCCCTGCATTGTCAGCCTAGGATAGGAAGGAGTGGCAATGCAAGCAGCAGCAGAAAGGCAAGCAGGGAAACTGCAGCTTTCACAACAGCATGTGGAGGAAAAGGAGCACACACAATACCCGGATACCCAGCCCCAAGTCTTATGAGGCTGCAGATCTTTGAATCTCCCAGAAAGCAGAGCATGGCTGTCTGTGAGAGGCAATGAAGCTGGTTGCCGACAGATAGATTAATCGATCTAAGGCAACAAGGGACCACTGGGGTCATCTAGTTTGACTTGTAGAACACAAGCAGAGAATGGCCCTGAATTAATTCCTCTGGGGGCTCCTGGAACTTTTGTAGGCCACCCATTGGGAGCTGCTGCCACCCCATGCAACAAACACAGAACCCATTGTCTTCATTCCCAGAATGGATTGGTTAGCTGCTTATTAGCCTTGCATCTTCTTCCTGCTAAGGAAGGGCCCTGTCCAAGGCCAGGTGAGGTCAATGGGAGGCTTTTCATTGACTTCCATGGCCGTTGGATTATGGCCAGGCCGAGTTTGGCATTTACACTGTGTATTTTATGACGATGACTAAATCCTTTTATGATTCCTGTATTTCAGTTGTTCATGCAGCCATAGCTTGGCAGATAAAGAGAGGAGCTTTAAAATAAGAACATGATGAATTAATTAGCTAACGTCAAGCACCCTGAAGCTGAAAAAGGCTATAAAATATTAAATATAATCCTGATTACAGTAATTATTAAAACTGTAAAGAAACATTCTGTGGGATTTTTCTCTTGTTTGTTCCACATGTAAATGATTCTGCCAGTATTGCGGAACTCTTTGACCTCACAAACTCCTTTGTATTGGGCTCAGATTTGGACTGGATTCCTGTGTGGGTGCCAATATGAAACAATGCTGAGATTAATTCCCACAAATATTTAAAAAACAAACAAACATATGACATTTATACCAGATACAAATATGATGTGTGGCTCTAATGCCCATTGTGCCTACAGCTTATATTTTTCAAATCAGATTTTCAAATATCTTTGAATCACATTTTTCTTTGCCCTTCATACAAAATATTGCTTATGATGACAACTTTATTGTTGCTCAAATGATTCCTTTACTGACTTTCAGATCATAATAACCTTGTTCTCCTCTTGAGTTGTACTTACTATGTTTTTCTCCCTATGATAATCATATTCATTATTTCTCTCTCTTAAATTTTTTTTCCATAGTGATGTCTCCTTGACTGCAAGAGACAAATTAATTAAAGTATGGGTCGTCTCTTGGTGTTTGAAGCCCACAGTGTGTGAAATACTGAGAATTATTAAAGAACAAGTTTGGCTGGTTTATAATGTCTTTGAAAACGTAGATGGAAATTAAGCCGTGGATGTTTTTCTTTCACCCAGTATTTATACAATCTTTCTGAACATTGCCTCCTTTCCAATGGATACTGCATAGGTCCTGTTTTCCATTATTAAAATCAGTACTGTAAAAGGTACCACTTACCCTGGAGTCGTGCTGGCCTTGCAGCCAGCTCGATTATATTCATTGGGTATATATTTTGTAAGCACCACAAGAAAGTCAGATGTGTCGGTCATATCCTCAGCTGGTGTCAATCAGCAGTGTTCCTTATAGCGTTTCAGCATAGAGCAGCTGAGGGGCTGCTCTGTGTCATTAAATAATGAGGCTATTTCTTTCCTTTGTTCAGAGCTTGTTTCCTTTGTGTTTGTTGTGTATTTTAGCAATATATGGTTAAAATGCGCTTGCTTCCTGTGGCCCTTCTAGGAGGTAGTTTTGGCTGGTTTTCACTCCTACACCCAAATCTGAGCTGTACTGATATTTCCAGGAAGAAAATAACCCTCAGAGGCGACATCTCTTTACAGACAGGCAATTACACATTGAACCACGTTCAGGAGCTTTGGGGAGCAACCTAAATCGCCCCTATGCAAATTGGAAAAGATACGTTGGCCTTATGCATAAGCAGCAAAAAGGGAACATTATGTGCAGCAGGCTGTGGGGCTCTACCTTCACACATTGGAGTATGACAGACGAACTTCTCAAGAGATGTCCGGTGTCTAGAGATGCCTGGAAATAAGGTGTACATTTTTAACATTGAGAGTTATTATCCATTGGAACAATTTATCAATTTATCAAGGTGGATTCTCCATCACTGGCAATTTTCTAACCTAGACTAGATGTTGTTTGAAAAGCTCTGCTCTAGGAATTGTTCTGGGGCAGGTCTCTGGCCTGGATGATACAGGAGGTCAGGCCAGATGATGACAATGGTCCCTTCTGGCCTTGGAATCTAGCGAAATCAAAGGTAGGTAAAGTAGCAGTCGCTATGACTACATGGGAGGTAGCATGGGCCCTGCCCACTCAGGACCCTGGGCTGCCACACAGGACCCTGGGCTGCCACACAGCCCCCACAGCATCATTATGATCATTCCTTGAGCGAGATTTGATCTTGCTCAAAGCTCGCGCGGGTTGTCTACATATGCTGCAATCACGCCTCCTGATTACAGCACAGACATATCCTGTGTGAATCGCACCCGGATCAGGGGCCCTGATCTCACTTGGGGCTCACCCCAGGGGCACCTCCGGGGATTAGCTCCAACCAGTCTGATACCCCCGGCTTTGCTTGCTCACCCTGGGGCCTCTCTCTCTCTCTCTCTCTTTGGACTTTGGACACTCCTTCTTCGTGACTCAGCCCTCCAGCCCAATCACTCTAAACCTCCCCTTGTGGGGTATCAAAGCCAAACTCCGGGTTCCAGCCCAGGGTCCCTCTGCCCGACAGCCACAATCGGCTCCAGCTCCAACCTTGGGGCAGTTTCCCTGGGCTCTTCCCTGTCTTCTGGCTCCCCTCTGGTTACCCTGGGAGCTGCCTCTACTCCCTTGTCTGTTTCACCCCCTCTATGGTGATTCCAGTCTATAGTCTAAGGCAGTATCCCAAGTTCAACCCCCCTGGTCTCTTGCCTCCTCGCTAGGGAGTGACTGCAGAGGTCCTCCCTGCTACCCCTTCTTGCTCTCTACTTCCTGGTTTTATACCAGCTCAGCCTTCATCATCCACTCAACCTTACTAGCCCTGCCTCTCCTCCAGGTGCAAGCTATACAGTCAATTGGCCTTTGTAACCTACTCGGGCCCTCTCCTGCTACTGCAAAACCACAGGACTCATCTTAACCTATCGCCTTTGTGACTTGGGGGGGGCTATTTTTAACACAGGAAAGTATCTTGTGTCCTTGCCCCCTTCTCGCCCTGACCTGATGGCAGGCTGATTTGCGGGAGAGCGCTCAGACGACGCACTAATGGATACAGGGAGACGTGTATTAAATGTTTAGCAACTGCAATGGGATATTTTCTGACAGCGCTTCAATAAAAGCTGCAGAAGTGACTCTCGTTCCCTGGGAAGTCTGTGCTGCGGAGGGAACAAGTGGCCTCTACCAGGTCTGCTGGGACCATTCCTATCTCTCTGCATTAAAACCAGAGCCAGGCAGGGACTGTTAGTAGCTGTAATTTATCACTGAGCGTCACAGGTGTGCCTGGGGTCCCAGGTGTTGCCTCTAGCAGGATTTGGATGACACAGTGTTCCCATGGCTCTGGGGTTAAGGTGGCAGTATGGGCTATGGCTTGGGAGGTAGCTTAGGGACCAGAAGACCTGGGTTTGACTGCAGCAGCCGTGATGTGGGGCATGTGATTTTGGCCGAGAGCCTCAAAGCATGCAGGCACCAACTCCCCGTGCCACACCTTTGAGGACCCAGACCTTGCCCTCGGGGTGGCTCTGTTAGCCTCCCACCCTTTGTCAGGGCTCTCTCTCACTATGAGTATGTACATCACCTAGCACAATGGGACCCCAATCTCAGCTGGGACCCCTAGGCACAACTGTCATTCATAATTATTACATAGACTAATAGAGGTCTTATTATAGGTAGGGCTGGTAGCTCAGCCAATTATTAAGGTTGCCCAACTCTTCCCATTATAAGACCCTGTTTTTAGTTACTCTTAACTGTGCCAGATGTTAACCATTTGGGCTGAAAATATTTCACATGGGGCAACTGACCCAGGATGAATAATTTTTTGGAAAATTTCAGCCAAGATGGTTCAGTTGTTTCCAAGAAGGAGGCTATGGAGAAATACAGGGTTAAATATTTCAGACAACCTTTGCTTTGAGAAGCCTTAGCATCCCCAGACTTTGGAGAAAGGACTTGAAATGGGGCAGGAGTGTTCCTTTTGCCATGCCTGTGAAAATCTGCCTCAATCTGGCCAACTTATAGGCCTCTGAAAAGTCACCGTTTGCACATGCTCAGTAGAGGCTTGCTAGAGGGGGGAGGGATAGCTCAGTGGTTTGAGCATTGGCCTGCTAAACCCAGGGTTGTGAGTTCAATCCTTGAGGGGACCACTTGGGGATCTGGGGCAAAATCAGTACTTGGTCCTGCTAGTGAAGGCAGGGGGCTGGACTCGATGACCTTTCAAGGTCCCTTCTAGTTCTAGGAGATGGGATATCTCCATTAATTTCTATTTCTAGAGCTTCTCAGCTGAATTCTGTCACTTCCGTCCACACTGAGTATGCTCCAGCAGGGGGCTGACCAGGAATTTCCCTGCAACCGCAATTCCCAGCTGCTCTGGCCTGAACTGAGAGCGTGGATCCCATCTCTACTGTGTTCTCAATGCCACCCATCTCCCCACAGGGCCCAGGCAGTGTGAAGGAGGAAACTGCTTGAAGCAAACGCAGAGGGGAGAAGAGCTGGACCTGGAGGGAGTAGCTTGGGACAAAGAGCTGGGAGGAGACTGGGACTGGTTGCTGGGGGAAGGGAAACTAGTCTGGGATTGCACATTGGAGGTGGAGAGTGGTGAGACTGGGACCGGCTGGGTCAGGAGACTGGGAGCTGGAAGGATGCAGAGGAAACTGGGATTGGTTGAGAGGACTGGGAACAAGTGATGGTCGGGGGGCGACTGAGACTAAGATGGGCTGGGCAAGGAGACTGGGACTGGGCAACAGTGAGGCAGGGAGAAGAAGGAGAAGGAGGTGAGTGGGAGGGGAAACAGATCTGATGAAGAGCCAGGGTGCGGAGGGAGAACTGGGACTGGCTGGGCAGAGAGACTGTGGAAAATATAATATGCAATCAGGTGATTAAGGACTATATCAGCATTCACAGGCACAAAGGGGCTGAATTAAGGATGCACAGGCAACCTTAACCCTGGCATTTCCTAACTTTTGAGAGACTGACTTTGCCACCTTAATAAGGTTCTTTTAATGTTGTTGTTTTGTGTGTATTACATTATGAATTATGTCTGGGGGTTCACGTACAGTCTGTAGCTGGGGCCTCAACCTTGGCTTGGGTCTCTTAGTGCTAGTGTCATACAAAGAAATGATAATGTCACACAAGCAATGAATAAAAACCTCAGCCTTTTAAAATGATTCCCATATCCAGCTAATACTTATTTGGTCCCCACCTCTTGAGTTGGAAAGTGTCCTAAAAACCATGTTTTGACATTAGCTCAGGAAAATATCTAACGTTTTGCGATTCTAGAAGGATGTTTCATCCACTAAAGCAAACAAATTGAAAAGTAGGTCAGTTGTCATAGTGGCAATGAGAGAAGCAGCTTAGAGGCACCTTGAGCTAATCATGATCTTATTGAACTGAGCCCCAGTGGTATTATACATGCAAGATCCAAGTCTATTGTTGTGGACTCTATTTGTTGTATATGGCAGTTAGTAGTGGCTGATGACTGTGTTATTTTCTCACAATTATGGTACATCATCTAGTAAGTCATACTTAGGCTTGGAAGGTTTCAATTTTTATTGGTAGATGTTGGTAAACAGACTTCACCGCACGCACCCAAACTGATGAAAAGATATTTCCATCAATAATAACCAAGACGTACAGACAGGCAAAGTAAGAAACGTGCACTTGAGAAATGTATTATACTTTAAGGATATTTACTTTGTATATTTTGACACATGATGCGGCTAATTTGAGTTTAAACGGTTATAAAGCTTTAACAGTTTGAATCTCAAAGTCAACTGTCATTAATGTCTGACTTCCCCATAATTTCTCACAACTGTGAAATTTGAAGTTCATAAACATTGGGGAGAAAATGCTTAAAAATGATAATTTTGCAAAACTGTGAAAATTTAGAATTGATACAAATCTTTAAAAGTGCTAAAAATAAACATATAAAAATCAAACTCTGCCAAGCCCAGCCATACTAGGGAGATGTGGTATTGCATTTAAACCATTTTAAAGACACTGATCAAATTATATTGATGTAATAAAAGGATTTGGTCCTTCTGTAATTTGTAGTAATATCTAGCAATGCTCATTAAACAGGAAGTAATTGATTTACTTCATTCGTTTTTACTAAGTAATTGATTTACTTAGTATTTTCAATTACAGTAATTCAGTTTAGAAAAAATAATGCTAAGTAATTCATTTACCTGGTATTTTACTGCTAGAAATTACCATGAATGCCTGCAAATTATTTACAGAAAAGACAAATTCTTTCATCGCTCGTAGGAATGATTCTTTTAACATAATTATTTATAGCAATGTTTTTGGTAGTGTGCCATTGCCACTCGAGCTGATTTGCAATGCAAAGGACAAGCACATCAAGGTTGCTGACTCCAAATGAACGATGCCCCTTTTTGTTTTGCCCCCTAAATCTAACATCCTCAAGTTAAATTCCCACTCTGAAGTGGTGTGGAAGACCACATCTGAACCACTTGTGATCACATCACAGGTTATATATCTTAGAATTTGTTTGGAGAAAACTTTGGCTTCTGGACTGCAGAGTGGTGGATCATCATCACGGCAAATCCCAAAGGGGCATAGCCTCCTGGCTAACAGAGCGCCACCTGCACTGATCTCTAGCTGGGTCCTTACCATGCTCTGGCTGGACATTCAGTTTATGTCCATCCCTGCTGATCTTATCACACCACCAAAACTTTTGGCACCCATGCGATTGCCAGCCATGTAGGTACATTCCTTGGGATACATGCGTTGGACAGGTCATTGGGCTTCCATCGTACAAATATGAGTCTGTCCCAAGAAAGCTGCAAAACCAAACCATGCTGATGGAGGCGATTGCTGGGGTGGGCTTTGAATACCCTCATTTCTGATCTTGTCCCACCACTGAATACAGAGGAGTATTGACTTCTAAAACTCTTATTCCAAGAAGTGCAGTGTACTGTGTTAGTTCTTTGAGACCATGATGCAGCAACACACTGACGTGTATGCTCAAGCTCCATTGACTTCAATAAGACCGAAGCCCGTGTTTAAAGTCAAGCACATGCTGACATGCTTTGCTGAATCAGGGATCTCGACCCATAAATCCACTGCCGACTAATGCCCTGACCCTGCAAACCTAAGTAACTTTACATATGCAAACAGTCCCACTGGATTCACTGGGCTCACCACTGTTCCTTCCTTATCTTCGTTTTGGACACGAGCATTCCAGGTGAAGGTCCTTACCTAGCTTGTACTAAGACATGGAACGAATGTATCTGCTTATGCCAAATGCTGATTTCAGCAAATGCAAGGAGTTATGGGATACTTAGCATAAATGAGCAGGATTATTGTATAGGCTAAATCACTGTTACAATATTTGTGCTTAATGTTATTGGTGCTTAATGAGTACTGATATATATATGGTGTGGATCATACATGTTAATATAATATATCTTTCACGGAGTCACAGCAACAGACATTAAAGCAGGTGGGGTACTAGAGATGCTAGCTAATAAATGAGTCCATTTGCCAATATAATTCAACGCAGCCTAATACAGAACAACTATTTTTATGTTACACTTTCTAGATCCACTAAGAGTTTTTTTAATTTAAGTGAATAAACCCTAAACACATGCAGGCTAAAGATCCCCCTCTCCATTTATTTATCACTCTGCTCCTCCCACCCCATCACCGAACGCCTGAAACAAATGGGAAGGAGCTGCTGTGAAATGCTGATTCTTCACATAAAAATAGGTAAGTATCCGCTCTTTCACACTAGGAGGTGGCTAAGGGAGCTGCAGAGGCACTAGCAGAATTAACAGTGTAAATTCAGAAGCTGTCTCTCGTCTCCCACTAGTGCTAAAGTACTGCCTCAGTTTCCCCACACGTGAAGTGGGGATAATAATACTTATGACTGCTTACCACACAGGGCTGCTGTGAGTAGAGCAATGGGAATAATGGATTTTTTGGTTCATTGGCAATTTTGAAAAGTAAAAAAAAAAGTGAACTCAGACAAAAAGATAATTTAAAATTTTTTTGGGTGAATGGAAAAAATATTGCTTTGGGTCAACTAGTTCAGTTTTGTCTAGACAAATATTAAAATATTTTAAACATATTTGAATTGTTTCAAATAAAATTAAAGGAAATTTTGAAATGAAAATTTGTTTCAAAACAGAAAAATCAAAACACTTCATTTCAAAAATGTCAAAATGAAACATTTAAATTTTTTAGGAATTTGGTTTTGTTTTATTTCCAGAACGAGCGATTCAGTAAAACCGACACAAACTCACAATCTGCAGTGTTGCCGTATCCGTGTTACTCCCAGGATATGAGAGAGACCAAGTGGGTGAGGTGACATTGGCAGCTCCTGCTGCCAATCTAAGGAGCAGGTTTGGTCACAGCCTGGGTACAAACAAATGGTTTGCAGTGAGGAGGAGCGCTAATAGCTGGCACATTTCGGGCTCAGTCCTGCAAAGCACTCAAGGGCATGCTTAACTTTGAGCACGTGAGTGGCGCAGCACCCACGGCAATGGAGCTACTTGTGCGCTCCGTGCTCAGCATGGGCGTAGATGTTTTGCTGGATGGGGGCCAGAGAGTGCGCAGCACTTGGAAGAATCAAGCTTTTAGGATCTCTAGCTTCTGCATCCTGCTCTGTTCATGTCTTTGTTCTGGTTCTTGGTTCCCTTAGAAGGTTTAAATCTTCCCAGGATATTTAAGAAATCCTGAGCCTCGGTTCATGTTGTGCTTCTGGGCAGGACCAGCCAGTTCAGAGGGAGCCCTTTGGCTTGCATTTTGCCTCTGAGGACTGGGAAAAAGAATGTCATTTTCAGATAACAAGTCCCTGACTGTGCACATAAGATCTTCCTGTCTGTCTTGAGCTATCTAGCAAGAGCAGTAGAGGGATATTGCAGACAGCAGAACAACTAGCCACTAGCATTGTTGGTGTCCAGCTCGCTGCTTTGGGTGTTTGTTGTAAATGTGTCCAGTGCATTCATGGCACATGCCTGGTGGTCCTATGTGTGTCCTCTCTGCCCTGTTGGCTTCTCCTGACACTTGGTACAGATGCATCCATTGTTAACCAGTGCAGACGTCCAGCTGGGAGATTCACATTCTGAACGGCGCTAGGCGCTTTGATGCACAACCTGCCGCCTGCCCATCGCTGACCACAAAAATCTCCATTTTTGATGCACACTCTTTGTCAACGTAACCTGAACCACTTTAGAGAAGGGAAGCCAAGCTGAGCCCAGTGTGTATTTCGGTAGGTCTTTCTTACTGTATCTTGTTTGTATTTTGTTTCCACTGGGTTCTCTCTCTCTCTCTCTCTCTCTCTCTCTCTCTCTCTCACACACACACACACACACACACACACACAATCTGTCTCAGATATACCAATAGATCTAGATAGCTATCGAGATCAATGATGGATATTAACAATATAGATGAACAACCCATAACTATGTTTAGGGACAGACAAGTTCTCAGCAAAGCCATCTATCCAAAAGCATGTATAGGCCTTGCTGGAGCCCTGGGCTTAACTAAGAGTATGAGCCAAAGGCTGTGAACCAGAGTTGGCCTGGGCTTGGCAGAACAGTAACACACTAACTAACCAAGTCAGCACATTCCTGACCACAGAGAATGGTACAAAAACACCCAGAGTTCTCAAGTAACTAACTATGTAGATAAATTCTCAAGAGATGGTACAAGAACACACTGACCCCTCGTAAGAGAAGGAGGGGATGACAGGATAATGGATGAGAATGTTTTGTTCGATTCGAATTAGCAGGTACATCAGTGGTAGCAACATCTGGAGTGTGCTACATAACTTGTTTGTATCACCCATAAAAGGAGAAGTCATAGGAGCGGTGTCTTTGTACTAGTCTAGGGAACAGCATCCTGGTGTGTTGATTGAATGGGTACCATTGTCACAAGCATACATGTGTTACTGTATCTGTAACCACTGAGCCGGGGCACTAGCCCCAAGAATAGTCAACAATAAACCTGGCCGAGCACCTTTGCCACCGAACCGACCCTGTGGTCTTTCTTTATGAATAACACCGAGGTCTGCGGAACCAGCACACTGCTCTCTCTGCGCGTTCAGCTAACACCGGAGCTCCAAGAACAGCAGCACTAGTATCATTAACAACGCTGCAGTACTAACAACAGCATGGAAAAAAGACGCTGGGGGAAAGGCTTGTGCATTCCTTCAGATGGCCTCCCAGGCGGTCACAACACACTTCAAGCCCACATCCGGTTTTCACTTCCACCTCCAGCAGATACCCCACAAAATACGTACCCCAACTTCATCAAACTTGCATCTAACGCCAAACCTTAACAGTGACCCCACAGGCTTTTATACCAGCTATATCGACAGATCAGCAGCTCTGACTGTCCCACGTGCCAGGCCTCTGGGAAGTGACTCTGCCTTAGCACGGCAAAGCTCACTATTTTGTGTTGACGTGCGAGTTCGATGAAGTTGGGATATGCATTGTGTCAATGTCTGTTTTTCAGCAGGACGCTGGTTCCCCCCGGGAAGTGGTCATACAAGAGGGCATCTTCATCCATGGAGGCCATAGGAATGGATACATATCACAAACGATGAACAGCACAGATCTAGTAGTGTGAAGGAAAAGGGGACACAGCACCTTAGATAATGGACCTCGAGTCGCTGTAGTGAACGGTCCCGTACAAACCATACGCTGAGAACAGTTACTCGCCCCACTCAGCGTGGTGCTCTGTCCCCCTCTGGTGGTGGCTGGGCCACAGATACAGAGAGATGAGCTTGGCTAACGGAGCTAAAAGACCCCAGCGGTGGAGGCTTGTGCTTTAAGATCCTGAGGTCCCAGGTTCAATCACTGCTGACAAGGAGCAAAGCGTTCTGTGGTCAGCAGCCATGTTCAGTCCAGTGCGGGATGAGGTCTCTCTTGATAAGCAGCACTTTCTTCAGACTTCTCAGCCAAGCAACCCCCGCTTGCTTATAGAATCATAGAAATCATAGAATATCAGAGTTGGAAGGGACCTCAAGAGGTCATCTAGTCCAACCCCCTGCTCAAAGCAGGACCAATTCCCAGCTAAATCATCCCAGCCAGGGCTTTGTCAAGCCGGGCCTTAAAAACCTCCAAGGAAGGAGACTCCACCACCTCCCTAGGTAACGCATTCCAGTGTTTCACCACCCTCCTAGTGAAATAGTTTTTCCTGATATCCAACCTGGACCTCCCCCACTGCAGCTTGAGACCATTGCTCCTTGTTCTGTCATCTGCCACCACTGAGAACAGCCGAGCTCCATCCTCTTTGGAACCCCCCTTCAGGTAGTTGAAGGCTGCTATCAAATCCCCCCTCATTCTTCTCTTCTGGAGACTAAACAATCCCAGTTCTCTCAGCCTCTCCTCATAAGTCATGTGCTCCAGACCCCTAATCATTTTTGTTGCCCTCCGCTGGACTCTTTCCAATTTTTCCACATCCTTCTTGTAGTGTGGGGACCAAAACTGGACACAGTATTCCAGATGAGGCCTCACCAATGTCGAATAAAGGGGAACGATCACGTTCCTCGATCTGCTGGCAATGCCCCTACTTATACAGCCCAAAATGCCGTTAGCCTTCTTGGCAACAAGAGCACACTGTTGACTCATATCCAGCTTCTCGTCCACTGTGACCCCTAGGTCCTTTTCAGCAGAACTGCTACCTAGCCATTCGGTCCCTAGTCTGTAGCAGTGCATGGGATTCTTCCGTCCTAAGTGCAGGACTCTGCACTTGTCCTTGTTGAACCTCATCAGGTTTTTTTCTGCCCAATCCTCTAATTTGTCTAGGTCCCTCTGTATCCGATCCCTACCCTCTAGTGTATCTACCACGCCTCCTAGTTTAGTGTCATCTGCAAACTTGCTGAGAGTGCAGTCCACACCATCCTCCAGATCATTAATAAAGATATTAAACAAAACCGGCCCCAGGACCGACCCTTGGGGCACTCCACTTGAAACCGGCTGCCAACTAGACATGGAGCCATTGATCACTACCCGTTGAGCCCGACGATCTAGCCAGCTTTCTATCCACCTTACAGTCCATTCATCCAGCCCATACTTCTTTAACTTGGTGGCAAGAATACTGTGGGAGACAGTATCAAAAGCTTTGCTAAAGTCAAGAAATAACACATCCACTGCTTTCCCCTCATCCACAGAGCCAGTTATCTCATCATAGAAGGCAATTAGGTTAGTCAGGCACGACTTCCCCTTCGTGAATCCATGCTGACTGTTCCTGATCACTTTCCTCTCCTCTAAATGTTTCATAATTGATTCCTTGAGGACCTGCTCCATGATTTTTCCAGGGACTGAGGTGAGGCTGACTGGCCTGTAGTTCCCCGGATCCTCCTCCTTCCCTTTTTTAAAGATGGGCACTACATTAGCCTTTTTCCAGTCATCTGGGACCTCCCCCGATCGCCATGAGTTTTCAAAAATAATGGCTAATGGCTCTGCAATCTCACCCGCCAACTCCTTTAGCACCCTCGGATGCAGCGCATCCGGCCCCATGGACTTGTGCACGTCCAGTTTTTCTAAATAGTCCCGAACCACTTCTTTCTCCACAGAGGGTTGGCCACCTTCTCCCCATGCTGTACTGCCCAGTGCAGCAATCTGGGAGCTGACCTTGTGCGTGAAGACAGAGGCAAAAAAATCATTGAGTACATTAGCTTTTTCCACATCCTCGGTCACTAGGTTGCCTCCCTCATTCAGTAAGGGGCCCACACTTTCCTTGATTTTCTTCTTGTTGCTAACATACCTGAAGAAACCCTTCTTGTTACTCTTAACATCTCTTGCTAACTGCAACTCCAAGTGTGATTTGGCCTTCCTGATTTCACTCCTGCACGCCTGAGCAATATTTTTATACTCCTCCCTGGTCATTTGTCCAATCTTCCACTCCTTATAAGCCTCTTTTTTGCGTTTAAGATCAGCAAGGATTACACTGTTTAGCCAAGCTGGTCGCCTGCCATATTTACTATTCTTTCTACACATCGGGATGGTTTGTTCCTGCAACCTCAATAAGGATTCTTTAAAATACAGCCAGCTCTCCTGGACCCCTTTGCCCTTCATGTTATTCTCCCAGGGGATCCTGCCCATCTGTTCCCTGAGGGAGTCAAAGTCTGCTTTTCTGAAGTCCAGGGTCCGTATTCTGCTGCTCTCCTTTCTTCCTTGTGTCAGGATCCTGAACTCGACCATCTCATGGTCACTGCCTCCCAGGTTCCCATCCACTTTTGCTTCCCCTACTAGTTCTTCCCTGTTTGTGAGCAGCAGGTCAAGAAAAGCTTTGCCCCTAGTTGGTTCCTCCAGCACTTGCACCAGGAAATTGTCCCCTACACTTTCCAAAAATTTCCTGGATTGCCTGTGCACCGCTGTATTGCTCTCCCAGCAGATATCAGGGTGATTAAAGTCTCCCATGAGAACCAGGGCCTGTGATCTAGCAACTTCTGCTAGTTGCCAGAAGAAAGCCTCGTCCACCTCGTCCCCCTGGTCTGGTGGTCTATAGCAGACTCCAACCACGACATCACCCTTGTTGCTCACACTTCTCAACTTTATCCAGAGACTCTCAGGTTTTTCTGCAGTATCATACCGGAGCTCTGAGCAGTCATACTCCTCTCTTACATACAACGCAACTCCCCCACCTTTTCTGCCCTGCCTGTCCTTCCTGAACAGTTTATATCCATCCATGACAGTACTCCAGTCATGTGAGTTATCCCACCAAGTCTCTGTTATTCCAATCACATCATAGTTCCCTGACTGTGCCAGGACTTCCAGTTCTCCCTGCTTGTTTCCCAGGCTTCTTGCATTTGTGTATAGGCACTTAAGATAACTCAATGATCGTCCCTCTTTCTCAGCATGAGACAGGAGTCCTCCCCTGTTGCACTCTCCTGCTTGTGCTTCCTCCCAGGATCCCATTTCCCCACTTACCTCAGGGCTTTGGTCTCCTTCCCCCGGTGAACCTAGTTTAAAGCCCTCCTCACTAGGTTAGCCAGCCTGCTGGCGAAGATGCTCTTCCCTCTCTTCGTTAGGTGGAGCCCGTCTCTGCCTAGCACTCCTTCTTCTTGGAAGACCATCCCATGGTCGAAGAATCCAAAGCCTTCTCTCCGACACCACCTGCGTAGCCATTCGTTGACTTCCACGATTCGACGGTCTCTACCCCGGCCTTTTCCTTGCACAGGGCCTTTTCCTTATGCTCACAGCTCACAGCTGCCCTCTGCTTTGTTCGTGGTACCAGGCAGCCAGCAGCCTGCCGCTTTTTTGTGGATTTCATCAGCTGTCTTAGTCTATTGTCAAAGCCGAGTGCTGCTTCTCCTGTCTTTCAGCGTGATGCCCAGAATCACCTGCTCCTTTCTTCTTCGGCTTGTCTTCCCGCAATTGCCCATGTTCTCCCTCAGCATTCAAGTCTCAGCCTAGAGCGGACAAGAGGAAGCACGCTCACATTGCACAACAAGGTCAAACCGTTCAGAGAATAAGTTACAGAACACCTGCGTTTGCGGAACTCACAACTGGCAGCGAAATGATTCACTAACTACAACGAGGGCGAAATACAGAACCAATGTTCTGGTGCTCTAGCGTCTGACCAGCTCCAAGTCATTCCATTGACTCCAAAGAGGTTCCGCTTGCGTCCGGTCCCAGAAGTCAGCAATGTTCTGAGGGGTGAGCGCGAAAGAGTGCTTGACCTAGAGTTTGTTATACTTGAAATCATCAGATCCTCTGCTGGGGTCAATTGGCACCAGGCTATTAAAAGGAGCAACGCCCATTGACCCCAGCTGAGGATCTGTCCCGTTCTGTTTTCAAATGCCCCCTCCAAACAACCCCAATGTCAGCTACTGACTATGGCTACCAAGGTGAAGATTTAGGCCTAATGCTCATAGTTTTCCACCCATAATCTATCAAATAGGCCTGGTGTGATGGGGTGTGTACCCCACACGGGCAAAAAAAGGGTTAATGTGGGCCTGAAAGGCCAACTAGGTTACCTGGCTGAGCCTGGAGGGTGGGCCAACCTTAATTAACGATGAAAACCTGCTGGGGAAGGAGCTGGATGGGAGGGGAAGCCCAGATGCACAGAGAGAGGGAACAAACTCTGCAGTCACTCTCTGGGCCTGGAGAGACCAGCGGGGTCAAGGAGCAGGCCCAGGGGAGAGTTGGCCTTGGGTTCTCTCCTGAGTAGTCTAGCAGGATGCCAGGGGAGACACTCAGGAGTCACCAGAGTGGGGCAGGCTCGGTAGAAAGCCCTGACAAAAAAGGCTGGGAACTGAACCTCTAGGGGGATCGCACTGGGGGGAGGCGTTCAGTCAGGGAACAGAGCGTGGCCCAGTTAGGAGGGACATACGGTCCGGCCCCAGGAGGGCAGAGTGGGTTTATGTTTACATTTGATGGATTGGGAGTTTGTTAGGGGAGGGCGTGAGAGTCCCGGCCCCGAAAGAAGGGAGGCACTCAAGCAGGGAGCCCATTCTTCCACACCGTGTAATGAGGTGACATCCTCACCAAGTACAGTTCCCAGAAGCAAGTGGGGGAAGCTGGCTACTGGCTGTCAGTAACACTCACGGCAGCAGCCGGCTGAAGGGATAGCATACAGCACAGGTGTGGTAAGAACACTCAGTTGCTGAGGCTGGAAGAGATTCTCCGGGGCCCATTCCAGGACAGGGGCCCGAGGGCCTTAGTTATTTGTATTGTTCCTGATAACAGGCTACATAGAGAGAGTGAACAACAGGAACTTTAATTGTCTCTCTATCCACAGAAAGGGAATCTGTTTTTTTTTTTCAAATCTCTATTCTCCAAAGTGCTTGTGGCAGTTGGACAAAATGCAAAAGACCATTTTTGCAGAATGGTCTATTACCCATAGTAAGCTAGGTATCCTGCAGCTAGCATTTCACACTAATTAAAGCAACCAGAAAGAAATGTCAGCTGAATCTGCATGTCCAGCCAGCCTGTAAATTACCCTACTAGTGATTCCTGAAGTGAAATAAAAGAAAAATCCAGTTAACCAACATGCCACACGAAGAACAACATATGGAAAACTGTTTGAATAAAGCACTCCGAAATATCAATTTAATACAGAATTGGGAGAGACTGGGTCTGGGCTTGTATCTATCTGTATCAGAACAGCAAACAACTTCACTTTTCAACCAAGCCAGAATAGACTGTGTTGCAACTCTCAGAGCCTGGCAAATTTCACAGCAGCAGTTGCAAGACACGGATTGTTTTGATTTTATGAAGGGAATAAAGCTTTTAAATTATAGGCTGCAGTCAGAGCATTCAAAGGCAGTTATATTGGCCAGAAGGGCATGTGATAGTTTAATTTCCCAGTCAAATCAAAGTAGGCTTTGGAGTAAAATTACTTGCTGCTGCAAAACACAATTTGATTTGATTTTAGGAGAGAAATGGCCTCTCTCTCTCATTCCTTGTTACAGCCGTACAACTGTCAGCCAAAGCAAACCAGTACATGGAGAAATGTCTTCAGACAATCACGGCTGCAACAGCATTTCCTACAAATTCATTTCGTGTGACACAGCCACGTTGGCAGGCTCATTTGCCCACCGGAAAGTGATCAGAAGCATTCTTCCTGGACTGCTGCAGTTAAATGATTAACATTCAAGTGGTTCCTGGTTATGGAGGATTCTGTGGTTAAATAAATGTTGCTGCCTTCATTGATTTCATTTTTACCATGTGTGGGGGCAGGGTCTTTTTCCTCTCCTTGGCAATTTTAATACATTTCCAGAGCACTTGACATAATGATTATGTTTACTGGAAGTCTATTATTCAGCCACTAGATGTCTCTATGTCCTGTCTTTGGTAAACAAAAGACACAAGGCGGGTGAGGTAATAGTTTTTACTGGACCAACTTCTGTTGGTGAGAGACACAAGCTTTCCAGCTACACAGAGCTCTTCTTCAGGTCTGTAACGTGGCATAGGTAATCAACCTCCTTGAGATGCAGATGGAAGAATTCTTCCAGCCACCTAGCGCTGTCTACATCATGGGTTAGGTCGGCATAGCTACATCTCTATGGCTCCAGGAGTGTGATAAGAGATGTTAGTGGGAATACGTTTCTGGTCTACACTAGAAAATTAGGTCTGTTTAATCAGGGATGTGAAAAATCCACATACACCCCAACTAGTGTTAAGCCGACCTAGGTCACTGTGTAGACAGCGCTGGGTCAACAGAAGAATTCTTCCATCAACCGAACTGCCGCCTCTCGAAGAGGTGGATTACCTCCGCTGACGGGAGAACCCCTCCCCTTGGTGTAGGTAGGGTCTACACCAAAGTGCTACACCGGTGCAGCTGTCTCGCTGGAGTGTTTTCAGTGTAGACCAGCCCTTAAGGACCCTAGATGCAGAGCAACAACAAACCACATTTTAGTTCGCTCGCCTCTGTAGTAGCTCCAAATTCTGATATAGTTGTCAGTAAAACAAACTTTAAAACTCAAAATCCCAGCGGTTGTCAGAAGCAAATGGCCTGTTAGATCCCCTATGGCCGCACCATTCTATACCCACAATTAGACTAATGAAAGACTAACAGCCCTAGCTACCATTCCCACTGAACATTTGGGATGTGCACTAATGAAGCACTAATCACTCTCTGTACGCAGGCATACCAAGAGAGCACAGCACCATGACCTGCCTGCATTACCGCACAATTCGCTTTAGGCAAAGAAGTGCTTTGGCATAACGTACACACTCGACAGTGGTATTGTTTTAAGATACTCAGACACAGAATAAACCAACACACACAACCTCATTCTAGTGTACACCAAGGCCCCTTTAGTCCCACTTTAGTGTACTTCCCCGTTCAGATACTTTTAAACTAATAGGGCTAGCAAATTAGAATCAAGCCACCAGGCAACAAGTCTGATCAGCTATTTCATTAAGGTCTGCATTGAAGCATCGCCCTAAGCCCTGAGCAAAGGGCAGCGCATAGTTGTCCTGCCCCTGTGCAGAGCAGAAAAGAGACGGCGACGCTTGGTCCCCATATCCCTCCTTGTTCTTAAGAACAGAAATCTGCACCACCCCTATCCCTGGCACAGATTCCTCCCCTCTGACAGTCAGGCTAGTTGGTGCATTGCAGGGGTGGCTCTGCCCACTTCCTGCCCCTGCCCTGCCACCCCCTGGACAGCTGGCAAAGCAGAAGCCCCATGGAAGCTGTTCTCCCTGTACCCGTGATAGAAGTAGCCGGGGCAGAGGAGCAAGGTAACGTAGCATGGAAGACACTGGTCACTGTGGCCCCTTACTCCTCTGTGCTGATGTATGAAGTTAATCAGAATCTGGCCCGATATGTAAAGAAAAACTGCAGCCATTAATTATCACTGCACTCAAGTCAGTACGCTGAAAAAAAATCCATAAACAACGGTCATATTCTGATCCTTTCATTCAAACTGAATGGTGCTTTGCTCCACAAGCGACTGGAGGGGATGGAACAGGGATACAGGAGATCGTCAACTTCAGATAACTCATTCAAATCAAAGCTGTCTTGACTACACGTTGTTGCCAGCCAGTGTATCCTAATAGCACACCTTAAATGGTGGTATCTGCCCAATGCCTACTGGCTACATGACCAAATAAGAAAAAACACCAGCGACACTTGAGATTAATCCACCCCATCAGAGACCCCCGGGAATACAGGGTTATAGAAGCTGGCCTGCTCAGGGGTATGCTACTACAGAGGAACTTCAGTATGCAAGCTAGTTACCCTGAGATCTCCAGACTTCGTATCCCCCGTCTGCACTTTCTGTCCCTTACTTGCATTCTATTCATAGACACCAGAGTAGTAAAAGCCCTAGCACAAAGGAAAACAAAAAGAAACTCTTCTTTTGCTCAGGCAGCAGAGTCCTGTGTCTTTGGAACCAAAGGCTCTGGGTGGCATACGTGTAGTCTAGCTAGTAACAATGAAGTATTTCATGTATCGCGTGCTTGGTAACAAAACGAGAGGGCTCCATGCTTGTACAATGAAAAAGACGGTTACTCACCGTTGTAACTGTTGTTCTTCGAGATGTGTTGCTCATATCCATTCCATTAGGTGTGTGCGCGCCGCGTGCACGATCGTCGGAAGATTTTCTACCCTAGCAACACCGGCGGGTCGGCTGTGGAGCCCCCTAGAGTGGCGCCTTCATGGCGCTGAATATATACCCCAGCCGACCCGGCGCCCCCTCAGTTCCTTCTTGCCGGCTACTCCGACAGTGGGGACGGGGGGCGGGTTTGGAATGGATATGAGCAACACATCTCGAAGAACAACAGTTACAACGGTGAGTAACCGTCTTTTCTTCTTCGAGTGCTTGCTCATATCCATTCCATTAGGTGACTCCCAAGCCCAACTTAGGTGGTGGGGTCGGAGTGAGACATTGCCGTGTGCAAAACCGCTGATCCGAAGGCAGCATCGTCCCTGGACTGCTGCACTAGTGCATAGTGAGCTGTAAACGTGTGGACTGATGACCAAACCGCCGCTCTACAAATGTCCTGTATCGGAACATGTGCCAGGAAAGCAGTCGAGGAGGCTTGGGCCCTCGTGGAGTGAGCGGTGAGGTGCGGTGCTGAGACACCTGCCAGGTCATAGCAAGTCCGGATGCAAGACGTAATCCAGGAGGATAGGCGCTGTGAGGAGACCGGTGAGCCTTTCATTCGGTCGGCCACTGCAACGAAGAGCTGCGTCGTCTTTCTAAAGTGCTTTGTGCGGTCAATATAGAAGGCCAGGGCCCTTCGTACGTCCAGGGAATGCAAGCGTTGATCCTGGCGAGTGGCATGTGGTTTGGGATGAAAGACCGGGAGAAAGATGTCCTGGTTGATGTGAAAAGGAGAAACCACCTTAGGGAGAAAGGCAGGATGTGGACGAAGCTGCACTTTATCCTTATGGAAAACTGTATAAGGGGGCTCGGATGTCAGCGCCCTGAGTTCAGAAACGCGCCTTGCTGAGGTGATGGCTACGAGGAAGGCTGTCTTCCAGGATAGGTACAGAAGTGAACAGGTGGCCAGTGGCTCGAATGGAGGACCTGTGAGCTTGGAGAGAACCAGGTTGAGGTCCCACGTCGGGACGGGCTGACGTTGTTGTGGGTACATCCGGTCTAAGCCCTTGAGGAATCTAACGACCATCGGGTTAGAGAATACCGAGGACGCGAGTTCCCCTGGGTGAAAGGCCGATATAGCGGCCAGGTGAACCCTAATTGAAGATATCGCCAACCCCTGATGTTTTAGGGAGAGGAGATACTCCAAAATGAGAGGAATGGGTGCCTGCAACGGGGACGTGGCTCGTTGTTCACACCAACAGGAGAACCGCTTCCACTTGGCCAGGTACGTGGTGCGTGTTGAGGGCTTCCTACTGCTCAGCAGAATCTGTTGGACAGAGTGCGAGCATTGCTGCTCTGCCTGGGTGAACCATGGAGCAGCCACGCCGTGAGGTGGAGTGATTGCAGGTCGGGGTGACGCAGCCGGCCGTGGTCCTGCGTGATGAGATCCGGATACAACGGAAGCGGGATCGGTGTCTGAACCGAGAGTTCCAACAGTGTGGTGTACCAATGTTGTCTCGGCCACGCTGGAGCGACCAGAATTACCTGTGCCTGGTCTCTGCGCAATTTGAGCAGTACCTTGTGGACCAGAGGAAACGGAGGGAAGGCGTAAAACAGGTGGTCTTTCCAGGGAAGGAGAAACGCATCCGAGAGGGAGCCCGGAGCTCGACCTTGTAGGGAGCAGAACACGTGGCACTTCCTGTTGTCTCGGGATGCAAACAGGTCTATCTGGGGAAACCCCCACCTCTGGAAGATGGAATGTATGATGTCCGGACGGATAGACCACTCGTGCGTCTGGAAGGACCTGCTGAGTCGGTCCGCTAGAGTGTTCTGGACTCCAGGGAGGAACGATGCCGTGAGGTGGATTGAGTGGGCGATGCAGAAGTCCCACAGGCGAATGGCCTCTTGGCATAGGATTGACGAACGTGCTCCTCCTTGCTTGTTGATGTAAAACATGGCCGTGGTGTTGTCGATGAGAACTAACACACATCGGCCACGTAGGAGGTTGAGAAATGCCTGGCACGCCAGGCGCACCGCCATCAGTTCCCGAACATTGATGTGCAGGGCTAGCTGGGATGCAGTCCACAGGCCCTGGGTATGGTGTTCGTTGAGATGGGCGCCCCAACCCAGAGATGAAGCGTCTGTGACCAGGTGCAGAGAGGGTTGTGGGGCGTGAAATGGCATCCCCTCGCAGACCACATTGTGATCTAGCCACCAGGTGAGGGAGGTCAGGACCGAGATCGGGACCGTGACCACCATGTTCAGGCTGTCCCGATGTGGACGGTATATTGATGACACCCAGGTTTGAAGTGGGCGAAGCCGAAGTCTGGCATACCTGGTTACGTACGTGCAGGAAGCCATGTGGCCCAGCAGGGTAAGGCACGACCTCACCGTGGTAGTTGGGAACGCCTGGAGCCCTTGAATGAGGCTCATGATGGTGCCAAATCGGTTGTCTGGCAGGATGGCTTGTGCACGTCTGGAGTCTAGAACTGCGCCTATGAATTCTATTCTCTGGGTAGGTTCTAGAGTGGATTTGTCCTTGTTGAGTAGGATGCCCAACTCGTTGAATGTGTGCACTATTATGTGGACGTGAGCTTGAACTTGCTCCTTGGTGCGACCGCGTACCAGCCAGTCGTCTAGGTACGGGAACACCTGTATCCCTTGCCGACGAAGGTACGCTGCCACGACAGCCATACATTTCGTGAACACTCTTGGGGCCGAGGATAGGCCGAAGGGAAGGACTGCAAATTGGTAGTGCACCATGTTTACCACGAATCGCAGGAAGCGTCTGTGAGGTGGGTAAATTGAGATGTGAAAGTATGCGTCTTTCATGTCGAGGGCGGCGAACCAGTCTCCAGGATCGAGGGAAGGGATAATGGCCCCCAAAGAGACCATGCGGAACTTCAACTTTACTACGAATTTGTTGAGTCCGCGCAAGTCCAAGATGGGCCGCAGACCTCCTTTGGACTTGGGGATCAGGAAGTAACGGGAATAAAATCCCCTGCCCCTTAACTCTACTGGAACCTCCTCTATGGCCCCCATGGCCAGGAGCGTAGAAACCTCCTGAATAAGAAGTTGCTCGTGAGAAGGGTCCCTGAAGAGGGACGGGGAAGGGGGGTGGGAGGGGGGGATAGAAGAAAATTGGATAGCGTATCCCCTCTCCACCGTGCGGAGGACCCAACGGTCCGAAGTTATAAGGGACCAAGCACGGTGGAAGTGGGAGAGGCGATCCCGAAAGGAGGGGGTTGGATCCTGGGGGATGACTGGGGCGCCGTCCTCGACCGCACCTTCAAAAGTTCTGCCTGGGGCCTGAAGGTGGTCTAGGTGGCCCCTGGTTTGGGCCGGGTTGAGGGCCGGTCCACCTTCTTCTACCACCTCGCCCTCGCCTCCTGGCCGAGTCCTGTCTCTGACGAGGTGGGGGGGGGTAGAAGCGCTGAGGCTGCGGCCTAAACGGCCTGCGCTGAGGGCCCACAACATGCATCCCCAGGGAGCGCATGATTGTTCTCGAGTCCTTTAGGCTCTGCAGGCGAGAGTCCGTTTTGTCTGAGAACAATCCGTGTCCCTCAAAGGGGAGATCCTGTAGGGTTTGCTGCAGCTCCGGAGGCAAACCCGAGACCTGAAGCCAGGAGATCCTACGCATAGCGATACCCGAAGCCAGGGTCCTCGCAGCTGAGTCTGCTATGTCCAAGGAGGCCTGCAAGGAGGTCCGAGCCACCTTCTTGCCCTCCTCTACCATGGCTCCAAACTCTTCCCTGGACTCTTGGGGAATCAGCTCCTTAAACTTCCCCATAGAGTTCCAGGAGTTGAAACTGTAGCGGCTCAGCAGCGCCTGTTGGTTCGCTGCTCTAAGTTGTAGCCCTCCGGCTGAGTAAACCTTACGGCCAAACAAATCGAGCCGCTTAGCCTCTTTTGATTTAGGCGCTGCAGCCTGCTGGCCGTGGCGCTCTCGTGCGTTCACTGATTCCACCACCAGTGAACACGGTTGGGGGTGGGTATACAAGTACCCATAGTCCTTAGACGGGACAAAGTATTTCCTTTCCACCCCTCTCGCTGTGGGTGGGATAGAGGCAGGAGTCTGCCATATCGTATCCGCATTCATTTGAATCGTGCGGATCAGGGGTAACGCTACCCTCGATGGGGCATCCGCTCCAAGGATATTCACGATCGGGTCGTGAACCTCCACTATCTCCTCCGCCTGCAGGTCCATATTACGGGCCATCCTGCGCAGAAGATCCTGGTGAGCCCGAAGATCTATTGGAGGCGGGCCTGTGCACGATGTGCCCGCCACTGCCTCATCGGGAGAAGAAGAGGAAGATGCCTCCGGTGGAACAGGATCCAAGGGCTGGTCCTGGTCTCCCTGTTCCTGGGCTGGAGCATCACCTGTGCCTGGGTCCAGGGTGTCAGGTGGTGCGGACCCAGAGGCCTCCATGCCCCCTGGCGGAGGCCGAGAGATGGTGGACTCCGGGGCCCCTCTGACGGAGTGACCGGAGCGAGAGGTCGACGCAATTGGAGCCCCTTGCGCCTGATGGTACGCCCACGGGGTCCAGAACGACCAGTGAGATGGGCCATGAGCAGGGTCCTCTGCTACCTCCTGCCAATGGCCTATGTCCTGCTCCTCGGCTTGACCCTGAGGGGGGTATGCCGATCTCGATACTTCCTCAGAGGAGCGGGACACCGATCTCGATGGCCATGGCGGTGCCGAGTGCGTCGAGACGAATCCCGTGGGATGCGGTGCCGCACGGTGCCGGTCCGGGGATGTTCTATCTCCACGCGGTGCCGGCGATCGGTGCCGGGACCGCGACCGGTGCCGATGACCTCGTCGGTGCCGGGAGTCGGATCTGGACCTCGACGAGGACCTGGAGTATGCCCGGTGCCGGGAGCGGCCTCTCGACGTCGAGCGTCGACCGTAGCGGTGCCGAGAGCTACGTCTCGACGTTGATCGGTGCCGACGATCATATCGGTGCCGAGACGTAGAGCGGTGCCGCGAAGAAGATCTTGGCCGCGAGTACGACCGGTGCCGAGATGATATTCGGTGCCGGGACTGCGAGCGGCGTGGGGACCTGCTTCGGGACCTGGAGCGGTGCCGAGGTTCCAGTCCTTGTGGAGGGCGCATCAAGGCAGGTTTCCCCCTCGACTGGACCGGGCGAGTCAGCGGTGCAGTCGGTGCCGGTGGTTGAGGCGGTGCCGGCTCCGTGAGAGCTATTAAGTCTCTCGCCGCCGCGAAGGTCTCTGGAGTCGACGGTAGGCACTGTATCACCGCCGGCCTCGGTGGAGACGCTATCTGCACCGGACTCAACGGCTTCGGTGCCGGAGTCGACGGTGCTGGAGGCACCTGTTTCCTTTGCTCCACCGGCGGACGCGGCTCTACCCCCGGCACTGGGGGAGCTGGCGTCTTCGGCACGGACGTCCCCGTTTTATGGGCTTTTTTTATGCCCCGGGGATAATGATCGGCGCCGAGGCACTGCTTGCGGTGCCGACGAGGTCCGGTGCCGGGGAGGCTTGTCTGACGCCACTCGCGTGGTCGTCAAAGCCGGTGCTGCCGGTGCACTGCGCACCGAGGTGCTAGGCGCCGGGGTCTGGCCCGTAGAGGGAGTGTCCGGGCTAAGTGCCGCCTCCATCAGGAGTTGCCTGAGCCGAAAGTCCCGCTCCTTCTTGGTCCTTGGTCTGAAGGCCTTACAGATCTTGCACTTATCTGTTTGGTGGGACTCTCCCAGGCACTTCAGACAGGAGTTGTGCGGGTCGCTCGTGGGCATAGGCTTCGCGCAGGAGGCGCACTGCTTGAAGCCGGGAGCGTTGGGCATGAGCCCGGCCCCGCGGCCGGGGAAGAAAGGGGGAGACGACCCCCTTAATCCCCTGAGCTACTTAGAACAACTATAACAACTTTTTAAAAAACTATTTAACTATTTAACTATAAACACTATAACTATAACTGCTAATAACCAACAAAGCTAGGGAGAGTGGAGAACAGCTAAGCAGCGCTCCACAGTTCCAACGACCGTCAGGGGCGGTAAGAAGGAACTGAGGGGGCGCCGGGTCGGCTGGGGTATATATTCAGCGCCATGAAGGCGCCACTCTAGGGGGCTCCACAGCCGACCCGCCGGTGTTGCTAGGGTAGAAAATCTTCCGACGATCGTGCACGCGGCGCGCACACACCTAATGGAATGGATATGAGCAAGCACTCGAAGAAGAACTGGCTCTTTTGTAAGAGAACTATTTGCAGCTGCAGCCAGCATTCTAGCCATGTGCACACAGACTGACTTCCTGGTGCCTCCTCCAAACTGTTCCCCACATGGCAACCTATGCTCCTCCCTTCAAGTCCTAGGTGGCGACATGCAGTAACAGCATCAACATCAACAGGACAAGGACCCTGGCTCAACAAAGCACTTCAGCATCACCTTAGCTTTCTGCACCCGAGCCGTCCCATTGAATTTTTATGGAACCATTCGTGTGCTTAAAGTTAAACGCGTGCTTCCATACTTTGCTGAATCAGGGCCAATAGAGGTTACCCACTGCAACATACCTGTGTCTGAAATGAAAATGTATTGCTCCAGGGATGGGCCAGGTTAGGCACTGTTCTCACAGATATAAATCCAGAGTCACCCTACAGACTGCCTGATTCTAACTGAGAGCAGAATTCTGGTCTGATGGCTTTAATATGAAGTGTAGAGACTTTATCTGGCAGTAGTGTAGGAATGGCATCTTGCCCACCTCGATTCACTTTCAGCAGTTCCTGAGAAAAACATGTTGTTAGGTTTCCCCTTCCCCAGCTCTCCTCTGCTTGCAAAAGCTACAGTTGGATGTTTGCCAGAAGCGCATGGAGAAATGGGTCTCCATGGTGGGCCTTCCGTTCCATTATAGTTCTCCAGCCTATTGCAGCTGGCAGATCAAAGAGCCCAGCCTATCAGAGCCATCCCCCAAAGATTATTTCTGCTGCCTGACCTAGTCATCGATCACTGAGACAATAGACCTATTAGTCTGATTAGCAGCTTGGAGACAATCCGTTTGAATGAAATTTCAGGCACATCCACCTACGAGGCCAGTAAGGAAGCAATTCTAGATGCAGGCAAATTAATACTTAGCTAAAGTGCACAGGAATCAGACTGTGAGAAGCAGGAGAGAAAGAGACTCATGCTTGGCACGAAGAAAGTCCTGTAGAACATAGGCACGGCTGTTACTGCTGGCCTCCAGACCTGGCACTTCCGGGCTAGGGAGTTGCTAACTATCGTGAGCTAAGCAGGATGAATCTCGCTCAGAGCTTGGTCTGCGTCATGGGCTGCAGGGAGGGAGGCGTAGGACCTGGCTCTTTCCACTCTGCCTCAGGGGCATGCCCAACTTGCAGGAGGTCTCCACTACCTTTGCATCAGCTGGACGGTGCAAAGAGAGTGGAATGGGGCCAATATCTTTCAGCTTATTATTCTCTTCCTTTTAATGCATACATGAAGCTATTCTTCCTATGTTGAAGGCCTAAGTGGTGTGTGAGGCTTGGGCAGACCTGCAGATTTGAATAAATGTGGAGAGCAAGAGTTTACGATAAGCTGTATTATACTCCCAGTACATTATAGGCCAGGGGTTGGCAACCTTTCAGAAGTGGTGTGCCGAGTCTTCATTTATTCATTCTGATTTAAGGTTTCGCGTGCCAGTAATACATTTTAACGTTTTTAGAAGGTCTCTTTCTATAAGTCTTTAATATAGAACTAAACTATTGTTGTATGTAAAGTAAATCAGGTTTTTAAAATGTTTAAGAAGCTTCATTTAAAATTAAATTAAAATGCAGAGCCCCCTGGACCGGTGGCCAGGACCCGGGCAGTGAGAGTGCCACTGAAAATCAGCTCGCGTGCCGCCTTTGGCACACGTACCATAGATTGCCTGCCCCTGTTATAGGCCATGAAGTAAGATACTATGCAACATGAGTAAGGGGGTCAGAACCTGGTTCTGTGTGAAGACTTCAAGATTTGTCCCTTGGGGCCTTGTTCCCACTAATGACCCATTTACATGACCAGAGCGGTGTAAAGTGGCCTAAGGAGAATCAAGCCCTTAATATTGAAAGTGCTTTCTTTTGTAGGTCATTGCATTATTTTACTGCCGATGGATGTTAGACGTAAGGAATGGTAATTACCAGGATCACTCTTCTTTGCTTTTTAGAAGACTAATGCTTCACTGACTTCTCTGCAGTCTTTTGTTACTTCCCCATCCCCAGGTGTCATCAGCTGTTCAAACAGAACTAGAGGTGGGACAGTTAGCTTGTTTGCCAGTCCCTAGCAGACATACCATCTGGTTCACCTATTTACTTGAACACTAGCATTTATGACAATGAGCTAAATTCAAACCTGGTGTAAGCACATGTAATTCTGGCCAGGCAATATATGTTGGTGTAGCTCTATTGAAGCCAATGGCATTATGCTAATTTCCATCAGATGAGGATCTGGCCCAGTGTGCATAAACACATCACAAGATTTCTCAATTGCAAAGAAAAGGAGCAAAGAGAAGGCCAGTTTCTTATGTTTCATGATTACAAATTGTCTAATGACTGTGGACAGGGATGAAACATGGGTCTCCAATATATTTTTTTCTTCCCGGGAAGGGGCGTGATAATTTAGTTGTAAACCTGAAGTCGGTTAGCATTTTCCTAAAAGCTTTCGGACTATAATGCAAGACAGGGTATATTTCAAAACCTCTGAATGTCTCAAATAACACAGGTTTCAGAGTAGCAGCCGTGTTAGTCTGTATCCGCAAAAAGAACAGGAGGACTTGTGGCACCTTAAATCAAATAGCACAGCTGTATGTTGTATCCTGATGTCTGGAGGAATGAATGTAGCCATGAAAGGCTGCAAAAATCAGTCAGGAAACCAAGGTTTTCTCCCTTTATGTTTTTTAGAAGCAGCTCCTAGAAGAGACCCAATGCTGCAGCCCTTCCTTCTGCTCCCAGTGACAGCAATGGGGGGTTTGCAGGATTGGGCCCTAAATTCACTAGTTGAGAGAGAGATCTCCCTCTGCAGGGTGGTCTACTATATCGGATTTACCAAATGCAAGGGTAGGGTGTCCTATGGCAGTGGTGCCCTGGTTGAGAACACATATCCCTGGGGTACACAAAGGTCTGCCGGGGGTACATCACCTCATCTAGATATTTGCCTAGTTTTACAACAGGCTCCATAAAAGCACTAGCGAAGTCCGTTCAAACTAACATTTCATACAGACAATGACTTCCTTATAGCGCTCTATATACTATACACTGACATGTAAGGACAATATTTATAGTCCAATGGATGTATTTTATACTGCTATGGTAAAAAGGAGAAAGTGAGCTATTTTTCAGTAATAGCGTGCTGTATATTTTTATGCCTTTTGTATTTTTATGTCTGATTTTGTAAGCAAGTAGTTTTTAAATGAGGTGAAACTTGGGGGTATGCAAGACAAATCAGCCTCCTGAAAGCGGTACAGTCATCCGGAAAGGCTGAGAGCCGCTGTCCTGTGGAAGGACTCGCTGTAGCACTATCGGGGAATGAAATGCCGGCCTTCCAAACAAAGGCTTATTCATGCTGTATCGATCCTGAGCACGCAACAGCAATGCCTGTAAAGTGCAGCTCAACCCCTGCTCTCGCCCTTCCCCCGGCCGTCAGACTGAGACCAAAAGATGCTACGGCGCATAAAAAAGACCAGCAAATTTCTGCCCTGCTCTTTCGTCTTAAAAGATGGGCGGCAAATGGCACTTCATCACCAGGTTCAATCTCCGTGCCGGAAACCTGATTCTCACATCGCTGCCCAGCTCCGAACACATCAGCCCCAGACCCGGAGGTAGCTGCGTCCTGTGGCGGGGCTGGAATGACGTTATTAAGGAGACAAGCGAGCTTAGCTCGGGAGGCAGCAGCTGAGAGAATGAAACACTTCGCTGCCCCCGTAGAGAACTTCATTTCCACTGCTCTTTCATCGAGTCATTAAGGGTTTCAATTTAGATTTCGGAAGCCTTTGCCCCTGCCCTCCGATCTGCAGTGAAGCGTGCCTGGAAGAGGAGAGTTTCAGACTATGCATTTAGCAGATAGCTGGATGTAGTGAGGGGAGTCACACTTGCTTCGTTTTGTGCAGCACCTGTCTGCTGATGCGATCTTTATGAGTCAAATTCTCGGCTGGTAGAACTCCATTGAACTCAATGCCTGCAAGCAATGTGGCCCAGATGGGTATGTGTGTGTGCATATGTTAATAGCGGGCCTTGTAAGTGGAGGTAGGTAGGTAGGGCCAGGTTCTCCCATCAGCGCAGGTAATCCACCTCCCCAAAAGGTGGTAGCTAGGTGGATGGAAGAATTCTAGCGTTGTTTACACGGGCACCCAGCTTAACAAAACCAGACACTTACCTTGGTATAGCGATGTCCCTCCGGGGTGTGAAATCCACCCCCTGAGAGACGTAGCTACGCCAACCTAACCCCCGTGTAGACGGTGCTAGGTCAATGGAAGAATTCTTAGCTACTGCCCCTCGGGGAAGTGGGTTACCTATGCTGCCACTGCTGTGGCATTTGAGGTGCTAGTGAGATTCAGAGGAAAGGGGCAGAGTTTAGGGCCCAGATTCACAAAGGTACCTAACCCCCGTTGACCTGGGCCGTGGGCCCCTCCGACCTCTGTGTGGGATTCCCAGCCGCGAGCCCTCTCCTGGAGTTGGCACATCAGCCAGGCCAGCCCTTCTTCATGAAGTCAGAGAGGGAGAGAGGTTCCCCATTGCAGTCAATAGCCCAGCAGTCAGAACACTCACCCGGGCCGTGGGAGACCCAGAATCAAATCCCCAAACCACCAGGCAATTGGGTGTCCTCCCATTCTCTCCTCTTGCAGCTGTTCCCCTTTGTACACATAACTAACTAGTGAGTGGAGCACAGACTTAACCCTCCATCCGCCACATCCCAGACGAGTGCCTGAACCACCAGGCTTTGGGAAGTCAGGGGACAGACATGTGCCTGAGCCTGCTGACCTCTGGCTGTCTTTTTGCACGGCTCGATCCGGTGGGCGTGCTCTGAGAACACCAGCTGGCTCAGGCCCCACGGGGAAGAGATCCTGGGAACACCTAGTCTGAGAATGCAACTGGGGCTTAGTCAAGAGCCAGGGCCCCCCTGAGCAGCTCAGGAACTGGGGTGTGGCCATTAGAACCATTAGAGGCAGCTTTGCACAAACCTAAGTGCCCTGGAGAGTTTAGGCTTCTCTGACGTCGGGTGGCAGCTGGGTGGTGGTTTGGAGAATGTCAATGGCACCTAAATGTTGGACTTAGATGTCTAACGATCTTTGTGCATCCAGCCTTAAGTCACTTCTGAACATGGGACTTAAGTGCTTCATTCATTTAGGCACATTGAAATTTTAACCACTGTACGTGGGGTAGTAAATGTCCATGCAGATTCTGCAAGACTAAGATAAGTGTATGTATAGTAGAGCTGGCTGGCTGGGAGGTTCCCCCCCCCCCATTTTTTTTCTAAAGAATGGCAGTTTGATCAATTTTTTTTAGCTTTTCCATCAAAAACAAAAACTGAAAACATTTCTATTTTAAATTTTGGGGGGAAAAAATTTGGGGGGTCAAAAAAAAACCAAAAAAGTTTTGCAGGAAATGTGTTTTAAAAAGTGGGAAAACATTGAAATTCCTTGCAAAAAGTAACTGGCCGTTCTTTTGAAGCTAGATATCATCCTTACAATCTCAGCATGAAAACTGAATATATATTTTATACACACACACACACACATGCAGATTGAGAGACAGAAATGCTAGCATTCTCTAATGCGGAAAGAGACCAATGGCAACAATGCAATAAGTAACACAGTAAGAGCATTTTGTGTTGATACAAGCCAGGACTTTATCTAATCTGCAGGGAATTGTATGATCATTTATTCTCTCGCTGGCAAAAGAACTAATCCCATTAAAACAGCGTTCTGCACCCTGCTAGCAAGAGCAGATGAAGAACACATTTGGAAACCTTCACTATAGAATATTTAAACAATAACAGGCTCTGATGATTTAGTACCAGCTGGTACTATTCAAAGCCTAAATATTGTAAGTGGAGCTTAAAAAACTGGTATGTGATCATACACTTAAAGACTGTATCTTAAATTCATATGCACAAGGTGGCCAAATTAAGATTGCACAGGCAACCTTAATTTTGGCATTTCCTAGCTTTAGAGTGCTTGACTTTGCAACCTTAATAATGTGTAACCTGAACATAGCTTTGCGTGTGTAATGTTAAATAATAATGGTTTTGTTCAATGGACAATATAATATAGTTATAGGCAGCTTAGTTACAATATACAATCCCCTGAAAGCAGAGTGCCCTGCTAACTAGCTGGGACCTTTATCAAGTGCTTGGAGACCTACAGATGAAGAGTGCTATATAAGAGCTAGGTATTATATTTAAGGCTTTTTAAATGTCTAACAAAGTGTGAGGTGTGTTAAAATTCAGATTACAATGACTTCTTTTCAGCAGTGGTATAAAAGTACATCTCAAGGATCAACGTTTGGTACCCAGAGCCGTGAATGCCAGTCGCCCCAACAAACCAGTCTCATGAGGGCAGCTGACTAAGATACCATTGGTGCAAGACTTTATGGCAGCAACACAAGGATTTTCGGCAGAAAGACACCACAGCCATAACAGAAGCCAAGAGAACCTTACTTTCCTCCCTATAAATGCTGCCATTTTATATGGCCAGAAGAAATCATTCCAAACAGGCAACCAGTTATAAACCCAGACTGCCTTGACCAATTCCCAGACCCAACTCCTACTCCCAGCTCATGTCTCGCTTTTCTGAACAAATCATGGAGCTAAAGGAGAACTTGTCAGGGACAAAGGACAGCAAAAAGGAGATGAATCTCCACCCTCATTGCAGAATTTGAGCTTCTCTCGCTAACACAATAATAGACTCTGGGGGACAACTACCCATCCTATATGAGTTAGATGCCCCTCGCTGGTTGTTGAAATCTAGTGGAGGTCAGCTGGGACCCCTGTTGGCTGATATTTGTACTGCATTCTTCAGTGGAGGCCCAGGACCCAAATCTCTGATGTACGCAATGGTTCGGCCAATTCTTAAGAAACCTGCTTTAACAATCTTGCAAATGACCTGCCTGACCCCAACCTCTCACTCCTCCTTCAGGACCAAGCCCAATCTAACATCCAGCCCTTAATGGGTCAGGACTAGGCTGCATCTGCATCTGTGTCTGTCCAAGCTCCTCCGTTCACCAGGTGGGACACAGCAACCACAAAGATACCCAGAATAAGACTCAGGGCAGAGCTAAAAACAAGCCAGGTTTGATGCTAGGTTCTCTGCCATGGAACACCCTGCTAGGAAGTCTGCTAGTCTAACAGTCTCCAGCCTGGTGACAAACCCTAAAATCCCTCAACATCTTCAGTTCTGCCAATAAAGTTTCCTAGATGCCTACAAGTCTGCTGCTGGGCAGGTGCACTGGCTGATCTGAAACTCCACAGTAGCTATCCCTCCCCAAACCCGGCGCCTAGCTCACGCCCAAGCCCCGGCAGGACGCTCAGACTCTGCTCCCCCTCGCTCTCTGACCCTGGGGGTATTCTCAAAGGCACCTCACAGACTGGGCCTGTACAAAATGCCAAAGGAAAGGAACCTGCCTCCACTTGCAGCCTTGATCTCAGTGGCTAGTGCATTCAACGACATGGGAGACCCTCATTCAACTCCTCCCCCTCTGCTTGGAATGGAGCAGGGATTGAACCCACAGCTCCCGCCTGTGAGGCATGTGCCGTAGTCGCTGGGCTCTGGGGAGGGTCAGCAGAATTCGATTTTTATTGCACTATAATTTTGACGATGTTTATTTTTACGAATTATTTCAATTTTTATCCATTTAAATTTTCACTGTTGTGCATAATTATAGGGAAGGTCAAACAACGCGGGGGCCTCAAACAACAATTCCTTAATGACAGTAGACGCTGAGATGCAAAAAGTTAATGCTTTAGAACCGCTAAAAAGCTAATTGTCAACACCACGTGTCAAAGTATACAAAGCAATTGTCCTTCCATCCAACTCCTGTTTGATCTCAAGCTGCAATTGTCTTGCTTTGCCTGCCTGCAACTTTCTATTACCCATGGAAATTGTTATGTAAAGCCTCCGCTCAAATGCAATTGTAAGATCTGTAACTTGTATCCTTAAGTTCTGCAACCTTTTTGCAGACTTTGTAACTTCAGTTATTGTTAGGATAGCCTTTTACATTTTGTAACCTTTGCAAGCTCTGCAACCTTTTCAAGTTACCACTTGTATGAACTTCCAAGCTTTGTAATATCCCATCCCTCAGAGAGAGTGTGAACGAGGGAGTGTGAACAAGGGAGTGTATGTGGGACTGGGCGGAGAGGAGCTGCAAGGAGAGAGGAGCCTGGAGACAGGAGTGTCTGATATAATCTGCCCTGAGAAGGCAGTCATGAAGTACTGTAAAGAAAAGAAGAACCTGGTATGCATGAAAGGAACTGGTCTGGGAATGCTTTTCGGTGACGGACACAGAAAGGAAACTCAGTGTACTTGACAGGAGCCGCCCAGTTCCAAAATAAGAGGAAGAAGGCATGCACTCAAGCCCCTGCTTCTTGACCCTCTCAGCAGCCTGGATTCAATCCCGGTTGTACATCAGGCAGAAGGGGCAACTGAGCACTGGGTCTCACCTCCTGGGCGAGTGCTTTAACCGCTGGGCTAGAGGGCACCACCACTTCCTCTTCCTCAGTGTTCCCTGAAAACACACTGCCCTGGCTGTCGGCCCCTAGTGCCAGCAGAGGGCTCGCCGCTGTGACGCCTGAGTGGAATGAGGCGCCTCCCTCTGACCGAGCCTTCGGTGCCTAACTCCCTTTGAGAGGAGGGGTTGGGCTGCTCTCTGGTGAGCTTCGCTGGGCTCCCCGCTCCGGCTCCCTTGAATCCCACTCTCAGGCGCCTAACTCCCCGCAGCATCGGGAGCCTGGGCAGCTCAGGGTTGTGGAGTCTATTCGATGGCTGGGTGCTGCAATGCTGGACCTACACCCTTTGCAGAGCCAGCCCACGGTGTAGAACTAAGAGCCAGGCCGCCTGTGTCTGGAGAAGCTCACACGTCGCTGAGGTTCTTTCGTTGTCATTCCCCTGCTTCGTTCGTTCCATCCCTCTCTCTGAACAGAAGTCATCGCTGTGGCGGAGCTCTTGACTTGGGTTTTCAGGACTGAGATACTGTCATTTCAGATCAATAACCTAGCGCGTGGGGCGGGAGGTTCAGGTCAGCCTGCCCTTCATTACTCTGATTTACCGGTCCTCGGAGAGTGCAACCTAGCACCTGTAGGCGGATTGCAGAGTGCTTCAGTAATTAGGGTGATGAATTTACAATGGTCCACAGGCTGTAGGGAACCAAAGACAGAAACTGAGTGAGCACTATCCCCTCCATTTAACAGTTTATTGTTCTGCCGGGGGGATGCAGCTCGGTATCGTTCGGAGTTTAGTAGCTAGGATGGTTATTAAAAATGCTACAGGAAAGAGTTTGTCTCTCAGCGCTCGAGTCGTACTGGAACACTCCACACTGCCATTCTGGCCCTCTTTTGGGGAGCTAAAATGATGCACCGGTACTTCTGATCGTAATAAAATAAACGATTCCGTGCATCCTTCTGTGTGTTCCGACCTGTCTCGAGTGTCCGCCTTGGCTACAGATACACAGCAGCTCTATATCGTCACCACGGCCAGGTTAGGAGCTTTTAGAATGTAGAGAGGGCTCACCGAGTAGGAAGAAGCATCTAATAACTGTGAGGTTTGGTGAACGCTCAGGGCTTATGCTGCTTGCAAGAGCTTGGCTTTATTCTGTACCAGGTTCCACCTGGCTGTGCATAAGAACAAGGGCTGGGAAGCTCAGCCCTTAAAGGCACTGTCCGCACTACCAGTTACACTTACACCTTAGCACTTTTCACCTGTAAAAGTTATCACTAATGAAGCCACCCTCCCTGCAGGTAGGCAAGCAAGTAATAGCCCCACTGTACAGCTCAGACACTGAGGCAGAGAGGTTAAGGCTTGTCAGAAGCTGTGTGTGTGAGGCAGTGCATAGGTGCAACACCCCAGCATCAGCACAGGAAAGGAATTGTGCCTTTGAAGGGCACAAGTTGCTCCCTGCTTCTCGCTTAGACTGGGGGATTGGTCGTGTATAATAGCGTTCCCAAGTTTTAAATGAGTTGCCTTTCGATGCACATTCATGCCCTAGGTCTGGGGAGCCTGCACAGGCATATGAGGGGTGGGGAAGCAGGGGAATTATACTCCCTTATTGCCTTGTGACCGAAGTCACACTCTAGCCCTATGTACAAACAGTCAAACTCCAGCTCGTTTCTGTATTAGATTATGTCTCAGTTATGTGAAACGGGGTCATGTCACTCAATGACCATCCACAGAAAACTCTTGATTACCCAGGTTTATTCACTGGTCCCACCTCCCACCATCTCAGGCAGATAATTGAGCTTCTCCTGTCTTTAATATCTATGCAAATGGACTGTAGAATTGCTAAGAGCTTTCTGGTGCTCTTTAGTGGAGGGGTTTCCACTTGACTCAGCATTTGCAGTGGCATAGGAAGTGAACTGCGCTGTGCTCATAGGCTGGGGTGGGTTGCTATGGGCCCCTGTAACAGGGGGTTCTTTCCTCCTAGGGGCCCATCTGAGGATTAGCTCAGGGGGGCTGGAACAATGTGGGTAGTGGGGGTGCTGTTAACCCTGGATATGATGGAAACCACTGCTAGCCAGGGGGTGCGGCAGCACCCCCAGTTCCTGCATTTATGGATTAGCTCGCCACATGCTCGACCCCCCTGCCTGCGGTTGCTCAGCCTGTTGTCCCATCACTCACTCGGTGGCCTTGTGCTCCAGGAGCTGCAGCACTTTCCTCTTCATAGCTTAGCCTTCCAGCCAAGTCCCACTCAAGTCCCCCTCTCCTTGGGTGTTACCTGTCTCCTTCCAAACCATCCCTGGCAGTCCCCAGGTAGGCTGCCCCAGTGTGCCACTGCTGCACTGCCTTGTAGGGAAACCACCTGGGCCTGCCATCTACACCAGCTTCCAATCCAGGGACCTTCCCCCAGCAGCTCAGGTCTTTCCTCTCCCAGCCCTTACTGCTCCTTCCCTGGACTGCTCCCCACACTCCTGGGACAGGCTCCTGCTCTCCCCCCTCGTACCAGGGAATGTGTCTGCAGCTTCCTCACTGCGGGCCCCTTCCCTGCTGCCAGCTCCCTGCTTTATAGACACGCCCTCTGCTTCATCCCCAATTCAGCCTCACTGCGTCCTAGCTCCCCTGTAGGTGCAGCCTATGGCTAACTGGCCTCTCTTGCCTGTATTAACCCCTCCAGGGCGGGGTACACACCCCATCACATCCCCCCAAATTAAAAAGAAACGGACCAGATCCCCAGCTGGTGCAAACTGGTATGGCTGTGCTGACGACACTCACATTCCCATCAACAGAGCAATGCCAACACCCACCCCAAGAGGAGCTGATGCCCTCTTCACGCAAGAGCTATTCCCAATATTCTTTTAACCTGATTTTCCTCAATCTGTGACCAACTCTCCAGCTGTTCTCCCGCATGCATTCTCCCAGAGAACAGCGTCAAGAAATCCTTAACTTGACATTTTCCGGCTAGACCTATTTCATAAGAAAAATGATGCCGGTCCGAAATGCTAACCCAAGTGTACTTGCTCTTTCACCTCTATTATTAAATCCACCTCACAGGGAAAATATCAGAGGATAGTTTTCTTTCAGTGCCTTTTTTGTTAAGCCTTATGCAGGGGAAACATCTGGGTTTCATATGCAGTCTGATCAGACAGTGTTAGTCGGTTAGTGTTGCAATCACAAGTTTTATTTTAATTTCCCCCCTCCTCCAGGTGATGTACTGCCAACATTGCCTTTTTATTAATAAACACTTTTCAGAATTTCAGATCCACGATGCTGACGGGGCACCACTCAGTGATTCTTAGCTCTGCCACAGGCTTCGTGTGTGACCTTGGGCAAGTTACTTCATCTCTCCATGCTGTTAACGAGGGAGAATGCTTCCTTTTCCCCTCCCTTTGTCTGCCTTGTCTATTCAGACTGGGGCAGAGACTGTCTCTTACTATGGATCTATAAAGTGCCCAGCCCACTGGAGCCTCTAGATCCTTCTTTAATAATAATAGCAGCTCAGCTAGCCAGATCTCGAAATCCTTTGTACGCCATAATACTGAGCGTGTCTATTGCCATTGGACTGCTCCACTGCGTGCCCGAGCAGTAGGACTGGCTGGAAAAAAAAACGGTTACTCACCTTCTTGTAACTCTTGTTCTTCGAGAGGTGTTGCTCATGTCTATTCCAATTAGGTGTGTGCGCGCCGCATGCACAGTCATCGAAAGGTTTTTCCCCTAGCAGCACCCGTTGGGTGGCACCTTCATGGCAGTGTATATAGGTCCCTGACCACCCGGCACCTCCTCAGTTCCTTCTTGCCGGTTACTTCAACGGAGAGGAAGGCGGGTGGGTTTTGGAATGGATATGAGCAACGCATCTCGAAGAACACCAGTTACGAGAAGTGAGTAATCGTTTTTATTCTTCAAGTGCTGCTCGGGTCGATTCCAATTCGGTGACTCCCAAGCCCTCCCCAGGAGGTGGGGGCGGAGTTATGGAAACGCTGACCAGAGCACCGCTCTGCCGAATGCTACATCATCCCTGCTGTGCTGGGTAATTGCATAATGAGAGGTAAAAGTGTGAATGAGGACCACGTCGCTGCTCTGCAGATCTCCTGGATCAGGATCTGGGCCAGGAACGCTGCCCAGGAGGCCTGGGCTCATGTGGAATGCAGGGGCAGTACTTTTGTCATAGCATGCGCGGATGCAAGACGTGATCCATGATGAAATCCTCTGGATGAGACCAGAAGGCCTTTCATCCGGTCCACAACTGCCACGCACTCCAGCCACGCTGTCCAACCCGGTCACTCTCAGTGCAGGCAAGCGCCCCTTGTCCACCTTCTTATGCCACTTGTGTGGCACCGGGGAGTGCGAACGGTGCCATACCGCCTCCACAGGTTTCGGTGCCGGGAAGCGCCGGTGCCAAGGGTCTCTTTGGCCAGAGTCCTTCCACGACATAATTTCATGCATGGAGGCCGGAGCACTCTGCACTGAGATGCTCGGTGCCGGATCCTGTCAGCTGGAGCAGGCTGGGGACAGACAGCTGCCTCCACCAGGATCTGTTTGAGCCTGAAGTCCCGCTCTTTTTTGGTTCTTGGTCAGAACCTTTTACAAATCCTGCACCGTTGTCTGGTGCTCTTCTCCCAGACCCTTGAGACAAGAGTCGTGGGGGTTGCCTGTTGGCATGGGTTTGTTGCAGATCCCGCAGGGCTTAAACCCTTGGGACTGAGGCATGCCCCGAACCCCAAAGGGGGACCAAATTGGTGTGGGGGGAAAAAAACCCATTCCTATCTAACTAACTAACTACTAACCACTATAACTAGAAAACTTTTTACAAAGGCTAACTACAAGACATGGGGAAGCACTTACGAAGGCAAGTGATCGCAGTTCCAACGACCGTCACTGGTGGTAATAAGGAACTGGGGAGACGGTGGGTCGGCAGGGACCTATATTCCACTGCCATAAAGGCACCACTCCAGGGGGCTCCACAGCCAACCCAACGGGGGCTGTTAGGGGAAAAACCTTCTGACAACTGTGCACGCGGCGCACACACACCTACTTGGAATCGACGTGAGCAACACATCTCGAAGAAGAATTATTGCTTGTAACCAGTTTCTTTAATGTATTAAGCTTAGTTTGCGTGTTTGTTTTATTTGTCCAGTAATCGTTTTCGATCTGTTTGCGATCCCTTATAATCACTTAAAATCTGTCTTTTGTAGTTAATAAACTTGTTTTTGTTTTCTCTAAACCAGTTTGTGGAATTCATAACTGGGGGGCAAGAAGCTGTGCAGATCTTCCTCCACAGTGAGGGAGGGAGCAAATTTCAATGAGCTTCCAGCTGTACAGTTCTCTGTGCAGCGCAAGACAAGACAACTTTGAGTTTACACTCCAGAGGGAGAGTGCACTTGAGTGTAGGGCAATCTCCGAGCTGAGTGATCTCAGTGTCTGTGTCTTTCTGCAGCTGGGTGTGTCCCTACCTGCATGTGCTGGAGGACGCTTGAGTGCCTGGCTCAGCAGGACAGGGTGAGGGAGCCCAGGCTGGTGGAATAGGCTTGCTCAGTGGTACCCCAGTACATCAGGTGGCACCGCGGAATGGGAGATAACCCATCACACCCAGATAGATGCATGCTTTGCAGATCAGCCATCCCGAGTGCTAGCTGTACCCAGATGAGGAGGGAATAAGCAGCCAGGTCTGGGTTAATCTGCAAGAACAAAAATCTATTCCGAGTTACATGGGCTAGCTCTTGGTTGACTAGTGACTGTGTGCAGGCGAAGTGTGTGGACATCCACAGGTCGCTCACAGGCAGGACCTCTGGCAGGTAGATGAGGATTCAATCACCCCCATATTTACTATTCTCTTCTGAGTGAGGTGCATGCTGATCCCTTGGAAAGGAGATGCATGACTGATATACTTCAGCCTATCCTCGTGAGGCCTGAGAACAGCAGCGATTTTCTCCAGGCTGAATACGTATCGGGACGAAATGGTTTGTAACTCAGACATTAGGATTTTGAGCTCCCAGAAGGCGAATGCAACATCCAGGGGCAGAACAGGGAAAGGACACAGTAGCAAGGCTGCCGTCAACACTGCAAGGTGTGCATGCATGGCACAGGCCTGCTTAGCCTAGCCCGGTGTGCGAGATAAAATATAGACGTTCAGCTTCAGGGGTCCCATTTCATGCTTTGTTATTATCTTACGTTAGCAGTTAACCGACGCCAGGGTTTTCTGTGCTGCACATACAACACATGTGGTGCCTACCTGGCACAGCTCGCTGTCTGGGGAGCAGGAGAACTGCGAAAGCACCTAAGTGATTTTGGGTAGGTAAGGCAGCCAGGGAATGTGGAAGGGGGTCAGAGCAGGGTCGGCTGTAGGTGTTTTGCTGTGCAGGGTGGAAGACATTTTCAGCACATACCCCAAACCTAATCCGGCATTCAGCACCCTCACATGTGATGATGTGGTACCCTCACATGTTGGTGTCCCCTCTGAAGTTGGCCCCTAAAGTTGGTGCTGGGTCTGGGTGACTATAAGAGGGCCTGGGAGAATGCAAGAAGTTCTAACTTATAGCCCCTTAGGCATCACTTCTGAATTTGGCCCCATGACTCCCCCACTCTCCTCACCTCCCAGGCCTTGGGGAAAGTTCTCCAGCAGGCTCTGATCACCCAGAGCCTCCTGCACGCTGTGGTGGTTGAGCCAGGTCTCCACAGCATAGATGGACAGGGGCCACCAAAGCCCTACAGAGACATCAGCTGAGAGCTCCAAAATAGAGCTGTTGGTTTGGCAGATTTCTCCAGAAGAAAGGGTCAGGATTAGACAATGTACAGACCACGTAAACAATGAACAACCAGGCAACCATCGAGCAACGGACTAACGTTGTCTCTGGAGTATCAGTCTATCCACGTCACTGCACTATTAATTGAGCCAAAATTCTCTGAGATGCAAGACCATTTTGTCAAAGCTTTTGTCTCATCACCATTCATTAACCAGCTGCCAGTTTTCATATTTTGGAGTCCGGTGCATGAATGATTAAAGCTCCCATTATTTCACATCTCCCACTTCTCTGCTATGAGTTCGATGGCTATTGACAATAGGTCATCGAGCAGGTTCTAGAGGCAGTCATCAGTATTAGTATGGAGAAAGGCTGATTTAAGACTTATCAGGGAAAGCTGGAAATGTCACTAATGAAAGGCCAAATGAAATCTCTCTAATGAGAGCCCTGAATCGTAACCAGAAACAGTGTGCATGCAGTATGACTTATCATCCCACTCTTCTGATTACACGGCCAACAGAAATCATTTTCTTTTACTTGGGTACAATGCAGTTTAATTGCTGTCCAGATAGCTTTGTGCAAAAACAGAATATAAAGAGCGCATTTGAATAAGAAGCTTTTTTCCACCTGAAAGCGTTTTAGGAAGCACAGTGGCTAATTGATGCTGGACTCTAATAGCTATGCACAAAATATAAACTGCTGATTCAGGCTTACAGATGGGTCCAGATCCTCATCTGGTATAAATCAGCTTAGCTTCATTGACTTGAATCTAGCTACTCTGATTGACACCAACTGGAGATCTGGCCCACTGACCCAAATGGAACGATGCTGATTTACCCCAGCGCTGGCATAAATTGGATCTGGCAAACAATTTTGATGGGCCTGGCTCTTTACTCATGCTGGTAGGACCTTACTCTGGGATTAGCCCCAGTGATGTCAGAGGGGCTATTTGCAAGGTTATAACTATTCGGTGAGAGTGGCAGAATCTGGCCCTCTGCCGACAGGCAGATCTGGGGCACCTGGTATAAAGCTCACTGCCTTAACAGCTCCCACACAAGAGCTGTAGCTAATGGTTTTGGTGGGGCTCTAGCAGCCATTGTTGGCAATGCCATTGCTTTCCTATGCCCATTCTATCCACTTCCTCTCATGCCCCAGGAAATGGACCCATCTGGAAATCAGGACTCTGCCATTGCTCAATGTGCCAAGTGGCCCTGGCTTCTCAGAGGCAGATGTTAAGGGCCGAGTCCTGGCCCCACTAGTGTCTAGATAAATGGGCTGTGAGTTTGAGTCCCGGGTGGGGGAGGGCAGTGCTCTCTGCTCTGCTGAGCACGAGCATCGCTGTTGTATAGCCACCACCACAGCCTTAGGGCTGTGCACATCTCCCGTTTGGGTGCTGGTCAGAGAGTCTCCCTGTCTCGATCTCCAAAAGCATGATGCCACCTGGTGCCCAGCATCCAGCAATGCTGCTCTGCAAACCGGACGCTAGCGTGGTGGTGCCTAACGGTGACCACACTGCACCCTTTCTCCAGGGACTGACAAACCCCTCCAGTCAAACATGACTGGCCCCCTGGCTGCTCCTGGGATACAGGTGGGACACGCACTGCCTACTCCTGCTCTAGGAGTGATGTGCCAACAGCATGGTCCACCTTGTCCATTAGGGGGAGATATGTCACGATAACATGTACGAGCGAGTCCATCTGACCTGCTGGGTGATGCCGCGCAAGTAATTTCCCCCTTCTGTGCCTCGGTTTCCCCTCCTACCTCATGTCTGCCTTGTCTGTTCCTCAGGGTAGGGACTATCTCTTCCAACAACTAGCATCATGGGGCCCTGCTCTTGGCTGGATGGTTCATACTGTAATAGTAATAAGTATTTTTCAGTCAATGGCAGATCTTGGCTGTGTTTTTCCACTTTTGCTTCTCCAGATGGTAGAAACATCTGAAAATGTGTGGTTCTATTATGCCAATTTCCTTCCCCTAATTTTCATAGCAGGAGGATTGTAATGATTTACGTGTCTCTCCCGAGCCTGTGATAAATTATGGTGTGTGCTGAAAACAGGTGCACGTTTGGTATGCCTGGATGGGTCGGGTGGAACTGCTTGTACAGTGTAGCCTTGAAAGGGCCATGAAATATTCATGACATGTTGCTTTTGCTACATATATAACATCTACCATTAAGTGTGGAATAGCTTTGGGTGTCGAGGAGACCTTGATTAATGAATCTGATGATAAAAACAATGAACAGCAGCAGGGGATGCATTCTCATGCTTCAAGCCTGGTTTCACACAGTCATGTTATGTGTATGATTTCACAACCGAACCCTGCTAGCTAGAATGGCCCTGGGCCTGATTTATCTCTTACTAAACAATAGTGTAAATCAGGAGTCACTCCATTTTAATTGATGAGATTACACCAGGGTAAAACCAGTTCAAGAGGGTCCTTTGGGTTGCTCATTAACACCTGTGTAATGTTATGGGAAAATGGTTATCCTGACTGATCATCTCATGCCTGCTGATGTAAATCAGGAGTAACTCCTTCGCAGTCATTGGAATTATATGAGCATGAAACGGGAGTAATCCAGCAGTTAATCAGGCCCGGACTTAAATTAAAGAACCCTTTTGCCTTGGATCATTTTCCACCACAGAATCCTGCACTGTTTATTTCGCTTGTTCCATTTCTGCAGCTGATGTGACAACCTGTCCCTGTTACAACTGGGTCACATGAGAGGCTGAGGTTAGCTTGGTGAAAAACTCAGGGCTTGATTCTCAGCATCCTTGCAGCTGGTGTGATTACTTACCCCCGTGCAATCAGCTCCCATTGCACTGTGATAACGCAGAGGTTCTCAACCGGGGTGGGGCAGGAGGGGAATCAATCTTTCTCACAGGAAACAGCGACCTGGCACACAGGGTCGCAACACCACTCAAATTTGGCCTGTCTTTTCCTAACTAAAGCACCTAATAGAGTAAGCTGTTTTTCACAAGGACTGAATGCCCAGCAGATCCAGCCAAAGTCAATATTCAGTCTCTCAGAATACAAGAGCCAGGGGACAGTCAATGAAATTAAATGGAAGCAAGCTGAAAAATGACCCCAGGAAGTACTTTTGACTTAATGCACAATCGGCCTGTGTAACTCACTGCCACAAGATATCATGGAGGCTGAGAATTTAGCAGGGTTCAGAACAGGCTTAGGCATTTTTACAGAGAATGTGAACATCCACAATGTAACTTTTTATCCTAAGGGATATAAGATTTCGTGCTTTCAGACATAAGTCAGGCCCTAATAGAAGGAATTTCCCTATGGGCCATTGGGGTGCATCATGTCACTGCTGGAGACAGGCCATCAAAGTAGATGGCCCAGTGGTCTGAGCCACTGGCAAGGCATATCTCTACCCTACCTATCACTATCCAGAGGTAAACTTCAGCCTCCAATTGACCCATCATGCCAGTCTCCATCACCTACTTGTTACATTTTCAAACAAGCCCCTTTGTGCTCTCTCCCAGCCTGCCCCTCGTGCTTGGCTGGAGCTCCTATAAACACCCGCAAAACGATCTCATTCTCCACCTTCAAACTAACACTCCTTTGCCAGGATGCCTACAAAAAACTTGACAACAGTTAGGCTGCCGGTGTGCTGAGACCACGGCCAATCACGTCAACCACTCGTTTCATTGTTCTTTGTACTCCCCTGTCTATCTCTATACACCTGTGGTTTCGTGTCTTATATTTAAGTTGTATACTTTTTGGGATAGGAACTGCCTTTTTGTTCTGTGTTTGTACAGCACCAGGCACCATGGGGTCCTAGCCAATGATTGGGACTTCCAGCACTATGATAATAGAAATACAATTATTAATTATTATTATCAACAATATATTCCTAATTATAGGCCTTATCCTACACCATTGACATTAATGGGAGTTTTGCTATTGATTTAATGGGAGCAGAATCAGCTCCTATTTGACTGGGTTTGGGAGGGAGGAAGGATAAGAAGTAAAAATTTAGGGTATGTCTACCCTACCCCAGCATAGCTACATCACAGTAGCTATGCTGGCATAAACCATAGTGTAGACGCTGCCTACGCCAACCGAAGAGGTTTTGTGTCAGTATAGAAACCGCCCCGAACACGGTAGCTACGCTGATGGAAGCCAGCTACCACTGACATAGCTGTGTCTGCACTGGGATGTGGTTTTTTTCACACCGTGGACCAATGTAGCTATGCCAACCTACTTTTAAGTGTAGATCAAACCGTAGACCATTACTGAAAAAACTGGAGAGTAACGCAGCTCTCTGGTTTTGCTACACGACTGTGTCATTAGAATGATATAGCAGAGTGTACAGACCTGTCCGGTCCTCCCTGTCGGGGTACCCACCTCTCAGAACTGATGCCCAACTTGTATCACTCCTTTCAATTCTATATTAGCATGGCCCTTTGTTCAGCATAGTCTCTTCTTTGTGCTGTAAAGAAGAGACAGTAAAATACATCAGGGCAGAAGTAATGTCAAACCTGACTGATAACTGTATTACAAAGATATATGCCATCGGTCCTTGTTCCTGTGTGAAGAGAATTAGAACAAAATTAGATAACTTAAAAGAATCTTTACATGCGTCTGGGGATCTGGTACAGATAGTTCATTATGAACAAGGCCTACAGATTGGTAGAGGTCGCCCAGGGCAGAAAGAAAATAACATTAATTTAGCCTTCAAAGAATAAAATACAGAACAATGTCATGCTTGGGAGGGAACTTTCTGAAGAGTGCTTTCTTAATAAAACGTAAGTTTTTGGAGGTTGCTTTTCAAATGGAGCAATTACATGAACGATTCAATAGGAACAAAGAGGACTTCGTGCTTTCCCTGGGGAATAAAGGGGTTTATTCTTATTGATAAACTAGGCAAATACAATTTAGATGGGGCTACTATAAGGTGGGTGCATAACTGGCTGGATAACTGTACTCAGAGAGTTGTTATTAATGGTTCCCAATCCTGCTGGAAAGGCATAACAAGTGGGGTTCCACAGGGGTCTGTTTTGGGACCGGCTCTGTTCACTATCTTCATTAACGAGGGGAGGGATAGCTCAGTGGTTTGAGCATTGGCCTGCTAAACCCAGGGTTGTGAGCTCAGTCCTTAAGGGGGCCACTTACGGATCTGGGGCAAAATCAGTACTTGGTCCTGCTAGTGAAGGCAGGGGGCTGGACTTGATGACCTTTTAAGGTCCTTTCCAGTTCTAGGAGATAGGATATCTCCATTTAAAAAAAAAAAAAGACTTAGATATTGGCATAGAAAGTACGCTTATTAAGTTTGCGGATGATACCAAACTGGGAGGGATTGCAACTGCTTTGGAGGACAGGGTCATAATTCAAAATGATGTGGACAAATTGGAGAATTGGTCTGAGATAAACAGGATGAAGTTTAACAAAGACAAATGCAAAGTGCTCCACTTAGGAAGGAAAAATCAGTTTCACACATACAGAATGGGAAGAGACTGTTTAGGAAGGAGTACGGCAGAAAGGGATCTAGGGGTTATAGTGGACCACAAGCTAAATATGAGTCAACAGTGTGATGCTGTTGCAAAAAAAATCAAATGTGATTCTGGGATGTATTAACAGGTGTGTTGTGAGCAAGACACGAGAAGTCATTCTTCCGCTCTACTCTGCTCTGGTTAGGCCTCAGCTGGAGTATTGTGTCCAGTTCTGGGCACCGCATTTCAAGAAAGATGTGGAGAAATTGGAGAGGGTCCAGAGAAGAGCAACAAGAATGATCTTGAGGTCTTGAGAACATGACCTATGAAGGAAGGCTGAAAGAATTGGGTTTGTTTAGTTTGGAAAAGAGAAGACTGAGAGGGGACATGATAGCAGTTTTCAGGTATCTAAAAGGGTGTCATAAGGAGGAGGGAGAAAACTTGTTCACCTTAGCCTCTAAGGATAGAACAAGAAGCAATGGGCTTAAACTGCAGCAAGGGAGGTTTAGGTTGGACATTAGGAAAAAGTTCCTAACTGTCAGGGTGGTTAAACACTGGAATAAATTGCCTAGGGAGGTTGTAGAATCTCCATCTCTGGAGATATTTAAGAGTAGGTTAGATAAATGTCTATCAGGGATGGTCTAGACAGTATTTGGTCCTGCCATGCGGGCAGGGGACTGGACTCGATGACCTCTCGAGGTCCCTTCCAGTCCTAGAATCTATGAATCTATGAAACAATTCCAGTGATTCCAAAATAGTTGTGGGCCATCCCTAGGTACAATAAAACAGCAAACGTCAAGCATTTGGCTTTGCAATGGTACATTTACTTTCAGTGTAGTGTGCCACCACTAAGGGCTAGATCCACAAAGGGGACCAAGGCTCAGTATTACAACAGCTAACCTGAGGCACACTGCCCCCCCGTGGAATTCACAGCCCCGAGCTAGGCGCTCCAGCCCCCGCCTAGACAATGCAGTCGGAGAGCTAAGCGGCTATGAATGGGATTCACAGAAGCCAGCACACTGAGCCAGAAGCCACCCAAGCCAGCCAATAGGAAATTTGGAGGAGGGGCTGGGACTTAAGCCCCACCCATCAAAGAGAGAATGGTGCCCAAGTCCAGGTCAGAGGGAGGCACCTAGCTCCAACTGGGATTCCCAGCTGTGAACCCTCTCCTGGAGCAGGTGCCTAAACCAACTCAGTCCATTTTCCCAGAAAAGCCAAGGTGGCTGTGCCACCACCACTCTTACAAAGTCATAGCCCAGTGGTTACAGCTCTCAGGCAGGAGACAACAGTTCATAGCCTACCTCTGCCTAATTCAGAGCTAGGCATGAATGCAGGTCTCCCATCTCTCTCAATCACGGCTAGTGGAGCTGTTCCACTGTATGAAGTACTTAAATATCCATTGGAACAGGGACCGGAGCCTGGGTCTGTCAGGAGAGCGGCTCTAACCAGTGGGCTAGACAATCAGCCATGTTCTCTCTCTCTGACCCAATGAATGTTTACATATTTGATATAAAGTGGAACAGCTTCAATATAAGAAACTGAGAAATCTACACACCAGAATATCCAATAGACCCATGAGGAAGCAGGCCTCCTATGTTAAGCCCCTACTCCTCACCAGAGTGGGGGGATTTGAACTCATAGACTCATAGACTTTAAGGTCAGAAGGGACCATTATGATCATCTGGTCTGACCCCCTGCATGCTGCAGGCCATAAAACCGTCCCTACCCCTTCCCTGGACTCTGCTGTTGAAGTCCCCAATCCTGTTTTTAGTGACTTCAATCGGCAGAGACCCTCCTGCTAGAGATCCCTGCCCCATGCTGCGGAGGAAGGCGAAAAACCTCCAGAGGCTCAGCCAATCTGCCCTGGAGGAAAATTCCTTCCCGACCCCAAATGTGGCGATCAGTAAGACCCCGAGCATGTAGGCAAGAGTCTCCAGCCCGACCCCGTTAGCCATTATACTATTTACCCACCATTGCTTGGCTTTCCTTGACTACTATGTTTTACCATTAAACCATTCCCTCCATAAACTTATCTAACTTTATCTTAAAACCAGACAGGTCCGTCGCCCCCACCGTTTCCCTCGGTAGGCCGTTCCAATATTTCACCCCTCTGACGGTCAGAAACCTTCGTCTAATTTCAAGTCTGAACTTCCCCACGGCCAGTTTGTATCCATTCGTTCTGGTATCCACGTTAGTACTAAGCTGGAATAATTCTTCTCCCTCCCTTGTATTAATCCCTCTAATATATTTAAAGATAGCAATCATATCCCCTCTCAGCCTTCGCTTTGTCAGACTAAACAACCCAAGCTCCTCTAGTCTCCTTTCGTACGACAGCTTTTCCATTCCTCTGATCATCCTAGTGGCCCTTCTCTGCACCCGTTCCAGTTTGAGTTCATCTTTTTTAAACATGGGAGACCAGAACTGCACACAGTACTCCAAATGAGGTCTCACCAGCGCCTTGTACAACGGAAGCAGGACCTCCTTATCCCTGCTAGATATACCTCGCCTAATGCATCCCAAGACAGCATTGGCTTTTTTCACCGCCACGTCACATTGTCGACTCATAGTCATCCTGCGGTCTACAAGAACCCCTAGGTCCTTCTCCTCTTCCGTAACTTCTAACCAATGCGTCCCCATCTTGTAACTAAAATTGTTATTAGTCATCCCCAAATGCATCACCTTACACTTTTCACTATTAAATTTCATCTTATTTCTGATACTCCAATTCACAAGCTCATTCAAGTCTCCCTGCAGGATATCCCTGTCCTCCTCCGAATTTACAACGCCTCCCACCTTCGTATCATCCGCAAATTTTATCAGCCCACTCCTGCAATCGGTTCCGAGGTCAGTTATAAATAGATTAAATAAAATGGGTCCCAAAACCGAACCTTGAGGCACTCCACTAGTAACCTCCCTCCAACCTGACAGTTCACCCTTTAATACAACCCGCTGCATTCTCCCCAGTAACCAATTCCTTATCCACTTCTGGATTTTCATATCGATCCCCATACAAAGTCTTGTGTCAAAGGCTGACTTTCAACTCAGGTTTCATACATTCTAAAGGAGTGCTCTAACCACTGTGCTATGATGGCATTAGGCCCAGCAGGTGGGGAAAGGGTTAATTTGAGGCTTCTACTTAGTACCTCAACAGTATCAGAACTTCGGTAGCTTTCTGCATGCCTGCTGTCAGAAATGTAAGCACCTAGGACTCCCCGCCAGTGGAAATGTAGGTATCTAGGAACTACAGGTTCCGACAGGGTTAGGTAGCAGCTGAGTGGGGCTTTTGAGGATCCAATTTTTGGACTTAGATGCCTAAAATGGCAGTTAGTTGCCTAAATACCTTTGTGGATTTATCCCTAGAAGTGTTTGTCTGCTGTACAGCATACTAGACAGAATTTGTACCTTGGTAAACAAAAAAAGATAAAGCTGGAGCTCAAGGTGTGTGGAAGCCTGTTTGTTTGGGTCGATAGCTTGTAGTTGTTTTCTTTGGTAAATCTTTCTCATTTAAGAGAGCCCGTGTATCATACACTCATCTTTACAGTACCATTGTTCCTCTGCTGTGGTGCACCAATGCAACCTTTATGAGCTGTGCGATGCCCTGATTTGTCTTCAGTGGCCAGCAGCTTAAGAGAAGTTCAGGTCCCCAGCACCCTCCATAAAGTGCTGCTATTTTGGACCATCCCTGTGGAATGTGCACTATGCAGTTAGGAGCACTGCACCACTGGCCTCTGTATGGATCCTTCACCTGACATGGAGCCCTCTACTATTAAGTTCACGGCTGTGAATGGCACACAGAACTAGGATGCCAGCAGATTTATTTCACTTTTATGTCTTTTCCCGAGTGGAGCTTTGCCCCAGTTTCTGAGAGCAGCTGAATGGTCACTGCTTCTCTGAGCTCTTGAATGAACATTCCTGTGTTATGGAAGCATTCCTGATCAAATTGCTGTCAAGCTTTAGCCAAACCTCATCCTTCAGGGTTTCCCAAAACTCGTAATGCACACTGTGTACTGGGCTCATTATTAACCTTAATGACAGAAACACAGATTGCCAAGTATTACATTCAAACTCAGCTCAGAGGGTTTGAGACGGACACTCTCATATTCTTTCTGTAACACGTCTGTGGCTGCAAGCAATGATTGACAGCTGAATCACACGCATTCAGCACTGGTGATGGAACCCAGGCTACAAACCCACAAGAGATGCTGCTGTAAAGGAAGGAGAGACGGCGTAGATTGGAGCTGCTGCCTTCAGAGAGGAGCGGTGATACCGTTTGTTGGGGGGGTCCACCCCACAAGGAAGAACGGGGTGTTAGGACAATTGCCAGAGAGTGGCATTGCTCCTTTGCCTGTAGATTCTCTACCAGTTTAACTCAGATGCCTGCCCATCCTAGCCTCACTCTTGCCTTTGTATGCTTCTGCGCTTGCTGTTTGCTTCACCCTCTAGGAAACTGAAAATAAATTCCCCTTTACAGACATGGCTATATTCGTTGCCATTATTAATTAAATTTCCCAGTGACGTAGGGTATATAAGGTGCTATCTTTCCCTTCCTAAGGAGACAGGAAATGAGGGAATGCTGTAGGATTTCAAGTCTAGCAGACATTTCAATAATATTGAAAGGAGTTTCTGGTCCTACACCTGCCCTTCAACTCCCCTGACAATCTCTGTGGCATTTTACAGGCCTGTCTCCAGGAGCTGTGTAGGAAAATCCCATACAAATGGGAAACCACACACAAATTGCTGCCAAAACAAGCCAAGTAAATCAGAAGTCTTTCAGTGTCAGAGCTCTCAAAATAGCCATAAAACTCTTCTGACAGGAATGTGATCTTGAAGCTAACAATGTTCTTTTGCTATGGCATTCCTTTGGCCAGCCACAAACGCCAGAGTATTGGTACCCGCAGGAAATGGCTAGTGCTCAGCAGAGACCTGCTCAGTTTTTGTGCTCATTACCTATTGTGTTGAATGTTTACTCAATATTTATAGTACGGATGCCACACCCACAGATTTTAACAATCGCTCCTAGCTTTTGACGTACAGTAGAGGACTACTTAATCTGAGAGGAATTTGCCATCCGTCTTGAATTGGTATTCCAGAGCTAAATTGGGGGACTTGACTCTTGCTGAGAACAAGTGTTTTGTATGGAATGACCTGATGAAATGTAAATTTCCCTTCACTTCTTAGGCATAACTCAGAGTGCAATTATAAAGATTATGAACACTGCAAGGTTGTCTGTCTCTCAGTAGAATGGTCAGAAGGAGGATTAACCAAAGGAAAAAGAAGTGTGTGAGAGATTCACTCTATCTGGAGTAGTTGCTGCTCAGTTCTAAACCATGGCAAGGACCTTCTTAACTTTATAAAAGACACTGTCGGGTTAAAAACATAAAACTTTAGTATTTCTCTCAGCTAGGACGAGGGAAACACCTTGGCCAGTTCAGTTTCTGATTGCAGTATGTTCTAACTTTCCAATTAAAATGCACATGAGAAATGTTGCAACGTTTGGCTTGCAAATGCTGTAGGTGAAGGTTTTAATAGATAAACCATCTTCATTAGAATAAAATCAATAAGATTTTATTGGCCATAATTTTTGTAATCTTATTTGTACAAACCCTTAATTCTGAGCCATATTTGACCTGAAAATCTGGATTTTCAGAGGGCAAGATGGCGGGGGAGGGAGAAACTTTTATCGCTCATCTCTGTAAAGTGGAGGATTATAATGTGCATACACATGATAATTACAGGGCTCCTGCTGACAAACAGAGGGTAATGATTTTCCTAATAAGAATGTAGGTGATTCAGAAATAAAACTAAATGCTTATGTATTAACTTAACTTAAATGACTCTAATCACCTATGCCATGACTTCTCCATAAGTTCTGTACTGTGGTGCTCTTAACTCATCTGTGTAAACTGGTAGGCTATTAGAAGCAAGGTGGGGAAGATAATATCTTCTATTGGACCAACTTCTGTTGGTGAGAGAGAGACAAGCTTTCGAGCTACATGGAGCTTTTCTTCAAGTCATCCTGGACCAATACAGCTGCAACACTGTAAACTGGCAAGGATGCCAGATTTCCACCTTGCATTGTGAACTGCTGCTTTGGAATTGGACAATGTCCAGGCTTATGCCACCTTGGCATTTAGCATCTTGAACTATATTTTACAAGTTTGCTCCAAGAATTCTCTAACACATATGACAAAATGTGAGATTAATTTTGATAACTCTGACATCCCCCTACCCTGCCATGCACTGAAACTATCCTTCAAATTAGTGATCCAATACAATTTCTATTTTCTTTGAAAGAAAAGCAGAGAGAGGAGGTATTTCTAACATTCTACCAGACATCTTCCTACTCTGTTGGCGGTTTTGGAATTTCCCAGCTTGCAGAACTTAACGCATTCCTTTCTTCAGTTCTTCTGAATTTTATTTACACTTACGCTTTCCCCAAAACTATTAGTGTGTGTTCATACTGGGAAGTTTGCTCCTGAGATCCCACGTTTCCTCACAACAGACGGTGTTTGGGCCAGAGCCTGACTGCTAATTGCATTCTGAAACTTGAAACATTTATCAGGCTCTCACTAATCAGAAGGCTAAACATACCAGCTGGAAGGTGTTGACTGTGAAGCTGGGTTCTTTGCATGTCATGCATAATCACCCTTAATAGATTTTTGTAGGCCCCATTAGACCCTGAGCTATACCTGTGCTAACGCACGACCAAATTGCACCGATATCGTGAGGGCCTAATTTGGTTTTCAGACCCTCCAAATTGCAGAGCAGTTATCATAATCTCTGGATCTGCATGAGATGGGAAGAAATCATGAATGTCACAGCCTGGGTAAGTTTGAGGGACTGGCGTTTAACAAAATCTTATTTAGGAAGTGAGCAAACGCTGAGTTTCTCACCATGTTCTATGGCACTTTTTAAGAATTAGGCTGGACTCAAGAATATATCTTAAGAACTGTCCTATCACCTGGTTTTAAAGTGTCTGTGACACTTTAGCATATTGGCTATTCAGAAACTTCCAAAGCCTTACTCCTGTAAATACCATTGATTTTTAGTAGGTCTCCTCGGGGGGGATCTAATCTATACAAAAAATTGGTGAATGCTTTAATTTTGTTTAAGTACAGTTATAGTATAGTATTTTCACTCATTTTAGAGACTTTTTTTCCTGTGTATTGCCATTCTTTATCTACTAAAGTCTATAAAGGTTAATATTTAATATATAAATGTAGCTTTCTGGTGCAGAATAGATGCTGTTAAGCTGAGTTTCAGGGGAGGATGAATGATACATTAGACAACTATTTTGCATACAAACCCTCTCAAAAAGACGGTTACTCACCGTTGTAACTGTTGTTCTTCGAGATGTGTTGCTCATATCCATTCCATTAGGTGTGTGCGCGCCGCGTGCACGATCGTCGGAAGATTTTCTACCCTAGCAACACCGGCGGGTCGGCTGTGGAGCCCCCTAGAGTGGCGCCTTCATGGCGCTGAATATATACCCCAGCCGACCCGGCGCCCCCTCAGTTCCTTCTTGCCGGCTACTCCGACAGTGGGGACGGGGGGCGGGTTTGGAATGGATATGAGCAACACATCTCGAAGAACAACAGTTACAACGGTGAGTAACCGTCTTTTCTTCTTCGAGTGCTTGCTCATATCCATTCCATTAGGTGACTCCCAAGCCCAACTTAGGTGGTGGGGTCGGAGTGAGACATTGCCGTGTGCAAAACCGCTGATCCGAAGGCAGCATCGTCCCTGGACTGCTGCACTAGTGCATAGTGAGCTGTAAATGTGTGGACTGATGACCAAACCGCCGCTCTACAAATGTCCTGTATCGGAACATGTGCCAGGAAAGCAGTCGAGGAGGCTTGGGCCCTCGTGGAGTGAGCGGTGAGGTGCGGTGCTGAGACACCTGCCAGGTCATAGCAAGTCCGGATGCAAGACGTAATCCAGGAGGATAGGCGCTGTGAGGAGACCGGTGAGCCTTTCATTCGGTCGGCCACTGCAACGAAGAGCTGCGTCGTCTTTCTAAAGTGCTTTGTGCGGTCAATATAGAAGGCCAGGGCCCTTCGTACGTCCAGGGAATGCAAGCGTTGATCCTGGCGAGTGGCATGTGGTTTGGGATGAAAGACCGGGAGAAAGATGTCCTGGTTGATGTGAAAAGGAGAAACCACCTTAGGGAGAAAGGCAGGATGTGGACGAAGCTGCACTTTATCCTTATGGAAAACTGTATAAGGGGGCTCGGATGTCAGCGCCCTGAGTTCAGAAACGCGCCTTGCTGAGGTGATGGCTACGAGGAAGGCTGTCTTCCAGGATAGGTACAGAAGTGAACAGGTGGCCAGTGGCTCAAATGGAGGACCTGTGAGCTTGGAGAGAACCAGGTTGAGGTCCCACGTCGGGACGGGCTGACGTTGTTGTGGGTACATCCGGTCTAAGCCCTTGAGGAATCTAACGACCATCGGGTTAGAGAATACCGAGGACGCGAGTCCCCCTGGGTGAAAGGCCGATATAGCGGCCAGGTGAACCCTAATTGAAGATATCGCCAACCCCTGATGTTTTAGGGAGAGGAGATACTCCAAAATGAGAGGAATGGGTGCCTGCAACGGGGACGTGGCTCGTTGTTCGCACCAACCGGAGAACCGCTTCCACTTGGCCAGGTACGTGGTGCGTGTTGAGGGCTTCCTACTGCTCAGCAGAATCTGTTGGACAGAGTGCGAGCATTGCTGCTCTGCCTGGGTGAACCATGGAGCAGCCACGCTGTGAGGTGGAGTGATTGCAGGTCGGGGTGACGCAGCCGGCCGTGGTCCTGCGTGATGAGATCCGGATACAACGGAAGCGGGATCGGTGTCTGGACCGAGAGTTCCAACAGTGTGGTGTACCAATGTTGTCTCGGCCACGCTGGAGCGACCAGAATTACCTGTGCCTGGTCTCTGCGCAATTTGAGCAGTACCTTGTGGACCAGAGGAAACGGAGGGAAGGCGTAAAACAGGTGGTCTTTCCAGGGAAGGAGAAACGCATCCGAGAGGGAGCCCGGAGCTCGACCTTGTAGGGAGCAGAACACGTGGCACTTCCTGTTGTCTCGGGATGCAAACAGGTCTACCTGGGGAAACCCCCACCTCTGGAAGATGGAATGTATGATGTCCGGACGGATAGACCACTCGTGCGTCTGGAAGGACCTGCTGAGTCGGTCCGCTAGAGTGTTCTGGACTCCAGGGAGGAACGATGCCGTGAGGTGGATTGAGTGGGCGATGCAGAAGTCCCACAGGCGAATGGCCTCTTGGCATAGGATTGACGAACGTGCTCCTCCTTGCTTGTTGATGTAAAACATGGCCGTGGTGTTGTCGATGAGAACTAACACACATCGGCCACGTAGGAGGTTGAGAAATGCCTGGCACGCCAGGCGCACCGCCATCAGTTCCCGAACATTGATGTGCAGGGCTAGCTGGGATGCAGTCCACAGGCCCTGGGTATGGTGTTCGTTGAGATGGGCGCCCCAACCCAGAGATGAAGCGTCTGTGACCAGGTGCAGAGAGGGTTGTGGGGCGTGAAATGGCATCCCCTCGCAGACCACATTGTGATCTAGCCACCAGGTGAGGGAGGTCAGGACCGAGATCGGGACCGTGACCACCATGTTCAGGCTGTCCCGATGTGGACGGTATATTGAAGACACCCAGGTTTGAAGTGGGCGAAGCCGAAGTCTGGCATACCTGGTTACGTACGTGCAGGAAGCCATGTGGCCCAGCAGGGTAAGGCACGACCTCATCGTGGTAGTTGGGAACGCCTGGAGCCCTTGAATGAGGCTCATGATGGTGCCAAATCGGTTGTCTGGCAGGATGGCTTGTGCACGTCTGGAGTCTAGAACTGCGCCTATGAATTCTATTCTCTGGGTAGGTTCTAGAGTGGATTTGTCCTTGTTGAGTAGGATGCCCAACTCGTTGAATGTGTGCACTATTATGTGGACGTGAGCTTGAACTTGCTCCTTGGTGCGACCGCGTACCAGCCAGTCGTCTAGGTACGGGAACACCTGTATCCCTTGCCGACGAAGGTACGCTGCCACGACAGCCATACATTTCGTGAACACTCTTGGGGCCGAGGATAGGCCGAAGGGAAGGACTGCAAATTGGTAGTGCACCATGTTTACCACGAATCGCAGGAAGCGTCTGTGAGGTGGGTAAATTGAGATGTGAAAGTATGCGTCTTTCATGTCGAGGGCGGCGAACCAGTCTCCAGGATCGAGGGAAGGGATAATGGCCCCCAAAGAGACCATGCGGAACTTCAACTTTACTACGAATTTGTTGAGTCCGCGCAAGTCCAAGATGGGCCGCAGACCTCCTTTGGACTTGGGGATCAGGAAGTAACGGGAATAAAATCCCCTGCCCCTTAACTCTACTGGAACCTCCTCTATGGCCCCCATGGCCAGGAGCGTAGAAACCTCCTGAATAAGAAGTTGCTCGTGAGAAGGGTCCCTGAAGAGGGACGGGGAAGGGGGGTGGGAGGGGGGGATAGAAGAAAATTGGATAGCGTATCCCCTCTCCACCGTGCGGAGGACCCAACGGTCCGAAGTTATAAGGGACCAAGCACGGTGGAAGTGGGAGAGGCGATCCCGAAAGGAGGGGGTTGGATCCTGGGGGATGACTGGGGCGCCGTCCTCGACCGCACCTTCAAAAGTTCTGCCTGGGCCCTGAAGGTGGTCTAGGTGGCCCCTGGTTTTGGCCGGGTTGAGGGCCGGTCCACCTTCTTCTACCACCTCGCCCTCGCCTCCTGGCCGAGTCCTGTCTCTGACGAGGTGGGGGGGGGTAGAAGCGCTGAGGCTGCGGCCTAAATGGCCTGCGCTGAGGGCCCACAACATGCATCCCCAGGGAGCGCATGATTGTTCTCGAGTCCTTTAGGCTCTGCAGGCGAGAGTCCGTTTTGTCTGAGAACAATCCGTGTCCCTCAAAGGGGAGATCCTGTAGGGTTTGCTGCAGCTCCGGAGGCAAACCCGAGACCTGAAGCCAGGAGATCCTACGCATAGCGATACCCGAAGCCAGGGTCCTCGCAGCTGAGTCTGCTATGTCCAAGGAGGCCTGCAAGGAGGTCCGAGCCACCTTCTTGCCCTCCTCTACCATGGCTCCAAACTCTTCCCTGGACTCTTGGGGAATCAGCTCCTTAAACTTACCCATAGAGTTCCAGGAGTTGAAACTGTAGCGGCTCAGCAGCGCCTGCTGGTTCGCTGCTCTAAGTTGTAGCCCTCCGGCTGAGTAAACCTTACGGCCAAACAAATCGAGCCGCTTAGCCTCTTTTGATTTAGGCGCTGCAGCCTGCTGGCCGTGGCGCTCTCGTGCGTTCACTGATTCCACCACCAGTGAACACGGTTGGGGGTGGGTATACAAGTACCCATAGTCCTTAGACGGGACAAAGTATTTCCTTTCCACCCCTCTCGCTGTGGGTGGGATAGAGGCAGGAGTCTGCCATATCGTATCCGCATTCATTTGAATCGTGCGGATCAGGGGTAACGCTACCCTCGATGGGGCATCCGCTCCAAGGATATTCACGATCGGGTCGTGAACCTCCACTATCTCCTCCGCCTGCAGGTCCATATTACGGGCCATCCTGCGCAGAAGATCCTGGTGAGCCCGAAGATCTATTGGAGGCGGGCCTGTGCACGATGTGCCCGCCACTGCCTCATCGGGAGAAGAAGAGGAAGATGCCTGCGGTGGAACAGGATCCAAGGGCTGGTCCTGGTCTCCCTGTTCCTGGGCTGGAGCATCACCTGTGCCTGGGTCCAGGGTGTCAGGTGGTGCGGACCCAGAGGCCTCCATGCCCCCTGGCGGAGGCCGAGAGATGGTGGACTCCGGGGCCCCTCTGACGGAGTGACCGGAGCGAGAGGTCGACGCAATTGGAGCCCCTTGCGCCTGATGGTACGCCCACGGGGTCCAGAACGACCAGTGAGATGGGCCATGAGCAGGGTCCTCTGCTACCTCCTGCCAATGGCCTATGTCCTGCTCCTCGGCTTGACCCTGAGGGGGGTATGCCGATCTCGATACTTCCTCAGAGGAGCGGGACACCGATCTCGATGGCCATGGCGGTGCCGAGTGCGTCGAGACGAATCCCGTGGGATGCGGTGCCGCACGGTGCCGGTCCGGGGATGTTCTATCTCCACGCGGTGCCGGCGATCGGTGCCGGGACCGCGACCGGTGCCGATGACCTCGTCGGTGCCGGGAGTCGGATCTGGACCTCGACGAGGACCTGGAGTATGCCCGGTGCCGGGAGCGGCCTCTCGACGTCGAGCGTCGACCGTAGCGGTGCCGAGAGCTACGTCTCGACGTTGATCGGTGCCGACGATCATATCGGTGCCGAGACGTAGAGCGGTGCCGCGAAGAAGATCTTGGCCGCGAGTACGACCGGTGCCGAGATGATATTCGGTGCCGGGACTGCGAGCGGCGTGGGGACCTGCTTCGGGACCTGGAGCGGTGCCGAGGTTCCAGTCCTTGTGGAGGGCGCATCAAGGCCGGTTTCCCCCTCGACTGGACCGGGCGAGTCAGCGGTGCAGTCGGTGCCGGTGGTTGAGGCGGTGCCGGCTCCGTGAGAGCTATTAAGTCTCTCGCCGCCGCGAAGGTCTCTGGAGTCGACGGTAGGCACTGTATCACCGCCGGCCTCGGTGGAGACGCTATCTGCACCGGACTCAACGGCTTCGGTGCCGGAGTCGACGGTGCTGGAGGCACCTGTTTCCTTTGCTCCACCGGCGGACGCGGCTCTACCCCCGGCACTGGGGGAGCTGGCGTCTTCGGCACGGACGTCCCCGTTTTATGGGCTTTTTTATGCCCCGGGGATAATGATCGGCGCCGAGGCACTGCTTGCGGTGCCGACGAGGTCCGGTGCCGGGGAGGCTTGTCTGACGCCACTCGCGTGGTCGTCAAAGCCGGTGCTGCCGGTGCACTGCGCACCGAGGTGCTAGGCGCCGGGGTCTGGCCCGTAGAGGGAGTGTCCGGGCTAAGTGCCGCCTCCATCAGGAGTTGCCTGAGCCGAAAGTCCCGCTCCTTCTTGGTCCTTGGTCTGAAGGCCTTACAGATCTTGCACTTATCTGTTTGGTGGGACTCTCCCAGGCACTTCAGACAGGAGTCGTGCGGGTCGCTCGTGGGCATAGGCTTCGCGCAGGAGGCGCACTGCTTGAAGCCGGGAGCGTTGGGCATGAGCCCGGCCCCGCGGCCGGGGAAGAAAGGGGGAGACGACCCCCTTAATCCCCTGAGCTACTTAGAACAACTATAACAACTTTTTTAAAAACTATTTAACTATTTAACTATAAACACTATAACTATAACTGCTAATAACCAACAAAGCTAGGGAGAGTGGAGAACAGCTAAGCAGCGCTCCACAGTTCCAACGACCGTCAGGGGCGGTAAGAAGGAACTGAGGGGGCGCCGGGTCGGCTGGGGTATATATTCAGCGCCATGAAGGCGCCACTCTAGGGGGCTCCACAGCCGACCCGCCGGTGTTGCTAGGGTAGAAAATCTTCCGACGATCGTGCACGCGGCGCGCACACACCTAATGGAATGGATATGAGCAAGCACTCGAAGAAGAACTCAGTGTTCACAAGATTATCTTTCCAGTCAGAATAAGAGGGAGAGGATTCTGTTTGTTGTGCCCAAGTTTTTTCCCTTCCAGCTCATCCCCTCCTTGCTCCAGCATGCCATGAGGGCAGCTGTGCCATCCCACTTTCCAAGAACTGCAGAATGTTATAAATACAGGATTATGAATTCAGTGCAGGGTCAAGCAGGAGGTTGGCGGTGGGCGGAGACGGAATCGTAAGTGATTCCACCTCACACTTAAGTTCCCTCACACTTGCAAATAACAAGAGGTGAATACAGAAAAATGCAGATGAATTGAATTGTCTTGGATTAAATGCTGAATAATGCTTCATTTACCTCAGTGTACATAGCTCTTTATTGAAGTTCTTATTTCAGAAAGCACAGCTTCCCCATATGCTCAACTCTTCTGGCGCAGAAATCATGGAGTAACAGATTTACAAAGATTAGCCACTAGCGATTAAAATAGTGCCAAATGTGCTTTGCCTGTGGCTTCAGACATGCCACATGGCTCCCGCTGAACTGCATGGCATTTGGCAGACACTGGTAGATTGCCTAACTAGCAGATTTCTTTCATAGTCAGATTAGATTGTTCAAGTGTATTTTAGAATACTACATTGCTAGTGAAAGCATCTCTAACTTTCCACATCAAGCCAAGTGGATGGCTCAGATTTGGTAATGCTAGTGTTCAGTTGTCAATTGTCTTTCGTTAGTTAGAAGACTATATCCATTCTGTCAAAATCTTGTCTTTGCCTTTGTAGATTGAGACTGATATGAAAACAATAAATGCAGAGGTTGCAGAAGAAGTTACTGCTACTCCTGATGGGACAGCGAACCTGCCTCTGCAAGAGAATATAACGATACAAGCAGGTATTCCTTAAACTCTTCTTCAGACTTTTCCCATGACACAAATTCTGACCGCAGTATGTCAGAGTGTAGACAATATTGCAAAATAAGCACAGATTATTTTTAATTGCTTTTGATCTTTTTCGCTTGTTTTTTAAGTCTTAAATTTGAGGTTTCTGGGCATGCATGTTTTGCTATAGTTGGATTTTTTGAGCTTCCTGTTTATTTAAAAGACCAGGCCCATTTTTGTATTTATAATTAAGATACTCTTACATATAACGCAAAGTGCATGTGGGTGCTTTAGATACTTATTCCAGTTACATACTGCAGCCACATTTTCACTTATTGCAGAAGCAAAAATGTAGAACAATCTTTCCAAAAATTCTTGCTCCCCATGAAGGTAAAAATGACTACCCTAACTCCTTTCTATTGACATAGGACAAAAGGTGTCACTCCTTATGCTGGAAATGTATTCCAGGCAACAAGCTCTGTAAAATGTACTAAGAAAGCATCAATATCTTATGCGGGAGCATAATGATTTAAGAATCCAATGCAAGAGTCCACAAAGCATTCTGCATATTTTTACATTCCAGAGGGTGATGCCTTGGTAACCTCAGTGCAAGCCCTCTGCCAGCAGGCTGCATTTGTGTTTGTGTGCTAGCAAATTGGTAATCTTTGTAATTTGCCCTTTAGTGAAGCAATAATTTCTCTTCTAAATTCTATGTTCTAATTACAGGCTGCAAGGGAATTCTTACTACAACTAATTAAGTTTCAATTTGCAAACTCCACAATACAGTGGAAAATGAGGCGGGTAGAGAGGCTCCTAAATAGAGGAGGGGCTACAGCCTTTAAGGTACAAAACAGAAATGAAATAGACGAGACAAACAGAAGGACAAAAGATAAATAGTGGTGAGGAGGGAATGCACATCCTTTGAACAGTCTCCTACGAAAACAGTGAAAGCCTCCTTTCTGGAGGCATTTGAGACTAGACCTGCTGAAGAGCTAGCAAAATACTGTAGGTCAGTGGTTCTTCTGTCAATAGAATCGAGCGTTTTGAACAAAGCAAGCAATGGAGGGCTGCGGTGTTGAAAGGGAAGGTGGTGCCCATAAAACTTTGTTCTCCCTTTGCTGGCAGAGGTTGGGCTAGATGTGAAATAGGTTACCCTTCACATATCTAATTAAGATTCTAGTGACTGACTTTACTTTTTTTCCCTCAGGCTTTCTGTGAGTTTGGCGAGGCAAGATTGCTAGAATAAGCGTGCAATTTGAGTCATGTTGCTGCATAATAGTTACAAATATGACTAAAATTCCCATAACATTTTAAGTTATCAATTAGTAGCCTGTGTCAGTTATGTTCTCCTCTCCCCAGGCCATATCGGCTCCATCCTACTTCCCTCTAACAGTGTAGGAAGCCTTCTGCTTGCCACAATTTGTCTTCAGCCCAGTAGTGCTGTCAGCCCTGGAACAGGAGACTTCTACCTGGAGCTGCCACTGGCTTTCTGAACTCTACCTCTCTTGGTTCTGTGTGATGTGGGAGCTGGAGCTGGGTATCAGATGGCAGTATAAGTCTAAAAGCAGGGAAAGGGTGGTCTGATGAACAGGATGGGCATCCCAAACTGTCACAAATCCATTTCCCTGTCACAGCACCTGTAACGGGAACTCACCATAAAGCTTCTGGACAAGAAAGTGTGCTGGGGTAAAGTAGTGATTGTCTCTACACCGGTCATTGTCTGTAGGTGAATGGCTAGCTGGAGAATCAAGTGCTCTTAACCCAGCCAGTCACTGACTGGGCAATGTCCTCCCTCGAGGTCACTGTTCTACTCTGAAGCACAGAAGTGATAATGTGCAGCACATGGTGTCCTGGACACTGTTTCAGTCTCCCAGCAGTGTATAAAGATCAGCACAGATTCCAGCCGGAAAGCAGGGTGTTCTCATTTTTTAAACCTTTATGCTACAGTAGCAGGGAACACTTTCTTCTTATTTCAAGCCCTGTATGACATAGGTCAGAAAGCTTAACGCCTGCTTCAGGTCCTACAGGTCTCTGAGGCTGAGCAAACAAAAGGAAGCAGAAGGTCTGCATCAGCATGTTGCGTGCACTATTGTCTCAAGCTCCTGAGGAAAGCTACATTAAATAGTAACTCTTTCAGAGTTAATTGTAAAGCAGGGTCTGTCTAAGCTTGCCAGTCTTCTGGGTTATGGTGTAGCCTCTATTCACTGGCATCCAGCCTATTAGGGAGCAGCAGCGTCACTACTTTGCATACCATTCCTTTCAGTAAACAAGTGTTCTGATGGCTGGAGATGCTGTGTTTCTGGTGAGCTCAGGTTTGGAAACATGTGACCTTCTACAAAAGGACACAGCATTTAATTACATCTCCAAGCATGATGGAAGTACAATTCTTTTTTTGTTCCTAAAGTGGCAATGGTAACACCTAATGTCTCTGCCTCTGAGCAGCAGCTACCAGATAAAGAATCTTGGCCTCTTCACTAAGCTTCACGGGCACAATTATAATTCCTGTGCAGAGAGCTGGTCCAGAATTCTAAGCAGGTCTGACCAGAAGCCTTAACTTCACACCAGGATAGACGTTAATCTATTCTGGATAAATTCCTGCAATTGTCAGAGATGATATTAAATCCAGTTTTTATGTTGCACGCCACAGTTTTTCAGGTCAGATTTGCTTTCTTTATAAAAAAGGCCTATTTTAAGCTATTTGAATGGGCATTACAGCCTTGTCAGACACTCTAAAAGGGATTCCAAATAGGAAACATTTTGTTTCAGGTCAAAGTAGTTCTCTGGCTTATGTTATGGAGGTCAGTCGATGATCACAATGGTCTCTTCTGGCCATGGAATCTATGAACTGGTTGGGCCTTTCTTCCATTTGCCCATAATGAACCCAACTAGTCATGATGACTGGTCTCAAAGCAGCCACTACCTTCCATCTGTTTATCAGTTCATCTTTATGCATCATGTACCCAATATGATGCAACTATTATGGACAATATACCTTGTGGTAGAAAAAAAAAATCATTGTTTTTGAAAGCAGAGGAGGTTTTACTACTGCTGCATGAGACCTCCAGCTGGTCTCCCACATTGAAGTCCGCCAAAGTAACTTTAAACATTCAAGTTAGAATTTCCTAAAAAGTCATGTAGCTTGTGTAGATTAGTTTCTTCATGACAGTAGAGGCAAATATTCAAGTTGTCAAGGACAAAGTTCACTCAAAGATCAGTAGCAAACCAAGTGTATTTTGAAAAGACATGACATTTAAAAAGTATATGTAGAAAGCTTCTCTCCATAGTAAGAGAAACAGAAGTCTTTAAATTCAAGGCTTATTTTCGTGAACGTTTGTTTTCTATGAGCAACACCACAAGCCGGTTACGAAGGAACTTTATTTCCTTAGCATACGACTTTTGGAATAAGTCTCTTAGCTTTTTGCGTAAAGCTCCCAAAGATGGAAGGTGATGGCAGTCTGGTATGTTCAGGAGGCTGCAGAAGAACTCATTCCACAATTCTGCATTAGGAATCCTAGAAGAGAAAAACAAGCACTTCATTACAGCATCAGCATATCAAGACTGTTCTCAATATATTTAGTTTCAGTTGACCTGCTCAGTACACTTATTCCAGTTACAGCAAACAAGTAAGTTACCTATACATAGAGAAACCCACTGTAATAGGAAGAAACAAGTGTATTGTCTAGTCATTCAGTGGCAACAAGTACAACTGTTCTGTTATCGTACTTGACTATGTAGTTGAATTTCTTTCTAGCCCCCCTCTCCCCATAGAGTGTATTGCCTTCTTAAATAGGCCAATGTTTTCATCCCCCCAGGAACTTCCAACCCAGGGCATTTGTGGACCTTAATCCTTAGACAAGATAATGCAATTTAACTAAGCAACATGTTACAAAGGAGCCAGTCAAACTTGCTGACTAATGTACTGTCATGTGTTAAGCCTATTTGTTGTAAATTTTCCTTAACTTCTTGGAATCTAGCACGTCCACTGCTGAAAAGCAGTTTGTGCCAGAAAGGCTTCCTTCATCAAGTACAATGCCTCCTCCAGCAGCATGTGTGCGTATGAACTTGCCACACTTCAGCTTGTAATCGTGGGTTTTAAATCATCAGGAGGGTAACTAAGACACTTTAAAAGCTAATTCTATGTTATCAGCTTCCCCAGAACTGGGTGTAGAAGATAAATCTCTCTAGCCATCTAAAACGAGTAGTTTTAGCTGCATTTTATAAAAAGGTTCTCCTGAGGAGCTCCCCTTAAGATGCAGTGAGACCAACCTTCTGAAGACTCCTTCAGTTTTCCAGATCCCTTCTTCATTTCTCACCCTCATGTAGGTGCCAAAGAGCATGCAGTATATTGTTCCAGCAATTCCAAAGTAATCAGTCTAAAAAGAGAGAGATGTGTCTATTGTGAAGAAGTCCAGATTAATGATTTAGCATTATTACTTAAAAGGTGATCTGAAAACTCATGCTGCTCAAGTATTTTGTGGAACATATTTTCTTGATACCTTATGATTTCAGCTGGACAAGTCATGTGAGCAGAAGTTGCAGGATCAGGCCTTTATATAACAATAGCTGTGATCTTAGTTATCAGTGGAAGTTACAGCAGAAAGAAATGCAAACCTGTTTTGCTACGTCCATGCAGAATCCTGCCTATCAAGTTTAAGTGCTGGACTCATATCAGATGGCCAGAATTTAATCACCTAGGCCTGGATCCACAAAGAGACTTAGGCATCGCAACATTGAGCATCATGGCACCTAATGTTTAGGCACCTAGAGAGGGGGGTTAAAAAACCTCAAACAAATCCAAAATCCCACATAAACATTACAATCCACGAAACCTGAGTTTAGCATCTAGGCTCCCTATACAAGGCATCCCGACGCCTACAATGGGGTGGAAGTGCACATGCTCAGAGGCAGAAACGTAGAGCTGAGTGAGTTTAGGCACCAACAGGGTTTGGCAGGGGTTTTGTGGATTGCAGGGAGCCTAAAACTGGGACTTAGACTCCTAAATCTGTGATTTAGGAGCCTATGTACCTTTGTGGATTGGGGCCCAAGTGCTCAGATTATTACATCTATGTAATCTCATACCTGGTAGTTCCATGGTTTCTGTGTCAGCATTTCAATGCACTGAAATCCAGATGTCTCACACTTTCCTGTAAACGCAGTTCCTTCAGGAAAGAGTTTCAGGTCTATACTTTGACCCAAGTCAATGACTGTCAGACCATGAGAGAGACTGTCTATGTCACAGGTGTCATTATCCAAAAGCCTGCAGTAAATGAGTAAATGATTGCCACGTAATTATTAAAACCACAATACAAAAGGATAGTAGTTTTGGTGCTAAAGGGAAATACTTGCCTTTCTCCAAGTATGAAGTTATCAGGTTTAATGTCACCATGAATGATTCCACAGTTATGGAGCTCTTCCACCATGTATAGAATTTTTACAGCAAAATAGATTACTAGTGCTTGAGGCATCACTTTTTCAGGAAGCTTTTTGTAAATATTTATGGTATTCTGTAAACAAAGATATGGGGAAAGGAAAAGAGACAGAATGTCAACCACACCGAAAGATAGCTTTACATAATATACATTGTAGCTCCATATTTGCAAAACAGAGTAGTGGAAAATAAACCTACAACAAGTGTTTTTGTAAAGCAAAGAGGAACAATGGATTACTATGCATTGCAATGTATTTCAGTTCCTAAAAGGTTACAAATATACCTCTTCAGACCACAAGTCTTAGTGCACCTACCAGTAAAGTTCCATAGTTGTATAGCTCACCAACTAATATACTTCCATTTTGGAAGAAGTGAGCAGAATAAAACTGGATGTAGAGATGTCGCACACTTGGTTTAAGCCTCTCCATCAGCTGAGATGCTATATAGAACTCCCAAGGGCTTGCAGGCTTCTGCACCTGTAATCAAACACTCCATATTAAATGGTGATATAATCCAATAGGTTTATCTAGTAAATTGAAGGAAGATGGGAAAATCTTCCCATATAATTACAGTGACCTGAATGCTTGTGCATTTTTCTTTTCACACTAGATTGAGATCCCGTTGTGGGGTAGGAAGTCTGGGTTGGGGAAAGAGGCCTGTTATGCCTTTGAGAAACCTCTTCGTAGTTGGGCGGAAAAAACCTGAATACCCTTGCTGTTAAGTGTACTTAGGATATACCCTGTCATGGGAAATCCCCAGACAGGGGCCCAAAGAAAAGAACAAAATCTAAAATAAAGGGTTGGGGTTTTTTAGAAGTAATCTCTTTATCCCTTTCTTTCTTTTTGTTAAAGCAAATCTCCAAAAGGTAGCTAAAAACTAACAATTCTAAAGAAGTTAACAATCCACTAACGGACAGCTAAAGCTGCATCTCTAGCCAGGGGCGGTTGGGACGGGTTTGTGTGCACAGCACTGGATAGCCTCGTGGCAGAGCATGAGGGGTTGCAGCACATGCGCGGGGCGAAGGGACACTGCTACTGAAGTGCTCTGATTAGCAGTGCAGGGACACAGACACACCTACAGTGGAGCACCCATAGGGACACTGCTCAAAGAAGAATGTTTGTTTAGGCTAATTCACTACTTCCACCTTGCTGAGATTTAATGCCCTGCGATGGCAGGGTCTTGGTGCACCTTAGTCCTTCCATTCTCTGCCTGGTGGTGTTGGTGGCCTGTGATATACAGCATGTCAGACTAGGTGATCTAGAACTTTCCAGCCTTGAACTCTATGACTGATCTTGAAAAAGTGCTCCAACCATTCAGCTCACAGCAATATGATTGCCTATATGGTTAGAAGCTTATTTCTATATAGATTGTCTTTTATTTAAAATAAGATTAAAATTGGCATTTAAGCCTACTGCAGGCAGTACACCATCTTGCTTAAAGTGACAATTTATGACAAACAGCCATAGAGGAGGCTAGTACAACACTGGAAACCCAATTTCCACTTCACATTGAGTACTAGAGCCAAGGAATCTATGTACTTAAACCACTATCAGGTAAAAAAAATAATCACATTTAAAAACTTGGTTTTCTCATTCTTTGAAGTAGACGGTACAGAGAAGAGCTAAACAAAAAAAAAAAAAGTATTCAAGGGCTGGAAAAATGCCTTACAGTGAATTACGGGAACTCAATTGTTTTCATTTATCAGAAAGATTGAGAGCTGTCTTGATTAGCACCTAAGTATACTCACAGGGAAAAAATACCAGGTATTGGAGGGCTCTTTAACTTCGTGGTGAAAGGCATAACAAGAACCAATGGCGGGAAACTGAAGACAGACAAAGTCCATTTAGAGCAATTGTTCTCAACCTTTGCAGACTACTGTACCCCTTTCAGGAGTCTGATTTGTCTTGTGTACCCCCCAAGTTTCACCTCACTTAAAAACTACTTGCTTAAAAATACAAAAGTGTCACAGCACACTATTACTGAACAATTGCTTACCTTTCCATTTTTATCGTATAATTATAAAATAAACCAATTGGAATATAAATATTGTATTTACATGTCAGTGTATAGTATATAGAGCAGTATAATCAAGTCGTTTATATGAAATTTCAGTTTGTGCTGACTTCGCTAGTGCTTTTTATGGAGCCTGTTGTAAAATTAGACAAATATCTAGATGAGTTGATGTACCCCCTGGAAGACCTCTGCATACCCTGAGGGGTACGTGTACCCCTGGTTGAGAACCACTGCCTTAGAGGTTAGGCACTTTAAGGAATCCACTTAGTTACACATCTCAGACTACTGGTTGAATTACTAAGGGACCTCAGCGAAGCCAGCTCTAAAAGTTATCTGACAAGCTATTCAGAACCAAAGCCACTTACCTTTAATATTATTTTCTGGTTATTTTTAGGGTTATTTGTATCCAGGACAGAAGCCTGATAGACATGAGCAAAAGCCCCTTCTCCAAGTAAGCACTCCACATGGAATGAGTTAGGACCTTTGGCAGTTTAGGAAGGAGATGAAAGATACAATAAATTAATGAGTTCTAGTTACAAAGCTTCCTCTTCAGCAAAGCTTTCTAGACAGAATGAACTGGCCAAGCACATTACAACAGCACTGTACGTTATTGCTTTGGTGTGTTATAAACACCTTTACTGTCGTACTCGGTGACCCTCAGGCTGTGTAACAAACAGGTATTAAATAAGTTTAAAATCTCAGAAGCTCCATGGCACCCTCATATTGCAATCACTATAATGCTTTCTAGTAGGTGTGTGGCAATTTTCTCCAAAAAAGGCCATAGTTTTGGAGTTTAGTGTACCCGCCTGTAGCGGGATGGCCACCTGCTCCACCCCTGACAGGGTTAAAACTAGCCTGGGGAGAGGAGGGCTGGGAGAACAGCCCAGGCTGAGTGGGAAGCAGGCTCAGTAGGGGCCATGCCCCAGTCAGGGCACAGCTGGCCTGTATAAGAGGCTGGGAGCCAGGAGCTCAACAGTCTCTCTCTGCTTGTAGAGAGAGAAGGGCCTGGCTGCAAGGGAGCTGAGCAGGGTACTGGGAGTGGAGCAGGGCTGGGGGAAGGCCAGAGAAGCTGAGGAGCTCCAGCCTGGAAAACCCCCAGGCTGCGGGCCTAGCTGAGGGCCTAAGACCAGTACTGGGGCTGCGGCGGGGCAGCCCAGCTATAGAGAGAGGCAGTAGGTCCAATCCAATCTTGCCTGTGATGAGTGGCATGTACTACAGTCTGCCCCAGGGAGTGGGGCTAGATGGTGACTGGCAGTAGCTGTACACGGAGGCGAGGTGGGGTTAGTAGGTGGGGGTTCCCCTGTGGGCGGGAGACCCTGAGACTGAGGGATTCTGCAAGGGGGGCAGAAACCCAGTGAAGGGGCACTGGGGTCCTGGGAGGGACACGGGGGCCAGAGTGAGGTAAGGCAGATCACCGGCCTGCAAAGGGCGCTCCTGGCTGGAAAATGAGCTAATTCCAGAGGATGGCCAGCAGGAGGCGCCACAGGGGCGAGTCCAGCCCTACACACATCCACATCATATATATCTTGCAAGCTTATTTTATGTATGTTTAGAGACGGTATGATGTGGAGCTGTCAAGGGGTGCTGTAAACAAGGTGAAACAATGGTATCCAAAATGAGTTTCATTGTTTGCAGTTCCAGAAATATTGCAATGTGACTATGTCTACAGTTTTTACTGCTTAATTTCAACACCTTAAGGTGGTGTTTTATTGGTCAAAGCTACCATATGACAATGTATGAAGAGATTTTTTTTACTGGTTTTGCATGGTCAAATATTCTCCCCCCGACCCCACCCCCGAAATAATGCACCTGTTTAGCATGTGGCAAAAAATGGCAAATAGCAGCATTTTGCAGTATACCAACATGAAATATTTTCACGTGGCATATTCTTAATTGTTGAAGTGTCTCACTAGTGATTATAAGTTATCCATATTTGCAGCTGAAGTTTGTTAACAAGATCAGTCTGGCACTGAAGGTTGTGCACCAGTAGCAGCAAATTGTATTGCATAGTCCAAAATATGTATATCGTTAGTATATATGAAGTGATGAGATTTTGCTGTATGGTTGTTACTGAAATATGTTGTAAGTTTGAGAGTCTCCACTGCTAGTTCTCCAGTGACAACAAAGGAGATGATCCACTCCCCGGAGGGTGTTAAATGACCATTAATCAGCAGGGGAATTGTGATCAAGGGATTTACAATGCTGTCAGAGGACTGGGCAAGCATCATACAAAAGGAGGATGGCTCAACTCTGACTCAGCAAAGCCCACCAGGACTGGTCTGGGCTGGTGTCGTCCAGGCACATGGGCTGAGGATATAAAATAGGGGACAGTGGCATCACGCTTTTGCCATTCTCCTTCCCCACTTACACTGGAAGCAACAAGAACGCTGGGAAGACAAAGACTTGAGACTGGTCCCAGGCTCAAAGGGGAAGCTTGTGTACTAAGAACTATAATCTACCCGCAGCATTGAGTGAGTTGAGAATAATTGCTTGATCCAAATATTGCCTAGTCTAATAAGGCTTCAGATTTAGATTGTACACTTACTTTTTATTTTCTTTGGTAATTATCTCTGACCTTTTGTGCCTATCACTTATAATCTATCTTTCTGTAGTTAATAAATCTGTTTTACATTTTACCTAAAATAGTGTGTTTTGCTTGAAGTGCTTGAGAAATCTCAGCTCAGTTTACAAAGGCTGGTGTGTGTCCTCTCCACATTTGAGGGAGGGGTGGACTGGGTAATAAACTTACACTGGTCAGGCTTCTGACCAGGGCAAGACGGTACAGTCCTGGGGTACAAGGCTGGAGGCTTGGGAGATTTGCTGCTGCCTTTCTCTGTGTGATTCGTGAATGGCTCAGGGAGCATTCATGCAATCTAGCTGGGTATGGAGCTCCCCATGCTGTTGTATTGAGTGATAACAGGGCGGGAAGGGTTTGATGCTTGTCACTAGCAAAGCACTGTGTGGGACAGGGAGAGTTAAGGAGGCACAGGGGTCCCACAGTCCCAGGTTATACCCTGGGGATTCCATCATACTTGTGCACAATGAAAAATGGTGGTGGTAATTCTAACAATATACTTTGGGAATTTTACTTCATATGGTGTAACTTCCACATAGACATGGAGGATACAAGCCCCTTGAAGCTTACATCAAAGAGAAAAGACTCTCCACAAATATTGAAAAAAATCTACACTACCTCATTTACAGTGTCGCAGCTAAATCAGGGTAGTCTTCCAGTGAAGACACTCTAAGCTGATGGGGGAGACCTCTTCCGTCGACGTAATAACTCTTGCCTCTGCGAGAGGCAGTCTTGGCAGGAAAAGCTCTCCTGCTGACACAGCGCTGTCTACACCAGCGCTTAGATCGGTCTAGCTTACATTCACACCCCTGAACGACACAAGTTATACCGAAGAAATTCATAGTGTAGACATAGCCTTAGTCACCCAATGGGACCCATCCCTTTGTCCCTTTTCCATGCTGATGGAACAATGAGAAGAACAAAGCTGAATTAGGCCCTCTGCTGGAAGCTCAAGCTGAAAGAATCCATAAGCTAAGAGCATGTAACAGAGAAACCACAGCATAGATCAGAGGTGCCAGGGCTGCCATACAAACGATGGCTGGAGACAAATGTCATACATTAGATCAGTGGTGGATTAGCCACTGGGCCAATGGGGGCTCATGCCTTGGCCAACTGGGGAGCCCCGAAAAAAATCTGCTACTGCCAGCTGAAGGCCCCCCGGCTCCTGACCCCGTTGGAAGCTACTGGGCGGAGGACTCTCCAGCAACCCCCACCCATTCCGGGAAGAAGCCGTGGAGCGCCAGGGAAACCCCCAGTGCCCGGACATGGCCCTGGGACTGGAGGAGCTCTCACTCCCCACTGTGGCCCGGGGCCATGGCACAGGGACAGAGTTTCTCCCGTCTTGTGGCCACAGTGGGGGCAGAAAGGAGCAAAAGGGGTTGTGGGGCTGTGAGGGGACGGACGCTGGGTGGAACAGGGGTGGGGCCCCGAGGAAGGGGCAGAAAGGGGTGGAGCTGTGGGCAGGGCCACAGGAAGGCAGAAGGAACAGGGGCGGGGCTGCAGGCGGAAGCACTGGGGAGGGGCAGGGGCCCAAGAAACCTTAATCTGCCTCTGCATTAAAAGAATTGGCTGTTGAATACTTGAGGCAGGTCCTACCAGGATTTCAGAAAGCTAATTCCACAATCAAAGTCTTTGACAGATATGACAACAGTAACTGAAAACTACAGAAAGACAGTGCCGGACAGGATTTAAGGTTGGACACAAGAAATGCCCTGTGCCTTCATGGAAAAAAGTTTCTAAACATGGTATCTAACAAGCAATCGCGTGTAAAATTCTTCTGTGAATATATGGCTCAAAAGGCAACAGAGTGTAGGAGCACAATCAAACACAAATACTCCTTGCTGGAGGCTTTTTTAGTGGCGAAGTAGCAAAGTCCATCTCCAGAACAGGCACCGAAGAAGCCCAAGATTTGTACAGTACTCAAGATGAAACGGATACAAGGACGCTTCTGCATGCTGTGTGCCTCAATATGGCTTTTGGGTCTCTTGGTATCAAAGATATCATAATAATTAGGTCTCCCGATACAGATATGTTGGTCTTCGCTGCTCACTATTTTCCAAAAATGGAACATATAGAGAACAAATGGATTGAAAACATGCACCATTAGCAGCACATTTAACAAGCATCGCTTCATACCTATGTATACAATTTGGGATGCACTCACTCATGACTTCTGCAACATAGTTCCTACTGTACACTCATTAATAGGGTATGAAGGGGGGAAATCTGTGTTTTAATATGCTGTCAAAACAAAAGGAGCTTACCACTTCAGAGATCTTGACAAACTGGGAGTGATGGACAAGCTGCAATTTCTGCAGCAAGGAAGTTGGTAGCAGTGCTGTATGATCAGACTGAGAAAGAAAAGGAGACCCACGGAGACTTGAATTGCTTGCACCGCAATCTACCCATCAACAAGGACAAGTCACTGGCCTAACTTCCACCATGCAAGGACGGTTTTGAACAGCATGTCAAAAGAGCATCTCGGAAAACAAAGATTTGGATGTCTTCGCACATAGGTAAACCTGATATTGGATCATCATTGCAACACAGATGGAAAAGTGTAGATGACAAACTACTTCCTGTATTCTTCCAGGCCCAAAGTCATCTGAGCTTCTAGAAGACCTTATTTGTTCCTGTACCAGTAGGGGCCACTGCACAATCAACTGCATCTGTAGTCAGAATAATCCTACTTGCACAGAAATGTGTACATGCTAAGGCAATGAACACTGGGGGAACCCAAGCATTCTTGACAGAGACAATAACAATAAACAAGATGATAATGAAGTTGACTAGAAACGTCACCAGTGCTATTACATTTCAATACCACCTGTACAAATTTATCATCAGATTTGTTTTTACCATTTAGATTGTTATTGTGATGCTTTGTGGCCACAAAGAAATCCAATTTTAAGTCTTGAAATAATACATAGTCAGTAAACTAACAGAAACAAATGCAAACATTTCAAAGTGGTCATTTTAACATATTGGTGTCATTGTTTATCCCTGCTTAACAGCACCATTTGACAGCTCCACATCAGACCTCATCTCAAAGTAGACATAATAAGCTTTCAAATGACGAGTGGGTATGTAGAGAGGGTATATTATGTTGACCAAACTGGTGGTGTCTGCTGCTTGCCTACAACTGCATGTGAGTAGTCAGAGTCTGAAGCGTATTCCATTAGTGGGAACACCAACACTTAAGTCACGCAGCTATGATGTAATTACTATGACATACAACATCTATGTTGAAATAGGACTATTGTGGTTCCATACAAGCCTCAGAATTCCATGTCAAGTACTTTATTGGTTCCCTCTCAGAGACAGAGAGGCAGATAATATCCAAATACAGGAATTTTTAAATGGGTCCACTGTTGAACCCTAAGTTCTTTAATCTTTAAACAATCTGGGAGCCATTTTTGGAAGGTTTTCTGAATAAACGTAAAAGAATTTAAGAATTTATTTTTTTACTGTCTAGTGTATCTAAAGCAATTTTCAGACAGAGTGCAATTGATATGTCAAAATGGTGGTTCTTACCCAGTGTAAGTTCAGTCTTCAGTTTGATAGTGGGAAGACTGGATTTCCATTCAAATGTATTGGAGTAGGTACTCAGCGGCTTAGGTAGCCTTGATAGAAGTTTGCGAATTAAGCCCTCGTCCCAAGGGTTTTCAACAATGACTTCGTGGAAGGGAGAGAGAATACGTAGGCAGTATGTAAAATGTGAGTAAATAGAGGAACAGAAGTCTACAATCTAGTGCTAAGCACGAATGACAGATTATCCCTACCATGAACCCTTATGTATGTCTTGGCTTTGATGACCCAAGATTTGGCTGAGTGGGTGAAACAGTTTAATAAAAGGAATATAAAAGCTTTTGTTACCTGAAAACACAGGCATTAATAAAGCCAAACCATTGGATCTGAGCTGACAGAGGAGCAGAGAGAATCCTCAGGTTCCAATAAATTCAGTTGAGTTGAGGGCACTCAGCACCTCACAAGATGCAGGAAATATGCAGCCTTATCCCTCCACATGCTGTTGGATCACTACTCATAAGCAACACTTTTTAGAGAAATTGCAAGACATTTCATAGATTCATAGTCGCTTGCTTCAGACCAACTGCACACTGGAAGGAAACACTAAGTATAGACAGCTACCTAAATCCGAGCTTTAACAGAGAAATGATACTGTTGACCCTTAGTACCTGGAGTTTTAACATTCTGGTATGTCCTGTCCTCTGCACACACGAGAATCCGTGGAGTACTGACTGACTCTTTACATACAGTTAGCACCGTTTCCTCATCTGAATATCCCCTGGCTGCTTGCAAAGTCTCCAACGCAGCCTTCTCAGGAGCTAGTTGCTGGTTTAATACTGCAGAAGCAGCTGCAGAGGGTGCATTTCCTGGCAGAGATCCTTGTTCTGGGCTCTGCTCCAAAACTGGGCTACATATTTAAACACAAAAAACATTAAGTTACTTGTCAATAATGAACTGGCCCTCCCGATGTCCCAAAAAAGATACAAATATTTAAAGCAATAAACTTAGGCTTGCATTCATTTGCCCCAATGTCAATAATGGCATGTATCTGTATTCCTTTAAATGAATGTCACTGCATTTTTGTATGTTCTTGAAAAAAATGATGTGAAACAAATCCTCACGCTTCAGGGCTTGAGTCAACTACTTTAATGCCTAGGATTCAGGAGAACTTTCCCAACATGTACTCTGATTCCCCAGCCATAGATTCCATCCCTTGCTGCAGAGTTGTGGTCCAGAATATCTACTTCATTTAAAACAAACAAGCATCACTTATCCAGACGCAAGGACAACCCCAGAGAGTGAAGGACAGCATATTCATACTGAAAGAGAAAAAAGCAAGAGCTTTTGCAAGATGCTCCTCTGCCATCCACAGGGTTCCCCATGTAGCTATTTGGGATATTAGTGTTGTGTGGAAGCCCTAATTAATCGCCCAAAAGGGCTTTAATATACAGTTGAAATTTTGCCTAGTGTTGCCTCATGTCCTTACAGAATATGGAGAGTAGCTAAAGTCATATAGCTGAAAACCCAGGAAATAAAGTTAAGGTATATACATGCTACTTCTGTAATGCAACCTTCCCTACCTTCTTTGAGCAATGCCCCACCACAACACTTACTAGCAAGCACTCAGCATTTACAAATGATACAGAACACTGACCTACAGTGCTCCCTTCCCAGTGTCCAGCACCTGCTTTGTCACGGCAAAACTTTGGTTTATTTCAGGTACAGCAGAGAGCAATGACCTGCACCTGGCCTACACTCAAACACTGAGCCTAGCCCAAGCCACCCCCAACTTGCAAAATGGTACCACCCCTTCACTCTTATCTTGAGAATTCCTCTGAGACACTGCCTTCACCCACCTCTCACCAACACCTGGAGACCATTATTGAGTATGCCTACCGATTACTGACAATCCCCATTGCAAGAAGACACCCTTGTGCACCTCTGACAACTACAGGACTCCAAGCAAAGACATACTTGATCTTTTCAATGGGCATGCCTGTCCTACAGTACCCTCTGGCCAGGTATAGCTCTGCAGCGGCCCTGCCTCTGTTTCCCAATTCCACAAAAGCTTTATTTTTGTCCATTAATACCTCTTCTTCCCAGGGCTTAATTTATTGGCATAAAACACAAAATAATGCTCAGCCCTGGGGCTTGTCTCTTCTATCCCTTGAGTCTGGTCTCTGGATCTCTTCTTGGCCTTGGCAGGCTACTCTCAGCCCTTCCTAGCTGGAGTCTTCTCTACTTCCATGGAGTTTGCTCTCCCAGGCCCTCACCCTTCTGGCTCTGGCTTTCCAACCCCAACTTTTTCCCCATGCTAAAAGGTCTTACAATAGACCTGTGTGACTCCTGCTCACAGCAGTTCTAGAATCTTCTCCAGCTGCTTCCTTCAGGACCCTTTCAGCAGTTCCTTAATTAATCCTTTCCCTTACCTCAGATGACCCGGGCTCAGAGACTTGGTGCCGCAAGGTTGGTTTTTTTGCAGTGTAGATGTACCCTCAGTTACTCAGATGTCTTGTTGAACAAATACATTTCACTCTTTGGCAGGTCAGTTTGGGTCAACCCATGTTACGGTCCCCAACTTTACCCTCATAATTTCTGAAATATTGCTTTCCCAAAGGGCAGTGGGTACTGTGTACTAACTTAGATCAATTCTAAGTGGGCAATATTAATTTGAGAAGGATTAGAGTGACAGTTTGAGCCACAGGTGTGCACAAAAAGAAATATTGTGTGCACAGGACTTTGATAACATGATTTACGGGGAGCTTTATCTCTCTAGCCCTAAGCTTAACTAATCCTACCCAGACCCCTCATGAGGCACAGAAAAATTTTGAGACAATTTGAGTAATCATGTGGATTCTAGAGCATGTAGAAAAATGCATCTGTGAGGTGACGAATTTGTTATCATTCAAGAAGTCTTCATATAGGCATTTGCAATCTCAAACATCTGAACAAGTCACACTGTACCTTAGCTTCCTGGTTTTGGACGCCTCCATGTACTGCTCCTCAGAAGAATCCAGAACCATCTTACCATCATTGTTGTGGACTGCATTTTCTGAATAAAAGTGCATGACAAGTTTGTTCCTCTGCTAAAGAGCAGTTTGTGAACTATAAGTGATTACAATAAAATCCAGTATAACTCAGCACAAAGATTTGCTATGGATTGTGTGATTAGCTAGCAAGAAGTTCATTGGAGATTTTAGTAAATTTTGGGACAGAAGTACTGGAACACATTAACCCATTCAACAAAGTAGTGAGAACTCCCAACCCAATGTGTTTCCCCTCGACTTCAATGAGTTCTGAGCAAAAAGCTGAAATTCAAGTCATTCATTTACGTGACTAACTTTAGCTGTCAGGATTGACGATTGTGGCCTACGTGCACTAGAAGTCACTGTTAAACATTTAATTTAAAAATGTTGCTGTGGACAGTGTTAGAGTCTCCGGAATGTTGATTGCACACTGAATCAGAGAAGCTTTTCAAATAGGCACCAAACCCATTTTGAAAAGTGTTCTGCTTCTGTTCTTACACTAACAAGTACAAGCCCATGGGTTTAAGTTTTCTTCATTCCTAAAGTTAAAAAGTGAGAGGAACACTTCTTCTCTATTATTTAGCACAGAACGTTAATTGCAAACATTTTCCAGCACTTGACACAACAGATGTTAATATCCTGCTGAGAGATGTTTTTAGAGCCCCTCTACAGGTTTCTTGACCCCAAAACAACATCTAAAAGCAGATATCGAGGGAACAAGGAAGCTGGGAAGCTGGCATCTGGACAGGGGTACAAAGAGGATTCTTTGGGCAATCTTAGATGCATTTCCAAATGTCTTTTGTCCAAGTTTAAATGCAACTCTGAATTTCTTGGCTTGCTAATGATTTTGGTAACTACAAACTCTAAATTTTTTACCCTTAAGTTATTGACATGCTCTCACTTATTGTTTGTACAGAGTTCTTGACCTCAATTCAGTTTAAAGACAAAGACAGAGCAGAGTGGAAAGACGAGGGGAAGGGGCAACAGTAATCCAAGCTTGTATTTCCTTTAGAACAGCTGTGTGTACAATTAGTAGGTACAGCTACGTTTTGTTAATGAGACATACGATCAGCGGCAACAGGCTCAGGTCACTGCCTGCCTACCCAGTCAGTTGCCAGTGCTCTGTAAGCACTATGGTAGGAGCAGTTCTTAAGGAGGGATTTGGAAGGCGTGGTAGCTTTATGGTTTGAGGGAGGGCATTCCACACAAGAGAAAAGTATGGAAGCAACCATGAAGGTATTCATAGGGGAAACAGTAGTTTAGGAGGTTTTTAGGAACTGCTTATCAGAGAATCCTTGCAGAAGGGGAAACTGCTACCTTCTCCCCCACCAAATTACAACTCCCGGAGGAGCTTTGGTGCTATGTAGGCTCATGCTCCCTGCTATTCTTTTTCCTGAAATTAATTAGCACCCACATACTGTAATGTTGGGAGTCATGAACTCCAAGTAGCTGCTGAGATATGGGAAGTGATGCTGGTACAGGACCGGAGTAAAGCAGAACTGAATCAGATGCCATGTTCTCAAATACACATCATTTTATGATGATACCCTTTACCTTTGTCCTCCATGGGTTGCCATGAATGCGCTGACAGGTAGTTAAATGGGGTTGAAGCAAGCTGGGTAGCACGTGCAAAGTCTCTTGTACTGTTGGGACTGGGTGCCAGTGTTTTGTTATTACACTGCAGAGCCCACACAGTGGAGTCATCCATCAAGAACTCTGTTGTCCGAGTTCCTTCCTACACAGAAGAATCAAGCAGTGTTCACCGGGGAGCTAACAAGAAGTCTGTGATACCTGCGGTTCAAGCAGAACCTCACAGTGCTTTTCCCCAGCCAACAGTCATTGATACCCTCAACATGTTGACACAAATGAGAGAACCAATGTATTCTGGTCTGACCTTCTCCAGGCAGAAATACAGTCTCCCCATTGCTAGCAAAAATAAGCCATCATGGCCACCTCTGCACACTTGGACTTTGCCAAATTCCAAAGCTTAACCTATAACCCCAGGCCAGAGGCCAAGGAGCAGGACTAGTAAGGCACTACAGCCACCCCGACTACTCTAGTCATTGTAGTACTGAAGCACCCTTTTTCACCTCCCCACCCACACAGATGCACATGATATCCACATGCAGACCCGTGCTTGGCTCCCAACCACTCAGAGGAGTGAAGCTCCGTTCTTCCAGGGACAAACTTCTCTCCTCGGATTAATTTTGTTGGTCTTGGCCTCCAATTCACATTTCCAGCTATGTGACGTTTGGACTGGACAACATTTAATTCCACTAAATGTAACATCTGGGCCATGTGTTACCATACTTTTCCCATTTCTAAACACATTTCAGTAGAGGGAAGTTGTGTTTATGGGATGGGGAAGTCACATTCCTGGAAACATACCCTGGGGCTTCAAGGTTTTGCAGATGTCCAGTGACCTGCCCATGAAATTTCTAGGAGACAAAAGTTAATATGCCAGGGATTCTTTGTGCAGATACAGATTAGCGATTTTGCAATGCTGGAATAGAATTGCAGATCACTACACGTTAGCACTAAAGGCAACCACTTCAAGGCCCTCCAATTCCACATTACTCTACTAGGCTAAGCTTTGCTAGAAATAAGCACACACACACACACACACACACTTACTTTTGATTGCTCAGCACATCTGAGTAAGGGATGTTCTCCGAAGGCTCTGGCCTGGGCAAGCTTGTTTTTTTGCTGTGGGAACCTAACAGAAACTGCTGTTTAGAAGTCGTTTTAGCAGAACAACCTACACAAAAGTTAAGAGGCCAGAGCTGGTATTAGCTTTCTAGAAAATTGGTCTGCAAAAGTCCGAGATACCTGTCATGGTCTCAGAAAATAAGCTGCTCACACTTATCAGGCAAGCCACACAAGAACCATGATCACAGTAACTATGCTCAGGAAGACTTCAGCCATTTCATGGAGAAGCAGCCAAGGCCTTCTCATGTGGCATTTCCCCAAATCTTTGGAGACCTTATTTCCTCTGTACACTTCCTAAATTGAAGATCTAAACTGACTGATAGTGCTGATGCTGTCACAGCAGGACTAAATGGAATGGCACTACTGACCCCACATGATATCCCAGGGACAAAAGATTCAATCTGTGACTAGCTTCTCTTTACCTGTTGTTTTCTTTTTCATTCTCATCTTCAAAAATGGAAAAAGCAGACACAACAGGAGCAGTGTCATTAGCTTTCATGCTTTTACCAGGCTCTAGACGACAAAGAAAGAATTAAGTCAATATTGTTTCAGCTTTACCTAAAAAGCATCATAATAAATGGCTACATCCTCACCCCTACACAATCAGAGAACTGATGGGAATGGAAATGCTAGCTACTCTAGCATAAAGCATGTTCCAGTAGCATATTACATATGCATCCTTTAGGCAGAAAACTATTCTCAGTCCCAGGGTGGGGACGCAGCAAAAGAGGGTCTCTCTCAGCCTGAGACAGCTGTAAGGGACAAACCTGATAGGTTCTAAAGAAGATCTCTGTCTGCCATAAGAAAGGGCAAGCTAACAGGGTCAGCAAGGGGTTGGGGTGGGAAGGAAGAAAAATGAAAGGCCACATGGTCCTGCCTCTTCACATCTCAGCCATCTACCAGAAGTGTCCTCAGAGTTTGCACCCAGTAGAACAAATCAGTCTAGTCTTTGCTATACTGGAGACTACAGGAGTTCATTAATGGAGCTTCTTCCACTCCAAAGCCACAAACAGGGGCTTATTGTGCAGAGAACTGTAACCCCACAAGGAATTGAGAGCATGCTGGCTCAGAGGTACAGGACTGGAGGAAATCAGTCTCCATACCAATCTCAGCTTGCCAATGCATTGTGCTACTGCTAAATTGCCAGGTTACCTATATAGTTAATGAAGGCTTGCAGTTAGGATACTAACATTTGACGAAGAACACTATACACATCATAGTCTAGATGTGGTCCTTCCCCGACCCAACACAAAAATGCTAAACTGACTTGCACAGGAACTTCAGAGTAATGAGAGGAGGAAGAGTTAGGGTGAGGCAGACCTTTCTTCAGGCTGAAATTTTGCAGATCAGTACAGAGTATTAACTAAGTCTTTTCTGGAATTGTGTTTCAAGTGCCAGAGAAACAGCTACAAAGAAGCAACAAATTATTTAAACCCAATTTAATGCACACTCTTCCACAGCATGTTGTAGCCAACGTAAGTGTGCTTTTACTTTTCCTAATCCTTTGTACAAGAATTTAGAGCAGGGGTAGGCAACCTATGGCACGCGTGCCAAAGGAGGCACGCAAGCCGATTTTCAGTGGCACTCACACTGCCTAGGTCCTGGCCACCGCTCCAGGGGCTCTGCATTTTATTTTAATTTTAAATGAAGTTTCTTAAACATTTTTAAAAACCTTATTTACTTTACATACAACAATAGTTTAGTCATATATTGTAGTCTTATAGAAAGAGATCTTCTAAAAACATCAAAATGTATTACTGGCACGCGAAACCTTAAATTAGAGTGAATAAATGAAGACTTGGCACACCACTTCTGAAAGGTTGCCGATCCCTGATTTAGAGCCTTCCAGTAAATCAGATTCATGATAAGAAATTCTGTGAGATTAAGCTTCTTCCATTTCCCATGCATATCCAAAGGACTGCTCTCCTCCTGCACCAAAACTAAATAGGGCACAAATGTTTATTTTGGGTTGCAGTGTGATTGTGAATAAAAGCCCAATTATACATACCACTTTTTCTACAATAGGCCTCAAATTTCTCCTGATTTTCTTGAAGAGAAGGCATTTCAGGCAGGATAGGTGTCTGAAACATGTCCATTAAAAATCCTAACAAGAGCAAATAAACACGTCAAAACAGCTGCAGAAGCACCTTTCAGAAGTTATAGGATTTTTCATTATGAACAAAAGTCAAAGGTATGAAAGAGAGCACTAATCATTGGACTGTCTTTCAGGACTCTGTATTTAAACACCTTCAGCAGGTGTTGAATAGAACAACAAATAATGAAAACAAGAGTGGACTTTTATACCTTATTGAGTACCATGAAGTTACTTAGTGTTTTAATGAGGCTTAAAGTGTAGTTACAGGTCTGTCTCATCTTACGCGGGGGTTCCGTTCCGCGGTTAGCGTGTAAAGCGAAAACCGCGTATAGTCAAAATTAGATTGAGTTCAATGGTGGGCGGAATCGCCCGCACTACAGGTACAGTATTAAAATTGTTATTTTTCTTTTTTTGTTTTGTTTTTGGCGACTGCATAAAGCTGAAATCGCGCATGTTAAATGCGCGTAAGATGCGACAGACCTGTAATAGTTTTATTTCCTAGTGGATCCCTCTAATACCTGCAGAGATTAAGACATTTTGAGCCAATGAACAATTTTCATTTCTCTGAGATATATACAATTTGAATTAAACTGCAGACTACTTTTGGTCAGTGGTTAAGATGCTTTAATATTGAAAGACAAAAACTGGTGACAAGTAAGTTTTCAAAGGGATACAGTGGGATCAGGATTGTATTGCTCTACGTATGACAATAGGCTGATCAGTATTTCTTTGTTTACTGATTATAAATATTTAACGTCTGGGAGGAGAGGACCATAGGGGTGAACCAGAAGAATAGTCTACAGTATGAACATAGTAGGAAGCAGGCCAGGGAAACAGCAGAGTTGGGAGAGATTGGTACCAACTGTTTTATACAGGGGCCTGGCCTGGAACCCAGAGAGTGGGTAGGACTTGGTCCCCCTATTAAACCCAACAAGGTTTATTAAGGCCTTGAGTAAGTGAGCCCCACTCAGTGGCCAAGAGCTGCATTGCCTAGCTATGAAGGCTGGCCTCCTGAGGCACTGGACCTTTTAGCACCCTGAAAGGCGACAGGACTGCCAACAACCCAGCCGGAGGGCTGAGGTTGTGACAAAGGACCAAGAAGCGAGCTAGGCAGCCAATGCTCCACCAGAGATGGCTAAAATCCGAGGCACACTTGCTGTTGCCCAGTTTTGTCACAAGGAGCTGCTGAAGACCAAAGGCGACCATTTACACAGCTCAATGATCCATTCCTTAGCTCCCCACTCTACTAGTCCGTTATAGCTCCTCTTGACTTGGAAACAGAAACTGCTTGGCAACAGCATTAGACACAAAGGATCTCAGGCTTTGTTGCAGACAGAACCACAGCAGGATAACAACAGTAATTTAGATCCAGAGAGTGTTTCTATTAAGATCATGGGCATTTCTTTCGGTCCTTAGGCTGCTCAGTAAGTGGAGAGCTTTGTACCATCCCCCAACACAAAACATTAAAAAGGGACATATCGTGTTGTTCCAAATCATCATCCAAATGGGAAAGAATTCATATTGTGCTAGTAGTTATATGGTTTCTCTTTGCCAACAAAGGTATAGGTATCCTAACGCCAGTTTCTAGTACGTAGGTTTGTTTTTAAGAGGCTATCGTGCAATCTTGGCTCCATTGGAGTCTATGACAAAGGAGCCCAGTGGAGCTAGGATTTTACCCTACATACTTACCCAGTGCTTCTTTAGTATGAACAGTGGGTGAGGGCTGCACTTTGAACGGAGTTGCCTGCATCACTCCTCCCAGGGAGGTATTCGGGGTGGCTTGAGAAGCATTTCCAAAGCTGACAGAAGCATTTCCAATTCTAGGTGCTAAAAACAGAAGAGTTTAAACAACTTTTGAGTATGTGAAAGCAGATTCTGGAGCCTATGATTTCCCATGGTTTGGTGGTAAGCACCAGCGTTCTAATACTATTTAGTGCAACTAGCATTATGATCTGCAGACACAAAGATTGGAGTACAATGCTGTTCTATGCATGTCAATCAATTAAACTTGTCTCAAGTGCATACAGTGGCATTATGTATAGCTGCAACATAAACTGACCTCTAAATATCTATATTAAATATTGGTAACTTCCAAATAAGAAGACTTGACTCATTGACACTTGAAGAGCTCCATAGTATGCATCTGCAGACAGAATAAATAAGACACATGCAATGGGATCACTGTTTTTGAAACTGCTCAGTAATTACCTTCTTTCATCGCTGTGCAGTGATCTAATTTGAGACCAGGAGTGCTCACATTTGAGTGCCTTCAAAGGAAAGGGTAAGAGTGTTAGTCTGAGAGAGGTTAATAAAAAAAACCTCTTTAAATGAATTCTAGTTTCATTTCAGACACTTCCAGTAACACACTTCAGCTTTTTGAGCATCATCTCTCCCAGCTTGTGTGAAATAAGAGATGTTTGTCTTTCCCCGAGGAGAGTTTCTGATAAATAAGAATTGTAGTGGTTTCATGATGGGCTGTTCCCAGACAGTGATATCCCCATGCTCACACTATAAGTGTGCTTTCTTCAGGAAAGCTGCAGTCAAACAAGTAGATCCACTAAGACAGTAGCTCTCAACCTTTCCAGACTACTGTACAGTAACTCCTCGCTTAACATTGTAGTTATGTTCCTGAAAAATGCTACTTTAAGCAAAACGATGTTAAACTAATCCAATTTCCCCATAAGAATTAATGTAAATTGGGGTGGGGGGTTAGGTTCCACGGAATTTTTTTTTTGCCAGACAAAATACATTTTATATATACACACACACACACACAGTATACGTTTTAAACAAACAGTTTAATACTGTACACAGCAATGATGATCATGAAGCTTGGTTGAGGTGGGGGCGTCAGAGGGAGGGATATTTCCCAGGGAATGCCTTGCTGCTAAATGATGAACTAGCACTTGGCTGAGCTCTCAAGGGTTAACGCGTTGTTGTTAATGTAGCCTCACTCTCTACAAGGCAGCATGGAGGGAGGAGACACAATAGATGCATGGCAGTGGCTGCAAATATTCCCTGCTGAAACTGAACATGATGATGAACCCACGCTATCTCACTGGCATGTACCACTCCCACTTTGGAAAGTGCCAGGGGGTGCATGTGTGTGTGAGAGAGAGAGAGAGAGAGACAGACACACACAAACACACACACTGACCCTTTAAGTTTGCTGACCCCACTCTAAGCACATTGTCTTTTTAAGTAGATCAGCAAGTTGAGACAGCAGCTGCTGCCAGCAAGCTCCCTCTATCCTGAGACCTGTCATGTGTTCCCCACTCTGTGGAGATGGGGTACAGGAGCGAGGGGATGGGGACACCCTGACATCAGTAGCCCTCTTCCCTCCCACCCCCTGCACAGCAAGCAGGAGGCTCCTGGGAGCAGCTCCAAGGCAGCGGGCAGGAGCAGCACACGGCAGTGGGGGGAGGGACACCTGGACTGCCCGGCAATTGATAGCCTGCTGGACAGCTGCCGCACAGGGAATTTAGGAGAGCTGATAGGGGGGCTGCCAGACCACCCTGGTTCCAAGCCCCCTCTAGCTAGCTCCAACAGGTTGCTCTTCCTCCATCCTTAGAGGTTCTTAAGGCCCAGCTTGACAAAGCCATGTCTGGGATGATTTATTTGGGATTGGTCCTGCTTTGAGCAGGGGATTGGACTAGATGACCTCCTGAGGTCTCTTCCAACCCTAATCTTCTATGATTCTAAGGCATTTTGATGCCTTATGGGATGTTTACATGGGAGTGTGACCAGTTATTAAGTTTTATTAGATGTAGCTTGAATTCAACGACAATTCTGCAATATGGTTAGGTTCAGTCTGTCACCATCCCATGCAAGTCTTTCTAATTTTTCTCGTTGCATTGTGGTGAGCCACCTTACTTCTCCAGCTCATTTTTCCTTCTTCTTTTAATTCAGTTGCATACTTAAGCTTCTACTCAACGCTACATGAGCCAATAATTAATTCTTTGGCATACCATAAGTGAAGACAGGATTGTGAGAACAGTGGAGGTTTTTTCCTCCTCAGAGCTGCACAGCAGAAGGAGGGCATTGCTTACTCACCCAGCTTGTCCCTGTTTGTCCCCAAATTGGTGTATTTTAGACATGCTAGGGATATTGGGGCTGAATAATTAGTTAACGGTGTACTTGAAGATTACTCTAGCATTTTGATTTCCACAACTTAGATACAGACTGTGGCAGAGAGGAAGTAGAAGTAGTACTTCAAGTTAAAATTGAGACTTGGAAGAGTTAGATATTTCAATGACTATATTATACATATTAGCATAATTGCATTTTCTAAAATGGATCTCTATAAAGCATTGATGTCACAGTTTTCTATCCTTGATAGATCCTTTGTAGTAATATTCAGTATTGTGGGTATTAGTCCCACAAAAAGAATCCTCTCTAGGGAATTTGGGTGAGACATATGACAAGAAGTTGGGTTATAAAAGAGGCCAAATGGATATTTAACACTTAATTCAGACCAGCTGACTTCCTTTAGTGCTGTCAATAGTTTCACAGTGGGACTAGCTGCAGAGAGTTTCAACCTACCAAGGATAGGAGCAAAAATACACAGCTAAAGTAATGTAGTCTAATTATAAAGAGTCTAAACAACATCTGAAGCAAGAATTAGAAAGGCCATTTGTACTTACTGCTGTCCAGTGGAGTGGCCATGACTGAATGTGGAATGTTCCTTAATAGGCTGAGACACAGCATCACCACTGTTGAGCTCAAGTTGTGATAGAGTGTTCTGGAGTTCTCTAAGATCTAGATTAGCTTTGCCTGTGACCTTTTCATATGTTACCATTGATAGTGACGCGGACACAGACTGATGGCTAGCAGCTTCAACAGGCTTTGGTACAGAATTATCTGCTGTTGAAGTACTTGCTGCAGCCCTTGATTGCAGCTGGTCTGGCCCCAGGCACCATGAGGTTTGCAGATCTGTCGTCTGAGAAGATGTTGTCCAATCTTGCTGTAGAGCAGGAACTGGTTTCACACATGGATCAACCTTTGCAAGAAAAAACATACAGGCAAACTCTTGTATCATTGCTAAACTGCTCTTGTAGCCACCCAGAAACAAAAAAGAAATCAGTCTTACCATACAATGGTAACTTTCATGTGGAGCTAAAAATAAACCCTTGGTGGTCTAAGTAGGTTTTTGGTTTAATAGTTACAAAGAGTGTTTTAAAAAATGCATATTGAAAGCCATGTCAGACAAATACAAAACAGGAAAATAGGTACGTCCGTGAATCTTGTTTTCTAAGTTAAATTAGCAAAACATGTGGGTTGAAGTTAGACACCCACAGCAAAAAGGTTAAACTTTACTACATGATACAAAAGTGCTGCTGCTGCTCACAGTATAGACTTACCACCATTCTACCTGGAACAGACTGTAGCATGGATGCCTCTTCCAGCTTAGGGGCTTCTGGATAGTCTTTGGTCAGCTGACTAAGCTGTTCCAGCTTCTGCTGCAAGAACTGCATTTCAAGGATGGCAGATTCTTTTCTCTTTGCGTAGTTCCTCTCTTCCTCTTCTGAAGGTGGCAAGACCATAATAAGCAAAACAGGCAATGAATGTCCATTTAGGCTTTTCTCTCCCCACCTCAGATATGAGTGCTTTAGTTTAAATAAAATGCAGATACATAAAAAGCTGTTACAATTTAGGTTGCTACAGGAAAATAATGTGTTCAAAACTAAATTAATCAGGAAAAAGAATAAAACCATACAGCTACATACATCAGCTTCTCACATTCCCAACAGCCCTACTTTGAGCTAGTCAACAATAGACAACCAGTGTCACAGAACTCTACCTTCTCGGGGTAAATGTTTGTGCTGGGTGACTGTTTCCTTGCTTGTGATTTTATTTAGGTGTTTTCCCTTTTAGGGTTCTGTATTTCTCTAAATTTGATTTGTGAACTATGTTTGTTGCATGGTTTGTAGGGTAGTTATTGTTTGCTAGGCAAAGGTACAGTACATGTGTGTGTTTTGCATGGCAGAAGGAAGAATTAAGGTTGTCTGGGGGTCGTTTCCATTACTGTCATTGAGCACGGATTTGTTTGCGATAAGGATGGCGTAGGTGTGAGGTGATATATGCAGTTGTATGACTTTTCTGGTGCTGAGTGGAATTTGTTCTTAATTTTCAATTTAGAAAGGAAAATTCAAATATTTTAAAATGGCCATGTGAGAGATGTAGAGAGAGTGAGTGTCAAGTTTAAAGCTGTTCACAAATACCTCCTGGCTCCCTTCACTGTCTCCAGTAAATCTGGGAAAGTCGAGCCTCCTGTGGTTTGTGAGAAGGTAATCAGCTGCTAGATCACAGTGGGATAGGCTGCGCTTGGCCTCTCAAGTGCCACTCCTTCCCCCCCTCAGGGGAGAAGGGAGAGAGCGTGCTGTACTATATTGGAAAGACTGGGTTTGAGAAGATTGACTGGACACTGCCACTGAAGTTAGTTTAGGGAATCCTGGGTTTTACCCTAGTCCCATTCTCTTGCTCTCTTATCAGGTGGGCTGAATGGCACTGCCTCCCAGAAAGTTCAAGTCACAGAGGAATTCATCTGACACATTCACTGATGTTTACAGGGTCCCATACATGTCTTTTCTACTCTTTGGAGAGGAGAGGGGATGCCAGATTTGGCCTAGGGAGTGTATGCAGGCCTCTAAATAGGGACAGCGATGAAGAGTTACTTTAACCAACTAGTTTTCCCTGGAGATAAGGACAAGGACATTTCTGAAGGGAAGTAGATAGAGTACCCCATTCTTTTTGTCGTCTCAATCTTTTTTGTTTTCGGTAAACAATCTTCGCTCTCACTTCCTCAAATGAAAGCTCTGATCCTTCACAGATGAGCATACTTTTATTGTACATCGCCACTTGCTCAAATTCATTGGAGGTCGAAGATAGCTTTGGAAGAACTGCTGACTTTGAAATGTAGGTAAGATACTCTCTGTGGAGAAAAAAGTGTGAAAGATGCATTCAAGTTCACTATGAAGAACTTTGAATATTTTTTTAAAGCACATTTGTCTAGCACAATTGAGTGTGTATTAATGCTACTTACACTTTTCCCGCGCCATCCTGAGAGGACTGAGCTGCAGAAAGAGTTGGATCCTAAAAGGTAGAAAGAAGCTTTGAGAGCCTAGTCTTAAAATGTCCACCTATTTTGTTCAGCCAAGAATTCAGGAAATCCACTTTTTCACTGTTGAACACTTTGTGATGCCCAGAATACAAAACCTGAAAGATGTAAGACATATTGATCTCCCCACCTTCCCAAGCTACAAATTTTGATGACTCTGAGCTAGCTGAAGACCCATAACAGACATAGGTAGAGCTATAAAATTAGCCATGTTATTAAAGCAATACCAGCTATTAAGGATTTCATTCCATCAGTGAATGGACAGCATGATACCTAGAAAACAGACTCATGGTTTGTTCCCCTCACCAGAGCCTCAAGTTTGATTAGTAACCTTAGTTTAAGCGAGGGACTTGTGGGGGCAGCAGAAGCCTCCTCAGTCTCTTCTCCTCGATCATTTAATCTCAAATCTCACTCTTGTATTTTGTTTACCTCTCATTGCCCCCGTGTGGTAGTGTGATGGCTCCCTCATCCCCTCCCTACACTGGAAATGCACATGGGTCTGACAGAGCAGAGGATTGCCACTGCACAGCTTCTCCTCTATATTACTACATTCAGAGTTCTACATCACACATCAGTCTTCCAGCCAGACTGGATTCCTTTTTAGAACCAGTCAACTCTGCTCCTATGAGACACAAAGGTCATTATCAAGTGATGTGAGACAGTGATGATTGACCACACTACCATTATTCCTCCCTGTGGAGAGAGGACCCCCCACCTACACTGGCCTTCAGAGATTTACCGTGTTGCAAAATTTAGTCTCCAGCGCCATTCACAACCACTACACCATGCTGCAGCAGCCATTTACGACAATGGAGTTCAACACAAAGTAGCCCATAAGCTTTTCACTGCAGGTGGAAGCAAGTCACCTTTTAACCATGTTCCCATGCTGAACCATTGAAGTGCAAGAGTGTAGCATGCATGACTGAGCTGAAGAGCGTATCCAATTTATATGCATATCTAGAGGTTTCTTTTTTAGGGACAGAGTGTAGTATAACCATAGCCCCCCCATAATATGGATGGAACCTCAGTTATAACGGTCTAGCTGACAAGTGTGAATAGGCCAAGACAATTCCAATACTGATTAGCTACAACTATGCAGAACTTCATTAAATGAAAGAAAAAAAAAACTTAGTTAACAGTTAAGATTGCCATACCCTTCCAGAACGTCAAGTTAGCAAACCTCAAATTGGTGAAAAACAGGAAATACAGCGTTAGGGTACATGCCCACAACCCCCATGGAGTTGGCAATAGCCATTGGGAATTATCTCCGTGCCCTCTAGCAGCTTTCCCTGTTAGGTGTAGCTGTATTGAATGGTGGATGGATTAATTAGAGCAGTTTGGAAGAGCTGTGATTGTGATATGAGGCAAAGTGGGGAGCTGTAGCTCTCTGGGGGCATTTGTTACTCCTGGGGGAATTCTGAGCCACTGCATAATGCAGAATTTTGCAGAAATTGACGTTGTGCACGCAGAATATCCTTTCCCGCACAGAAATGGGCTGCAGTGCTGCTGGCCACCACTAGGGGCTGCTGGGCCCGGCGGAGCCCAAATTCCCACATAGAAGATACTGTCAGGAGGAGGGGGAGAGAGCTAGAGGGTTCCTGGCAGCTGCAGTTCCCAGCACACCCTGAGGGAAGGAGACAGCAGCACGCAGGAAACTCCATGAAAGCATGAGACCAAGCATCAAGCTGTTTCTCCCTCTGGGTCCCTGGGCTCGGGTGTCTGGTCTGGGGAGACAACAGCTGCGCTCGGGGGGGGGGGGGAGGAAGAAGGGACAGGTGGTCTGGGTTCGGGGGGAGAGGGTATCTGGGCAAGGGGGGGCCCCATGGCTGGACTTGGGGAGAGGGTGCAGGTATCCGGGCTGCCCCCCCCGCCGGACAATTGGGCTCTAGGGGGCAGGGATTTTGGATGTATTGGGGGAGTGGCACTGTGGCTGCGCTCTGTGCGGGAGCGGTTGTGGGGGTCTGGCGCCGCAGCTTGTCTTGGGGGGAAGGGGCAGAGAAACAGGAACTGGGTAGTCATAGTGGTTTCTTTAAAACTCTGAGTCCTGGGGGAATTTTTGTGTGTCTCTGTATTGTTACAGACATACTTGCTAACAGATATTTTGAAATAAATTACCAAAATCATTGAAACTGGTGTGATTATGGAGTGTTATTTTGACAAATAAAATTTGCAGAATTTTAAAATATTGTGCACAGATTTATTTTTTTGCACAGAATGCCTTCAGGAGTAATATATGAGCATCTCCTCTGAGCCCTGCGTGTAGGAGAGATCAAAGGAAAAAGCAGTGCATGCAAACCTTGAGAGATCCAGTACACTTCATTTCAGCGCTGTGTTGTGTAGGATGTGTCACTAGCAGGGTACAGGTGACTTCTTGCACTAGGGACTGTCAGCAGTTAGGTGGAAAAGGAGTGTGACTTGCACTTAGCCAACACCAACACCACATCTACTAAGTTTTAAACCCGTTACAAATCCTTCCCCCTTATGCACCATTTAACACTATACGTTCCCTTACCCTTCCCCAAACTCAATGAAGAGCAGGTTTAGGTAACTTCTGTTCAGACCATTGCAAAGGCAGAGTAGGAGTATGTTTTATGAGCATAATGGGACACTGCTCAAAGAGGGCATGAGTATGTACCATAATTCTCTATTTCCTGATTTTCACAAGTTTGAATTTGCTGAACTTGACATCCTTGAAGGACACAAAATACCACCCAGCAACCGTAACTCTGTGTTAACAAAGATTTTTTTGTCATTTAGTTTACTCAGCGTTTTTTTTTTTTTAAAAAACAGAAAGTAACATCCATAGGAGGCGGTGGTCATTTAGGCAGGTGTAATCATCGTGTAAGTGTGCACTTCAGATGCTACTGTGGCCGGGTAATGATACTACCTGACTCTTACTTAGCACTTTGCATCAATAGATCTCAAGGAGAGAAACATTATCTGCAATGTACCAATGGGGAAAACTGAGGCACACAGGGGTTAAAATGCCTGGGCCAAAGTCATCAGATCAGTGGCCGAGCCAGAAATAGAGCCCAGGTTTGCTGAGTCCCAGTCCACTGTTCTCTCCACTAGACCACACAGTTGCTATGTGCATGCTACATACCACCCTCAAATCCACGCGGTATGCTACTTAGCTTCACACCCAGAGGAGCAGGACTTCCCCAGATCCTGGCACACGTGGGGAGTAGGGAGAAGGGCTCAGACCTGCCCGAGTCATTAGTTAAGAACAGCTACAGTCACTTATCATACAGAGGGTGGGATTCACAAGGGACACTTTAGCACTGCACCGCTTATGTCTACACTATCCCAGCAGAACGATGGTATCATATCTATACTGGCAGAACCCTATAATGCAGATGCAATGCTACCGCTAGAAGGGGTTTTTCAGTCACTGTAGGAACACCACCTCCCCGTACAATGTCAGGTTACCAGGAAGCATTCTTCCGTCAAGCTAGCTGTGACCTAATTCCCTGTGTAGACGTGACAGCTACCTTGCTCAGGGGGGTTGGATTTTTCACCCCTCTGAGCGCTGTAGCTATGTTAATCTAAATTTTAAGTGCAGACCAGACCTTGGTGTAATTCACAACCCCCAAGTTAGGCACCCAGGCTCCCTACGCAATGCATGGGAAGAGTCAGGTGCCTAAGAATGGGATTCATAAAAGCCAGCATACTGAGCACAGGGAGCTGGTTAAGCTAGTTAATAGTAAATGCTGAGGGGAGGGGTGTGGCCTAAGCCCCACCTCTCAAAGAGAGCTGAGTACCTAACTCCACTTGAGATTCAGTCACAAACCTTCTTAGTCTGGGAACATGTGTAATTTCATGGGTTGGTTAACGATAGAAAGGTAAGGAAAGTATCATTTGGTTGATAAAAATCTACAGAATCATAATTTTAATCAATGGTGTCCCCCTCTGTGCAATCACAGGGAGAAGGGGTAACTCAGGGAGGACTTGATGCCTCCAGGCCCCAGCTGCCAGTTCCTCCACCAAAGGGTGGAAATTTTGATAATATAATGTGACAAAGGGGGCAAGCTGGGTATCATGTAAAAGCTCTTTTCTAAGTTTTCAAATATATTGATTTCAATTACAGAGAATACAAAGTGTACAGTGCTCACTTATTATTTTTGATTACATTAAAACGATAAACAAAAGAAATAGTATTTTTCAATTCACCTCACACAAGTATTGTAGTGCGATCTCTTTATTGTGAAAGTTCAACTTAGTAACATAAGGGTTTTTTTTTTTTTTAATTATATAACTGCACTCAAAAACAAGACCATATAAAACTTTAGAGCCTACAAATCCACTCAGTAGTTAATGCTACCCGCTTCTTATTTACAATGTCACCTGATATTTAGAACAGGCGTTCACATGGCACTTTTGTAGCCAGCATTTCAAGGTATTTACATGCCAGATACACTAAACATTCATATACCCCATCATGCTTTGGCCACCATGCCAGAGGACATGCTTCCATGCTGATGATGCTCATTAAAAAATAATGCATTAATTAAATTTGTGACTGAACTCCTTCGGAGAGAATTGTATGTCTCCTCCTCTGTTTTACCCACATTCTGCCATATATTTCATGTTATAGCAGGCTCAGATGATGACCCAGCACATGTTGTTCATTTTAAGAACACTTTCACTGCAGATTTAACAAAACACAAAGAAGGTACCAACGTGAGATTTCTAAAGATAGCTACAGCACTCAACCCAATGTTTAAGAAGCTAAAGTACCTTCCAAAATCTGAGAGGGATGAGGTGTGGAGTATACTTTCAGAAGTCTTAAAAGAGCAACACTACGATGCAGAAAACTACAGAACCTGAACCACCAAAAAAAGAAAATCAACCTTCTGCATCTGACTCAGATAATGAAAATGAACATGTGTCTGTCTGCACTGCTTTGGATTGTTGTCAAGCAGAACCCGTCATCAGCATGGACACTCATCCTTTGGAATAGTGGCTGAAGCGATTGGCTGAACAAGAAGTAGGACTGAGTGGACTTGTAGGCTCTAAAGTTTTACATGGTTTTGTTTTTAAAGTGCATGTTTTTTGTACATAATTCTACATTTGTAAGTTCAACTTTCATGATAAAGAGACTGCATTACAGTATTTGTATTAGGTGAATTGAAATACTATTTCTTTTGTTTCTTTTTTTACAGTGCAAATATTTGTAATCAAAAATATAAAGTGAGCACTATACACTTTGTATTCTGTGTTGTAAATGAAATTAGTATATTTGAAAAAGTGGAAAACATCCAAAAATATTTAAATAAATGGTATTCTAATTATTGTTTAACAGCACAATTAATTTTTTTAATTGCTTGACAGCCCTAATTATCGGTTTTGTTTATTATGCCAAAAAGTTGTAATGAGGCAATGGTTAAGACATCAGCACGCCACAGCAGTTACTGGAATCCATGCACATCCTTACGTAAAAATTAAATTACATGGGGATCGTAATTATAACAAAATCCATTTACTTTGGTCATTGTTCTTAGGCATCAACTGGGGAGACAAAGAATACTGATTAGGAGCTGAATCTTTGGAGAATACCACCACGGAGGGCCTGGTTAACCAAACACTTGGTGGTGCCTTACATGCTATAAGAACTGCACCCATAAACTGAATTGGGCAAGACTGGAGAAGTAGTACATGGAGCATAAGAAAAAAAATGTGAAGATGCTGGGACAAGTGCCAGCTGTGGGCAAGACTCCCCTTATACTAGGTCCCATGATACATTTTTCAAGAACAGCTGCTTCTTCTGTGGTAAGCCGGAAGCCCAAGGGCATCCCGTAAGCAGTTTTCACATATGAGACTGGTGAGAAACTGTATGAAGCAGTCACTTAGTGAGAATGTTGCATGGAAAGTAAAGTAGGTGCATTAGCCCAAAAGACACTTGCGCACATGACACTATCACAGTGAGTACTACACCAAAAATATATGTACGTACAATGATGCGTCTAATGGTAAAAGCAACAGAAACAAAGGATTTTACTACGGCAAACAATGCAACTCAGCTGGAGTTCATAAACTACTTCACAGAGGCTCTAATGGTTGGGAAAGTGGTGGCAATGGCGAATGCAGAGTTTTGAATGGGATTGAAGAGGAACAAATGGTTAACGGAAAGGCTCTTAAAGCACTTACTAAAGATGAACTGGGGGATACAGGCAGTTTTTAAGCAGTCCTATCCCCAGAAGTGAATTACAGGTCTGTCGCATCTTACGTGCATTTAACATGCACGATTTCAGCTTTACGCGGGCGGCAAAAAACAAAAACAAAAAAACCAAAGAAAAACAACAATTTTAATACTGTACCCGTAGTGCGGGTGATTCCGCCCACAATTACACTCAATGCAATTTTGACTATACGCAATTTTCACTTTACACACTGACTGCAGAACGTAACCTCAGCGTAAGGTGCGACAGACCGGTACAGCACATATCCTTAAAAAAAATAATTCAAAAGATACAGCACTATCAAATCAGAAGAAAGCATGGATGTCAACATCATAAGATGACTGGTGGTAGCTGCCTTTTTTTTTTTATTATTATTATTAATAATGGCAAGCATTGTGTCCTGCAATACAGAATTTCAGGGATTCCTAGCTGCTGCCAAACCTTTAAAAAAAAAAAAAAAAAAAACCACACACCACACCAAACCACACACCCCAAACCCCATGTGGCCTGTACTTCTTTAAGTGGTGTATTTGTGGGCATAGTGACTTCAGCACCAGCAAGCAGGACTGTAAGCAAGTGGAGCACAAGTCTGCCATTTGATCACAAAGCCTCATCTACTTGAGTGAAAGTCAGGTTTTCAACACCTCCAGAACAACTGTGTGGCAAATGAGTAATCTACCTCTACAACTGGCTGTTGGTTTTAAACTAATGGTTCTCAAGCAGGGGTACCCATAGCCCTGGGGGGGGATGTAGAGTTCTTCCAGGGGATACATCAACTCATCTAGATATTTGCCTAGTTTTACAACAGGCTACATAAAAAACACTAGCAAAGTCAGCACAAACTAAAATTTCATACAGACACCCTGACTTGTTGATACTGCTCTATATACTGAAAGGTAAGTACAATGTTAAATATTCCAATTGATTTTATTATATGGTAAAAATGAGAAAGTAAGCAATTTTTCAGTAATAGTGTGCTGTGACACACAACCAAAGCAGAGAGGAAGAAGGGCAGGAGTGGAGCACCCACAGGAACACATCTTGAAGAACTACAGCTCCTGCACAGGGGGAGTAATATTTCCTTCATGTAGTGTCCCCGTGGGTGCTCCACTTCAGTTGACTTCTGAGCAGTATCCCAAGGAGACTTCAGAACGAGATCCAAAACTGAAGACAGTACTGCAAATCCAAGTGCTGCAGCAGATCGGATATGGAGCAGGGTGTAGTGCTTCCAAAACGTATGGACTGAAGAATAGGTAGGGGGGTCTACATCTCTCAAACTAGAATATTCTTCAAAAATTGCAGTTGAGGTCACTTGCGATCTGGTTGCATGTACTGCTGCCCTGGGGGGCTGAGCACCTGCACTCATAACAGATGTAGATACCCATTTCAAAAGTCTGAGCAGAAACGGGAGTCCCCTTAGACCTGTCTAGCTGATCTCCTAAACTGCTTAGTCCTATCCAAGTAGAAGGCTGAGGCCATTCTAAAACCCAGTGTATAGATATAGGATTCCTGCTGAGAACAGTGAGGTTTTGGGGAGAACTTCCCCCCCACACCCCCAGTAGATGGACAGATTGGAGCTTTGATGGCAGATTCCTCCCCCCCCCCGCCTAACCTCCCCCCCATTGTTCTTAAGGTCTCTATGTCCACAGCCCAGGTTCCAGCAGATGTTCATCTTAACTAATCTCCCCGACCCTATGGTTGACATGATGGCAACTAGGAAGACCATCTTCATAAATAAATTAAGGGAGCAAGTAGCCATTGATTCAAACAGAGGTCTTGTCAGGTGGCTGAGAACCACATTGAAGTCCCAGGATTGAGTGGGCTGTCTAATGTGAGGAAAGATTACTCAGACCCTTAATAATTCTGAACAATACCAAATGAGCAAAAGTAGAGAATCTCTTGACTGGGGGATGAAAGGCTAATATGGTAGCCAGGTGTATATTGACCAACCTGAGGGATAAACCAGATGTCTTCAGATCTGACAAGTAATCCAGAAAGGGGAACCAATTCAGGCCAGAAATTGTAATGACCGCATGAGAGGGTGAATAGCTTCCGTTTTTGCACTTAAGTAGCGTGGATTGATGTTTTTCTACTGTCTAGTAACACCTGCAGCATCTCCATAGAGCAGGGAATTTCTATAGTGGAGGTCCATCCAGGACCTAGGCTCTGAGAGACAAAACCACCAGGCTGGGGGTTAAGAACACACCCCACCTCCTGAGACAGGAGATGAGGAATGGTCAGGAGCTTAGTTGATGACTGGATACAAAGTTTAAGCATGTAACGGACGGTGCCAAGCTTGGCCAGGTAGGTACTAGGAGAATAACTCTAGCTTTGGCCTGCCTGATTTTGTTCATCACCCTTAGAATTAAGGGCACTGGAGGAAAGGCATAGAACATACTCCTCGTCCACAATAAAGGGAAGGCATCCCCAAGGAGTGGTGACCCAGCTCCCCCCAACAGAAGAGGACATAGTGTTTTCAGAGGTGGTGAAGAGATTGATCTGTAGCCATCCCCATCTCTAGAATATGTCTTGGAGGACCCGAGTGTCCAGGTCTCCTTTGTAGATGTGGGACAAGTGTCTGCTGAGGGCATTGGCAATGGTATTCTGGATGCCTAGAAAGTAAGCTGCTGAAAATCTGGATATAGTTGGTTATGCACCAGTTCCAGAACTTATAGCTTCAGTGTGCAAAGAGGGGGATTTGTATACTGGCCCTAGGCTTTGTGCCCCTCCCGGCTGAGCTCCTTTCACAGTGCCCTTCATGGTCCAGCTTCCTCTAGCCAATCCTCTTTTCACCCCAGCCCAGCCTCTCTTCACCCCCTTCTCCAACCACCTTCCAACTGCCCCCTTAGAGTACGTTCCAAGCTGCCTCCTACCCCTCAGCTCAAGCTGTCCCCTCACTGGCTCCCCACCCCCAGACAGCATTCTACTCTGCTGCACCACAGTTGCAGCAGGTGCTAGTGCCAGAGCCACAGTTACTACACGGAGTCCTTTCTTGTGACCCAACCGGGACACACGAATAGCATGCGATTATTTCAGTTAAGTGTATGATCATTTTACAGTTCACAGAAGCTTGTAATAGCAAATAAAGATTTAACATAAGGGTATATCTACACTGAACACTCCTTACAGCAAGGTATTGAGTATGTGCACTACACGGCCCTCCAGGCAAGATTATAAGTAGCCGTGCAGACAGTGAGGCACTGCTTAGGCAAGTAAAGATACATCTCAACCCTTAGAGTATGTACCAGATATGGCTCCCCACACACCCATGCACTGCCTCCCCAGTCTACTCTGCATAGTGTCCTGCTGCCAGAGTCTTCCCCTACCACAGAGAAAGGTTGAAAATATAACCAACTCGGTTTTGTAGTGCATGCAGAAAGGACTGAATAGTGGATTAAGGAAAACCAATTGATGGAGTCATTCACAAGAGGCTGTGAAGAGAACTTGTCAGCACCTGACAAGTAAAGTACTGTCATGAATCCAATACCAATCTAAGAAACGAAGTAGGAAAACAGGTCAAGTTTTCATTATGCAAGAGGCTAACAGCAGGGTGCACAAAGTTCTGTTTTAGGATCAGCAGTGATCTGGAAGCAGGGGCAGCCAGTGAGGGAGCAAAGCTTGCCAAGGACAAAATTAGGTTGGTCAAGACCAAAGGAACCTAGCCAAGCTAGATAATATGGGCAGCATGATGGCAAATTAGATTCACTGTTGACAATACAAGGTAAACTAAGGTAGTAATTTTGATTACTGGGTTAGGTAGGTAGGTTGTAGATCAAATAGAACTCAGGAAAGACCTCGGCATTTTTCAAACCCATGGATTTTAAGGGCATTAGGATCATCTTTCTAGTCTGACCTTCAAAGTCAGCCCATAGAATCTCATTTAGTGATCCCTACATCAAGCCCATTCCTAGTGATTAAGCTACAGCATCTTTTAGAAAGACCTCAAACCTTGACTTAAAGATTCCAAGTAGTGATGATGATTCCAGGTGATGGTGATTCACCACTTCTAAGGCCTTGTCTACACTAAAGGGAAAAGTCGACCTAAGCTACACAATTTGAGTTACGTGAATAGCGTAACTCAATTCGACGTAACTTAGATCTACTTACCACGGAGTCCACACTAGGCGATGTCGACAGGAGACGCTCTCCCATCAACTGCCCTTACTCTCCCATCAACTCCTGTACTCCAGATCGAGAAGAGTGATCTGCGGTCAATTTAGCGGGCACTGATTGACGTGTGGCAATCCCCCGGTAAGTGTAGACAAGCCCTCATAACACCTTGTTTCTAGACAAGATGTGTCTAGTTTCAGTTTCCAGCCATCAGGTCTTATTATGCCTTTCTCTGCTAGATTAAAGAGCCTTCTGCTATCAGAAGTCTTCTTCCCACATAGGTACTTGTAGAACATAGTTGAGTCACCTCAACCATTTATTGGATAAATTAGATTTTACTTTACAAGAACTAGGGGGTCACCAAATGAAATTAATAGGCAGCAGGTTTAAAAAACAAACAAATTAAGTATTTCTTCACACAACACAGTCAACCTGTGGAACTCTTTGCCAAAAGGTGGTTGTGAAGGCAAAGACTATTTTCTTAACCCTGTCAGAAGTTTTCATATTTGAAATACATGGAATTACTTTTATTTGATCTTTATACCAAGAATCAAAATTTATGTAGCTGTTGCAATTTATGTAACCTGCCCTACTACTGAAGTATACTGGCTAGATCACTGTTTGCGTCTAATATATGGAAATTTGTGGGTTAAAGGTGGCTAGGAATTGTGTCCTGATACTAGCTTGTCTGTACATTTATGTTAAGGCACTATTGCTCCCCATGTATCCTAAATACCATGTTTGTTGGAGGTGGCAGAGGGTGGTCCATTTACTCAGATTTCACCATCTTGAATTTATCCTGTAGGCCTCTAAAATAGTTTGTGATCCAGACTTCAGTTGTTCAGCTCTTATTAACATGATCATGCACTGGCCATGGGAATCACCAAGATGATCTTTTCTCAAGTCTTTGATTTTAGAAGTTGAGAGATACCTGACTTTTGGAGAGACAGGCTGGGTCATCAGATTCTGAGACATCTTTTCTAGGAGCCATTTGATTTGGAGTCTGGAAATTGTGAAGTTGTTTTAAGGCAGTAACTAGAACAGACAACATAGATGATATTTTATATTTAAGGACATTACTAAGCTATAAAAAAAAAAAGTCTTTGTTATCCATTAACAATAGCAAGAATCAAATCCCCAGTCTGAAACCTACGAACCTCTACAGAGGTCTCAGAAAAATACATTGACAATGTAGTTCCTACAACCTTAGATACTCAAGTGACTACAGTAACAAACTTTTTGGCCCAAGGGCCACATCTAGGTATGGAAAAAATTGTATGGTGGGCCACAAATGCTCACAAAATTGGAGGTTGGGGTGCAGGAGGGCTCCAGCTGGGGGTGCGGGCTGAGGAGTTGGGGGTGCAGGAGAGTGCTCGGGGCTGGGACTGAGGGGTTCGGAGGGGGATCAGGGCTGGGGCAGGGGTTGGGGCACGGGAGGGAGTCAGGGGGAGCAGACTCCGGGCAGCGCTTACCTCAAGCAGCTCCCAGCAACAGCAGCATGTCCCCCCTCCGGCGCCTATGCGGAGGTGTGGCCAGGAGGCTCTGCACGCTGCCCTGTGCTCAGGTGCCACCCCTACAGCTCCCATTGGCTGTGGTTCCCGGCCAATGGGAGCTGCGGGGGAGGGGGGCGCAGCGCTTGGGGGGGGCAGCATGAGGAACCTCCTGGCTGCCCCTATGTGTATGAGACAGAGTGGGGACATGCTACTGCTTCTGGGAGCCATGTGGAGTGGGGCAAGACCCCGACCCTGCTCCCTGGCTGGAGCGGGGCAAGCCCCAGACCCTGCTTCCCAGCGGGAGCTCAAGGGCTGGATTAAAATGTCTGGAGAGCTGGATGTGGCCCCTGGGCTGTAGTTTGCCCACCTGTGCTCTAGCCAGTTAGTGCTTTACTGCATTAGGTCATCACTGGAAGCTTCTGAAGGCTGACCTTCTGCAATGTTATTATTACAGCTGTAATATGTGGTGTTTTATTGAACAGAATCAATACAAGTCAGTATTCCACATAAAGCATTAGTAACTGAAGAGTTCCTGCCAGTGGAAGCCTCAGGCTTGGTCTACACTACATACTTACTTCAGCATAACTAAGTCGGTCAGGACTGTGAAAAATCCTCACTGCATGAGTGACAGTTATACCAACCATAACCCACCCACATAGACAACACTAGGTCAGGGGGAGAGCTTCTCTCACAGACATAGCTACTGCCTCTTGCGGAGGTGGTTATTAAGCCAATGGGAGAGCTCTCTCTCTGTCTGGTGAAGACACTCTAGCAGCGCAGCTGCACTGGTGCAGCTGTGCCATTGTAAATTTGAAGTATAGCCCTGCTCTCAGATGAGTTGGTACTAAGGAAGCCTGCAGTAATTCCCCGCCACACACACACTTTTTTTTTTTTTTTGGGGGGGGGGGGGGGGGGGGAGGGGGAACAAAACTCCCTAAGATTATGAAACAATTAGGGGAGGAAGAAGCAGAAGCCACAAACATGGCTACACATCTTATGCAGGTGTCTTATAAGGGAAATAAGCCTTAGAGTTCCAAAAAGCTGAATCTATCTTGGGGTTTACCCAAACCTACATTAAAAACACTATGGCAAGATATTCCATTTAAGTGAGTGTAGTTCATGGATAGTTCAGCATTAGCCTCACCTTGCGTCAATGGATGACTTTGAGGGATACGACTCTGGAACAGTCTAGATTGAAGAGAGATGAAAGTTAGTTAAGGTTGATTTTTAATAGACTAATAGACCAAAAATCAAAGATTAAGGGCCAAATTCACCACTGGCATACGTGGACGCCACACCTTTGATTTCACAAGAGGTATCTCTGCTTATAGTAGTGATGAACTAGGCCTTTCATAGCAAGATTATGGTAAAGGAAAAGCTGGACTGTAACAGCATGATAATTCATGTGTCACTAGATTAGCCAATTGTTGAGTCTCCATTATAACGGAAGTGTCCCACAGAGTACTTCCAAAGCTTGTTAATTGAAGTGGACCAGGCTATTTTGTTCTTTAAAATGGACCTATGCAGTAAAAATGACACCATACAGGGCAGACCAGTGGATCAGCCACATGCCAACAATAAGAAACAAAAACCTTGACAAGTTATATTGGAACTGGAAAACATTCAAAGAAGTGCAACAAAAATTATTAGGTGTACGGAACAGCTTCCATTTGAGGAGAGATTAATAAGACTGGGACTGTTCAGCTTGGAAAAGAGACGACTAAGGGGGGATATGATTGAGATCTATAAAATCATGACTGGGGTGGAGAAAGTGTTATTTATGCCTTCTCATAACACAAGAACTAGGGGTCACCAAATGAAATTAATAGGCAGCAGGTGTAAAACAAACAAAAGGAAGTATTTCTTTACACAATGCACAGTCAACCTGTGGAACTCTTTGCTAGAGGACGTTGTGAAGGCCAAGACTGTAACAGGGTTCAAAAAAGAACAAAATAAATTCATGGAGGATAGATCCATCAACGGCGTCCCTAGCTTCTGTTTGCCAGAAGCTGGGAATGAGCAACAGGGAATGGATCACTTGATGATTACCTGTTCATTCCCTCTGGGGCACCTGGCATTGGGCACTATCGGAAGACAGGATACTGGGCTAGATGGACCTTTGGTCTGAACCAGTATGGCCGTTCTTATGTTCTTAAGTTCCTGACCCCTTGTATCTTCAAAAATAAGACACTGCAGTCCAACTCTCTTCAGTGTCAGTAGAAAAAGGTAACCCACAAGTCTAGACATACTGAACAGTGAGGCAGTGTTGATATTTAGCTTATGTGAACCTTTTTACAGGAAATTCAGTTGTCTTTACCCTGCTGGAAGATGTATATTTAGGCAGGTTCAGTATTTCACTGAATACCACATTTTGAACAGTTCCTATTTGCAAGATGTGCGCGCCAAGAAAGAGCAAATAATAAAAATTACCTGTATTGTTCTTGCAGATTTTCCATTGGTTCTGCCTGGTTATGAATACCCTTTTGAAGAACAGCACCAGCATGCTGTATATTCCCTTCAGTTTCAAGCTGTTGAGCCCAAGCAATGTACAAAGCAGATGTCCTAGTACCAACTCCTTGGCTGTAGATATAGTCAAAAAATTGACTAGGAGCACTGATGAATTCTGCCTACAGAACATAACATACATACCCATTGGCACATTAAAAGACCAAAAAAAAAAAAAAAAAAAAAAGCGCATCACTTTTTCCTGTCTATAAATTCAGCCTTCCCCATTACAAAACTGTTTGTTTCTTATGTCTATGGCATACCTAGAAATCCCATACATTACACATGAAAGACTATCCTTTTTTCTAGTAGCACAATTGAGCCACTTTTCGGATACGAGGAAAACTTTGAGGAAGGAGGAAGTAAGCCATGCTGCCCAGAAGCCCACCTCTCAAGCACTTGGTGGGTAGAAAGGGTATTTCTCCAATCATATTAACGGAACAAAACTGAAAAACCCTCTCAAGCTTCATTAAGACAGACTAACATTTGAAGTCAGTGTTGTTGTATGGACTCCTGCCCCCCGATGGCCTCGTCTACACTAGGATTTAAAAATGCGATGTTAGTGCAACATTAAGAACAGCTCAAGGACACAGGGCAAGAGGCACCCTGATATCTAGCAGTGAGTTTCAGCTGGCCTGACTAGCCCAGTGTACCCCAACTCACTATTATAATCTATATCTGAGATGTTCCTCCTGAGGAATTGTATGCCAAAAAATTAAGAATTCTGCACACAATGTTAAAATTCTGTATGTTTTATTTGTGAGTAAAGATGTGTCATGTAACAGCTCATTGGAAAGCATATGGCTCACTGTTTATTAATATTGTGTAAGGTAGGTGCAAGCAACTGATGCAAAGCTATGGACATAACTGAAGAAGTGTATTTTCTAGTCAAACAGGAGTTATCCCTCCCTAAACAAAGGGATTAGGGTTTATCCACCAGGCAGTTTGAAAGTAAGTCAAGGAGAATGCATTTACATGTTAGCTTTGTTTATCTGATAAGTATGGGAGGAAGAGAAAGTGTGTCTACACTCCAGCAGGGAAGAGAAACTTTACCTGAGCTATAAGGGAGGTGGGGGTGGCGTGGGGTGGAGGGTGTCTGACCCTCAGATAATAAGCAACTGAATAACCTGATTGCATACAATATTAGTGTATCATGTAAGGTCTATTATGAATGCCTGTAACATTGGTTATTAATGCATACATTGAACAAGGACATTAATACTCATTGATATTCTGTTTTAAGATTTGTGCACGCCAAACACAAGAAGGAACAATTCCCACCCAGACAGGATTGTGGGTAGCTATTTACTGGTCTCATATGTAAATTAAGCATGGTGGAATCAAAATAATGGAAGCTCCATTTACGTACAGGGGGATGGGAAGCCCACAGAAAAGGAAGAACAGCTTGAGTTCAGCTTCCTCATGCACACAGCAAGCCGCGTACAGAGGAGGGGTTCCTGCCTTCTGAAGCAAGGTCATCAAACTTTGAGATACGCAAGGACAGAGAGCCATTTTAGGCATCCATCACTGGACAAGTGCAGGAGGGAAGTGCTTTGCAAGCTGAGAAAGAGGAGTCCTTGAACCCAACCATGGGGACAGTTGGAGTCTCTGGGACTGGACTATACAGTAAGGGAAAGAGGGCACTCTCTCTTTTGTTTATCATTTTCACAGTGCAAATATTTGTAATAAAAAATAATAGATATATATTCTGTGTTGTAATTCAAATCAAAGTATATATCTATCAACATGGAGAAACAGCCAAAATATATAATACATTTAAGTTGGTATTCTATTGTTTAACAGTGCAATTAAAACAGATTAATTTTTTAATTCCAATTAATTTTGAGTTAATTACATGAGTTAATGGCAATTAATCAGCCTTAATTCAAATTATTTCTGACACCGGTAAATTCCCCACATATTTTCACTTCTTAGTACATATCTAAGTGTACCTACTAGTTTAATGCAGTACTTAACGAATCTCGGATCCTGGTGGTACCTCTCCTCACTGATAAACACTTTCACAAGCTGCTCTAATGAAGCGGACAAGCATCCCTGTCCGCCTTGAAGCGGGAAAGCACTTTCCACCCATTGCAGGTATCTGGAACAAGAGGAACATGTCACTGATGTGGCACCTGCAGTGTTTTAGGATTCACGCGATTAGGAAAGCAATGCAAATGCCAACCTGTCCCAGGGATCGAGGGGGTCGTCTCCTTGGTAGCTCTGTATCTGGGCTTCAAACATCCTGCAACATGCACAAAAGTTAGGCACAGAGCAGCAACTAAGGAGAGGGGCAAGGGAAAACCCAGGGGGTCAGGCACCCACAACACAAAGAGATGTGACAGACCCTCCCCCCCCCAGACAGACAGACAGACAGCCCCCCTCCCCCTCTCCCACAGCCCCCCACCTCCTCCCCCTCAGCCCCCCACCTCCCAGCAGCCTGCCCCCTCCCCCTCAGCTCCTTCCCCCCAGCCAGCCAGCCCCCCTCCCTCCAGGGAAGCCGGTCCCCTTCCCCCTCAGCCCCTCCCCCCAGGCAGCCTCCCCCTCAGCCCCTCCCCTCCTCAGAGGACCCCCAGCAGCCTCACCGCGCGCGAGCCGCCAGCTCCATGGCCGCACGGGACAGTCAGCGAGAGCCAACTCCGTGCTCAACGGCCCGGGCCGGACTTTTCAAATCCCCCGCGCAGGCGCAGTGCCGCCCAGGGCGCCTTCGGATTGGCTGGGCTCCTCCAGCCGGGCAGCCAATCCCAGGGAGCGCTGGTGGCCGCGGGGAGGGGGCGGGGTTAGTGCTCCCATTGCCCAGCACACAGCGGGAGGCGGGACTCTGAGCGCGCCGGGCGGTGCGCGAGCGCGCGCGGGACCCGCCTCTTGGCAACCAGGCCCCGCCCCCCCGGCCTAGTACCTGCCCGGTCCTGGCCCCCCCCCGAGCCTAGCACCTGCCCAGTCCTGGCACCCCCCCCCCAGGGCCCAGTCCCGCCCCCTCCAGCCTAGCACCTGCCCAGTGCCCAGTCCTGCCCCCCCCCCCCCCCCAGAGCCTAGCACCTGCCCAGACCCGCCCCCCCCCAGTCTCCACCCCCAGGCCAGGCACCCACCCTCACTGCCCCACCCCACATAACTGACCCCTCCTCACAGGGTGGCTGCATGCCTGGGCTCTCCCCCCGAAGCTGGGCACCAGACAGCAGCACGTGGCACAGTGAGCTACCAACCCCAGGTGAGCCCCACTTTGTATCGACACCAGCATGCTTAGTGGCTCCAGGCAGCGCCAACACAAGCAGCCAGCCATGCACACCCCCAAGCAGTATACAAGCTCCAGCAGCTGTATGCCAGTGTAAGTTACACTGTTCTTGGAGTCAGGTTTCAGAGTGGTAGCGGTGTTAGTCTGTATTAGCAGAAAGAACGAGGAGTCCTTGTGGCACCTCTGAGACTAACAAATTTATTTGAGCATAAGCTTTCGTGGGCTAAAACCCACTTCATCGGATGCATGCAGTGGAAAATACAGTAGGAAGATATATATACACAGAGAACATGAAAAAATGGTTGCAATACTCCAACAAAAAAAACTTCAAAAACAGACTCCAACCAGAAACTGCAGAATTGGAATTAATTTGTAAACTGGACACCATTAAATTAGGCTTGAATAAAGATTGGGAGTGGATGGGTCATTACATAAAGTAAAAACTATTTTCCCATGCTAATTTTTCCCCTACTGTTACTCACACCTTCTTGTCAACTGTTGGAAATGGGCCATCCTGATTATCACTACAAAGGTTTTTTTCCCCCCGCTGATAATAGCCCATCTTAATTGATTACTCTTATTATAGTTGGTATGGCAACACCCATTGTTTCATGTTCTCTGTGTGTGTATATATATCTATATATATAGATATATATATTCCTACTGTATTTTCCACTGCCTGCATCTGATGAAGTGGGCTGTAGCCCACAAAAGCTTATGCTCAAATGAATGTGTTAGTCTCTAAGGTGCCACAAGTACTCATTCTTTTTGTTCTTGTAGTGTGGACATGGCCTAAGCTGCCCGACTGCAGGTGCCCATTTGTGGACAGCTGTGTAGAAATAAGTGCCTCACTCCAGCCAGGATTTAAACACCCATACATCATGCAGAAAGGGGCAGGGCTTAGCACACAGGCCTGTTGTTCCCATCTCCCATTGGCTAGTTTAGGCTGCTCCCTATCTAGGGCCTGGCTTTTGTGGCACCCATTCTTAGACACCTATCTTTCCCCGTTCATTGTATAGGGAACCTGGGTCCTCCCGGAGTTCAGCTTTGTGGATCACAGTGTTGTTCCTGTGTAAGCTCAAAAGCTTGTCTGTTTCACAAACAGAAGTTGGTCCAGTAACTGATATTACCTCACCCATCTTGTCTCTAATATCACGGGACCAACACAACTACAACAGACACTGCATACAGTATTGTTCCTGTGATTTTCTAGATGCATAAAAGTTAGGTCCTGCAATATTCACCACTGCAACACCTAACCAGTGTACGACTTTGAAATATTAAGAGAAGTTGCTTAAAAGAGGGAGAATTCCAATTAAGAGTCCAGGTAAATAAGAAACTACTAATAAATTAATAAAATACAAAAAGCTTCTGCTTCTAAGGATCAACATTTGCTATATACTACTGCCACCTACTGGATACTGATAGAGGTAGCAAAGAATCTGAGATCCTATTGGCAAGCATCTAAGGATATGTTTTTTCACACCTGTGAGCAAGAAAGTTGCAGCGCTGTCAAGTGCCAGTGTAGACAAGCCCTAAGTGTCGCCTTCCAATGATCCTTGAAAACAGTGTATGATGCCTGAAGTCATCACTGAGATCTCAGAGTTTGCTGAGCAAGCGATGGAAGCTGTAGAATCTAGAAGAGCTGTCGGACTCATGGACAGCTCACCCTTACTCCAAGGTTATCAGGGCTGAAAAGAAGTGGTGAGATTTCATCTCAAGGATTGTTTTTCTCTTTGTTCTCTACAATCACTAACAGAAAGTTACCTAGTGAGACTTCAAGGAACCATATTTTCAATTAAACAATGCTAGAAGCATGTCATGGGGGAAACTCACCTCTTGAGCACCTCCTGCTGCTACTTGCAGTACTGCAGGCCCTTTCCCACTCCTGGCATCCCATAGGGTGTCAACTTCACTTGGTGGGTTTTCCATAGCTTGGCCCTTCAGCCAGGTCACACACTCAAAACAAACCCCTTCCAAAGTAACAAAAATCCCACCGAACTGTTTATCTGCCCTCATCAGTCTACAGCCCCAGCTCTGGGTCTTTTAAATTCAGTCCTTCGCTTAGGCTTCCAAACGGGCCTTGTCACCTTCTCAGGGTTTACACCACTTTGCAGGTGGGGGAACCTGGACCTGCCCACTGCTCCAGGTTCCAACCCAGGGACCCTATAGACAGCAGTCACGTACTGCTCATATCAGTTCATTACTGGTACTTCCCTGGGCCTCTTCCCACCTGGCCCCTTTATCTTCACCCCTTAGCTCAGGGTTACAGTTCTCAGATCCTCTCTCCTCCAGCTTAAGTAATTGCAGACAGAGCCAAACTCTGGCTTGAGCTCCTGTGAGGGAGGGAGGAACCCAGTCCCAGCAAGGGATGGCCCTAAAGTTCCTTTTAGCTAAGACCGCTGGGCTCTGATTGGCTGCTTCCACAAGGCCTCTCTAGGCAGTCCTGGAGGAGGGTATAGCAGGACTGCAGGGCCTTTAGCAGGAGGCCAGGAAGGCGACGGGTACACCCATCACAGCATGATTCTCTTTTGTAAGGCCATGTAAGTCCAAGTGCATTGATGTAAGAGAGCCTCAAACAATAACTTTAAGCAATTGCTTTTGATGTTTTCAACTAGTCCCAGTCAAATCAAACACTAGAAATAGTAGGGACCATATTCCTAAGAGTGCCTTGAGACAAAGTGCACCCCTGCTCCTTGAAACGTTAAAGAGTGAGAAGTGTTTTAGAGATAAAGAATTTGTAATAGCTGTTGCCAACTTGCTATTACAACATAAGAAATGGTATCAGAGACTTTTTAAGTAACAATAACACTTAGCTTGTTGCTGAGAATTGTACTGTTAGGTGTTGCTGGCTTGCCTGCCAGGCTCCAGGTGCAAGCCACGTGGATGGTATGTGCGTGCGTTTTTGCTGATCAGGTTGTTCGTGCACATCTGTTGATCACGCTCAGTACATAATGATTCCCCCCATAAAATACTTGGTTCCTACTCCAAAGTTCCTACTATCATTTCATCCTTTATTAAAAAAAATACATACAATTTAGCGGAATTTCAACTTTTTTAAGAGTTCCCAATTAGCTCTCTGAGATTTGGTAGGTTCTTGTCCAAAGTTCAGAACCAGTATTATTAAAATTACTGTGACTGGGAACCCCAGTGTGCATGGTTGCAACACTCACATTTAGGAAAAACCTTCTGTAATAGCTTATTACCATAGTTAGCAAAGTTATAAACACTCCAACCCAACACATAACAAAAGTGGTCAGATCTAGCCAACTCAAACTACTCATAATACAAAAATAGGATTTCTTCATAAATGAAAATAATCCATGTATTTTATTTTTATAGGAATATGCACTCTGAAATTGGGTGGAGACATTCCAAATCAAGGCCCTGTTCTGTAGACTTATGCATGTGTTTAACTTTAGGTATATGACTAGGCTCATTGACCTTCTATCTGCTGGGAATTCTCAGTTTTTGCCCACTACAAGAAATAACAAGATTTTTTAAATGGGTCTTCTGTAATGCTTCGGTGGGTCTACTCACATGGGTCAGTTTTAGCAGTTTAGCAGAACTGGGGTCTAAGTAACTATGACCAAAAAAACGCCCCCAAACCTAAAAACAACCAACCAACTTGCGTTGCGTTGACCAATAAAATTGCTCTTGATCTATTTTTTTCCTTTCAGTTTTGGCTCTGTTGCTCCAGATGGACAGTATCATTCACCCATGACAAGGAAATGTGCCATATTTAGTGATGGACTAGCTGTTCTTATACCCATCAGATGAGCCTCACGTTATATCTGCACTGCGATGTAAGCCCAGGCTGAGACTCAGCCTCAAGCCCTAACCTGGCTTCCATCTATACACAAATATTTTGGACTTGGGCTCAGATGGTGGAGAGTCAGAGCCTGAGTCAAGCCAGGACCCAGGGTTCAAGCCCTATCGTTTTACAGTGTAGAAGCAGTTCACTCCCGCCCCCAGACTTGGGTACTTGGAGTCCACTAAAAGTATCCCACAATGCTACAGGCCGACTTCCTTTGTCCTCTCTCTCCCAGGACACTCCAATCAACTCTCAGGAAACTGACGCACCCCCCTTCACCTTGTTCTACTGCAGCAGCTTGGTGTTTAACCCTTCCATTTTATTCTGACTGCAGAACTGCAAACAGACCTTAGGAGAACCTTTGGCATTTGCACTAGATATCGACCAGAAGTCCTTTACAAAGCACGCTGCACTGAGGTCATGGGAGCACAGCCAGCTTTTGGTTCATCTCTGGTGCAAGCCCAGCAAAACAATTGATTTTAGTAAGAGTACCAGGCGTGACCATGCATACCAGCAAATAGCGAAGAAGCTAGTGGTGCTGGAAATGTAGCAGACCGGTGACCAGTGCAGAGAACAGATTAAGAGGCTCAAGACCAAGCACCGGACAACCAGTGACCACCACCACACCTCTGGCAGCTCGCCAACATCATGCTTATTTTATGATGAGTTCGACCGAGTGCTGGGAACTGCACCGAGCATGGTGGTGCATGATAACCTGGTCAGCCAGGCTGGTGCTCTGCTGGCCCCAGAAGACAGCATGGAAATCGATGGGAGCCAGCAGCAGGTGCCAAATGAGGCAAATGAAGTGACGCTACTGATGAAACTGGTCCTAGAGGAGGCAGCTGCAGCACCTCCTGACGCCATATTTGGAGGAGCTTTTCGATGCCCCTCTTTCCCCCCTCCCCCCGAGGAACTGGCAGCAGAGACAAAAGAGGGAGAAGCTGTCCCAAAACCTGGTAAGTTTCTGGCTCAATTTTTATGTTTATTCATATAAGAATGGAACGGATTTCTGCTCTATGAACCAATGCAAAAGTTATTACAAGCCCCAGCTAGCAGCGTGTGTCCAGTAATGGTGGAGTGAATCCCAGTGCCTTCACATCACCTCCCACCACAACGTGGAATTCAAAATGGAGACCAGGAAATGCAATCGGTAAACAGGCATCTACAAGCCTGGGAAGGTTTACATATTTGCTAGTTCAGACCAGTATGTTATAGTAAGAACCTTATATTATCTTCCCTGTATGTATGCCATTCCGTACAAATCCCCGGTGTAACGAGCTGCCTGAAAAGACTGAACAATGTGGGGTAGGGAGGGGGAAGAGGTTCAAACGTAGTTAATTTCTGTTAAATGTCGTCCATGCATTCCATGGGTGACAAAATCAGTCACAAATATGACTGGGGGTTTGAATTCAGCCCAGAAATTTGCCAGGGGGAGAAGGGGGCTGACAGTGGGGTTATGCATGTTTGCATGCAGTCCTAACAGGCTCTGTCGGAAGCCATGTGGAGGCACTAACCTATGTGGATGCTAACGCAGCATCCTGTTGATTCCCTCGTTTATTCTGACCCAATCCCAGGTGCCGATAGCTGCAAACTTTTTCCGTAGCAGGAACTCCAGCTTTATGAGTCACATTTTGGGGACGGGCATGTATTTCGGGGCCACCTTGTTAGCTCACCAATCCACTCCGCTTGTAAGATGTACTGTTTAGTCACCATACATTCAGAAACTTCAGTGACATACATACCTGGTTTCCCATCGGCAGTTTGGAATGACATTTCTCTTCGCCAGTCGGGCACCACAAGAACTGATATGGCCTCCAAAATCTGCAATGCCTGAAATGAGAGAGAAGGCTTCTGTAGCACAAAGCAGCCACCAACTTCCCCACAAACTCCATTTCTGGGGAAAATTTTATTTAAAAATATAGTGTTGTTGTAGCCATGTTGGTTCTGTAATATTAGAGACACATGGTGGGTGAGGTAATATCTTTTATTGGACCAACTTCTATTGGTGAGAGAGACAAGCTCTCGGGCTACATGGAGCTCTTCTTCAGATCTGGGAAATGTTACTCAGAGCGTCACAGCTAAATACAATGTGGAACAAATTCTTTAGTGTAAGAAGTTAACATGTATTTCAAGGGCCACTTCACCTGGAACTGGAAAAGGCAGTCCTGTGGCTCAGTGTCCCAGGGCTGGAGCAAGGAGCTGGGAGGACCCAGGGAGAGGCCTGGGATCCAGAGGGGAGGCTGTGCTAACCACAGGCTTATGGGAAACAGCACAAGGGGCTTGGAGGTAGGAAATGGCCCAGGGAAACAGCAGCACAGCTAAAGGATCAGAGCACACCCGAACAGAGGGTGGGTCAGGGTTCCCCTACTAGCCCCAAGGAAGGGGCATAAAGCCCCAACACAAGGACTGTTGAGCCCATGGTGGGACTCAGGACTGAGCTCAGAGGATGGGGTTGGGGAGTAGCCCCTGAGGGGCAGAAGCATTGCGTGTTTGGGCTTCTAATTGGACTGTTGTTACCCTGGAAGGGTCCTGAGCCATATGTGACTTAGCCTTTGACTAAGTGTTGGAGAGAAACAGGTAATTGCTGGACCAAAGTGGCAGTCAACAGGGGGTCCTAGAGGCGAAGGTCCCCGCAGTGCCATACTCCGACACCAGAGGGTGCTATGGCAACAAGTACAACTGCTTACATCTCCCTTTTCTGTAGACTGAATGTGCCAGCTTCACTTAACCCCTTATTGGTCTTGCTTTTTGGCCTGCCCCTAAGCCAAAAAACTCCAGCAGAAGTTTAACTCCCTTTAAAAACATGAGCTACTCAGTAAACTAGGCCACCCAGCTTCAACTGTGAGGTTTGCTCCTGTCAACCCAAGACTATGGGCTGGACTGTGCCAGCTACACATAGTGAGGGGCAACACACTTATGAATGAAATATTTCCTGGTAGAGTTCCTGGCGGAGAAGATACAAGGACTAGCTGGCGTCGATGGTGGAGTTCAGTCAGGGATTTGAGGTCTGATGCAAGAGAAGAGAGAGGAGGCTGCACAGACAACTCACAATTTGCAGACACCTGCCAACAAAGAGGACCTGGACAGCAGACGGTTAGACGAGGAGAGGAACCATGGAAGAACGTGACCACAAGGGCAAGGCAGAGGAAGAGACCAGCTAATGGAGAAGGAACAGAGTTGAGGAACAGGTGTGCTGCACTGGAGAACAGGGAGGAAAAGCAGGTAGAAGATGGGGTGGCAAGAAAGAAGAAAAGGGAAGCCAGTTCTCGCAGAAAAGAGGAAGAGATGATGGATCCGGAGCCCTAGGAAGAAGGAGGATAATATACAGGGGACTGTGAGAGAATGGTCTGCAGACAGAAGGAAGAACAGAGAGAGGGAACCTGAGGTTCACATCACATCAGGAAGAGGCAGGTCTGTGTGACTGGAGACTCCACACTAAGAAGAATTGAGAGGACAGAGGGTGTACTGTCTACCACGAATGGGGATACGAGATGTTGACCTGAGGCTGAAAAGGATCCTGATGGGAATGGTGAAAAATCCACTGATTAGTCTTCATGTTGGGACAGATGACACTGTCCGATTCCCATTGAAACAGACTGCGGACGGGTGGGGAAGATGCTCAAAGAATGAGCACTCAAAGATCAGGTGATCTTTGTGGAATTCTTCCGGTTGCTAGAGGAGTATGGTGGAGGTCTGACAAGACAATGAAGATCATTGGGAGGCTGTACTGGGGTGGCTGCTGTACTGGAGGGCCCCCTTATGGCAAACCCATCCCACAGACATTGTTATGTGTTAGGGACCTGCCTTCCAGCTTGATCTTCTAGAGTTCCCCACCTCCATTCCAGAGTTACACTGTCTTTAAAATCCCCAAAGTCACCACAACTACTAAATCATATCAATTTAACTCAGAATGTCTTCTGCCCCTCTTGGGGTCTTTCGCTAGTCCCCTTATCCCTGGCTCCTGCCAGCTCTCTTCTCCCGGAGTAGATCCAGCACCTCCACCCCTATCACTGCCTTCTCTCCTCTGGCTGCCTGAACTGTCTGTATTTAATCTCCTGGCTCAGCCAACCACATCCTCTCCAGGTGTGCCAAGTGAGGTTAATAGAGCTCTCAGGTGTTCACCACTTCCTTCTCAGCGCCCAGTTAACCCCTTCATGATGGGTGTGGGGTTACACCCCCTAGGACAGAGCTATTCACAGAGAGTGGACTCTTCTTGACCGATGGATTCCATTTGAGTACCTGGGGTACTAACCATCTAGGATCAAGGCTGGCGTGCCTGATAAGAAGAGTATAATACTAGCGTAATCCATCTGTCAGGTGTTGTCAGCAGCAAAAAAGCCTGGGTTCAATTTCTGAGGGGTTTCCTTAAAGATGTAATTAATACTGGCTCAAGCTCCCACCCAGAAACCTGAGAAACTGTGTACATCACCCAGGGTGCCCCAATAGGCAATTCTTCCCCGGTCGTAAGTACTGAGTCCTGGGGTTGAAAACACAAGAACTTTATTTATGGGGGAAAAGGGGAGACGACACAATAAACTTTGGAAAACCAGCTATTAAAAAACAAATTCTGTGAGGTAAGACTCCCCCCCTGCTCCCCCCAGTGTACCTTAACCATAGTCCCAACCTCAGTCCTCCTGGCCACAGTGAATGGCTGGGGCATTTAGCCACTTCCGTCCTCCCCAGCTACCCACTTACAGTTAGCTGCAATGGCTTGGAGAAGTCCAAGGAGGCTGGCAGGTGAGCACTGCCTGGGCTGCCCTGAGGACTCAACCACCTGACCCAGCTCAGATGATTCCAGCCTTAATTGCTGGGTAGGGAGGTCCACCCCACAGTCCCTTTGCCTGCTGCTCCTTCTGTGGCTTCAGATCAAGCTAGCCCAGTTCTGCTCCAGCCACCACCTCTCAGCGCTGTCCATCGCCTCAAAGCTGCCACGGCTGCCACTGCCGCAGCTTTACAAGCTGTCTTGGCTCAGCTCTTAGAGAGGGATCACTGGTATCTGAGACCCTGTATAGAGTCCTCACCTCCAGCGACGCACTCCCGTCAGGAGACTTCTTCCCTTCTCTAGCTTTGCCCAGGCTCCCTGGCCCTACTGTGACTGACAGCGGTCTCAGTCACTATGGCCTTAAGAACATTCAGTGTTGATGTCTTGTCCTTGTATCTCCTGACATGGTCACTTGCATTATATGGCCCTGAAACTCAAAATTTCATCAGTGATGCAGTTGACCGTAAAGAAATAGACGTGACAACGTGGATAAAACAGTATCAGTTTGGGTCAAAATCACTTGAGAGGATTGTAAAAGAGGTTCTATGGGTCTGCTGTAGACCATACAGCAGGGTCAAATTTGGATAAGGACAGAGAGCTCTTTTATATTGTTAGTGTAACACTGACAGACCCCGGTCATGGGCGGGCGGGATCGAATCTAGAACCTCTGGAGCTAAATGCATGAGCCTCTACTCTCTGAGCTAAAAAAACATGTGGCCCATAATTAAGGCTGTAGAACAAACTCATTAATCTCCCTCTAAGTGGTCTCAGTGCCACTAGATGGGACAGAGCACCACACCCAAGAGGTGTGTGAATTACATTAGAAAGAGAAATTCTATCAGAATTGTGCCATTATGGGAAACTTTAACTTTCCAGGTATAGATTGGAGAACAGATGACACTAATAAGGGTAGGGATAAATTATTCCTGGATGGAATAATGGACAGATTTCTGCACCAGAGTCACTGAACCAACAAGAGGTGATACTGTTTTACACTTGGTTTTGGTAAATAATTAGGACATTATAAAAGAGCTAGTCATAGGAAATAACCTTGGATCAAGTGAACATGAATTGAGTTTAAATTAAATGGAATGATAAACAAAACTTGGTCATCAGCTAAGGTTTTTTATTTCAAAAGGGCAAACTTTGAGAAATTAAGGGAACTAGTTAGTGAAGTCAACTGGACTAAAGAGTTCAGGGTCTTAAATGTGGAGAAGACTTGGAATTTCTTTAAGTCAGAAGAGAAAAAAATGATCTGGAATTTACATCCAAGCAAGGGGGGAAAATATTTGTAGGGAAGGTGCTCCAGACCTAACTTGGTTAATAACTGCCTCAGAAAGGATGTCTAGAGCAAGCAGGGAACCTACAAGAATTGGAAAAAGGAATTGATCAACAAAGCATGGTACCTCTTGGAGGTCAGAAAGGATAGGGACAAAGTGAGAATTGAGTTAGACCTTGCAAAGGAAATTAGAACAAATAGCCGCATAAATAAAAAGAGAACAAGAAAAGAGGTGGGGCTCCTATGCAGCGAAAATGGGATAGATATTAAAGATAATGTACGTATGACCCAAAACCTAAATGAATACTTTGCCTCAGTTTTCAATGAGGGGAATAAAGGCAGGATGGCTGATGGAAATGAGTATCTACATATCTATATGAGTATTATGCTCAAATAAATAAGTCTCTAAGGTGCCACCAGTACTCCTCGTTCTTTTTTCTAGAAATCTAAGTGACCACATCCATGGTGGAAGCAAAACTTAGAGTTTAATGTGCTCAAATCAGAGAGAGCTGGATAATCTCCATTCCAGAATTCGGAAGGAACTGCTTTATGGCATTGCAAGTCCACTAGCAAGGATTTTGACTAAATCTATCAAATTGGGGGGGTCCTGTATGACTGGAGAATAGCAAACATAGTACATATTTGTGAGAAAGGGGAAACGAGTGCTCTTGGCAACTATAGACCTGTTAGTTTGACCTTGGAGCAGGGCGGTCAGACCCTTTAAAGGCCCACAGAGCCAGGGAGCAGCAAGGCCTGGCCTAAGGAGAAGCCCAGCAGGCATGTGTGGGGAACCAGCTGGCCCAGCTGAGCAGCAGTAATGATTGGCTCTGATTCCAAGCTGGAAGATACAAGTAAGGACCCACCACTGTAATGGGGGGAGGTTGGGAGAGACAAACCCTTTTCTAAGCAATGGTGGAAGGCTGCAACAGGGCTATGGTCCCCCTGAGGCTAAGGGACTCATGAGCCCCTGGGGGGCAGAGGCCACTGCAGTTCCAGCCCAGCTCAGGACTAGCCCTTTATTTCTTGCTTTTGTGTGGCTGAAGACTAAAAGAGTCTGCCTGAAGGCTAAAACAGAGCTTGGGTGTGGCTGACTGTTTTGTCCCCAGGCTGGTAGACAGGCCTACCAGACTACAGACCGCAATAGCATCCAAGGGTCTAGAACAAAGTCTCAAGGAAAGCATTATAAATGACATGGAGGTAAATAGCAAATGGGATAAAAGGCAACCTGGATTTACCACAGGTAGATTTTGCCTGCCTTCTGTTGTGTGGAAATATCAACATTTACAAGTTAATCGAAAGGTTTGAAATCCATTTGAGGGCTTCAAGAGATGCAGAGTGCAGCTTTGCTATACCTCCTGGGAATGAAATGAGGCACTTCTTCACAATGTGTTGATGGTTTGGAGGTCCCTGCATTTGCACTGTGGCAAAGGAAATGCAGTAGATCTAATCTATCTAGACTTCAGTAAGGCATTTGATATGGTACCTCATGGGAAATTATTAGTTAAACTGCGGAAGATGGGGATTAGTACAAGAACTGTAAGGCTCATAAGGAACTGGCTAAAGGGGAGATGACAGTGGGTTGTTCTGAAAGGAGAACTACTGGACTGGATGAAAGTTAGTAGTGAGGGTCCTCAAGGATATGTCTTGGACCAATCTTATTTAATATTTTCATTAATTACCTTGGCACAAAATTAGGAGAGTGCTAATGAAATCTGCTGATGACTCAGTTGGGAGGCATTGTCGATACAGTGGAGGATCAATATTATGCAGTAAGAACTGGAGTAATAGAAATGGGATGCAATGTAATGCTATAAAATGCAAGGTTATGCACATAGGGACTAATTTTTGCTATAAGCTGGGTCTCATCAGTTGGAAACAACAGAGGAAGGGAAAGACCTGGTTCTATTGCTTCTCTGTGCTAACCTGAGGTTTTCCCAACGCTGTGTTCCAGCTGACTAATAAAGCCTGTTCTGTTTTGAAAAGGCTGCATGGCGTTGCTGCAGATACTTGCTGAATTGCATTGATCCCTGAAGGGAATAAAAGTCTCTAAACAGGAGTCTCCTTCAGTGGGACTCTCAGGGCAGAGCTCAGTGTGAGAAACAGGGGTGCTAGGAGACAGGTATTGAGGTTGTTTCAAGACCAGGGGTAGCACAGATCCTGTAAATCCATGCCACACTGTGCTCATGAAATCATTCCATTCAAATTGACAATCCTGGAGAATTAACTCCTCTCTATAAAATAGAGCATAGGCATTTTCTGTATGCTTTCCCTAACAGCCACATCAGCTCCTTTCACATGGCTACCAAATACCCAAGGGATGCATCCCTATTACCATACACTTCATCTGGGACCAGGGCCTAGAAATGAAAATCTCCACATCATCCCTCTACCAATCTCCTGAGCCAACAGATCTCCCAATCCAGAAAGTTGAATTGTGCATTTATCCACAAGAGGGTAGCAAACAACAGATTTTCAAAGCACCTCAGTGCCTGCTATTGGTCTTTTTGTGTTTAGCAGGAAGGTCATGCAGGGTGTTGTCAGTTTTGTCAGCTATTGAAGTGTTTGTATCTAGTTTAGACGGAGATTGTGCAGCAGAGGTGTATTGTTCTGTGCTTGATGGAAGAGCATGTATTATTCTCTGGACTTTACGGCTAACCTAGTATATTTATCATGTACAGCCCTCGGTCTCATGTGCTAATATTTGTACAGGTGCTTGGGAGCCTAACTACAGCTACCCATTTTTGAAAATCTTAGCTGGAAGCATTTGTCTTCAGACACCCAATACCACCCCTGTGGCTAATGATAGGATGAGCAATGCGGCAGTGGCAAAAATTTTATTCCTCAAAAGGGAAGAAAAGGAGAAGTACATAAGTTAGACTGGGAGTGAGTGGACCCATCTAACAGCAAATAAAATGATCAAGACTGGTCTCTTCGTCACCCTGACATTCAAGTTCCCAAAACCATCTCTCAGATCAATATGTCCTTATTTTGAAAACTTTTCTATATAATTGTTGTTAAGAAGCCAAATGAACCTTCACTTTGAAATCCACAGGGTTCTAAAATACACCTCTACCCCGATATAACGCTGTCCTCGGGAGCCAAAAAATCTTACCATGTTATAGGTGAAACTGCGTTATATCGAACTTGCTTTGATCCACCGGAGTGCGCAGCCCCGCCTCCCCAGAGCGCTGCTTTACTGCGTTATATCTGAATTCGTGTTATATCGGGTCGCGTTATATCGGGGTAGAGGTGTAATATGAAGGATGTAGCTTTAACACCTTAAAAGCAACAGAGTTAAGATTTGAGGTAAACTTCATCCTTAAACCAGTTGTTTGTGCCTATGCCATTTTCAGAGTTACTTTATTCAAATAATGCTTTATAGGTTAGAGTTTGGAGGCAGAGGAAAAATGCATGGAATCTAAATGGGAATGGCAAGTTGTTAGCATTCGGCTTGGCACTTTGCTTCCAGGATCAAAGGGAAATACCGTTACTTTACAACCAGTTGCTATGATCCCATGAACATTAAAACTTAGACTCTGCCACTTCCAAGATGTTTGCTCTCTCCACTTATGTCCACTCGCTTCTTGATAGCAAACCTTGACAAAGATGAATCTCCTCCAATAGGAAGCAGTGTGATGTGTTTTGGCTTGGCATTTGAATGTAGGCCTGGCTGGTAGTGCAGGAAATCCAGCCACCACGTTCTCAGCCTACTATAAACAAAGTAGCAGTGTATTACTATTGCCTTACTTTTAGGATAACTTAAGGCAGTATTTTTTTTAAAGAACCATGAAGCCTATGTTGTGATTTGTAGGAAGCATCTATCTGCAGCTGGTGCTCTTCTGGATGTTTTTATGACAAATTACTCTCAGATTACCCTTTAATGCAGTCAGGTTTGCCTGTTGTCTAAGCTTTCTGTGTCATATGGAAAGCCTTCAGACTTGATTTAAAACATCTGGTTAACAAGTCAGCTGCACCAAGTTGCACCGTGAGGTAGATCAGACAGAGAAACCTTTTTGTAGCTGGTGGAAATGCAAACATTAACTTCAGTGTTTTTCTCCTTCTTAGTTTAATTTTCTCATACGAACTGAGCTAAAGCCAGCTGTGCCTTATGCAGGCAAAAATGTCTGCCAGGCAGAGTATATTTGCCATACTGGTTACTCAACACATGCCCCCTCAATCATAATCCAACTTCATATACCCACTGAGTAAGAAAAAGTAAAAATATTGAGTAAGGCCCCAGTCCTGCCAAGACTTACACAGATGCTTAACTTTACGCACTGTGACTAGTCTTCTTGTTGTAGGCGTTCATGTCAACAGGAGTGCTCACGTTGCGGGATGTTAAGCACACTTAGGATCCGGGTCTAAGTTTTTGTAACTGGTGCCAACTTGACAACCCCAAGTGCTGACCCGGTATTTGTTGTACACAGATCAGGTAGAGCAGATAGTGGCAGTACAAGCTTCCACACACTGCTGCATCAATCCTTACCTGGCAGGGACTGCATCTGTGGGTATGTCTTCACTGACAATTAACCTGGGCTTTTCCCCAGCTTTTAGCCCAGTCCTCTCACGCCCACCTGCCCTTCTGTCCTTACAGAAAAACTCTGACCTGGGTTTGGAGGTGCTTTAACTCTGGGCTAGCTTACCCAGCTGGGGATGTGGGTTAGAGCCCAGGCTCCATTTAAAATTAGACTGGAACCCATCCACTTTGCAATAAGGACACAGACTAAATCACTCAAGTGCTGATAGTCCTCCAATGCCTTCCCACAGTTCTCCCCAAAGATAGACAAGTTCTCCTGCAATTGACTGGGAAAGAATCCTAGGGTGTCTCAGCCTAAGGAACCATTGGCTATGCCCCCAAACACAAATGGGCCAGTGCAGAAATGGTGAGGACACAGTAACACCGGTTGGGCTTTGCAGTGGAGATGTTCACACCCCCGCTAGGCTAACCTGGGTGCTCAGACCTGAGTGCCAATCACCAGGGTTAACTGTGCAGTGATAGCCTAGCCTAGGAGTGAGCGGGGAGTTCAGGCTTTCGTGCCACTTTAATAATCATCATAATAAATCATACTTTGCCTTTAGATCCTAAAGCATTTTTCAAAGGTGCACAGATAGCGGATAGGTTTCAAAATGGTTTTGTTAATGGGGAGTCTCCATTGAGTGGGGCTGTTTAAAGTGGGTCCCCCAGGCATTGGTTATTGGTGACCTGGTAGAAAATACACGCACATTGCTGATGAACTTTACAGCTTTGCAGGTCACAAAGATTGAATACAACGGTAAATAATGATGAGAACAGGCCTATTTTGTGCCTGTGGTGCAAAGTTCATTGGAAAAATTGGGCAATTTTCTATGCTACAATATTTGGGCAAAATGGCATGTTAAAATCAGCCCATCTTTTAGGTGTAACTTCTTGTTTTGAGCACAGAACACTAGTGTTCTAGGGGCAACTGTGCTTGCCTTGTTGGCTTCCAAGGAGAATCCAAGGTGATGTTTCGAAGCCCTGAGGGCTTGATCCAAAGCCTAATCATATTGATGGAAAAACTCTCATTGACTTCAGTTGGCTTTGGATCAGGCCCTAAAAGGACTGGGTCCGGGTCAGTTGAGAGATTGACCCACACCTCATTCCTTACTCCTAGGGTTAAAATGAGCAGAGAAGCCCCAGTCTGAGATCAGGAGAGATGTGCAGGCAGGGCCTTTTCCATGAGGCCCTGACAATGGAATGGGCCAGAGCCCCGGGAGGTTAACCTTCCACACACATCGAGAGGCTTACACTTTCCTCAGGCATGGGTGCAGGGATGGGAGATAGTTGGATGGAGCAGTTCTTAATGGCAATATAGTGGAGTGAAAGGGTAGAAGAAAATTCTGATTGGTGGTCAGCAGTGAATTGTAGCAGTTTAGAGTAACTCTGCGTTATTGTGGCCTATGAATCACTGGGGAGGTGGGAGACATGCAGAGCATGGGATGGGCAATTTTAGCATCTATGTTTTAAAACTCTGGCCCAGTGTGTGGATTATGTATTTGCTAATTATCTGGTTTGCATAGAGTGGAGTTAAATTTAACTAATTGGTTTTGTATATTTGGCTGTAACCTAATGTTGTTGTGGTGTGTGTGTGTGAGAGATGACGGCACTGAAGGGCCCAATCAGGGGTCAGGGCCCTGTAGTGCTAAGCCCCGTACAAATACAGAACACAAAGACAGCCCCTGCCCCAGATACAGTCTAAGTATGAAGGAAAGACAACAGGTGGGTTGGGGGAGCACACAGTAATAGTCAGGTGATCATGAACAGTTAAGTGGTAAGCAGGGGTCATGTGAGTTTGTTGTTCTTTAAAAACAATAAATATGGTTCTTGGGGAAGCAAGAGTGACTTGTGGGTAAAATCAACTGCATGTTGCCTGTCCCAGTATGTGTGGGGCTAGATAGAATTGCTAATTTTTGGGAACAGAACAACAGAGAGGCCATTCTTTTTGTCTCATATTTATTTATTTTTGTTAAATCATTTAAAAATAAATTGGCAGAGTTAAAATTTCCACCACTCTGCGTGAGCTGAATCCACATTGGTGAAGATATCTAGGTATCCCCAGAGTCGCCCTTTAGAGATAACTTATCTCGGGGCCTCCACCACCTACACAGTGAGGAGAGATTTCCTGGTGCGTAGGTGTCTCTTTTTTCACAAAGCCAAAGTTTACACATTTTTTAGTAGTTTGCTGTAACACTGTGTCTGTAGAGTGGTATACTGTGATAAGTAAGGTATAGTTGTACTCATTTGTATTATCTTGTATAATTCATTTGTAGCTTTGCCACTTGTGAATAATTTACACATCCCAAAGTCTTGCTCGCCAACCACATCTTTCTTCCACACCCCAATGGATTCCATCTGTATGAATTTATTTAGAGATAAGTAATAATAAAAAAGGCCCATTCTAAAAGCGGTATGCACCCTAACAGTTTATTAGACTCACAACAACATAGCAATGAGCACTTATCAGCACAGAATTCTTCTCTACAGGTAACACGTTAACATCGGCAACAGCAGCATTAAATAATCAGATAGAGAGAACAAATTCACCCAGCCGGAAACTGTCAGAAACCAGTGATAAATTAATGGAACCCCTCAGTAAATCAAAGCAACAGAAAAGTTCCTATCACCCTCCTCCCCATGTGGAACATCTCATCCCTTCCCCTAAAACCATATCAAATCGATAGCACTGTGCCTGGAAGTTCATCCAATTCAGGCGATTCCAGACCAAAAGTGTCAGAGTCCTGGAGCCCTCACAGAGACCAACTATCCCTTCTCTTTGATAACAAGGGGGATCTAGCCTACACCCCTCTGCTAACCAAAGCTGTGACCCCGAGAAATGGGTGATCCTGCACGTACACCCATTCCAGGCCATGTAGGGCTTTCTCGCTTATAACCAACACCATAAACACCACCTGGAGACCCATAAGCCAGCGCAGATCCTAGAGTCTAACAGTGGCTGTGTGTGTGTGTGCTTTAAAATCATCCCTAAGTTGTGGCACGCTGATACCAAAGGCAGACACCCACCCTCAATCAGAGAGGCTGGGGGCATGGATCAGCGTTCACATCACACTCCCCATCAGTACCGGCCTGGGCCGGGGAAGCTAATGATCCAACCAGAGAACCAAATTCCGGGATGAATCCTGGTCACGTGCCCCCTGAGGCACATTGTGCATACGCTAAGAAGAATCAGAAAGGCTGATACTATCTCCACCTCTACCTCTGCTGTACACATATGGTTCTGATTCCCATTTACACAGTTCTGGCAATGTAAAGGGGGCCTCCGAATGGGTGTAAATGGAATTTACTTCCAGAGCAGTGGGTAAGAGTCAGGCCCTCCTGTGTACATACATGTACATATACATTTGCACACACATTTTACATAGAAATAAACCCCAGTGGTCTCAGTAAGGAGACTTTCTATATTTTTTGCTTATATAATAGTGGCGTGTAAAATTCTGTCAAGGAGACAGTGGCCTGCAGAATCTATATCAACTGTATAAATCATTTTATTAAGGAGAGGTAGCATACGCTTTCTAAGAGTTTTGGGGTTTGTGGCACCTGTTCCAGCATGTTAATCAACCTCTGGTGTCAGCTAGATAATGGGTGATGTCATCTGCAGGTGTCTGAACTTTGTGGTGGAGGCCTGCAGCTGAACATTTATTTCACAAGGTGCTGTTAGCCACATCTGTACTCAACTGTGAAGAGGATATTAACCAGAAAGTTTAGGTGGAGGGTGTTTTTAACGAGAACATCCAAAAGCAGCAAGTAGACATTTTAAACATATGCTTTTCCTATGATTTCAGCTGACTTCATTTGGTTATGGAGGATAGTAAAAGCACTATTGCATCAGACTGCTGCTGTGGGAAGTGTATCTATACACACACACACACACAGACACACACACACATCATATTAGTTTTCTCAGTTTCTAAAGCACTCACATCTTTAAACATGTCAGAAAAATGCCCTCCTTTCAGATAACAATCTCCTTTATTTTTTTTTACACTCATATTTGCTCCTGCGATATCCTTAAGGCATTTCAGATGATTCATGAGATCTGTATATTTGTTTATACCCTTGCATGTCAAAAGGTACAGTATTTGTCTTAAACTGTGTTGCTCTGCTGCACTACAATAAAGGTCAAGTTTCAAAACTGAATCAGTTAAAACCTCCTGTTTAAGGCGTGTGGCTTAAACTGATTTTATCTGCGTAGATAGACTCAAGTGAAATGTTGGTGTTGTCACAATGGGTTTGAGAAGCAGAAGCTTTTACCAGACCTGAATTTAGGTAGCTGAGAATGAGATCTATGCCAAGGTGATTTTTAAGGGGGGTATTTTTCAAGTGTTGTGAGTTTATAAAACTTTGGGTCTGGGGCTGGATCTGTGTCAGCACTCCGGCAGGCAAGATGAGGACCAGTCAGCATCCAGGACTTTCCCACTTTGCAGTGGTTCTCTAGTTCAATACTGCCTGGGTCAGAGTAACACACAAGGCCCCTGGCCACGACTGGCCCCATTTGCGTCTCAAACACAGAAGGCTAATGGGGGGCAATTGCTCAGTCCTTAACCGTCAAAGGAGACAGACGCTGGCATGCAGTGGGGCTGCAGCACCGTCCTCTCCAAATCACTCCACCCGCTGGATCCCGGAGGCTGGATCTGCCAGGGAGGGGAAGAACAGCTAGAGAAACAAGACATAAAGACCATCTGCCCACCAGGACCGGAAAGCCATATGGCTCCCAGAGGCTCTGTAAGCGCTGCTGCTTCCCTCATGGAGAGACGGCTCCACTGGAGCAAGACAGCGGCTGAGGTGATTTCTAGAGCCATGGCCAACAAAGCCAGCCGGTCTCTTCAGCTCCTCTGCTGGGGAGAGCAGCTCACCCTCAGTGGCAGAGGCTCTTCCCAAAGCGGCAGCAGCAGCAGAGCAAGGCAAGATCTGTAGCAGCCTCTGGGGTTGAGAGAGGCAAAACCAGCCAGCCCAGCTGGTGAGAAGGGGAGAGAAGCCCATGTGTGGGGATCAGGCTCTCCCCAAGTCTGGCTGTGAGGAATAGGTCCCTCCGTGCTCCTAGGGGGCAAGGCATTGAATGAGCCCCTCCCTGACTTGAGAAGGGGATCAGTGGATCTGTCCCAGCTGCTAAATCTAGGCAGGTGTCACCGCCCAGAAGTCACTTAAACAGTCTTGCAGGGACTTCCTTGGGAGTGCTCTCTCCTGCTTTTTCTGCTGGTTGGGGTGAATGCAAATGCTTTTCTTCACACAGGGCATTGTTCTTTCTCCTGTGCAGTCCCTCTGTGAGTCTGGAATGCTCGGTTGGGCTGGTCATGCCCAGCTGGGCTCACAGAGGTGAAGAGTTTTGGGGGACCCTACCTCTGCCTAGCTAAGTCCAGTGACGGTATCCCCTGCCTGTGTGCCTAGCTGGCATTGCACTGTCAGAGCCTCTGGGAGCCATATGGCTTTCCGGTCCTGGTGGGCAGATGGTCTTTATGTCTTGTTTCTCTAGCTGTTCTTCCCCTCCCTGGCAGATCCAGCCTCTGGGATCCAGCGGGTGGAGTGATTTGGAGAGGACGGTGCTGCAGCCCCACTGCATGCCAGCGTCTGTCTCCTTTGACGGTTAAGGACTGTGGTCAGCAGCGCCAGAGAAGGCGCTGCACACTGGCAAGTGGACTGGGTGGGCTGGCTCCTCTGCGGAGGCTGTGCCTCGGCTGGACGGAGGAGAGGGAGCCATGGTCCCCAAAGAAAGACAGGACAGCACTGGAGCCATGGATCACGCTAAGGAATGCTCCTTGCCCCCACAAGCTGGCCACTGCAGTTAAGCATCCCTGAGTGCTCGGCTAGTCTGCCAGATGGGGGGCGACGGGGGATGTGTATGTCTCAGCCCGGGGTGTGAGAGGGATAAGATGCCCACAGACACTCAGCCACCTGTGCTGCTCCTTTCTCAGTTCCTAGTCTTCTCCCGAGAAGCGTTGTTTGGAGTGGACAGAGCTGTAACCTTGGTGAATGCCCCGCCTCCAACCTCAGGAAAGGTCCTACGCACCAGTAAGTGGATGTGTCTATGCTAGTTTCTCAGCAAAGGCTGGCTGTGTGCTGTCTGAGACAAGACCACAGTGACTCAGTGTGGAATAAGTCCTGAGCCCTGAGGACACTGCTTCCTTGAAACCAGTGAGCCTTTGGAAATTTAGTTTTACTCCCCAGGTTCCCCGCTAAGGGAGGTAGAATCTCCAGCAGAACAGAAACAGAACCCTCTGCCCCAAACTCTGAGAGTGGTGCGGGCTGGTGAGTGAGAGTCAGGCAAAATCGGGGGCATTTGTGGAGGTTGCAGAGCACCACCTTGCCTCAGAAAAGGTGGCCTGGGATGAAAAAGGCACTAATGTTCAATGAGCCTAAGGCTAGGTCTACACTACCCGCCTGAATCGGCGGGTAGAAATCGATCTCTCGAGGATCGAATTATCGCGTCTCGTCGGTACGCGACAATCGATCCCTGAATCGACACTCTTAAATCCACCAGCGGAGGTGGGAGTAAGCGCCGTCGACGGGGAGCCGCGGAGGTCGATTTTGCCGCCGTCCTCACAGCGGGGTAAGTCGTCTCCGATACGTCGAATTCAGCTATGCTATTCGCATAGCTGAATTTGCGTATCTTAAATCGACCCCCCCTGTAGTAAAGACCTGCCCTAAGCCATTGTAGTAGAGAAGAGACTTACTGTGACAGGGAGTCCATTCCTTCCATACTCAAGGGGAAGGAACCAAGGGAGGGGGCTCAGAACTTGGGAGAACGTTGAATGGTCTGTGTCTTCTCCTTCTGCAAAGAAACCCCCAGTTGCTACACTAAGAGGTTCTTTCTGGTGTGGAATAGTTTCTCCAGCTTTACTCCTGTCCTGTAGGAATCTGCAGACCTAGCGATGAGCCTGTGAAAGAGACTTGGACAAAGCAGTAGCCTACTTCCACTGCTCACTTAGCTCCTTGGCCATAAACACCTATTTGTCCACAACCCTAGGATTCTAGAGGGCAGCACCGTGCCTTCAGCTCCATTCGCTTTCTTGGCATCACTGTGATGAGGCTTGCTGGAGAGACCATCCCTTGGCATTACACTGGAAGTCCATGACTGCTGTGTGCTCTGCATCAAGGGAACCCAATGGCTACTCTGTGAGGAGATAGAACTTTCAACTCCAGAGTCATCGGCTCAAATCATCCAGGCAGCACTCCAACAGCAGAGATTGGGGTCCTGTAAAATCCGGAAGGGTCGAGCGGTTGAGTCTTTTGGCAAAATGGGTAAATCGTGCAGCCAGTTTCACAGAGGCACAATTGCATTATATTGTAGCTCCTGTGTACTGTATGGGACTTGGGTTTGGTTTTCAAGTTTATGTATTTCCAAACTGAGTGTATGCCAAAAAACAAAGCAAAGTATTCCAGTATTTAAAAGCAGAATCTGGGCCAGGCAGATAACCGTACATTAATTTCCTGACACACCATTGATTTCTGGTAACAATTTAACTGGCTGTCAGACATTCCAGTTGTTATCTTTAATGTAAAAAGTCACATATATATTTCCCCTAATATTCTGTTGCAATGATAACATTACATTTCATCTGGGGAGAATTATTGGCAATAGACGTTGAGCCTGGAGTTTTTGAAATGCCTTATGTATGCATGTTGGTAGAAATCTTGCCAAATTTGAAGGCAGACACACACTTTAGAACATATGCAGTGTCTTTGATATTTATCAAATGTTATATCTTGTGACAGATAACAGAGCTGAAGCCAAGACTTTGAGGTTTTAAAAGGAGGGAAACACTTGCTTTTTGTTAGTCAAAGTACAGATAGTATGGCTTTTTGTGGGTTGATTTAGCATAAAGGAAGTGTTGGTTGTGAGAATGTGTAGGTTGGTGCAATGAATTGTATATTACAATTAATTTTTAATAGTTTAATGGAACATCAGTTTTGAGGCAACATGGGTGAAATCCTGGCCCCGTTGATCTAAATAGCAAAACTGCTATAGACTATAATGGGATCAAGATTTCTCCCTGCGTGTTTAGAATGGAACACCTCTGCAAGTGAGAGCTTGAGGGGAAGAATCACAAATACACTGGCTGAGTTAGTCATGTAGAAGTTATTCTTTCCTGTGAAGGAAATGAACTTCTGTGGAGGCTCCTGCATATAGGTCCCCTCCATAACCATGCGCCTTGTCTATGGAAATGAAGGAGGTGGCATGCCAGATGATCCCACTCGAAGGAAAGCTTGCAGATCTACAGAACTGGCATATGCCCTGGTGGAGAAGGTGCTGCTTCAGGGGTTAGTTGTGCCATACAGGCAAACCACCCAGTTGTTTAGGGCAATCAAATATTTAGTGGCTGTCAGTTCTATGCAGTCTGAGGTAAAATAGTATGTTGTCACAGGATTTATTTGGGGGAGTGGAATGTAATGGTTAAGTAGCTTTGTAAACTATATTAATCTGTTTCTTATCTACTGATAAAAACTACTGACTGGATAATGATATAGATGGTTGAAATGAAATTTCCTCATATTGTACTCCCTTGGCAGACAGCTGACTTCTTGCCTGAAAAGTTTTGGCAAAGGAAGATAAATTGTGCCTACATGCTATCCAGATTGTCTGACTTTAGGAACAGGCATAGTTCTGCGAGACCAAGTTGCCAGTAGCAACTCAGCTGAAACAATGAACCCTGCCTCCGTGAGGATGGCAAGAGGTTAGTGCTTCTACCACTGAGCTGTTTTCTTCATCCTCAAGGGTCTCAAACACGCGGCCCGCGGAGTTATTTCCTGCAGCCACCAAGCTCCCCTCACCCACTGCCCCCCCTTCCGCTCCAGCGCACTGCGTCCCCACTCCTCTGCCTACCTCCAGGCACTTCCTGACGCCAAACAGCTGTTTGCCAGCGTTTAGTGCTTTCCAGGAGTGGGTGGGAGGAGCAGGGAGCCACGTGCTCAGGGGAGGAGGTGAAGAAGAGGCGGGGCGGGGGTTTGGGGAAGGGGTTGGAATGAGGGCGGGGCAGGAGTGGGAAGAGGTGGGGCAGGGGCAGAGCCTCATGGTAGGGGTGGAGAGGGGGATGGAGGGGGCGGCTTTTGTACCTTTATATGAAAAGGTGTCAGTGATGCGGCCCTCGGGCCAATGTACTTGTCCTCATGTGACCCTCGTGGTGATTTGAGTTTGAGATCCCTGAGCTAACTTAATATTCTGGGGAGTTTAGTGGGTCACAAACTAAATATGAGTCAACAATGTAACACTTTTGCAAAAAAAAGCAAACCTCATTCTGGGATGTATTAGCAGGAACTTTGTAAGCAAAACACGAGAAGTAATTCTTCCACTTTGCTCAGCACTGATAAGACCTCAGCTGGAGTATTGTGTCCAGTTCTGGGCACCATGCTTTGGGAAAGATGTGGACAAATTGGAGAAAGTCCAGAGGAGAGCAACAAAAATGATTAAAGTTACAGAAAACCTGACATGTAAGGAAAGAGTGAAAAAAATGGTTTTGTTCAGTCTGGAGAAGAGAAGAATGAGGGGGAACATGACAACAGTCTCCAAGTATGTACGAGGTTGTTATAAAGAGGAGGGTCATAAATGGTTCTCCTTGACTTGAGGACAGAACAAGAAGCAATAGGCTTAAATTGCAGCAAGGAAGGTTTAGGTTGGACATTAAGAAAAATTTCCTAGCTGTCAGGGTGGTTAAGCACTGGAATAAATTGCCCAGGAAGGTTGTAGAATCTCCAGCATTGGAGATTTTTATGAGCAGTTTGGACAAATACCTGTCAGGGATGGTCTAGATAATAGTCCTGCCTCAGTGCAGGGGACTGGACTAGATGACCTGTGGAGGTCCCTTCCAGTCCTGTCCTTCTGACTCTTATGATTCCCCCAAGGTAGACTGATACAGTCATGTCCTCAGGTGGGAAGCATGCCATGTGCTCATCTTCTCAGGAGTTTATCTCCTTTGGGAGAGAAACCCAGAAAGGGGTGGAGTGAGGGGAGAGAAGCATTCTGTGTCGTGCTTTCATATGAGCTGTGTTAGTGACTGGAGTTTGAGGGCCTTGTCACAGTCAGTGAATGTGACTTGTAGGTGGGGATTTTTGTTTTGAGCAGCAGTGCTCAGAATTGTTTTCTGTCCTCTGGTCCCCGTGGCAGGAGTTCTCAAACATTTTCACAGCATGGAAACTGAAGAGGGAAATCACAAAACATCTCTGCGGCAACAACAGTGTAGAGGAGTGGCTGCCTAATGGGCACCCTGGTATGCAGTCCCTTCCCTCCATTTCCCTTCTTGGTTCCTACCTAAACTCCACACAAGGTTTTTCCAGTCCAATCACAACAGCCTCCCTTAGGATCAAATTGGTTAACTTAAAGTTCAGAACTAAACACAAACGTCTTCCCTCCAGCCTTCTGCTGGGTACAGCCTCCACTCCCCCAATCTGATCAGGCAACTCCCAGTCCTTCTTAGCTGGAACCTATCCTGCTCGCAAGGTCTTCCCTGCAGGACCCTCTCTCCCTCTCTGCAGTCTCACTACAGCCCCCTGCCCTTCCCCCTTCCTGCCGCCATCTTCTGCTGTTTATAGGATAGTGCCCGATTCCCCTCAGGTGGGGCTCATTCTCTCATCAGGGTTGTAAACAGGAATTGCTTATATAGAAAGTAATATTGAGAAAGTAGTTAATGTATCTTCAGCTTCTTCTAGGTCTTGTCTACACTACACTACACAGAGCCTGAAGACAAAGTATGGACCAGGCTGTGAATGCATACCAGGCCCTGCGCTCTTCTTTCAGGGAGAGGCTCAGGACACCTGCAGAGACCCAGTGCTTCCCTGGCCAGAAGAACTCGAGGACCTTCCTCTGGAGGTTGGCCAGGGTGCCTGGGGGTGAGTTAAGGGTGTTGAACAGGTGCCAGAATATGGACAGAACCAGCTGGTTAACAACCAGCACCCTCCCCTGAAGGGAAAGGCACTGGGGAAGCCCCATCCTCCCCTTTTTTGGCAGCAGCGCAAGCACAGCCTGCCTGCATGACAAGGGGAGCACCCCGCTCCCAGGGACTCGGCCCATAAAAATGGCGTGGTCTGGGCTGAGGATGCCCCAGGACATGCGGTAGAACTCCACGGTCAGCCTGTCAATGCCTGGAGACTTGTTAGTGGGCATCAGATGGAGGGCTTCCAAGAACAGCGAGAGTGAGAGGAACTCCGGCTGGTCCTGGTTGCTAGCACTGGGAGTTCATCCCACAGGGCCTTGGAAGCATTGGCATCAGTGGGATCTGGAGAATAAAGGTCAGTGTAGAAAGCCTTCGCCCTTTCCCACGTCTGCTCCGGATCCGCAAGGGGGGTGCCAGCCTCCATCAGGAGGTAGGTGATATGTCTCTTGGCATTCCTCCGCTTCTCCACAGCCTTGGAGAAGCAGGAGCCAGAATCCATCTCCTGAAGGAGTTGGATATGTGACCTAAGAAATGTGCCCCAGGCCTGATAGTTGTAAAGGGCCCAGAGCTCATCCTGCTTTTCCCAACCCTTTCTGCAGAGGGATGGATTCTTGGCACCTCTCCACCTCCATGACCTCCCACTCCAGCTGCTCCATAGCTGTGTCTTTCTGTCACAATCAGGACATGGGTGGTTGGACCTAGTGATTGGAGCAGGAGTTGGGTGTCAGGCCGAGGGAGGTACCAGGAGAACAGAGTCCAAGACAGGATAGAGGGCAGACCGAGAGCCGGGTGTCAGGAGGCAGGCGGGGTCAGGTTACAAGGAGATTGGGGTTGGGCGCAAGGTTGCAGACAGCAATCGAATTGGGAAGAGAAGGACATACCAGCGTCAGAAGCTGGAGTCTAGGGTCTATTGCCAGCAGGGTCTGGAGCAGAGACAGGCAGGCAGTCCGTGGTGTGGCTCAGACAGCTCCCTATCATGGCTTCCTGGTTTATATACTGGTACCGGCAGTAGGTCTGGGGATAACAGGGTTGCACCCCACCCAATGACATCATGAGATGGCTGAGATACACCGTCACCCCACTCCAGCCGCCAGCTGGTGTTGGCGTCCGGGTCCATGTGAGTCTCCTGCAGGGAAATCACAGAACAACTCCCCGTCCAAAGGTAGGAGAGGCTCTGGCACTTACAGAGACTCACTTTACAGCTGTGGATGTTCAATGAGGCAAAGAAGGTTCCCTTCATTAGAGAGGAGGTTGAGGATCCTCACAGACGGTGGCATCCCCTGCACCAGCGATGCCATGCAAGAACCCACCCTCCACCCTGTATTTGAGTAGAGCACTATGGAAGGTGCGAGCCCGCTGGCATTGCTTACGTTGCCACCTCCTGGCCCCTGGGCCCTTCCCTAGAAAGGCCTTCACAGAGGTGAGGATAAGATCATAATCCCACCGCTGATCGGGAGCAAGCTGCACCTTTCTCCCAGAGCTGCCTACGGCCTCCAGGAACAAGCACAGCTCAACCCGTGACGAAGTGGGGGCCAAAATGTTGGCAAGCTCAATAGAGTCCACAGCCACCTGGTCGTTCTGATTCTCCCCCCATATACATTTAGTGCAGTCTGGGATATATTTAGTGAATTTTGACCCTCTCCTACATCTTAGGGAGAGTCATTGATTAAGGTGGTGATGGGCCAACTCCAGCAACACAAGGTTTGATAAAGTTCTTTAATCCTCATCAACATAGGTTTTTACATTGAGTGTGGAACTGCGACTTTGTTATCTAGGCAGGGCTGGTAGCAATGCCTCTGGTGATGGCTGCCTGCCACTTTCTATGATAAGAGCCTGTTTTCAGTTGCTTATAAAAGGTTTTACAAGGTCTGGCTGAGGAGGTCACTGGATCATTGATGTTGATTTTCAGTCAATCTTGGAATACTGGGCATGTTCCAGAAGACTGGAAGTAAATTGATGTGTCAACATTTAAAAAGGGTAAATGGGATGACCCAAGTAATCATAGGCCTCTCAGCCTGACATTGAGTTCAGGCAAGATAATGGAGCAGCCGAGATGGTATGGGACTCCACAAAGAATTAAAGGAGTGTAACACAATTAATGCCAATCAACATGGGATTATGGAAAATAGATCCTGTCAGACTAACTTGATATCTTTTTTTGATGAGATTACGGATTTGGTTGATGAAGTTGACAGTGTTGATGAAATATATTTAGACTTCTATAAGGCATTTGACTTGGTAGCATGTGACATTTTAATTAAAAAACGAGAACAATTCAAAATGAACATGGCACACATAAATGGATTAAAAACCAGCTAATTGACAGGTCTCAAAATGTAATTGTAAACAGGGAGTCATCGAGCAGGCGTGTTTCCAGTGGGGTCCTGCAGGGATCGGCTCTTCACTATAGGCTATTTAAACATTGTTATCAATGACCTGGAAGAAAACATGAAAATATTACAGATAAAGTTTGCAGATGACACACAAACTGGAATGGTAAATAATGAAGAGGACAGGTCACTGATACCAAGTGATCCAGATTGCTCTGTAAGCTGTCCACAAGCAAGCAATATGCATTCTAATTCATCTAAACGTAAACGTACATCTAGGAACAAAGTGTGTAGGTTATGGCACTTTCGTGGGGTGCACAGGATTGTGAGTCACCTTGTTACTCCCTGCATCCAGCTAGAGGAAGATTTGCTTGTGCTTACCTGGATGTCAGCTTCCTGACACCACCAGACTCTCAGTCACCCAAACTATCTTCGCCGAGCTCCAGCCCTTACTTTGCCTTGCAGGTTAACACTAGGTGAAAGCCATCCCCTCTGAAAGCATCCCCTGTAGTATCCAGTCCCTGTCCCTGAACAGTCACAGCACTTATCAGGTTTGCTGCCCCAAGGGAACAGCATACACATCACTTGACTCAGGATCAGGTCCTTTATAACATCACATCACTGAAATATAGTGAAAACAATCCTACGTTTATTATCAAAGGCTGCGGTTTAAGAGAGAGTGAATTTGCTTAATGGAAACTGAAATAGTTACATATGAAACAAAACTGTAACACATTTCTTAGGTCTTGTCTACACTACGGGCGGAGATCGATCTAAGTTATGCAACTTCAGCTACATGAATAATGTAGCTAAAGTCGACATAGCTTAGATCTACTTACCGTGGGGTCCACACTACGCGATGTCGATGGGAGAGCATCTCCCATCGACTCCCCTTGCACTTCTCGTTCAGGTGGAGTACAGGAGTCAACAGAAGAGTGATCGGTGGTCGATTTAGCGGGTCTTCACTAGACCTGCTAAATTGACCACTGATGCATTGATCACCACATGTCAAACCCCTGGTAAGTGTAGACAAGGCCTTAGAGTCTTCTAAACCTAGCTTTAATTGGCTAACATCCTAGTCTGAAGTAGTGTTTCACTTAAAGCAAATGCCCAGCGTCACCAGCCCTGGCTGGGATCCACCTTCCAAGAATACAAAACGTGTTGTCCTTTTTGCTCCCTTGGTGAAGGGTAACAACATGTTTCCTTGCTTCTCCTTATATTCCCCAAACTCATCGTTTGTGTTCCCAGAGGCAGGGCGACCCCCATGTGTTCCTTCCTGGTGTGCTGCCTCCAGGTTGCTACACATCCTTCTGCTGACTCCATGGTCAAAATGGGGCTTCCATAGGGTTGGGTTGCAATGCCTAATTTACATATAACCCAAGGCAGACAGGTGAATCGACATCCCTTTGTCTAGCAGAACCTGTTTGTTCACCCTGCCCGGGGCACAGATTTTAAAACATCTTTTCAGTGCGCATACACAACTCCTTAAATATCTGTATGTACATTTCACAATGACCGAGGATCAGTAGGACATAAGCTTTTATTAGATACCTCACTTGACCCTCTTTGGATAACTACAATGAAAGCAATGTGTTGAGTGTAATGAGTTTGCCAGGCCTGTCAGGAGTTTGTGTTACAGAACAGTGAACCCTTGAGCAGTTGGCACTGAGAGGCTGTTAGGGTCACGTAAGGTGTTTTTACAGGACAGAGGATATGAGCCTGGGAAGCCTGGCTTGTGAACACAACTGAGGGGTTGTGAACATGAGTTCCCAGAGTGATACTGTGGTCAAAAGGTCTAATGCAATCTTGGGTTTCAGAAGCAGGGGAATCTCAAGTAGGAACAGAAGTTATTTTACCTATTTGGCACCAGTATGACCATTGCTGGAATACTGTGTCCAGTTCTGGTGTCCAAATATTCAAGAAGACTGTTGAAACACTGGAGAGGATTCAGAGAAGAGCCACAAGAATGAATAAAGGATTAGAAAACATGCCTTATAGTGATGGACACAAGGAGCTCAATTTAGCTTAACAAAGAGAAGGGTAAAGGGTGACTTGATCACAGTATACAAGTACCTTCAGGGGAACAAATATTTAACAGTGGGCTCTCCAGTCTACCAGACAATGATATAAAAAGATCCAATGGCTGGAAATTGAAGCTAGACAAATTCAGACTGGAAATAAGGTGTAATTTTAAACAGTGAATGTAATTAACCATTGGAACCCTTTACCAAGAGTTGTGGTAGATTCTCTATCATTGGCAATTTTAAAATCAAGATTGGATATTTTTTTAAAAGATCTGCTGTAGTTCAAAGAGGAATTGCTCTGGGGCAGGTCTCTGGCCTGTGTGATACAGGAGGTCAGACTAGAGGATGACAATGGTACTTTCTGGCTTGGGAACCTGTGAATCTGTGCCAAACTTGAACTGTTTTGGCTGAAATTTCCCATTTTGGGTGTCTGACGCAGGGTGAATTTTTCTGAAAGTTTCAGCATAAAAAATGATTCAGCCGTTTCTGAAAACGAGGTTAAGGAAAATCCATTGTTTTGCCCATCTTAAAAGAATCCTGACAACTGTTTCGCTGAGAAGCTCAAGCACCTCCATACTTTGGAGCAGGGACTTGAAATTTGACACTGGGGTCACTCTGGTGCCATCTCATTGAAAATCTGCCCAAATTGAGCCCAATCATAGGGCTCTGAAAAATCTCAGCTGACACATGCTCAGTAGAGACTTTTTAGTTTGGCAGCTAAATTCTCCAAAGATTCCATCTGCATGGAGCATGCTCCAGCTTCTCACAGCTCCTATGTGTGACCAGACTGTGTACATGCCATCCTGACCGAGCAACTGAGCATACTGCAGCCCAGGACTGCAGGGCACTAGCGTGACTTTCTCAGCTATTGCTGCTCCTGGCTGCCGGTGGCTGCGGTGGAGCTGGGCATGGGAATGAGAAAGGTCTCTGTCTTCTCCTGCTAGCTCCAAGGTTGCATGGAGGAGGAGTGGCCTGACTGCAAAGCAGAGTGATGAGGAGTTGGGGCGCATGATGGAGAGAGGCTGTGGGAAAACAAGGGAGGGGACATGGGGCAGAGAGAAGCTGTGTTGCGGCGGGGAATGGGGCAGAAGTGTGCTAGCAACAGGCTGCTGGGAGGGGATTTAGAGACAGGCTGCGGAGATGGAATGAGGCTGGGGGGGTGGGGTGGGATAGGGACAGAACGGAGACCAGCAGGCCACTCGTGCCTGGGTTTTTGTTACCCAGCAAAAGGACTTTGCAACTAGAGTATGAGGCATCATCTGCAAAGGTGAAAGGCACCCTAAGAATAACAGGAGTTGCACCAATGTAGGAACTGCAACTATGAGAATTAGATACAGTCTTCAAGAACTTAGTTTAATTACAAATCCCCCCACACACACACACACACAAATGTAGCTTGTCCAATAGCTTTCCATCAGTTTTAACTCCAAGGCAGAGTTTGAAGGGTTAAGAACATGCCATTCCTTTGCTGGAGGGGGGAAGAACAGTGAGGCGGGAAAGAGCCTGTTGCCATTTTTAGACTCCTAAACTAGCAGATTGATTCCTTAGAATTTACTCCTGTTATGGAACAATGTGTCTGGAGGCTCCACTGTATTATTCATGTTTTTTTTTTTTTTTTTTTTTTTAATGTACAAAAGACTTTTAATCATAGAATTGTCGGACTGGAAGGGCTCTCGAGTAGTCCCCTGCACTCAAGGCAGTACTAAGTATTATCTAGACCAGCCCTGACAGGTGTTTCTCTAATAATCCTTGCTTTAAGTGCGTAACTCAGCTCCGTCAGTGCCTTCAGAATGAAAAAGCCTGACTTGTGCGTACATCAGCATGAGTCGTCTTGAGGCTTGCAGGATTTCTCCACTGCAACACCCGTATCTGATTGAGGAGCCAAACGGGATTATCTCTCTTTGGCCCTTTGATGGGGTTAAAGTGGCAGGAGAGGCCAATTAGCCATAGGCTGCACCTGCTGGGCAGTGAAGGGGCGATGATACTCATTGAGAATGATGCTCACCCAGGCAGGAGCTTCTATAAAGCCAAGGAGCTGCGGCTAGAAGAGGTGGCAGTGAGATGAGCCTGCAGTCACACTCCCTGCTCCAAGGGAGAGAGTCGGAGCCTGGGTCGGAGCAGTAAAGTCTGAGGGAGCATAGACCTGAGCTGCTTGTGTGAAGGTACCTGGAATGGAACCTGCAGAAGAGGGCGGGCCCAGGTTCCCCGACCAGCCACTGTGGGAGTGGCACAGTCAGTGCAGTGGAGATGGAGACTGCCTAAGACTTTGCGGAAAGAGACCCTGATGAGACCCCGGCAGGGGAGGATCAATGCGTCTTGGCCAGAGGGCTAAGCCATGAGGGAGAGGCCCTGCAGCTCCCGACGAGCGAGGGACTGAGGAACAGACAGTGGTGGGCTAACTCCCCAGATGTGCCATGAGGAGGCGCTGCTGAGCAGCAAGTAACAGATCCCGTTACAGGCCCCAAGCTAAGATTTCTGGTGTTTGTAGGGTGTCGGCATCGCATAACGACACCATCTGTGCCCACACAGTACATGAGCAATGGCTCACAAATACTGAGGAAGTTAGATTGACTTGGCATGGCTATCTAGAACAGTTTTCCTTAGTGGAGGTACACTAGTAAATACACACACACACACACACCACAACAGTGCTGGTTGGGACAATCGCCCGCTAGCCTGATGGCCAGAACGCTGATCAGTCAATGCCGGTATGTCCTCTGGCACCGCTGGTATCATGATGAAACACACGAAGCCCTTTCCTTAGAGCGCTGGGCATCCGCTTCCTTACCTCTGCAACATGGCCTCAAGGTGCCTCACTAATTGACAGTTTCTTATTCTGCCACAAAACTTTCTGGAAGCCATATTCCCTGCAGGCCCTCTCCCGCGTCCTACCTGGTTCTGAGCATCTAATGAGAGCCATGTGGATACAAAGAGCTGCCTGCCCTTAATGACACCTCCCTTACTGACTTAGACCACAGATCCCTATGCTCAATGTCACGTGCAGTCGCCTGTGACAGGCTCGAGCCAGTATTCTTACCCTGGAAGAGAATTCACCCTGGTCAGAGAAACCAAGCTCACAGCTTCAGTGGGGCAAGAGAAGGAAAAACATTAGAAGTTGCAAGTATGAGGTAACAGTTGATCTAGTTGTTATGCAGTAGGCATGTGGTAAACCAAATAATGGCTGAGTTACATGCATAAAACGGGTTTGTGTACAGGAGACGGCTCGTAAATTCAGACTGACCACAGATTTTAGCAGGCCGTCGCCTTTAATGTATAAGTGTTTGTGTGTGTGAGATCAAGGACTTCTAGCAATAGCTCCTTCCTTTGCTAGTGTTACATTGGTATCCTTTACGCACTTCTCTGAAGTTCCCTTCTAAAAGCTGGAGTTCTGTCCTCCCCATTCAGTCAGCTCAGCGGTAATTTCCTGCCAGCCTCCCAGCCCTGCCAGCTAAACCTGACTCGACAAACTGAACATGAAAAGGTCCGTAGGTCTCTGTTCAGAAAGAAGAAAACCCTTAGAGAACAACCCCAGCTTGTTATATTTCATTTGACAAGAACAACTCAGGTAAGTCTGTGGCCAAAGGCAACACTTCTAATTGGCTGTTAGCACAAGAAATAGAGATTTAGGCCTCAAAGTGTGATGGCCATGTCAAGGCTCACTCAGTCAAAGCTCTGGAGCAGCTGTGGTGGCCAGGCTCAGGTCAGTCTCACCAGATAACATGCAGAAAGCTGCAGCATGGAGTTCTTGACAAACTATGGCCTGTGCGTATTTCAGGGCTATTCCCCGAGTACCCAGCTCTTCCCTCCTTCCCTAGTCATTTTTAATTGATGACATGGCAGGTCACACAACTTCAGCTAACAATGACAGAAATGATCCCCTCCCTCTTCTGCTGCCACCGGGGTCATGCTGATGTTATGGCTAACAGGAGAAGGCTGACATCCTATAAGAGCTGTCTACAAACAGTTTGTGGTCAGTTTTCAGCACTAGATTTTATTTTTAAATTGGGTTAGGAACATAGAAATTGCCAGACTGGAACAGACCCAAGATCCATCTGGCCCCGTATCCTGTCTCTGATAGTGACCAGAACCAGGTGCTTCAGAGGAAGGTGTAAGAACCGTGCAGTAGCAGATGTAGATAATCTGCTCCATTAAAGTCTCATCCTGATCTCTAAGAGATAGAGATTGGCTTAACCCTTAAGTATGAGGTTTACTCTCCCTTCCAGAATTTGTCATCATTAATTATAACTTTGGATATTCTTGTTTTCCATATAATCATCCAATCTCTTTTTGTATCTTGTTAAGTTCTTGGTGCCGGTGACTTCCTGTGGTAGTAAGTTCCACAGTCTAATTACACATTGTGTGAAAAAGTGTTTCCTTTTATTGGGTTTGAATTTCTCACCTTTCAATGTCATTGAATGTCCCCTTGTTCTTGTGTAATGAGAAAGGGAAAACAGAAGTTTCTGATCTACCTTTTCTAGAGAGTTCATTATGTTATACACTTTTATCACATTCCCTCTTCTTCATCTCTTTTCACAGGTAACAATCTTTTCAATCTCTCTCCATCTGAGAGTTTACTGGACCCCTAATCATTCTTGTCCCTCTTCTCTGAGCTCCCTCTGGTTCTGCAATATCCTTTTTGAGATGAGGTGATCAACTGAGCACACATTATCCCAGTGAGGCTGCAGTATTGATTTATAGAAGGTACTAGAATATTCGCTGTATTATTCACCATCTCATTCCTTATGCATCCCGACATCCCGTTGAACAGAACTCTTAATGGAGCCATCCATAATGACGTGCAGGTCCCTTTCTGGAGTTGATACAGTTAACTAAGAGCACTATATGGTGTATGAGCAATTTACATTTTCCCCTGCAGTGTGCATTACACTGCATTTATCAATGTTGGATTTCATTTGCCACTATGTTGCCCATTCTCCTGGCTCCTTTAGGGCTGTTTGAAATTCCTTACAGAGCTCTCTGGTCCTGACTGTCCTAAATAACTTTGTGTCAGCTGCAAATTTTGCTATCTCACTGCTCCCTCCCCTTTCCAGATCATTAATAAAAACCATATAAACAACACGAGACCTAGTTTGGATCCTTAAGGCCCTGCCGTTCGCCTTTTGCCATGATGTAAATTGACCATTTAATCCTACTCTTTGCTTTCTGTCTCCTAGCCAGGTTTAGACCCAGGACAATACTTTGCCTCCCACCCTATGTCTGCTTCACTTCTTAGTAACCTCTTGTGCGGGACCTTGTCAAAGGCCTTTAGGAAGTCTAAACAAACTATGACAACCCATTCTCCTTTACCCATTCCTTCACTGACACATTCAAAGAACTTGGTGATTAGTGAGATGCAGTTTTCCTTTGCAGAATCCAAGCTGGTTAGACCCTATCATATCACAATCTTCCAGGTATATTGTTCTGTTTTTAATGATCATTTCAACCACTTGCTAGGTATAGATGTAAGACTCACAGGTCTATAATTCCCTGGATCACCCTAGAGCCTTTTAAAAATATAGGTGCAACATTTGTACCATCCAATCGTTTGGAACAGTGGCTGTTTTTAATGCGAGAGTGCATGTCTTTACTAACAACTGAGCTCCTTCATACTTGAGTTCCTTCAGAACACTTGGATGCACCGTCTGGACCTGGTGACTTATTTCATCATTTTAAATAATCAGTTTCTTCCAGCATCTCTTCTTCTGTCACTTCAGTCTCTCAGAGCACCTCCTCTGTGTTACCAGGAAAGAACAGGTCTGGATTAGGAAACGCAAATGTCCTTTGCAGTGAAGACTGATGCAAAGAAATCACTTAGCTTCTCAGCAAAGTCCTTTGCTCCCTTTAGCCCCTGGTGATCCAGTGGACACAAGAATTATTTTGCAGGTGTCCTGCTTCTGACATACCAAATAATCTATTGTTTGTTTTTATACTTTTTAGCTAGCTGCGCTTCAAACTCCATGTTGGCCCTTCTAAATTCCCACTTACTTGCTGCCTGCTGTTATTTAAACTCCTGTTTGTTGGTTTCATTAGGGTCAGATTTCCAAATATTGAAGGATTTCTGTTTGGCTCAATAGACTCTTGAACTTTGTCATTTAGCTCTGTTGGTTTATTTGTTCCCTTCCTGGTTCCCTTTTTGTTAAGTGATACACATGTCATCTGAGAATCTATTATTGTTTTATTAAGAAGCATCCAAGTTACCTCTAATAATACCTACCGTATTTTCCGGCGTATAAGACGACTGGGCGTATAAGACGACCCCCAACTTTTCCAGTTAAAATATAGAATTTGGGATATACTCGCCGTATAAGACTACCCCTCTTCCAACGCACACCAAAAAAAAATTAAAAAAACATCAGATTTGATTTCAATATGGTAATTTTAATTCAAATGCTTATGACATGCAGGTACTTAGCAGGAAAACTGTCACTTATAAACATAAGGCTGTTTGTCATCAGACATGTAAACATAAAACAGTGCAAGCAGATTAAACTTTTCCTAATTCACTCTAAAGCTGAAAGGAAGGATAAGACAATAAACCCATGGGAGCTGCCATGCTGTTTGTTTTCTAAGCTGTCAACCAAACTGGAACTGATGATGATAGGAGGAAGATAACAAACAAGAGAGAGAGAGCAAGTGCCGGGCAAGTCCCTGGCGACTTAGCAACGCCCATCATAACTGCAAGCTACGGTATTTTTACAGGTTTTGCTGGCGTGACAGTTTCCCTTTAAAAGCCTTCAAAATCCTCCTGTTCGTCATCTGATATCATAAGTACATCAATGACATCTTGTGATACATTTGTAAGGCAGTCATCGTATGGATCGAATTCCGTATCAGATGGTGTGGTCTCAGCTTCGGCTTCCTCTTCATCTTGCCACAAGTAGTCGTCCTCCATACCATCTAATGAATTTGATATGCCACACTTCTTGAAAGACTTGATTACTGTTTCTGCATCAATATCATTCCAGGCTTTTATGACAAACTTGCACAAAACATCCAACTGTGGAGCACGCATGTTTCCTCCTTTTGTGAATGACTTTTCGCCGCTAACCATCCATTCATTCCACTGTTCTTGAATGCGATCTTTAAATGGCTTGTTTAGGCACACATCCAGTGGCTGTACCAACGATGTCAATCCTGCAGGAATAACTGCCGCATCTGTGTTTAGTCTTGCAAGCATTTGCTTGGTGCTGGGAGTTAAATGAGCCCTGAACATATCCCACACCAGTAGACTACATTTTTGAATAAGTCCACCTGGTCGCCTGCTCCATACATTATCAAGCCATAGCTTTACCCCTTCTTCATCCATCCAGCCTTTTTCATTCACATGTACAAAACAACCAACAGGGAACTTGAATTTCGGCATTGTTTTTCTTTTAAAAATAATCATTGGTCTCAGTTTGGCGCCATCAGCTGTGCATCCTAGTACCACTGTAAAACTGGACTTCTCATGTCCTGTTTTAATTAAAATTGTTTTTTCACCTTTTTGATGGACAGTTTTATTTCCAACCATATCCAAATTCATTGGAGTTTCATCCATATTTCCAATACTACTTAACGCATAGCCATGTTTAGTGCGCTGTTGTATTACGTATCGATGGAAACTATTTACTTTGCTATCAAGATCTGCAGGTAATTTTGGGGCAATTTTCATCTTTTGCCTCAGTACCATATTATGCCTTCCCATGAATCTAGTACACCAGGATACAGTGGCCTTAAATCTGTTGCTGTGATCTGGGTTAGATTTGGCCCACTGAAGTGCAAACAAATGTATTTTATTTCGTGTCACTACATAACCGTTTTGGCGATGCTCATTCACCATGTCTGCTACATGTTTTTCGAGTTCTGGCCAATGTGGAGTGCCTCTTCTTAATGCACACTTACCCCTTGGCATACTCTTTAATGCTTTTTCATTTGCTTTCCAGTCCCGAACCATCTTTTCTGTTACTCCATATTGTCTTGCAGCAGCGCAGTTATTATGTTCCATGGCAAAGTTTACAACTTTAAGTTTGAAACTGGCTTCATATTTCTTTCTTCTTGCTGGTGGAGCCATGATGGGGTTTTGACTGTTGGACATTTGTATACTGTACTGTATGTACTGGTGCTATACTGTATGAACAGGTACAGATACTGGTGCTGTACTGTATGTGGTACCCAGTATACAACAACCAGCCAATCACGGCAAGCGATGTACCTTACCGGCGATTGGCTGGTTGTTGTATACAAAGCCTGCTTGGATTGGTCAGCTCTCCCTGCCTGCCCAGCCCTCCCTGTCTCCAAGACTATCAGAGCGGTAGCGCAAACACGCCTCTTTCACCCGTCTGGCCCGCCCTTGTATCCTATTACCTCCTTCTCTGCCTCTCAGATCTCGCACATGCGCGCCTGCGCCGCTTCACTGCAGTCCTCAGGAGCGAGATCTGAGAGGCAGAGAAGGAGGTACGGTAATAGGATACAAGGGCGGGCCAGACGGGTGAAAGAGGCGTGTTTTTCTGGGCACAGCGCCGCTCTATCTCTTTTTTCCATACCCCGGGCGTCCCGGACGCCTGCAGCTTGCTCCGCCCTTCACTTACACCTTCCCGGTGAGACGCCCCCTCACCTCGTCATCGGGCGGGGATGCGGCCGCGGACGTTTTTGAGCTCCCCCCACCATATGCGGCGACCGCAGATTCTCCAGTCCGGCTCGGAAGTTTCAGCACCTGCCCTATAAGACGACACCCGGCGTATAAGACGACCCCCGACTTTTGAGAAGATTTTCCTGGGTTAAAAAGTAGTCTTATACGCCAGAAAATACAGTAACTCTGAAATAGCACTTTTTATCAGTAGATCTCAAAACGTCTTACAAAGGACATCAGTATCATTATCCCCATTTCACAGATGGGGGCACTGAGGCACAGTGGGAGTGACTTTCTTACTCTAGATGTTTAGCTTCTTTACCTTTAACTTTGGGCCTTTTTTATTAAATCTCTTATTTTATTTAACTCTCCTTTTCTAACGTTTAGTGTCACCGTGTCACTTTTTGGTACCCTACCTGATTTTTGGATGTTGAACCTAATTATACTGAGGTCACTATTATTTACTGGCTCAGCTACTGTCACTTCTTCAATTAGCTCCTGTGCACTTCCAAAGACTCAAACCTTGTCGACAGTAGAACTTACTTTGGTATAACTTACATCGCCCAGGGGTGTGAACAACCCACAGCCCTGAGCGAAGTAAGTGACACTGACCTAAGCTCCGGTGTACACAACACTGTGCCAGCAGGAGCGCCTCTCCCCTTGACATAGCTACCGCCTCTCGTGGGAGGTGGCGTAATTAAGCAGACAGGAAAACTCTCTCCCATCGGCTTCGAGTGACTTCAACAGAAGCACTACAGTGCTTCACGTGTAGATGTAGCCTACGTCAAGAACAGCTTCTCCTCCTGGGTGTTCTAGAACTAGCGTACCAAGAACCACCCATTGAAAGTGCTGAGCAATTGTTTCTCTAAGCTCTGCCCCGTTGGGCCATTAGTCCATTTTCTAGGTGGGTAGCTAACGTCCCCCATTATTATCCTTTTGTTGACTTTTGCTGCTGCTTTGACTTTTCTCAACATTTTGCACTCAGTTTCCTTTTCTTGATCCAGAGGCTGGGAGTGCAATCCTAGAGTGATAGGTTCATCAATTCCCAGGCCAGAAGGGACCATTGTGATCATCTAGTCTGACCTCCTGGATAACACAGGCCAGAGACGTTCTCCAAAATAAGTCCTAGAGCAGAGCTTTTAGGAAAACATCCAATCTTGATTTTTAAAATGGTCAGGGATGGAGACTCCACCAGGCCCCCTGGTAAATTGTTCCAATGGTACCCCTCATGGTTAAAAAAATTACACCTTCTTTCCAGTTTGAATTTGTCCAGCATCAACTTCCAGCCATTGGATCATTTTAGACCTTTGTCTGCTAGACTGAAGAGCCCATTATTAAATATGTTCCCCATGTAGCTACATATGAACTATAATCAATTAATTCCTTAACCTTCTCTGTCAAGTTAAATAAATTGAGGTATTTGAGTCTCACTATAAAGCAGGTTTTCTAATCCTTTAATGATTCTTGTGACTTTTCTCTGACCCCTCTCCAATTTATCAACATCCTTCTTGTATTGTGGGCACCAGACCTGGACGCAGTATTCCAGGAGCAGTCACACCAGTGCCAAATATAGAGGTAAAATAATCTCTCTGCTCCTACTCGAGATGCTTTGGTTTATGTATTCCAAGATCACATTAGTTCTTATGGCCACAGTGTCACCCTGGAGTTCATGTTCAGCTGATTATTTACCATAACCCCCAAATCTTTTCAGAGTCGCTGCTTCCCAGGATAGAGTCCCTCATCCTGTAAGTGTGGCCTATGTTCTTTGCTCCTAGATGTATACATTTATATTTAGCCCTATTAAAATGCACATTATTCACTTGCGCCCAGTTCACCCTGGGATCTAGTCAATGACCTGTTCTCCTTGTTATTTACGACTCCCAATTTTTGTGTCATCTGCAAACTTTATCAGTGATTTTTTGTTTTCTTCCAGGTCATTGATAAAAATGTTAAATAGCGTAGGTCCAAGAACTGATCCTTGCAGGACCTCACTGGAAACAGACCTGCTCAGTGACAATTCACCGTTTACGATTACATTTTGAGACCTATCAGTTAATCAACTTCTAATCCATTTAATGTGTTCCGTGGTAATTTTATATCATTGTAGTTTTTTTAATCAAAATGTTGTGTGATGGCCTTCCATAAGGCGTTTGACAAAGTATGTTAGAATCACAGAACCATAAAGTTAGAAGGGACCGCCAGGGTCATCTAGTCTAACGCCCTGCCAAGATGAAGGATTTGTTGTGTCTAAACCATCCAAGACAGATGGCTACCCAGCCTCCTTTTGAAAACCTTCCATGAAGGAGTTTCCACAACCTCCTTAGGCGTCTGTTCCTTTGTCCCACTGGTCTTGCAGTTCGGAAGTGTTTCCTGAGGTTTAATCTAACTCTGCAGTGCTGAAGTTTGAACCCATTGCCTCTTGTCCTGCCCTCTGTGGTAACAGAGAACAGCTTTTTTTGCATTTGCACATGGACATTGATCACTTTTATTCTTGACTAAGTGTCTGTTTTTATTTAACTCCTTAATCTGACACCCTTTTGGTTTATTTATTTATTTTTAACAATTTATCTCTGTGCTCTTACCGTGTCCTTGTTCTAGTTCTGTTGTAACTTGCATCGTATATATAATTGGATACACAGATTCTGTTGTATCACCAACATCTTTAACAGGTGTCTGTCTGAGTTGTGTGCTCCTCCATTGCTCCTGCTGTCTTTCCCCTAGGGCTGAGGTTAAATATTCCTCCAACATCTTCTTTATGTTACAAGCCAGCATGCTGGTTCCATTTTGATTAAGGTGAAGCCTGTTGCCTCTGTGGGGGCTCCTCTTTCCCCCACATGTTGTCCGATGCCTAATAATCTTCACACCATCTTCTCACCCATGCATTGAGACCCTGAAGTTCCTTTGGTCTCACTGCACATATGTGCAGAACTGGAAACATTTCAGAGAATGTGACCATTGAGGACCTGGACCAAAGCCTTCTGCCTTGCCATCTGAATTTAACTTCCGGGACCTCTCTCCTACGTCTCTTTACATCATTGGTATCAGCGTGTACCACAACCACAGGCTCCTCTCCACACTCCCCAGAAGTCTGTCTAGCAGGCTTGTGATATCTGCCCCCTAGGTACCGGGCAGGCAGGTCACCAGGTGGTTCTCTCCAACTCTTCTCACTCCTGATGATCAAATCTGCTGTCACCACGGCCTGTCTCTTCCTCCCTACTGTAATTCCATCTCCCAGAGCCACTGCCTCCTCGGTGGCAGGAGGAATTGTCAGTCTCCACCCCCTCAGTTGGAAGGAGAGGCTCATCTGAGACAGTGTTCCCGCCAGGCCCCCTAGGTGCCCATCCAGCAGGAGACTGGCTTCCTCCATGCAAGGATCAGGGAAGTCTGTTCCAAGGTAGGCCCACTCCACAATGTCCTTTATATGCTGTGTTTATAAACAATTCTGCCTCTTTGCTCCTCCAGTTCAGCAGCTCTGGCCTCAAGATGCTGCCCATGGGCTCTGAGGGCCATAAGCTACTCGCACAGCGGGCAGGCGTGTATCATGTACCCGTGAGGTCTGGTGTCAGACATCCTGCACTATGTGCAATCAGTTGGGTAGCATCCACCCAGGTTGGTCTGCGGCTGGTCTCCGACGTGCGCAGACAGACTGGGTTTTAACTCTGAGTCGGGGTGGGTTTAACTCTTTCTGTGGCCTATTAACTGTTCAGGAAAAAGGGTTTATGATTATAGAGGTTATAATTCCTCAGTCTACCACATGCTTCACAGTTAAATTTAGAGCCTAGCTCAGGGCCTCACTCCCATGCAGACCAACCTGCTCTGTGCTCACTCCATCGGCTGCCTTCTCACTTGGTTTCAGGCATCCCATTGCTTGGGTTGGTTGGTTAAGGGTGGGCAAGAGTCACATGGTATTGTTCTAGTTCCCTCATTGGCTGAACCCACCCCACATGGCAAGGAGGATTATCAGAAATCCTTGTGACTCATGTTGTCCGAGGGAGCGGCTGGATCCAAACCCTATTGAAGTCAGTAGGAGTCCTTCATTTACTACAATGGGCTTTGGAAAAGGCCCACACAGCCTGTCAGGGGCTGCACCACTCACCACTGGTCTAGTGCCTCCTCCTGGTCATTCTGGGGATTAGCTCTTGAGGGTGATGCCCCCATCTGCAGTTCACACACCATCACTCTGACTCTGGTTTGCAGCTCCTCTCACTCTGGGATCCACCACATCCTCTTCGTGACATAGCCCTCCGTCTAGGTCACTCAGCATTCCCCTTCCTGAGGTACAGTCCATTAGCAGCCTTCCCATTCATTGCCCTGGTGCCACTTCCTCAGTCGCTGGTGTGGGAACCCAGGCCTGCCCTCGACTCCAGGGACACTCAGCTCAGCAGTTCTGGGCTTCCTCTCTCTGCTCCTCCCCTGGACTGCTTTCTACTCCCTGGTTCCCCTTCTCTCTCTGGGTGTACCAGTTCCCAGAAGCCTTCTCCCTCTTCCCAGGGAGTGACTGCTGCTTGTCTTGCTGTAGCCCGCTACTTGGCTTTATAGGCCCCACCTGTTCCTGCACAGGTGAGCCTGTTCTAATCAATCTCCTGCTCCCTGTCTCCTGCTCCAGGTGCAGCCTGTGGAGTTAATTGGCCCACCCAGCCACCTTAACCTTGCTCAGTTCTGTGTGGGGCGGACAGCCCATCGCAATACCACACAACATTCTGATCAAATATTAGCACTATACAAAGTCAATATAGCGCCTCTTAAACGGATTAAAAGCTGGCTACCTGTTAGATCTCAAAATGTGCTTGCTAATGTTGAGTTAGCACCTAGTTGGGTGTTTCTAATGGGTTCCTATACAGGTTGGTTTCTGGCTCATCGCTATTTAATATTACATCAAAGACCTTAAAGAAAATATAAAATCATTGCTGATAAAGTTTGCAGATGACACAAAGGTTGGTGAGCTGGCAAATAATGATGAAGACAGGTCACTGAGAGATCTGGATCACTTGGTAAGCTGGACACAATACAACATACATTTAGGATAGCCAAATACAAGGTTTTCCATCTAGGATCAAAGAATGTAGCCCATGCTCTCCAGAGGGATTATGCCCTGGAAAGCAGTGACTGAAAAGGATTTGGGGTCATGGTTGATAACTAGCTAGACATACGCTCCCAGTGCCATATTGTGGCTAAAAGAGCTCATGTGGTCCTTTGACTTATAAACAGGGGAATACCAAGTTCAGAATTATATTGCTGCTAGTGATAAAGACGTGCTGTCATTTGGGATGTGTTCAGCCTCTGATGCACATGAAAGTTTATGTCAATGGAAGTTAAACACACACTGTCTCCAGACTAAAGGGACTGCTCCTTTCACTCAGCCAGCAGAGACTCCACCGCAGAGTCAGTGAGGGCTTCTTTTGTTTTGTTTATTGACAAGCAGTGTGCTGGATTTGTCCAAACTCAATGGTGTAAGTCATATGACCTTTGAAATGCAGCTTCAAAATAAATATAACTTAATAGCTGAAATAGTTTACAACAATGGAGATCAGGACAAAGTCGAAACAGATTTGTTCCAAGCGAACAGTTACTGATTCAGCAAGGAAGAATGTGATTTGAGAATGGGAAGTTTAAACAGATGATGATCTGAACTCATTACAAACAGGCTGCAGATGAGAGAAAAATGTCACTGAAACGGTCTGACAGTTTGTGCTTTTTAAATTTCGGCCCGAGTGAAATTCTCCCCGTTGCAGGGGACCGCCCAAGCCCTACGTCCCGCTCAGGGCTTAGTAGGACATAGTCATTGTGCTGGCCCTCTGCACAGGAGTGATTTCACCCTCCAGGCTCCTCTCCGGCACTGCAAATGGCGGGGAAAGGAGGAAAGTGGGAAGATTCGGCTCAGTTACATGTTCCCCTATTTCCCCAAGTCTTGGCCCTACAGAAGCCCTTCCACCAAAGCGATGCAAGAAACCAGATTTGTTGGGTGGGGGAAGGGTTGGGGGCTGGACATTTTCCTCCATATTCTCCCCCACCAAAATCCATGGGGCCAGTAGGAGCAAGCTGCTGTAGGCAGAGTCTTCAGCAATTGCAGGTGTCCCCCACCCTTCTCTTGAGAATATTCCAGGGGCAGCCATGTTCTGGGGGAGCATGATGATTCCCATAGGGGCCAGTAACTGCAGGGAGCTGGGGACTGGGAGGCAGTGAAGAGGCAGCGGGGCGTGGGGGGAGGGTCTTTCTTCCAGCCGATCCCCCTGAGAGGTGCAAATCTTGGGAGGTCCTAATAAGGGAGGATCTTCGGCGTTCACTGAGGGAGAGGGCGTGGCACAGCAAACCCACTGCCCAGGAGAAATTCAACAAGTTGCAGTTTTCTTTCCCTTGCATGGGAATAACCTCTTTAGTTAAGAACTGGGCCTTAAATATCTCCTCACTGCTATTTCAAGGAGAAACGTGGTCAGGTACTATCTAGCAATCGTAAGAAACAGACAAGTTTTAACCTTGACAATAGATGTAAGATGCAGCCTTAAATTTAGGTTTTTAAAGGACAACCTTCTTTAGTCTCAAAACATTTACCCAATAACCTTTCTGTTCACATGAGCCACCCACACAGAAACCAAAATGAGACAAGAAGAAAATAGAAAAAGCATCTGGCTGTTGACAACCAGATCTTATTTCAGTCCTGTTTTTTTAATAATTCCTTCCTCACAGTTCTGCAAAGATTTGAATATTTAAAAATGTCTAATTGCATGCTTTTATATACATTTAATTATTTCAAAGTGAACATTAACAGTTGCAAAATGTTCAAGAAGTTTAGGCAGCTTTTGAGTGTATTGCTGTTGGAATAAAATCATTATAAAAGTGAAATAGTAAAGTGTATGATTTCTATAGAGCATTTTTATATATTTAAACTTCATGCTTGGAAAAGGATGTGAAAGTATAATTTTCAGCACCATCTTTAAGTTCAGTTTTATTCACGTGAATTGCCCCTTTGTGATCACTCCCGTATGTAAAGTTAACAGTATCGCCAACCCAGGTGTACAAAAATCACAAGTCAAGGCCACCAAAATCATGAGATTGCCTTAAAAGCATGAGTTTTTAAAAAAAAAATAAATAATACATTTGGAGTGCTTTATAATTTGCTTCCTGGGTTCTCAGCCTTTAGGCTCCACTTGAGAGCCGGACCAGACCCATGTGGTAGTATAAATGTAATTATGACCATTCCATTATGTTCCTTTTTAGGCCTTTTTTAGGCCTTTGTAGCTCAGATGTACGAACTTTCTTCAGACAAAAATCTGGCTTCAAACAACCCTTACCAAGCTCATCACCAGAAGCAAGCTCCCCACAGACTAGGACACAGCAACTCAAAGGGGCACCAGACCCTGCCGGAAAAACAGATGCAAACCCTGCAGACATATTTCCACTTGATCAACACCCCACACAACACACCTTTCAAAATCCATGGGTCCCACACAAGCCTATCACAACATGTGGTGTATCTCATCCAGTGCGCTAAATGCCCCCAATAACAACTGTGTGAGTGAAACCAGACAATCACTGCGCTCGCCAATGAACTCACACAGGAAAGTGATAAAAGACAAAAACACCCTGTTACCCATAGAAGAACACTTTTCACAAATCAATCACTCCCTAGCTGACCTCTCAGGCCTTGTCCTCAAAGGAAACCCGCTCAACATCTTCAAAAGACGAGCCTGGGACCTTAAATTCATAACTCAGCTAGACACTAACAATCGTGGCTTTGATAAAGACACTGGATTTATGGCTTATTACAAACATTTGTAACCCACTGATTCCACTTTTTTGCCCTATGACTGCAATGATAGTAACAGGCCACTTCACCTAGAAAGGTCCCTTAGAATATGTGCAAACTACTTACGCTAAACAATCTGTTCCATTTTGCATTTCCCTGTGACACTTGGAGTACATTTCCCAGCCCTGAAGAAGAGCTCTGTGTAGCTCTAAAACTTGTTTCTCACACCAACAGAAGTTGGTCCGATAAAAGATCTTACCTTCCCCCACCTTGCCTCTCTAGAAATCTGGCCCACAGTTCTAAGCTAAGATGTGTTGAAGTTTCTCTGGTTTTCCCTAAATATCATTAAAATCACTGTTGGTGCCCTAGAATGAGCTGGCTTAGAGCATGTGAAATATCACCCAGGAATGGTGTGGCCACTTGATGGATCAGGCGTTCCCGTCTGTGGTTGAGAGAGCGCCATGGTCAGCTCTGGGGGGTTGAGAACCATTCCTCTGACCAATAGCAAAACCTGCTGTGGAAAAGCCCCTGAAGCTACGCCTGTTCCAGCCATTTCTCTCCCATGCCCAAGGGGTTTAGAAAAGCAAACAGAGAAGACGGAAAGGGGAAATCAGTTTGGAGATGGTTTTGCTAGCATACGGCAAAATATGTCTATGAATTCAATGGGGTTGTGCTTTTGTCTAGTCAGTTCTGTCTAGTCAGAAATTGTTTGAATACCGGCGCTTGCACTGATATGCATACTAATATAAATATTGTCCAATGGGGGTGATGCATACTAACAAGAGGACTGCATAATGAGAATTCAGCTGATGTAACTGTGTCAAAGAGCCTCTTGTTGACAATCCCGGTGCCATGGGAAATTGCCCTAATCTCAAATAACCTATTTACAGTTCCATGCTCCTACTTTGTATTATTAAAAGGACACTCACAAGGACAACTAGGTCTTTCTTAAAAAGAACACTTTTTTTTTTAACTGCCCTTATAGTCTGGGAATGTCTATTAGTTCAACTCAAGGGCTGCAACATTGGGGGGAAATTATCATTCGCATCTTCTACTGCTTTCAGGAACCAGCGTAGGTGCTATGTTTCTTCACAGACAAAAGCACATTTCCCCACCCTCCACCCCCACTGCCTGCCTGCTGCATTCTCATGAACAAACAGGATATTGAAATTGACAGGGGTAGTTGACTGAGCAGGAATCTCATACATTTAAGTACCCTGCCTGTTATTCAGATGAGCACCCACTGGCAAAGCAGAAGGACGGCAAAAAGTATGTCTTGTAATTGAGATTGATTATGACTTAAGATTCTAGAGCAACTGATGCTGTACAAGACACATTGCAGATAGTTCCACTCCCAAATTGCTTACAATCCAAGAGAGACAGAGAATAGACAGGAGACACTGGGAAGGCCAGGGCCCGGCGTCGTTGAGTTTTTGTTAATGCCAGCAAGTCGAAATATGCTGTTGATAGAAGCAGGGATGGGGTTGTGCTGGTTATCAGTGGTACACCATCCACTACTTTGCTGGCCCCTGGGAAATGTAAATACTCATTTACAAAAACAAGTGAAGTTTCTCACCCTGACAGATGCATAGATAACCTCTTTTCAGAGTAGCAGCCGTGTTAGTCTGTATCCGCAAAAAGAACAGGAGTACTTGGGGCACCTTAGAGACTAACAATATGCTCTAATAAATTTGTTAGTCTCTAAGGTGCCAGAAGTACTCCTGTTCTTTTTATAGATAACCTCTTGTAAGTGTAACCTGATGCAATGCTCCCTAGTATGCAGATATAAAGAAACCAGAGGGATAGGCCCTAATCCAGCAAAACACCAAAGCATATGCTTAATTTTAGGCACATGAGCAGTCCCATTGTGCTTAAGCACTTAGTTGGACCAGGCCTAATACAGGCGTAAAATACCACCATCCATCTCAGCAGTGTCTTACTTCTGATCCCGAATAATATAGAAGCCAATATAACTATTTCACTGCTGATCATTTTATCAGAAAGGCCTTCAGAACTGTGAGCACAGCTTAACATTGTGGGTGGAGCTCATTCAATAGCATCAAGCCAAAGCCACATTTTTTCCATTCTGACCACATCAGGGATGTTAAATAGTCAACTATAACTTGACACAGACTGACAAATGTTCATAGCTGTTAAGGGCAGATGGAGCCATTATAAACCTCCTGCATAGCACAGGTTAGAGAACTTCACCCAGTGCAGCTTGTATAAAGCCCATAACTTGTGGTCGGCTAAAGTATCTTTTAGACTTAAATCTTGATTTAAAGACTCCCAATGACAAAGAATTTACCAAGTCCCTAGGTAAGTTGTTCCAATGATTAATTACCTCACTGTTAAAAATGGGACAGCTTGAATTTTTCTAGCCAAAACCTCCAACCATTGCATCCTTTTCTCCTTTGTCTACTAGATTAAAGAGCCATCTGCTACCAACTGTCTTCTCCCCATGTAGGAACCTGTAGACCATGTTCAAGTTCTACTTTAGCCTCTCACCATAAAGTGCTTTCTAGACCTTGAATCGCTCCTGTCGCTCTTTTCTGAACCTCTCCCAGTTCCAACCTCCTTTTGAAAGTGTGGACACCGGACGTGTGCACAGTACTCCAGCCGCGGTCTCGTCACCACTGAGGCATTGCGGCACAGCATGGACTGAAAGAAAGCAGAGGGTGTCTTTTCTAAAAGCGATCAGCGCTAGACTAACTGACCCTGGTTTAAGTGAATGGTAGTTTTAACGCTGACTTCAATGGAAGCAGAGTTGGGCCAATGCTGAGTGCTTTTGCAAATCCCATCCAGACAGGTAGAGGTGCTTTTGCCAGGTACAAGAAAAGGCAAAAATCATCCAAAGTGGCTCCTTTCTGTCAACCTAATGAACATAGAGACCAATATATCCTTTTGCCCATAGGAAGAAGCACATAGGGAAGGTTGCACGGCTGCTTCTGGGTTGCCTCTCTTCCTGGAGAGAGGTTTCCAGTCCCTGGACAGATCATGGACATTAACACTCTCACAACATTTAAATAAAAGCTTTGATTGCCCGGAGCTGATCAAGAGTTTACCCATGGACCAACTTTTCTTGCTGACCATTGCTGTCATAGTACAGGGGAGGCTGAAAACCATTTTCAGGGCACTGCATTTTCAGTGGAGATCCTCGCAGGGGAGGAGCCACTCCAGATAAGTAAGGGCAGCCGAATCTGGCCCCATGTGACCCCACAGCATGCTAACACCTACACAGGTGATAAACCTTGTGAAATGAGAGCACTAGATTTTAGATTGTAAAGCAAACAAAACATGTTTGGTCTGTTGCACAGCTTTCAGTTTGAGTTTCCCCATGAGTGGATTTGAAGAACAAAACTGAAATTATTGTTAGAAGCCAATTGCTTGTCTTTGTTGTGTTGGGGCAGAGAAGGTGGGTGGGGGACTTCACAGACCTGGAGAGGCAGACATTGCTAAAACAGAGCAAGAGGGCTATTGGCTGTCAGGATGATTGGATGCAGCTGTTCACAGACACCAGGTGCAAGAGAACACCTGGAGCGGCCACTCACAAAGCAGAGGGGTGGAAGCTCGCAGTGATTGCGAGCCGGAGCGAGAGGAGGGGAGATACTGAGACTCAGGGTGGGCAGCCAGCTTCAGGCTGGAAGGAGGGTCCCAGGGTCCTCCCGGCCCCCAGGCCTGTGTGGGGCCCAGTCCCCGGCCTGCTCCCTGCAATACAGACTGCTTGAGAGTCAGGGGCCCAAGGCTCTGGGGCAGCCCAGCCATGCCGGGGCTTCCAGGCTCCCTGCCAAAGAGCCCGGAATCTCAAAAGCCATGGAGAGGCAGCTTTAGCTGGCAACCTGCAAACCTGGGACATTTGGGGGAAAATCGGTTTAGTTCCGAATCAGACTGAAACCCCAGATTTTGAAATGTAGAAATTTCCCGCAAACTGAAAATTCTGCATTTCAGCCAGCTCTGTTCTCTACAGCAGGTTCTCTCCTCTGTTCTCCTCAGAGTAAACACCACCAGCCAGGAGGAAAGAGTTGATGCTGACAGGCAGTTGACAATCTTTATAGCAGAGTGTGGGGTACACAGGGCAGCTGCAATCCAATGTGCAGATCATGCAGAGAAGACAGCACAAGGTAAGCAGCACACACCCACAGTAAGTTTATGCAGACAAGGTCATTCAAACTGTAAACTCCTGGGGGAAGGGACTGTCTTTTTGTTCTGTGTTTGTACAGCTCCTAGCTCAAAGCGGGCCTGGTCCATGACGAGCTGCTAGATATTACTGCAATACAAATACCAGGGTAGGCAGAACACACCTGGTGAAGGATGTAGGTTATCTTACCTTTTTATTTTTAAAGGAAAATTTAAATATATTTAAATGTGCAGGTACCACATTTGTCATATTTGAGAAAATGTTGCATGCCACATTATGTAATCTCACCATTTCTAAATCAATTTAAATGAACATTTCCAGTTACCAGGGACTTCTGTGGGCTCCACGCAGCCTTTTAGTCCGTTCAGCCGAGCACTTACCATTCCCACCAGACGAAAGGAAAGAGTGAATACAGAGGAAGGAAATGTAGGACCTCCTCCTGCAGTGCTTACTCCGGCTAAATTCCCACTGGCTTTGATGGGAGTAAAGACAGCAGGATGAGGCCGTGGGCTTTTAATCTGCATCCAGAACATTTTAAATGCACAGGGAAATGTCAGTAGAGACTTGGTGATGTTGGCCAGGGGTTTGAGTGTCTGTCTTACTGTGATAGGGTGACCAAATCCCACACTGGAGAGATAGGGTCCAGGAACAACTCTGGGCCCTGGAAGCCCCCCACCCTGGCAGGCCTGCTGGGCATGCCTGTTGAATGGCTTGACAGGTCTGCTGAAAACAAGCAACTTTCCCTTTGTTTTTGGCCAGCTGGGCTCATGTTTTTAGACAGTCGTGGGCCACAGGGTTTTTGCTACTTGTCTCATGGGACACGTTTTTTGTTTTTTTTTAATTATGCCCCTTGGGAATTTTTTGACGCAAGCCTCGCCCAGCATCATGAGGTCATGACGCAAACTCCGCCCCGCAACGTGATGTCATGATGCAAACTCCACCCAGCATTATGATGTCATGACACAAACTCCGCCCAGCATCTGGCAGGCAATTGCTTCAAGTGTTGGCAGCATGGCCATTTTCCAGACGACTGCCCCTGCACGGATTGTAGCTATGGGCAAACCTGGACAGCCACCACCAGAGCCTGCAAACAGGGACCAGCCAAGATGGTAGTCACAGCAAGGGTCAGACTCTACAGGTCCAAAGTGATGGGCTTAATGGATTCAGGATGCAGCCAGACCCTCATAAGGGAGAAGCTGGCTGAGGTCAATGGGATGCCCACTGCCACAATTTTCCGTCAGTGTGTACACAGAGACGTGTGCCTGTACCCCAAGAAGGAGCTACAGCTGACAGTGGGGAACCACCCTAAGACTCCCCCCGGGGGGGGTGGCAGCCTCTCTCACCTACCTGGTGGTCCCGGGCCATGGCTGTCAGTACGCCAGCAAAGGCTTGCAGGCAGGGGAGAAGAGCCTGGGGGGAGGCGATGACCTCAGAGTCTGGATCTGCAGTGCTGGCTGACACAGACGTGCAAGAAGACCGGGAAGGAACTTCACAAGGGGTAGAAGGGCCCCTGAGAGACCAGCGATCTCAAGACCACTTGAATACAGAATGGCTGATGCAAAACAAGGATTTCATAGGGAACAGAAGGCAGATCCTACCTTATGCCGGCGATACAAACAGCTGGCCATTGTCAATGGGGATGTAATTGACTGATAGAAATGAAAACAATGGTCGTGCTGTGAGTTGAGAGAGGAACGACTCTAGTAGTGGGTACGCGACCACCAGACCAGTGAGGTTCGGGCCCATCTTGTGGTACCCCAGCCCATTTGGAGAGAGTTACTTCAGCTCACCCATTTGGTTCCATGTGCCGGATACCTGGGGAGGGAAACCCCCGCGAGGAGACTTACCTGCTGGTTCTCTTGGCCAGGCAGCTACGCAGAGGTGAGGGATTCCTGCCTGTCTGACCCAGAGCGTGCGTTGGCAGGACCCAAGAGCACTCCAAGGGCTCCCCTGATACTGAAGTCAGCAGCAGACACACCTTTGAGAGCATCGGCATGGAGCTGATTGGACCGCTCGAACAGAGCCCAAATGGACGCCAACCCATACTGGCGTGATGCCTTGGGTTCAACCCAGACCAATAAGGGGTTGTGTCACTGTCTGCCCTGCAACTCTGGGTGCCTTCAATGCTTTGCTTCTGGGTCTCCCAGCCCTGACTCCAGCAGCCAGCAGCCACGCATGCAGGTCACACCCAGGCTTCCACCACCCACTTACTTTTTGCAAGGTGACCCCAACATCTTCCCGGTCCTGAATTTTCCCCAAACTGTCTGGCGGCAGTATCCAACCCTCTCACTGACCACTCACAGAAAGGATGACGGTCACTGCTCCTTTAAAGAGACAATACACTGCAGGTCATTCATTTCACTGAGCTTGGACAAACACTCTGATTTCAATAATAGCCCTGAACAGGTTTGTAGTAAAAGTAAAACAAGTATATTTAACAAAAGGACAGGATTAAGTGATACCACATGTAAGGAATAGAAATAGAAAGGGTGACAAGCAAAAAAAAAAAGTAAAAATATGCTTCTAAGACTAAAACTTAATTTCTGCACCCTATAATCTTTGCTTAGGCAGGTTTCTGACCTAAACTCAGTTCCCAGAGACTTCAGCCCCCCCATGGTTGAAGGATCCAACGTTCTGAAGTTTCAAGAGCCCTGGAGCCTTTAATCCCCCATGTGATGGATACCAAAATCACTTCTGTGTCTGCTTCTACCTCCCGAAGTTCACTGACCCTGTTACAAGAGGCAGAAAGGTTTTTTGCTGTTCTTGCTTTCCTGTTGACTTCCCATCTCCCTGCTGACTATGTATGTAAATGGGGATTCCTTCCCTCATGTCTGGGAGAAAACCTGTTCCTTCCGTTTGGAGGCATTATGGAAAGTAGCAAAATCATATGGCGCTCCACACAAGATAATTGCAATTATAAAAACGAAGTGTGGAGACTCCTGTAGCGCTGTAAGAATGGTGGAAAATTAAGCAATTGGTTCCAGTCAAAGTTTGGTGTAAGACAAGGGAACCTGGAATAACCATCACTTTTCGTCATGTTCTGACATGGGATAGTAAGAATGCTAGATGAGAGGGAGGATGTGACACTGGACGATCTTGAGTTAAGCTCTTTAGCTTATGCAGATGACATCATACCATTGGCAGGCACGTTTAAATTAATGATCATGCTCTTTGCTACTTTTGAAAATGGACTTGGATTTACAATGAATGCCAAGAAGATGGAGTGGTTGCATCTTGGAAAAGGGACAATAGATAAAGTGTTGAAATGCCGCAGCAGTGAAGTCATAGAACAAGCAGAGTCTCATTTGTACCTAGGAAGCTTGATCGGTGCTGACAGTTCCATCAAGCATGAGCTTGAAACGAGATGTGCCTTAACCCCAAATGCTGCACAGAAATTGACAAAATTATGGACTGATAAAAACCTTATGTTTGGTACCAAAGTGAAAATGTATCAAACCCGTGTACTAACTGTATTACTCTAGGGTCTGGAAGCAGGTGCATTGCATGAAACAGATGTTAGATGACTGGAGGCTGCTGAGATAAGAGATCTTCAGAAGGTGTGAAGTGGGATGATTTTAAGACAAATGAGGAAGTTAGAAAGAGAGTAGGAAGTGAAATCAGGGCACGTGACTGGCTACAATCAAAAAGATTACAATGGTGAGGACACTGCAGAAGACAAGCAGATGATAGGGTGCCAAAGAAAATAATGGAAACACAACCAAGGTCAGTCCAACCTAGGGACCAACCAGCTAGGTAGGTGATAGGACATCATATGCAGACACATGACCAGGCTGGGCTTAATGGAGGAACAAGTCAAATGAATGGGAATGCTGTACTGCTCCCCGTGTCTGCAAAGATGCTCTGGGATGAAAAGGAGAAGAATCAGAACTATTTTAAGTATAATATTTTACAGCTAGATTGTAAGTTCTTTTGAGGCAGGGACTGTCTTTGTTCCATGTCTGTTCAGCGCCTAGCACCAAAGGGTCCTGATCTGTGACATGGGCTCCCAAGAACTATTGCAATAATCAAAAATAGGAAGAATAATTCTCTTTATGTTACTTTTGAAGAGTTCTTGTTGGCAGTAGGGCTGCCCCACTTCAGAGAACCAAATTTTGTTAATCAAGGTATGTAACCAAATGAAATGCCTCCTTTAGGGCCTCTATCACTGACATTGCTGTTAGGGTAGATGTACATTTGCAGCAAGAGAGCACATTTATCATCTGTGCATTTGTACACTCTGCAAAGATAAGCCTGTCATCGATGAGTAGGAGGGTTTTTGGTTAATGAGCAAAGCCTCTAGAGCTTGAGTATGACAGGAAAGTGGGTGTCAAGTACTAGCAGGGAATTTATTGAATTCTCAAGAGATCACAGTGAGTTTTATTTAAACTTCTCTGAGAGTGTCTTGGTTTTCTAGCAGATGTAGGGGCTGGCCAAGGTTCCTGGCCCCCAACATGTGTCTACCGAAAGCTTCATCTGAATTATAAATCCGTATATATCATTTACATATTTGCTTAAGTGGAAATTAAGCATATTACCAGTGAAGCTATGTGAAACACTTTTGTGATCAATGAACGTCCTTACAATCCAGGACTCTTTTCCATTAGCCTCTCATTCCAGCTAAATCAACAGAGATAGATTGTAAGCGGTTTGGGGCAGTGACTGTCTCTCTGTTGTGTGTTTGTACAGAACCTAGCACAATGGGGCAAAGGCCTCTAAACACGACCGCAACCCAAACAATAATAACAATAGTAAGAATCCCAGCATAGTCCAATCATAAGTTATACCCCCACGGGCACACATCTTTGTCTGCAAAATGTGCACACACAGTTTGTTGCTAATTCTTTTGGTGCAAGTTAGTGACAAGCCCCTTTCTCACACATGCTTTTCCTTAAAGGGATGGTGTCAGAAGTTTGTCATTAAGCTGTATACAACATTTTATCTTGAAAGTTCAAAATCTTTCTTCTGCAACACTGCATGACCACTCTACTATATTGCAAAGAAGTCATACTAGCCAAGATTGCACTGCTAAAACCACACACCACGATAACTGCCTACTCATAAGACATGTTATTTGATGACATAGTTTAGAATTTGTCCTGTGACCTTGCCCTTTGCAATATGACATGTGATGCTGCAGAGGTTTTATCTAGAGATGATCCATATCTGCCCTATGCTCACCACGATTTAGCTGTGAATGCCCAGCAATGCTTATGGGTTTTTCCAAGGGGAAGCTTTGAGACTTCTTGGAGTTGCGAATTGTCCCCCTCTTTCCCCTGCACGACAGTGGGACTCCAATTCTGCATGGGGCTCTGTGACACTCTGACACCCCAATATTCACCACTGTCATGTAATTAGGATGTTTTGTACAAAGTATGTCTTGTGGGGTATCATTCTAAAAGTCTTGATCTGATAGACATTAATATCTCGTTGGATTGTATGTGTTATCATGGTATGTGAAGTTATGAAGTTTGGCTATGTAGGTATTACTGAAACATGTGAGGTTGAAAGCACCCACAAGCGGCCTTTCAGGTACAACAGTAAACAGGCCAAACAATGTTAATGGCTTATTGAGGAAATGCACACAAGCACAAGGATTACCCCAGGAACTGTGTGCAATAGAAGTCTCTCAGAGATAACACTACACAATGGGAACTGTTGACCCAGGTCAGAGCAAAAGAGCTTTCCGGCAAGTGGGAAGAAGATATAAAAGGGGGGAAATGACATCATGGGGGGACCTCACTCTCCCTGCAACAGCACACCTGGAAACACCTGAGGGGCAAAGACTGAACTGTGGGAAGTAATGGTCCCAGGCTAGAAGGATTTTTAGCCTGTGTATGAAAACCTGGGAAAGCCAAGGCAGCTTGTGCCTTAAGAATCTGCCAGCCTGTTTATCACTCAGGGTGAGAAATTGCTAATTTATATCCTACCTATCTAATGTGTTAAGCTCAGTTTGTGTTTTTTGTTTATTTACTAAGGTAATCTGCTTTGATCTATCATTTATAGTCATTTAAAATCTATTCTTTGTAGTTAATAAACTTGTTTTTGTTTTCTATACACCAGTTTGTGCAATTCATAACTGGGGAGGGCAAAAAGCTGTGCATATCTCCCTCCACATTGAGGGAGGGGGCGATTTTCATGAGCTTACGCTGTACAGTTCTCTGTGCAGCACAAGACAAGACAATTTGGGGTTTACTGTCCGGGGGGGAGTGCACTTGAGTGCTGAGCAATCCCCAAGCTGAATCTTCCCAGGCAGAGCTGATCTCAGTGTCTGTGTCTTTCTGCAGCTGGGTGTGGCCCTACCTGTGTGTGCTAGAAGAGACTTGAGAGCCTGGCTCAGCAGGACAGGGTGAGGGAGCCCAGGCTGGTGGAACAGGCGGGCTCAGTGAGACCCCAGTACATCGAGTGGCACCCCAGAGGGGGAGCAACCCATCACAGGGTCTTTGGTCTCAAGCTAGATAACAAGTAAGAGCAGTGTCTTCCTGAAGCAGGAAAGGTTTGACAGGACCCCGGCACAGATTTCAGAGGTGTCACAGAGCCAAGTGCTGCCGATCCACCTTTCCCCATGGGTTGTAGGCTTCATACATAGTAGGGCTGGTCAGAAAATGAGCTTTCTTTTAACATGCAAAATTTCAATGAAAATGAGAAAAAATAGTGTTTAAACAAAGTTTTCCATGGAAAAGTTTGACTTTTGGGGAAAAAAAATCAAAAACTGCAAGATTTCAGTTAAAACCAAAATATTTCAATGCAGAAATGCTGCTGCAATGCCTTGTGGGAATTCTAGTTTGAAAGCCTCCTTTGTAAACTGGGGTCCCCAGCTGGACTATATCTGCCATTAGGCAACACGGTCTCCTCTTATAATAGGGAAGGCAGTTGGTTCATGGGACATACAGTCGCTTGGGAGCCTAGCACCGAGAGAAGACTGAGGATGATGAAACTGAACTACAAATCGCATGCAGCACTGCAGTGGATATCTGAATAGAAATATTTCAGTTTTTGGACATTTTGTTATTTGATGAAAAAAATCAAAATTTTGCTGTGACACAAACCCAAAAACCAGATTTGTGGAACATTTCTGAGCAGCCCTAATGCATAGCTATAGACTGAGCAAGAGTGCCCCTAGGGAACTCCAAAAATTCCTCTTAAGGACCTGGAACCATTCCTGACAAGAGATGCAGAGGAAAGTGAGGATACTAGCCACAGTGATGGTGGACAGTCTGACCTAATGGTCAAAGCCCAGACTAGAGTCGGGGTCATGGTCAGGAGTCACGCCAAAGGTCAAACTGGAGTCATGCCGGGTCAAAAGCAGAGTTGGAATAGAAACCACAGCAAGCGTCAAGGAAGAATTTAATCAGAAAAATGTGAATGATAACTGGGAATCATTTAAGAACACCACACCAGATGCCCAAATAGAAGCTATTTTACCTCTATATTTGGCACTGGTGCGACCACTTCTGGAATCCTGTATCCAGTTCTGATGTCCACAATTCAGGAAGGATGTTGATAAATTGGAGAGGGATCAGAGAAGAGCCACAAGAATGATCAAAGGATTAGAAAACCTGCCTTGTAGTGATAGATTCAAGGAGCTCCATTTATTTAGCTTAACAAAGGGAAAGTTAAGAGGTGACTTGATTACAGTCTGTCAGTACCTACTTGGGGAACAAATATTTAATAAAGCTCTTTAATCAAACAGAGAAAGGTCTAACATGATCCAATGGCTGGAAGACAAATTCAGACTGGAAATAAGGCACAAATTTAACAGTGAGAATAATTAACCATTGGCTTAATTTGCCAATGGTGATGGTGGATTCTCCATCCCTGACAATTTTGGCATCCAGATTGGATGCTTTTTATAAACGCTCTGCTCCGGGCGTTCCTTGGGAGCAGGCCTCTGGCCTGTGTGCTACAGAAGACCAGACTGGATGGTCACAATGGTTCATTCTGGGCTTAGAATCTATGAATCTATGAGTGAGATTCACCATCAGGGCTGCCACCTCCCCTGTCTCCTTGGATCCTGGACCTTTTTCATCCTAATCCTGAGCGATGCCCTGGCCAGGCCAGGCCAGAGAGAGGGAGCCAGATGACCCCGCCACCTCCCCCAGCTCTGGCTAAATCCCGAATACTTCCGGTCAGTCAGAAATCATTTTGTAGTTGGAAAATCCACTGTGGGGGACATTGTCATGCAAGTCTGCGGGGCCATGAATTGCCTCCTGCTCCACAGGACTGTGGCTCTTGGCAATGCGCCGCACATAGCGGATGGATTTGCTGCTATGGGATTCCCGACCTGTCTTGTCTCCCTCTCCTTTTCCTGCTGGGATTCCCGGGCTTTTCTCCTCTCCACTCTTTCCTTCTTCAGGCTGCCCTCAATGTTCATCCTCCAGGCCTTATGCTGACTGTCCAATGCAACATTGGCTTGCAGGATCTCACTGAACATGTCATCCCAAATCCTCTCTTTCTTCTCCTTATCTGGCTGGGGTGTTCTGTGGGTGTGGAAGGGGAACCCCTCAAAGCCACAACAACAGCAGCTGCAGATCAAACACGCAAAGGTACCATTGTCAGAACAGTCACAACAGAAAGCAAAACTTATTCAGAACTCCCTTCCCTTGCTCCCCTAAAGTGTTAAACAAGACAGGCTGATGGACACTTCAGCTCTGGAGTGCTTGTGCGTGGCCCCAAGCATGGTAAGCATGGCCCAGCAGAGGTAACAGAAATGAGGAGGAAATCGGTCACTTGCATGATACTATGAGTATAGGGCAACAGCACTGAATTCTGGAACCATTTTCTACAGGCGGTGGTGAGCATAGCTGCTATCTCACTCCTGCAAGTAACAAAGGCAGAGAAAGCACAGTTGCTGCTGGCGTCCCAAAGCCACCTGGACCACTAGCCTGCTAAAGCTACTACTGACCGGAGTGGGAAAACGTCCTACCATGGAGGAAGAAATAAGGCAGCCATCCTTAGGCAGACCTTCGGGAGAGGATTGCAGAGTGCCTCCAGGAAAGTTTCATTGAGATCTCTCAGGAGGATTCAAGAGACATCCCTGTGTGCATAAACAACCTTCCCTGCATGGCCCCTCTGCCTAGCTACAGGAGAATGAAAATCAGATGCCAACACTACCTCTCTTTGTTGTACGGCTACCACTTCTCAGACGAGTGAATTAAGGAAAAGTCGATCGCTGTGTCCTGTTAGGTTGGGGAAGCCATCAGTATATCTCTATTATGGAAAATACATTTACACACTTACCCGAGGTTCCTGCTCCTGCACTGGGCTTGCCTGTGCTTGACAGCCAGGATTGAGTGGACTGTGGTGGAGTCTCAAACAAGTCCGGACTCCCAGCATAGCATAGAACCCCTCCCCCCCAGAGTCACATCCCCCATCTTCTTGCTCTTCCTCCTCCACCTGCTCCTCATCCTCACTGTTCACACCAGGGGCCTGTGACTCGGGCTCCTCACTGGTGTGGGGGGAGCTGGTGGGGTCTCCACCAAGTATGGCATGCAGCTCATGGTAAAAGCAGCAGGTCTGTGGCTCGGCACCGGATCCACTGTTGGCCTCCAGGGACTTCTAATATGCCTGTCACAGCTCCTTGGCTTTCACACGGCTCTGCTGCTGGTCCCTGTCGTACCCCTTCTCCTGCATCCCCTGGGCAATCTGCTGTAGATGTCGACATCTCTGTGGCTGGCCTGTAGCTGTGCCCGCACAGCCTCTTCTCCCGCCAGGCCCAGGAGATGCAAATCTCCTGTCTGCTCCAGCCGGAGCACATCTGGACCCAGCCTGGCCAGCTGGGCAGTTGCACACAACAATGGAGAGCAGCTAGGTTCGCTTGCCAGGCTGGACAGTCTGGAAAAGGCATTTCAAACATTTGCAGGACTTTAAAGGTGCCGGAGGGCTTCCAGTCTCTGTGACCCCTGGGCAGTAGAGTTCATAACTCAGACCAGAGCGGTCAGTTCCGGGCATTGTGGGACAGCTGCTGGAGGACTGTTATGGTCCCATTAGGTAATACAGTGTCTGCACTCGCCCGTACATCAACCATGGCTCAATGCCGCGTGGGGAGGCGGTGTTACTATGTCAGCATAAAGGGTAGGAGACAAAGTTCAGTGTAGACACCTGCACAACTAGGTTGATGCCAGGTGGCTTATGTTGACTTAGCTTTGTAGTGTAGACCAGGCCTAAGTTATCAGCAATTGTATATAACTGTTACGATTATATAAGTAAGGCCAGGTCAGCAGCCCAGGTCATTCCTAACTGAGGCCATCAAAGATACCTCAACCGATGATCGTCCTTCCTGTTGTACAGCTCATTTGCATGCTACAATTCTATTGGTCGTAATGGGTCAGGGGCATAAGAGTTGTCACTGGTAGGCTGTTTGCGCCAACCATCATTTTCCGTAAATGCTCGGTGCCCCTGAGCTGGCTTGGGCACCAGTGTTTGAAAGGCCCCGCACTGGGCTTCGGAGTGCCAGAAAGATAAGCATGTACTTAAGTGCTTTGCTAAATCAGGGCTTAGATGATTTTCAGACTTCACTATAAGTGAGTCACTTTTATTATCTTTTTTTAACTTTTCTAAGCAGCAAATGCAGGTAATCTACACTGGAACTAACAGCCAGCAAAATCACCCTCCAAAGCAAAGCCTTTGTGGTAGGAGTCACCTTGTATTACTTTGTGGGTTTGTTACACATATAAAATTCCTTGGCTTAGCGAGACCTGTAAGTTAGTGTTTTGACTTTCTAGCTAGGCAGGCCTTACTGATATGCCATATTAGGCTGCTGGTATGGACAAAAGTGTTTAACATCTGTGTTTTTCTAAGAATGTTTATTTACTTATGTAAGAATTGGATATAATGGCAGACCAAGAAACGGGGAATAGGCCAATGCTGTCCTCAAGTTTCATGCACAAGTCAACATTTGCACAGTAGACCGCAGTGAGGTGTTGAAACGCAAGTAGTTAACTGGTGATAAGAATTCAACATTTGTAGGTTTGTTAAACATTGGACATCTTTCTTTGCATTCCATTTTGTTCTAGTGAAAACTTTCGTCTTGATTGTGACTGAGGGGAACAAAAGCTTCAAAGCATACTGATTTATTTCCATTTTTAAGAAAGGCAATAGATAAAATGAATGGATGAGATTACAACTTGATTTTTACCAAGATATTAACCTTTCTTGTTCTTAATAGTGAATACCAATGCAGCACTTCCACACTAGATAGCTTTTCTTCCTATTTACATTACTGTGTTTCACTACTGCCTATAATCTATTCAATGTGCTTCTGAGATTGCTTGCAACAGGGGGTTGCATCATATTTTAAAGTCTGACTCAAAATAAAAAAAAGCTAAAGGCAGTATATTATTTAAGTGGAAATTCATACAAATCAGTTGTAGAAATAAACACTGTGCCGAGCATTGTAAATTCTAAAGATTTACTGTTCACTAAATCCATGTAATGTATAACGCCAAACAAGCATGATTAATCACTTAGATATTCTGGGACCTACTTTTCTTTTCAATTGCTCCTTAAACTCACTTCCTTTTTATAGTAGCTCCTTCTGCACTTTCGCTCCAGCCAGGGTGACTGGCTGTAGGGGACTGATTCTCCAGTACCCTGTCCCATCTGCAGTCGTTCACGTCAGTGCAAAGTGGGTGTAGCACAATCCCAAATCAGCATGGGAGCATGACACCCACCTTGCAGTGGGGTAAATAACTGCACAAGGTACTGGGCAATGGAGGGTCAGGCCCAGGGTCTCGGAAGGTCTGTCTACGTTGCAGTGTAAGCCCAGGCTCAGACTCAGACTCAGGTTCAAGCCCAAACCCACCTTCTGTTTGACTCGGGTCAGTGAGCCCTCTGGACGCATTCCCTAGGACCCGCCCGGGGTGTATGTCCAAACCTGAGTCCACTGGCACTTGGCTCCAAACTCTATCATTTTGCACTGTGGGCCTAGCTCAGGCTCAGGTCCCCAGACTCGGGTCCTGAGCATCCACCAATGCTATCCCACAATTCCCTGGACCATTGTAGCTTGGCCTTTCTATCCCAAGACTAGCCAATCGACTCCAAGGAAACGGAAGTAACCCTCCTGGTTCCAGAACAGCTGTTTGGCATTTAACCCTTCCATTTTCTTCTGACCACTGAACTGGAAACGAAGTGAACCGTTTCCTTCTTTGTGGTCAAAGCTAATGCAGAAGTCCTTCACCGCGCACTGCAACCCGGATGCAGGACCTCGGTCAGATCCTGGCAGATCTGTGTTGAGGCGAGCAAGAAATGACCATGCCTACCAGAAATAGGGGAGAAGTTGGCAGCCCTGGGGTTTCAAGAGACCAGTGACCAGTGCAGGGAGCAGCTCAAGAGGGACTATCAAAAAGCCAGGGATGAGAATGGCACCTCTGGAGCCCTCCATCATTCTGAGCTTTTTACGAGGACTTTGACCAGGTGCTGGGAATTATGCCAACCACTGAGGCCCCAGTGGTTCGTGCCTGCCTGGTCAGCTGGGATGGCAGCCTTTTCATAGGTGCGCCAGCCCTGGAGCACCCACGGAAAAAAATGGTGGGTGCTTAGCACCCACCAGCAGCCCCCATGATCAGCGCATCCCTCTCCCCTCAGTGCCTCCTGCCCGCCACGGACCAGCTGTTCCACGGCATGCAGGAGGCACTGAGGGGGACGGGAAGGAGGAGGGGACAGGAGTGAGGGTGGAGCGTGCTCAGGGGATGGGGTGGAATGGGGTGGGAAGAGGCTGGGCAGGAGAGGGGCCTTGGGAAAGGGGTGGAGTGGGGGCGGGCTCTGGGGCAGAGCCTGGGGGAGCACCCCTTCCCGGCACATTAGAAAGTTGGCGCCTCTGGACCTTCTGGCCCTAAAATTGAAGATAGCACTGAAGGGGAGCCAGCAGGCGCCAGGTCAGGCTTGCGAAGTGACTCTGGTGCTCGCGCTGGTCCCCGAGGAGACTTTGGCGTCGGAACAGCTAGAACATGTCCTAGTCCATACTGGGAGGAGCTGTTTGACGACATCCCCCTACCCCCGGGAGGAGTAGCCTGCCAGACAACTGCCATCAGAAGCAGAAGAGGCAGACTTAGCCCCATAGCCCGGTAAGTTTCTGCCTCCAGGCATGTTGTCATTAATATAGGAATGGGAGGGATTTCCAGCTCATGTCCCAGTGCGATTATTATGACTAGCTGCCGGCAGTGGCGTGTATCTGCTAATGGTGGAAATCATGCCAATGCCTCGGCGTCTCCCACCCTCATGGGAAATTCAAAAGAGAGACAGGGAAGCGCAAATGACAGTGAATCAAGAAGTTATCATTCATTTTATTACTAGATACTAACACACTGTTACTTTTAACACCCCACAACATCTTTGTAAGAGCTTGGCATTGCTTTCCCTGACACTACGCTCCACCACGCAACAGCCCTGCCAGGGCACACTGAGCCACCTTGAAAGTAGAAACGGTACCAGGGCAGGGCAGGAAATGTAGTGCGTGGGTGATGCATTTATTGTCCAAAATACAGCAGGAAGTTATGTGCAGTCCAGAAATGTGCCAGGGGCGTGGCGGGTGCTTGGCAGTTGTTTGTTACAGCAGTATGCCTGCGGGGTGGAGGGGGGTGTTATGTGTGCAGTCCATATGAGCCATACAGTAGTAAGAGTCCATGTTGTCTGGAGGTTGCCCGTGTAGAGTCCATGGATAGGTGTAGTCTATGCAGGCAGGATCGTAAGCCAGAGCTGCATCTGGGTAACTGCATGAATGCAGACCGCTTTCAGCCGCTTACAAGGAGGCAGTAATCTGTGTGGAAGCTAGCGCAGCATCCTGTTGATTTCCCCATGATTTTTCACCCGGTCTCAGGTGCTGATAGCTACAAACTTTTCCCCTAGTAGGAACTCCAGATGGGTACTCCACTTTTGGGGCAGGGTGTACTTTCTGGGTCCTGCTCTGTAGGTCACCAGCTCACTGCATTTGTACATCAGCTGCTCAGTCATTATAAGCTTGAAAATCTTGTTAGCATATCTGGCTGGCTTGCCTCCGGTAGCTTGGAATGGAATATCCTGTTGCCATTCAGGAACCTCCAGAATGCTGAATGCCCACAAGGGTTGTGAACCCATAAATAGTAAACCACAACAAGAGGAATCAGTTTCCTCTCCCCTCCTCCTGCCCTCCTCCCTCCCCCCCAGACTAAAATGGTGTGCAATTTTTAAAGATGCATCATTAAATGAATGTTGTGAATTTCACCTTACCGTCGTGTGCAAAGGCTTTATGCACTGCTTAACTCTTTGTGGTGGCCAAGCAACATCTGGGAACTAAAATGTTGGTCTCTGAATACACAGAAGTTCACTTACATAAAGTATCAATTTTGGGGGGGCGGGAGGGCCTTAAGATTCCAAAGGCACTTCTGCTGCTGATGTAGTGAAGATTTTCTGAATTACTGAGACAAGATTGTACTGTTTCATTTCTCTTTTCGGACCCATCTACATCTGCAGACCAGCCACAGGCCAGCAGGAGTCTGGGGAACCAGGGGTCGCACTGTCACAATGTAGTCGAAAAGGAAGCGTGTCCACGATGACCGTATGGTGAACATTCTAGACAGGGCCAGCCAGCAGCTGCAGTCCCAGAAGGGGAAGGATGGACATCAAGCTGAAAGGCAGAAGGAGGCTGAAAATCGTGAGGAGATCCTGGCAGTGCAGTTCCTGGAGCAAGAATATCACTCCAGGGGCAGGCAGAGCGCAGTAGAAGGACCTCTTTGAGAGGCTGCTTGCACCTATGAGAGTGGAGCTCCTGCAGACCAATTGGACAATTCCCTGGTTGGATGCAGCTGCAAAAAGCCAAATATCATTCTGGGGTGTATTAGCAGGAGTGTCATCTGTAAGATGCAGGAGATAACTGTACCACTCAGCACTGGTGAGACTCAGCTGGAGTACTGAGCACCACACTTTAGGAACGATGTGGACAAATTGGAGAGAGTCTAGAGAAAAAAGTCTGAGGGGTTGACGGGGGTGATAACAGTCTTAACTATGGTAAAGTGCTGACGGATGGTGATCGGTTGTTCGCATGTGCACTGAAAGGGGGACAAGAAGCAAGGAGCTCAATGCGCAGCAAAGGAGATTTAGGTTGGATATTAGGAAAACTTTCCAACTCTGTTTTGGCTAGATCGCCAAGGGAGGCTGTGGAATCCCCACCATTGGAAGTTTTTTAAAAACGTGTTGGACAAACACCTGGCAGGGATGGTCTAGGTTTACATGGTCCGAGGACTGGACTTAATGACTTCTCAAGATCCCTTCCTGCCCTGCATTTCTATGATTCTACTAATTAACATTTTAAAACACCTTTATTTGAATGTCAATGTTGTATATTATTGTACTTTCCTCAAACATTCTTACATCCAAAAACAGGAAAACATATATATTCTACATGACTCTCTTTTAAACGCCTATTGATCTAACTGACCTAGAAGTCAGCTATTTCCAGGGACCTTTCATTTTTTCCCACTCCCTATTTTGCATAAGAAGCATCAGTTCCTTTATTCTTACGTTAAATCGTTTGCCTGCTATTGTTGCCTCGCTGACAATACCTGACTTTATCCCTCGGCTCGCTCTCCAAACTTGCTGACCTGAGGCTTGTTTGCTGGAACATAGTGCTACTGTCCCAGGAGACATGAAGAGGAATCTGCAAATTGAACAGAGCTTATGTAGCTGATACCTTGGAGGCTTGTTCTCAGAAATACCCAGCTCTCTTGGGGATCATGAAAACAAAGCAGCATGCAGAATAGGCATCTGTGCGTGAATTTTCTCAGTGTACCTAGAGTCCATTGCTGTCACATTTCCATTGTTCAATGCCCATTTCTCTTTTCAGTTGTCAATATTAGCACCAGAAAGGACTTCTGACTTCATGGGAACCAAGAAGAGAGGGGATGAGTCACTGGTTAAACCCATAAGCACTGTCATGGCAGTGCTTTTAGAGGCAACACAGTGGCTCTGATCTTTAAGGGTTCAATCCTGCAAAGTACCAGTCAACCTCGATTTCTGTGGAGAGAATTCAGCCTCATTGCTCTGGAGATGCTCAGTACCTTGTAGGATCAGGGCCGGAGGAAAATGTTTGCTCAACTTGCAGATGAAAGAAATGTAAATCAGGAGTGAATTTACCCTAATGGCTTTGAGTCTCTTGGAAACTGGCTTGTTTTGATACATGCTTTTTAATTTCTAAAATACCTAATCTCATTATTAATGAGTAGAAGGCCAAAATACACTTGTGAAATCTGGGAACGTGTCAGAGCCTTTGGAGTCAATATAAAGCCAACGTGGGGACAAGGCCGTCTGTTCTTTGTTTCGTCTCTCTCTCGTGCTCTCATGTACTCGGCATGTGTACGTGCATCTTTCCTCAAGAAAATTAAGGCAAAAAATAAATAGTTTGAACATAACATGTTCTTTTCATGCTGCCTTCTATGAATTAATTTTTTAATTTTTTTCAGCAACTACTGCTGTTTTTAAATGTTCTTTGGTATGAAATAAATGTAATCTTCAGATTAATTTGATTGGTATTCATAACGTTATTTGTTGAAGTAATTTTTAATTCCAGAGGCATTCCATTTTAATAATCACTAGTGTCAAATATTTTAATGAAAAATCATTATGTACCTATTTGTGGTATAATTATCCCTGCAGGGTGTATGCTTCCCTTGGTAATAAAATGAAACTTGGAGAAGAACTAAGATCTTCACACATTTACTTCAAAAAAGAAAAGGATATTAGACAATTGGAGAGGATATGGAGAAGAGCCACAAAAATGATTGAGGGGCTGGAAAAATGCCCTACTGTGAGATTTACGGAGCTCCGTCTAATTAATGTCTAGAAGGATCAAGAGGTGACTTGGTTATGGTGTAAAATACCTTCACTGAGAGGAAGTACCAGGTATTGAGGGCTCTCTAATCTATCAGAGTGTTATGCTCTGATGCACTCCAGAGTAGCAATCCAAAACCACATGGAAAACAAAATAAAACAAAAATGAAGCAAGACATGCAGGTCGGCTGTCAATCCAAACATATAAATAGCCCTGAACCATCATCACACAGAGACAGGCAGAACAAGAACCAATGGCTGGAAGCTGAAGCCAGACAAACTCCAATTTCAAATAAGCCTTAATTTTTTTAGGAGTGAAGGTGATTAGCCACTGGCACAAACTACCCAGGGAAGTGGTGGATTCTCCATCTCTTGAATTCTTCAGATCAAGACTGGCTGCCTTTCTGGAAGATCTGCGTGCGGGTCTGTTTACGCTGCAGCTGAGAGCATGCTCCCCGGCGTGGACAGACAGACACGCGGCTAGCTCTGCGCGAGCTAGCACACTAAAACAGCAGTGTGGCCATGGTGGCGTAGGCGGTGGCTCGTTCTCGCTGCCTGAGTACGTGCCCAGGGGGTCAGGCGGGATTGGACTCTGGTGACTAGCGCGAGCCGCGATGGCCACACTGCTATATTTAGCACACTCGCTGAATCAGAGCTAGCATGTGCTGTCTACCCACATTGGGAAACACACTTCCAGCTGCTGGTTGGATGTGCCTTTGTCAAACACACGTTATTAGCTCACTACAGAGGAACTGGATGAAATTCTCTGACCTGTGATATACAGGGGATCAGGCTAGATGAACCTGTTGTCCTCTGGCTTTTAAATCTATGGAAAAAATCATGCTGCACAAGGATTTCTCGCCCATGGCTGAGATGCAACCACCTTCTGGGTGGGACAGCTGATTAAGAGCCACATGGCAGCATTGCACAGGGATTGCTCAACCAGCCCTGAAACACAGCTGCCTCTGTGTTGCGTTCCCCATTTACTTCAATGGAAGAGTTTCTTGGCCAAGGACATTGGGCCTTATGAGTCAAATTTTGCACTTTGTGACAGTGGTGTAAATCCAGATTAACGCCAAGATATTTACACCAGTGTAACTGGGAGCAGAATTTGGCCCTGGATGACTCCACATTCCAATCAGTCATGAGACAAGAACGTTTGCTGAGTTTGGCACAGTGGGCATGTGCACAGCTGGGGCGATAAATGGGCTCCAGCACTGAGGGATAATCAGTGACGCGGTGATTCCCAGCCTGCCCTGGGGTTACGGGTGTGGTACAGCAGTGTCTAATAATGACACCCAGCCTGTAGCAAAATACAGCCAGCAGCAATTCTAGGCCCGGGGTAGCAGGGATGGGCAAACTGCCAGCCTCCTGCCCCCACTCATGACACGCTCCCTGGGCTGATGCCAGAGGCCTCAGGCTCCTTTTAAACAGCCAGTTTCTCTTCATGCAGAGGGCCTGCCCTTTGCACACACGCAGCACAGCGGATCCAGTGAGGTGTCCCCACCAAATGTGAGTCCCCCCGGGGGACAGAGAAGGGAAACCAGCAGGGAGGGACGGAAGAGAAAATGGGAGAGGAAAAGTGGGGGAACGGGAAGGAAGGAGCAAGACAGAAGGGACACTTAGGCATAAGGGAGAGCAAGAAGGTGGAAGAAACTGGGGAAGGAAGCGAAGAGGGATGATGTGGGACACACAACAGGAGAGGAGGAGAGGACTGGGTAGCAAAAAGAAAAAAAAACAGGATTAAGAACAAAACCAATGAAAAATGTCTATCAAAGCTCAACCGAAACGACACAGGAAATAAGGAAAAGAGAAGAGAGGGAACGACTCTGTAACTCCCAGGGGAAAGGGGCAGGTAAAGAAACGAATCGCCAGACACAGTCTCTTCAGAGGTGCAGGCCTGCGGGTAAGGGATTTCCCCTTCCCTGAAGAATCCTCCTGTGCTGCCTGCTCCCCCCGGAGGGTAGGTAGCTAGAGGGAAGCAGCAGTCAGTGCTGAGAAGACGACTGGAAGGACCAGACTGATCACACAGACAGGGCTCTGTACCACCAAGCCATACTGCAAACCTGGGACATCCCAAAGGAAAACAATACCCACGTGGTGGAGGGAGCATTTGGCTTCCCGGTCATAGCCCTGTGAAAAACTAGAGCAGGCTGGTTTCAGCAAAGCCCAACCAGAGGTGGACATGCTAAGCAGATACCGTGTACTGCACATACGAGATGGGCCCTTCACTCTGTTTGCAGGGTAACAGCAGAACGGACTGTAATCACGTATGCTGATGCTCTAGGGGCAACATCGGCAGAGGTGCCAGTGTCATATTGGGCCCCAGGGCTAGGTGTACCCTAGTGTTGTGGATGTAAGGGGAACATTTGTGTTTGAGAGCACAGGTATAGCGAATATCGAAGAGAATTAATTAGGTTGTATTGCGTGATAGCTGTGGTGTTACTAAAATGTGAAGCTGCTCATAAACGCTCAATATTCAGTAATGCACAACTTTTGTGATGAAACATATAGGAACTTCCAGACTGGATCAGACCCAGGGTCCATCTAGTCCACTATCAGGTTTCTGATCGTGGCCAGGACCAGATGTTTTTCACGAAGGTGCAAGAAACCCAGGGGTAGGAAGAAGTTGGGTAATCTGCCTCCCATGAAGGTCTCATCCCTTATAAAATATGTTAGCATTAATTATAACTCTGGATAGTCTTTTGATCCATATAAAGTTGCTTTGAATCTTGCTAAATTATTGGCCTCAACAACATCCTGTGACAGTGAGTTCCGCAGTCCAATTACACATTATGTAAAAAAGTAATTTCCTTTGATCAGACACCTTTTAATTTCGTTGAAAGTCTCCTTGTTCCTGTATTACAACACAGGGAGAACAGAAGCTCCTGATCTGCCTTCTCTAGACTAACCACTATTTTATATACTTTTATCAAGTCCCCTCTTATTTGTTGCCTTTCTCAGATAAAAATTCTTATTGCGTTTGTCTGAACTTCTTTAATTCTGCAATAGCCTATTTGATACGAAGTGACCAATATTGCACATAATATTTCAGATGAGGGCATACCATTGATTTATATAAGGGCATTATAAAAATGTCCATATTATTCTTCACCCTGTTCTTTATACATCCTAACATCATGTTTTCATTATCAATATTGAATGTAATCTACTATCATGTCGTTCCTTCATCTAGGTTGGCCAGGTCCTTCTGAACTCCCTCATTGACTCCTTTGGGCTTCACTAACCTAAATAGACTTTGTGTCACATCAAAATTTTGCTGCTTCACTGATCCCCCTCCCAAATTGTTAATAAAAGTACCAATCAACACTGTATCTAATACAAAGCCTTGAGACCCCCTCGATTAACCTTTGGTTATGATGAACTTTGGAGATTTATTCCTACTCTTTGTTTCCTGTCTCTTAGCTACCACTAACTGTGAGAGTGATGGTCCTTGGGAAGGAGGGATAACCCAGGGTTGTGAGTTCAATCCTTGAGGGGGCCACCTAGGGATCTGGAGCAAAAATCAGTACTTGGTCCTGCTAGTGAAGGCAGGGGGCTGGACGCAATGACCTTTCAGGGTCCCTTCCAGTTCTAGGAGATAGGTATATCTCCATAAATCTCTGGGATTAGGTTGTGGCTTAATTAGTCTATGGCTTTAGCCTAGTCATGTGACCTAGTTTAAGGTACTTCCACACTACATCTTTTTATGGGGCAACAGACAGCTCTACGTGCACTCTCTTAATTTGTACAGTAGATGCCCCTGCAATCTACCCCCAATGGCATGAGCCGGCAGTTCTGATTAAATTATTTATAATACCAAAAGTCATAACACCAGGTTTGTGTAAGACAGGAGTAAATGATGGTCTAACATGAGACAGAGCTCAGGCAGCCAGGGATGATGAAGAGATATGTATAGAAGTGAGGGGGAGGGGTTATACTCTTGCAGCTGAGAACAAGGCTGAGCATCCAACATATGTTTGGAAGGCTTCCCAGTAGGGCTCAATTGCTCTCATAGCCCCCTTGTAGCCCCACTAGAGTGGCACTAAGTGCAAATGAGCTCTGTGATCTCAAGGGTGCAATCGGTTTGATTATAAATCCCTTTCACGCAAGCAAAACTCCTCCTTACTGGAAGTAACTGGTTGATTGCGTAAGGAATGTTGAATACGCCACAGTATACTTGGAAGCTGGGGGGAAAGTTCCAGTTTAGCATTTTCGAAGAAGGAGCTGATGAATATTAATAAATTAAGCCTCACAGCCCCTAAGTAAAGTGTAACTCTTTATTAACAGGGAAGTAGTATGTATCATCTCTGTTCTGCAAACTGCGCTATGGAGACATGATGACTTACTAAAGGTCACACAGGAAGTGTATGGCAGAGCCTAGAATAAAATTTTGGGGTGAAATACTTGGAAGCCCATGAGAATTTTGCCACTGACTTTTATGGGGCAGGATTTCATCCAGTTGTCCTAACCGCCATTCTTGTGGCTTTAACCAAAATACCATCCTTCCCTTCTTTTTCTCCCCTCTTCCCCAAAAATGTATTGTGATCATGAATAGTATAATTATGGGAAAATAGACAAAGCAATTCAAATATTTTTTTTCTAAAATGTACACAATCACATGTAGGAGTCAACATCTGTAACTCATACTATGCCTAGCAGATTAATGTTAGCAATAATACTGAACACTTAATACATTTAATTTATTAAGTGATTGACATTTAAAAAGTTGAATGCAATAAATCTAGAGATAATAAGCAAAGAGATTTTAATAATGATTTGAACTTTCACCACTCTGAATGACTTAGCTTTACAATAAGTAATTTATACAGCATAAAAATAAGACATATTAATATTCTTTTTGATTTTACATGTATTTTTCTCCAGTGAAATGTTTTGATTTACCTTTACCTGCGTGCTAATAGTGCATGAAACACGTTTGGCTGGACTATGTTGTAAAGGAAGCTGTGGTCTTCAGTCCTCAACTGCAAAACTGCACTTCTGAGATGCTTACCACAAAATAACATTATGATTGTACATGCAAATCATATTGTAAATTAAGATTTTCATGGTTAAATAAAAACTGTCAATATGAAAGTTTTTTCAGCTTATTAATATTAGAGCTGTTACATAAAACACTAATTCCAGAATTGTCTCATTGAAGTCCACAGTGTGCACATTATTGTGGGAAACTAACTACAAAAAATCTGCATAAATATTTCATTGTTTTCAAATATATAATATGCATTTGTTAAGGTTTCTAGAGGGGACGTTAAGAATCCCTGGGAAGTGAAATGGGGAATTTCTGCAGAAATTGTCAAGGTAGAAGGCAGTGTTAATAGGAGTCCCTGGATTCCTGACCCCAAGGACCTTAAAATTAGTACTGAAATGTATGTTCTGACCACCAACCGTCCTCTCTATTCTTTCTGACTACTTAGAAAGTGAAGCGTTTGAGTGAATTGTGACTTAGTCCAAACTTAACTCACAAAGGGATTGTGGTGACGACTGAAAGCTGATAGAAGTCTGTACTCAAGCTTTCGATTTGATCTTCCTTTGCCTTTAAACTGAAATATCTTCGGAGCTTGTTTATAAAAGTGTTTGAAGTGTTTTTAATGTATATTTTTAGAACTGAGTTACGTAAAATATTCAAGGAAGGTAAAATTAGGCAGTTTACCATCCTTTCTCCCCGTCCCAGATAAGTTTCCTCAAATAAATAGAGATTGCTGAATGTTTTAGTTTAAAATAGAGACGTTATTTAAGAAGAGAATTTCATGGGCAAAGCGAAAACACACGTCTCCCGAGCACCTTGCGCCGGCTTGGGCGCCTCCAGGAGTGTTTGGTTTAGTCAGGTTTTAGAAAAGCGCCGCACCCCGCCCGCAATGGCGGGGCTCACGGGGCTCGGAGCGGAGAACGCTTTGAGCGTGACGCTTTGAGGATGAGTTCAGCTGTTGACAGGTCACACCGCTTTTTGCCGTAGCCGGGAGGCACGGCGGCATTTCAGCCTTGCAGGAGCGTGCGGAGGACAGCCCGTAACCATCCGACCCTTTGCTCTTGTCTTGGCCATGAAGATTCATTGTCGACTGAAGTGCCCGTGAGACTCGTGCCAGGCAGAGGAGATCGCAGCTCGGTCTTTCGCATCTGATGGGGGCCTGAGATGAGTCCGTCCCATGGGGTCAGCTCCTAGCCCTGCTCGGGAAGACGAAAGGCAGCTGGCGGGTAGAACTCGAGAGCAGACACCCAGTCACAGCAGGAAATCTAGACAGCCCCATACCTGTGCTACGAGGATCACACGCGCTTCTCCTGCCCAGAAGGTGAGCTCCTCTCTCTCGCAGACGGGTGGCTGCAGCAATACAGCGTCGGACTGTCCGCTGACTCTCCCCTTCGGGCCCACATTTGGCCCCCGTGCCTCTTACGAGCTTGTGTGGGAGGAGGCGTAAGAACCATCAGTCCCGCCGAGGTGAGAAGACTTGGTTTCGGAGCCTGACATGTACCCACGTTAGAAGCACGATCGCTACAGGGCAGGGCCGTTTGTTGTGCATGTAGAAAAAAAAACAAACCCTAGTGGATGAACCAGACGCGTTGCGACGCGGGGTTTGGCCAGGGGCGGGAGCTGGGCTTGGTTGCGGTGTCGGGTCGGCGCTCTCCCCAGTGCCTGGAGACGTAGCCAGGCGCTCCGGTGGCGGCTAGCCTGGCCCTGGCTGGAGGGGATTTCACAGGCATGCGGCGCTGGTCCGCAGGCAGGTGAGTGGAGAGGGCTCCGGCGGGCCGGGAGCAGCAGCCCGGCGGGGTCAGGCTAGTCCGCCGGGTTGGGTGTGTGCAGCCGGAGGGGAGGGGAGGGGACGCGTCCCGTCCAGCTGCACCCTCCAGGGCGAACGGCTGGGAGCTCGCCACGGCGCTCGGCAGTTCGCATTGGCGGGGCCGCTCCATTGGTTCCACGGCAGATTCGGGGAGCGGAGCGGAGGATCCCTTCCCACGCCCCCTCTCCCGGCTCCGGTGTCTCGCCGCCCCGGGTGCGCAGCAGGTTGTCTGACACCCACTCGGTTTTCATGGCCCGGCTTCGCGCAGTCTGGGTTTTCCCGTGTCAAAGGCACGTCCGCGGAGCTCGCTGTTCCCCGGCGGCTTCGTTCAGCCTTCGCACCGCGACACACCGGCGATGGTTTCCTGCGGGAAACTCCAGCGCCGCCGAGCTCGGGGCAGGATGGAGGGGGGCCGAGGCAGGGGGGCAGGACACCCCCGCCGGCTGGCAGCCGCTCCGCTGTGCCCCGCACCGGAGCGAAGCTGCACCGCCGCCGAGCTCTGTCCCGCCCGGTGTATTTCCCCGGCCGCCGCCGGTCGTTACGGGAGCGCATTCTCCGCGGGCCCTTTAGCGGCTAGAGGGCGAAGGGATTGTCCCGGCGCAAGGAACCAGAGACCCGCAGCGAGCGAGGGGTGCGTGGCCCGCTTCGCCGGCCCTCTCCGGGCGCTGCGGCGAGCTTTCTGGGACCACTGCGTCCCTCCTGCCGCGCTCGCAGTCTGGACAGGCTGACCTGTTCACACGGCCGGGTCGGGATTGTCCACACAGCTGGCCGGCACAGAGCCCTCCACAGGTACCATCTAATCCCTGCACACTGCCGGGTCTGGCTCTGGCCTGTCCACACGGCTGGCACGGACCCGTCCACACTGAACGGTGTAACCTGTCCACACAGTGCGCACAGACCCGGCCACACCCTCGGGTCTGGCGTGTCCACACAGACCGCTCTAACCCGTCCACACGGCGGGGGTCTGGCCTGTCCACACGGCCGGCACAGATTCCTGCACCGGGACCGGTCTAAGCCGCCCCCACGGCCGGGTCTGGGCTGTCCACAAGAGGGCTTCGACCTGTCCATGGGGCCGAGTCTGGCCCCTCGCAGGGGCAGTCCAGCGCCCAGGCCTCCCTGCGCCAGCGGGTCCCGCTGGTCTGTACGGGGCTCGCCGCTCAGGAGCCGGGCTGGGCAGGGCTGCTAGCTGCGGAGCGGGCAGGCTCTCGGGGCTCGCCTCGAGGAGCTGTGAGCGATCCCCGCCTCGTGTGGACACGGTCCTCTCCCAGCCGCCGATGCGGGGCGCTGGGCAAGGAGGGGCAGGGAGGTCTGTGTATCTTGGGGCGCTGGAGCTGGGGGTGTCTCTCGGCGGGGGGGCTGCACAGAGGGGCTCGGTGGGGGTGTCTGGGTGGGGGGGCGGCACTGAGGGTGTCTGGGCGGGGGGGCTGCACACGGGGTTTGTGGGGGTATCTCTGGGCGGGGGGGCTGCGCTGAGGGGCTCGGTGCGGGTGTCGCTGGGGGGGCGGCGCTGAGGGGCTCAGTGCGGGTGTCGCTGGGGGGGCGGCGCTGAGGGGCTCAGTGCGGGTGTCTCTGGGCGGGGGGGCGCTGAGGGGCCCGGTGCGGGTGTCGCTGGGCGGGGGGGGGCGCTGAGGGGCCCGGTGCGGGTGTCGCTGGGTGGGGGGGGGCGCTGAGGGGTCGGTGCGGGTGTCGCTGGGCGGGGGGGGGCTCTGAGGGGCCCGGTGCGGGTGTCGCGGGGGGAAGGGGGAGCTGAGGGGCCCGGTGCGGGTGTCGCGGGGGGAAGGGGGAGCTGAGGGGCTCGGTGCGGGTGTCGCTGGGCGGGGGGGGGGCGCTGAGGGGCCCGGTGCGGGTGTCGCTGGGCGGGGGGGGGCGCTGAGGGGCCCGGTGCGGGTGTCGCTGGGCGGGGGGGGGCGCTGAGGGGCCCGGTGCGGGTGTCGCGGGGGGAAGGGGGAGCTGAGGGGCCCGGGTGTCGCTGGGCGGGGGGCGGCGCTGAGGGGCTCGGTGCGGGTGTCGCTGGGCGGGGGGCGGCGCTGAGGGGCCCGGTGCGGGTGTCGCTGGGCGGGGGGGGGACGCGGCGCTGAGGGGCTCGGTGCGGGTGTCGCTGGGCGGGGGGCGGCGCTGAGGGGCCCGGTGCGGGTGTCGCTGGGCGGGGGGGGGCGCTGAGGGGCCCGGTGCGGGTGTCGCTGGGTGGGGGGGGGCGCTGAGGGGTCGGTGCGGGTGTCGCTGGGCGGGGGGGGGCTCTGAGGGGCCCGGTGCGGGTGTCGCGGGGGGAAGGGGGAGCTGAGGGGCCCGGTGCGGGTGTCGCGGGGGGAAGGGGGAGCTGAGGGGCTCGGTGCGGGTGTCGCTGGGCGGGGGGGGGGCGCTGAGGGGCCCGGTGCGGGTGTCGCTGGGCGGGGGGGGGGCGCTGAGGGGCCCGGTGCGGGTGTCGCTGGGCGGGGGGGGGCGCTGAGGGGCCCGGTGTGGGTGTCGCTGGGCGGGGGGGGGGCGCTGAGGGGCCCGGTGCGGGTGTCGCTGGGCGGGGGGCGGCGCTGAGGGGCTCGGTGCGGGTGTCACTGGGCGGGGGGGGGACGCGGCGCTGAGGGGCTCGGTGCGGGTGTCGCTGGGCGGGGGGCGGCGCTGAGGGGCCCGGTGCGGGTGTCGCTGGGCGGGGGGGGGCGCTGAGGGGCCCGGTGCGGGTGTCGCGGGGGGAAGGGGGAGCTGAGGTGCCCGGGTGTCGCTGGGCGGGGGGGGGGGACGCGGCGCTGAGGGGCCCGGTGCGGGTGTCGCTGGGCGGGGGGGGGACGCGGCGCTGAGGGGCCCGGTGCGGGTGTCGCTGGGCGGGGGGGGGGCGCTGAGGGGCTCGGTGCGGGTGTCGCTGGGCGGGGGGGGACGCGGCGCTGAGGGGCCCGGTGCGGGTGTCGCTGGGCGGGGACGCGGCGCTGAGGGGCCCGGTGCGGGTGTCGCGGGGGGAAGGGGGAGCTGAGGGGCCCGGGTGTCGCTGGGCGGGCGGGCGGCGCGGCCCGCGCCGGAGGGGAAAAGGCGCGCGGGCAGCAGGGCCAGGCGGGCCCGTGTGCGCCCGGCTGCCGGTTTGTAAACAGTGGCCTCCCGCGGGGCGGAGCGGCCCGCCCCCGCCGCGCCCGGATTGGAGGCCTGGCGGCCGCGGGCGCTGCGTGCGGGCGGGGCGGGAGCGCCTCCCCGGCAGGCCGGCGGCGGGCACGGCACGGCACGGCACGGCAGTGTGCACTGCGAGCGCAGCCGAGCGGGCGCACGGCCGGGTCCCGCGGGGCAGGGCGCGTGCGGCAGCGGGCGGTTGGCCCCCGGGGGGGCGGTTTTGTTTCTCGGGCGAGGAGGCGGGCGCCGAAAAGGTGAGTGAGGCGGGACGGGGCCTGCGGGGCTGCCCCCGCGGCGCCTTTGTGTGCCCGCGGTCCCCCGCCGGCCGGCCGGCTCGCTCGCCTGCCTCCCTTTGTTGGGCTGGGCGGGGGCCCCCTGCTTCCGATGCACCCCGCGGGGCCGGGACCCGGACCCGGACCCGGTCACAGCCTGGGGGCGGCCCCGGGCTTCTGCGCTGCCCCGCCGTGCTTCGCTTCGCTTCGCTTCGGGTTCTGCTTCGGCGTCGCTCCCGCCGGTTCCTGCTTGTCGCCACCGGCCGGGATCGCCCCAGCGCGGCAGCAGGAAGTCTGCGGTCCCGGAGCGTTTTTCCTGGGCGAGTTTGCAGTATAATGTACAACTCTTAACCCCCCCCCCCCCCCAAAAAACCCAAACAAATAAAAAGATGAGTCTGGAGTCTGTTGTTTTAGGAAGTCCGGCGCTGGATTCGCGGAGACATTGTGTACTAAAGGCTGTAGTTGTGGGTTTGGGCTCTGTGTGTGTGTGTGTTAGTGTGGTTGTCTCGGGGGTATTTTTCACAAAGCGGTATTGCTTTGTTTGGGTGGGGAAGTTGCAGTGTTTTTCAAGCCGACGTTTTTAGTACTCCCCTCTCCCTTGAAGTTTGTAGTAGGAAGGAGGATTTGTTGAGTTAGCATTAAAAGGGTAAGGAGGGGGGTGCAGGAGAGCCAGTGCTGTGCAATCTACAAACTCTATTGTGACGCACTTACTACAACTGATTGCTGCTGCCAAACCTCCTCCAGACTTGCTGTGATCAGCACATTAGATAGAACAATGGGGCTGGAACAGGGAACATGGCCAGGAGGCTCTGCACAATCACTGCAAATACTCCTTGCTCTTGCATTTCAGCACAGTATCCGATCCTTTTATTTAATCACTTGAGGAAATCAGAGCTTATTGGTGTTTTTTTTTTAATTAACTGAATCAGAGCTTCATACAGATTTGGAGCATAATGGCCCGGCTGATAAATTCCACTTTAAAACTAAATTTCTTTTGTTTGGACAAAGGCTTTTCACGGTTTATACTTTTGATGCAGGTATCCTAGGAAGGGTGGAAACAGTGGACAGGAAACGACCCATAGATCTGATAGCACTTGATTGTATTTGGGGTGTGGGGAAAGAAGTGAGTAGGTTAAAAGCAAGAAGAATGTAAGCTGAAAGGCATATGCAATACCACTAGAATTCTAACACTATAAGTAAGGACATTGAGAATTTATTGCAAAACCTATTAGATATTACAGTATTATAATAAAGCCTGGAGAACTTACTCATAATGTCTTCCTATTTCTTTGCAGGAAAAAAAGACCAAATGGCAAAGCAATCTTCTGATCTAAATTCAGAGTGCAACAGAGAAGGTGGACAGTTTCAGTCAATTGAAAGGCCAAGTCAGCCTCAGCATCTTAGACCTGGGGCCCCTACCTCTATACAAACACAGTATCAAGGTAATCATTCAGGTGAGGGGGACTTCGCCCAGCAGCCCTCAGGGAGCTCTTCGCCCAGCAGCCCTCAGGGACCATTTGCACCACCCAGTAGCCCCAGTCCATTTGCTACCAGATCCCCACTTTTCATCTTTGTAAGAAGATCCTCACTGCTGTCTAGATCCTCCAGTGGGTATTTCTCTTTCGACACAGACAGGAGTCCTGCGCCTATGAGTTGCGACAAGTCCACGCAGACTCCAAGTCCCCCTTGTCAAGCCTTTAATCATTATCTAAGTGCAATGGGTAAGCAAGATCATGGTAAGAAACCTTTTAGCTCATGGTTTGTTTTTCAGTAGGTTCTGAATACCCCTGTGGACATTGTATTGCTTTCAGCATCTCAATGTTAATATTGAGGCAGCCAAATTTTTCAGTAAGAACAAAATACTGTATATTATACAGTGACATCAGGCTGAGCTATTAAACAACAAAAGTAAAATTGAAAACTGCCTTATATTTTATGAACTGATGGGTAAGATTTGAATTCAGTGAACATTTCCTAACGGATTGGAAAGTGGTCCAAGTATCCCTCCTGCCTTTGATTTTCACAGCACATGGAATGTGTTCTGGTAAATTTAAATATTTTGGATTGTTTAAGTCTGATACAAAGTCTATAAGGGGACAGTTCTTTTTATTTGAAATAACTTGTGACCTTACCATGGAGATTTGTCTGTCCGACTAAGGAAGTTGCAATGGAGAGAGGAGATAAAATGTAGAGACCGTATTGCTTAGTATAATAAACATAATCTTGGTAGCAAACACTGGAATATAGCATTAAGATTGGAGAGAAGTTTCCATTACTACAAATTCTTAGCTGTTTCCTGAAGATCCAGTTAATCAGAATACTGGGAGGAAAAGATGTTTACAAACCAGCTCTCTTCAGTTTCTGTTGTCTCTTATTTTCTGGAGTTTTAAAGTTGTCTGTAGATATCCATCTTGGGCTGAAATTTCTGAACTGGCATTTTTTTTTACACACGTTATGCAGGGAATCTGTACAGTTTTAAAAAATATATTTTAAGTTTTCTGATTTTTGATTTCAAATAGGTTTATGAAATGTTATTTTGATATACTTTGCAGCTTCATGCTTAGGTAATACTTTAATACACCATCTCTTCCCAAAAACACATGTAAGATGACCACACTATTTGCCTAACGGATGAAATACTTGACTAAAATTTAAGATTTTTAGTTGTAATGTACATGGATGAGTCTGGAGGCTTAAAGGGTCTTTGTGTATGCCTGTCTGGAAAGTGCCCATCAATAGGATGTCTGAACACGTGTCCCATTTGGCTGAGTCTTCTGAGACACTGCAACATTTCCTTGGCAGATAGTGAATTTGATCAGTTTGCCACAGGAGTCTGTAAAAGGCGGGTGGTACGGTATGAGACTCTGAGTTATCTATGTTAGGAGTGGAAAGAAGACTACTAGATGTGTATTTTCCCAAGTGAGGAGCTTTCCGTGCCTTTGTAGGAGTCCAGAGGACCATCTCTCTTCCCCCTCATCTTTCAAAGTTTCTTTCTAGAATCCACCTTCTGGTTAGGAAAGAGTGGCTAGGACTACTTTCAGAGTGGTGGCTGTTTAATGTACTGTATATATATACCTGCTACTGTATTTTCCACTCCATGCATCTGATGAAGTGGGTTTTAGCCCACGAAAGCTTATGCCCAAATAAATTTGTTAGTCTCTAAGGTGCCCCAAGGACTCCGTGTTGTTAGGACTACTTTGGATCCTGTGGTACTCCTCCTTAATCCATTGTAGGGGTTGTTCTTGACTGCCTGTTACTTATGACAAGGCATGTGGGGGTGAGATTTTTTCCCCAAGGCCAACTGCAGTGGTCTCCAAAGTGGGGTTCGTGCCGCTTATTTTTTTGCTTGGGGCGGCAGGGGGTGCATGCTCAAAAAGTTTTTACTGATAGGAGTGCACGATCAAAAAAGTTTGGATACCACTGAACTAGAGGACTCAGCTCCTTGCTTCCCATCAAAATTAATGGGGGTTTTGTAACTAAGTGTCTTGGACAGCTTTGAAAATCTACCTGTAGTGTTTTGTTTTTGTTTTGTTTTTAAATGTGTCTTAAGGACCAGTTTGAGATTATGAAACAATTCTTGTGACTTTAGGTAACGTTTGAATCCGCATCTCCAGAGGTGAAAAAGACAATTGTAGTAAGCAACTTGCAACATCTGTCCCACTTTCCTTATATTACAGATGAAGGTAGAGAGGTTAAAGTAAGCTAAAAAGAGTCAGTTTTCTAAGGAACCAATACTAAAGTCTGTATGCCCAAATCTCAGTAGAAATGTGGAACATCTAGTCCTGGGAATGGTTTAATTCATGTTGATAATGCTTTTTGGTGAATAACAAACACCAACTTAAGCTTTCCATGATTAAAACATTTTGGTAGTTGTGGTTACAGCTGCAAAGTACTTACTGTACTATTCCCTTAGGAAAGATTTTCTGGCATTATTGCAGTAATTGCAGCTTAATGCAAGTTTCATAATCTTACTGAGAGAACATACATAGTATCACTAGACAAAAGGAACTAGAGTTTAAACATTGCTCATAGCACATGTAAAGCTATAGTTTAGCAGTGAACAACATTCTTTATGTTCAAGAAAGAAACTCAAGTCCTGTCTGTAATTTCAGAGAAGTAAATTTTTTTCAACCCATGTAAAATGTGCTTTGAAAATTTTGTAAATGATTATTCTGAAATTTTCTCATACTGTTGTTACTGTGGGCACCATCCTAAACATTACATTGTCAGAAACCAAGTAGAAACTGCTGAGGGAATTTAAATAGGAACCCTGGACATTTTCAAACACCACTAGAATAGAAATGTGAAGTCGTAAAGACATTTTATTCTACCCCAGGGACTGTGCTTTCCAAGGAAGGTCTTACTGGTTGGTTTTACAGTTTGTATTGAGACTTGTTGTAGAGAGAAGAGATCATAATCTCTGAAATGTGGCCATGAGGGCTTGAACCTGCAGTCCTTGTAAAGACAAAAATCCCACTGGACTCAATAGGAATTTTACTCGTATAGGAACTGTAGAATTGAGCCCTTAACATCTGGAATGCCTGACTTTTATGAACCTTTGAAAATGAGATGAACTTAATACAGTGGCATCTAGGTGAAAGTGGGGTGGATTGATTTAAATCAAAGCAATTTCAATCTGACATTGAAATCATGATTTAAATCAAGTAGAAAGCCTCACTTTAATTCATCAGTTTAATCAACTTTTCCATTTGTACTTCAGTTATCTTCAAAAGAAAGGTGCACTTTCATTGGTTGATACAGCCATTAAAACATGTTGATTTACAACTGAATAGAGCCTTTACACTAGATTTGGTACATCATTTTGTTTCCTAGGAGCATACGCTATAACTATATATATATTTATTTATTTAAGCAATTACTTAGCTTAATATTTTCAGATTCTTATTAATTGTAAATTTTTAGTATGTAGGAAAATGGTGAATGATATATTGCTTATTTACTACTACATTGTGTCATAGTTATAAAGCTTGACTTCAAAAGTTGGAAGTGTTTCACATGGTTTTTTTTAGATAGAAAAGCAGCCTTTAACTCAGTTTTTGGTAGAGGCTCATGTTCAGTATATTTTGTATTTAATTTTTAAAGAGATTATAATAAGTTTAGGCCTTGACACATTTTGTATTAAGTTCAAATTTAATTTTAAACAGGTTTAGATTTAAAAAGAAAAACTCAATATAATTTAAATAACAAAATTAATTAATTCACCCCCCAAATCATTGAGTTTTATCCACCCAGGGGGGAAATAGTTTCATAGATTCCAAGGCCAGAAGGGACCATTGCGATTATCTATCCTGTATAATACAGGACATTGAACTTCCCCAAAATAATTCCTGGAGCAAATCTTTTAGAAACATATCCAGTCTTGATTTAAAAAAAATAAATCAGTTGAGGAGAATCCACCACGACCCTTGCTAAGTTGTTCTAATGGTTAATTACTCAATGTTAAAAATCGAACACCTTATTTCTAGTCTAAATTTGTGTAACTTGAACTTCCAGCCCACTATTAAATATTTTTGTTCCCTATGTAGATACTTACAGACGGATTAAGTCACCTCTTAACCTTCTCTTTGTTAAGCTAAATAGATTGAGCTCCTTGAGTCTATAGCCTATAAGGCACATTTTCTAATTCTTTAATCATTCTGATGGCTCTTCTCAGAACTCTCTCCAAATTATCAACATCCTTCTTGAATTGAATTAAATCTATTCTTGACTATCAGGCCAGTGGCCAGAATCAGGTATACTTTATAAATGTAAAATTTTATGAACTGTTACTTTATAAAAGAAACTTCATATTTTTGTAATATTTATAAAATGGATTTTATGACAGGAAATGAAATACAGGTTAAGGGTCCAATGAATGGCCATAACAATATGGGTCACCCCTTGGATGGTGTGTGATATGTATATGTTCACAAGCAAAAAAAAAAATTAAGGTTGAAAGTTAGTTTCAGTGGAGTCCAGATAGCGCCTGAAAATAGTACTACTTTTTTTTTATAGCACTTACACTCCTTTTAAAAACAAACTCAGCCCCCCCTCCGCCCCCCAATGTTCGAATGACTGAGCAGTAAAAGGAACCACGCAGCTAATCCTTCATTGCTCACCATTGCTGAATACCTACCTAACTTTAGCTTTGCTCTGTTGCCTTGGCAATATGCTGTTGGATGTATGTTGTTGGATATGTATTGTATGTATCAAGGGTTTTGAAAGGGGTACCTGGGGTCCTCTAGGGTACACTAAATTGTAAAAATGTTTGTGTGAATTATCTTTTTGGCATTATAATATGTCCTGATTGTATAGTGCGGGTTTATGTAAGTGTTCGTAGACTTTGTAAGGCACCAGTCCTGCAAAGACATAAGCACGTGTTTTTAATGTTGAACACACAAATAGTCCCATTGAAGTCGATTGGATTACTCACGCTGAGTAAAATGAAGCATGTACGTAACTCTTGGAGGACTGTGATCTAAAATTATATTTTTCACTGCAGTGTACAGCACCAACATTATTGTCCTTAAGTGAGTTATAGTGTATGTGTTGGTGTCAGCGGCATGTTGGGAATTGATCCCTTGAATAGGAAAGAGAAGGTTATAATTCCTAGCAATTTATTTGGAAGTTTCTGTATATTTGTCAGGAGCACTTCTAAGGGTAGATGTGCCTTTTTCCTGTATATTTATTTCAATGTGGGGTTTATGTTATAAAAGCTGTTTGTCATGTAATTCTTCACCAAGATAAAAGTACTTAGAACAACAACAGAAATCACACTAGAACGTGCTACTCCTCAGCAAGGCCAATCAAACAAATTAGGAATGTTTAGGCCAACCCAGTTTGGAGATGAGTTGAAAGAAAGTAAGCTTTTCCTGTCATTGGCTTACTTCAAATATTTTTAAGGGTGAGGTTCTGTGGTGTCTCTTAGAGCCATGATGCAGAACTTGCAACTCTGGCAGAGTGTGAGGCTGAGGTGGGTTTAAGGTCAACTTTACACTTCCTAGACTCTGGGCTGCTGCAGAGGCTGGAATGACTTTCGGGGGACAGATCTGAGAGTCGCTCTAATTTTCAGTGTATCCACCACAGGCTACTAACGTTCTCCTCCACAATGTGTGCCACCTGAAAATCCCCACAGTTGGTGCAAGCTCTTCTCCCACCCCCTAATATGCCCCCTCCTGTCCCCAACACCCCTCCTATGCCAGAGCTCACTGGCGGTCCTCAGAAAGTAATTTATCGCTATCTTCCTCACTTCATGCACCTGGGAAATTGTCCACCAGCCAGTTCCGGAGCGCCTGCAGAGCCCCTTTACCTGGTGTACGGAAACCAGAGCGGGAGTGAGGTTCACATCCCATAGTTTCAAATTTTTTTCTGTTGATATCTTCCCCTCTCCCTCCGCAATGTTCTTATGGGTATCTAAGAGATCATCATATAAGTGAGAGTGACACAAAGTAAATGGTTATGCTAGATACCTACACTTCCCAGGTGGTTTTAGGCACTTCATTTTAAGCCCAGTGTGTCAATAATTTTATAAGGAAGAGACGTGTCTGACGATAATAGATACTGTCTCACACTTTTTTCCTGTTCATCTTTGTTGGGAGGTAATAAACTTACAAGCAAGGGTGTGATGTACAAAGCAGACTAATTCAGACGATAACTCTGATATTGTTGCTTTAAGTTTTCTTCATTGTTGGACATTCTGTGTATTGGCAAACACAGTACGATTCTAATACAGACTGACAGAGTTCCGGTGATAGACTGGGTCTGCTCCACCACTTACAGCCAGAACGGGCTCAACATTTTGAGAGTCCAACATCTAGCCAACTGCCCGAGCAATGAAACAAAATTTTATGCACAGTCGAAAATTGCAGTTAAATCTAATAGTTGCAAGGTCAGGCCCCTTATGTTGTGTTAAAAAAAAATTTTTTTTTTCCACATCTGCCAAGAGTGCAGTTTGGTATAACACATGCTTGTATCCTGGCTGAAGTTTATTAATACAGCAGTCATCCCTGTTTGCTGCCATGTTACTCTATTGTTATGATTACCCTACAATACTTCCAAACATTTCTTCAATCTAAAAAGTTCCACACCTTGATTTGCTGTGAATGGTGAAAGGAGATTAGACAGCCTGTTATCCCAAATGGACAGACCTTCAAGTTCTTTAACAGGTGGTCTCAGTATGGCTTTATCCATTTTTAGTGACTGAGATTATGGGGAGGAATCGAGATCTAAAGAGTATGTGTGTAATGGAGAAGCTTGGCAAGGAATGCAAAGGGGACCTCAAACTCCCCACCCCTCACAGGGAAGAAATTATTATGAGGGATATGTTTGCAACCTTAAATTTAAGATGATTAGCATTGCTATTATGTCCTGTGTGAAGCGGAATGTGAACCCTTAAAATTGTAAGACAAAGACCAAGACATTATTTTTCATTTAAAACTTTCAAAAGTATTCCTGAAACGAGAGATCTATAATGGTCTTTAGGACGCAAAAGCCTCTGAGGGAAAACAGTTGTGAGGTTACAAGCTGTAACCAAGTCATGGCATAAGGTCAGTTAATAAGGGTTTTATGCAAAAAGGTTGTGTATTCCAGAGAGTGAATAATGAAGATACAGCCATGACTTTATCTAGCTGTGTCAGGACAATGAAATAATTCTGTGAAGATGATAAAAGGTTGGAGTGGGTGGGGAAAGGAATACTTGGATTATATAACTTAATAAAGTGTTTAGGTAATGGGGGAACAGGAGGGAAATCAGGTTTTATTTGGGCTTCATAGATATGAAATTAAATCTTTTTTTGTAAATGACACATTCAGATGAAAGGTGTCACCAGCTGATCAGTTCATTTCCTCTGAAGCATCTGGCATTGGCCACTGTCAGCAGACAGGCTATTGGGCTAGATGGACCATTGGTCTGACCCAGTATGGTCGTTCTTATGTTCACTGTTTTGGGGCTATATTCTCTATGGTTCCATGCACTTCCTCTGAAGAAATGGCACTCCTTAAGGATACTACAGTCTTGACATGCTATCAGAGACCAGACTACTCTCAACAGGGATGTGGTACAGGTAATCCTGTCTGTCTGTACTTTAAACCTTAGAGCCAGCTTTTGCTGACTGACTTTTTATATCCTGTTAAAGCATATAGAATCATAGAATATCAGGGTTGGAAGGGACCTCAGAAGGTCATCTAGTCCAACCCCCTGCTCAAAGCAGGACCAATCCCCAGACAGATTTTTTCCCCAGATCCCTAAATGGCCCCTCTCAAGGGTTGAACTCACAACCCTGGGTTTAGCAGGCCAATGCTCGAACCACTGAGCTCTGTCCCTCCCCCGTGCTTAAGTTACTTTTTTCCCCTCTTATTGTGCATGCATTTTTCTTTTCTGTAACATAAACTGGACTGGGTTTTGACTAAGATTTGGGAAAGGTTCCATGCTGGCGATCTTGAAGGAAGTGGAACTTTTGAGGTTGAAGAAAAGTAACTATGTACAGGGTCAAGAGCATGGAGAAGGCTGTAGTCTGATTCCAGAATAAGGAAAGAGAAGGGCTAGTGGGTTCCATGTGGGAAAACGCAGGATAAAATGACCTGAGAGTACAAGACATTACATAAAGTTGTTTTTGTGCTCACATGTGAGTATTTTAAACCAGTTTTCAGGTCATATTAGTCCATATTGGGGACTAATCATTCTGCTTATATTTTAAATGAAAAAGTATCTTGTTTTTGAAAAACAAGTGACTGTGTAAGCAAGGGAATCTTTGATTAGTTACAGGGTTTCTAGCGTGTTCTCTAAAACCGTATGGATTATATACATTTGAGCAGGGCTTTGGAGCAGAGCCCGGAGCTGGAGTGCGGAGCAGCTCCAGAGCAGTAGAGCTCCTGGTTTTTGCCTGGAGCTGGAAAGGAGCCGGAGCACAGCTCCCAAGCCCTGAATGTGAGTGTTGTGAATATTGTATTTGAAATTAGTGTCTCCTATGTTATTTCAAATTTGGTATGTTTTCCTCCCAACCAGAAGAGGCTAGAGAAGAGGTCTGGAATCTTGGTAACTCCTGAATGAAACTGTTCTGCTCGCTCTCTCTAGCAGAGGACGCAGCAACCTGTATCTGAAAATAAGAAAAACAGATACTGTAACACTTGTATAACCGCTAGATTTCGTTTGTTGGGGGGGGTTAGGGAGTTTTGTATAATGCAGCCAACATGACGGAGAACTGAATTTGTGATAGAAAACTTAAAAGCAAAAAAAGGCCAGTGTATCATGAAACAAACATCTGCTCCTCCCCTAATTAAATCAAAGGGTTCACAGTTGTGAAAAGTATTTATGTATGGGAGGATTGAGAGATTATCTGGGTATTTGGCTCTGTAGAGTGTGTGTACTAAATCATTACCGAACAGTGTAGCTACAGCATGTTATGATTCATGGCATGTTTTCCAGTAGAGAGAGAGTCGCAGAGGTGTGCAGTCCAGTTAACCTAAATAGTCAGGTTTATTGGTTTGTGGGGCTGGAGGAGGAATGCGCTGTGCTCAGGCCTCCAGCTATTCACAGTTCTACCTCTTCTTCATCCTCTGAATTCCCTACCTTCCCTAGGCCATCACACATGGCCTAGCTCGCTGCCCCTCACTTAGTATTTCACCTACCACATGTTCACCTAGCTCGCCCTCCATGTTTCTTTAAATACCCTTGTTTTCTCCCTGAACTTTTTGTAAAGCTGTGGCTACTCTCCTCTGCACCATCCACTCCACCTCATCATGGATTTTTGGATACTCTCCTCCCTAGCTCCTGCCCATATTTCTCTCTTCTGCCACCTCTTCCTATCTTTACCCAGCCTCCCCCCATTTACTCACCCCCTTGCATTTGTCAGGCAGCTTCCTCTTTGCTGCTCGGGTACCAGCAAGGGGAGCATTACGAGCACTTCAGAGCAGGTCTACCTGCTTTTAGTTCTGTGGCTCCAAGCGGCCAGGAATGGAGCATGCTTGGTTGCTTTGTGAGGATGGCACTTGGGCTGTCCATTTGGCATGTAGGAGCTGTGAGGGGTTGGAGCATGCTCAGTGCAGGTGGAATCTTTGGAGAATTTAGCTGCCAACTAACAAGTCTCTACTGGGCATGTGCGCATGAGATTTTTCAGAGGTTTATAACTTTGGCCAAATTTGAATTGTATTTCATGGGGCTAGCCCAAAGAATATCCCTGACATCAGGGCAGCCTCTCCCCCATACCAAATTTAAATTCCCTCCTACAGAGTGTGAAAGTGCTAGAGCTTCTCAGCAAAACAGTTGTAAGAATTATTTTAACATGAGCAAAACAACATATATTTCCCTAAGCTCATTCTTGGAAACAGCAGAGCCATTTAGCTGAAACTTTATTTAAAAAAAAAAAAAAAGCCTGAGCAGATGCAGCGTGAAATACTTCAGCCTGAGCAGTTAAAGATTGGCAAAACTATAAGCAACTGAAAACCGGTCCCATAATGGAAAGTGAGAGGCAACCTTACCTAATGGCACTGTTACCTGTGCTGACAATAACATATTATGGACGTGCTGTTTACAGATCCGTGATTGTTCCCTCTATAGTTTTGCTGCACAGAACCTAATGTTTCATAGGAATGAGTTATTGCTGTAAAACTTTTTCTGTCTGTAGATATATTTAGATTTTTCAGAAGTATAGGATAAAACTTCCTGCCTGGCAAGCCATTCAAAATGCCCTACTTAAAATTAGAAAAATTTATTCACCGCAAACTTCAGAGTAGAATACTCTGTAAACTCAAAATTCAGGCATACAGTAGGTTGCTTTTCGCATTTAAAATTCATATAATAAATATGAATTAACAGTCTTCGGCTGATTAGGTTGGATTTCCTCCAGCTTCATAGCAATTAAATGTTAAATTATTAAGCAGTTAGTACTTTAAATTTGAAGAGCGGAGTGCTTAACTGAGTTCCAGAACTGTAGGAGCTGTGGGGTAGATTTGTGTATCTGTCCACTTATATGGTCTCCATTACCATCATGTCAGAGCACCTCCCAACTACTTAAAATTTGCAGGGCTTTGGAGCTGTGCTCCGTCTCCGCTCCAGCTCCAGGCAAAAACCTGCAGCTCCACTGCTCCGGAGTTGCTCCGCACTCCAGCTCCACTCCAAAGCTCTGAAAATTCGGAACAAGATTTTCTTCCTTCCCAGCTGTAGGAGCAGAAGCTTAATTAGTTTTATAGGGTGTCTGTGAGAGTGGTGGGTATGTTTGGGTGTCTGAAGAACTTACTGAGGGAAAGCAAGTTAGAAGTGAATTTTCTCATATGTGGTCAGTTCACTTGTCATGAACTGGAATGGGCTATTGGGCTGACTGGCTATTCAGGACCATAGCGGCAGCCAGTTGGCCATAATCCTTGGTGCCAGAAGAAACTCCCCATCTGTAAGTCTGGTGACTGATTCACAGCTCCACCAAGCTGCTGTGTTTCCATAGTAGCAGCCTCTTGTGAGCTCCATATTCTTCAGCAGATCCTTGGACCGCTCCTCATCCTTAGTCTCTTCATGGAGGGTCTCTCCGAAGACTCAGCACCAGTCCTTAGAACTGAGCCTGCAGGACTCTCCTGTGAGGTCCAGAAGTAGAATTGTCATGGGCTATTCTGTAGTATAGCTTAAAATTTGACAGCTCTTCAAGCGTGTCAGATTTTCATGTAATTCATGGCATTTGCTTTAATATCATCTGTACGTATAGAGCCACAGTGATCATCCTTTCACTTTAAAGGGCAATTGTTTCATTATGCGCTATTTTTTTTAAACCTAGAAAATAGCACCCAGCACCCTGTGAAATGTTGCAGGCATGAATTATTAAATATGTAATACTTCGATCAGCACCTTCTTGTTGCGGTAGTTGTTTGTCACATTTCCTCCCAGTGAACTCTTTCCAGTGTGGATAGTGTCACATGCCATCCCTTTGAGAGAACAGCTTGTGTTTTTGCTCATTCATCCAGCTGCAATTCAGTGTATCCTGTGGTTTAATGCATTCCCAAAGACGAGAGAGAGAGAAATCCAAGAGATACCTAGGCATTCCAATAGGGCATCCTTGGCTGTCTCAGGTTCATAGCCAAAGACCTAGCAAGGTCTTTCTCATTTTGGAGACATTCCTGTTTGTGTAGTCTCTCATTGGGAGATAGAACCATGGACCTGCTCTTTGAGATGAGGGTTTCAGAGTTGCAGACAGTAATGGTTAACTCATCTTATACCTTCTTTTTCCCCCTTCTGAAGTCAAGGTGCTTTTTGGCAACATCCCAGTTTTTTTGACCAGTATTAATTTGGCCTTGCATCTCAAACGGCTCCCTACTCTGTTTCTTTGTCTATAGCTATCCTGGGGAACTCAAGTTATATGCCTTGTATGTGAAAAGAGCTCTTAGGTACTATTTAGGCTAAAGTAGACCATTTTGCTGACTGTTTATTTAGCAGAGTTCTTCAGCTCGCAAGGACCTCATTGTTAACTACTCTTCTACAGTGGAGACTTCAGGAATCAGATAATGGGGGACGCTTCCGACTCCCTACTACTTTGGAGCCCAGTTGCATATTGGGCTTCTGAAGATAATGATCTGAAGGATAGTTAGATGAAGGGTGAATTATTTATCCCTTCAGCCAGTGAAATGTATGGCTCTGAGCACACTTAGGTGAGCCCGAACTGCCAACTGTTGCTTCAAATTCTTTTCCAATGCTGCATGGCTAAGAACGCAACTCCAACGCTGCTGTTGTGTGGAGGGAATGTGTTTGGGAAACAGGACTTAGGATAGGTAACTCCTTATTAGCAGATTAAAAAGTTAGATTCTGCTTTCAGTAGCCACAGGCCAGGCTAACTCGGAATTCACTGCATACGCACAAGTGGGGGGAGGACTGATGGGAGGATAGGAAGTGTTTTATATAGCTGTTTTTGAATTTCTTTAATGGGGATGTGGTTCCTATTTTTGTTTTGTGTATTTGTACATGCACCTCGCTGTTCAGATTGACTCATTTATTAAATTTGAAATAAATACACTTTGGTTAAAAAGTAAGGGCACACATCTTTATAGGTTCAACAGAACTTCCTAGTCTATACATTGCATGTCTAACACAGGCTACTTTCATATTGATATTCATGTTTGCACACACAACTACAAGACCAAAAACAAACAACAACAAAAGATAAGAGCAGGAACAAGACTGCAGATGTGTTTTTTAAATATTCATGTATCTGGCTGAGAGTTTTCAAAGGGTTAAGTTAGCAAGTTAATGGAAGTACTTTTTTTTAGCTTTGTTGCCAGGGATCTGATAAATGTGAATGGACAATATACTCTGAGCTTAAGCATTAAGGCACTGGCTGTGTTTCATAAGATTTATTTTTTGTAGTGTTACAATCTACCAGTTGTTTTTAAACACTGTCCTAAATTAAGGTGACTGCTTGGGATTGTAATGCACGTGTTGCATCAGGCAAAGGGAATCTTAATAGATTTTCCAAAATGTTAATGGCAAAACTTTTCTCTCCTTTCCTCGGTAACTTTCATTTAATTTCCCAGACGCTAGAGCAGTGGTGTCAAACCTCTTCAGCCTGAGGGCCAAACACATTATTTCAGAAAGGTCAAGGAGCCACAGTCAATACTTTGTGGCATGTTTTCTTCCCTGTTCTGCTCCAATTGCACTATTCGTGCCCCCACAAGTTCCCCTGCTGGGATTATCTCCATATGTGGGAACCCTCCAGTGACTGTAAAGCTGGTATAATCAGTTCCTGCATTTCCCTTGGTTGGAGCACGTTACACTCTAGCTACCTGTACATAGCTGGGGTACATCCCTTAGTAGACCACTGAGTTGGCATGACTTAAAGCAGCCCTACTTTGGGCTGGAACAGAGAATTGGGAACCGGTAACTGGCTATTGGTTCTTAGTATCTCCTCTTCTGGGCTGCCCTGGGTGGTTGTGTGGGGTAAGAGCCATCCTTTGCTAGGTGCACTCCCTTGGGCTGGGGTTCAGGCAGAGGCAGCCCAGCTGTTAGAATTCTCACAGCCAGAGCTACTTTCTCCTTCCCCTGGTGATGTAGCAACCAGCCAGCAGGTGAGCTGTAGAGTAGCTGTGGCAAAGAAGGGAAACCAGTTGCTCGGTGCTCCTGGTCTAGTGGTGGGAGGCATTTGGGTGGGAGCCCTAACTGCATCTCCATAGTGTTTTAAATCTGCTCTCACTCAAACTTAAAAATGGAATGACTCAAGGGACACGTTTCCAATTATAGTCAAATGTTATAGTTTCTTTGGAACACAGTCCCCCTCCAAGAGCACAACTGTCCCAGATTCACAAGATCTGGGCTGTGCCTGGGAACCAGTCCCTTAGGAGTGATCCCTTTATTGTGCGGGACCCCAAGGAACCACACAATTCCGCAATGGCAGGCCCATAGCCTCCCTGACCCCAAAACTGGGCGTTTGGGCACAAGCTGTCCCTGTTTCTTTCCCTGCAGCCTGTCCAGCCGATCCAGACTCCTGCATGAGACTTTTTCTGCCCCTTCAGGGCACAATGCTTACAGTAAGTGTTTGCAGCAACATTGCAGCCTTCTCAAAACAAGGTAATAATTTTTGCACACGTACAGAACCTGACCGTGCCGAGGCTAGCGTAGAGAAGCAAAGGCTAAGCCAGAGGTCAGACTGGCTATGAGCCATGCTGCTGTAGCAACAGTCTTTGATTCCTGTCTGTCTCCCTTTCTTTGTTTTAGTCCCATGTGAGAGCTCCCCTGTTCCTCTGAGAGCTCCATTCTTAACACAGCCACATCACCTGACACCTTTCCCCTTTGTTCTCCAGGTCAGGACTCGCTCTGCTTCTCTGCAGAGAGGTGGAGGGAAATCTTTCTCTTGGCTGTTGTTTGCTAAGTGTGAATGTCTTGGTCTTTGGGATTTCCATTGTCTCTTCAGGATCCTCCATTCAGATATGTCAACTTTATTCAGCTTGGTTGGAAACGAGTTATTAACAGTCTGCTATGTGAGTCAAACACCTCATCTCTTCCTGATACACACCAGGTATGTCTACACGCTGCTATAGTGTGTTAAGTGTAGATGCTACCCGCGCCGACGGGGTTCTCCCATCAGTATAGGTAATCCACCTCCCTGAGAGGCGATTGCTAGGTGAGTGGAAGAATTTTTCTGTCGACCTAGCACCATCTACACTGGGGTTTAGGTCAGTGTAGCTACGTCTCTCAGGGGTGTTGATTTTTCAAGCTATATGGATGTAATTTCCTTGTGGAGAGCAGCCCTCAGTACATAGTAATGCAAAGCCCCAAGGGAAACAAAGGCATGCATAGGAATCCTAAAAATACAAACATTCCCACGATCATCACAGCAACTTAGAGCCGTGAGGGCCACATGTTGAACATCACTGGATGAGTGGCCTGTATTAATGGGGGTGAAGAAGGGGCTGTTAGAAGAAAACCCTACTATGTGGTTTCTTTACTCAGCTAAGGTTCCTTCTTAACCACCTCTCAGCGCTTATTTAAAAATTGCAAAACTAAATGTCCATAAAATGTTAGTTTGTTACCTAATAGTTTTCTCCTGAGTTGAAAATAGCCTGTATCTGTTGCACTGAAACTGAGTGTTATGTAAAAACAAAACAAAAAGACTAAGATTGAGGAAGAAGAGCCTGAAAATGGCATGTGTCGATTGCGGGGAGAACGCAAGGTAAACTGTAAACAGATACGACGTGGTGCAGTTAATATTGTTTCATCTGTGCTTTCTAACCGAAGCTGATGCCTTATGGAAAACTGAGAAATACTATATATTTTTTTGGTCTCCTTTTGCATAAGTACACTTGGTAATAAACAAGATTTCTGTTTCTCTAACTGCTGCTTATTCCTCACCTGAAGTCCTAGGCATTTTCTGATCCTTTCTCATCACAGCAATGATCTTTCATGTCCGGAATCACTTACATGCAGAATAAGCAGGCACATGAGAGTTCTTAAATGATTGTCTTGTTTGCATTTGTGTGCATCAAGTTTGATCAGTTGGTTCTTTAAAAACGGACACTAAAAAAGATCAGACATAGAAGTGTGAACAGTGTTCCTCCAAGTGTCTCCATAAGGTATCTGTTGGAAAACAAGAATTGTTATCCAAATCCTGGGCCAGTGCTTACATGGCAGTAAGGGACCCAATAGCTTTGCAGCTATGGGCCGTAGGGCTTGTCTAAGCAGGGAAGCGATACCAGCATGAGATAGTGTGAATTAAAATGATGTCGTTACACCAGTTAATTCCTCTGCAGACACTGTTATTCCAGTATGGTGATGCCTGCCTTTGAGGGTTTTTTGTTGTTGTTGTTGTTGTCGCTTTGGAAGCGGTTTCCGCTAAGTCAAAAAAGCCACTCTTATCCTGGAGTCAGAGTGCCCATACGATTGCATTATATTAGTATAACTGGAAAAATCTCCAGTGTAGATGAGTGCTTAGAGTAGAAGTGCTCAATACCAGCTTCAGAAAGTTGCACAGGTAAACATTTTGCAGAAAATAGAATATCTTGTATGTTAGTAGGTGATCAGATGAATGTCCAATTTCTGAATATTGTAAGTAGGGACAATACTTTCATGAGTCTGGGTTTTTTGTGTTTTTGATGCTGGGATGCTAGTTTCTTGGGGAATAGGTTACTTTTTTCTCTCCTCCCCCCTCCCACCACCAATGGATGCACTCTGTGATTTAGAGTACTGAAGTGTGTCATGATATGACTAGTACTGCTCCTGTGTGATGATGGTGAAAGTTATTCGGTGGCTAGCAAGTGTTAAATTAATGTTGAGAGTTTATCTCTGCCTGCTTGCGTGGCTAATTATGACTTGACACTTCTGATTTAGTGATTTGGCAGCACCACAGAAAGTCCTTTCTGAAAACCTCAGATTGATTTCACTCTCAGCCACCTAACCATGATACTAATTTCTTGAATTGCTGAGCTTTTATCATTTGAAGCCTATATAAGGCTCTTAACACATCCTTTAGGGGAGAACGTTGGAACAGAGGGATGTATATTCTTTCTCCCATTAACTTTTTACTATTCCATTAATGCCCTCTTTTTAAAGTGGTTCTAGAACTAAAATGGTATTTTTGGTTTTTCTTTCCCTAACCTCCACCCCCTTTCTCCCACTCCACTTTCTTTTAATGTGGTTGTTATGTAGTTGGCTAAAAACTTTAGTTACATGAGGGTATCTGAATTACATGTTTTAACACTGGGCTGAAAAGTTGATTTTTCTTTAGCATTGAGAAACTACATTGGTTTAGTTGTAACTTCTTCTGGGGAAGACAACTGTCTAGGCCAGTTGGGCTCATGTAAGTTGGTTTTTATTCTCCTTCACATCCTCCTTTGAGTTGTTTTCCCAGTTCCAGAATGTTCCCATCAAATATCATGAGAACTTTGCTAAATGAAATTCAGCAGCTAACAAAATGAATAAAATTGTGCCTGTTAAAACCTTCACAAGGAGGGTTGATTGGTACTAGTCTGTCACTACTAGAACATGAAAACAAAATATATATCTGAGCAAGCAAATACTAGTTTGGCTCAAAAATAATTTTTCCAGCAAGACCGGAGCCAGACACTTACTTAGATGATTGTTCCCCCTCGCCCATTTTATTACTGCCTTACTAATCCTTTGAATATTTTGAGATTGGAAGCTGTGTATATTCCCTTGTGATTCCTTTTAGGTTTTTTTAGCCAAGTTTGTGAAATACTTGGTTAAAAAAGTGTTGTCATGCTTGCTTAGAGTCTGAGCGTATATTTCCAGTTAATATATCCTATGTCAGTGTGATGCTCTAACCAAGGCACCCAGAACACACTCTGTCTCAGCGTGGGAGAGCTGTGCTGGAGGTTAGACTGTGTCAGGTCCCTGCCAAGCCAGCAATCTCCAGTTCCAGAGTTCCCCAGAGACTTCTCTGTGCAGCATCCACTCCCTCTCACTGGACACTTTCTGAAATTAAGTTTGCTGCCTGCAAAGAGGCAGTGTAGGCACTAGCCTGGCTCCCTGGGGCTACACACTCTACATTAAAACACAGCACTGAGATGATTTATAGTAAAACCAAGAGTGTTTATTAATAAAGAACATAGATTTAAGTGATACTAAGCAGAGATAACAGAAAATCATTAAAAGCAAAACAAAACATGCTTTCTAAAACTTAATTCCAGCAAGTTGTCTTTGCCTAAAATAGCTTCTCACTTACATCAAGCTACCGGCATCTCCAGCCCTCTAGGAGGAGAGAGGATCCAATGTTCAGACTCAAAGGTTGCTGTTCCCTTTGTCCCCTACATGATGGGTAACCAGAATGTCTTTTTGCTCCCCTTATATTTCCCAGAGACTGTTGTCTTTGCCTCAGGAGCCAAGACAACCCCCTGGGGGTTCATACTGCCCGGCGAGCTTACCAAGCTGTTCCCTCCACTGCTTGATTGCTTGGGTTACCTCATATGTAAATGTACTTTCATTGTGTATGGCTTACAAAGCTTGCCCCAGATAAGTAAATTCACAGTCCTTTGTCTAAGGCAGGCTTCTCTAGCCTCTGCCTCCCAAACATATTTTAAGAACATATTTCCAGCACACAACTCTTTATACACATCCCGTACTGCATCACTCGGTGATGTTCATGACCAGTGTCTCACCAGTTTTTGTACTATCTTACTCAGTGCACTTTTATAGTACAATAATATTGTATACAATCAGTTAATTCAGTTGTTTATTCTTTGGGGTTCAGATCACCTGTTCGCTGTCCTGGGGTGTCTGGAGCCAGATTGTGACAATCAGCATAGATCTGTTTTCCAACATGGCATGGACCAAATTCTGTTAAAAGCTGATCATTTCTCTCACTAATGTGTTTCAGAATTGGGGTTTTATGTTCACTTTAAATTCTGTTTCTTAAAATGAGTAACAAAGCTGTCAACTAATATATTTTTTTAAATGTAAAAGTTATGTATTAGCACAGTTTTAGCAGCCAATGCTCCTCCTCTTCCCCCCCCCCCACATTGGATCTAATTTTTCTGTTAAAATGCTTGATAAAAGGAAGAAGTTAAAATTCTGTAACGAAGAGGAATAGTTCTTTAGTTTGTGCAATAATAATATATTCCCAGATATAAATAAATATCTAACCCCTACAATGTACTTTAACTTCGAGATTGACAAAAATGAGATTTTTCTTTTATTGGACATTTCAGTACTATTTGACCACGAAACCTAAAAGGCTAAAACTGTTGTCTTGATGGAATAAAAGAGAAAGTTGTAGAGGTGTCCTGCAACAGGCAGAGAAACTAATTAAATGTGGTTCTACTCAGCAAAGTGACTGGGGAAAATGGCACCATAATCAGTAGATGGTCACTCTGTGTACATTGAGTTCCTTGTGATCACTTTAGTGATGCTATGTTTTTGCTGCTCCAAACTACCGATAAGCTTGTCAAAACAACACAGCTATGGGAGAGTGAGTTGGTTTTTGTTTTGTCTCACACAACACCCACAGAACAGCTAACAAACTGCAGAGCCAATTCTGCCTCCGATACACCTTGATTCTGCTCCCAGAAAACAGGGCTGCACAGGTGTATCAGGAAACAAAATTGGGCCCGTGCTATCTTTTACTAGTATCTAATGGCTGAGCCAGAAAGATCCCAACTTGATTTTGAGATTCCATTTCAATTTGCGGGACTCATCAGTAAGTAAAATTATGTTTTTCCTTGTAAGCAAAGTACATTGGGATTGGGAATCTTTAAAATACTAAAAATTATAATCCCATGATGCTGTTTTCACAGCATCCCTGTGTCAGATTTGAACCATATTTTTAGAATTTAGGAGGAGAGTGCTCTTTGAGCATTTGAAGATTTTTCTTCATTGCTTACACATTTGGGCGGTTCAGAATAATAGGAATTTTTTTATATTATATTTTGAGTTTTAAAACAGGCTACTGCCAACCATGTTTTTGGGAAACCAGTTTCTTTTAAAACAGTGCCATTATCATATGGTGTAATGCATGATTTACAGGATGGGAGAACCTCTGTCGCTCACAACTAGGGTACCTCTCTCCCAAACTGGCAGCTGCACTTCCGAGAGGGTAGAGCTCTGCAGGCATGGGATATCTAGGCAGGTGGCTCAGGTCCTTCTGGTGTCTTGGAAGCCATCTGTCAGAAGGCCCTGAAATTTCAAATGAAGGAAGTTTGTGGTGCATTCAGGCCCCAGTCAACTCCTGTTTTTTATTCTTCCCCTTCCACGCACATGGAGAGACTGCTTGCCTGCCTCCTGATGTAAAGGCCAGCTCCATCCACGTACATTTGGCAGCTATTTTAGCCTGTCATGAACTGATTCAAAGGAGACCAGTGCGCGGTGATATGGGAGATGAGGCTCTCAAAATAAGCCAATTAGAGGCTTAGAAGATCCTTGTTGTCAGGTTGAGGCAGTGTTTGACATTTGAAACCTCATGTTAAACAGCCCCCAGTGTTAGGGGAGAATGAGGTCACCCTGACAAAGCTGATGAAAGTTTCTTTCGAGCCATTCAGTTCCTGTGAGCTTAATTATCTTGCATGGAAGGTTGCTTTCTCGCTGGGAGTCCTTTCAGCTCACAGCAGGAGTGAGCTTCAGGTTGTCGTGACCGATCCAGTTTACACCAGGTTTAAGGTGGTGGTGTGGAATCATTGAACAGTCCACCCCACAGTGGTCTGAGAGTTCCACTCCATTGAGTTTGTCCTCCTGCCAACGTTTGTCATGCCTTCTGTTCCCCTCCCCATGAGGCCCTTTGCCATGTGCTCAGTGTCAAAAGGTCTGTGGGGCTCAGAGTTTCATTTGGGGCAGACTAAAGCCCTTAGGAAGTCCACTCAACTTCTTGCTGTTTTTCACACCAATCCATGTGGGCAGTGCTGTTATAGTGTCTGACTTCTTGTTATAGCTTGGCCGGCCAGAAGCTAGAAGACTATAAGAACGTAAAAATGGCCATACTGGGTCAGATCAATGGCCTGTGTAGCTTAATAGCCGGTTTTCTGACCGTGTTCAGTGCCAGATGTTTCAGAGGGAACGAACAGAACATGCCAGTTATCCAGCGAGCCGTCCCCTGTCGTCCAGTCCCAGCTTCTGGCAATCAGAAGTTTAAGGAGCCTCAGAACATAGGGTTGATCCCTGGTCATCTTGGCTAATGGCCATTGATGGGCCTATCCTCCATGAACTTACCTGATTCTTTGTTGAACCCAGTTACACTTTTGGCCTTCACAATATCCCTGGCAGTGAATTCCACAGGTTAACTGCTTTTCTTTAAGAAGTGCTTCTTTGTTTGTTTTAAACCCTGCTGCTTGTTTCATTGGGTGACCCCTGGTTCTTGTGGGAAGGGTTAAATATGCTTCCTTATTCACATTCTCTAAACCATTCATGATTTGATAGACTTTTATCATTTTCCCCCCTTAGTCGTCTCTTTTCAAAACTCATCAGTCCCAGCCTTTTTACTCTCTCCTTGGATGGTAGCTGTTCTTTAACCCTCATCATTTTTACTGACCTTCTCTGTACTTTTCTCATTTCTAATGTATCTTTTTTGAGATGGGGTGACCAGACGTGCATGCAGTTTGGGGGTACCATGGATTTATACCAGTGATAGTCAGACCTCAGTGGTTCAGAAGCCAAATTTGTGATCTGCATTCTCCAAAAGAGCCACAGCAATGTGAATTCATTGTTTTATTTACTATAGTACTCTATAGTCCTGTTTAAACAGTATGAGGGGAAATATTTAGTGTGTATTTTTTTTCTCACAGCAAAATGACTGACAAAGTATTTTATCCACTACAATTGGTTAATAACATAGTAAAAGACTCCTGATTAGTTGTTAACTTAGATGGGTTAATAATTAAATCACACCGTGTTTTAATATTGTGCTGCAAAGAGCCACAGGGGAGACATTAAAGAGCATCTTGTGGCTTGCGAGCTCAGTCTCAGTATCACTATATATCCAGTGGTATTGTGATCTCTTCCGTCTTAGTCCCTATCCCTTTCCTAATGATTCCTCACGTTCTGTTAGCGTCTTTGACTGCCGCTGCACACAGAGCAGATGTTTTCAGAGAACTATCCATAATGACTCCAAGATCTTTCTTGAGTGGGAACAGCTAATAAAGACCCCAATCATTTGTATGCATAGTTGGAATTATACATTACTCTGCTTTTATCAACATTGAATTTCATCTGCCATTTTGTTGCCCAGTCACCCAGTTTTGTGAGATCCCTTTGTAACTCTTATTTTGTGAGCTTTACCTTCTGTTCAACGAAAGGAACTGGCTGAAATGTTTAGAGGGCAGTAGTTTTGCTTTTGTGGGTGGCATGCAAAGATTAGTATGAGTCTTACCACTGCCCTCAGATCAAAATTATAAGAGCTACGGCAGATCCACCTGTGTCATACTAGAAAGCTAAGACCAAAGAGTGAGAACTCTGATTGCCTGGTATCTTCAGAGAAGCAGAATTGCAAGTAAATAATTTTCTCTTGCTGTCTTATACAGCTTCCAGTGATTGTATTCTTAGGTGTTTCATTGTTAAAATGCATTCACAAAAATTTAGTCCACAAACTTTTGACAGAATAAGTTTAATAGATTTTTTTTTTCCTATTGTACTTTAATTTCAACAGGTGACTTTTGGAAATGTCAAAGTACTCTTTATTTTTGTTCTAATGCAGCTTCCAGGTGGGAGTCTCCCTCAATACGTGAAGACATGCAGCCGGAAATATGGATTGCACAGGAACTGCGGCGTATTGGAGATGAGTTTAATGCTTCCTATTGCCCAAGAAGGGTAACTTTATTTTATTTTATTTTTTTAATTTTCTGTTTCCTTACATGCAAACTTTGAAAGGGAAAGGTTTATAATAATTTCTGGAAATATGTCTTGTTGCAAATGTTTCATGTTCCCAAATGTACAGAGATGTGCATAACATAAACGTTGGTGTATATGTGGGTCATACTTACCTTACGGAAGCACTAGTCATGACTCCATAGTGAAGGTTATTTTGAATTTTTCACTTAAAACTGGGATTCAGCCTCTTCTCTGTGATATATACAGGGTATCCATCTTCCCCTAATTTAAAGTACCCAGAGCCATCAAAATGCTTTCGAACATGTTTAAGTGCTTTGCTGGATCAAGACCATAATCTGCGAGTAAAAATGTTGTGAAGGGGAGGGGGATGTTTAGTTTTTTCAGGTAGACCTGCAAATTTAGTTTGAGTTAAAACGCATTAAAACTGGGCCTTTTAAGAAACTTGCTCTGGTGACGCTTGCTTCTCTTTTACTTATTTATCTAAAACACCACTGCTCCCACAACCCCCAAACTACGCACATACCCACAGGCTGAGACTTTCTGACAGAGGCGGCTTTTTATATTTTTAAAATAATGCAACCATTTTTGTTTGTGTTGTGATGTTGATGGACAGATATTTTAGATGCTGAATGGATGATCCAGCACCATCATCTTTAATTTAAAGATATGTCTCGTTACTTCTCCTGCATGGTCCTCCCCCGCCCCCCAGCCAGTTGCCTCCAAGGTCGCCCCAAATGCTGCTCCTCATTCCCCAGGCACATTCTTGCTCCTCCTCTGCTGTTATGAGGGGTGGGCAGCCATATGTGGGATGCCTGTGGGGCAGACAGCTAGGGTGTGGGGACATGGGCGGTGAGTGAAGATGTAGGAACTGGGATGGACTAGTTCCTGGTCAGTTGGTTACCTCAGTGCTGAGGTGGCAGTCCTTGGACTTTCGCCACTGCTCCCTTGGCACTCCAGCACAGCCCCGCTCTAACCTAGGCACCCTCTACAGACATGTGCTTCCCTGCACACAACTCTGCTCCTCTCCTGCAGTGTGTTTGAAACTTTTCTTATCTTATTTTTCAGTCTTAAAATATACTGGTACCATTTTTAAAATAGCACATACAATTGTAATGCTGTAAAATTCTGTCTTTATGACTGAGGCAAAGTGGATAGAATTGAAATTACAAATCAATCCTAAAACTAAGCTAACAATTGGTTTTTAGAAGGAATTAAGTCAGTGATCGACTTGGCTTTACAATATTAATTCTACACTGCTTGCATGTTTATATGTGCAATTTCTAGCCATTAACTTGTCCTTTCACTCTTTTGAGAGGAGAACTACACTAAGCACAAGTGTCACTAGATCATAGTCATGAAGTTTAAGGCCAGCAGGGACCACCAGATCATTAATCTGACCTGTATATCACAAGTCACTAACACCGCCTAGTTACCCCCATGCTAAACCCAACAGACATAATTAGACCAAAATGTTACAGCCCTCAGCAGACTAACCTGCTGTGTGCCACAGGCCGAGACCCGCGGAGACAGGTGCACCGGTACCCAAGGTCCCTATCGATTAAGTGAGAGATGAGATGTTAACTGCTTGGATTTTTAACTGACTTCCATGAATGGTAAGTCAGTGACACAAGATTATTCCTTTTTTTAAGAGAATCCATACTTTTATTTTGGGGGCTTTCAACTGTCTCAATCTCAGTGCAACCTGTTCTTCTCCCAAGCTGCTTCTTGACCCCCGGGCCCTGTTCACTGTTCTACTCTTCTGTGTCATCTAGTTCGCTGTACTCCCTCATTTCTCTCCCAATGTTGCTAGTACTTGGTGTGAGGTACTGAGTTAAGCAGCATATACCACAGCTGCATTAACATAGTCTGAAGAAAAATCTTTTCCTAAGTACACCTCTACCCTGATATAACGCTGTCCTTGGGAGCCAAAAAACCTTACTGCGTTATAGGTGAAACCGCGTTATAGCGAACTTGCTTTGATCCTCCAGAGCGCGCAGCCCCCCCCCCCAGCACTGCTTTACCGCGTTATATCCGAATTCGTGTTATATCGAGGTAGAGGTGTACTTTAATTTGTTTTGTTTTTTTAGTTTTGTCAATGGAACAAGCTGATGGAAAAGACTTGCTTGCTTGTTACCTGGATTATCCTATCCCTGTTGAGGGAGGGAGATTCCCTTTCCCCAAGTCAATTTTACATGCTATAGCAGCATAGAAGAGCTAATGGAGTCCTAGATCCACCCACTGGAGAATTCTGCCTGACACAACGGATGTTACATGTGATATTCTGTGATGTGTTGTCTGGTTCTCTCATTTTTCTTTTAGGTTTATGCGCTGGTGGAATGTGTTTTGAAGTCATTACTGTTGACTTCTTTTCACTATAGGTTTTCTACATCTCATTGGATATAGTGCAACATTATATAATCTCTCCTTTGATTATGGTTAGAATCAGATCTTGAACAACAACATTCACAGGATGCATTCATGCTATATTGTTTGTCATCCTATCTTCTGGCCTTTTTTTGCTAACCAGGAGATATATTACAGCTATATGCATTTATTTAAGCAATTGTATAGTTTAACATATATTTATTGAGGTTAATTTTTACATTTATGTTCAAAAATTTACTAGATTTTTATGCATAATTTGTGTTAAAATGCAGTTGGATGGAAATTGGAATTAAATTAAAACTGCGGAGAACCCTGCATTCTAAAATTGCTAAAGTAGTTACAACTAATAAAAATGTGCTGCATATGTAAGGTGGGGAGTAAGTTAATCAAAACATAGTTTAATCAGCTAGTTTCAAATGCAAAACAAGTATTAACAAGTGAGTGAATGGAACTGATAGTTTCTGGTTACTGTGTCCTTCGAGGTTTCAGAACTAGTAAATCTTATCCTCTTGCACCTTGGTTTTTATTCAGAGATTTGAAGAGGAAAATAAGCTTTCCTGCTTTTTCAACTCCCAGTTGGTTTCTCAACTTTGAACTAGTCATTGAACTGAACTAGGAGAGTAGAATGAAATGATGAAAATAGTCTCTGACAAAAGTTGATTCAGCACTTTAAACGAACTCTGCTTAGCCAGTGATTTCTACCAGTTCACTTTATTTAAAAAAAAAAAAAAAATTGGTGGCAAATATGTAGTGCTTGAATGTTGTTCCAATTTATTGTTAATTATTTTAAAAGATATAGGTTGTCATAATTGCAAATTTAATTTGAAATAGGTTTTCAAACAAAGAAAAAATATACTAAAATTTTGATTTAAAAAATGGGTTTTTTATTTAAATTTTTTTTATCCACCGTGGTTGAATCTCTTTTGTGTAATAAGTTGAACATGGTAACAGTTTGACAAGTCACCTGACACCAAAGATAAAACACTTATTAATCCATAGGTCTTCTAGAGGGTAATGGATAGTGTTATTGCTCTGTGTAAAGATAGTATAATTATCCTGTGGTATTTCAACTAGACCCATTCTCAATCATGTGCTAACTGCATTTTGAGGAAACAGTAGGACATTGTTTGGGTTATTGCAAAAGTTTTTCTCCTAGAGGGGCTTGTGTTCAAATGTGTGTGAAGTCATAAGATTTTAATAGACTTGAGCACATTTTAATACCCATTGGCAGTCTGTTTAAGAGAAAATCAGAATTGAAATAAAAAGGTTGTGGCAGGTACTGAACATTTATATAATTAATTTATATAATGTTAATTTTCAATCCCATTTTTTATACATCCTAACAATCGGTTTGCTCTTTTGACTGTTGCTGTACCATGGTACAGCGTGTCTTTTCTTAAGCTGACCACGGTAGTGCTCTGGCCTCTTTCCTGAATGGTTAGTTTAAATTGGTTAGTTAAATTCTAAATAAACAGTTAGTACTTGTAGTTCAAATTATTCCTTCTGTTTGTTAACGCTGAAATTAACCTGCTGCTGTTTTCCTCATTCACCTGCAAGTGACAACTGAGATGGCTGTGATGACTCTGTTTTTAGAGATTGAGATGTTTGGTCATTGTATCACAAATTTTAAGATGTGCTTTTATCCAAGGTTTGAAAAAATTACCAATTCTGAGGTAAAAGGAGTGAAAAATCGACAAAGCATTCCCTCCCCAAATCTATGAAATGGCAGTATTCAAGATGTGAGCGTACCATGGATTTATAGAAAGGCAATATAATATTTTCTGTTTTATCTATCCCTTTCTTAAGGACTCCCAACATTCTGTTTGCTTTTTTGACTGCCACTGCAGATTGAGTGGATGTTTTCAGAGAACTATCCACGATGACTCCAACATCTCTTTCTTGAGTGGTAACTGCTAACTTAGACGCCATCATTTTATATGTATAGTTGGGATTATGTTTTCCAATGTGCATTACTTTGCATTTATCAACATTGAATTTCATCAGCCATTTTGTTGCCCAGTCACCCAGTTTTGAGAAGTCCTTTTGTAACTCTTTGCAGTCTGCCTGGGACTTAACTATCTTGACTAGTTTTGTATCATCTGCAAATTTTGCCATCTCACTGTTTACCCCCTTTTCCAGATCGTCTATGAATATGTTGAATAGGACTGGTCCCAGTACAGACCTCTGGGGGACACCACTATTTACCTCTCTCCATTCTTAAAACTGCCCATTTATTCCAAGAGCAAGTAGTAAATTTCCTGCCTTTTCTTTTCTTTTATGTGGGAGCCTTTACTACAGAGGATAAAATAGGTGTTACCAGTCATCTGCAGGGTACTCTGTGGCGTTCTCTTTCTTCCCCATTGATTAGTAGATTTGTACCTTCTCCTTCCATCAGGATGAAAGGACAGCCATGACCAGGGCTTTTTGCAGCACTTGCTGGAGATCCAAACAATCCAGCTCATTCCAAAATACCAGCTACATTTTTAGGAATTTACTCCTTTCTATTGTATACAGGCTCTCCGTGGTCAGTAGGGGCACAATTAGTGTTAGATCGCAAGCGGCTCAATTCTTCTGTCATCTGCGTTCACTCAAAACAGAAAGCACTTGGTCCATCACAGCCGCTGTTTGACCTTAGGAGACTTCCTCGGTGCTCATCAAGGATTCCTGCAATTTGCAACAGATCCTCGGCATCTTCAGTGTTCCATTTTTCTCTTTGGCCTAACACTAGCACTGAGAGGTTGTTCAGAGATCATGATGGTGGTGCCTGCAGCTATCCATTACATCATCTCCCCGTTCTTTACCTGGATAATTGGCAGCTTGGGGCTTTTAATGAGAGAGTTAGCTTTGTTAGCAGTTCTAGCAGTAGTGTTTCCTCTGTCTCAACAAGACAGACTTGATAAACCAAAACAAAAGCGGGCTCATCTGGGGGCTCCTTTGGATATCGTCATCAGGCTCAGGGAGATGCAGATCCAGTTAATGGAAGTCATGACCTGGCTCTCAGAACTGTTGCCATAGGCGAGGAGGTTCTCCTGTCCTCTCCTGTGAACTTCCCTAACCCAGTTCTCCTCCACTCAGCAGAGCTTCATGTGTCTGTTCTTCTCAGAAGTCCTTTTGGTGGTGGCAGCTCTCCAGGGAATTTATTGAAAGGTATGCCCTTGCAAGAGTCACATCATCACCACCGACGTCAGTCTCAAGCTTTCTCCTATCCAGAAATGCCCAGGAAATGTGGCCCAGACAGGACCACATCAAGGTCCTTGACGTCTGAGCAGCGAGCCTAGCCCTGTTCCAGTTCAAGGACATGGTATCTGACTGACTCTGCCGTGGTAACCTCTGATCTGTAACTAAAGGGGAGAACTTCAGCCAGAGAGAAGAGGGTTCTCTTAGAAGGGGTGGAGAAGGATGTCAGAACTTAGCAGCCATGCAGCTAGCAGGCTGTACAGGTAGACTGGCGAGTCGCTAAGGCATTCGTTATAGTGCGCAGTCCCTGAACAGGACAGCCATCCTCTCACATTGCTCAGTCTGGGGGAGGATTGAAGTGCATCTCCTTTGCCTGTCAACAGAATCCCAAGCCGAAAAGTCTCAGCATGCAGAGAAGGCATGTTTCAGCAATCTGTGATCCTAGGGCTCGTTGCAGGATTCTGCCCCTTAGGGTATCTCTACGCTGCAGTTAAACACTTGTAGCTGGCCTTTCTCAGCTAACTCGGGCTTGGGCTGCCGGACTGTCTACACTGCAGTTTTATAGCCCAATCCCAGTCAGCTGACACGGGCCAGCCACGGGTAGAGACGCTTAGTGACCAGAATTTTCAGGTTAGCAGAACTGATTTGGTAAAGTCTGCATAGGTTGTCCCTCTTTGGCATCTCAATGCTGTATTTTTCACTAGGAACCTCTGGCCTCTGCATTTTTGTTTTGGTTCTCAGCACAAGTGGTTTTTCTAGGGGCTGTTACCTGTGCGTGGAGAGCAGGTGAGCTGGCAGCCCTCTCCTGCCACTACCTTTCTGGTTTCCACAGCGATAAAGTATCTGATGGGTTCTCAGTTTTTGATTCCCCATTATTAATCAGTCTCCTTTCCTTTAGTCCTTAGCTGGCATCAGATAAGGAAAGGGTTTGATGTCCCCCTAGTGATTTAAGCTACACCTACATAGAATCAAAGAGTTTGGGGTCACAGAAAAAGGCAGTTTGTCACCATCCTAGATGGATTTCCATATGTATTAAGGAATCATGTGCAGAGGAGTCTCCCATGCCTCGTAGGCATTAGAGCTCACTCCTTGTATAGAGAACACCACGTGAGCACAGGGTAAATCTGCCTCATAGAGAATGATCTTTTGGTAATGCATACAAATCTTCATACGCCATTCTTGTGTGGATGTCAGAACTTCCTCACATCCAACTTTCAAGCACAGGGTCTTGAGTGCTGTCGTGCAGGGATCCTCTGTCTGCCTCCAGTTAGCTTGGTCTTGGCATTGGGTATTGCTAGATGGTGTCTAGTTTTTAGAGTGCTAGAGGCTTCCAGTCAAAGGACAATCTGATTTTACCTGTAAACAGCCTGAAATCCTATTTTCTGCATTGTTCTCATTTTAGATTGTGATTAGGAGATTGCTCCCTGCAAGGGAAGTTGACTGTTTAGCAAAGGTGGGTTGCTAACTGAAGAGATACAGATATCTGCTATAGCAATGGAGGAGGAGCAACCTAGAAGCCAAAGTGGAGTAGCCCTTTCTAGAAGGAAAATGTATAGGCAAGGCCAAAATTCCCATTTCAACAACCCTCACCACTGAACAGGAGTTTTCAGAGCATAGAAGAGACTAGAGTCTAGTTATATTCACTCTGCAGCTGTTGATTCTCATGCACTTTTTTGTTTTCAAGGCCTAGATACTACTTCTGTCTTAAGATACTACTTTTAAAACTTCTGTTTTGTTTTCCTCCTTGTCAGTTCCTTACAGTTGCCAACTTTAATGCTTTATACAAGTTAAAGGAAATTTAAGCTGCTAGTTGTAAACTTTTGTGTGATGTGTGGGTGTATGCAGTGTTGTATTCATGCTGGTCCTCAGATTTTAGAGGCAAGGTGGGTGAGGTAATTGAACCAGCTTTTGTTGATGAAAGAGACAAGCTTGCAAACTACACTGAGCTCTTCAGGTTTGTGTGAGTGTAGTCACTAGTAATTTTTCTTGGTCCATTTTAAAATGGAGATGAGTAAAATTGGTTCGTGTTTTCATTTCTATAACTCTTTATTTAAAGTGTTGTCTGTATGAGCCTTGGAGATGGCGTGTGGTGCACTCTGCATAAACTTTAGTGCTGTGTCTCATCAAATTGGGGGCTTTCAGAACACATGAATAATGTTTGCTCATAGTTCCCTAAACTTATTGGCACTGACATCAGTGGACTATCTCCTCCTAAATATTGCCACAGTTGTTGTTTTGCATGTTGCAGCCTTTTTTGTTACTGTGGGAAGAAATGTAATTGTTTTTCAGTGGTTGAGTCATTAAGCCCTTTGTTTTCTTTAAGGAGGAGTATCTGGGAAATTACAACTTAAACACGAGGTTTGTGCATAAAGTGCTCAACTCAGTCTCCATTGCCAGTTGAAAGCCAGCATAGAATGTTTTATAGTTTTAAAAGTTTTATATATGTTCTAATACCATAGCAAATGGGTCTGAAATTGACAATAACCATTGAACGGGGCTGATTGCAATATTGACTCTCAAATAAAACAAAACCTGTGTGCTTTTTTTGTTGCTTGGGGGGGGGATGACAAAACTCCACCACCAGACATGGCAATATCACAGATTTCGACTGCAGTTTAATTTGTCATTGAATTGTTTTGGAGGGATGATCGAATGTTTTTATTTTGTATAAAATTGAGGGATATTAAACATTCGTAATGATGCAAAAAGTATGAAGTTATGTAGAGAGGTTAGAAAGGGAACCGAGTGAACGCTCAGTGCAAAAATAGCACTCAGAGAAGTGTAAATGGTCAGACAGGTGAGTACAGCAATGCACAGTGGCTCAGCACTTCATACCTTGCATTTTCTGTTAGGCAAAATGCTGTTCACATGGACTGGACGTGTATAGTCCCTTTTGTCCGCTGACTGCGATTGCCATCTGTCAGTATGCTGCAGAGTGGAGAAGCAAAGTGCAGGACCCCTCCCCCCTCACCCCCCAACCTATTGGGTGATGGATGGGTGGGTGAGACCACTGTCTTGCTTTGCTTGGTTGGGGAAGGGCAGTAAAAGTGAATGAGGAGAGAGTTGGGGGGAGGAAGAGAAGCGAGGCATTCCCCTTCTAAGTAGATAAGCATGTCGGGGAGAGTTATCCCCGGCTGGAGCTTCAAATGTACCATGTAATCCATTTGTTTCCTCCTTACCCTCTGTCCATAGCTTCATTTCAAGCTATGCTTTTATACTTCATAGCTGGCGGGGTGGGGGGACCACCAGAGAACCGCTAGCCAAAATCATATGGAAGACTGAACCCTGCTGGGAAACCATGAACTTCTCTGGGTGGGGTCAAGTGGGATGTGTTTGGTATTTTGCTCCTAGCTAGTAGGTTTAGTCCTCTGGTGAATGTTCAGAGTCCTAGTCCATGTTTCGTTGAGTTTGATGTGCTGCAGTGAAAGGCAAGCAGTTTGTGTTCTCATTGGAACTTGCTCTCCCCAAACCTCATCCCCCCCCCACCCCTATCAGAGAACAGTCTGGATGTGCTGACCTTCAGGGCATGTCTACACTCGCCATTTAAAGTGCAAAAAGTCCCTTTCTTGCGCAAAAACCGTGGGAGCGTCTACACTTGGCCAATGCCTTTTTGCAGTGAAATTCAGAAGTTTCACCGCAAGCAGAAAACCACCTCCACAAGAGCCATACAGCTCTTAACGCTGATCCTTTCGTGGTGATGTGCAAGTGAAGACACATTCTTCCTGTTTACAGAGCTTTTAGCCTCCGCAAGATATCCCACAGTGCCTAGGTGACCACTCTGGCCAGCAGCTCTGCTGCTCTGATGCCAGGTAAACAGACGTCCACTCCTCCTCTGCAAAGCCCCGGGAACTTTGAAACTCCTCTTCCTGTTTTCTTGGCAAGTGCTCACTTATCTGGCCAGGTGACAATGGCTGCTCCACAGAGCAAACGATCCCCTGCTTGGATCAATGCTGAGGTGTTTGGGGACAGGAGGCTGGGCATGACCCTGTGATCACTCCCCTCCCTCTTCCCTCAAGACCTATCCTCAAAATGGAGAGAGTTGCACTGTGGGATAGCTGCCTTCAGTGCTCAGCAATGGAAGTGCTGCAGATGTGATCACAATCTGATGCCTGTGGAAGTGAGTGAGTACACAAACCATCACTTGTATTTTACCGGTTCCTGATCACCGGTGAAACTGACAGCGCAAACATTCTGCAAGTGTAGACATAGCCTCAGTGTGCTATGGGAAGCTTCTCTGTGTACTGGGGCCTGAATGGACTGAGGTGGGAAGCGGGGGTAGGGAGTTCTGTCCTGGGTTTTGTGGGGGGCTGTTGGTGAGGTTCTGTTAGTTTCACTGAAAGGAGGTAATGTGTGTGTTTGTGATTGCTGCCAGGTACCCTGCTAAAGAGGCACCTGTTATCCTGCTGGAAATTAAAATAACAGTTTGTAGTGCTGGGGCCACGCTGTGTTCAGCGCTGTACAAACACAGAACAAAAAGCTGGTCCCTACCCCAAGGGGCTAAAAATACGAAGGGGCCTTGTGTGGTATTTTTTTCTTGAGAGTACTGATTCCAGGAGAGAGAGAGAGAGAGAGAGAGAGAGAGAGAGAGAATGCATGTAGTTCTCAATCAGGGGTATGCATACCCCTGAGGTTAGTCATACGGCTTCCAGGGCGAAATCAACTCATCTAGAGATTTGCCTAGTTTACAACACGCAACATAAAAAACATTAGCTAAGTCGGTACAAACTAAAATTTCATACAGACGATGCTTTGTTTATACTGCTCGATAGACTGTACACTGAAATGTAAGTATGATATTTATATTCCAATTGATTTATTTGAGAAAGTCAGCAATTTTTCAATAATAGTGTGCAGTGACACTTGTATTTTTATGTCTGATTTTATAAGCAAATAGATCTTAAGTGAGTTGTACCTTGGGGGTAGGGAAGATAAATCAGGTTCCTGAAAGAGAGACAATAATCTGGAAAGGTTGAGAGCCACTGGTATAAGTCAACTGGGAGTTGTACTGAGGGCTGCCCCTAGGAGAGTGCAGGGCCTGGGACAACCCCCTCCACTCCCCTTCCTGCCCCTGACCTCTCAGACTGCCCTGGACCCCGCGTCCCAAGTTGAAAATTTGTATTTTAAAACCATTCCTACCTGCAACTACAGGTAATGCCTTATAGTATTAAAAGTGAAAGAATTCTAGAGCTGTTCCTTGTTTGCACTTCAGTCCGCTTGAAGGGTGAAACTGCTCTGGTCCGTTTCACTTTCTGCTTTGCAAGCACACTGCTGCTGCCTTCTCATCTCCAGCCTTGGAGAAGAATTTTCTTATTTCTTTTAAACTTAAAATATCAAACCTAAATTTTGGCCCTACTTTTAGAGGTTCCTTAAATCAGTAGTGACCAAACACTTGGACAATGAATGGGTAAAGAGCTGTACATCTCCACAGTGTTGGTGCTTGAAGATAACCTCCCTTATTTGAGTGATTGGAATTGGGATGCTGGCTGCCGAGACCAGCTCTACCGGTACTGGCAAACCCTGCTAGTGTAGATGCAGCTGATGCAGGCAAAACAATACTTTTTGCTGGCATAGTTTATAATGGGTTGGTGGGCAAAATAAGCTTTGCTAGCGAAAGCACTTTTATGATAACTGCGTCTACACCAGGGCTTTGTTATGCACCAAAAAAAAAAAATCCCCATCCTAACTGACACTGTTCTATAGGCAAAAGTATCTAGTGTAGACCAGACCTTAGTCAGTGGAATCCTGTAGTAAATCCCTGCCTGTGAAATGCTCTGGCTGACAGGAGATGCTCTTTCTGGCTAGTTTGTCGTTTCCCATGTACTCATACCTGTATTATAAATCTGCACGTCTCTTCTTTTGTCTTAAACCCCAGTTTTTCTGTCTGCCTAATCTGCTGCTGAACTGCGTTAAGTTGCTCAGCTAGAGGCTCCGTGCAGGATTTCTTCTGACCGTGTAATCTGCTGGACATCCATCACAAAGTGAGGACAATAGACCTGGCAGGCAGGCAGGCTGCAGGCCTGCAAATCCTGCTCTTCAGTCCGTTGCAATGGGCAATCTTGTCTGGCTGCATTTGGCCACCAGAGTCCTAAAGGTGCTAATCTTGTGGCACGGGGATAAGTAGATGGACTAGAGAGTCCGACTATAGTATTTCAGGGTCAGCGGGGCAAGAGGGGGAAATCTCCTCTTGCACTCTAGGTTGGAAACTATGTAAATGTAATGACTATTCATTATGTCATACAACTAGATAGAGCCACGAGAAAAACATCTCATCTTTGTGTCAAGGGCATAATTTCTGCTATTCTCCAGGGCATGTACAGACATGAATTTCCTGCACTAAATATAAAGTGTATCTTATCATTTTACAAGGTACAGGACAGAGAGAGAAAGGTATTGAAGCTTATGTTTCTGTTCAAAATAAGCCTTCACTTTTTTAGGTGGTTGTGTCTGGCTATTAAGATTGTTTTGGCTCTACATGGCTGTTTTAGAACAAATAACTCCTCTCCTGAAGTAAATTGTCTGTCTTTTCACTGCTGTTGCCCTGCTCTTGTTTTTGTGAATGATGCAGTTGTTCTGCCTTAGGCAGCGTATGCAAGGAGACCAGCAGTCTACACTAAAATTCACATTATTACTACAGCTGAGATCTGGCGAATACACTAGTGTGTCGCACACTCTTCTCTGTCATGGCTTGCGATCGAAGCAATTCAGAATTCCATGGAAAGAGGATAGTATTAAACCCTAGTTGCTTCAAAAGAAATAGTTATGACCCATATCATCTTTGTTAGGTCCTGTACTGCTCACGATATAAAGACATAAGGGTTCCCACAAGCCGAGTCACATGAGCTCAGGGTACCAGGTGGAAAGTCAGTGACAGTACAAAGCAGATGCAAGCATCCAGTGTAGAATAGGATCAGAATAGAGCATAGCTATGCCAAGTCTGTGCATTTATTACCAATCCCTTAACGATGTCCTGGACTGGACTTCTTTAAAGTAGTCTTATGCCCTCTCCCCCTGCCCTTTCTTACTGTATTTAGCCTGATTATTTTAACCTTAGAAATAGGCTAATAGTTTAGGACAGTGATGTCAACAGATTCTGTAAAAGATCAACCCAACAGACTCAAGCCCTAAGGGAGTCCAACAGAAGGGTATAAAAGGTAATGGGGCCCTCAGGACTAAATACCATTCCCCAGCCAGCCAGCGTTCTGTCCTCCTGCCCATATCTCCTTGGGGCCCAGCCATGCTGTCCACTCCCATGCCTCCACTTGCAACCTGCTGCTTCCTTGTGTGTGTGTCTCAGCTTTTCATTCCCAGCTCTCAGGCTGTCTGGCCTGGCCACTGCTTCCAGCCTGCTGTTCCTGCTCTTGCACAAGTTGGGGCTTCCCACCCAAGTCTGATTGCTTCTGAGATCAGGATTGTACCGCCTTTTTCCTGGTCTCTAGGGATCTTGGAGCTCTGCACTAGCTGATGTTGGACTGGATAACACAGTGGCCTCTCCTGGTTAGTTCCATTTCCACCATCTCATCTGGGATGGGAGGAAGTATCCAGTGATGAGCCAGCAGGGTCACTTCAGTATGACCTGATCATTGCTGTGAATATGACTCGACCCAGTAGGAAGGAAACCCTTCCCAATGCCTCCTCTTGGCTACAGGCCTGTGCTTAAATTTCTGACACTCCATTTTCCTGATGTTTTTCTTTCTATATCCTTAACTTTTCTCCCCCAGCCCCTCCCCCCAGTAGTTGGCTATCTGCCACCCTAAACATTCTGTTGAATGAGCTCATGAACAGAGGTTGGGAATCCTGCAATGATGTCAGCATCAGTGTGATGTCCTGTTTGCCAGCATGTTACTTTACTTAGCCTAGGAGAGCAATATATTGTGATTTGACCAGCTGCAAATGACTGCATGTTAAAGCAAAGAACAAGGAATGAAAGGCATTGGCATAATAACTTTAAAAAAACGACAGGTCACTTCCCTCGTTAGGAATCCTCTTAGAGCAGCCATTGTTTCTGTGCCTAGGTATTGCTGCTCATGTGGTCTGTAAGGTCACACATTGCTTGTAGCCCATCTGAGAGAGTGCCAGAGCTTAGCAGTTTCTGTGAATACAGTTACCAGTGGTGGATGTGGGATGGAAACTGCGCAGACTGCATAGCTAAGCGTAACAACGGGCGTTCACAACAGGGTTTTGAAGTAGCAGCTTGCTGTCAAGGGCTGTGTCTGTTTCCTACACACCCGCTTCCCTGGATTGAACTCCTGTGGATTGTTTTCATTTGGGTATTTTGGCATAAGTGGAATGAAATTTCAGACTCTTGCCTGGGTAATTCTTTCATGTCAGTTAGATTAAGGTGGGGAAGTGAATCCTTGGAAAACTGCATTTTCTAAGGATTAATAATATTCTGGTTAGTTATGCTGATAGTGTATACGCATGTAAGTGGGATTAAACCCTTTCACTGCTGGGTTATTGCCTCTGACCTCCTCACCCCATCCATCATAGTCCCTCTGTTACCAGTCTCTTCTCCATCATTCTTATTCTCTTGAACATGCCAATCCCCTATGGTTCCCTTCCTTCTCCAGCCCCTGCCACCTTCTTTGGGATTAAGATGTAGAAACCACCACCACCACCCCTTCCTTTGCATCCAACTAACTTTTAAGTCTGTGGAACTCCCTCCCCCAATGTCATTTCAAGTTAAAACTGCATTAGGTGATCTCCCGCACCCTGATAAAGGTTTTTGGTAAAATGTCTGCATTTTGGCCATTCCTATTTGGGTTTAATGTTAGAAACCTTACCCTATAGCAATATTAGCCAACTGAGAGAGCCATTGGAGTGAGTTCTCTCCTAAAACAGATCACTGGTTTGCTGGTAGTGGCTTCTGTAGTTGACATCTGTCCAAAGTAAACTGGTTAAAGAGAAGAGGGTCACCTGTTTCTCCTCTCTGTGGGATGTGGTCATAGCTAGCAGGTGTTTCTTCTTTGCTTACACACGTTTCCCTTGACTGAATTATAACTTTCTTTATTCACAATATTTTCATCTTACTCAGCCTTATTACTTGATACACTTTAATTATTCTGTAGTCCACTACAATCTGCAGTCCACTACAATTTACTTGTATTCCAGGGTGTCTCTCTTGTTTCTGTTGTTGGTGTTGGAACTTATTTTCTAACATTGGGGTTGGTAGAAGAGGCCAACGGTACAGTTATCCCTGGTGACAAAAACCTCTAGTAAAGAGCAAGTTGTCTGTCAGACACCCCAGTCCTATTTCCTCCTGTGTGCCTGCTTCCTCATTTCCTGATGGTTTTATTTTCCTTTTTAAGTCTTCCCACATTCTGGCTTTTAAAACCATTAATTCCTCTGGCAGGGAGTGTTCGGTGATCCCTACATCTAAAAGTTTTCTGCCAAATGAACCTGAATGCATCACCTCGGCCTGTGTACAGAGAGGCCTAAGGTCTCTCCCATAGCTGAGACTCCATTGTTGCAGTACAAATGATCCCTGTGGCTTTATGTAATCTTGTCCTTACGGGTGGCCTGAAGAGAAGGAAATAAAATAGGTTTGTGCCTTTTTAAAATTTTATTTCATGACATCTTTACACATTAGACTTATTTTAAAAAATGTTTTGCCTTTGAAATACTACAAAAATTGGGTTTTTGTCTTGCTCATGTCTTGAGGATGCAGAAATGTAGATTGAAAGCTTCTTCAGCCCTTACTTTAAGAGACATGGTATTGGGGGGTGGGGGGAGCTAGAAAGTTAGATTCAACTTTTGGTTAAGTTTTGATATCTGTTTCACTCAAATAAAGAACAAAACTGGACAGTTTGAACAAAACTAATTTCCTCTCTGAATTAAGCAGGTTTCACCAACAGCCTTCTTTATAAATCATAAGGAGGAGGAGGAACACAGATCTAAGTTTTTCCTTTACAGATAAACTTCAAACATATTCTCTGTTAATAACGGACAAACACAAGCCCTGTTTGGCATTTGCCAGTTCTAGTTAAGGGTCCAGATATTCAACTTCCTGTTCCATAGGGGTCAATTCACTAGGCTGTACTCTAGGAAACTTACTCTTTCTTTTGAGCAGATGTTAAAAAAACTCACTTGTGTTTATTGCCCCAATTGAAAATAAAACCTTAAGTTTATTTCAGTAAACTTATGACAAGTCAATATTGAAACTGGAGCAAAATCAATTCTGTGTGTAAAAGATAAAAAATGCATGCTGTGGTTGTGTCTCTGCAGGCATTGCATACAGAAAACTGATTTCCTCCCATCTTGTTACGGTGATACAGAGAGGAAATGCCCTGGCCTTATCGCAATTCCATTATGTCAAGCAACTTCTCAAGAGCCAGGGGAGCAGCTTGGAGAAAACTGCACCAGCTGCTGTGGAGTTTCTTCTCTGTCTGGGGAGATGCTGACTGCCTTGTGTGAATAATTACCATTAACCTGTCTCAAACCAGTGCTGATTGTAACTGGCCGGAGGCTTCCAGCCAAACAGTTACTTACCCTGCCTGTCAGGCAGAGAGAGGGGGAAGTGTTCATTTTAAAAGGCAGTGACTGTGTCATTTCACAGCATTTTTGGCTTCATGTGCAGATATTATTATTAAGGAAATCACTAGCACAGTTTTCAGTTCCTAACAATGAAGCAATTAATCTGATTTTATTGAGAGAGTTGGTTTGTGTTTTATTTTTATATATGTTTAGTCACCCTGGAACAATGTCTTCCAAATTGTGGTCATATGTAATAGAAGTGAAAAACAAATCGGGCTGTGTGTGTTTGTATTCGTGTTCCATGCCAGCTATTTCATTCCTGTCCCATCAGCTGCTTACTTTCCTGATTTGCCACATGTAAAACTTGCCAATAGTTCGATGTAGTCAAAACATAACACAGTAGAACCTCAGAATTACAAACTGGCCAGTCAACCACGCATCTCATTTGGAACCAGAAGTACGCAATCAGGCGCAGCAGCAGAGACACAAAAAAATCAGCACAGTACTGTGTTAAACATAAACTACTAAAACATAAAGGGAAAGTGTTCTTTGTTTTTTTTAAAGATTTGACAAGAAAACTGTTTCTGTGCTTGTTTCATTTAAATTAAGATGGTGAAAAGCAACATTTTTCTTCTGCATAGTTAAGTTTCAAAGCTGTATTAAGTCAATGCAAACTTTTGAAAGAACAACCATAATGTTTTGTTCAGAATTACAAACATTTCAGAGTTACAAACAACCTCCATTCCTGTTTGTAACTCCCAGGTTCTACTGTATAACAAACATGCAGTTTTTTATCATCTCCCCCCTCCCCCCCATTTTATATTTCCCCTTTTCAGCTGAAAAGAGTAAAGTTGTTTTCAGATGTCTCTACACATGTTATATAGACCAAACAGTGTTTACACAGGTGGAGTCATTTGAGAACAATTGGAGGTTCATTAGTTCTGGCACAGATTGCCCTTAGCTTTATTTAGCTTCTTAGCATGAATTACACCAAATCACTGGTTTTCTTAAATAAATTACAGCTACCAGATTTTACCCGTTGGGAATCTGAAATATTTTTCAGAGTCAACAATTTGGCACAATTATACTCTGAGAATACCTTGTTGGTTTTTCCCAATTGTTTTGTTTTCATCTGTACCAAATTGCATAAATTACATGCTATTGTTTTATATATAGCCAATCTTAGAATCAACTCAGTGTATTAAACATGTACCAAGTTTAAATATAATGATCGTTGCTATGGTTCTAAAATCAGTGGTCCACAAACCTTTTATGTTGCGTTCCCCTTACCCTTAATGAAATTTGTCAGGGCCGTGAGCGAGGTTGGGGGCCACGAGCCACGGTTGGAGCAGGGCTGTGTGGCTCTCCCTTCGGGGGTTGCCCCAGGCACTGCTGCACCCCACCCTCCCAAATGTTCCTCTGTGCCCCCCAGTTTGGGGACCACTGTTCTAAATGAATGTATGCATTCTTACTGTGTTTCTGAAATAGTGAGGAGGAGTCCCCCCTTTCATCTGGTATCGGTACTGCAGGTGCAAATTTAATGTTCCGCTATATCCCACTTAGCAAAATGGAAGTTATATCTGACCACAGTTTTAAAGCAAAAATACCCAATTATCTTGTTAACTCCTCAATATCCTCTTTGAGTTCTCCATTAAACCATGACTAACTCGCTTTTGAAATCCCTACAATGGTTTGAGAAGAATTTATTGAATTACCAAAGGAAACAATGACCTAGCTTGCTCCCCTTTAAAAAAAAAAACAAAATTCTATTCTCTTTGCTGTTGGTATTATCTAGCATCATTCTGTTAATTTCAAAATGTTCTTTCACAGCGTTTCCCAAACTTTTTTGGCCACAGAACACTTTTTAGCCTGTTACGGAACACTTACAATATATTATTTTGTAGTCGTTTGGTTTTCAAATAAAAAATTGCGTTATTTATGCTCAAATATATTTTATTTTATAAAACAAAGCAAAACTACAAATTTAAAATAACTCGAACTAACAATTTCTAACTGGAAAGCGGCTATAAAGTAGTACAAAAATCAAGTGCAAGAGTCAAAATTAAAAACAGTGTTCTACTTAAAAAAACAACAACTGTTTATATATACACAAACACCTAACAGATTATAAAAATAGATTTTCCTAGTAAAAATCTAAACAGAAATACACATTTGGATGTAATGGGATTGGTGTGTCTGCATTTTTCTATCACAAATTCGCTTAATATTAGGAATAATGCTGGAAAGTTGAATCCTCATGTCAGGCACAGCATCAAGTCTATTCCTATGTTTGGGTTTTGTTGCAATATAATATGGAAATCCCGCGCCATGGTATTCAATACGAGATCTATCAATAACCGGAATAAGAGTTTTATGTTAAATTATAGTCATTCAAAAAGAGTTGTAAACCACACTTCAAATATGCCAAATTTAAAATTAAAAAAAATGTAAAGACCCTTTTCTTAATTACGATCCTTTCACAGACCACCTATTCACATCGTGCGGCACACCAGTGTTCCGCGGAACGCCGTTTGGGAAATGCTGTTCTATCACAATCGGTTAGTGTGTAAGCTGGTCATAGGTACTTCTGGAAAGGAGACTTCAGGAATGAAAAAATAAATGTCTTTTCTGTTGCAGGGTTTCTTGGATAATCCAGCAGTAAACCACCAAATTATTTTGCGCCTTTTACGTTATATCATCCGCCTCATTTGGAGACTGCAGTAATGGATACGTACAGACATTCTGAGATTGTCCAGTTATCGCCAGAATCCAGAAAAACAAACAGCAAGAGTATCCTTTCCATACCTTGTATATGCAATTAACAAATCCTCCTCTTCCTAAAGGACATCCGAGACATTGGGAGGAGCAGTAGGACTCCGTGTTTGTGAAAAATATGCACATACACTGTCTCATTTTGTCTGCTATCAGAAGACAGAGGGTTTTTAAATGGGAATTCACTGTGAACACGTCACAATGGATTTTGGAAACGGATATATAAAAGCTTTGTGAAGCAGGACTTTATGTGAGAGTGGTGTTTACGCTGGTTTTTCTTGAACTTTTAAAAGACTGATTTGGAAAGAAAATGATCAAACAAGATTGATTTTCATACTCCATTTTCTGGAAACCTGTAGACTAATCTCTGATATATTCTGCAATGGAGTTAACTGAGCCAGCTAACTTGCGGAGCTGCCTTAGTTTGTTATAAAATAACTGTGTACAGATGTTATTCTCTCCCCCCCCCCCCCCCCCCAGCAAGGAGGGGTCAGATTCATGCTTTCCCTCCATTCCTAAACCCTTTCAGGCAAAAAGGGGCAAACTCATGAATTGAAGCTAGTTGAAGAATGGTAGAAGGATTTGCATCAGAACTTCAGTTACCTTGCAAATCTCTACTACCACCCTAAATTCAACTGTATGTGTGTCGCACAAACAGCATACTTCCTGCTGACTGATTTTAAACTGCAGCTAAGTGCAACTGGCGCGCTCCCCCTGAAACTTCCATCTCTTCCACCCTACCAGCAGGAATCTCAAAGTTGACCTGAAATTTGCAGCTTAACTGTGAAAGTATTATGCTTCAAAAACCATACCAAGTTGCCTTTCTAGAAGTTCTTTATATCTAATGAGTCTGGATACATTTGTGTATTATATAACATAGAATGTTGAAGGTTGGGGATAATAGAACAATAAAATATTTGTGGGGTAAAAGAGTTCCTGAAACACTGCAATTTTGCCTAAAGTTGGAGGGTTGCATAACTTCAGAAACTATTTTAAACTTCACTTAATATTTTACTGTGACTGTTGATAAACCCAATTGGTATTGCTGGTTTTTTAATGTGTTGGATTTTTGCTAGAGCTGGTTTTGTACTTAAGATCTATTCTGAGATGCACAGTTGAACACGTGGACTGCTGACTGAGTTACATCCGTCTTGAGGGGAAGAGTACAATATTTGAATTGATTGTGGCGGTTCAAAAAAAATCCCACAAGTGAATAAATTAAATATCCATGGGAAGCAAAAATTAGGCCATTTTGAAAGTTCCAGCAAAACTTCCATATAATCTTTTAAAATAACACAGTGAGTGCCCTTAAAATTGTATTCCTACATCAGACATTGTGACTTGTTTAAAGATTAACCAAAACCAGAACTAAGTTAAATCAAGGTTCCTATACTGGAGTGACTCGCTAACTAGGTTTCAGGAGGCATCCAGCACAGAAAAAGTTTTAACTTACCTTTTCTTTAATTAGCTCTTCCTTCTACAGAACTCCCTTTACCGCTTCTTAGTTCACTGAAGTTATTCCAGAAGGCATCATTCTATGAAACCACAAATACCATGGATGGCATGACTTGTAAACTTCTGGTGTTTAGAACATAACAGAATGCCTTCTGTGACAACTTCAGTGACCCAAGAAGTGCCAAGAGGACTTCACAGAAAGAAAAACTTTATTTTTAATTTTTAAGTGGGTATATTGACTGCCTCCCTGAGCCTGCTCCGTGGGCACTGTAACCATCGATCTAGGTTTAACCTGAATTTTAATATTGGTTTTATAGTTCACCTTCACACCGTGGGAAACTGCATGACAGGTGCGTTGGGGAGCGCACAGGTCCTTCAGCTGGTGCAGTGTATTAATGCAGAATTTACCCAAAGCTGGCTTCAGAATTGTCTTCAGAATCTGGCTTCCTTTTGTATGTGATGCAGAGAACTTGCATGATTCAATTTGTTTCTGTTTGCTACAGTCTACTTCAAAATGCCGCATTTTATTTCTGGTTTCACCAGCACCATAGAAAAATAGGATAGCTTTTCTTCCAAAACATTGCAATATGTTGATCAGCGTATACTGAGTGCCATTGTATTTTTTGTTAGTTTTGACAAGTAAATTTGTATAACGTACTCTCTGCACTGACCCCTGGTGCCTCTGGGGCAGGTGGAAGGGTTCCTCTAAACATGGCTCTGTTCCCCAGTTGCATTAATCCACCCCCGCAAGCAGTGAATCTGGAGGACATGTTGGCTCTATAGGCTAAACCTTTGTCCTAGGAGTTGGCCTCAATTATCAAAGCAGTGGGTGGTTTTTGGTTTTTTTTTTTTGTTTTTTTTTGTAGAGCAATATTGGTGACTTACATTGTATCTGGAGTTTCAAGCAGTAATTCAGTAGTGCGGATGGCAGATAATCACTTCCATAACAGCATGGTTTTGGATCATATCAAAGCAGTAGGCGTAAAGGGGAATTCAGAACATCCTACATGTAGTGAATTGAGCAGGTATCAATGTATGGTCAGTAAAGAGTTCTCACTGCTACCGGATGTTAGAAGTGAGCATAAGACTGGAGGGGCCTATGAGACAATGACTTTTGTTCCATTTTGAACATTCCTCACATGTCAGAGTCACACAGCCATTAAATAGCTTAGACAAAAATCAGATTTTCCAACACCAGATGTTGCAGTCATCTTTTGAACAGAATTGGACCCTAGCCACGTCTTGGAACGACGTTACAGTTGATCAGGTGGTTTCAGGTATGAGTTTTGAAACCCCCTCCTGAGGCCACATTGTCCACTAGTTGTCATGACAGAATAGAGCTAGTTCTGACATTTGGAATTGCGCTATGCACCTTCCCGAACAGACCAAAGACATTTCTGTTTACAGCACCACACACACACACACACACACACACTCTCACACACACTCTCACTCACTCACTCTTCTACAATTGGCGCAGGCGTGCACGCACACACACGCTTCTACAAGTGGAGCACTTTATTTCAGTTCTTTTAAATATAGTGCCCTTGGGAGAGTTGGCATCAGTACAACATATCTTCTCCCTCTCCATCCCACCTCTTAATAAGGCTCTGCTGGCCCAGTGCCTGGAGACTTGGGTGCTTTCTTTGTACATTTACCTCTGGCATGGTAGTGCAACAGGTTTGCCACCACACCATGGCTTCAGACTAGCTTACTATAAGCGTAATAAATGATTTTAAAAAACAATTCTGTGAATTATATGAACATTAAAGAACAAGATATTGGCACCATGTGACTTGGACTTCTCTGCACTCTTGTTTATCAGGAAGTTTCCTGCAGATGTTTTTACAGTATGTATTTTAAAAAAAATAACAAACTAATCCCATTGTTTTTGACAATTTAAAACTGGTTTTGTGCCTTGGCAACCTCTCTGCCCAGGTTAGATTTGTGGGTGGTTATTGAGTTTTTGTTTCTTAAATCTCAACATAACATTAAAAACGGTTAATACTTTTGCTACATTGTTAGTGGAGGAATTTCTTTTAATTCCATATAATCCATACTTTACCCTGCCAAAACTACTTTATGAAGAATTTTCTTTGGTTGTGGAGAAACCAGATTCAAATTTTTCCTACAAAACTTGTATGATACGGTATTATGCTTTTTCCTCCTTCAATAATTGTAAATATTTGAGTATTTATTAGATTAGGGCATCATATTATTCTTATAATCTGAGCCAAATGTCTGTGTGCAATGTTTTGTTTCTTTTCTTACTATGTCATGTAAAGTTTTGTACAGCATATAAAGTAAATTACTGTTTTTCTAAGTCTTTTTTAGAATTGAACTTGGTAAATACTGTAGATTCTTTTTTCTGTGTAATTAATGCACTCTACTGTTCCATAATGCTGTAACTTGTAGAAATGTTGTATATTTATTTTCTGCTTATTTAAGTTCCTGTAAAGTTTTTAATGAATTTTTACTGGTATATATGGAATTAGTGATTGATCAGTTTAGAGCACTGTCTTCTAATTCAGTGCAATTAATAACGTTTAGTTACTGAGTAAAATGTTCAAAAGTGCCTAAGTGACTTAGGCTCCTAAGTCCCATTTTCAAAAGAGGCTGTGAAGTACCTAAGTCAAAGTCTCACAAAGTGCAGGGGACTTGGGTTTCTGTGTGCCTAAAGTCTCTCTTGAAAATTGTATCCACAATTTAATCCCCCATTTCGGCCACTTTTAACTTTCTGGACTCAATGATTCAGCCCTGTATATAGAGGCAGAGATTTGAAGTAAAATATGATATGGAGATGCAGACTCAGCCAAACACCAAAGCCACATCCAGAATCTCCTTGTAGCTCAAAGCATTAATTTGTTACAAATAACTTTATCGGTCTAAGCAAAACATTATCATCCCAAGGGGCCAAGGGCAGTTTATTCAAACATATTATTAAACTGAAGTGCAGTAGTCTCAGTTCATCACTTTTTCAAGATCTAGACAATGTGCCAATCCCCCACCTTCTCATTCTCCACTGCCTTCAGATTTCACCCTCCCTGTGCTCCTACTGAATCTGGCTGCCTCACTTCATTGCTTCAGCCAGTTGCCAGAATTAAAAATTATGCTGTAGATTTCAGTTCGATAACTTGATAGTGCTTCCTGGTAACTCAATAATAACCCTATTTTGGGATATGAAACACCTTATCCTCAGTTTACATAGTGCAGGACATGGCTGTTACCTCTTAAACAAGAAGCCCCTGCAAGTTATTTATAGAACTACTTTCTACTTTGATTTTTAGAGTAAACTTTTGCATCCTGGTTTCAAGACCACTCATTACTGTAGCAAAGCTCCTTATCAGGTACAAACAGAGCACTGATCATGTACTGATTAATCACTAACTTGTTTCATAGGACCCAGCATATGTAGCATTTTTATTGCAGTTTCCCTGGCTTACTTGTGGTTTGCACTGATGAATTTTTGACAGGGTAATTGCCACTTTACTTGTGCAATACGGCTGTACATAGCTACAGATCTTTTTTAAGATGCAATCTTTTATGTTTATTATATAAAATTCATTAAACTTTCATCTATTCGTGATGAGTATTATTTCAATTATTAAATTCAAAATTTTATGCTCTTCTGAGATAAGATGTATGGAATTGTAGATGGGGCTTTAATTCTCTGTCTCTGATACTTGCACATACATGGACCTGTGCAAGTACCACCCGCGCACAGGGAGTATCAAACACCCTCGGTATGTCACGTGGACTGGCATGGAATTAAATAGCTGGTTGGGGGGTGGGGGGATAGTTCAGTGGGGTTTGGAGCAGGCCCCTAATGAGCTAGGCGAGGGACTAGAGTGCGTCAATAACATTTGTACATGACACTCATTTTACAGGAGTTGTGAATGCCACAGAGGACAAAATTAATACAAATGGGCTCTTGTGATGAGCAAGATGGGCAGAAAAGGAGACTAAGATTCAACTGGGAAATCTGCAAGTTCATACATTGGGAGAACATAATCACATGCAGCCTAGGTAGGCATGGCCTGTATGGCAAAGATAGAGACAGCCCAAATCCCTGCTGAGAACTACAGGGGCTCAGAGCTCCACCCATGTGAGCCCACCTGACCAAGCCAAAGCCTGAATTTAGCTCCAGGAGTAATTCTAGATCCTATCTGCTGGATGAAGGTGTGGGTCCCAGCATCTTGCAAAGAGGCAGGACGTGTCTCACATTTTTTATACTGCAAGTGACCACGACTTGGATTTTATATAACAAAGGAAGAGTCAGAGATTGGTTTTCAGCAGTGAATTGTAGGGAGGAATAGGAATGTCAGAGGTGCCCTGAGGGGTTTCACGTATGGAAGTGCAAAGCCAAAAGTGGGAGAAGGAAACCGTGGTTAGGTGTGAGCCTTTGCAGGGACGGTCATGAGGGTGATGCGAGTCCTGAGCCATATGGGCAAGGGAAGATCTTGAAAGGCTGACGCTGAGCGTGGCCTTGCTGGGGAATGTGATGTGGTCAGTGGCAGGATGGAGGTAGGTAACATGCAGAGGCAGGACGGGAGCAAGCCTGGGTGCAGAGAAGATGCCGGCACGGCAAAGGATTCCAGCAATAGGATGGGGGGCAGATGTGGAATATGGTGCACTGGAGGAACAGGGTTTGGCACCAGCCAGCATGGGTGGTGACAGGAAGAAGTCAGAGCCGGAAGAAAGGGCTGGGGTGGATTGTGGATGAATATTGAGAATTTAGTTGGGGGTCATTCAGGATGAGGACAGAACAGCAAGCATGGGCTGAGGGCAAACTTAGGTTTGGAAGTCATTTGCACAGAGGCAGTCAGCCAGAGATAATGTGTAAAGGAGGTACAGGGTGGGGGCCTCAGCAGAGCCTGTGCAAAGGGAAACGTCGGGGGGGAGGGAGAATCAGCTGAACAAGGAGAGCAAAAAACCCATGTAAAGGGAACTTTGATCTGACCTAAGTTGGTTCTGTGAGGGGCTCTGAGTAGATGGAGACTAGGTTTCAGCTAGCGGTGCCCTGCCAGTGGGTGGGTCCGAACCCCGAGCACTAGCTGGGTGATTTTTGGACTGCCGTACTCAAGCCCCACCTAGGCAGCTTTCGGGCACGGGAAGCTCCACTGTCCACATGCCAATGGTACATGAGGAACAGCTGGAGCCCCAGGGGGCCACGCAACAGATTTCCTGGCCAAAAGCCGATTCACTGTTGGGCCAGGCCGAGGCTGCGATGCCGGAGACACTTCGCAAAGCCTGAAGGGACCAGGACTGCCCTTCTCTGCAGTCAGCATGGAGGCCAGACGGAGGTGGAGAACATGAAGGCCAGACGTCCGGATTCTACCAACCTAGGGAAGGCCAAGCTCTTGCTGTATCTGAAGGGAGGTTACTGGCCAGGCTCCTGTGAAGTCAAGCTAGAAAGGAGCCAAAAGGGAATAGGAGAGGCACTAGCTAGCTCCGTCTCCCCGGCCAGGTAATGTTCCCTGGAAACTCAGGCCACAGCTGGCAGGGGGTTTATGAGCTGAATGGCGTATGCAGCACCTCAGTGTGGGTCCAAGGAGGGATATTCCACACTGATTTTGCCAAAATTGGTTGTAATGGCTGTATGGTGGGGGGAAAGCAACCCGTCCCCTGCAACGTGTCCTAAGCTCTTACGGCTGAGCCACGCCGCCTGTGTGCAGAAACACAGCTCTAGCACTAACCCCAGAAGCTGCAAGACCTGGTACAAAAGAGCAGAGTTTGCCCTTGTACTCCAGAGCACTACACAAAGCTGAAAACGTATCCCCGGGGAGCAGTGCAGGCCTTGGAGGCGTCGGCCACCTGCTAAGAGCCCTAGTTATTTCACGGTTTGCTCCTCACAAACCTGGCCTTTAGATATCATTTATGTGGGGTGAACCGGCCCCTGCTTGGACATCAGACCTGACTCCCTTGTCCTGCGAGGCCTCATGGAAGCCCTGGGGATCAGCGAGGGGTGCGGGGGAAGGCATAGGGAAGCGAGTCTGACCTGTTGCTGGAAAATGCAACCAGTGTCCAGCCAGGGACATCTCTCCTTTTGGGGCAGAATGTTGAAAGCCAGTTCTGGCAGGAGGCCGAGAGAGCCACGCAGGTCCTGTTCCCAAACTCAGCTGCTTGAGTGGATGTCGGTCTTGTTCAGGGCCTGCTCCAAGGGGCTGATGGTTTGGTGACTCACCTGTCCCCCGGTACGTTAAGGGCTGTTACATTCTGCCATCCTCCACCCCTCTGAAGCGAACACACTGTTCTGGCTAAAGTTCTCCCCTATGGTTACAGAGCCATAGTCACCGCAGGACCGTCAGAGGCCCTGCTCAGACATCAAGGATGTTGCTGGGGTCCTGTCTGGGCTACGGTTCTTGGGTGTGGCTGGATAGGAGAGCTGCTCCCCAGCGTGATGCGATGGTGGTGCAGAGTGACTCTTGCAAGAGCATACCTTGCAATCAATTCCCTGGAGACCCGTCACCACCAGCAGCAGGAGTGCTGAGAAGTACAAAGGTGAAACGTGTGTGTGCGTGAGAGAGAGAGAGAAATGAGGCAGGAGGACTCATTAAAAAATGACTGGAGTCCCTCCTGGCCCCTGGCAACAGTTGTGTCAGGGCGGTCATGGCTTCTGCTAGCTGGAACAGCTGACGGGGCTGTCTCTCTTGGGGCTGCTTCAGGAGCTTGCTGGCCTTTTCCAGCATTTTCTGTGCTGGGACGACTGCCCTGCTAGCAGAGTCCCGGGGAACGCCCAGACACCTCATTCACTGAGCTGGACCAAGGCTGGGTTGGTTGATGACAAAGCTTCAGTAAGAAACAAAATACCTAGAGCGGCTCACGAGGCCCTAGGCTGCCAGTCATCCCGGGAAGGATAAAAGTGACACTTAATCACCCCCATCTCCCCTTAGTTAAAAGTCCAGTGTTAAGTGCGTAGGAGGCGAAACTGATCAACTGTCGAATGCAGCAGAGCTCACGTGGAGGAGCAGAAGGGAGTTCTTTGCTATCACGTCTCAAGAGCAGTAACATTAGAAGTGTGAGCAATGGGATGAATGTCATAGAGGAGGCCGTTGGTAGCATGTGAGAAATAACAGGGGCTCAAGGAAACAGCACCATTGCTGTTACAAGGTGTTGCTAACAGGTGCAGGCTTCCACAGCGAGGACTAGACCCAGGGGAGTTAAACATCTACATGCCTCAGAGGATCTGGGCCTTCGTGTTTAAATATTTAGGAACAATGAATGTCAGCCACACCTACAGGGTGTGGGGACACACACATTAGCCTGGGAAGCAGGGACTCAGAACAGGACTTTGGGGTCGTGGTGGAGAATCAGCTGAACTTGCGCTCCCAGTGCAACGCTGTGGCCAAACAGGGTAATGGGATCCTGGGAGGCATAAACAGGAGACTCTTGAATAGGAGGCGAGAGGTGATTTTACCTCAGTGTTTGGCACGGATGCAACCGCTGCTGCAATTCTGTGCCAGTTCTAGTGTCCGCAATTTAAGAGGGATAGTGATAAATTGGAGAGGAGCCACAAGGATGATTGAAGGATTAGAAAACCTGCCTTATCGTGACCATTCAACTCATCAAAGAGAGGGTTAAGGGGTGACTTGACCGGTCTCTCAGTATCTACACAAGGATAATAGATGGCTCTTCAGTCTAGTAGATAAAGGTACAAGATGCCAAGGCTGGAAGTGGAAGCTAGACAAATTCAACCTGGAAACAAAGCACACGTTTTTAACCCCTGGGTAAATTCTTCCACTGGTGGCGGTGAATTCTCAATCACTGGCAATTTTAAAACCAAACTGGGAGTTTTTTCTAAAAGATCAATTAGGTTGAAGCACAGTTCTTGGCACTAAAGCAGAAATAAATCCAGGGACGTTCTATGACTTGTGTTATGTGGTCAGGCTGGGTTATTACAATGGTCCCTTCTGGACTAAAATTCTATTAATCTGAAATCCCCCCGGCGGCTGAGCCAGATTAATGCAGGGGTAGCTCCGTCGTTGGAGCCAACTGTGCTAACTGAGGGCATGGCAAAAAGAAACACCACGCGAAACTCAGGAGCTGAGCTGAGCGTGTCCGGTGCTGGCTACGAAGCTGTGGAATGCTACGTCTCAGCTCCGAACGCTCTGCTGTGTGACCTCCTGCAGTGTCCAGCGTGAAACACACCCTCTTGCCAACGCCAGCCCACAATAAAGGAACCACAAGGCTTACATAAAAGGAAACACAGGCTGCCAGAAAGCGAAGAGCAGAGACCAGTGCTGTGAGTCACGGATCTGGTGAGGTGCTCCCTGGAGTGCTGGGCGGGGAAACCGGGCCTTTGGAGTCTGAGCAGCACCCAGCCCCTGTCCCTATCTTGGGGTGCAGACCTGCAATCAGACGCTCCCTCCTAAGAGCGGATCCTGCTGCTCAGAGCCTGGGCCTGGTGCTGGCCCTTCAGACTGCCCTGTCCTCACACACACCCTCCCCTGGAACTCCACCTCAGGGTGGGAGCCTTCTGGGTGACCAGAGGAACGCAGCAGTTGGGTAGCATTTAAATAAAGAGACACTTTGCCCAGAATCTAACCCTCCCCTCAACGAGGCTGGATAAAACTGCTTTCCCCCTAGAATTCAGTCACTTTTTCACATAACTTCTGTATGGTCGAAGCACCGTCATTAAGCCTCCCCTGTTGTCCCTTCTCCGGTGTACACCTGCTGCAGTCCCATCAGTCAGCAATGGTGCATCCACAATATAGATCTATAGGCTTTCCAAGGCACGGTAATTTCACGATACATTTGTCACAGTTTCAGGGTAACTGCACCCCTATTTCCCCTCCGTGGTCCCCTGAGGGCACCCACTTAAGGTTTCTGGCTCCCAGCCTTCACCTCACGTGGGCAGGGACCCAAATCTCTCTCCCTTCTGACCCGGGGTTTTCACACTGCACAGCATTGTCTTCCACTGTGCTATGCCCAGCAAGCCAGTCTGCCTAAAGGCCATTGCCTGAGCGTTGCTTTTGGTCCAAGGGCGATGGTCCATGTATTGCCAGAAGTTACCATCCAACTCTTTCTAAGCAAGCACACTTATTCTTCAGGGGAAAGCATTACAGAGAAAACAAAAACTAGTCAGAGTTCCTGTACACTTGCTAAAAGCTCACCTTACCTTATGGCACCCTCGTTGGTCAAAGTCTTTCCAACCCTTCCACAAGGGCTGCCCCCACCCCGGACAGACAGCCCTGTCCATTTGCTGGATCAGACGGCTCTGTGTCAATTCAAGTTCATACCAAAAGCCCTTTCTCCTCCTAGGCTCAGGGAAACCCAGCTTGAAGCAGGATCTGCAATCCAGGCCAGGAGGTGGTGCCTCACTAGCATTGTTTGCTCTCAGTGACTCACCTTAAATCACCCCCCGCCCCGATGTTTAGTTCCTGGAGGAGTGTGGTAATTCTCCCCTATGAAGTTGCAAGAATCCCTGTCCCATAGTGATACATGAACTTAGTACAATATAGTCCCCAATGCTATTACATGCGGTTGCAGGATCTGTCACAACAAATTTCATAGTATCATTGACAGGGCCCCATCTCGTCCCCTTATTTCACCATGCGCAGTACCTCGCTACTACAGCAACCGGTTCTCTCGACGTGCCCCTCAGAGAGAAAATACATTTGACTGAATTAACATTCTACGATGGCAGCACGGTGCTTATCTACCTACCTGTCAGAGTTAGCTGGGCCCCACCACCGGAGAATTTGAACACCTCACCGTCATGAATATTTTTATCCTCGCAATGTCCCTGTGAGGCAGGGCAGTGCTGGTATCCTCACTTCACACACGGGGAGCAGAGGCACCAAGAAACCAAGTGACTTGCCCAGGGTCACACGGAAAGTCTGTGGCAGAGCAGGGAGTTGAACCCAGGTGACATCTACACTTAAAACTAGATGTGCTGCTGTAGTGCTTCGGGGTAGCTGCTTGCTACAGTGACGGGAGGGGTGCTCTTGTCACCATAGGGAATCCACCTCCTGAGAGGTGTAACTAGGTAAATGGAAGAATTCTTCCATCAACCTAGTGCTGTCTACAGTGGGGGTGAGGCCGGCTTACCTCTGTCCCCCGGGGGGGTGGATTTTTCACACCCCTGAGCGACGTAGCTAAGTCAGCCTACGGTTGAGAGTTCAGACTTGGCTCGGCTAGAGCCTGAACCTCGAGACCATCTTCCTCTCTCCACTATCCCCAGGCTGCCCCCAAGAATGATGCCGAGATGTTTTCCCCACCTTGTGGGAAGGGCTATTCTCAAAACGGCTACCAAACTGTACTGTTGTACCCACAGTAGAATTTAACTGACAAGGGGGGAAAAGCCATTTTATCCCATTCTGCTTGAGATCCAAGCTCCGGTTACAAGCTGCTTCAGGCATGTGCCATCGGTTTAGTTCTGGTCAGAGCGGCTTTGAAGTTCCTTGACTGTTAAAATGTGTCTATTAAATGGAGTTAATTGACAAGATGTTTTCCAGCACTTCCTAGAGCATTCGAAAACAAAAACTGACCCTCCTAGCAGGGAGAATCCAACAGCCAACTCAAATCCAGCAGCCGTAGGCTCCTTTCTTATAAATGTGAAATAAAATCCAGTGGTTCCTCGTATTCATAACACGCAATTACCTCGTCTGTCCCCCCGGCTCCCAAGTGCACTTGCCGGGCAAGTCAACCAACGCTCAAGCCACAGACTCTGAAGTTGGGAGTCCATAAAAACGAAGTGCCCGTGTTACGCTACCGGGAGGAAGGCTTCCAAAGTGCCACAGCCTGGGGAAGACATAAACTGGAAGGTTAATTTTATTATTGCCCTGTCCAAAACCATCCTGAGCCGCTGCCTTTCCTGACCACACCAACAGGAATGGCCCTGGCCAAAGGAAGCGCCACTCTAACCTGAATGCCGAGCGCTAAGGAACGGGCTGTGGGCGTGCTGGCAGAACCGAGGCATGTGCCAGGCCTGCGGTGCACAGTGCAATGTACCGCGAGCTGTACGCGGGGCCATCCTTTCGGGGAGTGAGCACCGTTCATCGCTGGCTGGGGTCTGTACAGCACCCACACCGGTGTAGTTCCTTTAGTCACCCCGGTGCTGTTTACTGAACTGACACTTCACTTCTAAAGGCAGGTCGTCCCACTGCAGAAGCCACCCAGGCGTGTGCTATGGTGCTGAGAGGGAACAGCCTCCGGGGGCAGGTGAGGGTGGGTGTCGTCACCCAGCTCTGGGGCTCTCTCAGCCCACCCCCAGAGGGCTCAGCTCCAGGAGACCCCATTGCAAGCACCGGTGTCAGTGCATGTTCACGCTTCCCCCCGCCCAACCCCTTCTCCCTGCTTGCGGCGCTAGTGACAACGTTGATCGGGGCGTCCTGGTGCTGCTGTGGCTGCAGGGCGGGGATCTGAACTGCGCGGCTGCATTGGTACGACCACCCAGGACCAGGACAGAGGCGTTACAGCGCTGGCAAAGTCACGCTGCCTCCCTACACGCCTCGCCTTCTCCTCCTAGCCGCTGGCTGATGGCTCCCTGCTCAGAGATCCCACCAGGCTTCCCTCCAGCCTCCTGTGTGGGCCCTCTCTTCCAGCCGGCTCCTCTCGTACCTGTATGACCTCTCCAGCCTTTGCCTCTCTGTCCCAGTGAGGGTTACCAGCTCTGCCCACTGCTCCTCCAGTGCCTCATCCCGGGAGTGCCACCCAATGTGCTGCAACCTGTCTGCCGCTGTCTTCCCTGGTGCTGCCCTGGCTGTCTCCATCCCACATTTCTTCATCCCCTTGACCCACCCTCTCGCCAGCGCCCGTGTCAATGGTGGATCTCCCCCATCTCCGAAGAGTTGCTGTTCCCCTGGACCCAAATCTGTCTCCATTCTCCCAACTACTGCAGCTGCCTGGCACTAACCTCGCCCCTTTCAATTGGTTCAAAATGCTCCCACCAAAAATACCTACCTTGTTTCCGGCTCTGAGCACATCCAGTCTGTGCTCCCGCCCCCAGCTCCTCCTTGCCTTTGAATCCTTTACAGCCCTTCTGCCCGCCCATGTGTTTCTGTAATAGTCATTCACTGGAGTCTTCCCCTTCCCCCATCTCCAGAGCTTCCCTCCCCGCTGTCGCTCTTTGCTCTGTAGCTATCTTCTCTAAAGGGAAACTCCAGCCTAAGATCAAAAAGATTCTGCTCCACCGTGGGAGGGACGTGGACCTCCTCTGCAAGTGAGGTTTCCGACGTGTCTGGCCTGAGCCTCCCTTTACATTTGGTTGCCAATAGAAGTGCCGAATCTTCTCTGACCTCAGGGACTTTCCTTTGCCTGCCTCAATGAGTATAAGATTCTGTTTGCTTATACAGACCATCAACAGCGTATAAAGAAGACAGCCATTTATGAGCATAAGAACGGCCACACTGGGTGAGACCAAGGGTCCATCTAGCCCAGTGTCCTGTCAGCCGACAGGGGGCAATGCCAGGTGCCCCAGACAGAATGAACAGAACCGGGCAATTATCCAGTGCTCCATCCCATCGTCCAGTCCCAGCATCTGGCAGTTAGAGGCTTAGGCCACCCAGAGCATGGGGCTGAATCCCTGGCCATCTTGGCGAATAGCCATTGATGGATTTATCCTCTAGGAACTTAACCTAGTTCCCTTTTTTAACCCAGTTACAGTTTTGGCCCTGACATTGAGTGCTCAGGTTGACTGTGCGTTGTGTGAAGAAATACTTCTTTATATTGGTTTTAAACCTGCTGCCTGTTAATTTCATTGGGCGATCCCTGGTTCTTGTGTTATGTGAAGGGGTAACAAACTCTTCCTTATTTGCTTTCTCTACCCCAGTCATGATTTTATAGCCCTCTGTCCTATGCCCCCCTTAGTCATCTCTTTTCCAAGCTGAACAATCCCAGTTATCTTAATCTGTCCTCAGATGGCAGCTGCTCCATCCCTAATCATTTTTGTTGTACTTCTCTGACCCTTTTCCATTTCTAATATATATTTTCTGAGATGGGGGTGAGCAGATCTGCACACAGTATTCAAGGTGTGGGCGTACCATGGGTTTAGACAGTGATGATATGATATTTTCTGTCTTATTGATCCCTTTCCTAATGGTTCCTAACATTGTTGGCTTTTTTCACTCCTGCTGCACATTGAGTGGATGTTTTCAGAGAACTATCCACAATGACTCCAAGGTCTCTTTCTTGAGCAGTAACAGCTCATTTAGACCCCCCCCCCCATTGTGTTTGTATAGTTGGGATTACATTTTCCAATGTGTATTACTTTGCATCTATCAGCACTGGGTAACAAAATGACAGCTGCAAGTCAATCACCCAGTTAGTGAGATCCCTTTATAACTCTGCGCAGTCTGCTTTGGATTTAACTCTCGAATAATATCGTATCTGCAAATTTTGCCACCTCACTGTTTACCCCTTTTCCCAGATCATTTATGTTGAATAGGACTGGGCCCAGTACAGGCCCCTCGGGGACACCACTATTTACCTCTCTCCAGTCTGAAAACTAGCCATTTGTTTCCTGTCTTTTAACAACTTACTGTTCCATGAGAGGAACCTTTCCTCTTGTTTTAAGGAAAAAATGCTGCTTCCCTTGTGGAATTTCCCCTTTCTCTGTTTGCAAAGTTTGAGGGTAAATCACGTCTTTCCCTTTTGGTGCTGCTGACCCTCTGCCTCATGTTACCGCCAGCGGTATATTTTCTGTCAAATGCCCATTTCTGTACAAGAATTGGTATGATGCTCACCCTGGCCTACAGAACTCTCTTGTAAAGTCCACACCACTTTTTCAAGAACTCTGTTCCTTATTTTCTTGATATTAAAATACTGGTATAGATCGGGTAACATTTTCAAAAGTGCCTGAGTGTCTTAGGAGCCTCAGTGTCATTACAGTGATTTAGCTTCCTAAGGGCAGGTTGTCAGTGGTATTTAGGCACCTAGAGCTGTGGATAGACACCTAGTGGGAGCAACAGAAGCACCTAAGCAGGGTGGGTGTTTAATCCAGTGTGACCCAGGTGCCTCTCCTGCTTAGGTTCTTTTGAAAACTCCACTAGGTGCCTAAATACCTTTGAAAATCTGCCCCTAAGTGCCTAAGGCTAGGTCTATACTACCCGCCTGAATCGGCGGGTAGAAATCGACCTCTCGGGGATCGATTTATCGCGTCCCGTCGGGACGCGACAATCGATCCCCGAATCGGCGCTCTTACTCCACCAGCGGAGGTGGTAGTAAGAGCCGCCGACGGGAAGCCGCAGAAGTCGATTTTGCCGCGTCCTCACAACGGGGTAAGTCGGCTGCGATACGTCGAATTCAGCTACGCTATTCACGTAGCTAAATTTGCGTATCTTAAATCGACTCCCCCCTGTAGTGTAGATGTACCCTAAGCCACTTTAGAAAATAGAACTTAGGTGCTTTTGAAAATGTTACACCAAAACAATACTATCTCGGTAAAGTTTTATACAATGGTTCTGTGGTACATACCTGAAATACCCTCCAATTAGTAACAAGGATGCTGATGATTTCATAATTAAATCTTCCTAAAATGACTAACATTCACCTGATCTGTTGGCCAGAATGCTTGTGTAGGATGCTGTATCTCTGAGACAGTAAAATGTTAATGACCAGCTATTTGCTCAACACTAACGTGATGGGACCTATCGAGATTGGACTGTCACAGGCTCCCAGCTTTGCCCTGACTCTGCCCCCACTGAAATCAATGGCAGTTTTACAATTGATTTTGCGGGGAGCACAAACAGGCCAGTGCGTAGCGTGTCTGGAAATCCCATCGCCAGAGTTCAATGCAAAGCACCCTGGAGTGTCTTTCTATTGACTTCAGCGGGCACTGAATGGAGCATTGTACGATGTGTGTGTGGCTCAAATCTCTCTCTCGGACACAGCCTCAGTTTAGTCATGTTGTTATTCCCCTGGGCAGGACCAAACGCCTGAGATGCAGTGAAGAAAAGCAGCCTGGCATCTGCATTGAAAATGTTTTCTGTGCGAACTGGTTCAAAATGCTCTCCAGTTCCAAGGCTATTCACTTTGCCTCCGTGTTTGGCCTCTACCTGTTGAAAATGAGTGAGTGAGCCTGGGTTCAAATGACCACATCAACGGGCTGTGTTTGATATGTAACATTTTCAATGTGTAAAAGGAATTGCCCACTCCTTGGAAACATACACGCCTTACAGGAAGGGCCTGGCAGCCCCACAAACAGGGGCACAGCCTTTTGCCGGGTGCACGGTACTGCTGTGACACTAGGCAGTTATGGAAAAAAGTACTTTGCTAATATTTCCCACCCTGCCCCCCGTGTTTTCTCCTGTTTCCCCAGAGTTTACTGCCCAGTTCCCTAGCTCTAGAGCACAGGGAATGGGCCACCGTCCCTGGAGACAGCCTGGCTCAATTTCCACCGCAAAAAATGGAAGACCGCCATCATTTGTATGGGCCATCTCACTTCCATTTGCAAAAGCTGTAACAAAAGGGCAGCCATCTTAAATGAGGGCAGCCTGTGGCTTCAATTCCTTTGGAAACATTAGGAGACAGTGGACATCTTTATTAGCAGCCATCTCATTTCCACAGGAAATGGCTAATGAGGGATAGTCTCTCTGAGGTAAATGGGACGACCTCTCACTGTGACACATCAGCTAATCTTATGATACAACACATTCATTTGAAATGTCTTCCTCAAACATTCCAGTCTGTGTTTTCTTCATACACGAAAGAAAGAGGAAACTCCAACACTAAAATCCCCGCGACTTTGTGAGAAACAGTTAGTCAGACAATACTGCCAACTCCAAACTCAGTGTAAAGTCACCTAACTACGTACACATCATCTTCTCACACGTCCACCACCACAGAAACCTACAAACAGTTCCCCTCCATTCCTCTTGCAAATCAACTCTACTCCAGCACGGGCACTGAAGTCCCAGACAGACAACCTCAACTCCTCCCTGGCAGAATGCCGTAAAAAATGTACGCTGCTTGGGTACGAAACAAGACAGAGGGATCTACATAACCAAAATTGATTCACGCTGCTAGCGACGTGCAGCCAATAACACCTCAATGCTGGAAAAAGCTGCAAACAACAATTGTAATTCAACAAACACACACATTAGTCATAGCTGGTTACGGGTTGGAAGGGGAAGTAACCCCACACTCAACATCACAAACAATAGGAATTAAAATTAACCCCCCAAGAACACTGGTGTCGTGTCCCTGGCCCACTTCGAGAGGCAGAACTACAATCCAGACATCTCCGGCTGCTTCTGACCTGGTGAGTGTCTGTTTATATCCAATATTATAAATGCCCAGAACTGTTTTGTAGATCTCCACCCTCCCCTGTCTTCTCTCAACAAGGCTACGTTGCCAACCCCCTGGCTACCCCCGTGCTCACATGAGAAAGGTTAAGCCAGAAGTAGATTGATGTGTGAAGTGAACTGGTGCATAATTTCAAATGAATTTGGGAACATTTTCTTGCCAGTTTCACCCGGACCCGACCGTGATGGCGTAAGAAGAAAAGTAAGAGAGTTTCCTTACAGCCATATTTAGCATCAATGGAAAAATGTCCCGAGCTCCCAAGTTAGGAGCCACCTGAGATGCTCTCTTTAAAGGGACTGGAAGACTGCAGGGCAGAGAACAACAGCTGTGCACCCCCACAACACCCGAATGGAGTGTCTGGGTTCTGGTGAGTCAGAGACACCGAGGAGTCATTTTAGGACCACAAAGGCACTGAGAATTGCCGGGCTCTGAATGGCTTGGAATTAGTATTGTAATTAACGTAGTGAACTGAAAGTGTTAACCAGATCAGGCGAAACCCATTGAGCTTGGTATATATAAAAATGAAAAAACAAATATCTTACTTCCCTTGGCAAAACCCACAACACAAACCAAGCACACGTTATGGCCCAGACCTGAAACTACCAGGGTGACCTCATCAATTCTTCAGTGACTTGACAGTTCTGCTCACTTGACTCCTAACCCAGCAGACAGCAACTAGAAAGAGTTAACAGCACCAGGCCAACTTTCTTCCTCCGCAGCAAGACTGCTCTGGTCCCCAACCCACTCGTTCATTTCTGCTAGGAATGCTTTATGTGAGGGAATTGCTAGGGATTACGACTCGGTACATCAACAACGGGTGAATCTAAGCGTATGTGGCTTTCTTAATTTGAATGTTATATCTTCTCACAGTTAATGCTTTTCCAGAGTCACTTATGGGGTCCAATTGAGGGGTGAGGTAGCAGTAGATGTATTGGAAAAAATAAGAAGCTAAAAAAAAAAAAATCTACAGGTAATTATACCAGTCCTATCAGTAATCAAAACAGTTTCCATTGACCATCTGAGAGTGGGATTAGACTGCTAGAAACTCTGTTCAAACTGAAGAGGAAAAACCCCTCCACGTGCTACCATGGAGTTTCCAGATGTGGACAGGCTGATAAATGGTTTGCTCTTCTGAGCAGCTGCATTTTGGTGGAGAAAACAGAGGGCGATAGAATTTCACTAGCCCTCCTTGGGCTTTGCTGAATCAGCACCTCCCAGTTCTGGCAGCATTCCTCCCTCGAGAAGCCTGAAGCAGCCGCACTGCTCCATTATTATCACTTCCATACCCAGGCCAGCCGCGATTATAAAAATGTGTGTGCACGCGTTTATAGGAGCAGCAAACCGCTCAGCTGTTGGGGGTTAAACCGAGGCTTCTGTAAAGAACGACTCCCTCTGAAACGGGACAAAACCATGGCCCAGTTCTGTCCTTTTGTCCTGGAAGAACACCTTCCAGTTCTGAGCACCGACTCCAGCTCCGCCTAGCAGGCTCTGCACGCCATCTGAGGCAGTCATTCGGCATATTACAGAGCACGTGAGTGGGTCTGTATCCACACCCAGAGCCAAGTTAAACTACATAGAGAGGGTCTGTCATATACTGTACTTTATTAGTTGTCTCACAGGAACATGTACCTGATCTTAAAAAAATCTCCCGATGGCTTGGCTGTGAAATGGGGGAGCCCTGCCTGTCTCATGCCCTACTCCTGAAGCCACTTGCTCAGAGACTTCGCTGAAAGGATGCAGGGAAATGAGATGAATCATGAGAGTCAAATTAAGCAGGCATGTGCAGGATCAGAGCCTTTGGGAATGTCTGCCCCACAATGTAATCCCAATGTCAGTGGGACTTGAGCCCACAACCCGGGCTTGTGCGTCCACACTGAAGAGTGACCCTAGTTTAGAATTTCTGGATTCGGTTTGTCAAAGGGTGTTTTGAGTCCAAGGCCGGCAGTACTGCCTAGTGGCGATACTCCAGGCTATGTCGTCCAATGGCGAGAGTCAGTGGCCACGTTGCCTAGCAGTTACAGTCCATGGTAAAGTCACCCAATATGAAGCCGGCTGCCATCCCAACACCAAAACACCAGTAATAAGCCAGCACCCAAACCAGTAATGACATAAATTGCATAACACAAACGCCGAACAGTGCAAAACAGTGAAGCCAGTGCAAACAAATAAACTGCCTACCTTTGCATGGCCCTGAGCCCCCTTTCTCCTCCTCCTTTCTACCACCTATATGGAGCTGCTGAAGGTGCGTGGAGGGCTGCGAGGGGGTGAGGACTGCCAGGAGTACATTTACCCTGTCCAAGCTGCACGGGCCACCAGACCATGGTATTGTCCAATGCATTCCTGGCCCGCAAGACATGGCACCCTGGAGGGCACTCAGAACGGGGGGCAGAAGCCTTGTGGCCATTACTGCAAGCAGCCCCTCAAACAGGTCTTTTTGCTGCAGTCCTGCTCCAGGGGAAGTCTCTCCTCCCACGCTGCAGCTCTGCCGCCTTTCCATGTGCTGAGACTTCTTTCCCCTTTGGTCCTGCACCTGCTGGTTGGCCGTCTCCAGGATGTCCACCCTAAGTTTGTCACAGAAACGCTTCCTCTTTGACCAATCCATAACAATTGGAGATCCCAGGCTGCTGCTGGAGTGTGGAAGGGCCTGAAAGCAGACATGAACCAGCGCATTATTGTCTGAGTACTTCACAAAGGGTTCAGTGCATGGTCAGAGAAAAGGGCCTGTGGAATCTCAAGGCCAAAAAATGATACTTTGTTAAACTCAGCCCTAGTATAGTGTTAGGTTAGAGGAACACTTGGGTTCCCAGCAGCTCCCTGGACACAACTGACTGATACAGAGTGAAAAGAGCGCACTCCCAATGGGAAGCTGCAATTTACAGAGGCGATCTGCTTACAAATGGCAGACCGTTTAAAGGCGTGTAGGTGTGGGGAGGGGGCGTGCCGGGCTTTGCTGCCTAAAGTTTATCGGTCCTTTCCGGCAGCGCACGTTCTGGAGGACACAACAATCCTGGAGATTGCTGAATGGCAAACAGACATTCTAGTCCAAGCTACTGTTGGCAGGCCGGGCATGTATGCCACAGAGGTTTCCAAGCTGATAAACACATCTACAAGTGGAGTGGGCTGGTGTCCTATACAGGAGGGCTCAGAAAATACACCCTTCCCAAAGACGTGACTACCTCTCCGGAGTTCCTACTGCGGAAAAAGTTGGCAGCTATCAGCACCCGGGATTGGGTCAAAACGCATGGGGGAAGTCAGCAGGATGCCGCGTGAGCATCCACACGGATGATGGTCTCCCTACAGTTTACAATACAACTTGCTTTGACGACATCTACCCATGGTCTACATGCAAACACAGGGCAATACGGCCTCTCAAAGAACTGCACAGCCAGCCCCCCTCACCCCCAACACATTTCTGGACTACATACAATCCCTTTGCCATGTTCTGGATATTGACTTATCTCCCAGGGCACTGCATTTTCTTCTCCCACACCATCCATTTTACTCTTTACAGGTGGCTCATAACACTGCGGCATGGCCGATTTCTCCACAGCGGCATGCGAAAAGGGAAGGCAACATACGGTTCTTACTTTTAACGCCACCCCCCTCCCCCCGCACATCTTTGTAAGAGTGTGTGAGCAACTAGGCAAATATGAATGTTAAATGCTTGTTTAACTGTTGCTCGCGCTTCCCAGTCTCCATGTGGAATTCCAGGTGGCAGTGGTGGCGGCCAAGGCATTGGCCCGCGTTCCACCAGCAGCAGATACCCGCTGCTACTTGTGGCTTGTAATAAAAATTGCTTTGGGTCATAAATCAGAAATTCCCCCCAGTCGTATATTAACAACAACAAACATAGAGGCCTGAAGTCAAGCGTCTTGCTCGCCTCACACCACACATTTACCAGAATGTGGCTGGGGTCCCAGGACCAGGGTGAAGGACTTCTTCTTGTCGCTGGCCTAACTCATGCAGGCGACGGTCGCCCCGTTTGCAGCTCAGCGGTCAGAACACAGTCGAAGGGTTAGACTCCAAGCAGCTATATTTTAGCCTAGGCCTGAGCTGCGTCCACACTGAAAAATGGTGCACTTTGGACCCAAGTTCCATGGGGACTCAGGCACGGACCCACTCCCTTTGCCATGTCCAGCGGGCTTACTGACCCAAGTCAGATAGATCTGTGTATAGACAGAATCGGGGCTTGAGCCTGAGCCAATCACTGAGATTTCTCAATCCGGATTGGCTGTTTTTCTAAAAGCTCTGCTCTAGGAATTATTGTGGGGCCGGTCTCTGGCCTGGGCGATGCAAGAAGCCAGACTAGACGATCACAATGGGCCCTTCTGGCCTTGGAATCGATGAAAAAAACAGGCAAACCAAGTCGTCTCCTCCCTCCTGATCTGCTTGGAGGACCACAGCACTGTTGTGGGAGCGCCTCCCTCCACTGTGACCGGAAAGAGAATTTCACACCAAGAGACGAGTCGTGTTTCACAATACAGCCTGGGCTGTCTTGCTCTGGGGCTTTGCAATCATTCCAGGTCTTGGTGAGGTCAGGCCAGCCGGCCGCTGGCCAGCGGGGGTTTCTGGAGCGACGGCGGACAGGGAGGGGGGAGCCCGTGACATTTAGAAACAGGGAGAGCGGGGCCGAGACCGCACAGCTGCCTATAGAAGTGTGGCTGGGCCTGCGGCTGCCCAGACAGCTGCTCTCCAAAGAACAGGCCCTGCCGACATGCTGCGGAGAGGCTCCCCTCGTTCAATTCTCTGCAAAGCGCTCACTGATTTCCAGTGGTTTGTCACTCAAGTTGGGGCCCCGATAATTCAGGCCACTTCCGAATGTTTTGGCCTGTGAATGAAAAAGCTGTTCGTTGCCGTCTCAAAATCTCAATCACCAAGTGCAGCTAGTGAAATAGGAACTCGGGGGGAATATCAGCAACAATCAAATTACTATCGCGAAGGCTGCCTTGTCCCATAAGGCATCTCTGCCATGGAGGCGTAGGGAAGTCTGGTATCAGCTGTTTGGAGCAGCAGCGGTGCCAACCCCAAGCACTCAGTCAGCCTGAGTCAGGCTTTGGAAATCATGAGATTTTAAAAAGAAACATTTCTTTGCCCGCCGGTTCTGAGTCTTTCGGGTGCACGTTTTCCAGGACGGCCAGAAAGGTCATTATTTTTTAAATGAAAGCTGAGATTCTCACCTATTCACGTGAGTCCAGAGGTTGGGGATCGAAGAGAAACACCAACCGTTGTGAGGCTCACGACTGAGAGTCTGCAACTGAGAGACGTGGCCAAGAAACACGTCTCCCCTTGTGGCTGCAGAGTATCCAACCATTGGCGCTGACTCCGTGGGTGCTCCACGGCTGGCGCACCCACAGGAAAAAATGGGGGGTACTGAGTACCCACCAGCAGCCCCCCAATCAGCTCCTCCCCTCCCCCCAGCGCCTCCCACCCACCGGCGGCCCCCCCCAATCAGTGCCTCTCCCTTCCTCCCAGCACCTCCCGCCGGCCGCGATCAGCTGATCCGTGGCATGCAGGAGGCGCTGGGGGGGAGCAGGGGCGAGATGCGCTCAGGGGAGGTGGCGGAACGGGGCAGGAAGAGGCGGGGGTAGACCGTGGTGGGGCAGGAAGAGGCGGGGCCTGGAGCGGAGCAGGGGTTGAGCACCCTCCCCCCCCGGCACACTGGAAAGTCGGCCCCTTTGTATCTAACACAATGGGGCCCCAATCCTGATCAGGGCTTCTGGGCATAACCGCAATGGCACAACGAAATAACTGAATAACTAATAGAGGAATGAATTATACTGGACCTCTCTCTGCTGCCACCAGTCAGCATCTCCCACGACCAATTCACATGGGCAGTATCACCCCCTCGGATTTCCAAACTCGGGAGTCAGGCCCTACACAGAATGAGATCAGCTATAAAATGAGGAGGAGATTTAAAATAGAAAACGTTCGGGCTTCTATTTATTTGCCTTCTGATTTTTAAGTCTCTTTTCTTCCCAATCATAAGGGCTGGAAGCTTTTTTAAAGACTAGGAAAGTTGAGATTCAGATGCAATCCTCTGATTCCAGGAGCTGGGGGCTTGAAAAAACACACCAAACATTGTGACTCTGATGCTAAAATCACAAGAGTTGGCAACACGGTGTTGACTTGACCTTTGAGATCTTTGGCTTTTGTCAGTTAAAGGCCAGGCTCATTCCATGACTCTGAATGGCAACAGGGCAGCATGGTTAGCAATTACAGCACCTATCGCCAAGGTCACCTGCTGCGGAGCAAAATAGACATTTAGGGCCGGATTCTGCCCATCCAGACTCCAGCTGGGGAGTGAAGTTGAGTGGGACTAGTTGTGGTGCGAGGGAGGTACTGTTCAACACAGTAAGGGCCCTTCCCGAGAAGACACTGAGCAACATCTTCGGATCATAGGAAGACCTCAAGAGCTCATCTCGTTTCCAGCGCTGCGGCAGGACCAAGTAAACCCAGACCAGCCCTGCCAGGGGTTTGTTCAGCCCGTTCTTAAAACCCTCCAGTGACGGGGATGCCACAGCCTCCCTTGGAAGCCTGTTCCAGAGCGTAACTGCCCTGAGAGTTAGAAAGTTTCTCCTAATAGCTAACCTAAGTCTTCTTTGCTGCAGATTAAGCAGACCTTTGTTAGATGTAAACTCTGTCAGCTGAGGTAACCCTTCTCCTACCTTCTACTATTGCAAATGTGTTACGTACAGGACACGGGCAAGCAACTAAGCAGGGCAGTCCATAGAGAATCATTTCAGCTACGCCCTCCCCTGCTCCACTGTCTGTTTTTAATATCAGTGGCATTTTCCAAAGGAAAATCATGTGAATGCCAGAGGAGTGTGAGCTCTCTGAAAGGACAGACTGTTGCCTGCTGCCATTTGATTACAAAACTGTTCATGTGAAATATTTAAATGAGGATTAAAACCAAAAAAACAAAACAAACCCTCCTCTGACCGTGGATGTCCCTAACCCCGGACCGAGTGCTGAGATGTGACCTACTCGTGGGGTCCCCAGAGGATGGCACCCAGGTGAGACCACACTGGTGTACATTTCCAGCATCCTGCGTGAGTTGCATGAAAGGAAAAAGGGGAAATTATTTCCTATATCCTTAGTTCTTAATTAACCCCTTAGGCACATGTCAATGTTGTCAATCCCATACATTCACTGGGCCCTCAAAAGCATGAGTTTGGCTTTAAACCCTGAGAGTTAAAAAAAAAACATTTGGGGGTATTTTTTTCTTTGCCTTCTGGATCTGAGCTTTTAAGGTGCCCCTGGGCCACGTGTTCAGGCTTTTCTCCATAACCAGTGGCTAGGCTCGTCCTCTCTTTTAAATGAAAGCCTAGATCCTCACATCATCACCTGGCTCCAGAAGCTGGGGCTTTAACAAAAATATCAAATATTGCAAAAACGAAAGATCAGATACTGAGAACTGTTGAGCAACAACACATCCCTGACATCAGTAAGCTCCTTCAAATGCAGGGGCATCACAGCTCCCACAGGCAAAAGCCAATTCAGGGTGATCAACACAAGATTAGCAAAAAAAGCACACCTTGGAGACAGGCACCAAGGAAAAACAGTCACAACAAAGGAACTCTTCAGATTCTGAGCAGCGGCAGGATGGTGGGTGGGCAGAAATCCTGCAAGATGATGGATGAAACCCTGTCCACGGGCGAGGCAATGGGGATTTTGCTGTTGATTTCAATGGGGCCAGGATTTCACCTTTTATCTGCAGAGAAGCCGAATTCCAGGGTAAGTAATTTCCTCTTCGCTAAGGATTCCTGCTCTACAGGACTCTCCTTCTTGAACAGCAAGAATCTCAAAGGAGGTCTCTTGAAAGAAGAATGGGAGGGAAACGGCATTGAGTAGCTATGCCAAGGCCAGTAAAAACAGGGAGAAAGTCCTGTTTCATAGAGCACAACAGATCAGTCGGCAGCCAGACATGGCCTGGGGCTCGCTCTCCGATTGCTAAAATCGGCCAGTTGAAAATCAAGGCATCCCAAAACAAAGCCAAACTTCTGCTGCGGCAAGGGAACGTGGAACAAAGTTCTGGAGAGTCCCAAACCAGCCTGTCCCAGAGACAGAGCCCAACAACAGCCCTTTGCAAACGTGGGGAGACCAGTCAGAGCGTGCAGATGCTGTGCAGATGTGGGTAATGGAAGCTCCCCTCAGGCGGGCAGTGGTAGCAGCCTTGCCTCAAATCCGGCAGCTGTCGAAAACTAAAACGATTTCATCTCTCCGTCACCAAAAGCTGTGAAAAAAGGCAGGAAAATGTTGGCAAAAATGAATTATTTTTGTTTTTGTCAAAAATTTTCACAGGAAAAAAAAATCCCTGCGTTTCCCAGCCAGCTCCAACACAGGGCCTGGGCATGCGGTTACCCAGTGCCAGGCCGTCGGCGTTCTGCTGCTGTTCCCAGGCAAGTCCAGTCCTTGGGCTGCTCTCTCAACCATGGAAAGGACAAACGGTCCAGCGGGTAGGACCCCTTCACCACACGCGTCCTCTGAGCCCTTGGGCCCATCACTCCCAGTCTCCTGGCGCCTTAGTTCCCCGTCGGGACAATGGCGAGGTGCTCGGTACCATGGCAACAGGGACCGGATAAGTACAAGAGATAGCTGGCACCTGCCTTCTTCTTGTCCTTCATTGTCCTTCTCTCTTCCAGCTCCCCTGGCCTTCGCTCGCCCCATCTCATCCCTGCAACCTCCACTCCAGGTCTCGCTCCGCTGTGATTTTAACCTGCCTCAGACCCTCCCTGGCTCCTGGACATACAGGAAGGTTTGGAACCCAACTCTCGCGTTCCCCCTCCCCGGAGAGCCGAGTCCCACACGCTGCCCGGCAGGCGGCCCGACGCCTGTCTCTGGAGCGAGGCGGTGGAGACAGCCAGTCACCACACCCAGGAAACACCCATAAGGGAGCAACGCACAGCAGGGGGCCCGGGCACATGGGTTGCCGTGACGTATCCCGCTTCCACAGCCTTTACTGGCATCGTCGTCTCGGCTCTTTGGATGAGGTATGTCAGGGACATGAGGCTGGCCTGCTCGCCCATCCCCACTGGAAGCCCCCGTCAGGGGAGACATGGCTGATTGGCTGAGCAGGGCCCTGGAAGCCAGGACTCCTGGGTTCTGGTCCTGGCTCTGCTGTGGACTTGCTATGAGACTTGGGGCTTGGAAGCTACTAACAGTGCCCCACCGCACCTTCATTTGTAAAGGGCTCCGAGCTCCCGTGAGGGGAGGTGGTGCCGGAACATGACAGACCCTCGCTAATGTGGCTCCCTATGCTGCGCTTCCCCTGACCCGGCAGCCAGGGGGGCCAGGGCTGCTGTCTCTCATTGGGCCCATGGGGGATGTTAGACCCTCACGTGGTGCCGCCGCCATGACATACCCCAGGCTGGCCCACCCATCATCCCTACGCCTCAGACGAGAGGTATCTGGAAGCCCATTCCCAACTGGCCCTCAGGCCCTGGCTGTGACGTGTGTCCCCATGCTGCTTGCTTCCCGTGGGCCAACGAGCTGGTCTCGGGGACACGTCCGAGGGTCAGCGCAGATGCAGCCGCAGCTGTCAGATCCAGCGTTCGCAGGAAGAGGCGAGCTGCTGTTCTGACAGGCTCAACCTGGACCCTTTGCCAGCTGGGCTCCTGTGTGCCCAAGGCAAGACGGGACTTGGGGCAGCTTATCACCAATGGCCCTGGCTGGCCTCTGCCATCCTGCGGAGTGGTGATGCCGAGCAGCCCTCCAGGGAAGCCGTGGGCCCCCGGTGCAGAGGGGCCACAACCGTCACCAAGCTATTTGTGGCAACATTGGCAAGGGGAGGGGAGGGGAGGCTGGGGAAAGGGAACGGACAGGATGCTAACGCCTACAAGCAGCACAAGTTCCCTCTCTCTTATGGAGAGAACCCCAAGGGGAAGATGGGGAAGGGGGGAGAATCTTCACACACCAGCCCTGCAAAACAAATGAGATCTTTCTACCACACTCCTCTCCCCAGGCCCATACCCCAGGACCCAACGATTGAGGCCCGAAGGAATTATAGCTGAGCACCTAACAGTAAATAGCTCCTCTGACCCCAGGAGTACGGCGGACGCAGGGGAGGTGTCTCTGAGTTACAGCAATTCCCAGGGCTACGCTGGGGGCAGGCCGCTCTCACGCCACTCCTTGCTCAGCGCTGGCCGTAACGGCATAGAATAGCCCCCCAGGCTAGAAATGCAGCTGACAATAACGGAAGAGCGACGGGTCCATGCCTGGGTCGGAGCAATGGCTGAGCTGTCTAAAAGGCAGGTGGAGTGAATGGGATAAACCGATTCAACGTCACTGGTGTCCCTTTTATATTAACAACACATGTCCTTCCTGTAATGCAGAAGCTACACTGCCCGTGCTGTGCCAGCGTCCCTGGGATTGTGTCAGTCCCGCTCTCGTTTAATACTTATGCCAGGAGATAATTGGGACGCTCAACATTTCTGTGTCTTTAGTCATATGTTAATAATGACCAGCCAGTTTGAGAATGGCAGGAATTTGTTGCAAACATGCAAGAGAATGAGGTTGCCTTATTCATTTCACCACAGAAACCTAGAAAACCAAACGGTGTCCTTATCTGCAGCTGGGACTATAGGAAGCAAACAAACAAAAAAAATAGACAAAAAAAAAATCTGGGTTTTGTTTTCCTCAAAAACAAAGGGGGAAAAACCCCTCCTCTTCCTGCTTCTTAACTCCCCAGGGTGCCCGGATAAACAGCCCTGAGCTGATGACCTGTGTCACATTTCTGCCTGCCCATTGTGTCTGCCGCTGAGTGCCTGAGTTACCATTGTGTTGCATTTCCCTCCCTGCAGGTTCGCTGCCTTCTGGCAAAACCCTCCCAAATCACTTGAGAAGAGTGAAAACAACCCGGCCTTTCAAAACAACAGACGGCCGATATTACTGTTTGAAAAGACGCGAGGGACCCTCCTGTTGTCAGTCAGGGACCACTATAGCATAGGGACAAGTCAGTCCTGGCACAATGGGCACACGTCTTGCCCGCTTTCTTCCTGGTCCAGTACAAACGCCCCCCCAGGAAAAGAGCAGCAGAAACAAGGAGGAAAAAGGAATGTTCATTTTTCAAAGACACTTAGGATTTCTTCAGTAATTTTAGCCTCCACTCACGCAGCAACGCCTCCAGCCAGGTCAGACGTAGTGGGGCCTGACCTCAGGACCAGTCCAGCTAACAGCAGAAGTCTGCACTAGCCAAGCTTGAAGGCAATAGCGGACTCATAAGATTCAAATAGCGTTAGCATGGGTGACACATGCACTGGGACTATAATGAAGACGTTAGTCTGGTCTCTCACCACAGCTGGCTGGGCCATGCGAGGAAGGCTGTCATACGACATGCAGCTTGTATTTTACAGGGGATAAACCAAAAGCAGGTAACGATTAGGAATGTGTAGGAATGGGGCTGTAAGTATATTCCTCTGTCGGCAGGGCCGTGTCAGCCAATGAGCCCATGTGGCCTGAGCCCAGAATGCAGGGCCGTGGGGCGGCTGTGTGGTGAGGACTGGGGAACAGCCGCGTCAGTGAGCAGAGCAGGGGGTGCAGCTGACTGGGTTGAGGTGCATTCCCCGCTGCAACGATGCTGGCTGGCCTCAGGGGCTGGCTGCAGGGCTGGCTCAGTACCACTAACTGAACCGACAGGACTACAGCTCCCGAACCCTGTGGTCTACACTGCAATAAAACCCCACAGCACTGAGTCTCAGGGCCCAAATATCTGCACTGCGGTGTTACAGCCTGAGCCCCCTGAGCTGGTGAAATCCTGGCCCCACTGACGTCAACGGGGAAAGGATCAGAGAGGTAGACGTGTTCGTCTGTATCCACAAAAACAACGAGAGTCTTTAAGGTGCCACCGGACTCAACAGATTTATTTGGGCATAAGCTTTCATGGGTAAAAAAACCCATTTCTTCAGAGGCATGGAGTGAAAATTACAGATACAGACATAAATGGGGAAAGGATTTCACACACAGTATTTTACAGCCTCTGGCCGGATCCGAAGTTCATTCTAGTTGATGGGAAATTTCCACTGACTGGTGCGGGTGTTGGATAGAGCCCAGTGAGAGCTCATCTTGAGTTGCCTTGTCTGGCTGGGCGCGAAGGGTTTTTCTTTTAAGGCTGGTTCCCCAGCAGAGTGAGGGGAGCAGGATCTGTGCTGTACATGGAGAGAGAGTTAGGCATCCCTTCATGGGCAGGGGAGCCAGCTGCCTGGATAGTCTGCTGTGGCAAACGAGGATTATTAGCAGCGAGATAATTTATGCATTTCTTTGCTCTTCTCCCCACAGTCTTAGCCAGTGTTCTGGAGTAACGTTCCCGTGAGGTCGGAGGGGTCGTTGTGTTGTTCTGCACTAAGCTAACAAACAGAAAGCCAGCACAGAAACACGGGATTTGTGAAAAATGGATCTTAGGACTGTTAAATCATTGGGGGTCACTGCTTTGTTTGGAATGTGACGGATTTACCGCTACAAATATTTCCATTGCAGCTTTTCTGGTACTTTCACTTTCCTGATTAGCTTTAACCCCAATAATCTATTCTCCTCTCATAAATTCATTGTGATCAGCTTGTCTGACCTCCTGCATAACCCAGCCACAGAAACTCAGCCAGTGATTCCTGCATCCGGTCCCTAAATTCTGGTTTATCATGGCGTAGTGGGGCCTCATGTCTCCATACTAGGCCCTGTGTTGTTTAATATGATTATTAATGATCTGGAAAGTGGGAGGGGGGCAGTAGGGGGAGGGAATGAGCAGCAAGGTAGCAAATTTTGCAGATGATACGAAGTTATTTAGAGCCGGAGGGAAGGTTTTCACTGCAATGGGAGACGGGCCTGGCAATCTTTCTCCAGAGGATGAAGGAGAGCGGCTGCTGAGGGTTGTTCCAAGCTGAGGGACTTTCCTAAAGATATTTATCAAAATGTTTTCTCTTGGCTGTGAGCTACAGTTTCCTCTCTGCAGCAGCTGAATTTGACCCTTGGCTCTGAACCCCAGACTTCAAGATAATTCTCCAGGCAAGGGATTCAGAACGAATCAGGGGAAAGTTTTCTAGGTGCCTTTGTGAGACAGGCTGTATTAAACATGGCCGGAACATTACAACATAACCTGACGGCTCGGCACCATCGCAAGCAAGAGGCTGAGGCAATCCTGCAAACCCCACGACTGCCCTGGAAAAGCTCTGGCAGTTGATCGCCTTATGAGCGTCCTTGTAGAAAAGATTCAGTACTTGTCTATACAGCGAAATTGACTGGCTTTGTGTCAGTAACAGTCACTTTCATCCAGAATCAAGTGCCCACTGGGGTGTTATTCCAGAACAGGTGGAGGGGGACAATTATTCTGCTATAGTTATGCCAGTCAATTTCCCCACACGGACAAAGCCGTAGGAGAACATGGTCACCAAGCACATATGTGGGACAGGGACTTTACACAGAGTTCATACCGCACAGTGAGAGCAACATCATGAAGACAAGATTTCCAGAGGAGTCACGGAAAAATATATTCTCAGAACTCGCTCTGTGTTGGCATTGTGAGCTTGTTCTGAACGGAAGAGGTCTTATCACAATTGAAATAAGCATCCAAACAGGTGAGGGTGAGCTGGAGAGGTACAGAAAAATGACCTGCTTCAAACATGACCCACAAATAACTACCCACAACACTTCACTTCTCAGTAAAAATGGATTATGCGGGGGTTAGAGCACGAGAATGGAATGGGATGGAAAAGGGGGACAGAACTCTCTCCGAAAATCCAGCCATTTTAATTACATCCGTCTAGCCAGCCCCAGGTGCAGATCTGCTGAGCTCACCCCCAGCACCTAGTTGTGGGCTCTCTCCCACGGAGCAAGGAGACGGGCACTCAGTGATGTTTCCAAACGCGCTCTTTCGGGAAAGGGCTCTGCGTAAGAGTTTCCCTTTTCTGTTGCAGAACTCAGCATGGGCTCAGGGTTGTGGGGGCTGGAACATTTTCCATCTAGACTTTATTGGGGCAGAAAATTGGAATTTTCAACTAAAGAAAAATGTTAATGGAAAATGTTCCTTGAAAATTTTCAGCAGTTCACTGGAAACCCAGAAGCCAAATTCCCCCCCCCCCCCCCCCCCCCCCGGCCAGTTTTCTGAAGTTTTTGGCCTTCTTAAAATTTTTCAATGAAAAGTCAAAATTTTCCACTGAAAATGTCAATGAAAACCCAACTGATTTTGTTTGTTTTCAGCAACATTTTCCACTAAAAAAACATGCACCACCCCCTCTTCCGGACACCTGCAATCAGTATAAATCCTGTCCAATGGGAATCCGGGAACAGTGATCAGCAGTGCTCGTTACCCTGAAGAGCCAGCGAATAGAATTGCCCCTCACTCAACGCCTGCCTTGAGTGAGCCAGGCTGGCCCAGGAATGTGCCCAGGTGGCTGCTTGCACGGATTCACGGGGCAGTGAAAGGGGAGGAGAAGAAAACATGTCTCCATCCCATTGTATCGATCCTTCCCCACAGCCCCGTCTCTGAGTGGCATGCAAAGGCTGTGCAGAAAACCAGACAGCCCACGGAGACTCAGCTCCAATACCAACAGAGCACTGGCGCACGCAATGGGCAATGACACTGGCCAAAGTTAGTAGGCAAGGCTGATAACATGAGGCCCAACAGAGTTTCCCGCTCAGCCTGTTGCATGGCCCTGACAGTCCTTGTCTCTGGGAAGGCTGGCGGGTTGTGGCTTATCCTTATACTTGCCCTCTGCCTTTCTATCGCTGCCTCTCAATCTCCACTGCTCCGACCTTTCATTATACTTCCCAAATAGGCAACTTTGCTGCTATTGGGCCCAATCTCACTCCCACTGACGCCAGGCTTTTCACTGGACCAGGCCCCTAAAAAGCATTTTTATCACAGGTGGAGCCTTCATTCTCAATTTCCTCTATTGTTTCAGGCCTGCCTCGGACTGAAATCTGGTGCTCGGAGCTGCAGGGCGGCGTACAAGCCTGTTCTTCAGTGCACTGCCATCCTTGGCAACCCAATTCCCTCCCTGCAACAGAACCGGTGCTTTGCTATGGAGGAAGTTTTCCATGCAATGGCTGCGTGTGCAGCGGCTGCTAGCGCTGGCCTGCAGGACGAGGAGGAGCAGAAAAGCAGAGGGAAATGCGTCCAGTTTGTTTGTAAAATGCAGTTTTGAACAGATTACTTTTGCAAAATTAATCTCTCTAGGGTTTTTTGTTTTTGTTTTAAATCTGCCACTAGTGAAAGCAGCAACAGAAACAATTCAACAGCAGCAAAGGGACCCACAGGAAAACAAAACACAAGCGCCAAGCTTTTCTCAAAGAGTTTTAAAAAAATGGAAACATGGCTCAAAATAAACATCGGAATTAAGAAAAATAAACAAGAAACTGGAATTCCTAACAGCGTAAGTGAGAGGCTAGGGCCAGGTCTGCACATGGAGCCTCTAGGGTGCAGTTTAGGCCAGCAAAGTTGCTTATTTCATCTGGGCTCCCTCAATCCCGGTATAACGACGTCTACACTGAGGGCTTCGTCCGCGCCGCTCTGCCAGCAGAACTCCGTCGTGTGGACATGGCCTAGCGCTGCAGCGAGGTCACGGCTGGTGAGACGGGTACATTTCTGATCACCTTCTTGTAAACGCATCAGCTACAACAGCTCGTGCAGAAGGAAACCCGCATGACGAATGGACACCCAGAACGGAGCTGTGTGTCCTTCAGCAAAGAGGAGGCCACGGGGGGCTCTCATTAAGGTGCTCAGACAAGATGCTGCAGAGGCAGTGGAGTTTATGCAGCTGGAAGCATCAGGGGAGCAGAGCACAGAGGTTATTTCAGTGCATGGCATACGGCCAGCATTGCTCTGGGCCAAAGCAGAGGAGCTGTACCTGGACTGGGCTCCTGTGGGGGTCCACAGGTGGGAGGTGGGTGCAGCTGTGGTTTGGGTGAGGCAGCACCACGCCCCTCACACAACACAGGAGGGCAGGACAGAGACTCCGCAGCAGCCTTGGCTACCGTCGCCTGCAGCTGCAGGATGAGGAGGCGAGGAGCAGGACTCGCTCGCAGAGCAGCTGCTCCCTGTTCCCCCCCAGGCCTGGCCCAGCTCCGGGATACAGGTGAGTATCAGTGTGCCGTCTACCCCGGCGCCACCGAGCCAGGGGACAGGGCCAGCGGAACAACTCTCACCGCCTTCCCTGGGAGCTGCATCAGGCCCCATACTGAGCAGTCATTTCAGGCTGCCGCCTGAAACATCAGAAAAGCTGGAAGGGCGTGGGGGGGGGAGGGGCGAGCTACATGGAAAAACCAACCCCTCCCCCCATTAACTCAGGTTTAGAACACAGCAAAAGAACACCGTGCTCCCATAAGCACTCCCAGGACTCGAAGGTGATTTTAGTAAGATGGTAATTGCTCTGCTGTTATCTTGATACATTGCCCAGAAAGTCAGAGCGGTGAAGCAATTTACATCTAATTAACGACTGAAGTTCAGGGAGAGTTTCACCCAGCAGCCTCCCGACCACTCACTTGTACAGAACGTGCTGACATGTATTCCCAGCGAAGCACAGCAAATCCCTAATCACTTGGCCCATCCAGTCTGACCCTCTGGATTGGGTTAGACGTCCCTGTATTAATCCCACTAGATTTCTCAACTATAGTCTTGACTCTCTCCAGTGACTATGCATCAACTCCTTCCCTTAGGAAGTCTGCTTCAAAGCGTCCCGTTCTTACTGTGGATGTTTTTGCTAATATCTAGAATGAATTGTTCCCGTTTTAAGCCATCGCTCTCTGTGTTACTATTCTTACACCCCCCAGAGTAAATTCCTTCCACCTTTGATGTTACTTCCTTGAAGGGACGCATGCACTGTTGTGGCAATTCTTCAAAACAGACTCCAACGTGAAACTGCAGAACTGGAATTAATTTGCAAACTGGACACCATCAAATTAGGCCTGAATAAAGACTGGGAGTGGATAGGTCACTACAAAAAATAATTTCTCCCTGCTGTTACTCACACCTTCTTGTCAACTGTTTGAAATGAGCCACTCTCTTTACCACTACAAAAGTGATTTTTCCTCCCTTGGTATTTTACTGTGAATTGAATTGTCTTGTTAGACTGACCCCTGCACTTGGTAAGGCAACTCCCATCTTTTCATATCCTATGTATATATACACACCTGCTACTGAATTTTCCGTATCATGCATCTGATGAAGTGGGTTATATCCCACGAAAGCTTATGCCCAAATAAATGTGTTAGTCTCGAAGGTGCCACTTGTTTTTGCCGACTAACACAGCAAACCCCTCTGAAACCAGGCACTGTTATGTCTCCCCTGTGATCTCCCTTAGTCTAGACTGGAAGATAGAGCCTAATTTTAGTGGAGATCCATTCCTGGGCCTGGGCAGGGGCCAGTCTCGCCCACAGTGCAACTTAAAGTAGTCTTAAGCTGCTCCAACGTGCACCAGCTGCAAAAGCTCTCGAAGGGCCATTCTCACAGCCAGAGATTGCTGGAGTACAGAGGCTCGCTGGTCAAGACACCATTTCTATACGGGACCTCAGGACTCCTTAGGTAGCGGAAATGTCACATTCCAGGTGCTTTGCACTGTGCAAAGTCTGGCCTTTGGAGAAATCCCCGTTACAACGGTCAGGCGGGAGAACTGCAGGGCAGACGGACTCGTCAGTGGTACCTCAAGCCAGTGCTGTCTGTCCCCCCCCCGCCCCCGCCACTCTGGTGGGCACTACACTGGTCCTATGCCATTCCCTTCCTGGCTACTAGCACGAAAGATATGGCTGGGCAAAAGAGGCCATGATGGGAGTGTCCCTGTGCCTGGCTCATCCCCACCGGTCAGAACAGCCCTGTGGGGCTCTAGGAAGTTGAATGTAAGTCTCATCTATCCTCGGGCTGCTCTAAATGTAGGTCTCACAATGTAAGTGTAAATGGGGAATCATCATCGAACGGGCATGTTTCCAGTGGGGTCCCGCAGGGATCGGCTCTTGGCCTGGTGCCATTTAACATTTTTATCAATGACCTGGAAGAAAACATAAAATCCTCACTGATCAATTGTCCAGACGATTCGGGGAGAGGTAAATAGCAATGCAGACAGGTCAGTGACCCAGAGCGCTCAGGATCACTTGTGAAGCTGGGGGCAAGCAAGCAACGTGTGCTTTAATACAAATACATGGAAATGCGTGCACCTACGAACAAAGAACTTAGGCTGACACGATAGGGGAAGCTGTGACTTTGGAGAGATTTGGGGGTCGTGGTGGATAATCAGCTGAACATGAGCTCCCAGTGCAATGCTGCACCCAAAGGGGCTCCTGCAATCCTGGGATGTGTAAACAGGGGAATCTCGAGTAGGAGCAGAGAGGTTATTTTATCTCTGTATTTGGCACTGGTGCAACCACTGGTGGAATCCTGTGTTCAGTTCTGGCACCCACAATCCAAGAAGGATGTTGAAAAATTGGAGAGGGGTCAGAGAAGAGCCACGAGAATGATTAAAGGATTAGAAAACCCGCCTTAGACCTGGTCTACACTAGAACCGACATGGGTAGAACGGCATCTCTCAGCGGTGTGAAAAATCCACAGCCCAGAGAGATATAGCTCTACCAATGTAACCCGCTGTGTAGGCTGACAGAAGAATTCTTCCATTGATCTACCCTGTTTCCCCGAAAATAAGACAGTGTCTTATATTAATTTTTGCTCCCAAAGATGCGCTAGGTCTTATTTTCAGGGGATGTCTTATTTTTCAGAAATGAAAAATGCCTTATTATCGGTGGATGCCTTATTATCGGGGAGGTCTTATTATCAGGGGGATGCCTTATATTACAACGAGAGGCAAAACTGTAAGTAGGCCTTATTTTCGGAGGATGTCTTATTTTCGGGGAAACAGGGTAGCTACCTCCTCTCAGGGAGGTGGATTACCTACCCAGACGGGAGGACCCCTCCTGTCTACGCTGAAGTGCTACAGCTGTGCCGCTCTGGCGTTTTAAGTACAGACACACCCTTATGGGGATAAAAGGGAGGTGCTCAATCTAACCTAGTCAACTTAACAAAGAGATGTTTAAGGGGTGACTTGATCACAACCTATAGGTATCTACCTGGGGAACCAATATTTAATAATGGGCTCTTCAGTGTAGCAGAGAAAGGTCTAACACCATCCAATGGCTGGAAGTTGAAACTAGGCAAATTCAGCCTGGAAATAAGATGTGCATTTTAACGGCGAGCGTAATAAGCCATTGGAAGAATTTATCAAGGGGCCTGGTGGATTGTCCGTCACCGGCAATTTTTAAATAGCAATTGGCTGTTTTTCTAAAAGCTCTTCTCTAGGAATTATTGGGGGCAGTTCTCTGGTCTGTGCTAGATGGGGGGGTAGCTGGATGATGACAGTGTCCCTTCGAGCCTTGGACACTGCATTTATGCTAGGAACTGGCTTGGGCCTCAGCTGGGCCCAGGGGAGCATAAAAAGGGCTTTAAAATCACCTTTGCTGGCCAGCCTTCCACTAAAGCAATGACCTCGTTCAGCTGGACCACAGCATGTGTCTCGGTGCTGGTGGTACAGAGAAAGGCATGGAATTGCCCTTTGGCCTTCAGCATGGACCTTGGGTACTCTACAGCCTCACTGGGTAAGAGTCTGGCCTGTGTCATGCGGGAGGCTGGACTGGATGATCACAACGGGCCCTCTTGGCCTTGAAATCGGTCAGTCTGTGAAGGGTTTCACAGGGCACGGCCACATCCTGTTAAAATGGGACAGGCCCTGGGGAAAGCACATTGCTAACAGAACCCCCGGCACCAACTAGCAAACAGCCCTAGAACCAGGGCCGGCTCTAGGCACCAGCAAAGCGAGCACATGCTTGGGGCAGCCCATTTGCAGGGGCGGCAGGGATCCAGCCTGGGAGCTGAGAACCAACAGGGGGCCCTGGGAGCTGTAGTTCCTTGGTTAGCTCCCTGCCTATAGAGCCAGCCCTGGAGCAGGGAAAGAACTACATTTCCCAGCATTCCCTTGGCCACTACCAACAGGAAAGAGGGGGGGGAGGGAGGTAGCTGAGACCTCATGCTGCAGCCTGCTGTGAATGGAGAGCTGCACTGGGAAGGGCAGGGAGACCATATTTTAACATTCAAAAAATAGGACACTCCACGGGGAGGGAGGGTAGCCCCACCCTGCCCCCATCCACTCCCTCCGACTGTCCCCCACAGAAACCCCAACCCATCCAACTTCCCCTGCTCCCTGTCCCCTGATCACCCCCTCCCGGGACCCCTGCCCCTAACTGCCCCCAGGACCCCACCCCCTATCTAAGCCCCACTGATCCTTGTCCCCTGATTGCCCCCTCCCGGGACCCCACCCCCATCTAAGCCTCCCTTCTTCTTGTCCCCAACTGCCCCCTCCTGAGACCCCCCCAACTTCCCCCCTAGAACCCCACCCCCTACCTATCCCCTGAAAACCCCCTGGGACTCCCATGCCTATCCAACCGCTGCCTGTCCCCTGACTGCCCCCCCGAACCCCTGACCCATCTAACCCCCGACCCATCTAACCTCCCCTTCTCCCTGCCCCTGACTGCCCTCCGAACCTCCACCCCATCCAACCCCCCCTGCTCCCTGTCCCTTTACTGCCCCCCCTGGAATCCCCTACCCCTTCTCCAACCCCCCAGCCCCCTTACCGTGCCACTCAGACCAGCGTGTCTGGCTTCGCGCAGCGCCAGACACACTGCTGCATACATGCTGCCGTGCTCCCCTGTGGAGCCACAGGGCCCCCTCCCCGCCCCCCAGCACCTGCCTTCCAGATTCGAACACCTCAAAATTCAGGAGTGCTCAAGCTCAGTTTGGGCAGCTGTTACTTCATTTCTCCCAAATCAAATATACTGATCCACTGTAACTTGCTTTAGAAAAAGTAGGATAAAATTGAGCAAGAAATGCTTCCCAGTGGTTATGAGGACTGGAATTGCTATTTTCAACAGCCATTGCCTTTTTTGTTTGTTTGTTTGTTTGTTTAAAAGGAAGACAGTGATATTGCATTGGCAAATTCCCCATAGAAAGAAAGAGAGAAACAAAAGAATAATAAAGGCACCTCAACTTTTCCTCATTTATGTAGAACAGTCTTATAATATGCATCCAGATATCCTCCAATCACACAAGCTGAAAATTGTTCCACTTTACTGCAGTTCTGTAACCATATGGGAACCAATCCTGTCTGTGTCTATGCACATCTAAAATTCCTGCTGAATGACCTGCCGTGGGAGTGAGTTACCAGTGACCCAGGGCTGCGGTGGAAGGAGGGTGCAGGTGGGGGGGAAGCCAAGGGCTGGGGCGGCAGGAGGTGTGTGTGTGGGGCAATCGTGGGGGGTAGGGAGGAGCCCAGCCCTGTGTGTTGCGTGCCCTGCACTCAGAGCCATTCCCAGTGCTTTGCAGCCGGCTGTATTTCACAGAAAGTATCAACCAACCGCGCAAATGGCTTGTCGTCGTAGTCTCACTCCTACCCACCCACTTACTGCCTTTGCTTTTATTTCACCACAAATAATACATGACAGACAGCTGATAATATCAATTGTGGTTTGGAACAATATTCTCTGGCAATCACTAAAATATGACTTTGAAAATATAATGGGTTGATAAGGGGCCATTGCAAATATTTGTTAAATTAAGTGAAAGTGCAGACCGGGAACAGATGAGATGGCACAATTGGATGATTAAAAGAATAGTGCCATGATGAAGTTCTCACCGAAAGGTGTCCAGTTACGTTTAGTGTATTTATGTATTTTAAAGGACCCCCTCTGCTGGACTGATAGAAAGAAAACAAATGGACCAACTTCTGAGTTAACGTTGGCGCTCTGGCCCCATCAAAAACTCTTGCAGGAATTAGCGCATGTGTGGTGATTTGTGCATAGCGTGTTGAACAGAAAATCAGCCATTTGGATTCGTTTCCATTGCCGTCAGTCTCACCCAAACACTCAGGTCGGCTTATTGGGTGTAAGGCGAGACCTGTCAAACGGGGCCCTTGTTTAAAACTGGTCCATTTTTAGCTTTTGGCCAAATGTTTCAAATGTGCCTAAATTACTTAGGCACCTAAGACCCATTTTCAAAGTGACATAGGTACTTGGGATCCTAAATCTCATTGAAAGTCAATGGGACGCTAGTTATGTAGGCACCTATGTGCCTCTTGAGGCTTCTAAATACCATTAAATATTCCACCACCCCACCTCCCGAGATGCCTGGCTCACTTTTGAAAATGGGACATAGGTGCTTTTGGAAATGTTACTCTGGGCCTTATTCTTATGGGCCATGGCCACAGCTGCGCCATAGTGCAGGCTGAGTAACTGCTGTGTGCGTAACACGAGCTGACTACCTGCCATGAGTGAGTTTAATTTTACAAAATAAAATCAATTGAAAGAAAGGAGGGAGCGTCACGTTCCGGGGTGCAATCCAGACCAGCGAGGGGTTGTGTCACCGCCTGCCTTGTAACCCTGGTGGCCTCACAATGCTTTTGCTGCTGTAGCTCCCAACCAGTCTACCAGCCTGCAGGTCACACCCTGAGTGTCTGTGTGTAGCTACAGCCCTGGTCCAGCAGGTCTGACCCCAGCAGCCTGCCAGCACCACACCAGCCACACTCTGGCTTCCATCAGCCTTGGTTACTACTTGCAGGGTGATCCCAACACACGGCCAGTCCTGCCCTCTCCTGGGCAGTTCAGACATTAAAGGTCCATTGCCCCTCTAAAGGGTCAATACCAACAGTGTGCTGCTCTAACTGGAGTTACCACACCCTTCAGTTTAAACACAGCACTGGATTGGTTCAGATTACAAATAAAACAAGTTTATTAACAAAAGCAGATAGGATTTTAAGTGAATTCAACTATGAGAGAGAACATTAGAAATGGCTACAAGCAACTAAAGGTGAAAATACACATTTAAAAATCTAAAACTTAATCTAGGAAGTTTGGATTCCAGGCTCTGTTTAAGCAGGCCTTTTTCACCCCCGGTCTGCTAGCAAGATGGCGGCTGACCTCTCCCCGCTCAGGACCTCTGCCAGGGGCCCAAATGTACTGGTGCCTTTGTCTAGTTAGATGAGAGAGAGACAGACAGCATGAGCTTGGGGTTCTCTGCCCCTTTCAGTGAACCCTTGAGGTGGATTCTTCAGCAGATTTTCCCTCAGAGCAAAGGCCATTCAAACAGTAAAGGAGGTGACATGGGGTCTGGTGATGAAGGATGCTCCATGCTCCTTCTTCCCATGTGGGTTTTTTGAAATGCAGATTTGCTTGGTCTCCTGCTGTCTTAGGACCCTGTTTACTACTTATATGGAAATTGAGGTAAACACACATGCCTTTGTTTTGTTTAGAACAGGCCTGTTTGACAGCCTGTGCCCTAGGCTGGGCTGTGTGGTTTTGAACATGTGCGAGCAACATCCTACTGGGGGATTTCCTAACTTGACACAGAATGTTGCTGCAGACATGTCACCATGATGTGATTGACCGGCGAGTGATTCGTTTTCAAATGACACCTCGCCAGGCATAGTTCGTACAAAGATTATTACAATGGTGTGTAGGGTGTGAAAACGGGTGCTGTTGGTCACACCTGCCCCCTTACAAACCCACAGGCGGATTAGCCACTGGCTGACCCAGAGGCAGCAGGTCAGAGCCCTCTTTCCTGAACAGGGCATCTGCCACCATGTCTTCTTTCCCCTTTATATGAATAGTTCCCAAGTCATATTTTTTGGAGTATGTCGCAGTAGTTTGGATTTGCAGCCTTTAGTTTGGTGTGAGAAGGATCAGTTATCACCTGAACTTTCTGTTAGAAAGATAGGGCCAGAACTGCTTGACTGCCCACACAATGGCATTACATTTTTTTCTCTAGGACAATAGAATTCTGTTCAGTCTTTCTTGCTTAAGGAAGCAATGGGGGTGTTTCTTGTTCTTTCCCCCGACTGCATTAGAACAGCCCCTGAACCGATGTCTAGTGCATCTGTACACAGCTCCAAGTCTGGACTGGCAAGAACAGGTTTTCAGTCTTTAAGGGAGTAGGTGAGATTTGACCACCCCTGCCCAGGATCCCAAATAAGGTACTTTGGCTGCTCCAATTTTATCTTCAGAGGCTTTTATAGTTAGATCAGCCTCTGAGCTTTGACAACACAATGTCCACGTGTTTCTTGTAATCAGACCAAGAATTGCTGAGCACATCTCTATCATCATCGGCCCTTGCGAAGTCCTGTAATCCATGTAACACTTAGCTGACCAGCCTCTGAAAAGTGGTTCCTGCATTAATTAATCCAAATGGCAACATGCTGAATGTATAAAGTCCCATATCAGCAATAAAAGCAGATTTTTATGTGCATCATCATAATCTAAAGGACTTTGCCAGCACTCCTTAACTAACTCAAAAGAGCCGAGCTATTTAGCTTTTCCTAAAATATCCGGCATATCATCTAGGCTTGGATGGAGGTTGTGGAATCTCCATCATTGGAGATTTTTAAGAACAAACACCTGTCAGGGATGGTCCTGCCACGAGTGCAGGGGACTGGAGTATGTGAGGTCCCTTCCAGTCCTACGATTCCATGATAAGCATCTGGCACAATGACAGCACTGCGTTTCCTATAATCAACACAAAACCTTACAGTGGTGTCTTTCTTAGGGACCAAAACCACAGGTGACGCCCAAGAGCGGTCAGACTGTTGAATCACTCCCAGGTCCAGCATGCGTTGTATTTCTGTACAAATTTGCTCTTGTGCCTCGCCAGAGGTGGCCGTGATCCTACAGTAATGAGCTTACAAGTCAGCAAGTGAGCTTCCTTGGCTTGCAGCACCAATAACGCCTCCATCTTCCCAACTGGTGTCAATGCACTGCAGATATCAATGCTTTCCAGAGACGGAGTCGGTCTGGCATTCAGCCATCAGATCAATGAGGTGGTGTGCCTCCGTTCCCCCTACTACACAGCAGATCATGTTTACCATGGCTGCCCTGCTGTGATAGGCTTTCAGGCTAGTTACGTATACCAGCTGTGGGACATCATTACTATAGGGCCTCTGAACATGATATGCATCTTCCTTCACCTCTTCTATCACCTCAAAAGGTCCTTCCCAAGAATTCTGCATTTTGGATGTTTTCACAGGGTTTAAGACGAACATCAAGGCCCCCATTCCAAAAGTGTGTTTTCAAGTATGCCAGTCCCCAAAGTTAGTCTGAACCATTGCCATCATGTCCTTTAACTCTCACCTGAACCTCTGCACATATTCACTTACTGGCTCTCCCTCTGCCTCCCAGGAGTCTCTGAGGTCCAGGGTCCTCCTCACTTTCCTTCCATAGAGAAGATCAAATGGGGCATCAACTGTTGGGGCACATCTACACAAACAAATAGCACACAGGGTAACACGACAACTTCCATAATTCACTGAATAGCCGAGACATGAAATCTGACCCATGGTCAGATCAAATCTCTTTAAGGAAACCCTCTCTGCTAAAAATTGTGAGAAGGGATTTTTCCACAGAATCAGCCTTTATGTTAGTTAGAGCAACTGATTCGGGATTTCTAGTGGCAAATCCACCACCCCCAAGTCACATTTCTTCCCCCTGAGGGCAGGATGTGGCATAGGGCCGACAATGTCCATTGCTACCCTATAAAATGCCTCTTGTATCACAGGCAAGGCGTGTCGGGGCTTTTCTGGGGTGCTGCTGGTCTTTTCCTTTTTTGACACAATTCACAAGACCTGCAATAGTTCTTCACTCCATTCTGCATCCCTGGCCAGCAGAAATTTTTATTTAACCTCCTGCAGGTTTTCTGTGCCCATAAGCAACCAGCAAAAGGACAATCATGTGCTAGCAACATTCATTTCCCATGGCGCTGGTCAGGCACAAGCAGCGGCTTGTCGGGCTTTCCAGGGCTTCCGTTGTACAGGGAAGCTTCTATCTCCCTTCTTCTTCAGCTGGCAGCTGACGACTGGGACAGCGTCTTCAGGAGCGGGAGTTAGTTCCTTTTACTACAGGTTACAACATTCACAGCCTTAGTCATGTGCAAAATATCGCTCCCCACCAGCATTTCCAGGGGCATCCTCTTGAGCACCCTCACCGTCAAGTCACCCTCTAAGCCTTCCCATTCCAAAGGAATCTTAGCCAAAGGCATGAGGAATTTATGTTTCCCCAGCACCAGAAGTTCTACTTCCTGGCCAGGCAGCATGTCAGCCTTTTGGGTCACGCTTCCCCTAAGCAGCCCAATCTGGGCCCCAGAGTCTCTCCACCCCAGGCATTCTTGGCCATTCACCTCGGTGGCTTTAATAAATTCCATGTCTACCCCCACAGGGCCAGACCTCACCAAATTCACCCCTGGAGCTGCAGGCACCTCTTGGGGTCCTGCATTAAGGACAGGTGCATTAGCCTGCTCGGGATGGGGTGTGGGGTTAATTTCTCTTAGTTTAGGGTAACGATTCCTCATGTGCTCAGTGGCGTTACACTGGAAGCACCTTCTTGGATCATTTTCCTGCCCAGGGTGTCTGCGATGGGAATTTCTAGGACGGGAATGATTCTGGGGAGGTGAGTGCCTGCCCTCCCAGCCACCCTCCTCCTTCCCAGGGCTAAAATAGGGTCCCCCTTGACACCAGACTTGTGCCTCTCTCTGTGTGTCTGGCGCTCACTAGACACTGGGGCTTTACAATGGAATTGCCCAGGATGGCGACTTCCTGTGTAGAATGTAAAGATTTATCCCATGTTCCGTCTCTGACCTCCCTTGGACCAGGTGCGTCGGAAACGTTCATGAGCGAACAGATCAAACCGCTGGTCATAGTCCTCAGCCCCCTTCCCTTTGCCCATAGGGTCCCACATTTCATAGGCCCCCATTCTATGGCTCAGGCCAGCACTTCTGTCAAGAGTTCTAGATTTCAACATGGACACCGTTGCGGTAATTTGAAACCTTGCAAGGCAGCTTTTTAAATCCAGCACATAGCAAAGCTTGTTCAATCGGCATTTCACTGACTACATTTAAAGCTTTATATGAGCGTTTTGCAATCACTGTGGGGACTTCCTTGTCTTTATGTCCTTCATGAGGTATGCTTCAGTACAGTCTGTTTCCTTGCAGGGCACAACGGATCTCAGCTGGCTGTTCCTGGCCGGAGGGAGCACCGGGGGACGGTGGGATCTGCCTTGCCTGTCCATTATGCACTGGGCAGAAAGCCTTTCCTTTTCATTGCCTTGGGCTTCCACCTCTTGCAGCTCTATGGCCCGCCAGCGTGTTGCTTCTTGCTGCTGCCTTTCAGCCTCCCTCTGCTTGACTCATCTCTACTGGTATTCATGTTCTTTGTCTTTCCGCTCGTTCTCCAGCCCGGACAGCTCTCCCTTCTGCTGTGCTGACTCTCGGGTTTATGTTTTACTTTTGTTCCATTTCCCTTCCCCAACACAAACAGAAAATAATAAAACTATATCCTTTCTTCGAGCTGGTCCCAGCTTTCGCACCCGAGAATCACTTGAAACGGTTCCACCCAGTGCTGAAAATGTAAATCTCCGTTAAAATAACAAGCTTTGTATAAATCCTGCATTGACTATGCCATGGTCACGTTGCGGGGTGCAACCCAAAACAGGGAAGGGTTGGGTCACCCCCTGCCCTGTCACCCTGCAGACCTCACAAAGCTTTGCTGCTCTAGCCCCCAACCTGGGCCCCTCACAACCAGCCTGCAGGTCACAGCCTGAGTTTCTGCGTATAGCTGCAGTCCTGATCCAACAGCTCTGACCCCAGCAGCCTGTCAGCCACACACCAGCTTCCACCAACCTCGGTTACTACACGCAGGGTGAGCCCAACACACTCCCAGTTCCAGATTTGCCCCCAAACCTGCGTTCTGCACTGTCCAGCCCCCTCCTCGGCAGTGCAGATATCGGAGATCCGTTGCCCCTCTAAAGAGTCAATAGCCAACAGTGTGCTGCTCTAACTGGAGTTACCACCCCGTTCGGTTTAAACACGGCACTAGATTGGTTCAGATTACAAATAAAGTTTATTAACAAAGCAGGTAGGATTTTAAGGGAATTCAACTATGAGAGACAAAGTTAGAAATAGTTACAAGCAACTAAAAGTGAAAACACATCTAAAAGTCTAAACTTAATCTAGGAAGTTTGGGTTCCAGGCTCTGTTTAAGCTGGACTTTCTCACCCCCCGTCTGCCAGCAGGATGGCGGCTGACGTCTCCCTGCTCAGGACCTCTGCCAGGGGCCCAAAAATGCTGGTGCCTTTGTCTATTTAGGTGAAAGAGAGAGAGACAGCACCAGCTTGGGGTTCTCCACCCCTTTCAGTGAACCCTTGAGGTGGATTCTTCTGAGTGCTCCCCTCCAACGTAAAGGGTAGTCGAGAAGTGAGGAAGGAGACATTGAGTTTGGGGGTAAGGGAGGCTCCATGCTCTGGCCCCTCTCCCCCATTTGTGTTTGCTGACATGCACTTTTGTCCTGTTTGCTGCGGTTTTCTACTTCTATGTAAACTGAGGTAAACACGCACGGCTCTGTTTGGGACAGGCCTGTTTAACGGCTTTGCCCTAGGCCGGGCGGTGCGGCTTTGCACATGTGCTAACACCCTCCTACAGGCGGATTTCTTAACTTTCCATATCATGTTGCTACAGACATGTCACCATGATGTGACTGACCGGCGAGTGATTCGTTTTCAAATGACCTCACCTAGCATGTTCTGTACAAAGATTATTACAGTTGTGTGAAAACAGGGGTGCTTTCAGTCACAGCAGGGTCATTATTTTAGCTTCTTTTTACTCTCTTTGTAGTTTTAAAAATTAATGTGTGACGCTGGGATCCCAATCTATGAATGACCTTTGGCATTTCCGCTGATTCTGTGTGTCCTGGTCAGTTTTCCCAGCACAGCTCTGTAGTGCCCACAGTTCACTATTCACTGCGTGGCCATTAGTCTTTCATTTCATTCTGAGACATGGACCCCAAGTATTTTTTAAAAATCATTAATGGCAAATATGTAAACTCTGTAGAATTGTCAACATTTTACATACAATTCAACAGTTGTTACAGGAATTCTTTTAGTACCAAGCTAAAGTGGGAAATAAAAGTTAATCACCGATAATGTTGTATAAAAAGAATCACTGATTTCATCTGCTTGAATACACACCCTTCAGTCAAGTGTTCAGACTAGGTCACCGCCATACTAGTCTAGCCAGTTTGTTCTCTTTTAAGCCCAGCTACTAGATAAATGCTGGTCATGAATGTTAAGTTCATGAATAGATATCATTCAAGGAAGTTAGCTGGGCTCACAGCAATTCCATGCAACTGCTACACGCTGTCTAGACAGCAGTCAGGAGTCTGTCTCTGTTTACTTTCACCACCTGTGTTTTCCAAAACAAACTTGCACGCTTTGCCTCGGTTTTCCTTCCCCCACAAAATACAGTCTTATCTCTCTGCACCATCTTCCACACCGTCTACAACACAGGACGCTGAGCGATGAAGCAATGATTTAGAATCAAAGTCCTGTTCTAGGCAGTATTTTCTGCTTCCTTGTTCTAATGAGTCAAGTTTAGGGGTGAGGAGATTCATCATCCTAAGTGAAGCAGGTGCTGTTCAGAATTCAGGCAACCCCCCCATTTGAACAAACGCAACGCTAATGATAGTTTGTCATTTTCAATTTCCAATTGGAGCATTGCAGAACAGTGACTGTAGGAAAGGAGCTAGTGCTAATGAGCCGTTTCATTATCAAGCCCTGCCGAGTATTAATCATTCAACGCTTCCCTGGCGGAGCAGCCGAAGAGTGCTGCTCTGCGAAGAGAACCGCTCACGTAATGGCCTGGCCTGGAACGGTTCCCCACTCTCAGAGATGGAGGAGGAGTCTTTTCACATTTTTAAAACACTGACATTTAAAGTATATGTTACAGTCTAGGTGAAGCTGGCAGCGCCGCCTTTCCTTAAATTTGCCCGACCCATCCCATTATAAACCCCTGGGGTTAGTTGCTTATCACTTTGCCAAACTTTGACTGTTTGAGCTGAAATATTCCCCGCTGGGTGTCTGCCCAGGCGGAGCTTTGTGGAAGTGTGAGCTACCCAGCTCACCATTGCGGAGAAGGAGGCTGAGAGGCAATGCGTTGTTTTGCCCATAAAAAAAAAAAAAAAAAATTCTTACAGCTGTTGCATTAAGAATTTCCAGGGTCTCCTGGCTTTGGAGCAGGGACTTGAAATTTGGCCAGGGGATTGCCCTGATGTGCCTTTTGCCATCCCGAAGGAAGAAAATGCCCAAATGTATCTGAAGTATAACCCTCTGAAAGATCTCAGTTGGCACATGCTCAGTAGAGACATGTTAGAGTTTAGCAGTGACTTCTGCACTGATTCCGTTTTCACTGACCATGCTCCAGCCCCCCACATGTGACCCAGCTGGGCACGCGCCATCCCCACAGAGTGACTAAGCATGCACCAGAAAGTAGGGGCTGAGCAGGATGGCCCCTGTAATTGCTAATGTGGTGCTGGGCACCAGAACGGAGCGCAGAATGCCGAGGAATGAATTATGGCGGCGATGTGGGCAGGGCTGGCCGGGGTGTTTTGGCAGCAGAGTGGAAAGCGTTTTTGGCACCCAGTCCCCCACCCCCAGTGCAAAAGTCACAAGCGAGAAAAAGCCTTCAAGCAAAACGGTCACCCAAAAACCAACAAATGGGGATGTTGCACCACTGAACGTTGGCGCCCACGGCACCGGCCCTGATCGCCCACCACTAAGGCCAGCTCTGGGTGGGAGGAGCTGGAGGCGTAGATAGGAAGAGAGGGGCATGGGTCGATATGAGAAGGAAAGAGGCTGGAGGACACATGGGAAGAAGGGTCTAGGACAACTGAACCCACTCACTCCAGAACCCTGCAGTTCTGAGTTTCTACATTTCTCTTTGGTTGATAAACCACTGTGAAACCCAATGGCAAAACGTGTCTCTCATCCTCCTCTAACAGCTGACCCACATACTGCTACCAGTCACTCCTTAGCTCATATGGGAGACAGCCGTCCTGTGGCTCCGAGGACACATCTACAGCTGGAGATAGGGGTGTGACTCCCGGCTTGCACAGACACACTTGTGCAAACTCTCATCCAATGACCATGCTAACAAACAGTAGTGCATGGACAGCATTGAGCAGCGGCAAAAGCTGCTTGTGCCGAGTACAAACCCACCCGGAGCCCATGGGTCTGTACTCAGGGCGGCTAGCCCATGCTGCTGCTGGGGGACACATCCCAAGCTCCACCTGTAGATGTAGCCTGAAGGTCTGCACCCTGCTGAGAACCCAAGTTGGTGGTTAATGTCGTTCTTGGACATGATGGAGTTTTTTATTTTTTTAAATAATAGGAAATTACATTACAAAACCTTCATTAAAAGAACATTAAGGTTGCAAAGGCAAGGACTCTAAGGTTAAGAAACACTGAATTAAGGTTGTCTGTGAATCTTCCGCCTACCGGGCTGACATCCTGACGTCTCCTTTCTCATTGCCTAATTAATTGGAATTCGACTAACCCCTGCTAACCAGCCCGTCTGTTTTCCCTGAAGCTGTCTTGCTGTAAAAGGACCTGCAGATTTCAATGTCTGAGTTGCATCATATCAGACCGATTCCATGGCAGATTCCAGCCTCCTGCGTGCAGCATTTTGAGCTCCGAGGCGATACTTTCTTTTCGTTTGTAAAAGAGGAAGGGGCTGAAGTTTTGCGATGACTTGCTAGCACCAAACGGGACTCTCATCTCAGCTGACAAAAGGGAAGCTTTTGGTTTCTCTCTGAGACCTTTTAGTTGTGCATAATGTGGGGGAAAATACCTACCTGGGGAACAAATCTCTCTTCAATCTAGCAGCGAAAGGTCTACACCATCGCATGGCTAGAGGTTGAGACTAGACTAATTCAGACCAGACATAAGACGTACATATGCCCTTGTTCTAAAAGAATTATTTCAGGGCAGTTCTATGGCCTGAGTTATGCAGGAGGTCAGAGTAGCTGATTAGAGGTAGGCTGTTGGCACCTGCTGGGGGTTGTGGGTTCAAATCCCCAGGAGTTACATTCAGACTAGTTGATCACAAGGGTCACTTCAAGCCTTGGAATCTACGTACTGATGAACCAGCCATCCCAGGAGGGTTAACGGGCCCATGTGCCAAAGGGGAATGAGCCCTCTGCTTTGACTGTCTTGCAGGCACTGAAAGTCGGCAGAGCTGGCATCTCAACACACCAGCACAGAGTGGCTCAGACCCGGATAACAGAAATGCCACCAGGGACAGGAATCCCCTAGCCGCTGCTTCTCACCTGCCATCCTCACAATCTTCACAGGCCGGAGCAGAACCAAGCAGAAATTCAGGTGGCCTGCAGGAGGATTTCCCCTGTCGGCGACAGGAGGCTAAACTGGGAGCTGAACTGGATGGGATCTGAGTGGGATGGGCTCTCACCTCTGCTGGGCAACGCTCCCCCTCGCACTTTGTTCAGTGCTACACAAGAGGGTCCGTCTCATGGTGGCTGAACACGAGAGTTTGGGGCAGGTTCTGCTTCAGTTTCTACTGGTGTAAACACAGAGCAACTCCATCGTGTTCTGTTGAGACACTCTGGATTTCCATCAGAAGAACGAAGATCTGGCACCTGAGCAACCTTGGTCACAACCTGATGCTATAAAACCAGGAACTGAGGGTATGTCTACACCGCAATAAGAGACCCATAGCAGTCACAGCTGGCCTAGGTCAGCGGACTTGGGCTCTCAGGGGTACAAAGTTGCAGTGTAGACATTTGGGTTCAGGCTGGAGCCTGGGATCTGGGACCTGCCCCCCGTTGCAGGGTCTTAGAGATGGAGTTCAAACGTTTACAATACAATTTTATAGCCCCGCAGCCCGAGCCTTGCAAGCTCAAGTCAGTTGACCCGGGCCAGCCACGGGTCTTTTACTGCAGTGATTTTCCAAGCTCCAAGTGTGACCCAGATAAGTTTGCTACCAAATTTGAATTATGTAACAGTTTCCCCTATTGCAAGAGGCACAAAACCAGTTGGTTATTTCCCAATGTATACATTTGTATGATTATTTTATAATTGCAGTGTTTAGAACTAAGAGACAGTCCCTCCCTCCAGGCGTTTAGTTGTGGACCTGGCCCCTAGAACTGTAGGGATAACAGCTGTGTAACTGGGGAGAACTGGGAAAGAGACCACTTTGTAATAGAATGTGTCTGGACAGTGAAAAACGTCATGGTGACACACAAAAAACTGGGCCCTGCAATAAGCAATAACGGTGAATGGTCTGAGGCTACAGTGCTGTGGGGGTGGTCAGAAACTGACCACAAGATCTATCTATCACTAATTTCATATATATAAAGAGAGATCACCGTGGTTGGTTGGTTGGTTGGATGGACGGACGGACACTCACTGTAACCATGTGGGTCCTAGACAGACGACTATACACAAGAAACCCATGGATCACCACACCTACCTTCACAGATCCAGTAACCACCCCAAACACACCAAGAAATCGGTTATCTACAGCCTGGCCTGCAGATACCACAGAACATGGTCCGCGGAGAAGTCCCAGATACACACTTTAAACACACACAAAACCGCCTTCACCAAACAAAGACAATCCGCCACAGAAGCAGAGCGCATCATGGAGTGGGCCACCCAAATACCCGAAGAGAACCTGCTTCAATACAGAAATAACCCCCCTGCCGACCCCCGACCCCCCAGTTGTCACCTACCACCCCAAACTGGAACCCATACACACTCCCTCCCCTCCCCCACACCTCATCTGCAGAGCCCAATCCAAACGAGGAGGATGGTGGCATCTCCCTTTGCAACCTCCAGGCCAGTGGCAGCGCGCCCACCGGGGACGTTGCCGATCCCGGATCCAGCTGCTGTGTTAGCGACTAATTCTTTATACAGGCGAGATTGAGAGCTCCCGGTCCCCCACAGCACAGCTCTGGGGGCAGGTTACTCCCCTGGGGTCCGAGCCTGGCTGCACATCAAACCCTGGTCTCCCACATCCCATCTGAATGCACCAACCACTGGGATAAAGGTGACCAAAGGAACCACCACTGCATGAAAGGGCTCTGCTGCTGGACTCCAAGAGCAGGTCAATCCTGAGCAGAAACAGGCGCCTAAATCCAGGTCAGAGGGAGGTGCCCAAGTCCCTTGGAGGGTGGGAGTTTGGCCACACCTCTCACCTCCTCGTTTCCAAGTGGCTAGCTTAGGCAGCGCCTTCCTCAGCTTGCTGGCTTCTGCGGATCCCATACGTAAGTGCCTAACTCGGGGTTGTGGTGTCCCTTCGGCATCGGGGAGCCTGAAGGCAGGAATTGCCCCACCAGCCTATGCCCCCTTGTGGCTCCAGCCTACAGGGCCCTGATCCACGACTGGCCCACTGATATCAATGGGCAGGGGGATCAGGCCTGTGCTTCAGCAGCGCTTGCAAAAATGGCTGGGTGTTTTTCTTCCAGCGTCCCGTAAAAAGTACTCTATGAGGTGGGCGTGATAAGATGCACCAGACTGTATTGCCAGTTGGTTAGCAAAGCAAAATGCAATGCATTAGCCCACAGGACAAAGAGCGGATTCTGCATATCACGTACTTACAGAGAGTGGTTCAAAATGAACGAGTGCTCACTGCTACCTACTTATGTTAGTTCTCTGGTTCCCCCCCTCACCTGATCTTTGAAGCCCTTGGATTGCATTAAACTAGGGACAATCGGAGTAACGCTGTCCCGGGTAATATAAGTTGCCATACAGTTACGTCTGGCTGAAAACAGCAGGGACGAAATTTCCATAGCGCCGATGTCCAGATTGTTGAAAGTGTGTTTATCTTTTCCTGAAAGGCAGCTATACATTTCAGTGTCTGCCGAACGTACCTGGGGGTAATCCAGTAATAAACCCGTGTACAGCTGTTCGGTAGCTGTAGAGCTCAGACATTTTAGCTGGCTAAGGATTTCTAACTCTCTTCACTTATGCCATGTCTAATTTTTCACTGTATCCCCGGGCAATGTTCAAGCCAAACATTTAAAAAAAAAAAAAAAAAAAAAAAGAAAGTATGAAAAAAAAGAAAATGACAGTTCTCCCTCACACCCATAGAGACGCTACATTTGCACGATCCTGCCACAGTCACATTTTCTCGGAGTTAGTCCATAAGTGCAGCAAGAGGAACCCTGCTTTTTAATATCTTCTGCAAAGCCCAGCACACTTTTCTGGTGCTCTATAAATAAAAATCCTAAAAACCTGAAGTCATAATTCTGTTGGTTTCTTGGAAGAAAAACCAAAGGGGGGAGGGAGAGGGGAGCTGAGGAGAGAGAAAGCAGATAAATCTAAGCCACTCCCGACTCGCTCGCTGTCTCTCTCCACAAGTGGAAGAAATCTGTGCCTTTGAAAAAAAGAACTGATTTAGTGTTTGCAAAACCCTTTGGCAGATGTAAATGGTGGCAGTTTTTACAGCTAACAATCAGCTTAAAAACCAGAAAGGTCCCCAGATCATGTTCTGTTCAATTAAACAATCAGGAAAGGAATAAAACAAGCACAAGATTTTCAGCGAAGTTCCCTGTCTGTGGTGGAAAGTGCTTGTCTGTAACGTGATGCAGCAGTTACTATAGCGATTATCTGTCTTTAGTGAATTGTCCACAAGTTGAACTTGCATCTGACAAGTCAAATTTGTCAGTTTTGAAAGCAAGACAACTTCAACTTTATTTTTGGAGCAGGATTCCTTTGCCCCGGTGAGAAGAGGCCCCACCCTGAAGCACTGGTTATGCCCTCTTCTTCGAGCTGCACTCTGAGCAGACAAAGGAAATATGAACAGCTGTGTTGTGAGCCGTCAGCAGAAACTCCACGCACCTCAGACCCAAACTCGTAAACACATACTCACCCAAGCAATCCCACCAAGCCCAGCGGGGCTACCTGTGTATGCAAAGGTAGTCACCTGTATGCATGCTGAACCTGCCCCTCAATGGCTTCAAGTTCTAATTCCATCATAGTACAGGTGATGGCCTCTGCATAAGCTTGTCTCTCTCACCGACAGAAGTTGGTCCAGTAAAAGTACCTCACCCACCAGGTCTCTCTCATATGCTGGGACCAACATGACTACACCACCACTACGTACAGAAAGCTTCCAGTGCAGCTCCATAATAGTCTACAGGTTACCAGTGTGTCATTGTCCTATAATGAATATTTCAACAGTTGGGTTAGATATTTTCCGGTCTTGGAAGAGACAACGCCCTTATGAGCCTGGTCAGGGAGGAGGGCGCAAATTTAGTTTTGGGTGCTTAAAAAAAGGGTTAAAATACATTAATTGAAACACTGGCATGACTTTTTAACGGTTCGGCTTGCCTTAGCTATCCCTTGCAGTGTTTGCATCGCTGACACACTGCGCTACTGAATTAGGCCCTGGTATTGCCAGCCGATAGGGACAAGTGGGGGGCTGCCTGCCTGAATCACTTTGCATTACTGGGGCCTAAATGCCTGAAAGTCAGACCATCAACCCCCGTGAAAATGAAGAGCGCTGGGTGGGAAACAGGTTTCCCCTTACACACATGGTTTTGAGATATCAAAATGGTTTCCTGTCCCAAATTGGGAGAAAGTCAAATTCTCAACGGTTTTTGCCAATGGATTGTCCACAAATAAATAAATAACTAGATTCAGATCTGGTCCAGCCAAATGTTTTGTTTCCATAATTTCAGAATGTTTCATTTTGATTTTGCCCTTCTGTGTTCAACTTTTGTTTTGTTTTTGGATAACGTAACTAAAATTGAGACCCAAACAGTTGGTTCAAACTGGAAAACAAAACTTCTTGTTCTGAAAGGGTCCAAATCGGACGTTTTGAAAATTTCAAAACTTTTTTCTCCAAACCATTTTTGAATCGATAGATTTGTCACACCTGACACTGTTTCAAGAATAGTTTCCATTCTGACAAATTGGGTTTTTTTTTTGGAAATGCCAAACAAGCAAAACAAACAGCAAACAAAAACCCAAACCAAAAACCCACCAAGCTGATGTGTCAGAAAGGTCCCAATCAGATCTAAGAGTGTCCAGTCGATTCTTCTTGACCAAGCTGAATGAAATCCACAATCTAAACAAACTGCACATTTGAAAAATTCATTCGGTTTGTCTAAGCCATGCTGTTGTAGGTACCATGAGTTCAGACTTCACCTGACTCTGCCCCTTTAAAAGTCCAGTGTTTCCCCTCTCCCTTGCTTAGCAGAGTTATAGATCTTCTGCACATATGCATGTTCTTTCTGTCTGGGAGCGAATTCTTTTTCATGGCGAGTCTTATCTAATTCATTGCTGATGTCATTAGCAAAACAGCCATTTAATAACTGCAACCACATCAAGTAAACAAACCGCCGGAGGCAGCAATAGAACCACTCAACAAGAGGGGACAACATGCTGGGCTGTCTACGCTAGTGAATGCAACCAGTCTGCACCGAGAGACGGGAAAATGCATGGCTTCTGCTTCTTATAATCATTTACTACGGCAGTGCCTGAGGGCCATCCAGGAGTGTGGCCCCAGCGTGCTAGGAGCTGCACAAACACAGAGGCACAGACAGTCCCTGCCTGAAGAGCTGACAACCCAAATAGACCAGACAGACACAGAGTGGGGGAAGGGCTACCCCACACCCGCAGAGTCAACAATGGGATAGCAGCAAACCTGCATGTTAGTTCCATGATTTTTTTATATATATATTTTGGGGTGGGTTATAAGAAGCGGCTTCTTCTAAATTCCACAAGGGGACCACATGACCTGAGCCAATGGCAGGACCTGGGCCTATGGCCCCAATCTTCCAGGCAGTGAAGTCAACGGGATGTGTCACATGCTTAAAGAGAACTGATGTATATAGGTGTGTTGTTGGTTTGTGGGTTAGTATGGCCACCAACTCTCTCACCTCACATCAGGTGTTAACTCAATCAGAAACTCATTGCCTTTGTAATAGACAGAATCATTAATGGGTTTTATCCTACAACCTGTCAGGTACAATCCACTTTCTACAAATGGGGAACTGAGTCACAGGGTAGAGGAAGGTCACAAAGGGAGACTAAGCCAGGAACTGAGGTGAGATCTCGACTTCCACTGCAGTGCCGTATCAATGAGACCATCCTTCTTCCACCTTCCAGCTCAGCATAACCATGAATCTGCAGATGCTAAGCACGTGCTTAGCTTTGACTTTGTTCCATGACAGGAGAGGTCCCGATGACGGGAGAAGGCTAATGTGGTGCCCACCTTTAAAAAGCAGAAAAAGGAGAAGCCGGGGAACTATAGCCTGATTCAGTAGCTAGGGAGCTACCAGAGCAATGTATAAAACATTCAATTTGCGAATACCTGGAGGATGAAGGGCTGATCACTAGCAGCCAGCCTGGATTTACCAAGAACAAATCCTGCCAAACCAGCTCGATTTCCTTCTTTGACAGGGTATCTGATTTGGTGAATGGGGGAATGAAGTGCACATAATATACCTGGAGTTCAGCAAGGCTTTTCACACAGTCCCACATGACATTCTGATAAGCCAGCTGGAGAAATGCAGGCTCGACAGAAGTACCATTCAGTGAATACATAATGGGTTAAACAACCACGAACAAAGAGTAATTATTAATGGCATGGTGTCAGATTGGCGGGAGCTCTCATGTGGAGTGCCACAGGGATCTGTTCGGGGTCCAGTGTCTAACAAATTTTTGAATGACCAGGATGTAGGAACAGACAGCATACTGATCAAGTCTGCAGATGAGACAAAGAGGTGGGGGGGGGGAGCGGGGGTGGCTAACACTTTGGAGGATAGAGCTAAACTTCAGAGAGACCTTGATAAACTGGAGAACTGGGCTATAGACAACAATGAAATTCAGCAAAAGACAAATGTAATGTGCTACACTCGGGGAAGAAAACCCATTTGCACAGATACAGGATGGGAGATAACTGGCTTGGCAGTAGCACTGCTGAGAAGGATCTGGGAGTTGTGGTGTATCACAACCTCAACGTGAGTCAGCAACTCGATGCTGCTGCTGCAAAGAAAAAAAAGCGAATGCAATGTCAGGTTGCATTAACAGAGGCACAGCGTGCAAGTCACGGGAGGTGATAATACCACCCTACTCGGCGCTGGCTAGGCCTCAGCCGGAGAACTGTGTGCAGTTTTGGTCACCAATGTATAGAAAGGACGTAGAGAAACTGGAAAGGATCCAGAGGTAAGCGACAAAGATGATCAAAGGGACGGAATGCAGCCGTATGAGCAAAGGCTGAAGGCGCTGGGTATGTTTAGTTTGGAAAAGAGGAGATTAAGGGGGGGACATGATCATGGTCTTCAAATACTTGAAAGGCTGCCACAGAAAATATGGAGAAAAGCTCTTCTCTCTTGCCACAGAGGGCAGGACAAGAGGCAATGGGTTCAAACAGATTTAGATTAAATCTCAGGAAACACTAACTGTACGAACAGATGCCTAGGGAGGTTGTGGAAGCTCCTTCCCTGGAGGTTTTCAAAAGGAGGCTGGAGCCATCTGTCTTGGAAGGTTTAGACACAACAAATCCTGCATCTTGGCAGGGGCTAGACTAGACGAGATGACCCTGGCGGTCCCTTCTAACCCTATGATTCTGTGACTCCAATGGGATGATGCCCAGGCTGGGTGCTAAGCAGGGGCTGGGGCTCAAGGTATAGAGCGAAGTACACACCCAGCCATCAGCAGGCTCAAGGCCCAGGAGGGTGCTGGCTGGAAGCCCTGAACCCCCTGAGATGTTCAGGGATCTGGTGAAACCATGTGATGTGGGGCTCTGCTTTTATAAAACAAAACCTGCAAAGCTGTGGACACATCAAACACAAAAACGGAAAAGCATCAGTGTAAAGGGAAAGGAAAAGTCCCTCTTTAAAATTAATTTCCTAATTCACTTCTATTCCAGTTTAGAGTACTCCGAGTTTAGAAGCCAATTAGGACGGACAAGTCTGTGTTTGATTTTGGAACCTGGCAGTTGTACCTTTCAGATGACAGACAGCAGCTGAGTTTTATAAGGGAGCGATTTCCTTTACAGCTCCTAGCTACCGGCCGCCTTTCTGATCTTTTGTCTCTGGGGAAAGTGATCAGATGCATGAAAATTAGGTAACGGGGAGATTTTTTTTTTTTAAGAAAAGCATGATGCTGAACATTTATATAGCACTTTCCCCCTTCCACACACCAGGCAGATATTAATCAAACATCAGCTTGTCAACGTGCCTGCCCATAAATCCTCGGATTACCAGACTGCAATACATTATCTAAGAAACCAAACTCATTAATGGCCAGGCTCAGGAATTCAGAACATGGTGTAAGATCAGCTCGCTCCCAGTGGAGCTAACGGGAGGACTCCAGAGGCAAACTGAACGTGAAATCTGCTGAGTAGCACAAAGAGCAGGGCCAAATATTCTTCCACTCATCTCCCTCGTTGGTGAAAGCAGCACATGTGGCGCTGTCAGCACCAGACCCAGCTCCAGCTGCCCCAACCAAGGCAGGAGAAGGGAGCAGAGAAGAACCCTTGCCAAGGCCGCTGCTACCAGGCCATGGAGAGGGAGGAAATGTTCTCCTTCCTCTTAAGCCATGTGCCCCAGGCTCCGTGCAGAGTGAAGGGGATGCCCCTGCACCCAGCACCCTCCCCACCCATGGCCTTTATTTATAGGAATCCTCTAGCCCCCAGATTAATAAAACTCTGCTCCAGCCCATGACTAAACAGCGCCTGCCCCACTCCGGCCCGCACCTCCCGGCCCATGCTGCAGGAGCTGGAGGGGGAGAGGCACTCACATGGCCCGGCACCCATCCAGAAGAAACGCAGGGTTCACGTTAGTTGCATGCTGGGTTTTGAGCTTCCAGGGGCCATTTTCCATAGTTTCTCCACAAGCACAAGAGCTAGAAACGTACCTTCTTTGTCCTCCTCCTTCTTCAAATGAAAGCGGAGATGCTCATGAGTAGGGCCCTACCAAATTCACAACCGTGAAAAATACGCCACGGACCATAAAATCTGGTCTCTCCCTGTGAAATCTGGTCTTGTGTGTGCTTTTACCCTAGACTATACAGATTTCATGGGGGAGAGCCCAGCGTTTCTCAAACAGGGGTCCCAACCCAAAAGGGGGTTGCAGAGGAGTCACAAGGTTATTGTAGGGGGTTGCGGTATTGCCACGCTTACTTCTGCGCCGCCTTCAGAGATAAATAAATAAATGGAGATATCCTATCTCCTAGAGCTGGAAGGGACCTTGAAAGATCATCGAGTCCAGCCCCCTGCCTTCACTAGCAGGACCAAGTACTGATTTTGCCCCAGATCCCTAAGTGGCCCCCTCAAGGATTGAACTCACAACCCTGGGTTTAGCAGGCCAATGCTCAAACCACTGAGCTATCCCTCCCCCCCTTGGGGTGGTCAGAGAGCAGCAGCTGCAGGCCAGGTACCCAGCTCTGAAGTCAGCGCCCCGTCAGAAGCAGCGCAGAAGTAACGGTGGTAATACCATCCCATCCCATCCTTACTTCTGCGCTCCTGCTGGTGGCAGCTCTGCCTTCACAGCTGGGCTCCCGGCCAGCAGCCGCCGCTCTCCGGCAGCCCAGCTCTGAAGGCAGCACCACCACCACCAGCAGCGCAGAAGTAAGGGAGGCAGTACCATCAAACCCCTACAATAAGCTTGTAACCCCCCCGCCACACACACACACACACACACACACACACACACACACACAGAGCGCCTTTTGGGTGAGGACCGCTAGAGTTACAACACCATGAATAGGAAATGTGTTCTTGGTGCCAGGACCTGGGAGTCTGCAGTGAAGCATTTGGATCCAGCCCCTCTCCCCAGCAACCCCAGCTCTGCGCAGGACCCTGAGACGCTGCTGCTCCTTCCCTACTCAACGGCACCCACGCTGGCTGCCTGCTACCGCACAGATGAGGGAGGAGAATTGCTCTGACTGCTCCCTGGTGTCCCCACTGGGCTGTGGGAGCCGCACGAGAACAGTGCGACTGCCTCTGCCTGACGTTGGGGGAGCACCTAGCAAAGGATGGCTACCTTCCCCCACACCGCCACCCCTGGGCGGCCCAGGAAAAGGTACCAAGAAGAGCTGAGAACCAACAGCCACTTAAACACCAAGGAGTCTGGTGGCGCCTTAAAGACGAACAGATTTATTTGGGCATAAGCTTTCGTGGGTAAAAGTGGGTTATTTACCCACGAAAGCTTATGCCCAAATAAATCTGTTAATCTTTAAAGGTGCCACCAGACTCCTTGTTGTTTTTGTGGATACAGACTAACACGGCTACCCCCTGATACTTAACAGCCACTTACAGCTCCCTGATTCTCTGCCCCAGCCCCGGCTAGAACAGCCTAGGGGCTGCTCTAATTTGCACCAGCCGGCAAGAGTCTCCATGAACATAGCTAGAGTGCAGTGCACTCCAGTCCCTGTTCCTGATACTCCGGTGGGAAGGGAGGCGACTCCCACACAATGGGGAAGCCCCCGCAAAGCAATTACAGGTGGTTTCTGCTCCCTTTGTACCACTCCAGCAGGGCAACGGGAGTAGGAAAGGGCAGAGAACCTGCCGCCAGGGGCTGATTGGGACCCCTGAGCTTTGGGAAATAATCAGAGCAGGATGGAAAACCACAGCCGATTTTCACAAAAACGTGCCCCATTTTGAAGGTGGTTTTGTTTCACAGTGTTCGACAGATCCAGGTTCGGTTTTATTGAAAATGCTCTTTATATATATTTACTTTTCCCCATTTTTTTTAAATCAAAATCATCATCAATAGAGCTCTCAACATTTGTTTGCCAATCACTCCAATAACACTTTCGCTAATAATTTTGCAGAAATAAAATGAAAAAAAAAGCATTCACATTTTTAGTCAATGAAAAGTTAATTTTTTGTCCAAAGTATCATTTTAGAAAAAAAAGACCATTTTTCAATACAAAATAGCGTTGACCAGCTCTAGCCGTTTGGCTCTCAGGCTGGCAAAGCACGGGATACCACAGCATCGGAGTCTCAAATCGCAGCTGGTACCATTTACTCGCTGTTGGGTCTGGGTCCACTAGGAGTATTAGACACTCATGCACAGACTCAACATTCTCGTTAAAAATTACACAATGCTAGTGTGGTTTTTTGTTTTTTTTTAAAACAGTGTCTCCTACAAATTATACCCTCAAATACTTTGTAGAAATAATAGAGCTGCAGAGGTACCCAACAGCAGAGGGAGGGAGCAGCGAAGCGTACATAAGGGAGAATAAAGATCTTTTCAGATTAAAATTTGAAAAGCCACAGAGAATCCATGAAGCGAGTGAGACAAAGAGGGTCCAAGGAGCAAGGATGACTTTGCGGCTAAGACGCTGGACTGGGCCCCAGGAGAGCGTGTTCAATTTGTGGTTTTGCCCCTGACTCTCTTTGTGACTCCAGGCAAGTCAGTTTCACTCTGTGCCCCTCCTCATGTGTAAAAGGGGGGTAAAAATACCCCCGTCTCTCTCCTGTCTCTGTGGATTGGGAGCTCTTTGGTGCAGGGACTGTCTCAGTCTGTGATGGCACAATGCCCAGAACAATGGGGCCCCGATCTTGGCTGAACCCTGGCGGTGCTTCCAGAATACAAACAAGTGGATGGAGCTGGGTGACATCTGAAAACGTGTAAGGAAACTGAACCATAAAATGTGAGCGCCGAGTCCCCTGAGAGAATCAGGAAAGACCAGTTGTTTTTAGCACTTACTGTTCCTATTAACCAGGGTGTAAATGGCAGAAGGATCTAGATCACCACATTGTTGGGGGAAATCCAGAAAATCTGGTCAGAACCTCCAACAGCGGGGAGCTGAGGGGAACGCCTGGGGCGTGGGTGTGAAGGAACGGGAGGATGGGGACAGTCCAACAAGCAGTAGGGTCCTGGTTTATACTGTTGTAATGCTGCAGGGACAGGTCTTGGGGGAAATGCTGCATTCATTGTGCTGTTCAAAATTTCTCAGTTGGAACTGTCTGTCCTCCATCCTCAATTCCTTCTCGATGCAGAAATTGATAGGTCATAGTATCTAAGGCCAGAAAGGACCACCGTAATCATCTAGTCTGACTTCCTGAATAATACAGACCATAGGGGCTTCCCCAAAATAATTTCAGTGTGAACTAGAGCAGATCATTTTGAAACACATCCAATCTTGATTTAAAAGTTGTCAGTGATGGAGAACCTACCATGACCCTCATTAGTAATGGTTAAAAATGTATGCCTCATCTCCAGTCCGAGTTTGTCTAGCTTCAACTTCCAGCCATTGGATCTTGTTAGACCTTTGTCTGCTAGACTGAGGAGCTCTATCAAATATTAGTTTCCCAGGTAGGTATTTATAGACTGATCAACCTTCTCTTTGTTTAACTAAAGAGACTGAGCTCCTTGAGTCTATCACTCTAAGTCATGTTTTTCAATCCTTTAATCTTTCTCGTGGCTCTTCTTTGAACCTTCTCCAGTTTATCAACACCCTTCTGGAACTGTGGACACCAGAACTGGAAAGAACCCTGCCTCTTCCTGACTGAGCATGCCTTGTCTTTCAGAAGTGACTCCTGAACTGATATATTCAATCCAAATCTCTCGTCATGTCTCTGGGCATGCCCAGCAATAGGTCGCCCTGATTTTCCTTTTTCTGGACCTCTTTGGGCTCAGCAACAGGAAACCTGGAAATCCAGGGACGGGGAAGGCTCAGGGCTCCCCGGCTCACTACAGCAGAGCTGGGAGCTTGGAAGTCCTGGGATGTTGCTCCCGTGACAGCTCTGGGCCACGGACCCCAGTGCCGCAGCCTCTCAGGACAGCTGCAAGTGCAGCAGTGAAACTGACAAGAATATCAATTTCATTCAGCAGCTGCCAGTCCTGGGGAGCAAAGATCCCTTCAAAAACACCACGCGTCGGTGTTTCCCAGAATAGCTGGTTTGCGAGAACTTTCAGCTTTTTGAAATTTCTTGCCAATCGAAAATCAGAAGGTTTGGCCAGATCTAACCTTGAGCACCCCCTAAAGACTCTCAAACCTGAAGAAAAAGAATCTATTTTACTTTTATTTTTTTTTAATCTCATGATTTTTAAGCCAAATCTCTTGATTATTGAGGCCTGCATCATGATTTTTGCACACTTGAGATTGGCTGGGTCATTCAACTCGGAGGGGAAGCAGTACAAAAGGATGGATAAAATGGACAAACTTCTCAATTTTGACTGCTTCTCTGAGCTGAATCCAAACTGAAACTTTTTAGGTTCAAACCATTACTAGTTGAAAATAATCTTAATCCAAACTGAAGCAAAGACATATCCAGGAGAAGAGAATGCAGAGACATTTCTCTCTCTCATTACTCTAAGAGATCTATGATAAACACATCATGGAGTGTACCGAATATATAGATGCTTTAAATTATTCTCTTTGAACTAGTAGGGTTTTTTTTTTTTTAAATCCAATAAAAAGAACGTAAAGGATAATAAATAAAATAAAAATAATAATATCAAAAGTGGGTAGAGCACACGGCTGTGTCTGCTTTCGACTCCCGTAGCTAATAGAATTTATTACATCTGTGCTTCAGCTTCCTGGGGTTCTTAGGGAAGGTTATAGTTTCGTTTGACTGAAGAGAAGAGTAAATAGTTATATAAAATGGCTGAATGTGGCGTGACATGTCCCTTATTAGCCCCTCCTTTCACGAAGTTGGGGGGCGAAATGGTGGCTGCTTTGAAGTCAATGGAAATTTTGCCTTTGACTTCAGTAGAGCCAAGATTTCCTCTTGGGTCATTGTGAAGAATGCTTAAATGTCCATTTTCCGGATTTCTGTCTGCAATGCTCTGTCCGTCTGTTGACTCCACCGGTGTTCTCCTTGTGCAGCTTTATGGCACCGCATGAAAAGTTTCCTTTGGACTGGAAAGGAACCCAATGGCACCTTTTTTCTAGGGCAGACAAGGACAGCTCTCCACTCCCTTCAAAATCTGCAGAAATCCTACCGAAAAGGTACCTGTGTTATATGTTAAATCCTGCCTTGGGAAGCTGGAATTGTTCTTCATTTAAAGGAAGACAAAATAAGCCTGGTAAGTACCCGTTGTAACTACAATTTATGAGGTGGAGTGGAGGGACCCTGCAGCTTTTCTGTTTCACCAGCAGAAATGCGATTATAAAAGCTCACCCAAAAAGGCCCAGCCGGAATTCTTTGTGATCAGATGCACCCAGGGCAGGGACGGTGCTCAGCGATTCACTGATCTATTCAATTTGTTCTCCATACTCTTACCAGGAGGTTTCATAAGTACCGAGCAACGAAAGCAGGTTAATGCAGAGGGACTCCCCCTACTCACATGTTTCCACCCACTTCAGAAATTCTAGCTACAATCCCCTCCCCCAGCCAGGAAGAGTTTAGCACGGTTTTTGGATGACTGACAGAGGAGTCATGTTGCAAGTGTCTGAATACAGCGCAGGCTGCAAGCACAAAACCAAGACACCCCAAGTGTCGTTCCCAGCCACTCCACATCACCCCAAAGGGATGCAAAAGGAAGCCCAGAGAGAAGGTGCAACTGTGAAAAATCAGGAGCAGGCAACGCCACATACAGAAAACGTTACATTTCTCTGCTGCGGCCTCTCAAAGACTCTCATGTTCTTTGTTAGTCGTAGTCCTGGATGAACATGGCCGACAGCAACAAGCCTTGGGCTCCAGCCCACCCAGCAAAGAGACCGCGCTCTGTGAGCAATGGAATTGTAATCACGTCCCCTGAGAAAGGGATTCCCCCTGCACAGGCTGTCTGCCATTAACGTGCTTCTTCACTCGCAACTGCAAAACACACTCCGGGGCTGCTGCCTTTAGAGATCTCGGTCAGTATAAATTCCCTGGTTTAACACAGAATTACCCCTGACCCCACAACACCTCTGCAAATATTAGACATACGGGCGTTTGGAAGGATGGGTTTAGTAGCTAGCTGTATCCTACATGCCTTTTCCATCTTTCGGAAGGAAACGGCCTGGAGAGCCAAGCAGCATGGATTTGAAAATGAAGATCCCGCGTGTTTCTGTGCATGGACTTTCTTTTACGCCCCATCCCCGCCAAGGGCCCAGCTGGGGTTCGGAGTGAAATTTGGCCAGATTCAGAATGGTTTTATTCCAGCTGGCTCTGTCCTCTAGAGTCCATGTAAGCCGGAGCCAGGCGGGGGAGTTAGTGGCCTCTTTGCAGGTTTGTTCCTTGGAAAATTGATATCCGGCCCTTTGTGTGATACTCTAGCATCTAGTTTAGGCAGGGTGGGGGCGCGTCAAGGGTGCCGTGGTGGGACGGGCGCGAGGGAGCTGGGCTCCACTCTGGTGGTATAAACTCAGGCATGGCTGCAGAGCAGCTTGGACATATGGAGAGTTGGGGCCTTAGTCTGGGGCTACGGGCTTGATCCTTCAGGAGGTAACGAAGGGGAGTTTTTCCATTGCCTTGGATGGAAGCAGGCTTGGTGACTACCTGGATTTTGAAGTGCAATAGTTTTTTGTGAAGCTGCATCCTTCCCCTGGTTTTCGTTAACAGGGAAACATTTAGCTCATCACATTACAGCCCTTCTTGTATCTTTCCCCAGTCCTAGGTTACAATCCCACACATGCACACAAACAATGTGGTAAAAATAGTGACTAAAAAGTAGATAAAGGGTGGCAAATACTAACCTTGTAAAAGGAAATACTGTTTCACACTATATGTAATTAGACTGTGGAACTCACTGTCACAGGAAGTCAAGAATGAGCAAGCTTCAAAAAGGGATTGGACATGGATAAAGATAGCAAGAATATCCAGAGTTCTCATTAATGAGGATAACAATTCTGGAAGGGAGATTAAGCATCATGCTTCAGGGTTTAAGCCAGTCTCTAATTACTAGAGATCAGGAGGAAAGCCTCATGAGGGTTAGATTATCCCATGTCTGCTACTGCAGGACTCAAGCACCTTCATCTGGGGCATCTGGCACTGGGCACTGTCAGCGACAGGACGCTGAGCTAGGTTGGCTTTGGGTCTGAGCCCCTTGGCAGTTCCTATGTTTCTAGCTCAGGGGAAAACCTCCCCACTAAAAGCAAGATAATATCCAGTTAAGGGATCCTTGTTTAATGTGCATGAAGCCCCATATTCACCACTTTAACTGACGGGTGTTGCCTCTCAGTCTCCCGTCCACCTCCAACTGGTACAGTAGCACACTATGCATATCACATTACTCACCATCCAACTACACGAATGGAAATAAGTGAACAACAAACATTGAGCCTGGTTCTCGTTTACACTGAAGCCACTTTCCACTTCTCTAGCAGCGCAAAGGGGCCGCCAAGGGCGTTAAATATACGTGATTCTCACTCTGAGGTCCCCTGACGCTGCCAGAGTGGGGTGAATGAAACTCACTATGACGCCACTGTTACAGAGTCACTTTCAAAGCTCTGACTTCACTGCAGAGTTAATTCAGGCCCGAGCACCCAGGTTAGTCTAGCCCAGGTGCAAATGGCCACACTACAAAGCCACACTCAAGTTCCTGTGTCCTCACGACTGCTGCGCTCAGCCGTGCATGTCACTAGGACTCCTTGGGGGCACATCCCATGGTTCTTTGTGCCGAGCCGTTATAGGATTCTTTCCCAGTGAATTGTGGGAGGACTTGTCCGTTTTTCTGGGCACTGCCGGAGTTGGGGGTGGGCACTGGAGGACCATCAGCATTGGAGTGGTTTAGCCTGCGTCCTCAGTGCAAAGTGGGCAGACTACCCCCCAAGTGAAAGCTTCACAGACGCTCTAGCTTGTAGCCCCAGCTGGGTCCGGTAGCACCACCAAACTCATGTCAGAGGGTTGTGGGGGGGGACCGGAGCTGGGTTAGGGACAGCATCCGCGTAAGAGCCCGGTTTAACTACGCAGTGAAGACAGACCCTTCCCCAACAGAGTCACTGCCAGACAAGAGCTAGTAAACAAACAAGCAAAATCTTTCAGACAAGTAGCGAACAGAAACGGTCTAATCTAGAAGAACTGAAATTTAAACGGCGTCTTCATTTGAGTTAATGTATTTAATCATTTTAGTCTGTGGACCAGATTATTAAAGATATTTAGATGCCTAAAGATGTAGATGGACACCAATCTACACCAGTCAGTACCTAAATACCTTTAAAAATCAGGCCATATATCACCACCGCATTACCACAGCCCATAAGATCTGGATGTCGTTTGTCCCAGCTGCCCTGCTTCTTACCCACAACCTGCAGCATCAACACTGGGAAAACAAAACATCCTGAATTTAGTTTCGTTCAAATGAAAAAATAATAATAATAAAAGGAAAGGAAAGAGGAAGTGTTTGACTTTGAGTTCCTGAACAGAGCTCCCAGGAGGCGAAGCACGGTTACGCTATGATCCCTTTGGCACATGGACCAATGACAGGACAGCCAGAAGGCACTCATTTCAGGTTTCATTCGACTCTGCTACGTTTGGGACGGGACTGCTGTGAGTGAAGAAAATGACACACTCGAAGCCCAAGAACTTTTGCAGTTTGTACGCAGTTCTCCCCCCCGCCCACGCTTTTTTTGGCATGTGATTTAATTTACATTGTTAGGAGGTACATTACTGATACAAAACACACTGTTAAGTGTGGGTATAGGCAGCAGGGTTTTATTTTTTTCTGAAAGGAGATGCATAAACCTGAATTGTGGCTCCAGCAAACAAGAATTACTCTTAATGAGCTGTCAAGAAAATACTGGCTGATCTACAATTTGGCAGGCACTACAGCCTCTATTATAACTACCCAGGACTGCAGCAACATGACACTGGAAGCTTTTTTATTGGATGAATAACGAACTGCTGAGTGAAGAGCACAAAGTATTAGAGAGAAAAAGAGAGAGAGTGTGTGTGTGGATGTGTGTGTGCGTGCACAAGCTCGGGTGTATGGCATACTAGAGATACACGTGTGTTACATACACACATGTGAAAGCAGAGAGACACAGAGTCAGTAATGCTGCCCCAGACTCTGAGCTGGGGCTGAGTTTTAAGAGAGTTTAAGAACTGCTCTGTCGGGAAAGGTGGCTTTATACAGACAGTGGAGCAAATGTGGTTGTAGACAACGTGGGGTGGCCCCTCTGGCCAGTAAGTCCACTCCAGAAGCACAGCACAGTACCAAAGCCAGTTTTCCCGGCTGGAGCAGGACTGCTTGTGAGAGGATCATTAGTTAATGCTGATTTTCCTCAGAACACTGGGGAAATTCCAAAAGACTGGAGGAAAACTAACATTGTACCAGTTTTCGAAACGGGTAAACGGGATGACCTGGGTAATTATAGGCCAGTCAGTCTGACATTGATCCGAGGCAAGATAACGGAGCAGCTAAAACAGGACTCAATTAATAAAGAATTAAAGGAGGAGAATATAATTAATGCCAATCAACAAGGGCTTATAGAAAATAGATCCTGTCAAACTAACGTGATTTTTTTTGATGAGACAAGAAGTTTGGTTGATAAAGGGAATAGTATTGATGTCATATATTTAGACTTCTGTACGGGGTTTGACTTGGTACCTCATGATATTTTGATTTAAAAACTAGAACAATAGAAAATGAACATGGCACACATTAAAAGGATTAAAAGCTGGCTAACTGATAGGTCTCAAAATGTAATTGTAGACGGGGAATCATCATTGAATGGGTCTGTTTCCAGTGGGGTCCCACTAGGATCAGATCTTGGCCCTACGCTGTTTAACATTTTTATCAATGACCTGGAACAAAAAATCATCACTGATAAAGTTTGCAGATGACACAAAAATTGGGGGAATGGTAAATGATGAAGAGGACAGGTCACTGATACAGAGCACAAGCAAACAATGTGTGTTTTAATATGGCTAAATGTAAATGTATACACCTGGGAACTAAGAACGTAGTCCACTCTTACAGGATGGGGGAAGCAGCGACTCCGGAAAAGTCATGGGGGTCATGGAGGGTAATCAGCTGAACATGGAGCTCCCTGTGTGATGCCATGGCCAAGTAGGAGGAGAGAGGTTATTGACCTCTGTATTTGGCATTGCTGTGACCACTGCTTAGAACACTGTCCAGTTCTGGGGCCCACAGTTCAAGAAGGATGTTGATAAACAGAGGAGGGTTCAGAGAAGAGCCGTGAGAATGATGAAAGGACTGGAAAACCTGCCTTACAGTGGTAGACTCAAGGAGCTCAATTTATTTAGTGTAAGAAGGAGAAGAGTTAAGAGGCGGCTTGACATACCTGGGGGAAATATTTAAGAATTGGCTCTTCAATCTAGCAGGAAAAGACCCAATGGCTGGAAGCTGAAGCTAGACAAATGCAGACGGGAAACGAGACAGACATTTTTAACGGTGAGAGTAAGTACCCATTGGAACAGTTTATCAAGGGTCATCGTGGATTCTCCATCACTGACCATTTTTAAACCAAAATTGGACGTGTTTTCCAAAAGCTCTGCTCCAGGAATTGCTCTGGGGCAGTTCTCTGGCCCGTGTGACACAGGAGGTCAGACTAGACGATGACAACGGCCCCTTCTGGCCTGGGAATCTATGCTTGGTGCAGCTCAGCAGTAGTGGGGGAGAAGGGTGCAAAGGCAGATAGTAGATGCCAATACATCCACTCTCACTTCCCCAAACCTGCCACGCTCCTGGGCCAGTCCCGGACTGTCAATTAGAGCAGCCTCAGGGATGTTCTATGTTCTGCGGGCTGCCAGCAGCCCTGAGCGGCGGCTCTGGCTGGCAGGGATCACCAGAGAATATGGAGGCCCCAGTCAAGGCCTTTTTCCGAAGTGTAGCTACGGGCCTGGGGAGGTGATGTAGGAGCAGGTACAGCAGCGTATGCCACTCAGGGTTTCCTCTTACAAGCAGTCCTGCTCCAGCCGGGAAAACTGACTTTGGTACTGTGCTGTGCTTCTGGAGCGGACTTACTGGCCAGGGGGGCCACCCCACGTTGTCTACAACCACGTTTGCTCCACTGTCTGTATAAAGCCACCTTTCCCGACAGAGCAGTTCCCAGGGTGTTCTCATTATGTGCACAAAGCCAGAGCATGGCGTAAGCAGCTGCAAACATCAGATGCCACTTACTTCTACGGCTCCCACAATGGCAGTGCCTGAGCACTGCCCAACTCCTCTGGGTATTTACCTTCAGAGACCTCGCTCTTATCCCATTCTACAGATGGGAAACTGAGGCAGAGAGAGAGACAGGGCTAGATGCACAAGGGGATTTAGGCACCTAACCTCCCACCCAGCTGCTACCTTGCCCTGCAGGTGCCCAAATTCCCTACATGCTTACGGTCCCGCTGGCAAAGTCCCCTTGGCACCTAAATGTCTCCTGGTGGCCTCCATCCAGCCCTGGTGGGATGCTCAGACTCGGTGCTTTCCCTGCCTGTCTTGTGTGCAGGGCCCAACTGAGGAGGCCGTCTCCGAGCACACCTGCTGGGTCGGGCCCTGCACAAGCGGAGGTGGTGGTGCTCTTTCACCCAACAGCCCCAGGGCTAGAGCGCTCCTGCAGGACTTGGATTCAGGTCCCTGTTTAGCATCAGAGGGGATTTGAACCTGGGACTCCCAGGCTTAGGGGACTGACTCCAGGAGAGGGCTCATGGCTGTGAATCCCAAGCAGAGGCCAGTGCCTCCCCCATCTTTGAGGGTCAAGGATTAGGCCCCATCCTACTCCTCAGCTTCCCCCACTGCCTCGCTTAGCAGCTCCCTGCTCAGCGGGCTGGCTTCTCTGGATCCCGCTCCCCAGGCATCATCCAGGAGCCTGTCCCAGCCAGGGGCTGCAGATTCCAGTGGGCACCAGGTGCCTAAAAAGTTCAGCATCGAAGCACTGAGCCTAACGATTAGTCCACACCACAAAGCTTTGCTGGCACCACTGTCCCCCCATCCCGGCCAACACAACTCTGCCAGCAGACCCGCTGGGTAGACACAACCATGCAAGTGCTCCTCTCGGCACCGCTGATGTCCCCCAGGGAAGCGGTGTAGCCATGCCAGCGTCCACTGCCCCTGCACGAGCAGGCTGTGCCAGCAAAGCGTCTGCCGCGCAGACTCACCCTTATCAGTCTTTCCTTTTGCGGCTCTAGTCCTAAGTGACATCCCCAGGCCCACCCAGAGCAAAGAACTGGACCAAGGTCTCCGGGTTCCTAGGCCAGCGTCCCAGCCCCAGGACCACCCTCCCTCCCTCTGCAGAACCCATTCCGAGCGGCATTATGTGGGGAGGCCGGCGGCTGCCCACTGAAATGCCAAGCAGGGCCCTCAACCATCCCCGGGGAAGTGGTGGATAAACGATACGGTGCCCACAGCGTCTCACAGCCCAGCAGCTTCCCCGGGACGCTGACCGAGCGCTGCCATTAGCTAGACAGCCCTGGAAACACAGCCAAGAAAGCAGGACGCCTGCCAGCCTCTGAAAGGGAGGCCAGCTTCTGGCCGGGTTCCTTCAGCGCAAGGAGTGTCAAGGCAGAAAGTCAGCAGCAATGGGAGACGTTTACAGTTCTTGCCCTAGGAACGGGGGGAGGGAAAAAACAGCCCATCTATTTACAGTGTCTCCCCAGCTGGTGTGAACCCACCCAGCTCCACTGAAGAGAATGGGGCCAGATCCCATTCTCTAGTTACATCGGCAGAGCTCCAGTGAAATCAGTAGAGCGGAGCCCCAGTTGGTGTAAATCAGCATCGCTCCACTGAAGCGAATGGGATTGCTGCTGATTTCCACCAGCTCAGGATCTGGCCCATCATACTAGCTGAATTGCACTCTGTAATGGTCTCTGCTCAGTGACCAAACTCCCACAAACACCAGGTGCACACAGAAGCTGGGCACGCTACGCAGCTGCTGCAGGGGGGCACGCTGGCTGTTGTGCACAGGGCCATGGAATGTAAACAGTTCAGCGACACGGCTGAGACACGTCCAAGGCAAATGAAGAGCCACATCTGGCCTCTGCAGGAGCCTTTCAACACAGGAGTTTGTATTAAGTATTGATTCGTGTTCACTCATGGGCTGGCATCGAAAGAAAATTAAGTCACACTTAGGAAGGAGCAGACATGTGACATTCCTCCCCACTAACCCCAACGCTGAACTTCCTGGCATTTGGGAGCCTTCTGACATTCTTTTCAGTTGTTTGTGCTTTGAATCGGGATTTTCAAAGCTGCTTACGAGCTTCAGGTGCCCGAGTCCCATTCGTTTCGACCTTTGGCTAAAACACCCACCTAAGCAACCAGCTGGCAATTGGTTTGTAGAAAAGTCTATAAACCTACCCAGAATTTATAAGGATTCATTATTGACAATATCAGGCATCAGAGGGGAGCAATACTTTTTGAATATAATTCAAGGAAAACCCCTTTTAAAAAAACAATTTTTACTTCTACAGGGGAGGGGGAAAACCCTTGTTTGCTTTAAAAGAAACAATGAAAAAAAGAAAAATCACAAAACACAAATACCACAAACCAGAAAGTTGAATTACAGCATATGGGGTCTGGAGCCTCCGGCCAGGCTCCAGGCCTCCTCTAACTCCCTATTCCTCCCTTTGCAACCAAACTTCGCCAGCTTGCTCTGCTCTGCAGCAGTCCTCATAAAGGACCTTTGATGCTCATTTGCATCAAGCCACAGGCATCCTCTCTATTGTGAGAATCAAAACACACACACACACACACAGGATAAGATTGTAAAACACAAACCACCAATTTATCAAAACATCGGGCACCTCAGAATTCAAAAATAAATGAGCAGTCCGTGCACACCAGTTTTTAAGGGGCGATCACATGCACTTCAAGAAGCCCCACTTTAAAGTCTGTGTGGAGAGCGAGGCGACCAGGTGGGTGGGGAAGGGAAGGATGTTATGAAGAACATTTAGTGATTCACCCTCTCAAGCACCCAAGTGCCTACCTCTGATTGCAATACACATTTAGACACAAGCAGCTTGATGCAACATTCGTCACTGTGCAGTGATCTGCATCGACTACCCCAGAAATGAATGAGCCAATTGGTGACTGCAGAATTCATTAGGAAATGTGCTGCCTGAATATGTTTTGCTCTAGAAGGTACTTTATTATAGGAGGGTCACAGGAACAAAAAGGGTTTAAAAAGGAGAAATAGATTTGATGCCTTGTCTAACTCAATAGAGGATCCCTGTCTCCTTGGGGTATTAAAGGAGTTTCATCTCATAACTGCAATCCATTTTATACTCTCCCCTCCCCCCGAACTAATTTTACTGCTGATTTGTATGCAACTGTTAGCTTTATTTCTTTTTCCAAAATACAGTGAAACCAATTTTCTACTAGCCTTTTCTAGTGAGCCCCAGCCTAAACTAGCTACTTCCAGACTCCGACGTTCCAATGCAGAGACTGACTTGGGGCCCAAATTCAAGTCCTCTGCCCTGTGTTAAAAGGGCTTTGCCCAGGAGATTGAGTTGTACATACACAGCCCCAGTGCAGCCACTCCTACAGCCTTGTGCTCTCCTTAAGAGTAAGGGAAACGCCCAGTGGCCACAAATAGTTTTGGACTGACTCAATATGCTCCCCTAGTTTGATCTAGCCCACATCCCAGCTTACACCATCTGTATTACTCATGCAACCAAAATGCCATGAGAGTTGAAGTCAATTAGCGTTTTGGGGCACAAATTCCTAAGATAAGGCCCAGGTAAGTTTATGAGCTCATGCTCTATATGTCAGCATCATATCTATATTATATCAAATGCAGCATTATATCTACTCTCGCTCCACACACAGGTACGGCACAGTTTTCTCTGCAAACATTCAGGGGTGAAGGACAGGAGCTGGTTATGGGCCTCTCATATATCTGGGCGAGGAAAACGGCTTTGCTCAGTGGAATACATCCAAAATAAAACCCAAACCCTATTTTTCTGAGCAGTTTCCTAATTTAAAATCATGTCTGCAGAATATAGGAGTGTACATATGATAAATTAACTCCCTCCTCCCCCATGTTATGTGATGTACTCAGACTTCCAGCAGCTGAGAATCTGGCCCAATTGTATTTTTTGAATGCGGAAAACAGCTAAGGTGGTCTCTTTGTACATTCATCACACGGTGATATTTTTAGACACATACCTCTTCTGATCTCAGCGATGTCTGGACAGTGGGAAAGTAATCATTGTGCTGGGGAGCCCACAGCTTGCATTGTATGATGCAACCGAACGTAATGTGGCTCTATCTCATCTGGATAAGCTGAAAAAGAAAAGGCCTGGAGTGAAAAATCTATTTTCAAATCATGTGTTCACTTTTAAAGGGGCCAGAAGCTGTAACTCTGTGCGGTGGAACCTAGACGTTCGATCAGTACTCCAATAGCACTGAGAGGTCTCACCCAAGATCAGGGTCTCACGGTGCTAGCCTAGACTACATACAAACACACAGCAAGAGATCATCCCTCCCCTGAGGAGCTCACAATCGAAATCGACAATACAGACACAGGGTGGGAAGGGAAGCGGAGAGAGAGGAAGAGACTTGCCCAAGTCCACCCAGCAGGGCAGAGTCAGGAATAGAACTCAGGGCTCGAGTCCCGGTCAGGTGCTTCCAATATCACGGTGACTAACACTACTCTACTTCACTTGGACCACTACGCTCCGCAAAGGAGGGCGAGTGTCATTATTCCCGTGTTAAGTTGAGGCAACCCACTGTACCGTGTTCCTCCCAGTGAACCAGCAGAGTAGAAAAAGGAAATATAAATTAGAACATCGGGGTGGGATTGGCGCCCTAAGAACACCTGTGATAGGTGGCATGGCAGAGAGACCTGTGCTTCAGGCAGGCTGAGCACAAGAGCCCATGTACTGTTTGCCATTCCAGACATCAGTTCTCCTGGATTCGCCTTCTTCCCACAGAGCCTGCAGCAGCTCCATTACATTTTTAAAATGAATTTTTTAATTTATTAAATATGCAAACACCACAATCTGTCTGGCAGCTCCAACTTCATTTACTGCAGGTCATTTGAGAACCAAGGTGACCTCTGAGGCAAAGACACCAAGGGCCACCCTCACGATGGCTGGAGAGAAAAGCGTATAATAAAACCCCGCTAAGCCCTCAGTAGTGTGGACTGCCTCATGCAGGGGAAGACTGCCAGCTTCTTTTAAGAAAGGCTTTTCCCAATAACTTCCCTTGGGTCCTTCTGGAGATTCTCTGATTCCAATAGTCTTTGCGGTGACACCAGAATGGCCCTTCTGCAAGGTTTCATTGGTCTGGCAGAGAAAATTTTGGCTATTGCAGCTACAAGGAGAATTGACCAGATTGTTGCAGCTAGTTGGCGTCAGTACAAACACCTCACGACAGGAACGTACCGACCCCGCAGAGCATCGGCCTTTGAGAGCAGACCCTCAAAACAAGGACCTCAACCCCACGGGTAGACATGCCTCAACACTAATGAGACCAAAGTAGTCAATCCACGACAAGGGCTTAATTTCCAATGGCCCAACAGACACGAGCGTGTGCGAGGTGGAGAGGGGAGCAGCTACGGAGCTAGCTGGCTTCACCTCAGGTTCGTCATAGTGGCCAAAGAATCCGGAGAGACGGCCAAGGATGCGTCACCCTCACAATTGCTGGTACCACTGAGCGCGATCAACCTCAAATGCCTCCACGGTGATCTCGGCAGCTAACTCACTCAGGTGTTTTTGGAATTCCCACGAGGCGCCTATCTGCATCGTTAGGGGCCTAAAGACCTTTGTAAATTAGACCCTAGGGCCTAACCCTATTTTCAAAAGTGAAAATGGGCTTTAGGAGCCTTTGAAAATTTTATACCTAAGTCCTACCCACCACACCATTGAGAGAATGCCTTAGAAGATCTGGGCTCCCATCTCTCATGCGGGTTTCTGTTCAGCACAGAGCTGGTCTGGCAGCACTACTGCCTGCTCTATTAGCGGAGAGTCCAAATCAAGCAGAGGGAAGGGGGCAAGAGACATCAGAGATGGCCTCACTCCAAAGTCTGGAGTCCTGAGGGATAGAGAGACAAGAACTGCCCAGCATTGGGCTGAAGACGCTCCCTGCTAGGGTGACCACATGTCCCGATTTTATAGGGACAGTCCCGATTCATGTGTCTTTTTTCTTATATAGGCTCCTATTACCCCCCACCTCCTGTCCTGATTTTTCACATTTGCTCCCTGGTCACCCTACTCCCTGCTAGTGAGACAGATACTCTCCACCCTCTCTTTGGGTTTATTTTCAGTGTGGTTCACTTTGGAACGCTCCCATCCTGGCTAACTCTGTGACCTATTGTTACAAGCAGTGTTTATAAATAATTTTCAAATAGCCCTTAAAGGACGTGAAGCGTCTTGAACACAAAAGGGCACTCACTCACGAAAGCTTATGCTCCAATACATCTGTTAGTCTTAAAGGTGCCACAGGACTCTCTGTTGCTTTTTACAGATCCAGGCTAACACGACTAACCCTCTGATCTGTGACCTATTGTGAGTGAGAACCGGGGGGGAAACAAGAGAGCCGAGGTGGGACCAAGAGCCCTTCCGCTTTGGTGCAATCCGATTGGCGCTTCTGCCTGCTTGTCACCTGATTAGAACAACCGGCCCCCCAGCTCTAGAGTGGCGTACCCGGAAGCGTCCAATCGGAATGTCCCGCCACTCCAGAGACAGAAGCAAGTATCCCAAATCCTATCCCTGCCTTATTTAGGTCTGCTCCAGAAAGCCCTTTTGTGTTCAAAACGCTTCACGTCCTTTAAGGGCTATTTGAAAATTATTTATAAACACTGCTTGTAACAAGCCCAGCCACGCAATTTAATATTCCCCTTAATGAAGGCTCCATTCCTTTCTTTTTCTCTTTCCCCCTAAGGAGCAAATAATAATGTTTGTTCATGGAAAAATACATTGTAAGGGATCATTGCCATGCAATCATATGCACATCTGTTCTTAACAGGTTTCAGCTGAAACTACTGAAAATATACATAGGTCTACTTATGTGGAACAACTTAAATATGATAAGATTACAATTTGGAGGATAACAATGTGTTTAGCTATGGAAAAAGTAAGCCCCTTTCTAAACCCTCTTTCCACACACAATCATAACTTTTTACCACATATGTTGTCAAGGGGACAACATTTGTTGAGGATTAAGAAAGAACCCAGCATTGCAAGATTAGTGGCAAACAAACTCAAGATGTTCTAACATCTTCCCCACGAGCATTTAACTCCTGCATTACTATGTAATTACGAGTGATAGCCAGCCCTACCACTCCCCAGCCATTAAGAATGAGCAAAGAAAAGGCTCTAAAAAGCCCAATTTGGTGCTGCCACCACAATGTGGTTGGGATCAGGGGCGCGGGGAGGGGGAAGACTTTCTTCTTCCAGCGTGATTCCCCCCAATTCTGCACTAACATTCGCTTTGGGATTCACAAACAGAACTTGGCACTGGACAATAAGGCGGCGCACCAGGAAGCAGCAGTATTAAAAATGTGCCATCAGAGAGCATCAGCTAAAATTAGCATCTGACAAGTCCTCTAAGGAAACGTGACATTGTCAGTGGGTTTCTCATTTCCCACTACACCCTGCTGGGGTATTCACCTGTTTTATTAAATAAAAAATGTCCCTAATTTAACAAGCTGCACAGTGGAAAACAATAGCAAACGACGGTTTCATTATAGCTGGATTTGTGGAGCAAAGCAATTATGGTGTAGCTTGTACTTTCATTCAGGGATATTTTTAAATTCCTCTTTTTTTACATTAACTTGTTAAGGCGATTGTATGTTTTCAAGGCAACTATGCAAGCAAATTTTAAGTCGCTACCCAGTACTCTCCTTAATATATGAAATGCCATGTCCTAAATTTCTTTGTAGGAAAACTTTTGAGATGCACAATGTCGGAGAGCCCACTCACACAGGCACTGTTTGGAAAAGAAGGCAAGTAACTAGGTGTCTTGGGAACTCTGACCTCCAAGCTCCTGAACGGTCATTTGCCAGAGTTCGACCATGCTGGGGAGACATGGTCTTTCAGGTGTGCAATCATTAGTGCTGAAAGGAAGCTCTGGTGGCTCACCTTTCCCATCGCCCGGCATTGTGCCACAATTGATTTCCTTATCCTGAAGCCGTCCCTGATAGATGGGGCCTGTCAAATTCACGGCCTCCTCATGCAGCCTCTTCCATTCGACTCACTCATCTAATGACTAGGAGGATTTCCCCATATCTCTAATCCTAAAGGTTTGCTGCTGCATTTTAGGTCCAGTTTTTCCTTCTGGTTCTGCCTTTGTTGACTAATAAGGCTAACTGCTCCCTGGTCTCTCAGTCACAGCACCTTCTATACTGATAGGCAGTTACTGTGTCTCCTTGCTGTGTTCTTTTTTCTGCACTCAACACGGTGAGCTCCGAGGGCGCAGTTCTCATTTCCATGGCTCAGTGCAGGCATGGAGGGTGCGGAGCGGGCTGCTAGCCACTGGATAAGCTAGAGCAGCCTTTTGTTCCACTGCCAATGGCCCTTAATAGCCAGAGCACAGCACGGCTATCTCCAGGCCACCTTCCCCCTTAGCCACACCCCCAAAATCCATCCAATGCTACGTCATTGTAGCCATCATGGTCCCAGGGTATTAGAGAGAAAAGATGGGTGAGTCATACCTTTTATTGGACTGACTTCTGTTGACAAGACATTGGCCCAAGAAAAGATAAGACATGATCTCACCCACCTTGCCTTTCCATTGCTAAGGGCTGTCATGGGGCAAGGGTGTGTCATAAAGCCAACTCTCTCAAATCTGCATCATCCAGGAAACTCCCCACACTGAGATCTTCCCTGGGTGAGAAGACTGACTGATTGCCCCAGGCTGTCAGAAAGCCACAGGGTGAGGGAGCATCTACCACAAAATCTTTCTGCACAACTTTTGCTTTGCAACTTCTTCCATGGTTTGGTGAAATTCTCCATTTCTGGATTCTATTGCAGACCTGCAAGCATAGTACTCCCGGCCAGGTCTGAGTAGTGCCAACCAGAGAAGGGGAGTAGTCACTGTTCACGATTATCCTTAACTTGCATTAAAGCATTTGCTTTATATTGTGCCTAACTGCAAAAATAGCCCCAGTGCTTCCCAATAAAACAAATACAAAGAAAGACCTTCTAAAATGACTTCTGCTTTGGAGTGCCTCCATTTTTGGCTGTCCATCGTGAGTGGATTTGGAGACACTAGGGGAATGGACAGTAGCAGGTGACATTTCACTTGGATAAACAGAAGGTGAAATATATTGGCTGAAATACTGGAGTCCAAGATTTCCTATTCCAGATGGATTCTGCAAATTGAGAGCTTTTTTGGAAAAAAGACTTGAGTCCTTGTGGACAGATTTCAGTAGTTACTAACACAAACACAATGCTCAAGTGCAATAGGGAAAAAAAGGTAAAATAGAATACATAAACTAGGATAGTGACATGTTGTACATTAAAGATGGCTTTTCGCTTATCTGGTTCCAGATTTGATTATCTCATGTTAAGAAAGCTGTTGCTGAGATCGAAATAGCCCAGCGAAGGGCAACAAGGATCATCAGAAGTGTGTTGGGAATTATGTATATTAGGAGAGATGAAAATAGCTAGGATTATTTAACATAAAAAGGAGAACTGGAGAGAGATACGATGAAGGGATTCCAAACAATAAAGGGTAGAATGACAATTGATCAGTTCATTCCCTTTTTGTCCTGTCTCTAAGTATGAAAAACATGCAACTTGATGAAATTAAAGAGTAGTAAAAATCAGGCCAGTATAAAGGAAACACTTTACCCCGAGTAGAATAACCCTGTAGGATTCATTGCTGCTGGCGATGACCGGACACACGCTGCAGATGAGCTTACAAAAGGACCCCCACATTACTTCATGCCCACTAGGTCTAGCTGTGCAAGCTCTGACAGCAAGGAGAACAAAATATCCTTCTCAATCAAAAAGAAACATCTCTCCCTCTTCCCCCATCACGTCCACAATTACAGCATTATTAGTATTTACCATTTATAGGGCGGTAGCTTCAAACCAGATCCAGCCCTTATTGTGTAGGGTGCTGTACAAACATATGATAAACAACAGCCCCCGCCCCAAAGAGCTTACAATAGTGTCTGAACAGATGAGTTCCCATGGTCCTCTCCAGGGTGCACACAGCACAGAGCCCAGAAGGACAAAGGCCTGGTCTGGGATAGTAAATCTTTTCTTCTTGTTATTGACTGGATGGTCGCGCCGTAGCTAACTTGGTTCACTTTGTGGCAGTATCTGTACCTCGCAGCACTCTGTATAACAACAAGCCGTGATGTTCTGCTCTCACTCAGGGTCAATCTGAAACTCCCCAGCAAGCCCAGGGGAAGTCCCCAGGATTACAGCTCCCTGCCCTCAGCAGTCCTCTGAGTCCCTTTCAAAGCAACGAGAGGCCCCTGATCCACGCCACGTCACTCTCCCTTCCTTCAAAGGCTCTTTGCCCCACACCCCCTCTCAGAGAGTGCTGCCCATGGTGTCGTCCTGCCATGGCTCTGCCCTACCACTCGCCCAGCCCCGGCCTGGGGGGGTCGGGGGTCAGAGCACAAGCTCAGATCCCTTCAGGACCGTTTCTTGTGCTGGTTCGGGGCTACATTTCCCTCCGGACTTCTGCTGGCTCCATTAATAGCCTCGACTTGGCCGTCTCCTTGGTAGATTTATGGGACGCTGCGATCAGTGAAATGGGCACCAAGAATGGACATTTCCTTCTTCTAGAGCTCAGACTTTATGCATTCAACTCCTTCACTTTTTTTTTTTTTAAAAACAGGCTGAATATTTACACAAATGTTTGAGGTCATTAAGAAGGGCAGTTTTCAAATGCTTCATGCCCATTTGCAGTCTGAGCACGGTCTCCTGGCCAGTGCCTCGTTCCTTAACCCTTACAACACTGGCATTTTCCACACTGCGACTCCCACGGCCGCACAGGACAGTTTACATTGCCTGTCGTCCGCCCGCCCGCCACTGGGGTTAATAAGAGAAGCCTATGACCAGAGTCACGGCAGGATATATTTAACGTACAGTAAGCAAAACAAGCAAAAAACCAAAACAAACAGAGCTATATAAACAGACCACAGATGAGAGCACAGTGGAATTTGGCATAATTCATTACAGTAAAGGGAGAAAATAGATCGAGTTTCACAAAGTATCATTCTGATTTTGGTTTGGCTTTGATTTAAGAATCGGCTCTGGGGAAGCTGGCACTGAATTCTAGTGACGGTCCTTTGTTTCCAACTCCCAACGGTCGGTTAATCTCCCTCCCAGCAGGGGGAGACAGACCGGACGTCGAATAAATATAGCTCAAGAAATCTTTTGGAACGAGGGTTTGATCTGGCTGCCTGGATGAATCCACGCTCCGTAGCTGTGGAGTCACAGCCTGGGTCAGCGGTGGTGCACAGAGAGGCGTCAAGCCAGCAGGAATCCCGGGGGGAAGGGGAGGGGAGAGGATCCCCATTGACACCGGCTGGGGAGCACCCACCAGACAGCAGTCCCTAGGCTGCCTGCCCCGTGGCCAGTGCAGGAGGAGGCTTGGCCCAGAACAGAGAAAAGCCAGGGTGAGACTCAGGTTTACAGCTGCATCTGAGGCCCAGGAAATGGAAGTTGCTTCCCAGCCAGCCGAGGAGGTACTCGGACAAGACCCCCAGCATGAGAGAGTCCAGCTGCCCGAAGCTGCCCCAGCCCAAGGCAGTGGCCTGTACAGTTCTCTTCCCACGTGAGATTGGCTGGCGAATGGAGAGTCTCTCCTCCGTCAAAGGGCATTGGCAAGAAGCGTGCCTCCCCCCGCTCGCTCACACACTCGTTGACGCTGCTTGTCGGCTCTTCTGCACTGGGACGGTGCGACTCGCACGGAGCCCTGCGCGGACAAGCAAGTAGAGGGACTGCTCCTGTGATCCCCCCGTGGGCAGGCTGCCCCGGGGTAGGGAGGATCTTTGCACACAGCCTGCTGGTCCACACAGGCGGATAACATTTGGGCCCTAGGTTTGTACAGAGCCTGACACCATGCCCACTCGGGGCCCCCACGTGCTACCGGAGCACACCAGCAGCAGCAACAGCGGGTCAGCGGCTGCACCAGGTTGAAGATTTGAGGGTCTCTGGCTACCAGCCACCCTGCGTCCCCGAGGACACCCCACTTCCACAGCCCACCTCCTTGCAACGGGAGCCATTCCTCCCCTGGAGAAGGGGTGGGGATGCACCTCATGCTGCTTACTGCGCTGCTGAAGCCCAGGGGAGTGCAGTGCACGGAATCTGGGTGCCAGGACGGCTCCTCTCCAGTTGTGCATTGTCCCATCAGGGCGTTCCTGGCTTATCTAGGCCCTAAGGGTGTCCTGCCCATTCCGACAGCTTCGGCCAGTGATTCCTGATGGTTTAGGGCAGGTGACAGCCCTTCATCAGCCAGGGATCACATGGGGATTGGCTCTCGCTTGGCGTTTCAGACCCTGCGTCTCTGGTAGATCTGTCTGCGTGACAGAGAGATATCACTCTGTTGGTATGAATCTCAGCAAATGGGCATCTCCCAAAGCCTGGATAACTGAGGCTACGGGACAGACCTGGGCTCACAGTCAGGTTTCTGTCTTCATTCCCTGGCCTCCTATTCACGGACCCCAGGTGGAGCTGCACCTGCGCAGAGCACGGCTGAATGCAGCACCCAGGGTACAAAAGCAAGCGCTCGGCTGCAGGTTCTAATCCAGGGAAATTGCTGCCCCGAGGGGCTGTCTGGCTGGCTGAACACGAGATCTGAACTGCCCAGCTTGTTCGGATTTGGCACTCCTTTCGGGAAGCGCCGTTCTTCGTCACTGCAGCAAGGGAACATGTTTAGCTGCTCCAAAGCAAACTCCCTTAGCTGTGCTCATTAGTAGTTTCTCCATGTGCAAAGGTGCAGCTAAGTCTCCCACGAGCAGCTGGTTAGCACAGGAGAGCAAGGGGCCGAGAAGGGTGCTCCCCTACCGTGCAGGGGCTGGTCAGCAGAGGCAGGGCTAACAGGGCTTCTTGCCACCTCCCGTCCACTTGCCACTCCTACACAGAATCCCCAAGTGGCCCTTTTTTCTGACCACACACAGCAGAAAAGTTCCTTTTCCTCCTGCGTGTTCACACACAAAGCCCGAGAGTCCATTTCCAGGCCCCGGCTGATCCCGGCTGTGAGAACCCAGACTGCTGCTGACACGCCCCACGACCTTGTAAAATGTTGTGAAACAAGTCAAGTAAGGATACAGCAGACTTGCTGATGCTGACCAGAACTCCTTGGGCAATGTGCCAAAAGCCACCTAGCTTAGTTCTCTATTAAAAGTTTTCTGCCTGCCTTGTAATTGGCTCTACCTTGCAGTCATTGACACGGTATAACACCACATTTCTCCTCTGGATATAAATGGAATCCCTATTATTTTCGGTGATCGGAACACATGGTTCATCTCAAGAGGATAGCTCGTGGCTCAGGGGAGGAGCACTCAAAGTTTATTCAGCTTACGCAGATCTTAATAGCCACTTCAGAGTCCCAGCTCTCCGAGAGTACAAACAACATGATCTTACTCAGCAGAAAGTATCCAGATCATGTGAAGTAGGATGCTGTTTAGACAGTGCCCAAAGCTACAGCTGGATGTGAAACTGTTACGACATGACTCAAATTTGTCCTTTTAATGTTTAAATACCCATTCTCTTTTAAACAATTAAAATCTAAAAATACCCCACAACTTTGTTTTGTTTTCATGTTGCAACAAAATGTGTGATGTGTCCAGCTTGACTTGCACGTTCTAAGATAATGTGTACATTTTAGTGTGTTTTAAAATGATTGTAGTTAGGTGCTGATGACCAGGAATCAGGATGTAACTTACCAACAATGCTAGGCCTTGTAAAAGGGGGAAGATATTAGTGCTGGTCAGACTTTGTCCATTAGAACGTGTTACAGTGGAACAGGGATTTTGGCAAAATGGCTACCGCTGCAGGAAACATCGGTTTTCAATTTATAGTGTTTTCCTCAAAAATGTGAAAACAGAAAATTTTGCAGTTCACAGCCACTGAAAACGGAAGATTTTTGGCCATACTCCCCAAACATTATGATTTTTGATGGAAATTTTGCCCTTTTCAGTTTCTGAAAAACATTTTTGGTTTGGGAATTCTCAGTGTTTTAACAGGAAAAACCCCACAATTTGAAAAAATAAAAAAAAGTCAAATTTTCTGGGGGGAAAACCATTTCCTGCCCAGCTCTAGAAATTCTATCCAATAGGGAAGGGGGGCATAGGGATGGGGGGGGGGGACATGGAGCTCTAAGGGAAGTGGCAGAGCTCAAATGTACGCTGTAAGCAGTACCTATGTAGCTGCTGCCCCACTATAACATAACCCTTGATCACTCGGTTGCAGAACCAGTTTTGATAATTGGTACAACTTGCTATGGAGGAAACCAGAACCTGGAAGAAATATTTTCTCCCTTTCACATCCAAATTCCAAAATTAATGGACCTTCTCAAACTCCCCCCTTCCCCAACAGTGTATTTAACGTTTCTATGCAGTAAGGACTGCCCTAATAATGAGGATAAAAGTTATGGCCACTCTCCCACTCTGCAGCATCTGAATCTCCGAGCAGCCCCGTGGATTTCAGTGAGACTCCACTCACAGTAAGGTACAATTCAGCAGGAGTAACAGAGTAGACTCTAGCCCAGTGAATTCCAGTCTGCGTGACTTTGGGATACCATGCCCAGCTCCATGGGCTGCAGAAAACATCCGCTCAACATTAGAGTTCAAGCCATCACAGAGTGGTTTTAACGTTGCATTTTATTCTGAATCTAAGGTATATATGGAGAAGGCTGGGGATGGTCATAACTAAACAAATTCAAATAGATTCATAGATTCCCAGGCCAGAAGGGACCACTGTGATCACCTAGTCTGACCTCCTGGATAACACAGACCAGAGACCTGCCCCAAAGCAATCCCTAGAGCAGATATTTTAGAGAAATATCTAAATCTTGATTTTAAGATTGTCAGTGATGGAGAATCCACCACGGCCCTTGGTAAATTGTTCCAATGGTAAATTATTCTCACCTGTTTCCTGTCTGAATTTGTCTAACTTCAACTTCCAGCCATTGGATCGTGTTAGATCTTTCTCTATTACACTGAAGAGCCCATGATTAAATATATGTTCCCCGCACTGATACTTCTAGACTGTAACCATCACCCCTTAACCTTCTCAAGCTAAATAGATTGAGCTTTTTGAGTCTGTCATTATAATAAAGCAGCATTATAATAATGTACACATTATCTTAGAACAATTAAAAGATCTTTTCTAATCTTTTAATTGTTCTCATGGCTCGTCTCTGACCCCTCTCCACTTTATCAACACCCTTCTTGAATTGTGGCCACCAGAACAGCACACAGGATTCCAGCAGCAGTCACACCAGTGCCAAAGACAGAAGTAAAATAACTTCTTTACTCCTACTCGAGATTCCCGTTTGTGCATCCCAGGATTGCATTAGCCTGTTTGCCACAGCATCACATCGGGAGCTCACGTTCAGCTGATTATCTACCATGACCCCCAGGGTTTTTTTCCAGAGCTACTGCTTCCCAGGATAAAGCCCCTCGATCCTGTAAGCATGGCTACATTCTTTGTTCCCAGATATGTACATTTACATTTAGCGATATTAAAACACATATTGTTTGCTTTCACTCACTTTCCCAAGTAATCCTGATTCACAGTGACCTGTGACCTGTCCGCCTCTTCTGATTCACCACTCCCCCAATTTTTGTGCCCTCTGCAAACTTTATCAATGATGAGTTTAAGTTTCCTTCCAGGGCATTGATAAAAACGTTAAGTAGCATAGGGCCAAGACCCAGTACTTGCAGGACTTCACTGGAAACACATCGACTCAATAACAATACATTACATTTTGAGACGTGGGGCCAACACGGCTACAACAACACTGATTATTACGTTTTGAGACCTATCAGTTACTCACTTTCTAATCCTTTAAAGTGTGCCATATTAATATTATATTGCTCTAGTCTTTTTTAATCAAATTGTCATGTTGTATCAAGTCAAATGCCTTACAAAAGTCTAAGTCTATTATGCCAACACTGTTACCAAACTTGTAATCTCATCCAAAAAAATCAAGTTAATTTGACAAGATCTATTTTTCATAAATCCATGATGATCTGCATTAATTACATTATTCTCCTTTAGTTCTTTATGAATCGAGTCCTGTATTAGCTGCTCCTTTATCTTGCCTGGGATTGATGTCAGGCTGACAGGCCTATAATTACCCGAGTCATCCCGTTTACCCTTGTACCACATTGATACGGCACTGGCTTTTTCCCAGTATTTTGGAACTTCCCCAGTGCACCACGACTTACTGAAAAGCAACATTAACGGGCCAGCAAGCTCCTCGGCCAGCTCTTTAAAAACTCTTTGGAAGCCAGTATCCAGATGTGCTGATTTGAAAATAGCTGACTTTAGTCTCTGATCTTTAGCATCCTCTGGAGATACTAGTGGAATGGAAGGAGTGTTATCACCATATGATGAGACAACATCATCTGTTCCCCCCCAAATACAGAGCAGAAATCTTACATGATCGAACAGAAGTACATGATCATTGTATTAATAGTACATGATCATTGCCATTCTAAAAGGCATCCATGCAGTGCCCAGTAGGCTAAAGGAGACTTTCCAAAGGAGGCAAAGGCCCAGATCCTATATTTAGGTACCTCACCCCCACTGATCCCTTGTATACCTCTGAGGATCTGGGCCAAATTTCATAGAACTCCTACTAGCTCTGCCTGGGGGGTCTCCCTCTTGGCTCGTCTAACAGGCTGCATAGGAAGCATTAGGCGTTGAACAGGGAAGGAGCCATGGAGATATAATTTGCCTGTCCATGCAGAGAATAAATGCTAGCTTCTCTGCCTAGGACTGCCATTTATGGTCCACCAGGGTCCCATGTTGGATCTCAGCAGCACTCACACAGTACAGTTCCAGTTTTTGGATGGGGTCCCAACTAATTGAATACATATGGTGCCTGGCCACTCATTGGCAGAGAACACATTTCCTCCAGAAATCCCGCCTGGGCTATACCCAAAGCCCTTCAGTTCTGCAGCCAGGGGACTGACCTCCAAACCCACCCCAGACAGCAGAATTGTGCTCCTGAAGCCAGGAAAAAAAACCCTCTCTCTCGCACTGTCCCTGAGGGCTGTAAAGAAAAACTTGGAAACCTGAACCAAGCACAGCCGACAGCCTAACCAGGTCTGTAAGGTGCAGATCGCACCATGTAACTTAACAGACAATTTAACGGTCACTTTTAAACATTGCTACTGTTAACTACTGCACCACTGACGATTTCAACAGGCGCTTCTAGCTAATGTCTATCTCCACAAAAGCCAAACCCTGTCTCCTAGCAGTACCAAAAACCCCAACTGTCCCCTGCCAGCTGCCAGAAGCCACCAGCTTTGCTCTGACAGCTTCTGTGCCAATGCCGAAACCTGCAGCACCTTGAAAACCACCATTTCCGAAAAGCATTTGCTTTGCTCTTTGGACATACTGGTTCTAAGCACGGTGTGCGCTCGTGTCTCTCTGAAAGTGCCCATCACAAAGATCTCGGGCTCCAACCCGCTTTAATGTAAGTTCAGTAAGAACTGCAATATTTAAGCCAACCCACAAGAGTGAAATCACACAGCGTAGTAAGACACTGACAACTCACAAAACACCACTCAACAGGAGTAAAGCGTGGCACAATTAGACTCTAAGAGACTATGAAAGAGATCAAGACAAAGACGGGTCAGGCAAAGGAGAGGATGAGGGGAGTTTAAACTGGCTCAAAAAGGCTGTCCAAAAAGACAAGGGAAGCAAAGAGCCAGTTCTTGTCTGCAGCTGGCCTCCTGCCACGCCAAACTCCAGCCCCATGAGATCAAGGCTCTGTGATTAAAAAACGTACCAGATGCAGTGTTCTCCCCCCTCAAAATGCCTCTCTTTACACCTTTTTGCAACAGGAACACCTTCTCCTTATCACAGGCCATTCTACAGGAAGCGTAACATTCTCAGGATTGGTCCCTTTTAAAACTTCTTTACCTGTTCACAGAATGCCTGGCCACTCAGCTGTCGTTCGCTCCAGCATACAGAATCGCTGAATGGGAAAATGAAATGATCCGCACAGATGATTCAGCTGTGACTTTCTGAACAGAACCAAACCCCTCGAACTATTGGCCCTGATCCTGGGGAATGTTGTGGCAGGCTTCAGGTTTTGGTTCTACACTAGGTCCACCAGTTCACCCGAAACGTGGCAAGGTCGTGACCCAGGGAAGATTGTTGCCTTGTCCCAGTCAGGTACAGAGAAGGAAGCGGAATGAAAAGGAGACCCTCTGTTCCACCCACTGATTGACAAAGCCCAGTGCCGGCAAAGCTCTCGGCTCACTTGTTCGAAGGAGGGCTTTGCTGATCCTCAAAGCCCTCACTGGCCACTAGCAGCTAGCAGGCTAAAGTCCTGTCCACACTGAAGTGCGGGGGAGTTTTGCCAATGACATCAACGGAGCCAGGATTTCACCCCTAGTCGCTATTTGTTTGTTTCCCGTTTTATTTCTAATTTCACAGATTAACATGCCAACAACCAAGGTCTCCAGACAAAGAAGTCCTGTCCGTTGGAAATGCTGCTGTTTGGCTATTTGTGTCTGTCTGTGGTGTCTGAAACCACGCCTGGAACAGAAAGGTAGAACCACCTCTGGGATCATACAGCCTCAGAGAAGATGGACAGTAGATGGTGCTGGGATCTCCCAGGAGCCTAAGGGAGTTGAGGCCCCAGGTCCAGCTGAATTTCACTTCACTCCCTCAGGATCCTGTGAAATACGTCTGGTCTGTGAAAGACCTCACCCCATCTTTTAACCACTTTCCGTGTCCTCCGCCCCCCCCGCCCCAGTCCATTGGCCCCCTGGCAGCAGGCTAAAGCAGAGAGGGAAGGCTGAGAGGAGTCCCTCGAGGTGACCCATCTCCACCAGGGAACCAAGGTGTGTGAGACTTTACCCTGGCACTGCCCATGCTGCTCCTGTCTGGTGGGGACGTTAGTGCGGGGAGGGGGGCGTCACCTTGCTGCCTGAGAAACCGAGAACTCCTGCCAAGACACCTGGTCTCCAGGATCCAGCAGGTGCCAGGGCTGGGGAGGGAAAGGTACAGTCTTCTCCCCCACCCTCCCCTCCATGCTCTCAGCGGAGGGGATGTGGGGCCTCAAGAGGCTGTGCACACTGCACCTGCTGGGTAATGTCACAATCTGGACTAATGGACAGTCGTGTCCCTTCACTTCTCCAACCTGGGGTGCCTTTTCCACTGCTTCACTGTGAGAGCAGCCACTCCTGGCCCGTCTACATCCAGCCTCCAGCATCTAAATCACTCCCAATTCTACTGCAAGAGTGCTACAGACAGCCACCCCGAATTGCACTGCAGAGCAACACCAGCAAATTCCCAGTCCCAGACTTCCCCCAGACACGTGCGTCTTGTCCTGCCCAGCCCTCTCCTGGACAACAAAAGCTCATATAAAAGTCCATCATTTTATTAACAGAAAATGACAAGTACAAATCCTGTGATCCAAAAGGAGCTTCAGTCCAAACACTTCAGTCCAAACACACGGGTCTAGATAAAATAAGTTTATTAACAACAGAAGGATAGATTTGAAGTGACTACAAGTAATGAGGCATAAAAGTCAGAATTGGTTACAAGAAAATGAAAGTAAGTCACAAGTAATGCCTAGAGTGACTTCAAAGCAAAGGTCTCTCTCACCAGGTCCACCAGCTGTCTTACTGGCAGAATCTTTCAGTCAGGATCCCTCCTCCCATCCAAAACTGTTTCCTTTGTTCTTCAAGTGCTGTCAATGCCGTGAGTAGATGGGAGGGAAGAATAATCTGGGGCACCTGCTCCCCTTTCTTATAGCTCTTTTGCTTCTTTGAGAATCATCTGCAGCTGAGGTTCAAGAGAGGGAAAGTCTGAGTGGCTGGGAACCGCCCGCTGTTTCTTTGTCTACAAGATGTAGATTTTCACCCACATCATGTTTCTTTGTCAAAATGTAGATTTTCACCCACATCATGTTTCCTGCCAAAAAATGGCCACTTAACCAGGTGATGGTCTCTTTGATTTTGCTGACACTTGGCTGAGGTGTTGGCTAGCTTTTTGTCTCTGGGGAACAGGTTTGTGGCTGCTTCCCCCAGACTTGGAACATGCCTGGTAATACCATACAGAGGAATCCTATAACTTTACATGCAATGTTGCCACACATATAAATCGCTGATCATTATTGTCCTGGTAAAATGTGTTTTTTCAAATGATACCTCACAAGGCACACTTTGTAAAAAATTAATCATAGTCTTGTGAAAGGGTGAATATAGGGGTACAGATGGTCACAGATCTGAGACACAGAGCAACTCAGTGATTTGCCCAAGGTCACCCAAGAAATGTATGGCACAGCTAAAAACTGAATGTAGATTTCCAGAGCCTGAGTCAAGTGCTTCAACCACAAGACCATCCCCCTGCAATCAGCATCCCCTAACCCAGCAACCACCACCACCCTGAACAACAGCCCGAGCACTCCCCCACCCAGCACAAGTTCTCACCACCACCCTGTCCCACAATCCTTTACAGGATATGGTCTCCAATTCAGTTCCTCTGGTGCCTTTCACCTGCGCTAACAAATTCTTGCTGCCCTGCCTGGGCAGTGCCATGGGGAAGCAGGCACCACGGGTTTCCCAATTGGCACATTTATCTTCCTTCACTCAAAGGCTGTCCCAGGAGGGTCAGGAAAGGATCTAGCCCTCTCTCCCCACCCCCAGGAGAGCACCATTCTGGGGCACGCAGCAGGGTTTGTGAGGTTCCCAGCTGTTATGCAATGGGAGGAAGAGGAAGTTTTCAGCCAAGTTCCTGACCCCTGCTCGGAAATTTGGAAGACCCGAGTGTGCATCAGATTTGCCGACACCAAAGAGAGGAAATAAAAGTGCAGCGTAACTAGAGAGAGTCCCATGGTGCCAGAGTGGAATCCGGAGCCCACACATGCTTGGTCATTGCTTCAGACTCAGTGAACCCAATAGCATGTTTTTCCAGCTGGGAGGCCAGGAAAAAAGAGAGATCACTTCCCCCAAAATACAACCCTCCCCTCGCCCCCCCAAATAATGATCTGTCAGATCAGTCACCTCCACATCTCCGAGAGGTTTGGAACAAAGAGGCCTATTGCATTTGATGTGGTGATAAAGTGCATGCAGCTTGTGGCCATCCATTTAGCATTTTATTTTGCGAACTGAATGACATCATGCTGCCCCAAGGACAATTCCGCCAGCAGAACTCCAATTTGTCTCATTGCACAATGAAGTTTTAAACACATCTTCCCCTATGCCCCGCACCTCCACTCCAGTTAATAAAAATGATTAATTTGAGTGTTTTAATCATTTTTGCTGATCCCAGACAGAACTGAGCGAGGTAGTTTCTGAAAGCCCTGCTAATCCACTTCAGTCGTAACATCGGTGCTGATGCATTGTCGTGCTGTATTATATTCATTCCATAGCTCTTCGGAGGAAAATTAGTGGGCTGGCATGTTAATCTCATTTAACTCGAGGGACTGTAGTTTGATTCCTGGAGCTGCCAAATGGGTTAGGAATGACTGATTTGAACAGTGTTCTTTCCAGAGTTTCTCCATTTTAAGAAGTCAGGCCGGAGGACTGTGAACCTCGGGCAAACACGGGGAATGTTTTTTGGCATTTTGACCCAATTTGGATTCTAGCCCACGTCGCTGTGGAGAAACGCCAGGGCTTTAAATCCATGAAGTCCTTCTTCTGTGAGTATTAGGATTTCCTGCCAAGGCATAAAACAACATGTAGTCAAGAAAAGATTATCTTTTCAAAAGTGAACTTGGAGGCAGAGAAACTTGGGTTTGAGACTGAAAGGCAATCTACACTCTGCAGAGAGGGCGGGGCTCACAGCTTGTTTTGATCTACACTTTAGGTGACTTTTAAACATAAATTTGTGTTTTCATGTTTTCATCAACCCAGATGGATTTTAAGATTTCACGGGGGGGGGGGGGGAGTTTTACATAAATGCAGAATAGAAGCCCATGAACCAGAAACCACACACTGGTCCTTACAACATGGCGGTTCTTTTCCTTTGATAACAGACTGGATACTTATTGCAGTAAAGCGAAAGCCATGTTATTTCGTTACATCTCCCAAACGCCAAGGCACCCAATCACGCCTTATTCATTTATTTGTATTGTGGTTAGCACCTGCAGTGCCCGAGGTACTGTCTACCATGAACAGGAAGAGACAGGCCCTGACAGAAAGACCCACAATCTAAAAAAGAGACAAGTAGCTGGTGGAAGGGGAAGGGAAAAGACAAAGTACAATCATCCTGATTGGTGCCCACAGCAAGGAGAGCTGTCTTTCAGATCTCTAGCTTCAACCTCTTCTAGAACGTTTGGTTTTCCAACGATCCACTTGAGAGAGTGGGGACTAGAACGGGGAGGTTTCTGGACCGTTTGGATGGAAACCCAGTGTCTGGATGTCTAGGAGCCCACTCCATGGGTGCTCGATGTCTCGGAACTCAGGCCTGGGTGTTCCAAGCTGCGCATCTAAAATGAGGGGACCCTTGAAAACGTTGGCCATAATGTCTTAACGTTTGCATGAGCACCCAGATGGATTTTAAGTTCTGCTTCTGTCCTGCTCTAGGCTTCCTGCTGCCCATGTCAAGGGGGTGCTTTCTCTGGGTAGAGAACTCTGGACTACAGGGTAGAGAGTAAATTCCCAATCTCTTTGCAGCTCCAGAATTCCAGTCTGCGAAGAGAGGGGGATAATGCAGCGGAGAAAGGAAAATTACCCAACCGCCGGGAAGGCTGCCCCGGCACTATCAGGCAACAGCCACTTTGGGTGCCAACGTGCACACTGCCAGCCTGGAGCCTCTAGGGCACAGCTGGGGTCCCCATGACATCTAAGCCTTGTGATCTTAGCAGAGAGCTCTGGCTGATGGCCCGGCGGGTGGTCCGAATTCAGTAGAACCCCTCAGCTGCAAAAAGCCTGGCTCAGAGGCCTGGTGGGCATGGAATTGGAGCACGAATTGCTTTGGGTGCTGCTCAGTTGTGTTTTCAAGAACTTCTCCGGAGGTTTGAGCCCAGTGAGGGGAAGAGCGGTGACTCCAGCACCCGAGTCAGGGTCAAACCTTGCAGTCAACATTGCACCGAACCATGGGAGAGGTTCCCACGCTCCATGCTGCCTAGCTGGGAGTCCATTCGCACTGCATCCCTCTTGAACTGAGGGGGTCTGCGAGCAGACCTGCCACGCCAGGATCGAGGAATCCCTCTCAAGGCTCGGAGACTCTCGGCCCAGAAAGCAGAGGGGTAGCTTTCAGTCTGATGGGAGCAACGCCTGACGGCCACCTGCGTTCTGGGGAAAGCAGCCAGGGACGCACCAGGGCCTGCGGATTTGAAGCTGCCTGGCTTCGAAAGGTGAGAAGGGAGCCTACTGCATTGGGATTAGCTAAGCCCAGAACATGGCGGAGAGGCAGGTTCTCTCTGGACTCAGGCGCAGCGAGTGTAGTGCATTCGGGTAGCTCCCCAGCAGCTATCCCTCAAAATATCCTCCCTGGCCTTTCCTCACAGCGCATTCTGCGGCTCTTGTCAGCCGGGTGGGGGTGAGCTTCCTTGAGACCCGCCCGAGCTGTGATATGAAACTGTCACTATGGTTCACTAAGTAAATGCCACAGTCCCAGATGCTGCAACTGCATCTGACATGCTCAACTCTAAGCAGCCTTTGGCTGCAAAGGGCTTGAGTTTTTATTTTCGGTAAAGTCTGCAGCCTGCTTTGTGGATAAAGATCCCTAGGCTGCGGCGTTACTGTCCACTTGCCTAGGACTTTAGCCACTGATGGACAGATTATCGCTGAACTACTCCGACATTTCCCCTTCTCAAAGCCAAGCTCAGCTCTGCGACTCGACCCTCCCTGCTGGCTCAGGGATTAAATCAGGACTGGAATGGAAGTTGGCTGCATCTTACCGGGGGCCATCTCTCGGGTCGGTGTCTGTACAGCCCCCAGCTGATCTAGGACTGGGGTTCCCAGGCACTCTGGCAATACAAATACTAACCAGTAACAAGGGCTAACCTGAGTGGTGCTGATCGGCCCAGCTGTCCCACGTCAAGTTGCTGACCCCCAGAAGCACACAATACTGCAGCGAGCATACTGATACTGCAGCGAGCGCGTCACAGGAGAAAGCCCAGAAGAGAGTGAGCGTCTGGAACCGTGCAAGACAGCAGGTGAAAGTGTTACGCACACCACTGAACTCGCTTCTGCAAGCCTTGCTGGTTTTTATTTTCATAACGTTGACTCATTCTTTCCTACAGAAGCCACTTCATCCCATGAAACGTGTTCACACGCACACACAAACCTCACCAGTTCAAACAGTCACTGGCTTCATGCTGGCCAGGCTGGCGGGGGGGACGCTGAAGCAAAGGGGAATGCTTGCAGTGGATACCTGGGATGGCCTGCCACCTTCCAGCTCCCAGTTCTGGGGGAGAAATGTTGTAAGCTGGGCTCTGGCAAAGCCAACGTTCTGGGCGTGCTTGTCCAGTAGTCACCCATCAAATCTTTTCTGCTGCCTTAGTGAACTCAGTAACGTTCCCTCGGGACGAGGCAGTACATACAGGAGCAGTAACTGTGGAATATGGTTATTTAGCCATCCGAGGCAAACCGTGAACACTCCTATTGATACCCACTGTCTATGCAGGGAGTTCTGCACTGAATACAGGCAACGGTCTCAGCGGGACGGGGGAGGGAGAGGGGTCTCAGCTGCTCACTCTGAACGGGAGCCTGTGGGTCTCGGAGGGAACATGCACATAGCCCCAGCCTCCAGTGCCTTTCAAGACTACCACCAAGAGCCTACAGCCTGGGATGAGAAGCGGGCTTCCCAGCTCCACTCCTTTGGCCCCATGGAACTTTCTGCCCTTTGGGTAAAGTTCATCTGTTCAGGGGGCAGCCCCTGAGGGTGGAACGATCATCCCAAATCTCACCCCTTTCCGCTCCAAGGGCCAGGGGACCTTTGCTAAGACAGACTCAGCAGAGCATGGACATTCAAAACCACTCACACACCAAAGCCCTACCCAAGCAAAACACGGCACTACACGTCATTCTCCTCTGGGGAGAGGATGAGAGAGAGAGGAAACCATACGTGATAGGTGTTAGTCAGTCGCTTAATACACAACTGGCAGGTGCTCAGATACTACAATGTTGGGGACAGATCAAGAACCTGTAGAGAATAAAAAGAATAGAACAAGTGGGTATCTATGCCCAGGATACTATTATAATGGAAAAACACCCCCATAAAACTCTAATAGCATATTTTGAGGGGACCCATCCCAGGAAGGGGAGAGATCTGAGGCACTGTCTGCCAGCCGGCGTAGTTTAGAGCAGCCCTTTGACGGCTCTAACATACACATAGCCAGGAATAGCTGGGCAGACAGCGAGGGGAGCAATAACCGCTCTGCTCTGTAGAGCGCAACTCGGCCACAGCAGACTCTGATCCGTGGTCTTTTGAGTTAATCTGAGCACTAAAAAGTCTGATACGACCCTATGAGGAAAACCAGCCTTGAATCACTCAAGGACTCCAAGAGTGACTTGGTCAAGCTTTTCTAGAACAAAAATTCACCTTTAGACTGGGAAAAGGCATGGAAAACCTTAGCCAAAAAGATGCGGTTGAGCACATTAGAATAACTGGGAAAGGCAGTTCTGAGCTCCAGTTCGATGCTACGAGTGTGCAGTGCTTGGATGTGCTACAGTACAGCCAGTATCATTGTCGGCGCTTGGCATGCAGTTCTTCTCATATTTTAGATGAGCTGCTTCAATGAATGACTGGAAAGAAAATCTTGGGAGTAAAGGCAAAAGCTGGGACTACGTGGCACACTGGGTTAGTTTCTTTCCGCTGCTGACCAGTTGGGTTCAAATCTTGTTTAGGTTCCACGCGATCAGGAGTTTACTAGCCTCGCTGGAGTCCCCGGTGAACACTACTTCATGTTATAAAAATCCCCATTCATCCTGCCTGGAAATCTTTGTGCCGGAGGGTTACAAGACCAGCAAAGGTGCTGTACATCTCCAGATGTGCACTGCAACTGCCTTTTGCAAATCCTGTTTAAGATCTGGCTTCACCATTGATGACTGATCAAAATTTAGTGCTGTTTTAATACCTTGTATTACAGCTCTGTGCACAGTGGATGAGCCTTTTACAACTGTAACATATGTTGGAGATTAGCAAAACTAGTTTGGCATGGCAGAAAGATAAAAATATAGAACACATACCAAATTCACTCTCGGACCCATATCAGCTTCCAGATAACTCATGTGCAATGTGCTTACGGTTCAGATTATTGCATTGTTGTCGGTAATTTACAGTTGCTGTATAGCTAATAAACAAACAAGCTGGTTCCTGTTACGCATATGCCTCTTGCAACAACTGTAAATCTGTGATCCTCTATGTCACTAATATGCACATGAAAAACGCGTGTCTCTCCAATAGCAAGGAGCACTTTCCCTAGAGGAAAAAAGCCTCTTCCAGAAAGTTGTACAGTTCACTCTCCTCCGGAATGATTCTTACTGGGTCATATTTACTTAAGACTCAGAAAAGGCCTGATGGGAAGGATAGTCTAGTGCAGGGGTTGGCAACCTCTGCCACGCGGCTCGCCAGGGAAAGCCCCTGGCGGGCCGGGCCAGTTTGTTTACCTGCCGCGTCAGCAGGTTCGGCCGATCACGGCCCCCAATGGCCGCAGTTCGCCACTCCAGGCCAATGGGGATGGTGGGAAGCTGCGGCCAGCACATCCCTCAGCCCGCACTGCTTCCCACAGCTCCCATTGGCCCGGAGCGGCGAACCGCAGCCAGTGAGGGCCGCAATCGGCCAAACGTGCCAAAGCGGCAGGTAAACAAAGCACCCTGGCGAGCCGCGTGCCAAAAGGTTGCTGACCCCTGGTCTAGTGGCTAGAACATTGAACTAGGATGCAGGAAACCTGCATTGAATTCCCAACTCAGCCACAGACTTCCTATGTGGCCTTAGGCAAATCATGTCATCTTCCCTTTGCCTCAGTTCCTCTACCTGCAAAAGGAGAATAATACCTCGTGATGGGGTTGTGACGATAAACCAAGATGAGCGATTGTGAGGTGCTCAGACACGATGCGTTGAGGGTCAAATAGGCCCCTCCTGAGTACTCTAGCTGTCTGAGCTCAAAGAGAAGTGTAACTCTTGGAAACATTGTTGAGGAACATGCAGCAAGATTGGGAGGTGGCTTCATATGAGCAACAAAGGAGAGAGAGAAATCAAAGCTGATCCCACGTGACGGGGCTACGAAGATGGAGGGTTTGTGAACAGTAACAGAACAGGGGAGTTGGAAAGATTCCAGAGGACCTGTTTTGGTTTGGTGAGGCTGGATTTGACCACAGCCCATGCAAGAAGCGATGTCAGACAGATGGGCTGAAATGGGAACTTGGGCAGAGACAAACTGGTGAGGGAGATCTGTGATCGCACATGAAGACATGTCAGCAGTTGAGATGTACACTTGAGTGAGAGTGATGAAATGCAGCAAGAACCAAGCCCACAGTTACCAATAATACAGACCTACCTTTAAGTGCAATGTTCCATCTGTGAAAGGTACAATACTGTAGCTGGTTAACCAACTAACCACATGGCCCTCCTATGCCTGAATTAGCTGTAGAATGTTTTGGAGCCACACGAAATGAAATGAATAGCAATCGTTTGCTTTGCTTGCAGCAAACTAGCTTAGGCCAGTCAGACTCTGGTGTATCTGCAACATCCCTTTCATTTTACTCTGTTGCCTTGTATATTTTATGGTGAAACTTGCTTAGGTGGTTACAGAACTAGAAAAATAAAAGTTGTTGAATAGTGAGGTTGGCAAGTCGATATCATTAATCAGACCCACGCCTTGCTTACCAAGTAAGTCGTGTCTAGGGTATTAAAGCTTGAAGCTGAAATTGCAGCAGTCAGCAATTTGAGTAGGTGTAGCTGGGCTGACTGTCATAGAGTTATGGCTGTTTACTTAACAGTGGATAGGAGTTTTTAGGAGGAAAAAAGATTTTCCCATTTCAAAAACACTATGTCAACCCAAAGTGATAAAGCCACTAATTTTTCTCTTGTGAACCATTTTTAATGGTCAGCTTTAACTGTTACTGAAGCCAGTTAAAAATGCAAGATGGGCACAGATCTGTACTGTCTGTAGCACAATTATTGACACGTGACTGATCAGCATGCTCTAAGAGCCATAAAAGGAGGGTTAACAAGGTCCTGATTCAACAAAGCACATAAGCGCATGCTTAATTTTAAGCGGGTAAGTAATCCCGTCCCTATTCAGCAAAGCACTTAAGCATGTACTTAGTTCCAGTGATTTCAATGGGTCTGCTTCCCAGTGGGATTCACAATCAGTCCCCGAATGAGGAAAAGCAGTCCCGGACAGTTCCTGACAAACCCAGTTGTGACGGGTTTGGTCAGAGAGATCCCCTTGGGACTGTCACCTGATGTGCTGAAATTACCTCTGAGCCTGTTTTCTTTGCCAGCTTGGGACTCCAGAACCCTGTCTTGTTGAGCCAGACACACTAGCCTGCTGCAACGCAGGCCCAGGTCTGAACCACGCCCCCAAAGCTGCAGACTTAACTGAAAACAGCTCAGCAAGTACTCGTCTCCAGCACCCAGACACCCAGCTCCAATGGGATCCAAACCCCAAATAAATGTTTTACTCTGTATAAAGTTTATACAGGATAAACTCATAAATTGTCCGCCCTCTGTAACAGAGATATGCACAGCCGTTTGCTCTCCCAGGTATTAATCACTTACTCTGGGTTAACACAATCACTTTTGTTTATTAATTAAGTATAAAAAGTAGGATTTAAGTGGTGTCAAGTTACCAAGCAAAATAAAACAAAACACACAAGTCTAAGCCTAATACATTAAGAAACTGAATACAGGTAAATCTCACCCTCAGAGATGTTCCAATAAGCTTCTTCCTAGTCTGGGCCCGATCCTTTCCCCTAGTACAATCCTTGTTAGTTCCAGCTCAGGTGGAAACTAGGGAATTTCTCATGACTGGCAGCCCCCTTTGTTCTGTTCCACCCCCTTTTATAGCTTTGGCACAAGGCAGGAATCCTTCGTCTCTCTGGATCCCCACCCTTCCTTCTAAATGGAAAAGCACCAGGTTTAAGATGGATTCCAGTACCAGGTGACATGGTCACATGTTCTGTGAGACCCCAAGCCTCCATTCTTTCTGGCCTGACTCACACAAACCCAGGAAGGCTTACAAGTAAACAGAGCCATTTACAATTGTGCCATCAAGATTCTAAAGCACCATTAATGGCCCACACTTTGCATAATTACAATAGGACTTTAGAGTTATACTTCATATTTCTAGTTTTAGATGCAAGAATGTTAAATACATACAAATAGGATGAACACACTCAGTAGATTATAAGCTTTGTAATGATACCTTACAAGAGACCTTTTGCATGAAGCATATTCCAGTTACATTACAGTCACACTCATTTGTATATTTCCATAAAACACATGGAGAGCAATGTCACACCAGTCATTTATCACCCTCTTTGTGGAAATCCCAAATTTCATTGCAATACCAGCCTCCTCATCTGATCCCACTTGCCAGTGCCACGTAAAGCCTTCGTGCTCACAGCTGCTGAGCTCCGGAGGAAGAAGGCACTCTCCTCCTCCTCGAAAGAGCGTGCCCATTGGCAAAGAGCGGACAAAGCAACAAAATCAGTTTCTTGGCTGGTAAATTCATACTTATCCGCCCTCCCCTCCCACTAACACATAACAGGATTAAGGGGAATGCAGACCACCTGGGGTATGTTCAGTGGTTTTCAACGGGGGTATGCATGCTCACATCAGGGGGTACACAAGAAAAATCCTGCAATGGCAGAAAACGCATCATGTTATCCCTTACAGACCTCCCCCCCCACCCCATTTTCATAGGTATATTGTGACCCTATCTCAGGTGGGGGTACGTGGTAGACTACATTATTTGGAAAGGGGTACATGGCCTAAAAAGTTTGAAAACCACTGCTCGATCTGATTGAAAACCTTGGACCAACACGATCTAGAGTACGGTTCCATTCGGAAAAGAGATGCCACCTTCTGATTAACAACTCTGCTCCAGCCTTATCAACTGACTTCAGTGAGGGAAGAAAAGTTTTTATTGCTTTTTCCCTTCAGTCGTACAGTGGAGGCAACACAGCTCAGAGAGAGGCAGCTACCGTCTGCTCCTCCTTGTGCATCGCTATTATTGTTAATTCGGTTCCACTGAAGGCAATGGGGTTGCATCGAAGCCTGGCCTATGTTGGATGCATGTACTGTTCTGCAGACTGATTTAACGCTCGAGAATGTTCTCTGCACATCAGTGTGCTACAGCCGGCTGACAAGCACTTCAAGAAGCGGCTGGAGCGGACGAGGCTTTCGGGAGGTCTGAAAAGTGGCTCAGTCTAAGTGGTTTCAGCGGGGACTGGTTTAGTACCTTGGGTGAGGGTTCAGCTAACGTCTCCCCCCTACTATCCAAGGTGAATGGTGATGTGCAAAATCTCCCACAATGCACTGCTACTGCCAGCTCCAGAAATGGTTTAGAATGCTATTCCCGTGGATACAGGTTCTTAAACTGAGTCGGGCTGGACAGGAAGGATCACCCAGTGACTAGAGCACTGGCTTAGGATTCAGGAGAGCTGGGTTCACTTCCACCTGCTCTACCCATAGACGTTCAGACAGTCACAGTCTCTCTGCCTCAGTTCCCCACCTGTCCAATGGGGACGCAAGGCAGTGCCATTATCCACGTGAGGGTAAATACAGTGTCGGGTGCTCAGATGCAGTGGGGTTGGGGGCCAGATAAGAACCTCAGACAACCAGCATGAATGCACTGGACTGTTTGTATTTCATCCAGCGCAACTGGACAATGGTGCAGGTCTCTGGTGCAGACGCAGACTGAGGGCTGCAGAGCCTCCACGAGGAGGCAGGAGAAGGGACAGCTTGTGAGTTCACAGAGCGAGCAGGCGGAACAAATGCCTTGCCCTGGTAAACAGTTCTGATTTGCCAGTCTTCCATCCCCTTGGCCTTGGCGTAAATGACGAACCACGGTGCAGGGGCACAGGGAGGCCTGCTTTGAGTTGTGTGCCAAGCACCCGCGCACACTCAGTCTCTCCTGTCTCTCCCTTGCACCTGTGTAGAAAAGGTGTAACTCGAGTGGCAGCAGCGAAGCGACGCCTGATTTACACTGGTGCCTGTGTCCGGACAAACGTAGCGCGACGACTAAGGGATCAGGAGAAGGGACTTGCTATTAAGTGAGTATCCAGTGATCGCTGGTGGAGGCCTGCTACATGGGGTCCATCAGCAGCGTGCAGTCTGTCTTGCCCTCCTTTCTGCACTCAGAAGTCAGTATTCAAAGGCCTTTGTGTCAGCTTAGTACTCTGGAGGGTGGTGAATGAATCCGTGAGTACAGCCGGCAACGCTGCAGTCCCGAGCTGAGCATACGGCTCTGATAACACACCTGCCTTCAGAAACAGCCCTGGAACTGATGTTTAGTCCTGGCCCTTTCTTAAGCAGAGCGGGCTAATCATGCCAAACCGCATGGGGCTGAGTTTGATGGGAAGAATCGATCAGGGACTCCAGAGGGTTGCAGTCAACGCATTCCATCTCGATCCAACTGCAACCAAGTCTTTGGAGGTGAAAAATCAACTTACAAAACCACCGAGCTCTGCCCAGTTCGTTACTTGGGGTGGAATTTTCCACAGCGCCCAAGGCAGCCTCACCCATGTAGCCTTATGTATTCACACAAACTCAGGGGATGAGCTGCTCTCACAGCATGACGACATTTGGGGCCCACACCGCCTTTTAAACATGCCGCTTCTCTGCAGCAAGAACTGTGCCAGGCAGGGATGGATGTCAAAAGGGCACCCGGATGAGTTTTGAGGCACTGTTACATATCAGCTCAGTAGAGAAACCGAAGGCCTCGTCGATACCACAGCTCAGACAACATAAAAGCCGGGAATTTAAAGGTCCTGGGAAACCGGTTTCTAATGCAGTACAGCCTGTGGTGTTCCTGGACATGGACAGCCCATGTGGGAACCATATTTAAACAACATGTTTTAACCACAATGGCCAGTTGATGTGTCCTAGAAACTAGCTCAGCTGTAACGAGGCTTAATGAGTCCAACATTTTCTTTAAAGGGAAGTGGGAATGGATGGAAAAATGGGGAACAGCAAATAGGAAAAAATGTCATTTTTCAACAATTTAGCCTGTGGTGAGAATAAACGTTTAATAATTTAACTGTACAAATATAAAAACATAAAATATAATGTTTCACCAATTTACTAATGCTCTTCAAATTCAGTGCCTGTAAACCTTCAACAGCAAGTTCAGTTCAATCAAAGGAACTTTTGTAAATATTAGCTGTTACTCTTTTCCTGAGGTTTTAACTTTACTGGTAAACAATTGATGGTAAATGAAACTCTCTTCTGAGAAGTGAGTTTTGAGGAAATAGAAAAAAACCCAAACTTTTTTATTGTCTATTTACAGTCATTTTGTATGTGCACATGTGGTCTTTTGGGGCTGTACACACAGATTTTGGAACAACTAGAACACTTCTAATGTAACATTTCAGAGTAGTATCATCAACAAAATGTTAGGGTTAAACTAATATTTCATGTCATAGAACATTTCAGGGATAAGAAAAACTACTACAGAGAACGCAGCTCACCTAAGACCTAGTCTATTCCCTCCAGGGCCCCTGTACTGCAGTGGTAAATCTGTCACTGATCCCATGCTGGGGTTTGTAACTTGCCGATACCCATTATTTTCTGGAGTGAAACCTGCTATCTGATGTCGCCATCTGAGGATAATTTTTTTTTAACCCCAAGTCAAACACCCCACTGGGAAAGCCACAACCACATACACAACAACAAACACAAGCAAGTGACAAGAGCATGGGCTTCAGACACTTTGCAGGCTCGTGACTCAAAATGAAAGATAGTTCAGGCTGTAGCCTTTGTAGGGACTGGATTAAGCCACCACAGGCTGATCAACTGTACCTACATGCTTCTGATAAATGTCAACTTTGTAGCTCTTTGAAATCACATCCAATAACGACAGACATCAGAGCTAAGTCCATTATCCCTGTCTGTCAAGTGGCAGACCACGGGTTAACCTCATTCTCACCTCGCTCACACCAGTTTTACATGTGATGGCTCAGAAGCTACCTGTTTGACATTTCTGATGAAGCCAACAGGAGCGTGGCCATTACTCTGCTGGGATAAACTAACAACAGACTACCTCGCTTTGATATACAGACGTTCATCTCAAAGAGCTTTGCAGACTGGTTTTCAGGGATCACTTCAATTCAGCTCAGAAATGCACTCAGCTCTGGGGTGAAACACCGCAGCTGTTTAACAGCACACAGCAAAAACTACCCAGCAGGTTAGGGCAGGAACTGAAGAATGCTGCATCCAACTGGAACGTTAAGGACGAACAGAAGTGTGCAGAATGCCATCAGCGGAGTTGAAAACGTGGCCAGAATCTTCTGTCCTGCAAAAAATCAGTCGTCACAAGACGCTGGTCACCAGTCTCACGCACAGGTTGGCACTCCCTAGCACGTGTCTGGACCCTGGCTCCAGTGCCTGCACTCACTGTCCAACAGCACCCGAGCTGCAGCCTGAACAAGTACGTGCTGTGAGAGCACTCCAAAGCTACAGAGTTCCCTGCGGATTCTTGTGACCATCCAGTCTGACCTCCTGTATACTGGATGGCCTTAATGTGAAGAGATTAGAGTCAGGCCCCCGACCCTGTGCCATTGCACAGCACAAAGTAGCTATAAACTTGTCTCAGATGGCTGGAGGAGGATCTCCTGGCATGGAATAAACCTCAGGGTTACTGTAGTGGTGTCTACGCCATCCCTTCTTTGGGGCTGTGGGCAGCCAGCGTAATGTAGAGCAGGCCTGGGGCTATGGACTCAACCAGCCCTCAGTGGCCAAGATCCAGGGAAAAGAATGGGAATCCAAAGCCACGTTTTCTCCTCTCCCTCCAGAGCCCCCAGAGACCAGGTGCAAGGACGTGTCCATAGAGTGCAATCCTCTCCCACCCCTGAATCGCACATCCCTTGCTATGCGGTCCTGGTGCTTTCAACACACGCTTCCACAACGAAGAACATTCCCCAGAAAGGATGGCTCTTTGCCCTCTGCTGGGGCAGGTCCATCAAGGAGCCTGTACTCTTATGCCCTTACCACCGGGCACCAAGAGAGCTAAACAAAACCTGAACTTTGCAGGATGCGGCTAAGAAATCAGCTAAGTAACGGTGGCTCAGGGGCAGGTGGGAGTTAGCAAAAGCATCGAAAATACGCTCAAATACTTTTGAGGATCTAGGCCTAAGTGACTGAGGACCATAAATCTCCCTGACATTCAATGAGATTTCTGCTCCTAAATCACTTTGGTGCTTTTGAAAATCCCACCCTGTATTAATTTTTCTTTTAAAAGTTTGCATGTGTCTGTATGCACATCACACACACACAGCTAGGCTAAAGAACATTACTAAGGTTACAAATTCAAGCCCTTGAGTTAGGAAACGCCACAGTTAATGTTGCCTTAATTCCCCTCCCCCTCTCCTTGTGCATGTGCCTTATGGTACAGCCTTTAATTATATGATCACAGACTATTTTCTCCACAGGACGCTGCCTCATTCAGTGCACGGCACGGAGGGTGCTCTAGGGAGCAATCAGTGTTGAGTAGCGAAGGAGGCGGTTTTCTGTGGGACCCCAGGCGCTCTGGGAGGATGGTGCATTCATTCACAGATTGGTCAGCATTCAGAGCTGTGAGCCGCTGGAGCATGCTCAGTGAGGATGGGCTCTTCGGAGATTTTAGCTGGTCCGCTCCAGCAAGTCTCTAGTGAGTGGGGGCAAACTGATTTTTCCAAAAACTTTGAACTTGACCAAACTTGAGCAGATTTTCAGAAATGGCCAAGGTCACATCCCTGCCATAAAAGGCCACCCCGTCCCCTGCCAAATTTCAAGTCCCTACTCTAAAGCATGGGGTGACCGCTGTTAAAAAATTCTGGCAAGCTTTTCTTTGAACATGAGCAAGACACTGTTTTTCCCTATCCTCATTCCCAGCAATAGCAGAACTGGTTTGGCTGAAACTTTCCAAAAATATTCAGTTTGCAAGCAGACAACTAGCATGGAAACTTTCCGTCCAAGCAGCTAAAATCCAGCAAAGTTATAAGCAAGTGAAAATGTTTTATAATTGGAAGTGTTGGGGAACCTTAAAAAGCCACACTACAAGCCCTATCTATGTGTGTGTGTCTATATGCACGCACACCCACACCCACACACACACACACACTCCAAAGTCTCTATAGTGTAGACCAGAATCGGGATGCTGAGATCACAGGGAGAGGACATTGCCGACAGCACCACTCACGCTTCTCTACGTAAGGATGTGCGCTTTTCAGAATGTGGAAGACAATCTTTAATGTTTCCCGAGCTTAAACACAGCATTAGACTTTCTTGTGGGCTTCAACAATTGCTCTTGATGTCATTTATGTCCCCTCCACCTAACTTATTGCTCTTTACTGAGCACGGATTTGACGAACCCAGAGCAAGATGTGCTCCAAGCCACTTACCAGCTAAATAAGACGTCCACAGACTTTAAAAGTTAGACACCAACATAATATGACAATCTAAATCAGGGGCCGGCAACCTTTCAGAAGTGGTGTGCCGAGTCTTCATTTATTCACTCTAATTTAAGGTTTCGCGTGCCAGTAATACATTTTAATGTTTTTAGAAGGTCTCTTTCTATAAGTCTATAATATAGAACTAAACTATTGTTGTATGTAAAGTAAATAAGGTTTTTAAAATGTTTAAGAAGCTTCATTTAAAATTAAATTAAATTAAAATGCAGAGTCCCCGGACTGGTGTCCAGGACTCGGGCAGTGTGAGTGCCACTGAAAATCAACTCATCATGTGCCGCCTTCGGCACACGGGCCATAGGTTGCCTACCCCTGATCTAAATTATACAACTCAAAAATTCCAACTTGTGTCATACACAAGGCAGTAACACACCCCACAACCAGGGCTGTTGCTTCAGCAAAACACTGTCCTGTTCATTTCTGTCTCTCCCCTTATCTTGGGACAGAAGGAGAATTGCAAGCCCGTGTAGATATTTTCAGGGCATTTTCTCTGACAGACCTTTGTTACAGTTCTCTCCGGTAATGCCCTGTCTCCAATCCACATTAACCCCCATTCTTATCACTCTTGTTACAACAACAACATGACAAGGACTAAAAATGTGCACTAGAGTTCATTTGAGGTTTACTGTGTTTATTCTGGTTCTTCACAAGAAAATTTCCCTGTACCTGCATCGGAGGCGCATTGCAAATACCTGATCCAAGTGCTCCCCCACTCCCCCGTTTGCCCATTGGAGAAGCAGTTTGCCCATTATACCCAGTGACGTATCATTGCAATTCCTTACAAGATGATGTATTGTATCCACAGAGATGACCCAAGTTATTTACATAGCTTACAGCCTCTAAACTTTATTATGGTTATTAATGGTAACCACATCTCCCCATTCCCATTGCAATGTTGTTGCTATTTCTGTTAAATAATCCCTAGTTTTTTCCAGGAAGCATTTAAATAATTTAGGTCACCTCTGTACCAAAGATTGTCAGTGTTTTTGTACAGTACATAGTTAAATCATGTGATTTAGCAGGAGATACAGGACATTTCTGACCAGAGTACTTGAGCCAATAAAGATAAGAAATGTCCAAAGTATCACATTCATGTCCCAGTGCTGCAAATCTCCATTGTAGCGTTAGCTCGAGTCCCTGGAATACCCCTTTCCAATCTGAGTGTGTAGATGTTCCGGATTTAAATTGCCAGGAGCTCAAGATGGGATTGAGGCCCTGGCGTTATTTTGGATCATCTGCATCATTCAGCTTCCTGTTTTACCTTCCAGAAACTCTGAAACAAAGAACACAGAGAAAAGATACTGACCACCGCCTCTGTATTAGAGAGAGGGTGATGAACCAGTCTGCCTGGAACACAAAGAAAAACAGATGTAGGAGACTAAGAAAGAATTGTGGAGCCTTAACTTTAGACACAAACATTTTAAAAATCTTAGCCACATTTCTAACCCATCCGAGAGAAGCAACCCAGTTTTCTAAGCCCGATTTCTATCCAGTTACTGGAATGAATCCAGCTTAGTCAACACCACACCGTTTGCTATATTAAAACAAGTTCTTGGTGAGGGAAGGAGGAAAAATGGCCAAGAGAAAATTCCCACGTGGGGCTGACAATTCCCAGCACAGCAGCGATATGAAACTGAACATCAGTCATCTCTTGCCGCACTGAGTGAGCAGTAATGACGACACAGGATTACAGACTAGCCTGTTGGAATCAGCCTGCAAGATACACAAGGAGGGAGCAGTTAAAGGGCACATAGGAAGGATTATTTTGGCTGCCATATGTAAGTGCCACTCTGCTAGCTGGTTCCTACTCCAAGCAGAGTTTCACTTAGGCTCATGACCACTCACCTACTGAACAAAACACAACTCCAGCAGGAGACTGGGCAAAAAGCAGCGTTTAACCCAATGCACCACATATCCAGACCCACTGCTTGGGACCCTGTCTGAACTAGAGATGGTCTCAGGTGCTCGTACCTCCTAGCAGCAACCCGCTCAGATGAGTGGCCGCTGCACAGACGGACGGCCAAACAAGCTCAAGTGGGGTCTGGGGCTGCTCTCACAGTGGAGGCATTTCCAACCGAAATGGAAACCAGCAGGGTCACGTTAACACTTATTTCTACCTTCCACGGTAGCCTCGACAAGGATCTGTGCATCTCTCTCTTTCTTCTCATTGCCTGTGGCCCTTCCGGTCCTGGGGCCTGAGTCCGAGCTGACCTACCCCAGGGGCTCCGTGGGCTCAGCCCTGGGCTCACCTCTTTCTATGCCAGGTGAGAGTTGTTTGGTATGGCACAGAGCTGCTGTACCCCTCTGAAGTGACATGTCCCTGATCCCAGGCTCCAATGGCATATGTAAAATAATCATCCCTCGCTCTTATCGAGCATGGTGCATCAGCAGATCTCAGAGCACTTTACAGAAAGAGGGAAGTGTCATATTCCCCATTTTCCAGATGGGGAAACTGAGGCAGTGAATGGTGAAGGGACTTGCCCCAAATCACCCAGCAGAGCCCAATAGGCCACGCTGCCTATAAAACAAGACACTACGCTGTAGGGCAAGCCAGAGCTGTCAGATGACCACGGTCATGCCTTGCTGCTGAGCGTCTGTGTACAAGGGCAGCTGCCCCCAGGCTTGAGGGCTCGACTAGTCTATGAAGTCGCCGTCCCACAGGGTGCAGGTGGAGGGACTCAGATGGGATGGAAATGTTCTCGCAGGAAGAACCTTGCCCAGGCCACTGGGAAGCGAGACCGATTTGCCGGGGGCCCAGGTTTGTGTGGAGGAAGGTGGGAGAAGGGTAGAGTAGTCTCTCTCTCAGCCACGGGCCCACTCCTGGCTGTTCAGAGGGCAGTCAGGGCCTGCCCTGTTCTGCAATCCCTGGCTGTGGGGAGGTAGCCAGCCAGGGTGACCATGCCCCATCCTAGCTGCCTGTCCCTACCATGCACCTTGCCCATCAGGGCACTGCGTGGCTCCAAAATTCCCTTCCCCCCCGCTGGCTCCTGCCACCTTCCCAGCAGGGCCCCCAACAGCCATGCTCGCCCCCTGCTCAGGAGAGAGGCCAGCGCTGCAGGGAGACCTGGGTGTGAGGCAGGTGTGAAGGGACCGGGCCTGACCCCCGGCTGACAAGGGGACAAGCTGAGGGAAGAGACTAGCCTCTCCCTCCCTCACGAGCCTGGAACAGTTGGAAAGGCAGCCGGAAATCCCAATGCTGGCACTGGAGATTGGGGATGCCCTATCCAAGAGGGGCAGAGGATCAGGCGAGCTCTGCCTGTGGGGTGGGAATAGGAGGGACCAGTTTGGCCCGGCCCATGTGGCTCAAACACAACCCGGGCTTCGGCCTGGCCCATGGAGAACAGCCCAACCTCCAAGGGCCATGGCAGAGGGGAGGTCAGCGAGACAGGGCAAGCGCCCCAGGGCCTCGCTATCATGTCCCACCTGCGGCCACACCTCTGTCCTGCTGCCTTAAGCTGGGAGGAGCAAATCCCCCCTCGTGGTGCTCTGGGCTGCACGGCCCCCTTGGGAACCCAGAACAGCTGCAGCAGTGACGCTGGGGCGGCGAGGTAGGGCCAGAAAGGCCCTGCTGGCCGTTTCCCTGAGTCACGGCCGTGAGAAACGGCTGGGTTCCACTCAGGAGAGGCGCCAGGGTCTCGCTAGGCCACTGAGCGGGTGGGGCTTTTCTTTTGGAGACGATGCTGCCAACCTCCCCCTGCCAGAGGCAGAAATGCAGCCCCTGAGCTCTGCCCGGCTAAGGCGGGGTGTGGGCAGTCTCCCTTGCCCACCCTGCCCCAGCCTCAGGACCCCACACGATGCTCTGCGCTGAAGGGGGGTCACAGAGGGCGGGAGGCTGAGCTGGGGCAGGCCGAGGGGAAGAAGCGAAGTCGCTCACCCCACAGCTCTGCAGGCCAATACAGCAGGGTGAACACAGCTGTCACTATGCTGTTGCCCCGTGTTCTCAGGATCCCCAAAGTGCCCTATGCCCTTGACAGGACAATCTGCCTCACGGCTGTGGTGGAGGGTGATCAGGCTCAAGGTCAGGGAGCCCCCTGGGCTTGCACCCCTGTGCAGAGGTGATCCCTTAGAGCAGCTGACATTAGCAGAACAAGACAGCCAGATATTAGTAAGTGCAACTGGTGCAGTTCCCCCCCCCCTCCCCTGAGTATGACGCAGGATGTAATATTTCATGTAGCAATATCTGCAGAACCTTCGTCTGCAGTGAAACATCATTAGGCAACTTACATTGACATTCAAATTACTTATTGGTAGAAATAGGTTTAAAAATAGGTTTTTTATGATAAACAAACTAACCTCATACAGGAAGTAAGCTGCAAATACTAAAAGCCAGTACATTGTACTTCACAGTGATCGGACGGATTCGTTATGCACAAAAAGGAGTATTTTTTTCCTCATTCTTTTTATTTTCTGCCTTCCTAGAGCCCATAGACAGCAATTTAAGAAAGAAGTATATGATTCAGCTACGAAATCACTTGAGAATTAAAAAAAAAAAAAGTGTCAGCCTTTGGGTAGGAGGATACAGCTCTGGCTGTCTCACGAAAAAAAAAAGGGTTTTTTCCAGAACGGTCAGGTGTACTCCACAAACACACACAGGTCAACAAACACTGAACCTGCCCAGACAAGAGCCAGCAGGGTATTTACCCTCTCCACTGCCACAGAAACCACAGTGGTGCATGTATTTTCCTCCTCCACAGTCCCCAAAGATATGCAAGGGAGTGTGCTAACATCTGTCTATTACTTGAATGCCCATCACCAGAATACCTACGAGCCAAATGCAATACTTTAGAACCTCATGCAACTCTTTCGTTTGACTTCCCCACGGTCAGCTGCTTTAGCTGATTGCATTTGGCTTAAGTTCCTGCAGGAAGGTTTACCTAAAGCCAGACACAAGGAACAACAACAAAAAAACCCAATAAACCAAAAGCTAAACAAAATAAGGTTGTGAATATCAAAGACTAAGTCAAATTTGCTTCCATGTGACAAATTTTGGACATTACCTGTCCCTGCAGTCTTGGCTCCTTACAAACAACCCCCAGCAAGCTATGTGTCCTTCATAAAATGTTGAACAACAACATTTAAACAAAAAAATTTTTTTTAAAAGAACAGCAGACTATATATCTAAGGGCCATTTGGAATTTTAAATGGCTCTATTCTGTACAAAGCAGTAATAGGGTTTGCCTGTCTGCTCACAAATCTTAAAATAGAACCAAATCCTGCAATTCAGAATCATGTTCAAATTGTGAACCAAGTTTTTAATAAGTTTGGACTTCAAAGAGTATTTGCTATTGCTGCTGCAAAGGTTAAACAAATTTTCCTACCGAAACTGAGTGTGGGTTGTGAAAGAACATGTTAATGAAGAAAATTTCCCCGGGGCTGCTCTTTTATTATCACCAAAGCCATCAAGTTTCAGTTTGAGTTATTTGTATTTATTTATAAAAACAAAGATTAAATAAGTAGAACAAAAACAAAAACCTCATCCGAATTTCTGTTCTAAACCTGATTGATTTGAACAAAGAGCCCTATATTCCAACAGGTGCAAATATTCATCTCCTCTTTGCTCTTAGAAGAGAAGTTAAATGAATACCTAGCTGAGGATAATGTACTTACATTGCTTAGCATGTCTTAGAAGAAAAAAATAGTCCTGAATATTAATAAGGATTCATGTTAGCCTTTTCCCTATACCTTCTCTACTATAGAAACATTGATTTAAATATGACATGAACGTTCTTACAGTGCTTGTTTTTCAACCACTGTTTATTGTCAGGTTCAACAAAGACACATGCATGCAAGAATGTAGTCATAGGACATTAATACATAACTGGTGCTACACTTTGCAACTATATTATTGCTTGTAAATGTAATAAAGAAATCTAAAGTCAAATGTTCGCTGCTTGAATAATACTACTTCAGAAATCATAAAATATGAGGAGCAGGAAGGTGTATTTTATTTTTAGGGACAGTTTGTTAGTCTTAACATAGTATTCCAGGATATTAAGCAGGGAGCCTTTTAATTATTTTGTAACTAACATGTAGGTATCAGTAGGGTTTGCTTTCAGTGAGGTAATCTAAAACATTTCTAAATGAAATGGTTAATCAAAAAACATCTGATAAATAGACATTTTCTTTTCATGTGTTTTTATTCCATCAATACAGAACTAGGAAAAAACACACAAAAAAGATCTTTAGTGGTCTTGCAGCCTTGAACGTGTTGTTTTTCTTCATATTTCAGGTTGTTGGCTTTTGTTATCAGTATCATCTGCAATTTGTGGCCAATGCTTTAGGCAGACATCTTGTTCCAAAACTGCTTGCAACAGTATCAGCTACAGTTTGAGAGAAAAGCCACTATAGTGAGAAAAAGTGTAAATTTAATCCAGGATGGAAGCACTTAACTGAACTTTACAAAAGGACACACAACAGAGTGAAGATTGGCTAGTGTCAGTCTAAATTCAGATGAGTCTTCAAACTCTAGCATTTTTCAGTGATCTTCTGCAGCATATTGACTATTTCAAGCTACCTGTATCTCCCCATTTTCATTCTGATAGAAGTCAAACCTGCTGTTATCTAAATAATAGGATTTTTTGGATGCTCACACATGATTTTCACTAGCTGTTATTCAAACTGTAATACCAATACTATCAAGACTATTTTTGATAGATGCCGCATGAATGAAATCAGTTAAGCAGTTATTTACCACTGAAAATAAATGATACCAACATAGTGCTTATTGAATATTAATATTGAAACCAAATAGCAAGCTAATACCACAGAATCACGGTATATAGGAACAAAATGAAACTAATTCAAGTCAAACATTAACTTGTACAGTATGTTTGCAATGTAATTTAACTGTAGAAACTAAATTAAATTGTTGTTAACCCACAGAAACTGATATGGTGCAATCTTTTCATTTTGCTAGCTTAATGTATGCACCCAGATTGAAATAAAACCAAATAACCATTTGAGAACCCAGAAGTTCTACAGCTGGAAAATAACAAGTCCGTTTAGCACTGCAATAAAGAGAGAAGCTTAATTCCAGACTAGGCGATATCTGAAATAGTAACAAGCCTTCTCAGACTTTTTAAAATATTAATATCTCCCACACACACACTTTGTCTCAGATTGAATCAAGGAGCAATGACACATTCTGAAACCATTCAGTAATGCTCCCTTTCCTGACAATACTGTTGCAGTCTGAATCAAATTAAAGTGTTGCTGAAAAGTTCAAACGGTTTCTAAAAATGGACAGTCAGTTACCCAAAAACAACCAAGACTGTTTTACAGCATGCAGGATAATTTCCTTTCATTCAGAACTCGGCACAGTTTCTCACTTCTGAATTTGGAAGGGACTAGCTTATATTCCTAATCACTACAGTTAAAAAGTAACACCGTTCTTCAGTACTTTTTCCATATAAAATTTAGTATGAAATGCTTGGTACTGTCTTTTTCCCTACCCCCTCCTCCAATGAATTCTAGTAGTATAATAGACAACAAAACAAAACACTTGATAACTAACATTTTCAGAGATCAGTTCTTCCAATACCCTCTCCACTTCCTGTGGACTACAAAAAACAGTTTAATTTGAAACTTATTTTTCCCCTCTACCAATAAAAAAAAAATCACCAAAATTTACTGTTCAATGAAACCCACCACAGTATGTTTTCTTTGCTACCTCTTGTACAGTAATTTCATTTAGAGCAGCAGTGAACCAACATTTCTGCTTGTTAATCTAAAATAACTCAAGACACAGTCAAATAAAAGAATAAACTGACCAAGCAAGATTGTTGTTTAAACACTGAAAACAGTGAGCTGAACAATATTAAAATCAAAGTTAATTCTTATTTGATATTTTTAAATTCCTCTAACCTTGCATTGTATTTGTGGCACTTTAGAGACTAACAAATTTATTTGAGCATATTTGTTAGTCTCTAAGGTGCCACAAGTACTCCTGTTCTTTTTGCAGATACAGACTAACACGGCTGCTACTCTGAAACATTGCATTGTATATTTCTCTCTAATTAACATTCTCTTTAGGTGACTATTGTAAGAACAGAATTTTAAATTGCTAGTGAAATGTATAGAACTATTCTAAACTCAAATTTTGACTCATCCATTTATATGGTGCATGATTACACATACTACATATGGTACGAATATTTGCCACTCACTTGAAAAGCCCACTCGCAAGATTTAGGAAATCATTTTGATTTGAGTCATGTGGAAACAGTGAAACATGACAGACACTTAAAGTAAGGTACACATAAAAGAGCACTTTACTTAACACTGATCTCACCACATTTGAAAAGGCTAGAATATTGGACATTTTTAGACATACACCAATTTAGATCATTACTAGGCAACAAGTTACTTTGTAGCACACTAGAATGGACATCTAAAATTTGCAAATATACAGCAGCAAAATCCTGTATAAACTGTATTTGAGTGTTAACATTAGAGAAACATTTTAAGGGAAAACTGCCTTATGTGTGCTTATCTAACTTTGATCTTTCACATTTTCAGAGAATACATCTTTCAAGTATAAACAGTTTCTAGAGATGCGTTGAGACATATTCCTGTCTGCAAACATGCAAGTGCTCTGATAGTCCGTACACAAGTAACCTCGTGACAGATGAATTCTGCAACCAATAATATAGAACAGCTGTCCTGAAAATGAAACCCACCTGGAAAATCATAATAGGAGTTTCACAAAGTTCTCAAAATTTCATCTTATACAAAATTAATCTAAAACAATAATACATTAATGATATGACAGAGGTTTGTATACATTCTGGTGATTTAGTCATGAAATGAGTGATAAAATTCATAAGAATCTTGAAATTATGCTGCGGTGTGTGTGTGTGTGTTTATGCACCCACACTCACTAGTAAAACTGATCATAAGTGCTGGATAATAATATAAGTTTTTGGCAGCACAAGTCAAATAATTTCCCCTCTGATCTCAGGATGTCAACAATGGTTCCGAATCTCAACTATGCTCCCTTTATGTGTGTCACACTATAGCTCTCCTTCAACACAGAAATGTTTCGTTGAACTCAATTTGTAACTGGCATGCTACACCTAAGCCAACAATCTCTTCATCAAAGATAGCTGAAAACAAAACTGAGAGAAACATCTTGTGGTTTTACAAAATGTATTTACATAAAATATATATTTAAAAAAAAGAGTTTGGGTTATTATGAGAGAAGTCATTTATGGTGTGTGACATTTAAAAGGGCTTATTGTGCTTGTCAGCTTCACACATTACCTACACTTATCTCCAGATGAAACCCCACTGAAAAAGGCTTTATCAGACTAGCTTGGCTTGTCTTGATTTAGAAAGGTTTTCTACATTCACTCTGCATCTCTCTACCTAAACAACATTTAAGCAAACAGACGTGGATGACAAATGGAATTCTGCAACAAGATGGATTGCCCCCCTAGGGAAGAAATTATGTGAGGCTAGAAAGTCAGTAATCCTGAGGTTATTATATATGGAACAGGACAACCGAATATGCATCTGGACAGCAGATTACAAAACTGCCTTTGGGACAGACATGTTTGTGAAATAACAGGACATTGTTTTACCTAAAATTGTCTAAAGCAGTGACAGAGAGGAGGGCAACTAAATACTTGGACTGATGTATTAAATTTGGGGAGATGGATAGCACAGTGGTTTGAGCATTGGCCTGCTAAACCCAGGGTCATGAGTTCAGCCCTTGAGGGGGCCACTTAGGGATCTGGGGCAAAAATTAGTACTTGGTTCTGCTAGTAAGGGCAGGGGGCTGGACTCAATGACCTTCCAGTTCTATGAGATAAGTATATCTCCATATACTATTATTATTTAAATCAATTATTTCCCTGAATGCTGTTTCAAAGAGCTGCATATATTCTGTTTTGAAAACAGCAAAATAAACAGTAGACAATGTGGTGAATCAGAAACCCATGGCTGTGTCTCTTCCCCTCCCTCCCAAAAAAAAAAAGGTAGATCATATAATGTAAGCTTGACCAATGTATTCAATGCCATTGAACAGTGCCACTCTTTCTATACCCTCATTATATTGTGAAAATTCCTCGCCATCAGTAATACCAGCTGATATGTGCATGGCCCATCAACCCCAGTGCTTGTCAGTCAACTCTACAACCAACCAATCCTGCAACCTGATATCTGCAGCCAGAGTCCTTTGCCTGCACACAGAGAGACCCCTGGGGCTTTGTGCAGGTGCAGGCACTTCCCCATGCATTACATCGCAAGGTTGGGGCCTAAAACTATCCTTGCTGCCTAAATTTACTGCCCATGTGTTTATGTTCAGTTCTAATGAAGATTTAAAAGTAAAGGTCAAATCAAATTGCATGTTGTTACTGCTACGTAGAATTGCATTGCTTATAACCTGGTTTGCAGAGGAAGAGAATCAAAGCGAAGACTGTATAAATATACCCCAAACCACCACATTGTTTTGGTACCATGGAATTGTACAAGGACTAATCCCTTGAAATCAAGGGCAGGCCTCTGAGAATGCAAAAGGACTCAAGGAAAACAAACATAACAGCAGAGGCAATCGTTGGGCCTGGCTAACGAACAACTACAGCATCAGTGGAACCTGAAAGTGACTGTGATTCTAGTCCATGTATGCTACTTTCCTTTAGCACTTAATTGCAACCTCAAACAAAGATCAGAAAGGCTAACGTCTTCTTCGTGCCATTGCTCACTGTGTTTCAATTGGTTTTTTTTTTTTTTAAGTGCTTGTTCCTCATTACTGATGTTTTGGGTACTTCTAGGTGATCTAGTAGATTGTGTACAGCAGTGCCACTACCAGATTGTCTGGGGTTTGTTCTCTTCTCAATGCACAAGGGAGCTCGGCCAGGCAGTGAGATGAGAAACCTCATTCTGTCAGCTTCCCTGTATATTCAGGCTCTGGTTAGAGCTAACCCTTGAAGAAGTAGGTGTTTATCAATCGCACACTTCTGGGGTGGGAGAGAAGTCAAGTTAATGCATTCTCTTCTGGTTAGCGGAGGCCCGGCAGGATAGATTGCATGCTTTCTGGAACAGCAGATTGTACGAATCATAGATTTGAAGGCAGAGGAGATCATTGTGACCCTCTAATCTGACCTATACAGCACAGGCCATAGGATTTCATCCAGTGCCTGCTGCACAAAGGCCAGGACTTAATATGCTAATAGATGTTAGACTCCCACAGGTGGGCCTCCCCCAGCCCCAATCACTTGTTTTTAAATTAAGGCCTTGAGTTCAGAGGGGCTGACCTCCTGTTCCCACTGAAGTCACTGGGAGTTGGAAGCTGTCAGGGCCAGATTTGTAAAAGTATTTAGGTGTTTAAAGAGGCATGTAGGCTCCTTGTAGGGTTTTAAAAGCCCCCAAAGGCACTGATCTTTAGGTGCCTAATCACCTTGAAGAATCTGGCCCACAGCACCTCTGCTAGTCAGACTAGGGAGTCAGGGGCTAACTTTAGGCACTCACACTTGAAAATTCTGGCTACAAACTTCATTCACCTTGATTAATCTCACCACCATGCAGAGAATAAATAGTTGCTGTTTTGTCTGTGACACAAACACAGGGCTGAAATGGTTTGGATGGGTCCCATGTAGCTGTTTGACACGTACTAGAATTCTCTGCTGATTCTTCTTTCTAGACTTTGTCATAGTTGACACACAGCAGCTGATTTTCGGAGCACCTCTGTTTATTGCCCAGATTACTTTCACAGCTGGTTGCTAAGGAATAAGCTCGGTTCACTTTCAAGATTCAAAACCACACTTGGCAAAACAGGGTCACTTACACACACACACACACACACACACACACTCTGAGGGGTTGTGACAATGGATGTCACATCAGGGCTTGTGTGAACAGATGTTCAGAGGCAACTACTGATGGATTTGTCAGTCACCTTTTTTCTCAGAGTTGGTTGGAAGCACCCCTTGGAAACTGGACATGAAAATTCATTCTCCTCCCACAGCCCTGCCCCTCACCCACAGGCAATGATTAGTTATTGTGAGGTTGCTAACGGCTGATTGTATTTTTGATACACATGAAAAGCCATCCAAACGCACTGGTCAGATCCTCTGCCAGCTCCTTTGCAACAACGCATGAAGTAGAAATAATGACAAGAACGTATCAAGGGTTTGTGGCACAGCCAGGTAACAGCCCTCCAGTTACGTTAGCAATGTGACACACTTCATAGCCTGCATTTACCACCCCATTGTGGTTTTCCAGCAGCTGCAACGTTGGGCCCCGATCCTGCACTGAGAATCACCTGAGCAGGCCCTGGGGGAGTCAGGGGGCTCTGCCTGGGCTCAGGGGTCTGCGGTGGGTTCTCTGTGCAGGAGCAGAGGCCTGGCAAAGCACGAAACACTTGCTCTTGGAGAACAGAGCAGGCTCCATCGGGCAAATGAAAGAGGATGAGGAGAGAGAAAATAAAACTAACCAACCTGGTGGTCAGGCAGTCTCCTCTGAAGGGGTTTTCCTGAGGGCTGCTCTGTGGGGCACAGAGAGAGTCTCCACCTTGGCTGTTGTAAAGGAAATGACACAGACATTCAGCCAGCTGGTACAGAAGATTGACGGGCTAATGGACACAGCCTGGGGGGTTGGATGTGTATATGACTCCACCCAGCTCCAGGCAGGGAAGATCAGGCCCTGGCCCCAGTGCAGGGATACAGGAGAGGCTGCATGTATCTGCTCCATTGAAAACCAAAGGGGAAAAGACACTAGCAAAAGGAGCTGCTGAAAGCATCACTGGCAGGCTGGGCAGGTCCTGTTTGCAGCCTGGGTGATGTTTTGTGTTTACTCCCAGCTAGCTCCGAACTGCAGTGCCTGGCCTCCATGCTGCGGAGCATGGTTAGGCGCGGTACCTTCCACAGGGGTTGGGCCACGTACACCTCAGGGAAATGGCAGAGTGACTCCGGGTGCTAGCTTGGCCGTCTGCTTTGTGTCCAGGACTTGGGACTGCTCAGAACCGTGCAACTGCCAAGAGAGCTTTGTGCCAGATTAATACTAATTTGGGTTAAACCAACCCCCTGAAATGTACCCAAAGCTCCTGAGAGGGACGGGCATGTTTAACTCTGAACCTCCTGTCGCCTCTCCCTAGCTCTCGGGCCCTTGGCTGTGGCAGCTCAAGTCCTTGGATTTAAAGCCCACATGCAGCGAACAGGGGCTTGGGGGCTGTGGAGACAAAGTGTATTTACTGAGGCAGTGAGGCATTTAGAGCCCTTGAATTTCCCCAGGGCCAGACGCGGATTCCCTTACTCTGAGCAGTACTTCACTCCTCCAGGATTTGCACTGCAACCCATGCTTGCAAGGAAGCGGTCACTCTCAGTAGGCTTAACTACTCCCCTGCCACATGTGCTCACTAAACATCCTACACTGCTACCAGAACCCCCTTACCAGTGACATGCAAACACACCCTGCTGCCTAATCCCTGCTCCCTTTCCTCCGCCTTCTCATTTTCCCCATTCAGCAGAAGGCTTGGGCGGAGTGACCAGTGGTGCCTCGGTAGACCTGGGTCACATATGCTCGGTCAGCACAGGCAGCAGAAGAGACACGTCTGGGCCTGCCAGCTGCAGCCTGCTATGTGGAGGCTGACTGCAATAGGGAATGCTGTCACGGGCAGCTTTCAGTAGCCACCCACGGCCTCACCTCCCACTACTTCAGCCCATCTGCATTCGGGGAGGAGCAGACCCAGCCTCTCATGCCTTTCCCCACACTTGCTGTTTTCCATCTGTGACCTTTCTAGTCTCCTCCTCCTTCAGGGTGGGAAGCACTGAGCTAACCCCAGAAACAAAACTGGAAAATGCTACTGTGGCATAAGAAAGTACCTGTGACACTACAAGCTGATTGGGCTGGATTGGACCCAGCTGGTTGGGTGGGGGGAGGGTGAGAGATTCAGAACTAGTTTTCTAATGGAAGGCGTAGTTCAGCCTTCATCACAGAAGAGGCCAGCAGGTTTCCATAATACTGCATTGCAGAGGACAGAGTCATCTGACAGCCCTCCTTTTGTCTGCAGGGATGTAGTCCTTTATTAAATTCAAAATTTGGAATAAACTTTCCAGCATCCTGGGTCGTTTTACTCACCTCTTTTCACCTGGGTTTCCAGTAACTCACTAGCCTATCATGTGGCCTTATAAACCGTGTAATCTGGGATTCCCATCAGTAGTCAGCATGGGCTGGGTTTACTAATTAGGACGTGAGCTGGGTTTGCTATGGATGGTTTGGACTGGAGTCAGTACAGATAATGATAACCAATTGCTTCATTACTGTACTTTATGCTGCACTTCCTCCTAATTAATCTTCATGCTATTGCTAGTAAAAACAGTTTGTGCAGGGCTTAATTTGTCATGAAAGAGGTGCTGGGGAGCAAGCAAGTTTTTTACATTCATAACTGGTGCAGCAAGCCCAGCGGTGGCGGGCTCTGAACTGCCAAGCCCAGCGGTGGCGGGACTCAGCCCTGGCAAAAATTAAGCACAGAGTTTGTGTGAATTGCATTTGTCCTTTCCTGGTGTTTTCCTTCATAATCTTAAACAGCAATAGTATTTTCAGCCTGGTGCTTTCTCTTAGCCAGCCTTTGCTTCTGAGTCATCCTGAAATAATTTAAACTCTCTAGAATACAAAGAAAAAAATCTCTGTATGGCACAAATTTATGCTAGCTGAATTTGCTTCAGCACAAGTAATGTGACCATGCCTCAGTGTCACTCAAAGTCTGATTTGTTTTACCATCCAGTGACATATGAATGTTTCTAAGCAGGTGTTATTTTCTTAGTGTCCTTGCATACACCTGCTACATTGACAAATCTTGCAAGTACAATGGGAAAACACTAATTTTAAGGAAATGTTTTCGGTCCTGGGAAAGGCAAGACATTATTTAATTGTAAAAATAAAAACCTTCCAAAGGGAAAAATGCATCTCTTCCCTCTCTGCTCTGAAAACTGATGCTCCTAAAGAAGTCACTAGAAGATACGCAACCCTCCACGTGATTTCCTGGTGTGGCAATATGCTACCGGAGGCTCCGAGGAGCCGTAATTAAAGCTGTGCCACTGAACTGAAGGGAAGATTGGGGTGATTTCCCTGCTAGCAATGGAATCACACACACACACACACACCCTGGACTCTGCTTATTCAGCCCTGCTAGACTTTATCCCTGGGACATTAAAATCCTTCTGAAGAGCAAATGTTTTGCTCTGGAAATGAACTGGGTGACAAGCTGCCCCACATCCAGAGACACGTACCATCAATATATACTCAGTCTAGATGTGACAAACAAAGTCTCTGCTTTCCAAGCCAGGGGAATGAACCAAAACGAGTCTGCCAAGCAGGGCTGCTCCATCAGTGTGAAAACCAACGAGCTGAGGTCCCAGCCCCTCACCCCTTCTGCGTTAATCCCAGGTTATACAAGCAGCTGGGGGGGGGGGAGCCTCTTGTGACCCATTGGCAGCACCTCCCTGTCTCGGAGGGAAAGGCAGAGTCAGTGCTGCCGAGCGCGCTGGGAGATCAGTGCAATGATAAATGTGCAGCCAGACAGCTCCTTGCCAATGACATGACTGAGGCGGCCCATGTGCCTTTTTACAGTAGGTGTTTTGAAGACCGAGCCCTCGTAAAATGTGTCCCTGATACACTCATTTCAGACAAACGTATGCAAATAACTGGTGTGTCGGGCTCAACCCTCCCACTTGGGGTCAAACCACATCCCATTATAGAGTTCTTTGAGCAGAGGGGCGGTAGGGGTGTGTGTCGGGTGTAAAGCCTCGTTGGGAAGATTGCAGAGCAGCCATGTGGTGTGGAGGCTGCTGCTAGCTCCCCAGACACAACGGGCTTTCCACTGTTCAGTGCTGTGCATGTGCCGTGAGGAGGAGCATTGGAGCTGCGGATGGAAGTCACAGCCCCCAGGCAGGCCCCCAGGACGATGCATGGGGGCAGACAGGCTCCTACGAACGGGATTCGCTGAGCAGGCAGCTCGGTTCATGCCCCATCCCTCAGAGGGAATTAGGTGCCCGACACTGGGCATGAACCCTCTGCGGGAGCTAGGTACCTATGCCAGGTGATCTCCTTTTCACAGGGAGGTGGGGGTCCCCCTATCGCCAGTGGGTAGGACACTCACCTAAGTTATGGACACCCCTCTCTCCCCCCGGCTGATTTGGCACAGAAACATGATCTCCACCTCCCAGGTGAGTGCTGATGGGGTATTCTGGGGCAGGGCTCTCTTACTCTCCCGGTAATGCAGTTCCACTTGGTATCGATCAGTAGATATTCACCGGAGAAGAGACTTGAATGCCCAAACCACCAGGCTACACAGCCATTCTCACTGCCCCTTTGGCTCAGGCCCCACAAGCAGGATAGTGCGTTTAATCTGTGAACCTTGCTGGGGCTCAGGCGTGAGCTAGGGCCAGGCCTGGTTGGCCTTGCGTGTGCCCACGGGCTGAAATTAGAAGCGGTGCGGAGACTTTGCTGGCAGAAACATAGGTGCCGATGTGGCGAAGTTGAGTGGGGTTTCCAAGGACCTAAATTTTGGACATAGGCATGCAATGTGGCCCCTAAATCCTTCTGTGGTTCTAGCCACAAAGCCCTAACTCTTGGGTGGTTCTGATGGTACCTTCGTTCCTGGTGGGACTGCAGCATAAACAGCTGCTTTGATCAACACAGGCCTCACTGAGGTGGCATAATCCCTGGCCCACCAGTGGGGAACTGCTTTGGGGCCACGAGGCATGCATTGCCACTGGAGGGCGAGCTGGCTGGTACCACGTGGACAGTTCAAATCATGCCCATATACCCGCTGGCGCATCGGAGTCTGGGAGCTATGGAGGTAGGTGGATTTTATTTCTCTGTGCCAATAACTGCAACTCCCCCATCAGCACGATGCACTTGCACCAACATCACAGGACACGACGGCGGGGAGTTGGGTGTGGAGCAGCCACCTACGGCCACAGGCTCCATGGGCCGCGTTTCTGGCTCACCGCGACTTCTCGCTGGCAAAGTAGGAGAGGGCCGGGCTTGCCACCTGTCCATCAGCCGGACGGCATTTGCTAACAGAAGATGAACACACAGTGGAGAGGGGGAGGACCGCGGCTCTTGCCAATGCACTGAGCAGACCCAGCCAATGTCCAGGGAGACCCGGCAGTGCTTGGTGGAGCAGAAATGAGACATGGGTATCCCGGAGATGGCTGAAGTTTCTGCCCTTTAATTCCCCATGTGCACTGCAAGCTGTAAGACGTCACGGTGCTTCGCCCGCACACCAGGGACACGCCCATCCCACTGGCTGTTCCAGTGGATCCATACAGTTCACAGGGGCAGGTCCGTGACACTAGCTATTGCTCTCACGCTCCACGGCGCCCTGGAGCAAATCCAGCCAAGCCGGAGGCCTGCAGGGGGGTGTGCTGCCCCTTCGGGGCACAATGCTCCCAGGGAGCAAAAGCAAGGTCACCTGGCTGCAGAACCTGACAATCCTTGGGTTAGCACGGAGAGACCGAGGTTACGCCATAGTCCATCCTGGTCAAACCAGTGCCATGATGGGCCAACCAAGCTGTGATGGACTCCATCTCTGGCTCCCTCTCCTCTCCCTGTGTCTCCCCAGGTCCATGCTCCTGAGTCCCTCCAAAAGGGACTAACTCCAGCTCCATTCCCAAGTCCCGCCTGCTGCTACGTGTGCAATGTTCAGTCCTTGGGCCATCTCTGTCTTGCTGGACCCTCCGTTGATTTGGGTCAGTTTCAGCCATTTTTTTTAGTGACTCAATTCATTCCACCAGACAGCGAAGACAGACAGATGGATGTGCACATGGGCACACACACACACACACACACACCCCTCCTGTCTCCTGCACTTTTCCTGGAGCAGTGTTAACCCTTTTCCACCCATTGAGTAGCAATCCAAAGTACAGCGGGAAACTGAGGCATGCCTAGGATTCATCAAATATATTACAGAAAATCACCACTTTGTCACAATGATACAGTATCAGGGGGTAGCCGTGTTAGTCTGTATCCACAAAAACAACAAGGAGTTTGGTGGCACCTTAAAGACTAACAGATTTATTTGGGCATGAGCTTTCGTGGGTAAAAAACCTCACTGACTCCATGCATCTGAAGAAGGGGTTTTTTACCCACGAAAGCTTATGCCCAAATAAATCTGTTAGTCTTTAGGGTGCCACCGGACTCCTTGTTGTTTTAATGATACAGTAGAATCTTAGAATTACAAACACCAGAGTTACGAACTGACCAGTCAACCACACACCTCATTTGGAATCAGAAGTACACAATCAGGCAGCAGCAAAAAAATAAAAACAAAAAAAGAAAAGACAGTACTGATAAATGTAAACTACGAAAAATATAAAAGGAAAGCAGGATTTTTCTTCTGCATAGTAAAGTTTCAAAGCTGTATTCAGTCAATGTTCAGTTGTAAACCTTTGAAAGAACAACCAGAATGTTTTGTTCAGCGTTACGAACCACCTCTATGCAGGAGGTCAGAGCAGATGATCACAGATGGTCCTTCTGGCCTTAGAATCTATGGCCAGGTCGTTATTAGTCAGAAGCTGGAACATGGCTTTTTAAACGGGGTGCTTACTACAGCTGGGCAAACACCTGTCAGGGAAGCTTTTTTCTGTCCACGCTTTCTCAGGATGGAATTTCTGGCCACCCGCCTGGGATGTGGGAGACTTGCACTCAGGGTCCCTGTTCTATGTTAGGGACTTGAACCTGGGTCTTGCACAACCCAGCAGAGGGCCCTAACCACTAGGCTAGCCTCTGGTGGGCTGCTCACTCTTGTGTCCCCAGAAGAAATTCCAGCAGGTCTCATTTACATTCCACATGGAAATGAAAACACAGTTTGAAGCCTCGACATTTTGCACAAAACAGAATTGTTGTTTTCTGCCCGGCCCTAGTTCTGACACCCCTTGGCGCTCTCTGGCTCCACACACAAAGGCTGACCAGAGAATAATCAAAACCAGCTTGCCTGGATCCATGGCTAATAGTTTTTCCCAGGGCTTCAGACCAGACAGACAGGCATATTTCACCCCCACCTCCGGCAAATCAAACTATGCTAATACTAAAATCAGAACAGTTAGCAGCATCGGTGCACAGTCTGTCATTACTCAGAAGTGCCCTTAATATCCTTGGCCCCAAACAATACACAGAGAGCAAATCAGTCAGAAATAAGCCCAGTGCTTCCTAGCTAGTGCAGGCAACTCTGACCCACAATGCTGGGGAGTCCTGCTTTCCCTGCACAAGGACACACAGTAGCTGAATGCTTCCCAACAAGTGATAACCATTATTTACTAGAAGTTTTGAAATCCGCATGCGCTTCCTCCCTTCCTGAGCGAGGGAGCAGGGGGAGAAAAGGTCCGGTACCTCTGCAGTTCTAGTCTGTCTGATACATTCTCCAGTCCCACCCCAACTGGCACCTGGATCCCTGCCCAGAGCCCCCCTTTAATCCTATAACAGAGGTTCCGAGAGAAGACCCCTGCGCAAGGTTCCCAGGCATATGGCTGGACTGGACTGGACATGGTTTTCCTAAATGCAGTGATTCCAGGATCTGGCCCATGGGGGTCAGAAGAAGAGACAGAGTGGTGAACATTAAAGAAATCCAGGCAATCTGAAGAGCAACCCATGTAAATGAATGGTTAAATGGTAGTTTTTACATGTTTTTATGTTACCAAACTAATACAAATACTACTTCACTGTATTAAGGGTTTGTTCTGGGGCGCTTGTGACATGTATAAATCATCCAAGCTTTGCTTCTGTGGTTCAGAGTTTCAGCAGCAAAGAGAAAGATACAGCTGAGTGAACACTATTTTGTTCTTTCTTGTGATGCTTTAGCTTCACTTATACACTCATATTACACTTAGTAATAGGCGAGTGAACTAAAACTAAGACGTGTGAATTTAAAGCTTAAATAGGCATCTTTGCTTTTCACTGCTCTTATTTTTATCACAAACTTAAAACGGGAGGGATTTTCTTTTCACATAAAAAGAAAGAAAAAGAGATGATTTTTGTGGTGATGGTGGTTACACAATACAGACCCTGCATCTCTGGGATAGTTATAGTTGCACTGCAGCTGTTCCAGCCTGTTGAATGAGTAAGCAAAGTATTTAGGTCTTCTTAAAAGAAAAAAATTAAAAAATTCCCGAGTGACAAGGCTCCTAACGAACTCCTGACAGTGAGCCAGGAAAACATGAATTTGGACAGTTTGCTGTGTACGTGCTAGTCAATGCACCTGAAAGACGGGAAAGAGTCTTGTGATGTATTGACTAAGGGGGAGATTTTCAAAGTCAGAAATGGCAGACACGCAGCCAGGATTTAAAAAAAAACATGTTATTGTCAATGCAAGTGATGATCTTCGGGATAAATGCATTTTTAACAGGATATTGACTCAATATCCTGTAATAGTTTCCTGTCTTCAACCCCACCTCCACCTCCACCCCAACAATAATTTTATGTAGTACTGTTCCTACCTAATGTGCTTCATCACCAAAGTAACTGTGGATATATCGCATGTACTGAAAAACAGGATTCATGTTACTATACACTGGTATATTTTAATAAAAGTGTCATCAAAACGTGTATACAACTCATTAATCCTCCTATGCACTGATAATTTGCCAGACTTCTTTTAAATTAAAGTATATTTTGAGTTAATGCATCAAAGTGGAAAAGGTGTCCTAAAAATGGCAGATTTCTGTATTTTTTTTCAATTCAATACTCAACATATGGCTATATTTTTTTCAAACTCTTCTTATATAGGAATTGACTAAGCATAAAATAAAAATCACCCTTGACTGAATTCTTAAATACCAAGTTTCATAAAGTGGCAAATTTTAAACAGCTGAGTTAGAAGCATTGTTCATAATGGAGAATCTGCAACAACTTCACATACCTAAGCCATTCGGAGTGCTAATTTTTATTACATATTTATTCAACAAAACACTAATGCTGAAACCGACAACCATCTTACTGTGAAAACTCAGAGCAAGTGACCATTACCATACCCTGAGCAGCTGCTCACCATTGCCCTCGTATTTTATATTTCATGCACTAGTGATCCACTGAACAAAAAGAATAACCTTTTGCTAGTCAAATGGGATTTAGTTGTGACAGCGACAGCGGAAGAAAAGAAAGTCTCTAACAAAAAAATAAATAAATGAACCTCTATAGAAGATCTGTTCTCAAAGCCTTGGCATTTTTTGTGGGTGAACGGTGTGTTTTCTAATGAGTAAGAGCGAAATCAGTGAAAATGCTCCCAAAGAAAAACAGAAAGAGAATCTAATGTGCTTTCTAACCATGGGGGTATCCATTCTGTCCTGATGAGTCATCAATGGAAGACAAACAGACGAAGCCTGCTTCCCACAGAATATTTCCGTACTCATTTCCAAAGCTCCTTTATAACACGTCCTCAGCAAATCTGTTGATAGAGAGGGCTGCTACTTCTCCTGCCCACCTGCTAGGCTGCTTCCTGCATCCCACTCAAGTCCATTTGCTAAGCTATGGGGGTGAGAGGGAGAAAGGTGGTCACGCTCACAAATTCTGCTGACACAAATCTCGTGGAATAGATTTTCCTTAGCACCACTTGGAAAGCCCACAACTGTATTTCAATAATTATTATTCTCACATTTGTACAGCAGTATAAAAAGCCTAAAATTGCCACACTGGATCTGTTGGAAGAGGATTCTAAATTATGAATGTGGATAACGCTCTGTCGGAAGTAGTGGGTGGGGCCTGTTTCTCTGCTTTTAAATAATCGATAGACGTAACCATAAGACAGTTGTCTACGTGTTTATAGAACGGTCGTGGCCAGAGGCCTCAACTGAGATCAGGGCCCCATGGTGCTCGGTGTTGAACATAACACAGGGAGAGAGTGTCCCTGCCCCAAAGGGGTTGCAATATGAATAGATAAAACAAGAAGGTCGGTGAAAGGGAGAGAGGAAGTGATTTGGCCAAAGTCACATGGGGAGCGGCAGCAAAGCCGGATTTCCTGTGACCCAGCCGGGACCTGCACCGCTAGCCAGCTCTCTTTGCTTTCTTTATGTACCGGGGATTGATAACAATGTAACTTTTCCTCAGCTTTTCTAACAGTGATGGGCCACGAAAGGGAAGGTACGTTTACACTAGCATTTGTTTCCATGTGTTCCTACTCCCACAGTTCAGCCTGGCCCAGCAGGGCAAGCAAAGCTCCTGCTCTCATGTGAAAACAGAACGAGGCCGTTATTGTGAGGCTTGCAGGACTTACTCATTTTTGTGAACCTTATGTAACCGTCACAAATTAAATGAAAACAGCTCAAAAAGCCACTGTGCCTGAGCATGAACTTCAGCTGTTGTGCAACGCGGCTCAATAGGCCTGGGGCTGATTGATAACAGCCAGGGTGAGGAGCGCATCATTTCACACACTCCGTCCTTGTACCCTCGGCTTAGCGGGCTTGTCGGCGTGCTGTAGAACAGATGACTGGGCTTGTGAGGAGTCCTCTGGGATCCAGCCGTTCTCCATTGCCTCCTAGCAAGGGTTCTCCATCAGGGCATCTCTTCCGCTTAGCTGTGGGGCTGGACCATGCCCATTCCAGCTCCTGTCTTGAAGGAGGCCACTCAGGGAGGATCCCCTCCTCCATGGACTGTGTGTGCTGATTTCACAGCCCCCTTAGACTCGCAGAGGGAGGGCTCCAGACAAGCTCCAGTGTATGGTCCTGCCACTAGGCAGCGGGGTCAGTGTCAGAGGGTCTTGGATTTAAAAACACTCATGTGTGTTTCTCTGAGGTTTACAGCCATGCTGAGGCTGGAAAACAGGTGAAGCGCCTGGCTTCCACGCTGCTGCCACTCGGGAGGACACCCAGCTATCCAGATTCAGGCTGACTGCTCGCCCCACAGAACCATACTGCAGTGTCCTGGTGGCTTGATCCCCCTAGAGGGCACTGAGCTATTCTAGGACATGAAACCCTGGACTCTAGCACCAGAGGCCTATGGAACATGGAGTATCAAGCACTGTGGGCAACACCCACAGCTTGGGGTCCGTTTTCTGGTAAATATTTTCAAGCCTGCGGGAGCCCCAGCCCGGCAGCCCCAGCGCCTCCCACGCAGAAAGCCCGAGCCCCAGCATGCCCCCCTCCCCCTGTGGGAATAAAGCCCGGAGCCCCCGGCACGCCCCCAAAGCTAAAGCCCCAAGACCCCCAGACCAGCGGAGCTCTGGGAAATAAGCTCTGAGAATTTAAACCCTGGTGACACCCAACTAACAGCTACGGACTTTTTACAATATTCAGTCACAATGGGCCTGATCCTGAGGTCCCTTCCTTGGGGCCATGCACTGGGGGATGGGATCGATACCAGGAATTGGCGAGTGCAGATGATTCCCACACCACCCTCCCGTGCAAAAGGGGGAACCAGCAGCCCGGCTGTGACTCAGGCAAACGCCCATTGAGGGCAAGGAGAATTTGCCTGCGTGACCACAGAGCAAGGCCCTCGGCTTTAGCTTTCTTTGTTTTAGACAATGTCATCTCCTAGTAGCAGCAGTTCCTTCTCCTAGATCATTGCTAGGAAAAATATTGCGGGGCGGGAGGTATGGCAGTTATCTCCCACTGAATTAGCTATTCATTGTTCATGTAACAGAAACACGAGGAAGGAAACGGATTGAGCCTGGCTTTTCTTCTGAACAATATGATCTATAAGTAAAATAAAGTGACTTAATTTTAGATACAAATGGCTCCCCTAGAGCCAAAGCTCCCTCAGTACAAGCTGAGCTGCCGTTGATAAGAGGGTTCGTCCTCTGTTAATATTCTGAGAGCTAACAAACAGTTAATCTAAAGAGCTAACACTTCGAAACAGATTGCTGCTCCATTTCCTTATTAATAACACCCCCTACAGACAGCTGGCAGAATTGTTCCTAATAACTCAAAGCCACGTCTGTTATTAGCACAGACTGTACAGCACTGGAAAAAAAAATAATGTTAAAAAACAACACTACACTGCATTTTCTAGCTTCCTGTTTGTTAATATTTTTATCAATATTATAAATATCAGTCCTATATGTTCACTCCCTTCAGACCCTAAAGGAATACAGACTTACACCTGCTTTCTATTGATATAATTCCACTGATTAAAATATTCACAGCTGCACTCCAGGTTCAAAGAGGGGAGTGAGGAAATGGAAGGGAAAGAGTTGCTGTTGCAAAATGAAGGCACAAAACAGGTACCAAACAAAATCCATCTGCTTGTGTGTATCTCTTCTGCTGAAAGTCCCTAGTAGGAAACTTGACAGTCACCTTTGCACAGCATAAGCATTAATGAAGCAATGCACAGAACAAACTTTGACTGGCTCTACATCCAACAAAAATACCTTTCCTTCATGAGCCCTCTAGAAAAACCATTTAATCTGTCTGAAAGTCTTTCCCAAACAACCAGCCAGGCTCTCCTTAGCTTTTCCACTCATAGGGTGCTGTTAAGAGGTGTGGATGCACATAGCAACATAAGGACAGCCAAACCTCAAACTATGTCATGTGCATGTGTTCAGTTCTGTGCTCCACCCAAACCCCACTCGCCTGAGCTCAGATGTATCTCATCAGACCCACTGGAGCACTCGTGGGAGGGCCATAACAGTCATGGGCCTCTAGCCTCATGTTGGGCTACAACATGGATACAACGTCAACCTTCCAGTGATGGGGCTACCAGCTAAGGCACCAGCTAATACAATGATGGGCCTGGCCTTAGGCCTCTTTGCACTCGAACCTGTGATGAAGCAAGCTCTTGGACTCATCCCTCTGCTAAAATCACCATTGCCTTCAAATTGCCCACTCTGCTAGACTCACGGCCAGAAGCACAGCTTCCCAGGCAAGAGACCTTCCCCACGATGGCTCACCATGCCATTCAGCAGGGGAAAAGGCCGCTGCTGAAAATAAACTTAACAGTGCGCCTTCAAATCAAAGAGGGCATTCGACTGTGTTACAATAAGCACGAAGGGGCAAGAGTGTCACAAAACCAGCAGCAGTGCCAAAAACACTTGTTCATTGACAGCATGTAGACATGGACCCATTGGCTTCAGTGAGAATTGGATCAGACACTAGACTGTATCTGCGGTTAGAAATTTGAGGAGCAGCAGATCTGCAGATGACCTGTAACAACTGGATCCATATGTAAATATACAATATGTAAAGACCAGTTATCTTTATTTTAATCACCTTGTCATGTGTTATATGCAAAAATATTTTTCTAATTCCAGTCCCATATACTGTGTCTGAATGATACATTTGATATATCTGTGATGATAGGCGAGATTTTTGAATAGGTCAGAAATCATATAAATCATTTACCCACAGTGCTTTTTCCATTTTAAGCACTAAAGGGTGGCAGCTGCAACTTCACAGTTAAGATCGTATCTAACTTCACCGCTGATAGCAAATCTTTAACTCTGCCACTCCATAAAATCCAAACCCATCTCCTCTCTTTGAAATTTCTCATATGTGGCCCCTGTCCGAGCACACTTTTTGAGGGGAGAGTGGGAATGTGGGTGTGTATGTGTTGAGCTTAGCAGGATAAGGTATTTCAGGGATATAAGAACTGAAAATAAAAAAAATATATATTTTTTTCATTTTCTAAAGAATTTTTCTTTTCATTTCTCTGCAAAATGGCTTGGTTCAGAAATTGCACATTTATTTGTCCTCAGTAAGAACTAGTTGCCTTAAATGCTTGTTCAACACAGACAATGCTGAGGAAAGTCCTAATTGAATTAATTAGTGAATTTATTTAATTAAATTGGAGGGTTTAAAAAAAAAGTTACATAAGTACAAATAAAATTAGGAAATACTAAACTTTATAATGTCCAAACTAATCTTCTGCATTTTTCCAAAACAAGCTAAAATGTATTAGGAGGAAATACCTTGTTTCAAACATCAAATGGGAAAAATATTCAGTCAAGATAGCCCTGTATGAGATAAAACGAATGAAAACAGGGGTCTATGATAGAAAATGAAACACTGGCACAAGGTGGTACAAATGTAATGCCACAAATCAATATAGTTATTCGGCGTTCTATCCCAAGCTTGTCCCTTAATATTAAGACAGAATCAAGGGGACAATAAATTGGAGTTTAATATTTTCAAACTACAATGGTTTCACAGCAAGCACACTGAAATGGGAAGACAATAATCCCTCAGCTCGTGTAGTGAAACTGAAGCTTGCCAAACATTATGATTCTAAAATTGTTCATAGTTTAACATTTCAGAATTATTCACTGTCAAAGGCATGGTACAGAACTGCGTGTTGGCTGCTAGGCTCTCTCTACGTTCGGGTTAGCACTGCCACGCCTTTGCTGAATCATGTGTATTGTCAGTGTTATTTTATTACCAGTGATAATGAAAGTAACAAAAGTGATCTTCAGGGTTGCAAAATTGTACAATTCGCTTTACTGTCATGCTTTGGGAATTCCTTTTTTTACGTGGGGTGAGTGACTGTGCTACAAATGGCATGTGAAAGTTAGTTACCTTTGTCCCCTATTTAAATGTACAGTAAAAAGTAAGAAGAGAGCTCTATATATATATTTTGACTTCTATACAAGTTGCTGATGGAGCAGTGCAACGTGGCTGCAACTCAGCAGAAGTGGGAAGAGCAGTGTGGCCCACTAAACAGAGATCTTAGGGCTATAAAACCCTCGTAGCAGCAGCTTAGGAGCAGAGCACCAGTACAGGCTGAAGTTGTAAAAAAAAGCTGACTAAAAAAAAAAAAAGATTTGTGCCACTTTGGGAGGCCTGGATATTTTTGCCTCTCACTGGGTGTTAATAATTTTATTGAAGGCATTTATTTCTGTTTGGGCTGTGTCCTTTATTTTAACAAGTCAGTCCAGCTCTTTAGCCTTTGATAACCACCAGTGACAAAATGGCACTTTCATTGTCCTCTTCCAACCATTTCTTTTCTTTTAAAAACAACATCCTATTGTTCTAGTAACAGTCTTCACGTTTCTGAAACACAGAGCAGCAGAGTGTGATAAATTCCAGGTTTACATTAGCAAAAAAATTGCTAATGATCACAAACACTACTTGGTTAAATTTGAAAACAGATAAATTCAAAGCTGGGATTGAGGTCTATTAAAATTCCTAAACCTCAAAAAATAAAATCTATTTGTTATCTCTTTAATATATATGACTAATTGATTTCTACATTGTGTCTTATAAATATAGTCAATTCTAATACCTGCATTTTGCAAACAAATCATTCAAAGAAGTGCAACAACCTCAATAAAAATACATGCCTTTTTCTAAGATTAAACATTGCAAAAGAAACTAATTTATTTTGTGCTCTTCATGAACTTTCCTGTTTTGAGATTCAGTTAAAGACCCGACCAAGACTCATAGGAGATGATCTTCTTGGACAGAAATCCTAAGCTATACCTTGATACACACTGTTCAGTGGCATCTATAAAATATATACGTATCATAAAGGAAACACAAGTAGAAAAAAACACGAGGTATTGAAGAATTGCTTTGGTTCACTTTTCACTTTGCTCAGCATCAATCCTCCTAAAATACCATTCATAAAGAAAAGAGGATCAACCGTTAATGTAAAGTAGGGACAAACGTATGGTGTGCAGTATTAAACAATAAGATTCTTATTTTTACAGAGTCGTCCCCTGTGGATAGAAGGCTCACAGGTGGGTAATCTATAATAAGAACTACATGCACATACTTCCTGAAGTTTTACAGAAATCTTAATATGTTTAGGATTTCTTCCAGTGAATCCTGATAAACTAAAGCTGCAAAGGACAAAAGATATACTAATCTTCCTCGGCACTACAGATTTATACCACACACACAAACTCAGAAGCAAAACTTCGGTGACTTAGAAATTGGCCTCTGTGTGTTCCTTGTGCTCAGTCTGCCCACTCCAGAGGCAGCCTTTACAATTCACAAGCAATGCCCCTGATCGTATAGTGAACATAGGAAATAAAAAGGGGTAACACTGATTCTCACATGCAGGGCTCTACAAACATTTTAACTGGTTAAATATCAAGAAGCAGGTGACATCCTGGTGACATTTCATCAGTAGTAATGATTTTACCTAATTTTAAATGTGTGCAACTATGTCATGCCACAGAGAGTAAGATCACTTGTGAAACAGGTCCAGCTATTCATAAAGAGAGGATGATATGCATCTTTCACAGCAAGAAACCAAATAGGATTCAACCATCAGAACCTCTAAATGCCCTGGTTTCATGCTGTGTGCACTTCTACCTCTTCTGACTGGCCTTCCAGCTGGCTGCCTGGTTTGTGGGCAGCTGATTAAGACAATGCGTTGGTGGGGGTGCTGTATGGAACTCGGCTTTGACGTTAGGAGATAAGTCCCCACCCACATAGCATTAGTTTCAGTTTCTACATGCAGAAGACATAATTGTGTAAATTCTCCCCCCTTTGCCTTCTCTCTCATTTTTTCTATAGCTCAAAAGTACAGTTAATGCACAAATTAATCTGTAGTGAATTTGCACTTTGTTTAATCTCATATTAACGTTTCCAGCATTTTTTAACATTTTCCTTTACTGAGATCAGTAGCTGATATTTTGTTTACAACGTCTGAAGTGCTAAATGCAAACATGGGTGTCATTCTCTATTCACAGTACCAATCCCTGGAGGGTAATGTTTGCTGGCCAGAGGTCTACACTTATTTTATATAAAGGACATTCGATACGAGTGCCAGAGACTCCATATCCGTGGGATGGGGAAAGCCAAACGATGGATGTTGAGTAAGAAACCTCTCTCAGAAAGAAAAATGTAACCCGGTATCCTAAAGTCAGACAAGTTAGAGATGTAAAGTACCTTTTTGCTCATCCAGTCCTGTTTTGTGGCAATGCAAGATTGCACCCTGTAGTGCATTTGTTAATACTTTCCTCCTTGGTGTTTAAACCCCTCAAACACCTGCAGACTTATTACAAATTCCCTGCCCCTTTGGCTCCTACACAAACCTTTATTAAGCAACCATCTGCCTTAAGCAATTGCCTCCAGATATCCCATCACACTTTACAGGGTTAAATTACCTGTTTTAGCAGCCCATGGGTGAAATCCCAGCCCCATGGAGGTCAATGGCAGCACTGCAAGGAGGCCCCAGGATTTTGCCGAAAGTAGCTGTGAAGCTGTTGTCAGGGAATTTCCTTTTTAATTTAGAAAAGGGAAATTAAAACTTCTTAAAGTGTTTGTTTTCTTTCTAAGTTACTTCTTTCAAAAAAAAGTTACTTTACAAAAGAAGGAAGAGGGGTTTTTTAGTTTTTTAACCCACAGCCTCATGCAGCCAGCTGGAAGGCCAGTCAGAAGAGGTAGAAGTGCACACAGCATGAAGCAGGATAAGCTTGAACCTCTCTGAAATTTGGGCAAAAATGACGAAACTGAAAACAAATCATCAAGCCATGTAGAAATAGCAGCTGTTGGCTGGCGGTAGGAAGCAGCATCTAGTGCAAACCCCCCAGCAGGCAAAAGAACCTACCAGGACAAGGGAGCATCCAGACATTTTGTCAGGAGCTCTGTTTCTGCTGTTTAGAAGTTCCTTGGCCACTGGGATCCCATTCCTCTGGAATTTATAATCTCTGCAGCAGTCCAAGTACCTGGTGACTCTTTGGCCCCTGCAGAGTTTGTTAGCTCCACAAAAACTCAGGCGTCTGGCAGGTCTCAGAACTCTACCAGGGGACCAGAATCACTCTCCAAGGCACTAGTTATCATTTAAGGAAAACGAATTAAACAAAGGTGCCATTTTTAAACTGAGCCATTTTCTGAGCTACGACATTACAAAACATCATTGTAAATCTTCAGCTCTGGAAAACCTCTACAGTTTCCAATTCTCCGATCGCCACCATGCCTTGTCCAGACACCTCAAAAGAACTCCCCTTTGTTGGAGAGCATGCGCACAGCATCTCAGATGGAAAGCAGGTTTTAGACCAACTCCGGCTTTATGGAGAATGAGTCACAACATTCATTGTAACGTCACTCTTGTTGTGGCTCACTTTCCATTATAAGCCTATAACTAACACAAGCTTTCTCTCCAACTTAGAGAACCAGCTGAAAGTAGCCTAAGCTTTGCTAATAGCTACCGATTCATTCTCAGACTTTGATTGCCTGAACCCGCTATAATCTAGTTTCCCAAAGCACAAGTCTGCACATAAAATAACTCATGATTACTACTGCATTCACGTCTAATGTGGCCGTCACTGCAGCTCGTGGGCACTCAAAACAAAATGAGAAAACAGAGCAGGAAGCGTGTGTTTCTCAAGCGTTGCGCTTGTCACCCTCCATTCATCACCAACAACATTCTCGCTGCTGAGCGGTTGGTTGCCTCTGAGACCAATGGGAGTGTTTTCTCGTCGACTTCCAAGGAAAAAGAGCTTTCCTGCAATATTTTTGTGTTGATGCCCAGTATCGTTTCCCCATCTTAGCCTCCACGATATTGGTGCCTGAGAAGTCCAAACCAACTCTACCTACTGGCATGCCTCCTTTTTAATAACAAACATTGTTCACATGATGACTTAGGGGTCTGATAGAAAGATTCCTCTAGACTTTAATGGGCTTCGGATCAGGCCCCATATAAAAAGGAAAGGTATTGTGAAGCCAGCAAAACTACATTGTGTGCATATTTTAATAACCGGGGGCAGAGGGTGGAGGTGATGGATTTTCAGTTTAATTTAAAACACAACAAAGAAAAGAATTCCGGATCGCACTGGGGTGACCAGACCATTTTGACTGTATTTTCTATCACCAGTTCTGAGCGATCGGGCTTTCTCTCACTTATAGCAAATGTGTGCATTTTTTTTCTGGCTATACTTTAGTGACGTGATTCTTATGTTTGGAGCCACAACTGTCGCTCATTTCATGAGTGGAATGGAACAGAGGTTTGTGTGGGTGGAGAGTTGTTAGACTCAGGAGCGGTCTGAATTTCCCAGCTTGACACGAGAGTTGTCTGCATTGCCCTACGGTCCCTGTCTCGGATACCAGAGCAGCACAGGAGGGAGGGAGAAGGCTACCTGCCGTTGGGACCAGAGACTGAGAGCGAGGCATGAAGTTGGGCATCAAAAATCCAAGTCCCTGCTAATAATCTCTCTTTCACATCCTGAAACTAAAACTTCCCAAGACCTTGTACCGAGATCCTGAAAACAAAGAAAACCACCATTAAAACTAAAACCAGGGGGGCTGGGACAATTTTTATAGTGGGGGTGCTGATGATGGAAACCACGAAACCACATACTTGGCATTATTACTACTTCAAGCCAGGGGGTATGGCAGCCCCCTGATCCCCCTAGTTCCATCAGCACTGACTAAAACCAGGAAGATTATGTAAAAATATTGTTAAAAAGTGGATTGGCAGTTTAATTTTTAGAAATGTTTCGTTTTCTGGAAGGGCCTTTTGTCTGTTAGACAGCATGTGAGCGAGTCCAGCAGGCCGGGGCTTTGCCATCTCCCTGCCACCGGCCATCTCTACTCTCTCTGGCTGGGATAGCGAATCTTTGCCAGTGATATTGGATGTTGCTCTGAGTCTCAGAGAGCTTGGCCCAGGGATTGTCCCTGCCCACGGTGCTCCAGAAACACCCCCACTGCAAAGGCCTGTACATATGCAGGCTATCGAAGCCACCATCTCAGCAGAGGAAAGCGCTTTTCAGACAGCACAGCCAAGCTGAAATTTGGTCTATGCCTGCTGGTTAGTAGCGCAGCCAAGTGGATGAGAGTTTCTTCTGTTATGGGCAGGTTTTATCTTGGCAATGCAGGAACTGACCTCCTAGAACAGCTGCTGGGCTCCTGGTTAGTTTTAAATAATTCCCCAGTTTTAACCAGGAATGTTGCTGTAACCTTAACTAAACTGTCACAAGGGAAACTTTGTCATGGGGACCCCTCAGAAACTCACAAGCTTCCCCATTTTGTGAGTGGCTGCTCCACCCTTTCTTAGACAGCAGTGGAAGGCCAGGAATCAGGATTTCTGGGGTCTGTCACTGGCTCTGGGAAGGGAGTGTTCTCTGCTGGCTAAAGCAGTGGTTAGGCATGCACGTGGATTTGCTACACTTATTTCAAAAGGTAGCACGGCTGAGTGGATGAGATGGTTTGCCATGCTACGGAGTTGGGAGTCTGTTCCCAGCTTGACTTGAAGCAACCTCTCAGTTATTTTATCTGTAAAATGGGGCTGCGGGGTGTGGATGGCTGATTGTCCTTAGGCAGCCTTGGTCAGTACTAAGGATTATAAAATACACAGATGCATTAACCACCCTCAATGGAAAAGGAAATTCGAACTCTCAGTCTCCTGCTACCCAGCCCTATGCACGTTCCCTTAGGCTACGGGATACTTTATGGGGGAAAGTCTTGGTCTCTGTCCATGAATCAAAAAATAGTTTTGGTTTGGAGTCTGATCTCGGGGTCAGACACTAGATCTCAACATGGGCATTCTAGGGATGCCAGTTTTGTGTGGAGCTTCTTCCCCATTTTTAATCAGGCCCTGTATGAAAAGAGTGTTTTAAGAACATTTAGAATTTTAAAACAGTTCATTTTGGGGGGCCCAAATTCAGGACACCCTTGAACAAATTACCCCAAATTTTTGCCTGAGCCCTGAACGAGCTTGCCAACTTTCAAGCTGTTCTAGCTATCCATGTGAATTTTAAAGCAGCTTAAAAATTGGACTTTAAAGAGAAACCTGTTCCACCTACTTGTAGAACACCAAGAAATCCCTAGTCCAATGAGCAAACCTGTCAGTTTTACACAGCTGTACAGTTTAAATCAAGCAGTTAAGAGAAGAGGCATGATAGCACTTGGATGCTTTAATATAATGTGAAAGTTGGAAAGGTCATGCCTGCAAAATTCTGAAAGTAATACAGCATGAGCTTCCAATGAATAAATAGCCACAGTGGGTGGAGATGAATCTCAGTTATGGTCAGGACTGTGCTTGGGTGAAAACATGCCTTTCTTACTCAACAGATTTGCTCCGGGTACGTATTCTGAGTCATCGTTGCTTATTCTTTGGGTCAATAGTAAGTTTTTAATTCTCTTCACTGCTGTGAGCCCCCCAGAACCAACAGAGCTCTGGGAGAATTAGCTGCATTCTTGTTTGAGCAAAACTCTAGAAAGAACAGTTGACCAACTTCTAGTTGCAGAATCTGTAGCATTGCGGCATGTAAGTGACCCAGCCGAATCCTCAGATCCCAGGCTGAATTTGTGGCATTGACTGTACAGAGTACAAGCAAACGTTAGGCCAGGTCACTCCGCTCACTCGAGTAATACAAAGGGACCAGATTCTGGCCACAAATGACAGCTCGAGAATTCCAGGTGGAGAGGAAATGCCAGCTGCCCCCACCAACCTCGACAGAGGTTGTGTGTCAGTGTAGCAGAGCGGCACTCGGCCCTATTGATCCTCCACTGGTTTAGGTTCCCTTCATAACCCAGGGCAAGAGGCACAAGTTAAAGCAGCCCACGCAAAGCAGTTCCCCAAGATCTGGCGAGCTATAACTCGCTTCCGGACACTACCATCCCTCCCCTGCACTGAATGGAGCTTGGACATAGGGGAGAATCCAGCCCTTCCTGTTTCCAGAGGGTTTAACGCTTAAAGCCACAGCTATCTCAAACCTGGTGGCAAGGGGCTGACTCAGTCTCTATAAGCGGTAATAAAGTACGGACTACAATATCTGTTAGTATACACTGAATTCTATTTTATGCAGTCAATATTGTAAAGGTGACAACGTTTGTCCACAATGATGTCAAGCTAAGTTCTGTTGCCAAGACATCTCCTCAGATTGTCCACTACCTCACTTTAGATAAGGGTTATAGTCTTCCACACAGAACGCTTGGGGGCAAATGCTTTAAAGGCCATGCCACAAACAAACCAAATCAATGTGGGTTTTTACATTGAGTTGCAAACAGTTGCAAGTCATCCAGTTTTCATATCTCCTGGGCAATCTGACAACGCTGAGACAGCTCCAGCCTGAAACTGCTTAGAAGAGACTCATATTGCATGATCTCAGCATAAATATCAAAGTTGAAACCTAATGGCATCCTCCCAGTGGAATCCTAAATTAATATATACACACACACGCGGCCAGGAATAAAATCCAGCGCTCTAGCTACAGAAATTGTCTTGGTACAAGAGGCAAACAAACTGCTTTCATTAGTAAAACAAACACAGGGGATAATTCTGTCATAGTCATCTACACCTGGGTGAAGGGCAGTGTGAAACACTCGCCATCAATGAGTGAATTCAAACGAAACGGTAAGCATGATGTAAGGCAGAGGTAGTCAATAGGTGGACCGCAGGCCAAATCCGGAGAGCCGGATGCTTTTGAATGGACCCCAAAATCTTTTTATTTACTTATTATCATTATTATTTTCTCTGGAATCTGGCTATACCTTGACCAAGAAATTTGGACCTTGACCAAAAATAATTGACCACCCCGATGTCAGGGGTGAGAGATTTTCAAGGTCCTGTTTAATAAGACGATTCTAGTTGTCATGCCGGAAGTAAATGAGAAGCCTGAGCCATGTTCAAAGAAGGGATGAGGATATAGCCAACAAGCTAGTCTCTGCTATACTATAATTGACTGGATTGAGTGGTAGCTAGCAACCCAGCCTGAGAGCCAGAGCTAGACTTGTCCTTTTTGAAACGATTCTCTCACTGACGAGCTGCAGAGGGATCGGCACTTGCCTACACGTAGCTGTACGTGTGTGGCACATGGGTGTCGGAGCCTGTCCTTTGGGGGGAATCCCCCACCCGTTGCTTTAGAGAAAAGAAGAGTGAGCGAGCTGCTTGTGACAGCGATTGCTCACCTTCTCAGTGACACGCCCAGTGCTCAGGGACTCTCACTCCCTCAGCCATCATTGTCAGGCACCCGGTGCCCATCTGCACAAGGGCACGCCGGGTTGCTTGAATGACACCGGCACGTGCGTTGCCAGCTGGGCTGCCAAACAGGGCTTGGTTTCAATCTCTAAACAGTTAATCTGAGGAGGGAGAAAAAAGGAGGAGGAGGCGGCGGCGCCCGTCAGGTCACCCGATTGAACGTGTGAGCACCAGCGTGCAGGCCCCAGCTGAAGTGTGCTGGGCTGGTAACAGGTGGCGTTGCTGGGGTGATGCGCTGAGCACAGCTGAAGAGCACTCAAGCATTTTGAAGGTAAGCAAATTAAAGGCCTGCTCCCAAAAGGTACTGAGTGTCCTTCAGCTTCTGGTGCAGTCAATGCGGGCTTCTCTGCGGGAGCCTGACTGTGCAGAGGGTAGCGCACTGTACATTCCCATCCCTCCTTGTGGTCGCTAAATCTCCTGAGCGTTGAGGGCACCCAATATCCTCTAGAATCAGGCCCAGACCTTGCTAATTGCACGACAAATGTCAGGAGGCGCATTGGTGCCAGCAACGGCAGAGCTTTGACAACAGTGGAGTGCCTCACCCACAAGCCGGAGGTGGATTTGACTCCAGACTTTATACACCCTGGGCTCTCCTTCACAACTTCGCAAACAAGAACCATCACCCTGCTGAGATGCCTACAAAACACAGAGTAACTTTTGCCGGTGACTTCAGTGGGTCCAGGATTTCACCCTGGTGCCCTTCAGGATAATAAATAATCTGCAAGAGTATGTGTGTCAGCGTGGCTATAATGCAGGGCTCATTTCAAGTCAATTTCACATTGACATACATCCAGTAGGCCTGATTCTCCAGTTACACCAGGGTAAATTCATTAACTTCTCTGGAGTAACTCATGATCCAATCCCAGTCTGAACTGGAGGAGAAACAGGCCCACTGACTTCCACAGAGCTAATCCCAGTCTGCACCAGTATGACCCACAATGTATCAGAGCCTATGTCAGATGGCTGGTTGTCTTTGTCTGTGGTGTCCCATTAATGGCTGCCCCAAACTGACACCTTACCTTGCTATCTCGATCTGTCGTTGAGTCATGCTTGTACAGCGACCCCTTGACAGGCCTGCTGTAATTCTAACCACTGTAACTGCTGACTGAACATGGCTGTGGCAGCTGTGTAATCTCTTCTCACCCCCTATGTATTACTAAAGCTTACCTGGTTTTAGTAGAGCGATATGACAAAAATCAGACTAAATCAGCAAGGATTAAAGCTTGAACTCTGGCCTGAGTTTTGTTCAGATATTGCTAAACGGAAACCTTTACTTTAAGGTACTGAAATAAAGCCCTTAACTGTAAATGATGCTCTGTTATGAGAAACCCTAATCATATTTTGTGGTTGTCACCAACCATGCCCACAGGGCTATCTGGTGAAGACTACCAATTTTTCAGTTTCAAAACCTGACACCCTTACTCACTTTACTGTTTCAACTTCTCTCAGTTCTTTAAATTAATTTTCACTTTAAATTCTCATGAACAAGCAGTTCCTGTTTTCTGAATCACTGATATCAACACTATTTGCTAAAATAACTATGTTATAGCAGTGAAGTACAAAGCCCATGTGGAAATCACTTGATATGCCAATGTTTTAATTCTTTCAGTGCAGCTGTGTGCGACTCCCAGCTGTGCTGGGATTTCTGTTTGGCCATAGCAGGTGGTGGAGAGGGAAGGGGACAGGGAGGCCTCGGAAGAATAGAACATGAAGGTCAACATTTCAAAACAATGGTTCAATATGGTGTGTCCAAAGTAATGCACATGTACCCCCTGTGTCCAAGAAAAACACATTTGCACGTGCAAGTGAGCACTTTCATAATGAAATCAGGAAGTTGTACACAGACAAGTAGCTAGGTGAACAGTTGCTCAATTTATGCACCCAACCATGGCTTTTCATGGTGCAATGCATATATTCCTATTTGTGCCAGTCTATCCATTACCCCATTATTGAAAATTTGATCCTTAATTTTTCAATGCAACTACACACGTTTATCTTTCTTACTCATAAAATATTATATGTACTGTGCACATATTTTGTGGGTGGGGTTTTCAAAAGTGCTCAGTGTTAGCCTCACTCTGCTTCCACTGAAGTCAATGGTAAAACTTCTCATAATAATAATTTATATACTGATGTAAAGGACTATGTCTGGTACTATTTTATATTAGTAGTAGACCAGTGCTTATCACACGATGGCCACTGTCCCAGAGGACTGACAATCTAACAGTACAAGGGAAGGCAGACAGGACAGCACAAGACATGGGGTAACATTTTCAAAATCACCTAAGTGACTGAGGAGCCTAAGTCCTATTTTCAAAAATGACTTAGGTTATGAAATTCCTAAGTCACTTCTGAAAATGGGACTTAGACATTTGGAAATTTTAGTCATAATTCTTAACTAGAATCACAAAAGGCTGTTTTACCTTAACTGGTAACAGTTACAATCCAAACTGAACCCAAGAGCAAATCTGATTTTTGAACAAATCTGTTTTCCCCAAAACTAGAAGACTGCTTTTGTTCTAGATACATGATTAATATGTTATGTCAGTACAATGCAACCACTTGCACAGGGTTAGAGTGGGTTTTGTGGTTCCCTCAAACCCACTGCGATTAACCAGCCAAAAACATTTTTCCTTTTCCTCTGCCATGTAAATACAGGACATACAATACTTTAATAGTATTATAGAGCAAATTTCACATTTTATTGCTCCCCATCTGCAGCAAACACATGGCAGAGTGGTAGACTCAGGACCACAAATTTTAAACAAAATTTTTTGCAAAAAGGGATTAAATCAGCCAAATATTTTCTGAAGTGGTAGAGGTGTGAGTGAATGACACATCCTTCCCAAGGAAAGATCTATTCTGCCTTCCGTTATATCATTACTAAACGCAGTTCCTGATGAATTGCAGTAGTAAATATGAGACCATGCTTATGTTCATTCATTCATGTACATCTATGTATAAACCTGATTATCCTCCCCTTCATACCCCCCATCATTGTCTTTATTCTTCTCCTTAGGAAGGCCTGGACATGGCTTCCTTCAGAGCCCATCAGTGCCAATGCTTTAACTAGCTAGACAGGGGGGTATTTTTGAGTGATGCAAGGCACTCCTGCTTGGGAGAAGCAAGATGCCACAGGCACCGTGGTAAGCCCATCATTCCCCTGTTCGAATATATTTCGCCACCACAACTCAAATCCGATGGTACCCGGCTGGGAGTTAGTGACAACGTACGTCGATAACAACAGCATATTCCAGAGGGGCATCGAGACAGTAACTGCAACACCGCACCGCCATCCCAGTTGGATGCCAGCGCTCGGTCTCTTTCTATGACAGGAGCCATAAACCGTGTGGGAACGGGGGGGGACGATGTGCCACAGCCGGCTCTGCGATGGTTCTAGTGCCTGAGGAGGACTGGAAGGGTTGCCCAGTCAGCCCTGAAAGCACCAAAGATGGCCATGATGGGGACCACTGTGGGGCTTGTTCAGGATCAGGAACAAAAGAGCGGCCAGGATCCGCAGAGGTCACCTCTCAGGCCTCTGATGCTGTTCCTGTGGATTCTTGCTTGGACGGCACGGTAGTGGAAATATAGGGGACAGGGGGAGAAACAGAAAGAAGGCCTTTGCCCCAAGCACTTCCCCCCAAAGGCCGTGCAAGGACTGCAGGGAGGGTGGCAACTATACAGCAGAGACAACAGCAGAAAACACTTTCCCTACTGAGAACTTCTAACATAAATACACTACCCTCTAGGCCAACACAGCCCAAACACACACTTTATATTGTAAAAAAACAACAACAACAAAGGGTGAAGGGAGAGTCGTCCTGCTGTCAGGGGTGTGCCTTTTGCCCTCCTTATGAAAATCTGCCCACATGCAGCCAAGGTATGCATCTTTGGGGGTGGAAAATTTCAATTTGCACATGCTCAGTAGAGCCTTGTTAGAGTTTGGCAGCTAAATTCTCTGATGATTCCATTCACACTGAGCATGCTCACAACTCCTATATGACACCCAGACTGCACACGAGCCATCCCCACAGGAGGACTGAGCCTGCTGCAGCCCAGAGATGTAGGGGCCAGCAGAACTTTCCCTAAAATTGCTCCTCCTGGCAATCAGGGACAGCTGTGGCACCCTAACTGAGAGCAGAGTCTGGCTCCTGGGCTCCCACTGCCCCCATGCTGGCAGCACAGAGAAGGAAGCTACCTGATTTGAATGTAGAAGAATGAGGAATGGTGGGAAGAAAGGGACTGGGGGGAAGACGGGGCTGGAGGAGCCAGTGAGCGGAGGGGAGAAACAGGAGCCAGGGAATGGGTGTGTAGTGGGGCAACTGCCCCACTCCTGAAGAACAGGGGTTAAAAGCAGCCCTGGAGAGGGCTGCGGTGGGGGAAAAGCTAGGCTGATTGGGGAAGCAGCCACAGCTGGGGCCACGCCCCGATCAGGCCACAGCTGGCCCTATAAAAGGGCTGTGAGGCAGGTGCTGAAGCATTCTCTCTCTAGCTGTAGAGAGAAGGACCTGGCTGCCTGGGAGCAGAGCAGGGCACCTAGAGTGGAGCAGGGCTGGGGGAAGGCCAGAGGAGCTCCCCCCAGGCTGGAGGCCTTGCTAAAGGCCAGGAAAGGTACTGGGGTTACAGCTGGTCCAACCCCCCCTTGCCGATGGTGAGTGCCCCAGTGAGCAGGGGCTAGATAGTAGCCACTGAGGCAAGGTGGGGACAGAGGGTTAGGGGTTCCCCCAAGTGGGGAGACCCAGATTGTGGGTCACTGCTGAGGGCAGAACCCTGACGTAGAGGGGCACTGGGGTCTGGGAGGGACACCGGGGCCAGTGCCAGGTGAGACACCGGCCTGCAGAGGGCACTCCAGGCTGGAAGAGCTAATTCTCAGAATGACCAGCAGGAGGTGCCGTGCCAGTGAGTCTTGCATTGCTACAGGGTGGGAGGCAAGAACCAAGATGAGAGGGATGGACAAGAGCAGAGGGATGGGGGTAAGGGAGGGCAGTGACAGGCTAGGGGCACAGGAGTCTACAAGCACTACACCACGCTGCCCTCCAGAATCCAGAATGGAACTCAAGAGTCAAGAATCTCATCATTCCTCTGCCATCAGCAAATGTCTGCAAAACCCACTGGCAAAGGGTGTGTCTCATTCTACTCTAGTTACTGGTCCCCACGAAGGATAACAGCCTACTACTGCTACCCACTATGCTATTAGTTCAAGTGGCAGAGGTCTATGTGGTAGTTCTAATGGTCTGGACCCTACTGACATCCCAAGTTGGGTGTCAATATGTTTCCACACAAACTAATTTCTGGGTTTTTTTTCTAATTGGGGAGATTACATCCCAAAAATATGTGAACAGAACATTAAAGTTGCAAAGTCAATTTAAAAATTAGGAAATTCCAGAATTAAGGTTGCATGTGCAATTTAACTCAGTGCCTTCATGTCTGTGTATTAAGATACAGTCTTTAATGACATGATCGCATACTATTTCTTTGCACAGGACCCCTGCCTCATTCAGTGCACAGGAAGGAAGTGCTCTGGGGACAAATCAGGGGTGTGAAGTGAAGGAGACTGTTGTCTGTAGGATCCCTGCCTCATTTGTTGCACAAGTTGGATGGTGTGTCACGAACAAGGCAGGAGATGGCTTGAAAAGAAAGGATGGTCTAGAGTTAAGGAAGATGAATTCTGCCTTGGAGAACTGGATTCTATGCCTACCTCTGCCCTGTGTGAGGCTGGGAAAATCACTTCAACCAAACTTTGCACAGTGGGTCATTCACTGAAGTTCCCTATTTTATGGGTTCCCCATAAGAAACAGTTCGGCTCTGAATTGCCAAAGTGCTGAGCACTCAATTGCAATTGAAATTAATGGGAGTTGTGCATTGAACATAGAATTATAGGACTGGAAGGGACCTCGAGAGGTCGTCTAGTCCAGTCCCCTGCACTCGTGGGAGGACTAAGTATTATCTAGACCAATGGTGGACAACCTGCAGCCCGCCACCTCCCGCAGCTCCCATTGGCTGGGAATGGTGAACCGTGGCCAGTGGGAGCTGCGGGGGGGCTGTGCTTGCAGATGGTCAATGTCTGCAAAGTGTCTTACAGCCTGCAATCAGCTTAACCTGAGAGGCCGCATGCGGCCCGCGGGCCGCAGATTGCCCACCACTGATCTAGACCATTCCTGACAGGTGTTTGTCTAACCTACTCTTAAAAATCTCCAATGATGGAAATTCCACAACCTCCCTGGGCAATTTATTCTAGTGCTTAACCACCCTGACAGTTAGGAGGTTTTTCCTAATGTCCAATTTAAACCTCCCTTGCTGCAATTTAAGCCCATTGCTTCTTGTCCTATCCTCTGAGGTTAAGAAAAACAATTTTTCTTCTTCCTCCTTGTAACAACCTTTTACATACTTGAAAACTGTTATCGTGTCCCCCCTCAGTCTTCTCTTTTCCAGACCAAACAAACCCAATTTTTTCAATCTTCCCTCATAGGTCATGTTTTCTAGACCTTTAATCATTTCTGTCACTCTTCTCTGGAATCTCTCCAGTTTGTCCACATCCTTCCTGAAATGTGGCACCTAGAACTGGACACAATACTCTAGTTTCAGAGGGGTAGCCGTGTTAGTCTGAATCTGTAAAAAGCAACAGAGGGTCCTGTGGCACCTTTAAGACTAACAGAAGTATTGGGAGCATAAGCTTTCGTGGGTAAGAACCTCACTTCTTCAGATGCAAGTAAGTAATGCTCTAGTTGAGGCCTAATCAGAGCAGAAGAATTACTTCTCCTGTCTTGCTTACAACACTCTTGCTAATACATCCCAGAATGATGTTTGCTTTTTTTGCAACAACGTTACACTGTTGGCTCATATTTAGCTTGTGGGCACTATGACTCCTTCCTAGGCAGTCATTTCCAATATAATATAATAAAATGCTCTGGAAATTCAAGGCCAAGGGGTCCCAGCTTGGACACCCAAAGTTAATGGATACTTAATATTTTGGCCTTAATCTCCCTGTACATCAGTTCCCCAGCTTTAAACGGGATAATGATACCACTTCCGGAAAATTGATTAATGTTTGTGAAACACTCAAACACTAGGGTAAGAGCTCCAGAGAAACACCCAGAGGAAAAGCATAATTCTGTGCGGAGTGCAGGGTTTGGATAGTGTGTGGTAAATAAGGCCACACACTGAATGAGGAGGAAAAAGAAATACTGACTAGAGATGTAAATATCATTTAAAAATGTAACCGTTTAAACAATTAAAATGATATCATTTAATCGGTTAACCGATTAAAGGAAGAGGGGCTGGGGTCGCTCTGGCTGGCTGGCCCGGGGCTGGGGGTTAATGGTTAGGGTGGGCTAACTGGTAAGACTAATGTTAACCGGTTAACTGTTTAATATTTTATATCATGCATCCGAAGAAGTGGGTATTCACCCACGAAAGCTCATGCTCCTATACGTCTGTTAGTCTATAAGGTGCCACAGGACTCTTTGCTGCATTTAATATTTTACATCCCTAATACTAACTATCTCCCTGTTCACAAAATGAGGCAAGGCATGTGGTAAAAGAGGGTATGTGACCCTGTAATTAAAGACTAGATCAGTGCTACTCAAAGTGATGGTCTGTGGACCGGTGCCGGGCCGTGAGCCATCAGCTGCCGGTCCGCGGCGAGTTTTCAGGAATGTAAGTACCAGAAGGGTCGTGCGTGGCAAAAAAACCCAAAACGGAACCCCAGGCTGGCAGTGGGCTCGGCAGCGGCCGGGGCCCGCAGCCTGCCATTAAAAAAAAAAAAAAAAATCGGCTCGCGTGCCGCCTTATGGTACCAGTCCCTGGCACATTGGGGAAAAAATTGCTGGACCACCACATCAGATAGTTTGAGAAGCACTGGACTAGATCATCATCCAGACTCACAAAGGGGGGCAAATTAAGGTTGCACAAGCAGCCTTAATTCTGGCATTTCCTAACTCTGCGTACTTGACTGTGCACCCCTAGTAACGTTCTTTTCACATTGTCTTTTGGGGATGTAACGGCTAGTCTGAGGTTGCTCGTTAGCGATACCATATACAGCAGTATCAGCTATGTTGTGTTGCGATTCAGTGTCCGGAAGAAGAGGAGGACACTGAGGTTTATGGGCATGAAGATCTTTCATTGCATATACACCAGTGTAGTAGGATTTGTCCTAGTCATAATGGGCTTGATTCAACCACCTAATTCACACTGAGTAGTACTTACATAAGGCGTTCCATTGACAACAAATGCTTGGCAGAATCAGGCCCCTTATTTGTATCCCTATTGGTAACAATAGAGCGGAGCAAGAAGAGCATTGCTGTGATTGCAAGGTATGGAGTCAATATCACACAAACGTTTTCATCTCCAGTACTTTGGGCAAAGCTTTGTCGTTGTTTTCCATTGCTCTTACATGCTCATTAGACACAGAACAGCCTGTGGCACAAACATGTGCCCTGGACACAGAGCGTGCCCTGAGTTAATGACAAAATTACCCTTTGTGCAGGGCCTATTTGTGAAAAGCAAAACTGAAAACTGCCCTATTTGTGCATCAATGGGCTTGCACTCCCAGCTTTGCTGAGTGAGTGAACCTTGCTGCTGAGTTTCCAAATCTCAGTGTTGAAAGCATGACTAGGGGGAAAAAAAATTCTTCAAAAGCAGAGCGGTGTGTTCGTGTCACCGACAGCTCTGTGGTGGCAAGTGGTAACCGGGAGCGCTGCCGGGGATGAGCCACTGCGGAACAGACTTCATCACCATGGCTTTGAACTGTTCTCAAAGGCCCGGAGAGCCCCGCCCTGCACTCCCAGCCACGCTCAAACCCACTGATCCAGCCAGCTCTTCGGGTAAGGAGGCTTTGATGCAATTTCCGTCAGAGCCTGTCAGTGCTGCCCTGGAGTTAGGGTGTGAGTTTCAGCCTCTCCCGGGGTAACATGCAGCACTCACACTGGACTCTGGGGTAGGCCCCACTGAGACCTGGCTTATGCCACTTCTCCATTCCCCCGAACCCCTATGCCTGCTTATTGGTTTCATTGCATTGACCACAATAGGGAATCGCTCTTCAAAGAGGGTCAGGTGACATTTTTGTAGCGAAAAAGGAGAGAAACCAAGTACACAAAGCGGCGGAGATGCTACCCATCAGCTCGGCGATATAAGTGTGCTTAGCTGATGTCATTCCACACCACTGCACCTCGGCTGTCTTGTGTGTCAGACCTCGAAGTGGCCACGAATCTCAGACGAGACAAATGGCAGGATCCAAGTGACAAGGGGCTGGAGAATGCGATGTTCCCACCACCAAAAAAATTTAGTTCCCCATTTGTTAATGAGATGATCCCCCCTTCACATACAGCTGCAATAAACCTCTCTCTAAAAATGATCAGACACTCCACAAGCATCTACTCCACCGCTCTGGTACCCTTCTCAGTGCTACAGCCGGGCAGCAAGGTCACTCCCAGCTCTGAGGTAGCACTTCCATGGAGGAAAGGCTACCCACCCTTGTATGATCCACCTATGCAACGACCAGAATTGCAGCCTCCTGCCGGGGGAATACTGGGGATACCCCAGGAGGAACTTGCTGAAAAGGAGGGGAGGTGTAGGGCAAAGCCATGGCACTGGCCCCTACATGGCATGCACAGTGGTAATATACTGAACCCTTTAAAGGGGTTGTAAAAGGGTTGCCACCTCCTGATGGCACAGGGTGGCCCTGCAGCATCCCTGCCTCGGTTTCCCCTCACTAGGTTTTTTCTGTCTCTCCCAGAGATTCATGTGGCTCAGACCTCCAGTGGGGTCACTCTCCAAGTTCAACCCCCTTTCGGGGCACTCAACGTTCCAAACAAACACTGCCTTGGACAGTCGTCCCAAATGAACACACAGGGTCTTCCAGCCCTCTCTGGGCTCACTTGATGCAGAGCACAGGCTTGGCAGGGGAAGTCTCCCTTCTTCTAGGGCTAGACTACAGCTCCCCCCTTCTTCCCTGGACTGGAAAAGTCAGCCACCACTGCCCCAGCTCCCCACGCCTCTTGAGGAACAACGGCCCCAGCACTGCCTCCCTGGAGCCCAGACCTTCTCCCAGCCCACCACAGGCTCTGGCTCCACTCCGGTAACGCTTTCCCGCAGGGCCCCCTCCTGGGTTTCCTCCCAATGCAGGTGTGGCAGCGTGGGGGCTAATTGAACAGGGCTGGCTAGCCCTGGGCCTAGGGTTGCCAGGCTTCTGGTTTTCAACCGGTATGCCCAGTCAAAAAGGGACCCTGGCAGCTCCGGTCAGCACCGCTGACTGGGCCATTAAAAGTCCGGTCAACAGTGCAGCAGGGCTAAGGCAGGCTCCCTGCCTGCCGTGGCTCCGCACAGCTCCCGGAAGCAGTGGCATGTGCCCCTCCGGCTCCTATGCTTAGGGGCAGCCAGGGGGCTCCGCACGCTGCCCCCACCCCAAGCACCAGCTCTGCAGGACCCAATGGCCAGGAACCATGGCCAATGGGAGCTGCAGGGGCAGCACCTGCGGACGGGACAGCACGCAGTGCCACCTGGCCGCACCTCCCATGCTCCAAACCCCTCAGCCCCAGCCCCAGCCCCACCGCAGAGTCTGCACCCCCAGCCGGAGTTCTCACTTCCCCACACACCCTGCCCCAGCCCAGAGCCCCCTCCCACACTCTGAACCCCTCAACCCCAGCCCGAAGCCCCCTCCTGCACCCCAAATCCCTCATCCTTGGCCTGCACCCCCAGACGGAGCCCTCACATCCCCCCACCCCAACACCCTGCCCCAGCTCAGAGCCTCCTCCCGCACCCTGAATCCCTCATTTCTGGCCCCAGCCCAGAGCCTGTACCCCCTCCCACACTCCAACCCCCTGCCTCAGCCTGGAACCCCCTCTAATACTCTGAACCCCTCACCTCCACCCCCAGTTTACGACCAGAACACCCGGTCGAAAAGGGACCCTGGCGGCTCCCGGTCAGTGGTGCTGTGGGGCTAAGGCAGGCTCCCTGCCTGTCCTGGCACCGCACTGTGCCCTGGAAGTGGCCAACAGGTCCAGCTCCAAGGCGGGGGTACCACAGGGCTCCATGCGCTGCCCCCGCCCCAAGCACCAGCTCCATGGCCAATGGGAGCTAGGGGGCGGTGTCTGTGAGCAAGAGCAACGTGCAGAGCCTCTTGGCCCCCCCGCCTAGGAGCTGGGCCTGCTGCTGGCCACTTCTGGGGGGCAGCACGGTGCCAGGACAGGCAGGGAGCCTGCCTTAGCCCCGCAGCACCACTGACCAGGAGCCGTCTGAGGTAAGCCTGCCCCAACCCCAAGCCCCTGCCTTGAGCCCTTCCCACAACCCGGAGCCCCCTCCTGCACTCCAAACCCCTCATCCCCAGCCCTACCCCAGAGCTTGCACCCCCAGCTGGAGACCTTACCCCCCGCACCCCAACCCCCTGCCGCATGCCCAGACCCCCCCTCCCACACCCTGAACTCCTCATCAGCAGCCCCATCCCAGAGCCCACACCCCCAGCCCAGAGCCCGTACCTCCTCCTGCACCCCAACCCCCTGTGTCAACCCACAGCCCCCTCCCATGCTCTGAATCCCTCGGCCCCACTCCCAGCCTGGAGCCCCCTCCTGCACCCCAGAGCCCGCACCCGCTCCCACACCCCAACCCCCTGCCTCAACCTGCAGCCACCTCCTGCACTCTGAATCCCTCGGCCCCACCTCCCAGCCTGGAGCCCCCTCCTGCACCCCTCACCTCCGACCCCACCCCAAAGCCCACAGCCCTCATGCCCCAACTCCCTGCCCCAGCCTGGAGCCCCCTCTTGCTCCCTAAACCTCTCATTTCTGCCCCCACCCCAGAGCCCAAACCCCCAGTTAGAGCCCTCATCACTTCCTGTACCCAAACCCCATGCCCCAGCCCAGTGAAAGTGAGTGAGAGTGGAGGAGAGAGAGCCACCGAGGGAGGAGGAATGTAGTGAGTGGGAGGTGAGGTCTTGGGGAAGGGGCGGGGTGGGGTCTCAGGGAAGGGGTGTGGCTAGGGTGTTCGGTTTTGTGCGATTAGAAAGTTGGCAACCCTAAAAGCACCAGAAGGATAAACCTTTCAGAACCACCTCGGAGACACTTTTTTCAATGGAATCTCTTCAAAGCAAATCTGCAAAGAATCTGTGGCTGAGGTCAAACACAAGTTACCGGGCTCGAAGCAGGCATCACGCTGGGTGATATTCTATGGCAAGGGATCAGACTAGATAATCACAATGGCCCCCTTGAAATTACACTAAATGGACTAAAAACGAGGTAACTGATACGTCACTAAAATAAGTGTGAACGTGGATCTTGGTCCGATGCAGGGGTTCCCAACAGGGCACCCAGAGGGATAATTTCTTAGCCCAGTCAGACTGGATGTGTTTCTGCAAGACATAGTAAGTTCTGTGCTCCATGCAGGAGTCACTGGGTGAAATTTTCTGGCCTATGCTAAGCCGGACAGCAGACTAGACCATAATGGTCCCCTTCTGGCCGTGAAATCTATGATCCTAAGCATAGGAAGGAATTGTAGTTGCAAGATATTCTGACTCACGAGCCGAGACATGCACATGATGAGAGCTATTTTCATTCTGTTGTATCAAATGAATCGCCTGCAACCAGAGAGCAGGCTGCAAAGATTGTAGCAGTGTACCTCAAAAAAACAACAACCACCCCAGTCGTTTTACTAACTGCAGCTGAAGTAGGTAAAGACTTCTACAAGCAAACGAGACTGTGATACTGTTTGCTGAAGGCAGGTTTAACCTCCCTTTTCAACAACAAGCCATTTTTAAGGAGAGTGCTGACTCATTTTAATCCATGTAGCCCACGCACTCAAGTTACTGTACCCAAGAGATAGGGCAGCACTCTTCCTCCTGTTATGCCATAATTCGGGGGAGGGGGGTTCTTTCTCTTTCTCTCTCTTTCTCTTTTTTTTTTTAACAAAAAAAACAAAACCAAGTTACCAAAAATGCTTGTCATGTGACCTGTGATACAGTAAATGAAACTGGGTCTACAGTAAGTAGACAGGCTTGAAAAACAACGTTTCCAGCAGAAGATGTGCACCAGCATTTTGCTTAGCATCAAACTCAGTCAATTAACAACATGGGAAATAGAAATGCAGCCTTCAGTAACCTAGTGAGGGATAATCACATTGCTCACTCGCTCGCTCTCACGTAGCAGCTTTACCCCTTTATATTGGAGGGTTCAACACACTCAGAGTACTGGCTTGTGGCTCTGCATTTGGATAAAATGACGAAGAATGTGTGTAGCACAGAGCGTGAGCCAAGCCAATGGGAGACCTTCCGTTGATTTCAGTGGAGTTTGGATCAGGTCTCCATTGAAACACAGTTATATATTAAACGTCCATATCTTGCATTTCTGTCCATTCTTGAATGAAAATCTTGCACTAACAGCAAGCAGCCCAACAACAGAAGTTACCCTCCCTGTATGTAGAATGAAACAGCAAACTTCAGCCCCCTCCTCCCCTTGGCTTGTGCAATAACCCACATCAAACTGAGCTCAACTTTTGAACTTAATGGCTTCTTGATCAGTTTTCTTTACCATCTAACACGGCCAAGTGCTCGGTCTACAACAAGCAGCTACAAGCTGTAATGAATCCAGTGCATTCATTATTAGGAAAACTCACAAATCAAAAGTACAACTGCCAATGATACATGGATGAAAAAAAAAAACCAACAACACCAAACCAAACAATTCCATCCTGCTAACGTTTCAGTGCACTGAATACATCAGTTCTGTGTCCCAGTAGGGCAAAGTTAACCCCACATTAGATTCTAATACATACTGCAAAATTATCACCAATACAAAAAGGACAGAAACATACTCACCAGGAGCTGTTTTCCCCCTCACTTTCCTACGAGGAAGGTGCCTATGAAGACACATATCTAGAGTCTAAATATTTTTTCATTTGATTTAAAAATCAAGAAGTACTAGCTACACAGACATAATATCGCTTATTTCCCTCCATTAAGCAATGATGTCCAAAATGTTTAAGAGGGAAAAAAAACCCCTCAATCTTCATTCTCATTGGAACAAAATTACTCACGCTGACTCACCAACCACTACTTCCTCTAGCTTCATTCTCTTCATACTTCTGAGTATGACTGGTCAATTTCTCAGGGTCTCTATCGCAACTTCTGCTCTTCCAGGAAGAATAGCCTTTAATGACACCATGGGTGGGAAATGTTTTGTATATTCTTTGAACAGATCCTGCTGCCTCTTCTGTTTCTACAAAAGGCCAGGGAATCACCTCCAGAGGAAACAGTAATGAATGATAAAGTAAACATCAGAAACAGAGAATGAGAGTTTGTGAGTGAATTTAATTTCTTCGCCACCTATTCATGTACTGTATAATACAGTGACACTCGGATCTCAGTGGTTCAGGAGCCAAATGAGTGATCAACATTACCCCAAAGAGCCACAGCAGTGTGAATTCATTGTTTCATTTACTATTTTTATATCTACATACCTATTATTCTCACAGCAAAAAGACTGACCAAGTGTTATTTTATCCACTACAATTGGTTAATAACATAGTAAAAGCCTCCTGATTGGTTAATACCTTAGATGGGTTAATAATTAAATCACACCGTGTTTTAATATCATGTGCTGCAAAGAGCCGCAGGAGACGCATTAAAGAGCCACGTGAGGCTCACGAGCTTCAGTGTGAGTATCACTGGCATAATATGTTCGCTTATTAAACTGGCGAAGTGAACGTCGGCTTGATAAAATGTATTCACTGTAACTGGAGTCCGTGAGTCCTTGTCTGGCTACAGAAAGAAAGAGGCCAAGTCTCTTTATGGCGCTACACTTAAAGGGATTGGGGGCGGGGGCAATAGGGGAACTCACTTGTACAGAGCCAGGAGAGGAAAAAGAAGTGGAAGGACCAGGTATGGGGAAACATTGCAGGGAGAGCAGGTATTTAGACCCCCTGCACCTTGATAGTAACTCACTCTCTCTCCCTCAGGCCAGCAGCAATGGGATGAGAGTAGGACCGGGTTTCTGCGATTGGCTGAGCTTTGCACTCATCACCTTCTTCCTTTGGAGCTGGGGAAGAATTTGTCCGGCAGCAGTCACACTGGCCAGGCAGGGTGGGTTGGCCACGGACCCGGTAGGGATCGGTACTGAGGTTAGGTCCAAATCTCGCAGTTGTCCCATGCAGGGCCTCGCTACAGAAGGGATACCGTTCATGGATAAACAGGAGTTGGAAGAAGGTTTTGGGGAAGCATCCCATACAGAAGTTGGGGAAAGAGGCGTGGATGGGGCTCCTAACATTGGGTAGAGCCAGGAGACAACCTCCCCCTCCCCGCCTTACCCCTCATCTGAAGCAGGGGGGAAGCAGGGTACCAGCAATGGGCTACTGGAACCAGGATTAAGGAAATGAGGACCTGCACGGTATGATTTATTGCTGAGTATTCTCAGATAAGTGAAGTAAATACAGTTTTGGCCTAATTAAACCACACCCATTGGGTCTGGCCTTTCTTTCTGTGTGGCCAGGCCAATTCAAACCTGACCAGGTGCATACTGTATGTAACTGTAATTTGCTGCTATGAGCAGTTTGGTGGCTATGCCTTCAATGAACACGCTGCGGGCTGATTCACCACCACAGACTCTAGTTTTACAGTGGGGTAAACCTTTATGCTTCGGGGCATAACCAACCTCAAATTAACAGGGCTAGGAACTTCCCTCTTAACAGGTTATTCCATAGCCATCTACTACTGGCTGTTTTGCACTTTCCCCTGATGCAGCCGATGCCAGTCAATGTCAAAGACAGGATACAGACCCGATGGACCCTGCTGGCAAGTCCGATGTTTCCAAGAAAGCCAGATCAGTCCCTCTGTAGTTAACATGCATCCTGCTTCATGTGCATTTTTAACGTTTTAAAACCTAGCCAATTGTAAGGTGTATTAAGATCCATTTCTCCTAGACGCTATCTCAATTACAAACTGGACAGTTTCTGTTTAAAGTCCATTAATTATAAAATAACAGCGAAAAAGAGGCAGTAAGCACTGACTCTGGAAATAATTAGACATTAGATAGAAATAAAGCAAAAGTACATAATGTTTCCCTAGAGATGAAAATGATCGTGAGTCACATTAGATTTGAGGTAGTGTCTATGCTAGCCGATATCTTAGTTCAGTAGAATTGTTTTGACTACAGCATGGTCTGTATGCATTCAGGAAATTACTGGAGAAAAGAAAACAAAGGAATATCACACTGAAAAGAGTGATTAGCAAATTCAACATTTTGCCACAGAATGAAAGCAACCAGGCAAATCTGAAGACAGCCCCATCAGGATTCTTACCTTAAATAAGGGATAAACTACAGCATGTTGAATCTGACGTAGAGAAAAGTTCAATAATCACAGATTATGGCACTTGCTATATATAAACTATGACGCAAACTGGTTTAGTAATGAGCAATTTTCACTCCAGTTGTGTAGACCTAGGGCGTGTCTACACCGTGTGGGAATTATAGAGTGTGCACCCCATTAGAATGCTAACTGCACTTTGCCAACCCTGCTGGTGCAAACTAGGGGTACCTAGTTCTCGTCGATGTAGTCCCGAGACCATTAGTAACACAAGCTAGGTACCTTTTAGTTCATCCCAGCAGGATCTACAAGGGGCAGCTAGTGCGCACCCTGTTAGAGCGCTCTACAGTTCACAGCCCTATAGTCTGGAAGTAGCACTGTGTAGACAAGCTCCTACTGGGTACCATCAAATTAGAAGAGGACCTAGAAAATGGGTAGAACATGGGATTCATTTGAACAAAACAGTCAAGAAAACACAAGCTATTTCTATGAGTGAGTTTAGGCTGATTCATTGTTTCTCATCTTTAGGGTGTGAGTCAACAACCAATTTCATTAACTAAAACTTGCACTTTGGTTCTTTAAACTTAATGCAGCCAAGTGTGTCCGGGTATGAGGTACTGGGACACTGCACTAATCGAAACCTGGAGTCACGTTTAGTTGATTCCGGATGGAGCTGGGTAGATAACAATTGTTTTCAGTTCACTGACAATTCAAAAAATCATTTCAGGTCAAACCAGAAACAAAATTTTCAGCAAATCAAAAAGTCAAAAAAATTCTCTTCAGGTCAAACAAAATGTTTTGTTTCAGCAAAACTGAAATATTTTGTTTTGATTTCAACCATTTTTCAACATTTTTGATTGTTTAATAAAATTAAAGGATATTTTGGAATGAAAAGTCAAAAGAACCAACAAAAATGAAATGTGTTGTTTAGAAAATGTCAAAATGAAACACTGGTTTTTTTCTGAAATTTTATTTAGGTTTGTTTTAACCAAAACAATTTGACAAAATGACACAGGTTCACAAAATGTTTTGGTGCCACCAAATCTGCATTTTTCACCAAAAAAATTTAACTTGAAAAATTTTGCCCAGCTTCAATTCAGATATAGTCTTCATTTGTGAAGGCTTAGTATCTTCTGAGATTGTGTGTGTGTGTTTGTTTTTAATATTCCAAGTCCTTTTCCCACACTGGATAATTTAAAGGAACTCATAGGTCCCCCCAAAACTATTTTTGTACCGTTAATGGACATTACATATGCCAGCAATTTCTGAAGGCCTTTGGAGGAGTAGCCTGTGGGTTTTGAGTCTGTTAATACAAAAGAAAACAGACATTTGATCTGGGCTTTTCATATAGGCTGAGTTGCTAAGAAATCCTGGAGGAAGCCAGGGAAGACATAGGCACATGCCTCACTTTACGCATCTGGGTAGCTCTATTCAAGTCATCAGGGCTGTTGTAATAATGTCCCCTAATTCTGAGCTCATCTGTGAAAGGTGAGTGAAAGTTCACGAAGGGATAGCTCAGTGGTTTGAGCATTGGCCTGTTAAATCCAGTGTTGTGAGTTCAATCCTTGAGGGGGCCATTTAGGGATTTGGGGATTTAGTTGGGGATTGGTCCTGCTTTGAGCAGGGGGTTGGACTAGATGACCTCCTGAGGTCCCTTCCAACTCTGATATTCTATGAAGTGTCAATACCCCACAACAAGTGGGGATGAGGAAAGGTTCAGAAAAAAGACCAAAAGATTGAATTAGTCCAAACAAAAAGGCCTACTGATATTATTCAAAGACTGTGCTAAGATCATGCCTGGTAAACAAGAACAGCGTGAGACCGGAAATCCATGCATCAAAACTGGTGTGTTGGAAATTAAGCCTAATTTGTGGACAAAAAAAAAAATGAGGGGATGGACTTTTCTACCCACCACTCCCCCTTTCAGATCCTCATAAAGAGACTTTGGGGAGGAGGGAAGGGCAACCATGACACTGGCTGATTGAAAGACCATCTCCTGGGACCCCAGATCTTCTACATCTTAATCCTGAGAGATAGCTCGACCAGGCCAACCCAGAGAGAGGGACCCAGATGATACCACCACCCCCACACCACCTGGAATGTGAGCATTTGTCTGTGCGCTCCCCCCAACACCATGTGTCCTTGTGCTTCCCTATCTTATTTCTTCTCTTATTCCTTCTGTCTGAGGAGCGTGTGGCTTAGCCGGCCGGGACTCTGTATTTTGCAACACTGCTGTAAGCCAGTGACCAGAGAGAGGCAGCTAAATGCAATGCCCTAGACAGCACAACGCTGGCACGAGTTTGCCGAGTCTCGGAGTGGCAGATCAGACCGTGAGCTGTGCCAGTGATTTTCCAGCAGTGAACTTGCCAGCGAAAATCAGCACAGTAATTACCATCTTTAATACCCTCCAAGAAACTGTTAAATGGGGTGGAGCGTTCCTTCTATAAACTCTCTCCAGCCAAAGGGAAACAGAGAATAAGGGATGTTGTTAAAACGAAAGCCATACTTAATACTTCACATTTCAAATGCTTCAACCGTTTTTCCTTCTTTTTCTGTGTCTTTAATAGAAGGTTAGAGGATGTTTAATGGGGTGCTTGCCATGGGACCAGGCAGGCTGAGATCTCTGTATGCCAAACCTTGTTTAAAACTGTTGAATGTTGGACTGTGGCTGGGTTACGTTCACACCTTTAACTCTTCGGGCGCATATATTCTACCCACATGAATACAACCAATATGTTAATAAGCATGCGAAGCATCGTGGCAGAGAAAATACCTTGAGGATGGAAAGCAGAGCTCATCTTGGGACACAGGAAAAGTCTTTCCGTCTTGTTCACCATTACGCTCATGCGCTCCAGCAGTGCAAGACATCTCTAACAGAGAGCTGCTTGTCTTTGCCATTTTCTTTGAAGTGACACCTGCAAACAGGTTTAATAAAAATACAACCTCGTTAGCACTATGGGATGACTATCTCAGCCAACCAGGTAAAGAGGGGCATGCCACATATTAAGAACTTAGACCCCAATCCTGCAGGGATCCCTGCATCAACTGCCCCATGGATGCCCCATGGATGTCCACCTACACAGAGCTCTTAAAGCATGCATTATTTTTTTCCATGCGGACTTGACTTTTTCAAAAGTAACTAGCAATTTTGGCTTCCTCATTTTAGGTGTACCAGCTCTCTGAAAATTAGAACCTTTGAGGCAATCAAGATCTCTAGTCACTTTGGAAAATGAAGGTCACAGTGTTCAGAGAAATAATGTCGGCTCCCATTCCACGGGAGATGCCACCAAACTGGTGGCCTGTATCTTTTACAGGATTGCATTCTTTAAAATTCTTATTGTATGCCCTATGGAATGTAAGGCAAGAATATGAGAGGTGTGTATGGATCTGAGCCCAGAACTGTTAGCTAGAAATTCCTGAATTCTAACCCCACCGCTTACATCGACTCCTTTCTGCCTCTGTTTCCCCTTCTGTAATGAAAGGATGATGATACTTTGTATGTTTCTACACAGTGTGTTGAAGAGGGGAAGTGCCACACGCATACTAAGTATTAACAGTATCAAAACCTTATGCAACCCACACAGTATTGCAAAATAAAATAAAAAAGACTTTCCTGCTCCCGCTGGGCCGGCTCCCATGTAAAGCAAGGTTCTGTGATGGGTATAATATCACCAGCAACATGTATTCTAAGGCATCTCCCATGCTGCCCTGTCAGATAGACCTTTAAAAAAACTGCAGCCACCACATTGTCTTCCTTCAAATCCCTTCTTAAAACTCACCTTGGCTAGGATGCCTACCAAAAACTCAGCCATGTTTAGGCGGCTGGCGTGTTATGACTGCTACTCGCCATGCCAAGAGCATCTCATTGTTACCCCCCATCTGTTTGCCATATCCCGCCCTATTGTCATCTTAGACTTAGCTTGTAACTCTTTGGGGTCCCGACTAGCTCTGTTCTGTGACTGTCCAGCACCTAGCTTCTCAACACTGCCAGAGTGTAATTAAATAATAATCACAGAGCGCCGGCTGTCTAGCTGCTCTGGACACGGCAGCGCTTTAAGAAAATCATTTTCAGCACACATTGTGCTGAATTCCCTTCTTACGTGGCTATTTTGGCCAGTCAGTTTCTAGATCTAAATGATCCGAACAGCAGTTAAGCAAGTTTGCAAGTGATCTTGAATGACCTGGCTGGTGTGAACTCTTGCACACATGGCTTTGCAACCTCAGTGCTAGATGGTTGTGTCTATTTGTTTCACTTTATAAACGACAAACAAATGCCCATGCCATGCGCTAGGGACTCTGACAGAATTTCATTTTCACAATAACCTGCCCTAGTAGGCTGCTCCTCCCACTCAGCAATAAATCCACAAAAAGACATGAGTGGAGATTACCCTGGAAGAGAACCCCCATCGTAACAAGCAATATCTCTGGATAAAATCTCCTACCAACAGGCCTGAGAAAAGACAGCCCTTGCTGCTAATACTTGCAATGCACTTAGCTTGGGCTATGTTAAAAATGCATAGGGCCCAGATCTACACAGGAACTCAGGTGCCTAAAGCACTAGAATTTTAGGAGTCTAAGTCCCAGTTTTAGGCACCCCTGCAATCCACAACCCTCCCCCCTTTCGGCTGCCCTCTAACCCAGTAGGTGCCTAAACTCACTTGGTGCCTAAATTTTCCATGGTAAAAGTTCCCTTCAAGCTTAAATTTCTGCCTCTGAGCTTGGGCACTGCTACATCCCTCTAGGCATCTGGACACCTATCTCCTGCCTAAGACCCTGAGTGATCCACAAACCAGGCAATGATAGGCGTGTTCTGATCTGGTAGGCGGGCTCAGAGATGGGGGCAGAGAGAAAGAGAGAATGACTCTGTAGCCTGGTGGGGGAGGGCAGCCACGTGGGAGATGGAAGACCCCAGGGCCAGTCGCCTTGTGCTAATGTCTCTAATTATTTATCCAAAGTGGAATGGCTTCAACAGGAGACAGACAGGTCACTCCCTTCTTGCTACAGAGCACACAGGCATCTGGAGCCTGCTTTCTCCAAACTACATGATGCAGCCTAAGATTATTAACCTGGATTATGTTGCAAGGCAAGATGACAAGGTAGCCACACAGTCTTTTTACACCTCTGTATTCTGAGTTTTGTATTTATTCGGTAATTAACGTAGGGTGCCCAGTCAAAGAGAGGGATGGATGCAATTCAGAAATCAGTCCATTGAAAAAAGCCGGGAAGTTTTCATGTTGGGATCGAGTTCTGGGACCTGGTGGGAGGGGAAATGACTGAAGTAGGGGCCCAGTTGTGAATGGAAACGTCTAGATGGTAGGAGGGTTTTGCAAGGCATGAAGGAGCTATTTTTTATTGAAGCAACTTGTTTTATTTTTTTAATGATGCTTTGCATTATCCATCTGTGGATCATAAAATGCTTTGCAGGGGTGGGTCTGCAGGAGCAGACCCGTTGTACAGACAGCACCGGCACAGGGCACATTCTGTCCCAGAGGCTGTGTTGCTCCACAGATGAGACTTGGGTCTCTCATGTAAGAGGGTTGGAATCTTTTCCTGGGCCTGCCAAAAGTGATTTGTGCCACTCTGCGGTTCAGCTCTTGTGGGGGGCAGGAATTCTATTTCCTGCCTCTTAGGGTCGGGATATGAGGAACATTGCTCACTAACGAGCATGAGGAAGTACACAGAATTATTAACACTAGGCAGAGACAAGACTAGACTTCATTGTCTCCTAGCTCACAGTGGAGTGTTCAGTCTCCTACGCGGCAGGGTACCGTAACGGGGGAAAGCAGGAAGAGAGTCGGTTTGGCCAGCGATCTCGATGGATTTGTATTTTTGCGTTCACTTCAATACAATACAGGAGGTTCTGTGGGGCCTGAGAATATTCACAGTGCAATGGGGCAATATTTCAAGCTTTGAGATTGTACAGTGCTAACTGTTCTAATTCAACTTCTGTAGTGATTCTCCATGGTTTATATCTCAGCCAAATCTGCTCCGGTTTTCATGGGGAAAGCAAAAGGCATCTCTTGGGCCACCGTGTTAGCCCGCTGCTGAATTTCAAATTCCAATTCCCATCCCAATTCCTAAATTGACAGAGCTGTTCAAAAAGAGGTTGAAAAAAAATAGTGACAGTGGCAAAACTACCTATTCATTCCACTAATTTCATTCTCAATAACGACTGAACATTTTTGATAAATTAAAAAAATAAATAAATAAACTGAGCCAGAAACCAAGGATTTTGGCTTCTCACAAAACTGGGTGACAGGGCAACAAACTGGCAGATGAAATTCAATGTTGATAAATGCAAAGAAAAAACGATGGGGTCTAAATTAGCTGTTACCACTCAAGAAAGATCTTGGAGTCATTGTGGATAGTTCTCTGAAAACATCCACTCAATGTGCAGCGGCAGTCAGAAAAGCGAACAGAATGTTGGGCACCATTAAGAAAGGGATAGATAAGACAGAAAATATCATGTTGCCTCTATATAAATCCATGGTACATCACATCTTGAATACGGCATGCAGATGTGGTCGCCCCATTTCAAAAAAGATATATTGGAATTGGAAAAGGTTCAGAAAAGGGCAACAAAAATGATTAGGGATATGGAACGGCTGCCATACGAGGAGAGATTAATAAGACTGGGACTTTTCAGTTTGGAAAAGAGACGACTAAGGGGGGGATCTGATAGAGGTCTATAAGATCATGACTGGTGTGGAGAAAGTAAATAAGGAAGTGCTATTTACTCCTCTTCATAACACAAGAACTAGGGGTCACCAGGGGTCACCAAATGAAATTAATAGGCAGCAGGTTTAAAACAAAAGGAAGTATTTCTTCACACAACGCACAGTCAACCCATGGAACTCTTTGCCAGGGGATGTTGTGAAGGCCAAGACTATAACAGGGTTCAAAAAAGAACTAGATAAGTTCATGGGGAATAGGTCCATCAATGGTTATTAGCCAGGATGTGCAGGGATGGTGTCTCTGGCCTCTGTTTGCCAGAAGCTGGGAATGGGCAACAGGGGATGGATCACTTGATGATTCCCTGTCCTGTTCATTCCTGGCATCGGCCACTGTCAAAGGACAGGATACTGGGCTAGATGGGCCTTTGGTCTGACCCAGTATGGCCATTCTTATGGTCTTATGTGAGTGCCTAAGTCACTTTTGAAACTTAGGTTCCTAAGTCATTTAAGTGTTTTGAATATTTTACCTTAATCGTAGCAAATTTACCAAGCCAAGAAGTTAAGTTTGATAAAGTCGAAGTTAACTGAAATCAGAGGATACTAAATGCAAAGTGCTAGGTAAGCTTGCTAGGCATAGTACCAGTCCATTATAATCTGAATACCTGCTCCCACTAGGCCTACTGGCAATTCAACAGTGATGTTTATTAATGCTGTTTTAACAAGGACATCCTCGACTTATTTTTCATCATATAACAAACAGGCTTCAAGAGGTAATGAGCCAGCATGCCCAGACTTGTTCAGCTAAAAACTGTCCTGTAAAACTTTGAGGGTGACTGAGCAGCAACACAAAACAGAAGTTGACGCAGTACCAACAGCAGCCACCGTAGCAATACCAACGCTGCTTTTCAACAAAGTTGCATTCACACCAAGGGACTATGTAGCAGAGGAATAGGATCAAGAAAGTGCCCTTTGTTATACAAGACATCTGCAGCAGTCTTCATAATGGATTTCCACTTCCTATTTCCATTCTAATTTAGCACAGGACTCTCATTTCTTAGAAGCAAAGGTAAACTGCCAGATTACTACGAATATCCTAACCTAGAGGTGGCCAACCTGAGCCTGAGAAGGAGCCAGAATTTACCAATGTGCATTGCCAAAGAGCCACAGTAATACGTCAGCAGCCCCCCATGAGGTCTCCCCACAACCGGCAGCCCTGCCGATCATCGCCTCCCCCTCCCTCTCCACACCTCCCAATCAGCTGTTATGCTGTGTGCAGGAGGTTCTGGTGGGGAGGGAGGGAGAGCGAGGGCACGGCAGGGGAAGGGGAAGGGGTGGAATGGGGGCAGGGCCTGGGGCAGAGCCAGGGGTTGAGCAGTGAGCACCCCCAGGCACATTGGAAAGTTGGCACCTGTAGCTCCAGCCCCGGAGTCGGTGCCTAGACAAGGAACCGCATATTAACTTCTGAAGAGCCACATGGGGCTCCGGAAGCACAGGTTGGCCACCCCAGTCTTAACCCATGAAAGACTCGAAGAGCAAGACACCACTGGAATGCTAACTTTAATGGAAAGGTATCTCGGTCCTCTTATTGTCCTACAAAGAAGAAATATACACCAATTTATGCTATATGTAATTGCCATGACCCTTATCTGCCCTGAACTCCTTTTGTATTTTTGTCAAACTAAGCATATCTTGCACAATACACAGAGGATTGTTTTAAATAAAAATGGTTAAAATGTCTTAAAGCGTTAGTTATTTTTTTAAGTTTATTTTTCAAATGCAAGAGTACTGTTGTTTAGGTGTTAGGGTATAATGAGACATATATGATATTTGCCAGATTCCTTGAATAAACTGAGAAGTGGTGTATGTGTTGAAAAGGAGGACATTCTGTTTATCCAGCTACCTGGGTATCTAAAACATGTTAAATGGTAAATAGTATTTTGCATGAACATCCAACTGGTTCATCTGAAAGGTTTTAATACTACAGTAAATAAAATGGAGTTTAATTAACCTAGTCACTATTTTTACCCATAGTAGATGCAGAGGTTTTACAAAATTCCTGCACAGTATTTTGGAGAAGGAATATTATTTGCAAAAAACAGGAGGGTTTTTTTTAAAAAAAAATAGGTCATTCCCTTCTGTTTTGAGCATGAAGGGTATATACAAGTTTCAGGAAAAGGCTCTTCAAAGTTTCTGTCCAGTATTGTACAATTTCTCATGAGTTTGTTCCATGACGTTCCTTTTCATCCAGTTTCAGTTTGGAAACAAACAAACAAAAAAAAACCCTACCAACTGAGAAGTCCTTTTTGTGTGATTTGCTTTTATCAAATGTACTGGAGGAAGAGTCAAGATTTTGTGCCTATGTAGAAAATCAGATACTCTCTGTTTGTGGATGTTCGTATTTATTCTGGCTACTGCTTCAAACCCCTTACCACAAAGTTCTTTAGGATTCCAACACTCATTACAGTGAAATGTCTGTGTGATGTCACAAAGAGGACTTTATTCCAATCAATGGCATATTCGTACTAAGCATTTATTTTTACTTTAAGTACCAACAAGTATAATAAATGCCCTCCCTCGTTTTACCTTTTTTATTTATCACATAAAATGCTGCACGTGGTAAATTATCCTTGTTATACAGGCCTTTATTGCACAGTAAATACAAACACCAAAGCAAGCCCTAAACCATCTAATGCTGAGCAACAATAAAAATGATCCGTTGCTTACCTTTATTCTCATTGTTGTAGTTTGCACCACCACTACTACCGAGTAAAACACAGCTGGGAAGACTGCCCCTGGCCTTGGGAATACTGACCAATTTATATAGCCATGTCATTCCCTTGCCAAAAATAAGGGGAAAAGGATATTTTCCCACGGTGGATAGTCACTGTCAAAGGCTTCCACAGCAGCAGCCAACTGCACCCTTCCAAAGGCATGAATCTATTCCCAGCAGAAAGTGCTTCTGCTATTGAAAACCACAAACTTGAACTAAACCTGGGGGACTAAAAAGCCCTTGCTAAAAGAAAGATGGAAAAATGGGTTAAACACCAAATACAATGCCTGGCTCTCAGGCCTGCATGGAAAGTTGCCATGAGAAATAGTCCCTTTACAGGGGTTTATGGCCCAATCCTGCTCCCATTTACATCAAACGGCAAAACTCACACTGACTTAAATGGGAGCAGGATTGGTGCCTTAAATGGGGAAATAGATACATGGCACCTATTCCATACTGCTAATGTGAAGTATCTGCAAAACCTGTGTGACACAAGCAAATCCCCACGTGGCAAGCCTTCCAGAGCATTGGGCTAGATTCTGAACCCACACCACTCTCTTTGCACTCCTCAGGCAACACAAAAAAAGAGAGGAAACCGCCCATAACTCCCCAGCTGGGGCAGCATACAGGAGTCCCTAGCTGAAGTAGGAGCCAGTAGATGGTTCCTACATCGCATCCATGTGGCAGCCCTCTGCTCTGGGGGTGTGCCAGGCAGTAGGGAGGGGAAGGCAGGGGAAGTGGCCTGAGTGCAGAAAGCTCTGACAATTCCCAGATGACATATGGTTCCTAGGGCCATAGGGAGTGGCACAGATTAGAGCAGTCACTGGGCTGCTCTAAACTGCACCTGGGCCAGGGCAGAGATGCAGGAAGCTATAAATGACCATCTAACAGCATAAACTAGACACAGCCACAACACTTGCCTGTTATGTAATAAACTGAAATGTCAAATATTTTGTTAACCTGAGAACAAAAAATAGGTGCTCTGGGGACGTGCTGTGGCCTGGGCACCCAAGGTGGTGGCCACTTGAATTTAGACTGAACCACCTCTGAGTTACGGATGCATGCAAGATTCAAGTAGTTGGACGTATCATCTGAACTCCTCCAGCTAGGAGGAGGTGGGACCAGAGGGATTGACTCCGCCCTTGGAGTCCCCAGAAATTTAGGAAGTAGCCAGAACTGAAGAATCAAAACGGGATTAAACAGTGTCTGAAAGATAAGGGGAAGAAAATGAAATGGTACTATAATGCAATGCTAATATAAGGATCACAGACAGGAGCACTCTAGACTAAGTTTTGAAGTCACTGATTTTGTGCTATCACATAACAACTCACCACTGCTGTAACATTAAATTAAAAAAACACGGAAAAGTTCAAAAGCCACCGGGAATCTGAACAAGTTGAGGTTCCTACAGCCACATTAACTTGACCATGTTGCACATTTTTTGGTGTGTGTCGAGCAACATATTTAACCAGTAAAACAGAAACAGAAAATGCTACCCACGTGCCATGTGACGGAGTTAATATTGCTGCCTGACTTTTTCGTTTCAGTTATATATCCATAACTATGAGCATTCTTTTGTATTTAATTTCCAGGGTTGATTGTTGTTTTTTTGAAGGTCCAGCCAAACAAAGAACCTAGTTTGCTAACAATCACCACCTAGAGCAAGACCAAGTGCAGTGCTGTCTATCAGCATTGTTCACTCGTGCCTCTCGCCAATCGGGGGAGCGCCGTACTTCCACACCTACGCTTGCATAGACACTATGCACTTCCATAGCTGAGCACCCGCGTGTACCAGAGTAAGGACTGAATAAAAATGGAATAAACCCCTTACAGGGGATGGCTGCTGAGGTGGTTAGGATTATTGTGGGGGATTCCTGAGACTCAAATTCAACCCCGTGTTCTGTCACAGACCTCCTGGGAGGACTGTTTCCATCCTAAATCTGAATTGGCTTTGGTTCCAGTTCTTGTCTCTGGACACCAGAGTCTGATACGGGTGCCGCTTCTTATGCAGCTCCCCCCTAGGTGCTCAATTGTGAGCTACCTCAAGCAATAGTTATCCTGGGAGCATCAAACTTTCGCTAGGCCGGTTCAAAGGCAAGGCCCCTGCGTCTTAAAGAAAGCTTGTGTTGGAGACAAACAACTGCCCAATTTCTCTTATCACCCGCTGCCAGCTGCTGCCAAGTTCGGAGCAAGAGGAGGAATAATTAGAGCTTGATCCAATGGAAAGATTTTCCTGATTCCAGTGTTTTCACAAAGTTCTTTAAATGTTGTCATTTCAGTGTTTACATCTGGGATTCTTTCTGGCCTTTGAATCTAATTCTCCATCTGGGTTTTTTAAAAAAAATAAATTTTACCATTTTATTTCACTCTTTTCCCCCCATTAACTTGTAGGTGCAGTTAATTTAAAAAGCTTCACGCACATTTAGTCTAATGCAGTGTGCTCACAAGCAAGTGTCCAGGCCATTAGAAAATGTTAGAGGCCATGGTAGGACCAGTTCATAGGATGACCAGATGTCCCAATTTTAAAGGAACAGTCCCGATATTTGGGACCTTGTCTTATATAGGCATCTATTACCTCCTACTCCCATCCCGATTTTACACACTTGCTATCTGCTCACTCTACAGCAGTATCACATAAAAAAATCCTTGTGAATTATGGAGATTTGTTGTCCATTTCTGATGCTACAGTCCAAACAACATGATAAATCATTAGCACAATTGTTAGGGGTTGGGGGAAACAGGGCTGGAATAATTCCAGGTTTGTTGAGAGTGACTTTGGTAGTATAAGAAGCTAGACCTTTCCTGGTGGAAGTCAGATGGAGTGAAAGCTGCCCCCATACATTTCAACTCTCCCCAAGTTGCCAACCCTCATGATTTTACCATGAGTCTTGTGAGAGCCGAGGGCTAAGTTTATCATAATTTCTAGATTTTTATCATCAAACATGTGAGGTTTAAACCTTATCCCAAAATGGCCACCACCTCCCAGTATTGTCAACAGGCCAAGATGGCCGCCATTCCTCTGCTGCAGATGAAAATGTGTCTGCCCTGAGCAAAAATGGCTGCCATCTTCCATTATCTCCAAGGGGACTAACGCCAGGCTGCTCTCAGAAAAGATAGCAGGCCTTAGTCACTAAGGGTCTGCTGACCCTGCGGCTGGGAGGTGTAATTCCCAGCTCGGGGGGATATACGTGCACTAGCAGCTGCAAATAGCAGCGTGGCCACAGCAGCGTGATCAGTGGCTTATGCTAGCTGCCCAAGTGTGTACTCAGGGGGTCAGGCAGGATTGTATTCAAGCAGCCAGCCCGAGCCGCCATCCGTGCTGCTATTTTTAAGTGCTAACTCGAGCAGCGCTAGCATGTCTGTCCCGCCACACGCTCCAGCAAGGTCACCAGACACCCCTGCAGCCTCCCGGCTTTTTTCTGTGCGCAGAGAACAGGTTTCTAATTCCCTCATTTCATCAGGGGGGCCCTGAGAGGGAAGCAAGTGACTGTTTCTCACCGTTGAGAAGTATCGGACGCATGGAGCCGTGGCTATGGAGTTATTGTGACCATTGGGTTAGTACCACTACAACCGGATTTGCTTTCTGCTCAGTGGAAGTTTTATCCATTTAATTATTATTATCCAGGCCAAAAGTTCACCAGGTGACTTTGTAATCTGATACGTTCATCAGGAGTCGGGAGAGCTAATTGCAGGAAAATATTATGGCTTTCAGAATGACTCAGAGATCCTCCAAACTAGGACTTTTTGATCACAGAATGGGAAAAAGGGAACAACAAAATGAAAAAGGTGAAGTCTGAAAACTCCGAATGAGAGCCTCCCTGCTAATTGGTTGCTTCGTTATATTAGTGCATGTTGCCCTAATATAGCATAATGAGATATTTCTTGCCATAAGGGTGCAAGCTGCACGCTAAGATAGTGTCTCTATAATTGTATGAAGTTATGGAAAAAGACAAGCTCATGTTTCATATCCCATTTTCTCCTGAATAACTAATAACACATTGCTGGAAGCTGGGCAGCATATAGCAACTGCCTCATTTGCTCCTTGGGCTCTCTGCTAAATCACAACACTCTTGTCAGCAGAACAAAGGGAAGAAAATAGAAGACCATTTCCTACAAGTTGATCAGCTGACATTTAATTGTGGTTATGCTGATTTTATTGCTTTTGGCTCCATCTTTACCTCTCTTACACTACTGCCTACATACTCAAGTTGTATCTTTTGCCATTGAAAACAAAACCTATTAAATGTCAGGCACAAAAGGGAATAAAAGTTGCTGACTTTATGTTTTTCAAGGACAAATGATTCTATGGGAAAAAAAATCTCTGCGTTAGCCGCAACTCACATTAAAGTGGGGAAATTATTAGCCATAAAAACCTAATGCAATCCATCAACTATCTGGCAAAGCAGTTCTTCACAAATAAGAACAATGACATTCATTTCAATTTTGCTAGGACTGAGGAGAAATGCTGACTGAGAAAATTAGCAAACTGATGGGCCACTACAAAGTAGTGTTTTCTGTTGTTGTGGTTTTTACAGTGTTTTTTGTTATTCAATATTTGGATATGCCTCCATTGAGAGAAGGCACAATTAATGCAACCAGTGTCAAGATGATTCATGTCACATACATAAGACTTTAGTTTTAAGCTAAATTCTAAAACAGTCCTTCGTAATTCTCCCTAAAAATATGTTTTAAATAAGCAGGAAAGCTCACTAAACTGACTATGTTCAAGAGTGTTGTGTGTATTAGCTCACAATTCACATGATCACTTTTTTAAACAGTTCTGACAAGATGCTGCAAAATATATCTCCTGCCTATTAGTCTGCAAAAAAAAAAAAGAGAAAGAGAGAGAGAGAGAGAGAGAGAGAAGCCTATACAGGCAAAGAAGTGTAATAATTAATTATTTTTCTATCCAACAGCTGTAGGAATATTTTCATACTCTTATCCCTTGCACTCCTTTGTCTAGTTTTGCTGGGAAAACCAGTGGCAATGAATACCTCTTTTGTGAATTTGCCGCAATGTCGCAACTAAAGAAGTTGCGATGGGAGAATAGTTATGTTAGGGTCGAGTTCTGTGCTAATTGAAGTCAGTAACCGAGCTCTCATTGACTTTAATAGTGCAGCATCAGGCCTTTCGTGGGTCTGTAATACCCACTTGCTGCTAAGTATTACCCTCACATGAAGGCTGCTATGAGAAATACTCCTGTGGGGTTCAGTTCTGTCATCCTTAATTAGACCAGTCACACTGGCATTAACGGGGCTCTTTGGAGAGGAAGGGCCTGCTCAGTGACTAACGACATCAGAATTAAACCCACAATACCCACTGTTCATCAAACGAATCATTAAAAAGGGTGGGGAACGTTCTTATTTTTTCTCACCATTTATTATTTCCTCATCTTATCTCAGGAGTAAGTGGCTCTTACCTCTCCAGGCACAAGTAGAGCCAGTTTTGTCCCAATAGTACCTAAAGAGCAAGGATGTGAGGTCCAAGCATGGGGAAGATTTTTCTTCCTGGGTCCCCTCAAAGAGACCAAAGGGGACTTTTCTATCTAGGTGAGGGTTCAGAGGGAGCTACTGGCAGATCTCAGCTGCATTTCCTGATGCATATTGGCTTTGTTTGCAACTGAAGAGATGAGGGAAGATAAAAATAGCTATTGGCAGATCTCAGCTGCATTTCCTGTTGCGTATTGGCGTTGTTTGCAAAAGATGAGGGAAGATAAAAATCACAGTGACGATGCAGCAATGCAGACTGTACAAGTCCACCTGGAACCCTGGGTATGTATTTGCTAGCCCGGGCTGGGTCCATGTTGCCATGTCTTCATTGCTATTTTTATCTGAGCTAGCTACGGTAAAGCTAATGCAGGTACGCCAGCCCGTGCATCAATCACACCTCCGACTGCAATGTAGACAGGCCCTAAGAAACACGCTTCTCTCTGAGGCTAATAGAAACTGGTGTGTATTATGGATTATTTATTTATTTACATTTTAATTACAAAATGTGTCTGATTACTGCAGTATATTGAAGTCAGCTGGGATTAATGTACGAGTGCAAAAAGCCACTAAAGAGTGCCAGTTTCCCAATGGCACCAGAGCACTGAAGAGGGATCAGTAACAAAACAGACATAGACTTGGCACAAGACCTTGAGCTGCATCTCTGCCTTGGTACGTTTCGAAGAGGGTCCCAGGGGACACAAAAGAGGAATGGGGATTTGTTTGGATTGGCCAGAATAGTTATATTTGGACAGTTTTTAAATGCTGGAAAAAAGACATATGTGCCTCTTGTCGACAGAAACACGCTAATACCAAATGCAGCAGAGAAAAGGCTTGAGAATGGGGGAATCTTACCCCTGTAATGCTGCCAAGGTCAATGTCAACTTGAGCTGCCTACATTTTAAACACTGGTTGCTTAAATTAGATCTATCGGTGGGGCCAGCTGGACCTAGAAAGATTTCTGAAAATGCAACTGCATAATCCCTAGATTATAATCCCTAGATTCTGTACTGCTCCTGGTCGCAGAGCAACCCCATCAGCAGCTTTTTGGCTGCTGTGAGTGAGGCGAGGGGCCACAGTGGCTTAAAGCCACATTTCACCCTTCCCTTTGCACTTTCTGTGCTGAGCCTGCTGCAAGTGCAGCACAGAATCTCACCGGCTCTCTAACTGGTCATCCAGCGCCGTGGATGGGCACTCCTCCGCATGAGGTCTTTAGGATCAAAGTCTACATAAACAGATAAAATGTGCAAAATGTACAGATAAAATGGTAGTTGTTGTTCAGGGGTGGTTTGCTTGAGTAAGGACTACAGGATTTGACTTTTAAAGGTGACCTGAAAAGGGGAGGGGAGTTTGGGTCGTGCCCTTGTTAACTTATTTGTGATACGGTCTTTAAAAAAAATCTGCTTGATGTTTACCTTCCAAACCTCAGGAATGACAGAGTCTGATTTTCCCGGAGATCCTTCTTGGATGATTGAGCTATGGATTGGGAGCAAGCTCGGCCTTAGAAGGCTTTCAGGGAGCGAGTCCTTCATAAAAATGTTTCTCCCATGGCTTTAAGTCGGGGTTTACAAAGACAAATTTTAAAAAAAAAGTTTTGTACAGTGTGGACAAAAGTTACATGTACTGTCAATTACTGCAGATACACTGTCAACATCCCATTAGTTCTCCTTGTTGTCCATAGACTCTTCCACTGTAGACATGGACTGACCTCATGGGAAAGAAATAGTTTTCTTCTTTTCAGATGGGAAAAAAACCCCAGCATCATAAAGAAGGAGAATGGGTATACAATGATTCCTGTGCAAGCCACCTCCACATTACCAGTTCTTCCAGTGCAAACCATCTGTTACTCAGTTAGTCACTTTAGCTGACAGTAGTTCTCTTTTTGTTCCTATTTCTATTGCTCTTGAGAATTTTCTATAGCCTTGACATGATGTGGACTATTTACATGTAACGGCGCCAGATGGATAAATATATCTTTTGCAGGTGCATTAACAAAGCTATGCCAAGAAATTCTGGAGCTGAGGGTAGATTCAAGCTCCTTCCAAAATACTCAAAAGCCTGAAGCATAAATGGCTCAGCTTCATATGGCAGATTTTACCTCATTACAAGCAAATCCCAAACCTGAATTGAACAGAGGACTTTAAACAATAGAAATAGCTTTATCAAATGTCAGCTAGTGGTGTTTGCTAATGAAACATGCTATTTTCAATGTCGTTTTCATGAACATAAACTGGCCTATTGTAGCAGAACAAAACACGAGAAAACCCAGCTAAAAGTTTTCATCTTTGAATTTGCTTACAGAAAAGTTTGGAAAGGCATCTTCAGTGGGTTTTGGATCACGAGCTCTGCCTGCCATTATATATCACACAGGATGCAACTGGGGGTGCAGAGCAGAATCAGCAATCCAAGTCCTTGAACCAGCAGTTCAGTTTAGCTGCTGCGAGGTAAGGCATGCAGGCCTGTTCTTTTACTAGTGTTACAGTGTTGAGTCCATACTGGGAGGTTGTAAAAGCAGAGCACCCCCTTGTGACAGCATACAGTACAGACTCAGGTTCTCTTTTGGTCTTTTGCAGCTCCACCCAACCTCCCAGACCTTCTGGGTTGTACAGGAGCTACCTAGAGTACTAAGTCACCACAGCTCTACCCCTTCCAAGGAACCCAAAGTCCAAGACAACTATGAAGAAACAAACTCTCCCACTTTCTCGGTGAGACCTGATCAGCAACAGCCCGTGCTAGCCAGCCTTCTTTGCCACATCTACCTTCCCTGCCTGCCTCTCCCCAGCTGAGCAGAATTTCTCCCTGGAAGCCTGAATCCTGCCCCAGATGTTGCGGGGATGGCTGACTGGGCCTCGGGTAGCCCACTGACACTTTCTTGAGTGGAGTGGGGTTTGTATGACCTCTCGCAGGGACTTATTTTTCCATTGTACTGTTCTATCTGCATGGCTAGAAAGGTACAGTTGCCAGCTCTCATGATTTTTAGTGCGAATCTTGCGATAATTGATATTTTTCTTAAACCCCCCCCAGCTCCTGGAGATGTAGAATTGCATGGGATTATGTTTTCTTTCATTTTAAAGACAAAGTTCACTTTTCGCTCTTGTGATGGAGGAGAAGAGCTTGAAAACTTGAAACTCAAAGGCTCACAAAATGGAAAGCAAATAAAGAAAACCCCAACTGTTTATTTGCTAAAAAAAATTATTGAGTTTTTGGGGACTGGCTCATGATATTTGAATGTTTGGACTAGCAATGCTGAGACAGGGAGCTCAATATTTTCATACTTTGGGGTGTCCAATTTGAGACACCTGAAAATCAGGGCCCTTTCAGGTATCTTCAGGTTGGGCCCAAAGCCAGAGGCACCCAAAATCACCAGTTCCATTTGAAAATCTTGGCACCTAGCTCTGTGTTTAGGCACCTACGTGGCTTGACTTTGAGTTTCTGAGCATGTGCAGTTTCCATGTAAGTCAATGGGATCTGCAGATGCGCCGCACCTCTGGGAACCGACCACTTCCTCTGGCAGCCATGTTTGAAAACGCCGCCTTTCATTACTACAGGATAACTGCGTGAATGCTGTCGTAGTGCAGCACGTAACGCTAAGACGCTGTTCCTCTCTCTTCTCAAAGTCAGTGGCTGGGAGGAAGGAGAGTGTGGGACAGAGTGCAACTGTCCTCACTCAGGGGTTGGTTGGGAAGTGTGGGGAATACTGGTAGCTTATGGTCATTTTTCTCAAACAGTAGAAATCTTCTACGTGCACCCACTATTTAATGATCCGGTGAGGAAAGGAATGTCAAGATAGAGGATAAAATAAAATTGTCAAAAGTGCTCAAGTGACTTGTCTGATTTTCAGAAGTGACTTGGGCATCTAAGACCCTAAGTCTCTTTAAAGGTAATGGGACTTGGGCATTGTTGAGAATTTTACCCAGAGATCAACAGTGGGATACAAAAGCAAGGGTCAGGACCTACGCTGAGCAACACCTACTGAAAGCCATTTCCTAGTGCCAACGTTCCAAGGGCCATCACACGGGCACCAGTTTAAAGAGCAATCTTTGGGGCTATTAAGCTATAGGAAGATGAGAAACCCCTATGGGTCTTTCCCATTTTTTCTTTTAGAACAGGCAGTGAGTTCGACTTGAACACGTGAGCACAATGAGCTTTTAAACCTGGGGAAAGGGGAACACAGCTTGTTTGGACATTTATGTTTCCTGTAAGGCACTTTTAACGAAGCATTTGTTTTAGATTGACACCGAGATGGGCTTGAGCCACAAGCTAGGATCTAGATCAGGGGTGGGCAAACTACGGCCCGTGGGCCACGTCCGGCCCACGGGACTGTCCTGCCGGCCCCCGAGCTCCTGGCCCGGGAGGCCCCTCCCCTGCTGCCCTCCCTCTCCTGCAGCCTCAGCTTGCTCGCTCCACTGCCGGCGCAATGCTCTGGGCGGCGGGGCTGTGAGCTCCTGGGGCAGCCCAGCTGCAGAGCCCGGCCCGACCTGGTGCTCTGAGCTGCGCGTTGGTGGTGGCGGCGTGGCTGTAGCGCCGCCAGCCACTGGTGCTCCAGGCAGCGCGGTAAGGGGGCAGGGAGCAGGGGGGGTGGTTGGATAGCGGGCAGGGGAGTTCAGGGTGGTGGTCAGGGGGCGGGGGTGTGGACAGGGGGCGGGGTGGAATGGGGTTGAATGGGGGCAGGAGTCCCAGGGGGCAGTCAGGAAGGAGGGGGGGTTAGGTGGGGCGGCAGGGGGCAGTCAGGGGACAGGGAGAAGGGGTGTTTGGATGGGCTAGGGGTCCCGGGGGGTGTCAGGAATGAGAGGAGGGGTTGGATGGGGCAGCGGGAGTCCAGGCACGGTCAGGGGACAGGGAGCGGGCGGGGGAGGGTGTGGATGGTACAGGGGTCCCGGGGGAGGCGTCAGGGAACAGGGGGTATTGGATGGGGCAGGAGTCCCGGGGGGGCAGATAGGAGGTGGGGGCCGGGTCACGGCCCCCTCCCCTAACCGGCCCTCCATACAATTTACAAAACCCCATGCAGCCCTCAGGCCAAAAAGTTTGCCCGCCCCTGATCTAGATCCAAACTCCCCCACAGTTCAGGGCTGTTTGGCTCTGCATTTGGGGATCTGGCCCATTTCTGTTTTTCTTATGTTAGAGGCTTATCTCTGGCCACATCCAGCAACACTCCCCCCACCACCCCCGCCTCCTCCCCAGTAGCATTCTGGCGTCTCCTTTTGTGACTCTGCTAGAAATATGGGAGCTCTCTTCCCCTTGCTCTCTGGAGAGGGACATTTTACCTTTTTCAGAGTTTTCCCTTTTCCCCCGCACTTCACCTCTGACTCGGTTCTACAAGCCAACGACCAGGGGCGGAGGATGGCACATGTTGGCAGCGGGACACATGAGTAGCCAAAGCTCATTTGGGTTTGAGGGTGAGAGAAAAAAAATGAAGTGCGCTTGGGGGAAGGACAGGAGCATGGGGAGAGAGAGAAGGTTCTGGAACAGGTGAGACGGGGGCCTAGGGATGGAAGCGAGAGACTGGGCTAGAGTGGGAGGGAGGAGACATTGGAGTAGTTCATGGGAGGTAGCAGAGCCGGGGGTAGTTAATCTGAAGTCTGCTGCAGCACAGAAGTCAGTGAAAACAGCACCAGAGGTGAGAGACAGGAAAAGGCCACAGTAAATACGGTAAGGGGAGAAAGGAACTTGTATTGTAGCCTTTTAGGGGTCGTAGTGAGGGGTGGTCTCATGGTGTTGCAGAGACCACTCTGTCCCGTTTACAGGTGAAATTTCTCTACAGGTTAGAGCAGCCTTAGAACTGCTCTAACTTACTCTCACTGTCGCCTGTGGGCCCTGGGAAGCAGAAGATAGACACCTCTGGCCACACTTACTCTCTGTCCCTGGCCCACTCCCAACACACCCCCTACACTAGGGGCTGGGAACAAGGCTGGCATAGAGCCTTCATCCTAGTATTACACTGGCCTGGGGATGTTTTATCAGGGGGCAGTTTTTTCTCTCTGTACAGCACCCTTATTGTGCCAAAGCAGGGTGAAGGGGCCTTGGTGTAGCTGAGAATCAGGGTCGGTAAGTCTTACTGGAAATAGTTTCCAGCACATGGCAGCAATGGGCAGAAATCTTGCTTTGGCCCAGTTACTAACATTCTCTGCCTGTTCAGACGCAAAAGTACCAGCATTTTATTATAATTTTTGCAGTGTTCAGATTTTCCTGGGGAGCACACAAGCCATTAAAATGTGCTTCTGCTAAGGCGACATTCTAATCCTTTTTTCCTGCAAGCTACTAAAACACTTCTGGCCTTTATTCGTTCTGGTATTGAAATTAACATTGGGCACTAAGACAGCTTTAGCCCAAGCGATGGCAGGTCATGGGTGCGATGACAAATGTTTACAAATCCCTGCATGTGATGTTTGTCTAGCATGATGGTAAATCTCAAGAACTGTACAACACCATGGGGCTAGCACAAAAGGAAAGGAGAAAAGTTGGAAATATTTCATTGTGATTTTCAGCTGTGAAAGCACAATAAATCTCATCGAATGAAGGGAAATAAAAGTACCAGGCCTTAATTTCATTTCTAAACCTTTAACATGGCTCCATAAATATTGTATCCACAGCTGGAGAGAGACAGGGATGCTTCTCATCCCCGCTCTCTTCCCGTGCAATGCTCAGGCGGCACAGATGGAGTGGAGATTCACTCAACGTAACTACCCTGCTGTGGGTTCACCGGGCGGGGGCAGAGCACAGCAGGCACACGGCTAATGGAGCTGGCTTCTATGCTACCTACACTGTAGGAACATATCAGGGTGGGGAAGGAGAGTGGCTGGATATGCTCTGGATGTCCATACAGGACCCTAGCCAGTTGCCATAGGTTAGAGCAGCCTCAAGTCTGCTCTAACCTGGGGCCAGAGCTAGACAGAAAGTCAGGAGGCTGTAACCGGCTCCTTGGCAGTGCCCTCTCTCTGCTGCACCCAGCAGATGCCAGATACTACACCCAGTCTATTGTATATCACTAGATTCTCAAAATTAAAGTATGGCTAATCTATACGCCATTGACTATTGTAGATACACAAAAGCCCTACTCAGTTCCATACATTTAGAGGACAGGTCACTGAATTTCTTTGTTAGCTGGGCACAAGCAAACAATATGCATTTTAATACGGCTAAATATAAATGTATATGCGACTCCGGCAGACCAGGTGCCAGCTCATGCCAAGGTCCCCATGTCTCAGTTGGACACTGACAAATGAATAACTAGAGTCAGTATTAGTGTTGTTAAAACAGATATTAGAAGTATAAGAATGTGTTTAGTGTCTAGACTTTATTGAATGATTGTAAGTTGCTGCCGACATTAATCTCACTTGTAACATCTGTATCCCATAGTGTAAGGGAATAGTTGAGTGGTTGTCCTGTGTGCTTCTATGACTGTGTAAAACACTAGACAGGAGAGAGACATTAATTAGTGTGAGGGTCTGATCTTCAACCAAAGGTATTTCCCTCCTCTTCCCTACAGGAAAGATCCATCGATACTGGGCAGACTACTGTGGGACGTTGCAACTGCAATTTCCCTGCATACCACCAGCAAGAGGACAAAAGACTTCTCTTGTTCTTCCTCCTGCCCATGAAAATGAGTCATGCAAGGGACTCCTCCCATCAGCTGAGCTTTGCAGCCAAAAGCATGGGGTAGAAGAGAACAACCAAAAGGGACTGATGGTCTCTATACTGCTTTGATGCTGAGGGGGGCAGGGCAAAGTATTTCTAAGCATAAGCAAGAGATCCCCAACTGCTTAGCCTGGGTTAGCCCTAAAGGACTATTACTATTCTATTATCTTTTGAAACTATTGATTGCAACTCATTTGTGTATCTATCTGTTTTAACCTTGTAAATACCTCTTTGGGTTCCTTTCCCTATTTAATAAATATTTATATAGTTTATTATAGGATTGGCTACAAGCGTTGTCTTTGGTGTGAAATCTAAGGTGCAATTGACCTGGTGTTGGTGCCTGGTCCTTTGGGACTGGGAGTAACCTGAATATTGCTGTGATTCTTGGTGTAAGGGACCATCTGTCACATAGGTGGCAAGATAGATTGGCGTACCCAAGGGGACTATCTGTGACTCCATGTTATAGTGCCTGAGGAGTTTACACTTGATAATTGGTTCATGAACTAAGTATAGAGCACACAGGCAGTTTGGGGTTTGTGCCCTGGTTCCTACCAGTCTGCCCTGAGGTTGGTACCCACATTGCAGGCAGCATCACAGTAGATAACTAGGAACAAAGACCAAAAGCCATACTTTCAGGATGCAGGCTCTTTCCTGGGAAGTAGTGACTCTGACAGAGACTTGGGGATCATGGTGGAGAATCAACTGAACATGAGCTCCCAGTGGGATGTTGTGGCCAAAAGGACTAATGCCAGCCTGGGATGCATTAACGGGGACTCTTGAGGGGGAGTAGAGATGGTATTTTACCTCTGTGTTTGGCACTGGTGTGACCGCTGTTGGAATCCCATGTCCAGTTCTGGTGTCCACAATACAAGAAAGATGTTGGTGAACTGGAGAGATTCAGAGACGAGCCCCATGAATAACTAAAGGATGAGAAAACAAGCTGTTTAGTGACTGAGCTCCTTGAGTCTATCTATTTAGCTTAAGAAAAAGAAGGTGAAGGGGTGACCTGATGACAGTCTGTAAATACCTACAGGGGGAACAAATATTTGATAATGGGCTCTTCAATCTAGTAGAGACAGGTCTGACACCATCCAATGGCTGGAATTTGAAGCTAGACAAAAATCCAACTTGAAATAAGGCATCAATTGTTAACAGTGAAGGTAATTAACCCTTGGGACAATTTACCAAGGGTGATGGTGGAATCTCCATGGCTGGCAATTTTTAAACCAAGTTTGGATGTTTTCCTAACAGAACTGCTGTAGGGGGGAAATACAGAACCCCTGTATTTGGGGGAAGTTCTACAGCCGATCAGACTAGATGATTATAACAGCTCGTCCTGGCCTTGGACTCTGAGTCAGTGGGCCAGATTCCCACCTGACCTATATCTGCATAGCCCCGTGGGAGTCAATTTAAACCAGCTGAGTATTTGGCCCAACAGATTAATTTAAACTGGGTGCAAGTGCACATTGTGAGGAGAAGCAAACCTTGGGTAAGCTGTTGCCTTTCCCTGTCCATTCTCAGGCTCTCTCATTGAAGGTGATGTAGCACCAGGACAGAGCAAAAGCTCGGTTCAGTTCACACTGAACCAAAGCTTAATGGCAACAAATGGATCAGGAACCACCACCAACCGTTTATTCTGCTATCAAACTTGTCATTCAGAATCTACCGACCCCAAGGAATCCAACAACATCCCCACACATACTTTGCACGTTTGCTCTCAAGAAGGTTAAAATATAGTAACTTAAAAATGAAAAAGCGTCTGAAGATCTGCTGCTGCTTTGTGCAGGCCTTTGCTCTGATAGAAACACCTCTCACGTTGTTAAATGAGGGGAGCTGCATGTGCATCAATCACATTTCAGCTTTGCATGCACTGCCCAGGATGATTGATCAGCTGCACATTTGAAGCCTTCTGATTTTCGTACTCATCTGTCAAAAATTTTGATCTGATACCACCTCCGTATTCAGATTTACTCAATCAGATGTGTAGATAAGGGCAGACAGGGCGGGTTCACAGTGTCAGTGATAATTTTACCTTCTAATCTGCTGCACAAGCCATAAATGAAATTTTAAAAAACAGTTAAAGGTCACAAGTGAAGTGAGCACCGGGTGTGTGGGCTTAAGTCCCAGTGTTAAACAACGTAAATGATAAAAACAGTCCCTGCTGGCACACACTCAACTCTTAACATCTCATAACAAAAGCTACATTGTCTGTGTTTGGGTGATTCTTCTCCATGCAGCTCCAGCGCGTGGTAGGTGATCTGCGCCTGCATTATTTCGTTTCTCAAAAGTTCAAATAGCTGCTTGAAAGGTTACGAAAATACAAATCTGACAAATAAAAGCATGATGCCCCCTGGGTGGAATGTGTTTTCCTTTGTCTATGAGAACCCGTGACACGCTGCTCTACGTCAGGCGAGAGGGATCACTGACATTATTATTGTTGTTTACATGGCCCTCGCACGTACGTGATGCTGGACAAAACATGCCCCCAGAAAGCTGACAGCCTAACCCAACCGAGTACAAGGCAGGAGGAAGGAAGACTGTGGACAACCCTGATGAGAGACATGCCACGAGAGTCTTCAGGAAAACGGTGGGTTTTGCTGTGTGCTTGGGGAGGAGAGGGCACACGGCAGACCAGCCATTGCCCTGACGCCAGGGTAATGGGCAGCATGAAAGAAGGCACGAGTGAGAAAAGGAGAAGAGGGAAGAGGCAGAGATTGGAGGATACAGGGAGGAAGTGGGAGAGTGTGGAATGAATGAGGGAGGAGGTGTAGAGTGAGATAAGATGGCGCCTAGCCTCAGGCGGGGGCAGGAAGCCACTTAAGGGGTGATGTGACTACAGCAAGGAAACGGCAAGATCACTTTGGCGGTGGTATTTTGGAGAGAGATGAGGAGGAGACCTGAGAGCAGGTCGTTAATGCAACCAAAGCCAGGGATCACCAAGTACGGGGAAAGACCCTGGTTGTAGGGATGGATTTTCATGGTATCTGTTGGACTGAGGTTCACGTACTCAGCAGATGGGTCTAAAATATTTATTAAGGCAAAACACTCAGTGTAATGATCAGTTACTCACAAGTGGGAAGCTTATCAGGACAATCACATCACAGTCGCCTCCAGAACCAAACAATACAACTTCAACTTCTCTTCGTTAAACAGCCTTATTTATAGCTTTTTGTTATCTTTTCTTATACATATGAATTAGTCTCATTTCCAGGTTAACATTCCATCAGTACAGGCTTAGTACTAGTCTAATCTGGTCTTTTCTAGCTTTTCAGTTACTTCATCTTTCCTTGTTCTCACAAACCCGATTACTCATCAATTTCTGATGTGCACAACATTCAACAGGATTATTCTGCAATTTCTTACCATATGCAGTTCCACTTACACTTATGCTGTCAAAAGTTATCAGAACAGACTCTTAAAATCCACAGCAGGCTTCTGTTAGGCCTAAATATGCCGTTGCTCCAAACAATATCCCGGAGTATAAAGAGACCGGACGTAGCCAGAGCCACGGCATGTAGTGGAGAGAAGGAGGAAAAAGAGTGGCTAACGCAGCACTCAGCTGGTGAACCGGGGCAGATAACATAGAAAGAAGGAAGCAGAGAGGGGTAGGGAAGAAAGATGAGAAGTCCGGAGAGCCAGCCGGAGACTTGGGGTTGAACAGGAGGGTGGAGGTCGGGGTATACATGGGAGCCATCGGCTCAGAGGTAGCAGATGAAACCATGAGAGCTGATGAAGTTGTGTAACGAGAAAGCAGAAGGATAAGATGTGGGGTCCATGGCGAGAACACTGAGGCACCCACACAGAGCAAGGAGAAGAGGGATGAAGAAAGGCCATCAGCACAGGAGGAAAGCCAGAGAGCACAATCACGATGTCTACACACTCTACATACTGAGCCAAGTTCAAGGTCTTCCTGGCACTCCATGGCCTGGGCCAGACAGGATATCTAAAAGAGCCTAAAGCTCCAGGCTGACAGCCCCACTCCTCTGGTGCAAGTGAGCGCTCTCCAGTAAAGGGAAAGGCCGCATGTGCAGGAGTCAGCGCTTTCTCCGGGGCCAGTCCCAGGCTGTGGAACGAACTGCCCCCGGAACTCAGGACCGGGCCAGACCTCCCCACCTGCCAGGTGCACTTGGCCAGTGTGCCTTCTCGAACGGAAACACCCAGCGAGCCGTAGCTGAGCAGGAGGAGGGGAACCCGACCCAAACAAAGCACTCCATTGCCCACCCACGTCTCCCCGAGGGAAAGCGCGACCCACCTGTCACAGGTGTTAGCCTGGTCACTGAAGGCGGTTGTGGAAGCAGCTCGGATACCATAGTGATGAGCACAGTATAATGAGCTACAGAGAATAGAACAGTCTCCGTAATGGAATTTTGGAAGGCCGTCTTCTCTCATTTTTGCAGAACGACGAGTGGTCCGTGCACAAAAACCAGGCCTTGGATTTAAAAATTCTACTGACCCTGTTATCAGGGCCTTCATCGCCTCTAGATGGAGGGCACACCCCATGGATAGCAGTTCCACAACACAACAAGCGCCCTTGGGTGCCAGTGCTATATGGAGCATTCAAGGGGTTAAGCAATGGCTGCCGGCTCTCTGTCAATGCTGGCCTCATGGTGCAGCGACCAAGTCGTGGGCAGGCTAGCCTAATGGTTGGATCAACAGCCTGGTTTACCAGTAAGCACTGAGTCCAGCCAGGGTGGGGCCCTGGAGTGAAGCCAAAGGTGAGAGCTCTGAGTTAGAAGCCAAAGGGCTAGCTGGAGTCACAGTCAGGAGGCAGAGCTGAGGGTCGGAGCCTGAAGCCAATCAGGTGGCTCAGTCAGACAGCTTCCACCTGGCCCAGCTGTGCTCCTCAGGTCGCTAGGAGACTGGCTTTTCTGGAGCCGGAAGAAGCTCCTGGTCCCAGGTCCTGCATGGGATCTGCACCACCTCTCTCCTCCTCCACTGCCCAGGAGACCCTCGCTCTCAGTCCCCACTGTAAAACCTTTCAACACTATCCCTCATTAGAAGCGACCCCACCACACTGCAGCCTCCACAAATCCCTCTAGTGCCGTTCTTAGCGCCCACAGGTCAGCCGATGAGAACAGGCGGAGCTCTGTAGTAGAAGTGTGGAGAGCTGTTGACACAGCTTATGTTACTGTCTTAATATAATGTGAGGTGCGTAAGAGATCACAGCGTACAATGCTATTAATCCTAGGGTGCCTATGATCCGAGGCAGCTTTCCTAACATGCTAAAAGCTTCAGCCTTCACATCCTGGCTAAGTGCTACCAGGGCACATGGTTAAGTGAGTGTGTACGGGGGCCAGGTAACGGGCTGGGTCTTTGCATGCTAAGGTGAGGAAAATCAATCTGAAAATCCACAGTTTATCCCAAGACAGAAGTACTGCTGCACTCGCTCATGGAGTACTAGCAGTGACTCCCAGGCACCAGAGTTTGCAAGAGAAATCTTAAGGAAAGAGATGCTGGTTTGGAACAAGACCCTGCACGTCATCACTGTTCTGCTGTGAAAGCGACACAGAACTCCAGTGCAAGAGAAAATGGGATTGGGTTGAACTGGCCACAATAAACCTATTTCCACAGTTTAGAAAGACCTGGAAAAAAGCAGCCTTGCTTACGCACTACTGGCAGAAAGCATGTTTGTTCCTGTTGTCCAAGGATGATGTTTTTTCAAGGACAGATCCCAGTAAAAATGTGACACTCCTAGCAGTGCCGGGCGGCAGCTTAAGGTGTCTGCCACTGATACCAGCCTGATAAGCAACAAACTCATTTAATTTCTGGCCCAGACTTTCTAATTTCATTCACAGATCTCCCTTTTCTGCTCTTCCAGGAGGTCCTTTCTAGAGCTGGGTGAACAAATGGTCTTTTACTTCACTGGCCAGTTCTGAAAAGTTGGAAAAAAACGGGGGCTGGGCCGGACCAATCCCAAGAACTCCGGAAAATGTCAGCACATCATAAAAGGTTGATAACATTTTAATTTGGGGGCAAACGAAACATTTTGTTTGACCCAAAAAGAAATATTTTGTTTAGTTTCCAGGCATTTTTAAAATGGAAAGCAAAAATGCCTCCCGATAGCCTTTAGCTCATTGGCTATGGCACTGAGCCAGGTTCAAGTCCCTGTTCCAATGGCTATTTAATTATTTCTACAAAGTGGAACAGCTTCCACAGGAGAAAGTCCTGCCCCAGAATAGCTAGTGGCCCACTGAGTAGGCAGGGTGTGCTCCTACAATGGGAGAGTAGGCAGAGGGAGAAACTGAACCCAGCTCTCCCGTATCCCAGGGGAGTGTTCTAACCACTGAGATAAAAGGTTACTTTGTGAATGGTACCTAACTCCCCTCAAGAATCTAGCTTGAAAAACATTTGGGCTGAAAATATTTAGCAAATTCAGGTTAAATTCACAGCTAGTTTCAGGTTGACCAGAACTGCATTTTTCAATGAACAAACTATTCACAAGAAAATTTTTGCCCAACTTGAGTCATGGCAACCAATTTTCCATGATTTTCATCTAGCTATTTTGAATGAGAAGGCTCTTGAAATACACTAAGGCCTGGTCCACTCACTGTTTTTGTACCAGCATAATTATTTCAATTAAGGGGGTGATTTTTTTACTGAAATAATTAGTGGAACAACCCTAGTTTGGAGACAGCTATATCAGTATTAAGTGGCCTTGTACCAGTATTGTTATTCCACTAATATAAAGTATCTTTATACTGCTATAGCTGAATCCACAAGAAGGGGGTTTAAACCAGGATAATTAAAGCAGGACAGCTTGCGCTGTCCCCCTGCACAGGTGTGAATTTCACCATGAGCGGATGATTCAGAAGCACCATGAAGAAAGGAAAAACAACTTCAAGCCAGGCAACCACACCAGTTCCCTGCTCCTAGCATGCGTCCTGGCTTGCAGTCTCGCTGGTAGAGTGTGTCACAATGTTAAGTTTCATGTGCTTTAATTTCAAAACTATAGTTTTTCAGGAGCTTGTCCATTCATTGTAAAAATAGCTCATAATAGAAGCATGAATGAAAATAATAGAGGAAGGGTTATATATAGACACCTCTTCTTTACCGTTTTCAATAGCTTGAACTATTACATTTCTAAGAAATTGCTACTTAATACAGTTGTCATAGAAATTTCTGTCCGTTCCAGCTGAGGTATGAGGAGAGACGGACACAGAAGGAACTTCCTGAGTTAAGACATAGCAAAAGCTGTGTTGTATATCTTCCATGTGTACGTGACAAATTTGCCCCCTGGCAGTTAAGCAGAATAATTTTATATCACGGTCAAATGACATTACTGAACAATAAGCCATCAATACTTACCAATAAGATATCAGGATTGAATAAAAGAGCAATTGCAGCTGAGCAGCAGGCAATCATTGCTAATTAGCAAATTATCCCTGATTATTAACAATCTAATAGTGATGAGTGATTGATACTTAACAATAAATGATCAATAGATGCTAATGAGGAAATCCCATTGAATAATGACTAAACACAAGTTAATAATGAGCAATCAGTACTTAATAATAAGTAATTACCATAATGAATTCACGACTAATTAATCCTGGTTGCTAGTTTCAGTTGTTATCACCAGATGAGCAACTGCTACCAATCAGTGCATGGCTACTAGTTAAGGGCTTGTTGCTGGTCAGTCAATTGAAACAACCACCTTCCATTAACTTTGTATTTTAAAAATCAAAGGATGGATTCTGCTCCCAGTGACACAGATGTGGACCAAGGATTGAATTAAGGAATTTTGGAGTAATAGGGTGAGTGTCAGAAATGCCTGGAAAGTGAAACGGCATTGCAAATGATTTTTGAGACGCCATGGCAAAGTGGGGAGGTACCAGAGATTTGAAGAGGAACAATGTAGCTTTGAATTTCAGACAAAGAAAGAAGAAAAACTGAGTGTGGCAATTACCGTCCCCAAAGCCTAACTGCCATTCCAGCAGCAAATAAGACAAGCAAGAAAATCACCCAGCCTATAAAGTATAACCGAGCCAAGATCAATAAGTAGCGACCTCTGCTCAGTGCCTTCTCCCTCTGCTGCTTGCAGCCTGTGTGCCGCAGGGATTACAGGGGCTGAAGCAGCAGGGATCATGTGCAGAGAGTCCTATGCTCTGCTAGCCCTCCCCCACCCCCCAAAAGGCACTGTATTCCCCATCCTGTGCCTCCTCCCACCACCATCTGCAGTGTATGTGCTACAATGAGTGCACTGCATCAGCTGGGGCAACTCTAGCCCCGCCTTGAAGCCCCCCAGTGGCAGTAGGTGGTACTTCACCATGCAGGACATCATCACACCACACACTTGTGGCATTTTTGTTGAGTCTCCCTGTTACTCCTCATGATCAGATCCCTGCTTCTAAGAAGTCTCTTGAAATTTCATAGCTCCCTGAAGATCACCCCTAAATGTAGGCATTGTTGTGTGATGTGACAAGGTGCCATATTTTTTGTTACAACGTGCTGAAATTGGTTTATGCAAAACTTTGTAATTCACAGGGGTGGAAGAGAGGACCCACACAAACCCTGTGCACCACTGAAGTCCCAGGGAAGCCCAATTAAAATGCTATACAGGCCTTGTATAGATCCTCTCAACTGGGGTGAATTTCACGCTCAGTGCACATGCTTCATTCCCAGCAACAAGGACAGCTCCATCGCTTTCTAGCTGTGACCGTCTGAGCAAGCCGTCACCTTGACCAATACGCCAGGGATTGAGCCAGGGACCTCCAGAGCTAAAAACATGAGCTACTACAGCTTGAGCTAAAGCTTGTTAGTAAGAGCTGTAACAAACTAATATCCTCTGTGGATTGGCCCAGAAGGCGCCCGATAACCCACGCTCACCAGTGGGTTACACAAATGTTCTGAAATACTCTTCATACTCCACTCTCACTAACCAGTATGCTAAAATGCATTCCTTCAGCTCCATACAAAGTCAAAGTTGCATTTATTACTTTAACAGGCACAGTTACTTTGCTCAACTTGCGGTTCATACTTTCTGTAACCTTTTTCCTGGTGACATGAAAGATTTATTGCCTTGATGGTTTGCACCACAAACTATACTGTAAATTTTTACAATATATTTTAAGCTTCATTAGTACTGAAAAGTAAGCAGTGTTCACATTTATGCAACCACATTTGAAGCCTAACACACACATTTTTTCTACCCAATAATCCCTCTTTTGAATCTAGCCCATAAGTATTCACAGCTTTACTGATCATTATATTCATAAACCCAATACCACTATTAAAAAGAAAACTGTGAACATGACATAAAACTATATCCAGCTGGAGAATATAAGGTTGTAACTCTATTGAGGATTTCTATCAACATCATCATCTATATGAATAAAGTTCAAATAGTTTGGATGTAGGCAGCCTCATGACCCTCTGGTTAATGCTCCACACTCCAACACGAGAAAATCACAGTGGAACCCAAAGCCTGGTCTTTTGAGCCGGTGCGCCAAAAGGGGCTAAGGAAGTCTCTCATAATTATTCTTCATAAGCGCCGACAATGCAGGAGCAGCAGTAATGGGCTCCGAGTAGAACTGGGCAAATAAATGATTTTTCGGTGCGGCTACTAAACTGCAAAATCCAAATGAAATATTTTAGGTTTTTATTGCCAAAACAAAAAAAATCATTTTGGGGTTGAATAAAACATTTTGTTTGCTCTAAAATTTGACATTTGGTTTAGTTTTGGGGTGTGTTTTTTATGATTTTGTATTTTTACGTTAAATTTAGCGAAATTTTGAAACAAAATGCCATTTCAAAATGACATGTAAAAATATTTCATTTCCAAAATGTCAAAACAAAACATTTAGCCTTTCTTGGAAATCTGCCCATCTGCCTTTTTCTTCCAGCTGAAACTATTTGCCAAATCAACCTGAATTGACAAACAGTTTTGGTCAATCCAAAATTGCATTTTTCAGGGAACAAATTATTTGCTGAGCATTTTTTTGCCCAGCTCTACTCCAGGGATAGTCCCAAGCTGTCCATGGTGAGAAGCCATGTACGCAGAACTGAGGATAATCTTTGACCCTTACTGGGGTCTCCACTAGGGGAAAAATAGACCACAATAATATGCCCACTCTGGATATTTTGTATTTTACATACAATTGGTTTCCAGAAAACCAGGCAGCTAACATCAACATTTTACTCAAGAAATCATGTAACTTTCTACCTTTCTCAGAAAGCAGGCCAGACCTGCCTGTCCGTTCCTGTTGCTTTATGACACAAAGCGTCAGCGGCCTTCTCAAGGCCAGGTTGTCGCCAATCTAACTTCCCCAAACAGGATGTGGGAACCACTACAGAGAGCCACTGTGACTACCTCCATGAAGGTGGGCACAGATCATGCAGAAAGGGGTGAGGAAAGGGCACCAACGTATCACTGGCTCAGGGTATGTCCTTCCCGGAGCAGGGGAGAACAGCATGCAGGTTGTGACTGAGTCCCACCACGCTTCCTGGGCATTACACCAACACGCTTCTCCATACGCTGGTTGGATCGTGAAATGATACACCCAACCTTCTGAATATCCCCTCGGTGTCAGGGAATCTCTGGGTCTAACAGAAGAGGAGCTCCAGAGGGGTGGGTGCCTCGAGCCCGGAGAAGGATAAACAATATTCGAGTAGTGCTTTGCCTATAGTTCTGAGTCCTATTGAGAGGCCTAGGGTGAAGCCCTCGGACCAGCTACCCTGGAAAGAAGAGTGTGATTTCATTATTCTGTGGTGACTTCGGCTTGCCTAAAGGATCTGGCCCGCTCTGTTTATCTGCTCTCCCATTGAATCTGCTCGCCAGACAAAACAGCCAGGGTGGGTTCATTCTGAGACACTCCAGTTTTGTGTCTTTTATTCAGCTGTGAATCCCAAAGGCCCATAGTGCTGGTGTACATGAAAGCATGCTCCTAGGTGGATGGTGGCCCTCAGATGATGTTTTCTTTGGACGAGGAGTTGATGTACTGCTATGCATATGTACAATGACGTTTTTATGTTTAGTTGTACACTCCATTCCTGACACACCTGCGGTAGAAGTGGTTTTGCTTTCTGATAGTCATTTCCCCACAGCGATACTGCATCAGAAGCAGCAACTTGTCGAAAATGGAATGGGAGGTGTATTGTCTTGGGAAAAGGTTTTGTGGTCTGTTCTCTTGTCAATGGACAGCAGCCATAACAAAGCAATACCTCTGGATATGTGCATGCATCTGTGGGAGAGCATGAACTGTTTATCCACCGAGGGAAAAATCCCTTAAAGCGCAGCTTGGAAGTTAATTTCTTTCAATGCCTCGGGTGGGGCTTTCAAAAGTGCTGCTCCCAGTGAGGTCTGGTAAAACTCCCATTATGGTTACGATAACACCAGGCCAGGCCCCCCCTCCTCCCCCCCCGTGCTAGATGTTGAACAATTGCAGAGCAGAAAGCAGTCCTTGCTCTGAACAGCTTACAACTTAGACAGCCAAGAGTTGCAGGGTGGAAGGGGGGAAGCAAGGCATGAATGGGAGGGGTGGAAAACGGTATGTTAGTAACGCCTGTCCTTTTGTGAATTTGTTTCTTTAATCGGGGAGGGTGGGGGGGAATTGGCTGAACAGAGAGCCAGAAAGAGAGGGGGACATCAGAGGAGAGAAAGCACCTGAAAAAGACATTGGACACTGATGACATGATCAGCAGCCAAAGACCCCTGCTCCTGCTGGATCTATCTCTGGGGCCCTTCCCACAACTTTCTTACCCAATCTTAGCTGGCTGGGGCAGGAGGGGGGGCTACATGGACCCTGGCAGCACTGAGATGGGAAGGTTTCCCCTGCTTAGTTCCCTGAATCCCAACTGTAAGACAACCTCTGCCATGGAGTGATAACCAGCGCCATAACACGGAGACACTTATGTTGTTTAGATTAGACTTATGCTCGTGAGGATGGTTTGGTTTAGGAATTTAATTTATCGCAAGCACTGTTAGATCATTGGCTTTATCTCTGTTATATTAGTGAGAATATCTGTTTTGCATAATTTCAGCCTGGGTAGGAATACAGTTCTTATTTGTTTCAAGAAAATAAAACCACCTGAAAATTGCTTGCTAGCATGGAGTGTGGTTTTACTGTCTGATTAGGACAAAGATGAGAAATTAGTCACTTAACGGTGAATCAACACAAAGGGAGTTGTAAGCAGTGTCTGTGATGCTGGTGGACTACGTGCTAGCTCTTGCCAAGGCTGTAGGTGTCAGCTGAGCACTGACAAACTCATAACTGGAAGCCAGGCCAGCTCACCTGTATGTTAGTATTGTTCAAGACGGGTGTTAGACTTGTAAGGATGTGTTTAGACTCTGTAAAATGCTTGTAAGTTGCTGCATGCATTGATCTTACTTATGATGTCTGTATCCCGTGCTCTAGGTATAAGGTAATATGGAGGTTTTGCTTTATAACCGTACAAATGCCTGCTCTGAACTTGTGAACCCAGGCGAGAGGAGTGGCTCCCACGCCTACCGAGAAAGACTATCAAAACTGAGCGAGCCATTGTGAAGCAGCACGATACAAAGACTTGGCTAATGGCCCTCTCATGCCTGTGAAGGTGCTACGTGGAAGGAAGCTCGTCCCATCAGCTTGAATTCTGGAAGAAGGAAATAAAAATAGCTGACATGACAATTCTTCATCTCTTTTGCTGTTTGAACTCCCACAGGGCTGGAGCTAGGAAACAAAAGCAGAGATCCCCGGGGGCAGCCTGGGTTCTCCCTACAAAACTTGCAGTGCTGACAAATTGCTACATCTCTGTCACCTTTTGGAACCATTGACTGCTTGCCATATGTTGCCTGCTTTAACCTGTACATAACTCTCTCATTTCTTTTTCCCTAGTTAATAAATCTGTAGTCGGTTTACTATAGGATTGGCTAAAAGCATTGTCTTTGGTGTGAGATCTGATGTACAAATTGACATGGGGTAAGTGACTCGTCTCTTGGGACTGGAAGCAACTTGAATATTTTGGGAACTTAGTGATAGTCTGGAATGCCCAAGGGGACTGTCTGTGGCTACATGGCAAGACTGTAATAGTGCTTCAGCACTGACACTTGTTACTGGGTTGGGGAAATCTAATTGTAGAAGACACCACCAGTTTAGGGTCTCTGCCCTGCTTTCCAACAGTCTGCCCTGAGGTTGGCACTCACGGTCGTTAACCACTCCAGACAGCGTGGCAAGTGACTATTTTAGCAGCTGAAACCAGTCTTCTACAAATCCACTGTCTAAAAAGTGTATTTTGAGACCTCAAGTGGAGGATAACAGACATATCAGCCAATAGCGCAGTTTGAAAAGACAAAATGATGGTGTATATAGTGTGGGTTTTGTTTGGATTTTTTTTTTAAACATCTGTTACATGGTCAGAAACAACAGAAAAAAGATCACATGGAAAATATATTGAGCCCATGGAATTAAGATCTTTCCAGGGTTCCATGCAGAGTTTCCCAGAATATGTTATCACTTTAAAAAAATGAGTTGAGCAAATTTCTAAACATGCAACATTCACTATGTATATACTAATATACTACCTCCCTCAAGAATTGACCCAAGCCTCTATCTGCCAGAAACAACCGAGAAAGAAGATTTGATTTAAAAAACATCTAGTAATAGCTTAAGCTGGGTGTCTTCAGGCATCACAGTAATAAAGCATATTTCTTACATTATGCATCACACAATTGTACCATGTGCTAAAATTGGGAACATATTCCAATGGATTTCAGGACAGCCTCTTTTCATCTCCACTGGCTTAAGAACTTTCCTCAAAGACGCAGACCTTCCTGCAGTTTGTCCATGCCCTCGTTGCTTCCAGACAGGTCACTGCTCCCGGCTCTCCCTGCAGTACTCCTGGAAAGCACTTGAAAACTTCGGATAATCCAGAATGCACTGCCTATGTACTGAGCGGGATTTCTTGCAGAGATGCCACTGTAGTTCTAGCTGTAAGCTGTGAGTTGGTTTTAATCTGTAAAGCCTTCTTCCTGGCTGTCTTGGAGAACACCCATGGCCTTGCATCCTTCTCCAACAGACAAAAGCAGCTGAGCTGGCAGACCTGAGATTTAAATGCCAAGGGGCTACTGGGGCAGTATTCTCAGCTACGGGTCCTCAGTTCTAGAATCCTCCCCCTTCCCAATGGGTGTGTCACCTCAGCCCGTCGCCCTCCAGCCGGGCACCCTACAGGTCCAGTTACTTGCTTGCCACTTTCATGAGGGGGCAAGCTGAAGACTTTGGAGGGCTCTTATGTGTGTGGGGATTATTCAAATGGGATTCAGGAAAGGGCATTAGCCCCCAGTCCACTATCAGCTCATGTCGTTGTTCGTAATGGGTTTGGTCTGTGTACTTAGGAAAGGCAAGAAGCTTGCTTTGAACATCTCAACCATAAATCAAGCCCAGCTGAACTGCTGATTTGGAAATGACTCTCACATTGCCGAGAGCGGATACCTTTAACCTGCTCTGCACAAATCATCCCCGCTTTCCACTCCACACTTCACCCTAGCACCACGGACTGACGGGAACTGGCCCATCGTTAACAGTAAAGCAGTTTTATAGGCCACTTAGTGAACTTTGTTATCTTTGTCCTTGATCTCACCCATAACTCAGACAGCTCTCCTGGCTCTAGCTGTCCTTGTAGAGTACCTTTCCTGGATCAAAACACTGTGATATTGTTTATACCGTGAATGAGAAAGAGATTTCATTTTACAATATAAAGCCAGCTCGGATAGTTCAGATACGAGCCATCTCTCACCCATCTGAAAAATCCCATCTGCCAGCATCCCCACTGAGTCAAATGAGGGCACTTCTTCATTGTATTTCAGAGGCTGTCTGTCGGAAACGCAGCAATTTTCTCATCACATAGCAATACACTGCACAGAGAGGTGTCCAGTAAACTGTACATTTTCATATTACCTCCTACTCTGAAACACGCCCACTGTTAACACGAATAAGAATGAAAAGCCATCATTTTCTTAGACCATAAAATTACCCCTCCCTAAAAGAGACCTGAAAGCCACCTTCCATTCTTGTGAATGGGAGTTACTCCAAAATGTGCTCTTATCATTGGCCTGGTCTACACTGGGAGGGGGATCGATCTAAGATACGCAACTTCAGCTATGACAATAGCATAGCTGAAGTCGACGTATCTTAGATCGACTTAGATTGACTTACTTTGCGTCCTCGCGGCGTGGGATCGACGGCTGCCGCTCCCCCATTGACTCCGCTTCCGCCTCTCGCAGTGGTGGAGTCCCGGAGTCGACGGGGAGCGCATTCGGGGATCTATTTATCGCGTCTAGACGAGACGCGATAAATCGATCCCCGATAGATCGATCACTACCCGCCGATCCGGTGTGTAGTGTAGACGTACCCATACACATCTAGAGCACCTGTCATTGATCACTGCATACAGAAATCATTTCACCCACAACCAAAATGCATTCTCCTCCGGGATGGAATGTGGCACCTGTTTCATAGAGAACAAAACCACTACCCAACAATTTAGTACCATGGCAATGAATAGGTGATCGTGACATAACTACAGGACCTCAGACTAAGCCCACTGTGGTCAAGGGGAGTCTTTCTAGTGACTTCAACGGGCTTCTCTGTGGCAATGTGCTCTCAATGTGCTTCACATCTGTGTCTTGACACTGAAGGCCAGAACACACCCATACTGGCCCAGAGCCTCAGCTGACTTGACTTTACAGTCAGGAGGTTCTTTTAACATAGTTTAATGAGCCATTTCCTATGTTTTTTAAAAAGCAAACTGAAAAAAACGAATTCTATCATGCGACATCAGATTACCTCCCACGCCTGGATCAACAACCTCGGGACCTTTAGCTCCACTACACCGACTCTGCTGCTTGAGCTAATGCTCCAAGTAGTAGCTTCGTTTCTTCTACATGGACCAACGACTCAAGGACCAAGACACACACTTTGCCGGAGGGTTTCACATCTCTTTGCTGATGGCAGAGGAATGATGAGAATCAGCATCCTGGATTCTAGTTCTGTTTCTGGGGGGCAGTGGAGATATAGAACCCTGAGAGGTGGGAGGGGCTGCAGCCCAAGCCAGACGTCTACACCCCAATTAAACAGCCCCTTAGCTCAAGCCCCATAATCCCGCATCAGCTGGCACAGACCTGCTGAAGGTGTCTAATTGCAGTGTAGACGTATTCTTTGAGTCTATTACTACAAAACAGGTTTTCTAATACTTTAATCCTTCTCATGGCTCTTCGCTGACCCCTCTCCAATTTAGCAACATCCTTCTTGAATTGTGGACACCAGAACTAGACACAGTATTCCCGCAGCGGTCACACCTTTGCAAATACAGAGGTCAAATAACTACTTTACTTCTGCTTGAGTTTCCCCTGTTTATGCCTCCCAGGATCACATTAGTCCTTTTGACCACAGCATCACATTGGGAGCTCACGTTCAGGTGATTATCCATCACAACCCCCAAGTCTTTTTCAGAGTCACTGCTTCCCAGGATCGAGTCCCCCATCCTGTAAATATGGCCTACATTCTTTGTTCCTAGATGCATACATTTACATTTAGCCCTATTAAATGCATATTGTTCGCTTGTGCCCAGTTTACCAAGCAAACCAGATTCTCTGTATCAGTGACCTGTCCTCTTTATTATTTACCACTTTACCAATTTTTGTGTCACCCACAAACTTTATTGTTGATGTTTTTATGTTTTTGTCCAGATCATTGATAACAATGTTAAATAGCATAGGGCCAAGAACCAAGATCCCTGCAGGACCCCTCTGAAAACACCCAGTTAATGATAATTATCTATTTACAGTTAGAACATAAGAACAGCTATACTGGGTCAGACCAAAGGTCCATCTAGCCCAGTATCCTGTCTTCCAACAGTGGCCAATGCCAGGTGCCCCAGAGGGAATGAACAGAACAGGTAATCATCAAGTGGCCCATTCCCAGCTTCTGGCAAACAGAGGCTAGGGACACCGGTTACATTTTGAGATCTATCAGTTAGCCAGTTTTTAATCCATTTAATGTGTGTCATTTTAATTTTATATTGTTTTAGGTTTTTAATCAAAATGTTGTTCGGTACCAAGTCAAATGCCTTACAGAAGTCTAAGTATATTACATCAACACTATTATCTTTATCAACCAAAGTTGTAATCTCATAAAAAAATCAAGTTAGTTTGACAGGATCTGTTTTCCATAAACCCATGTTGCTTTTCATTAATTACATTACCCCCTTTTAATTCTTTTTTTACCTGAGGCCTATATAAGCTACTCCATTATCTTGCCTGTGATCAATGTCTGGCTGATAGGTCTATAAATCTCTGGGTCATCTCGTCTACCCTTTTAAAAAATTGGCACAGCATTAGCTGCCTTCCAGTCTTCTAGAACTTCCCCATGCACCAAGACTTATTGAAAATCCACATTAATGGCCAGTTGAACTCCTCAGCCAGTTCTTTAAAAACTGTTGGATACAAATTATCTGGACCTGCTGATATAAAAATGTCTAACTTTAGCGGCTTCTGTTTAACATCCTCCAGGAATACTAGTGGAACGAAAAGAGTGTTATCCCCATATGATGAGATGACATCATCAGTTTTTCTCCAAATACCCAACAAATATTAATTGAACATTTCTGCTTCTTCTACATTATTATTGATAATTCTACCATTTCCACCTACTAATGGACCAATACCATTGTCAGGATTCTTTTTGTTCCCAATATATTTTTAAATCTCCTCTTAGTTTCCTTAACTCTGCTGACCAGAGATTTCTCCTCATGTCACTTTGCTTCTCTGCTTCTGATTTATATTAATTACTATCAGCTTTCCCTTCCTTTCATTTGTTATATATATTTTATAGCTGCCTTCACTTTACCTCTAAACCAGGTAGGTTTTGAACCTGTACAGCCATCTTTCTTGAGTAGAGGATTGTTGCCTTTGGGGGGTATCAAGTAAGGTGTTCTTTAAAGATTCCCAGTGATCATTTACATCTTTAAAGATTCCCAATTATCATGCTTTGTCACTCTGTGGGGATGGCACATGCACAATCAGGTCGGTGCATCAGAACTGTGGCAGGATGAAACATGCTCATTGGCTAAATTCTCCCAAGAGTTCGTCTGCAAACGCTAACAAGCCTCAATTGAGTTTGTGCAAACTGAGACTTTCAGAAGTTCATAACTCAGTCAAATTTGGGCAAATCTTCACCCAGATGGCAAAAGGTGCATCTCTGACGCCAGGGTGATGCCCAGGCCAAATGTCGAGTGCTTGCTCTAAAGCATGGAGGCACTAAAATTGTTCAATGAAACAGATGTAAGAATTTTTTTTTTAACAAAGGCAAAGCAATGTATGTCCTCCTATCTTCATTCATGGAAATGGCTGAACCTTTTACCTGAAACTTAAAATCAGCCTGAAGTAAACACCCAGCATGGGACATTTCAGTCAGAAGCCTTAAAGTCTGGCTAAGTTATGAACAACTAAAAACAACATCTTATAATGGAAAGTGTCAATCAACCTTAACTATATGTGCGGCTACCAACTCCTCCTACAATACTAAGGGTAAGTATTATGGGGACCTGGGATACACTGGCCGACCCCTCGGGGATAGTTAGACACCTAACTCCCACTGATTGCAATAGGATTCCCTTGTGTGGCAGTCTGAATTCTTTTAGCACTTTTACAATAGAGTCCTAATCTCACCGTTTTTGGAATTTCATTGACTTTCATGACAATAGTCCAGATTTTTAAAGGTACTGCTGCACTCAGTGTTGCAACGCCTAACTGATTTAAGAGTCTAAAGATCATTTCCAACGGGATTTTAGGCACGTAGGCATCATCGGATTTAGACTCCTAAGTGTCTAAATCCCTTTTGAAAATTAGATTTCGACTCCTAAATCAGTTAGGTGTCACGATGCAGCTCCTAAATACCTTTCAAAGTCTGGCCAGAGTGCTTAGCCACAAGACAAACCAGCTGCTAGCCACTAATTGTATTATCTGTTAAGCATTGACAACACACTCTGACAAAACAGAGACAGATCCCAGCCTACTTGCAATACACAGCTAGACAAAGAAAGGGCAGGACACAATGGGAGACCCAGAGGTGTTAACTTAAATTGATGAGGTTTCTTCCTGGTGCTGTGTTTTACTCTGACAAAGGTCAGTGACTGTGAACTTTGCAGAAGAACTGAGTCTGGTGGTATTCTCATTTCTGACTTTCAAATACTCATATTAAAAAAAGCAACTTACCCCACAAAGCTTTATCTGCTACTTGATCACCCAGTAAAATTTGACAAAAGGATTCTGATTGTGACACCAATATTTCTCTACTAGCGGAGCAGTGTCTCTATAGTCAATTTACACTATAATATAGTTCCCCCGGTGAGCTGTTTTTGTCGCTGTTTTGCTCTTCCCTTAGCACTGCACCCTGGCCATGTACCGCGGAGATAGAGCTAGGTGAACTGGGCTCTTTTTGTTAGTCTCTAAGGTGCCACAAGTACTCCTGTTCTTCTTTTTTGGGGCTCTTTTTGTTTTTCCAAGGAACGAAGGAACGTTATTAATTCTTATCTGCTAGCATTCAGCCTCAAAAATCTTTACTCAGTTATGCTGTTTGAAATGCCTGTCTTTAGCTCCCACCAATGAGTATCTTCACTGCAGTTCTGAGTAGATGAGCACCACCCAAGACATCTTGTGTACAGGCAAACTCTTGTTTGCAGCTTTAACTGCAGAGTGACGCTCCCAGGTTTTATTTTAATTAAAAACATCATTTCTCTCTTTGCAAACTGTGCAGGCTGTCATGTCCAGTTGTTATTAGCATCTTTTATCTTTGTTACAAGCCAAATGAGTGACCCAATCCTGCACAAGTGAAGTCAGTTGAAGCTTGGCCATTGATTTTAATGAAAAAAGAAGAACAGGAGTACTTGTGGCACCTTAGAGACTAACAAATTTATTAGAGCATAAGCTTTCGTGGACTACAGCCCACTTCTTCGGATGCATAACCTGATTTTAATGAGTTCAGGATCAGCCTCCAAACAATAAATAATAAAGCAAGAACTTTGCAAAGAGCCTGTG